>NC_140585.1:683005160-684299524 GCF_964204655.1 Triturus cristatus | reverse complement strand
ATGTCGACCATTATTAAAGGATAAATGTGGAATTATCTTCTTCAGATGAGCACATCATTGTTCATGTAAAACTAAGAAAAACGATTAATGATCTCCTTTCATATGACGTCAGCATCCTAATACAAGCAGTATCTAAAACAGACATTTTTCAACATTCTGTTATTGTATTAGTCATGTTGTATTATGGCTTTTATTATAAATTCAGCAATGTCAATTATTGTGATGTTATAAGGGTCAAGGTCATATGACATCCCTTCGTAGGAAGGCTGAGGGCCAAAGGTCATATGTTGTTACTTTGTGTGATGTCATTAAGGTCAAGGATATGTGATGTCATTTCTGCTACCCCTGGCATTTTGTAAATCGATGTCCATTTGTAAATCTAGGGCTTGTAGTCTACCTTCAGAATTGCTATAAATTAGGCCGCATTGGCACACCCAAACACACCTTCTGCCCCACCCATATAAATGTTCCTTGAACCGGGCCTGCCGCAGGGTAGTCTCTAGCATAGAGCTGTCACAACAGAGGCACAAAGAGGTGTGAGCTTTCTGCATCTGACTTATTAGCCAAACTAAAAGAGGATTCAGGTAAATACAAAAGACTGGGACTCAGCCAAAGAGTGCCCTTCACATTGCACAACAGAGCAGTAGCGGCTCCTGGAGGGAGTGCTGCGGGGCGGAGGGTTGGGGCGGGGGTAGGGCAGGGTGGGGGGTGATAAACTCTGGCTCACGGCCAACCAGAGTAATGTAAATAAATAAATAGAACAAATTCCATTGCGCACGCTAAAACGCATTTGGCGTTTCAGCACGCACAATTAAATTTGTTTTATTTATTTACATTACTCCAGTTGGCCATGAGCCTGAGATTACTACCCCCCATCCTGTCCCTCCTCCACCCAGCCCCACCACCCCACAGCACTCCCTCCAGGAGCCGCTACTGCAACAGAGTCTGCAGTCCACCCTTCACTCTCCACCATCTACAAAATGGCAGTGCTTCAGGAAGAGCACAAATGATACTGCATGTAAAAGTTGAATTTAATTATCCTGAGTGTCTCTTTTTGTGTGTTTCCACGATTGTTGTCAATTAGGTGTGTGCCTCCTGGTTGATGCAAAAGGCTAACCCTGCTTCTATGTTTTGCCCTCCAGAATCTGGTCATCCTAACAGAGAGGCTGTCAATAATACTTCCACATGCACATACTATATAAGCATGTTCAAAATCTCAGCTATTTGTCATGAAATAATTCCACTTCCCTCATGAAGAAAGTGTTGTAAATTCAAATCGACATTCATTCTTTGTTTATCCTTCGCGACCACCTTTGTTCCCATTGCTTTCACACTCCTCAAGGAAGGATAGCCTCATCACAGAAGAGATAATGACACAAGCCATCTGCTGACCGTCAGCAATGGGGCTGCATCTAAGAATCGAGGATTTGGTCCAGGCATCAGTTTTACTTTAAATTGAAAGACTCCTGTTAGAAATGGGGGTCTCTAGTTGGCAATGGATTGCACCTTTGTCCAAATAGGGACCCTTGCTTCTTGTCAGGGTAAGGGTGATACACTCCTAAAATAACCCCTTCTCTCCCCGTTGGTAGCTTGGCACGAGCAGACAGGCTCATCTCAGATGCAGTGCGTAAACCATTTGTAAACACATACAGTAATACAGTGAGAACACTACAAATGGACACCACACCAGTTTAGAAAAATAGGTAATCTTTATCTAAACCAAAATAAGACCAAACGACAAAAATCCACACTACAGTATTACAAATAAGGCTTTCAAATGGTAGAAATAGTTCAGTTGTAAATGCAACACTTTTCTCACAAGTACCTTAGATGCGGCACGCAAAACAAACAAAATGGCCACGGGAAGGTGCTGCTTCAGTTCCTTACACTCACAGAAAGTGATCCGTTGATTCCTTGCTCCGGGGGAAGTGAGGCGTTGTTTCCTTGCTGCAGCGCAGGGCAGTTGATGTGTCAGTTCCTTACCGGAGAGGCGGTGATGCATCATTTTCTTACTGCGTGGGGAGTTGAGGCATTCTTACTGGGGCCCCCAACGATGCAACTGTCTTGGTGCCACGATGAGTCAATCCGGTACGATGCGTTGTTTCATGCAGCCACAGAGCAGGCTTGCATCGGGATCGGTGCAGTGATCTCAGACTTCTGAGATTGTTGCTCCCAATGCGTTGTGTGGCGATTTTGTGAGCTGTGGCAGACACTGCGACGGTTTCTTTGGCGATGCTTCCAAAAACAGGTGCAGATGCGACACGCTTCTTCGGGGTTGCATCGATTTTCCTGCTCCCAGCAACTAACCATCTCTAGAGGTCCTAAACAGCAGCAGGCACTTCCATGCAGGTTGGAATTCACAGCAAGGAAATTCAGGGGAGCTGGTGGTGAAGTCTTTGTGTCCCTGAGACTTCAGAACAGGAGTCAAACTCAGTTTCAAGCCCTTGGAGTTCTTTTCTTCAAGCAGGTGACAAAGCAAACAACAAGGTCCTTTTCCTCCTTTCCTTGGCAGCAAGCAGCCACTGCAGGCCAACCCCAGACAGAAAACAGCACAGGACCTCTATCCCTCCTCAGCTTATCCGGCTCTTCTCCTTGGCAAAGGTTCCTCTTGATTCGCCAGAAGTGATCTAAAGGTCTGGGGTCTGGGTCCCTCTTTTCATACCCCAACATCCTTTGTTCTCTGAAGGACAGAGAGTTTCTGTACCCAGCCAAAACCAGTTCTGTCCTCACTGGTGCAGCTTCCTGGCAGGAGGTGGAGACAGCCTTGTTTAAGGCAGACCAGGCCCATTCAGCTGAAAAGGAAATCTTCTCCCTCTATTCTAAATGCAGCCCAGGTCTATTCAGCCCAGCCCTGACTCGTCGGACTTCTGGAGCCGCTGACCCTCTCTAGCCCCTGTCATCCAAAAGCCAGACATGCAATCCACAAACCTAGCAGAGGCACACCGGATGGTTAGGCAAGACAATACCTACTTTCTAAAAGTGGTATTTTCAACACAGAATTTACCTCACTAATAGATGCATTTTAACATTCAGAGTTCAGGCATACTAAACTTCATTTTTCCACCTTGTTCCCACGGCCAGTTATGTTTATAAGCTGTTATAAACAAACTCTTCATTCTGTCCTATGGGAACAGGTAGCCTTGCAATAGTGAAAAACTAAATTGGCAGTATTTCACTATCAGGACATGCCATACACATCAGGGCATGTCCTACCTTTCACATACAATGCACCTTGCCCACAGGGGTACCTTGGGCCTACCTTAAGGGGGGACTAATATGTAGAAAAGGGAAGGTTTAGTGTCTGTACAAGTGTGTGCACTTGCCAAGTCGACATGGCAGTTCCAGACTGCACACAGGCTTTGCAATGCCAGGCCAGAATTACATTTTACAGGCTGCTTCTGTGGGTGGCACAATCAGTGCGGCAGCCCACTAGCAGCATTTGATTTAAAGGCCCTGGGCACACATGTTGCACTGTACTAGGGACTGACTAGTCAATCATGAAAACACCTATCCATAACAGTAATTTACAAAGGGAGCACTTGCACTTTGGCACTAAACGGCAGTGGCAAAGTGCCCAAAGCATCTAGACCAGCAAAATGGAGTCCAACACACAGCAAAAACATAGGAGACAAAGGTAAAAAATGCAGGGGAGACCCACGCCAATGGGGCCAGGTCTAACAACCACATTGATGAAGATAAGCACGGGGTGCTGCTCTGGCGTGTGCATGGGGTGCTACTGCTACCCCAATATGTTCTTCAGACCAGGATAATGGTGGACTCTGCAGCTAAATCCCATGTAAGTGCACCACAGCAGCACTGGAGTGAGGCAGTGAAGAGAGAGGACAGAGACTAGCTTGTTTGGGGCGTGCCTTGCTGGGGTCAGTTTGCTTTGCTGAAAATGATTGCCACTCTCTTACCATTGCTTGTACAGTGCATCATCCAACATCAACTATGTACCGTAAGTTTTCTGAACACCTTGAAAAAACGCTCCAGAAAAATGTGTCATTCTGTCCTCTTTAGTTAATCACTACTACTTATTAATAAGAGACTATCTGCCATTGCAAATGGCCGCCAGCGTTCGCACTCTTTGTTCATAACCCAAGTAAGCGAGCTGATTGGGAAAATTGCAAAGGCAACATAGGCCCAACTTTTCAACGCTGTAATTGTCATTTTTTCATTAATATAAAGGTCAAGCCTTGGGTGCCCATGGCAATTCAGTGGACAAATGAAGCATGCGAGTCGAGTGAATTATGCTACCTCTTTTATTAAAGACATTACAAAAGTTAATTAATGTCAATCAGTTACAAATCATTACATTGAACATTAACAGGAACCACATTCTGAATTATCGGTCAAAGCCGCGCTGGTAATAGTTTTAAGTAAGAGACATATTTTCCACATAAAGAGAATAAAGGTTTTGACACTGTGAGAAACGCAAAATATACGGCTTCTGCAAATACCAGGTCCAATCATCCCGGGTCCAATAACTCTGCAGCTAGAGGTTGTTGGCAAAGGGAAAGCACAGACTGTACCTATCCAGTGGCGTAACAAAAACTTACGAGACCCCCTGCAGAATGTGATAAGGGGCCCCTGAGTCGCCTCTTTCTTAAGGCTATTCATCTGGCATTCTGCTAAATAGAGCCCCCCTACCCCTGAAGGGTTGGGACCCTCCTGGAGTTTTGGGAGTCCCCCTGCACCTGCCTACGATTTGCAAAACCACGCGGGAGCAGACAACACTCCCGCGCTGTTGCTTGATTGTGCCCTTCTTCCCTTCCCCAGCCCCCCAACTCACAGACGTCCCCACTACCATTTATTATCAGCTAAATGCAAGCATCCCTACTTGGGGCAGGTTCCCTACGCAAGTCCCAAGAATGAGGAGGTGGAGGGAGAAAACATGCCTCATAATTGCCACCTCTGCTTGGAATACTAAGCATCCCCTGTGTGTGTTGTAAATACCTCACTTATGAGCATGGTATTATAATCTATTGCCAAATAAATCCCGGACTGTGTGTTGAAGTGGATGTAGTCTGTTAACCCACGATGTTGTTATCTGCCCCATACTTCTTCTATAGTCCACATTTTATTTATTTTGCAGTTTTATATAACAGGAACTAGATCCTACGGGTTTCAGAACACTTTACAAAGGAAAAGTTACAGTGCATAAACAAATGTATTTGTTAAATTACTTTTTGTTACTGAAAGAATAGAGGTTACAAATAAATCCACTGTTTTGAGGTAGACTGTGTATAAGGGAAGGATTAGGATGGCATCAGTACTTTAAATGGGAAAAAATAAGTGCAGATACTCATTAAAATGAGCTAGAGGTGTTGCAAGTGGGCGGGGCTATGGGCAGGCTAAGGGCAAGACATAATGATACTTAATGACTTCTATACCAGTTGAAGCACATCTCAAAACATAACAGAAATGCATTTATGTAAACAAAATAGGTTAAATCATTACACAAAATGAAAGCCAAACTTGATATGTTAACATTTCCTTGTTTTGTAATATTGCAAATTCTTAATGTCAAAGCAGTTATTTGTTGTTTGGCACAATACTATATATTCTCAAGAGCGCACATACACAGAAACAAACAAGCAGACATACACAAAAGCATTCCACCATGCAAAGGAGCCTATGCTGAAGAGTCAGCCGCGGCTGAGCTCAGGACTACAGAAGCACCTTGGCTGTCAGAGGCAGCTTCTTCTCTGACAGCCTAGTGTTCACCAGCTCTATCAGCCAATGAGCCTACCAAGTGCTGGTACTAACAGTGATAAAAATGAGGAGTGCCAGTACTCAGCACATGTGAGTATCGTCCCATTTAAAGCACTGTCTCTGCCCTTTTACCTACGACCAGGCTCTTCCTGTCTCTTGCTAATTCAGTGTCTTTACATCCACATCTCCTCTCTGTTCACCTCTCATTTCTACCCAGCCTTTAACCTTCTCTCTGTGTTTCTGAAATGAAATGAAATGAAATGAAAGGGGATTTATAAAGCGCGACTGCTGCCCTAAGGCGTCCAAGCACTGAGTAGAAAAACCGGTTCACTGAGGGACTAGCTAAGGGAGACAAGTGGGGAATTAGTTCCTGAACAAGAAAGTTTTTAATTCCTTGCGGAAGGAAGGGAGGATGGGATTGGATCTAAGGGATAGGGGAAGTGAGTTCCATAATTTGGCGGCGTTGAGGGTGAAGGCCCTGCCTCCTGCTCTTGACCTCTTAATTCTAGGTACTGTGGCTAGAAATGCGTTAGTTGAGTGCAGTAGTTTCCCGGGGAGGTAGGGAGTGAGAAGAGAATGATTGATCTCTGGGTTTGCTCTGTGAAATGCTTGATGGGATATGCATAGGGTTTTGTATTTTATTCTTTCCCTCACCTGGAGCCAATGGAGTGATCGAATTCCCGTTTTGTCAGATTCTCTTCTCGGTATCTTAAGTAGCGTACGTGCAGCACAGTTCTGGATTCGCTGTAGTTTTTGCAGCACGTATTCAGGGGCTCCCAGATAGAGAGCGTTGTTGAAGTCTATCCGGGACTGGATGAGGCCCTGAATAACCACCTGTTGGGCTTCGAAAGGTAGGAGAGGCAGAATTTTCTTCAGCATCCGGATGATACCGAAACAAGTTGCTGAAGTTTTGGTGGCCTGGGTGTTCAGAGTGAGTGAGTTGTCGAGCCACACTCCCAGGCTTTTGATATTCTCCTTCGGGGTAGGTGGTGGGCCTAAACTAGGGGGCCATAGCCGGTCGAAGTCAGTGAGGGTGGAGGGGCCGAGGAGCATGACCTCGGTTTTATCCCCGTTTAATTTTAATGAGGATGCTGTCATCCATTTCCTCACCTCTTCCATGCAGGCCGCTAGGTTGTCCCGAGGGGGCCCGCTGTTCTTCTGTGCCAGGGAGACCACCAGCTGGGTGTCGTCCGCATATGAAATGATTTTGATACCATATTGGCGGACAACCTCAGCCAGCGGTCTCATGTACACATTGAACAGGGTGGGGCTTAGGGAGGAGCCCTGGGGTACCCCACAATCCAGGGATCTACTGGTGGAGCAGGAGTCGCCGTCGAAGACCTGGAAAGTCCTTCCGCTCAAAAAGGAGCTTAGCCAGTCAAGGGCGGCCCCGGCGAGTCCCAGATGGAATAGCCGGCAAAGAAGGGTTTCTGCCCCTCTTGCTCCCACCTCTCGCTTACTCTCTCCACAAGTCTCTTACATTTTGTCACAGTTTTTTCTCACTTGTCTCCTCTTCTCCACTCCATGATGTACCCATACCCTAAATTTACAATCTGGCCACTATTTTGTTGTGCTATATTTCATTATTTGTGTTGATAGCGCATGCTTGCTGTTGAGGCCTGTATTTTTAAATAAAGGCTCGCAAAAAAAACCCTGCTAAATTAGGATTGATATTTTATCCAGTAAATAAAAGCATAAATCATGTAATCACTTCAAAAGTATTTGCAAGCTGTGAAAGTATGAGCCTGAGCATGCGCGCATGCGCTGTGGCGGCCCTGCAAATTCTGCAAGGCAAGGTTTTAAAATAAATTTCAAGCTAAAGGTTATTTCATTTCCCTTGATCAGACTGCTTCCCACCATTAAAAGAGGCAATGCAATTGAAATCACATGTGGTTCATTAATAGTTAAACCAGTTACTTCAAGAAATACAGCAGATTTTTTACTTTACACAAATGTATGTTAAAATACTATTTCTAAGTACCCATTTCAGAACTGAACAAATATCTGGTCTTTTTATTGGAAAAAAGTGGCAATCCTAACTTCAGCTGTCACCACACTTTTTTACATTCCTCCCCCCTTCCTTCTATGGTTATCTTGTTCCCCCCCCCCCCCAACCAGATCCATTGCTAGTTCTCATTCCCGGGGTGCTGCAGCAGTCACTGCTATTCATTGCTCTTTGGGCAGGGCTGCCTTCACACCCATGGATCCCTCGCTGTTATCATGTAAATGCAGCCATTAGTGTTGGAGGGGCACACAAAGGGAAGCAGCACAGCGTGACACAAGCCCTCTCCAACACCTGCAGTGTGGGGAAATTCAAATGGGTGCTGCTAATCCAGCAGCCTCTCTGCAAAAAGGCTACTTCAGGTGCTCAAGGCGATTTGCGAAATTCAGAAGCAGAGCGGCATCTGTCCTGCGTTGGAGGAGATACCGAACCAGACCCTGCTGTGCACTCAATCAGGGTACGGGTACTCTTGCGGACAATAAAAAGTGCTGGTACTGATGGCTAGAAAATTTGGAACTGCTAGTGAATACCAGCCCATTTAAAGCACTTGATGGTATATAGTCTGCCTCAGATACTTGTGTCCACCCATCATCACTGAGCTGCAGAACGGCCTGTTTATGCTGAACTGTGCTGCCAGGTGTGATAGGTTCTAAGCAGGAGTCCAAGAAAGGCATGTGGTACATCCCATATGTACCTAGTACTTTCATATATAAATTTCTAGTCTCTAGACCATAGAGAAAATTGGAAACTGAGCTGTTATCAAATTGGAACAGGTGGATAATGGTTAAGTGCCTTATAATAGAATGATAACAGATTTAGGGAGACAAGATGTTAAGAAAGTAAAAGTGTCAGTCTGAATGGGATCAGAAGCTCGGGGATATGCATAACACCGACCCTGCAGGGAACACCGGGGGCATGAGAAGATCGCATGGGGGCATTCTAGTTGTTTCCCAGGACACGGCCTTGGAATGGTCTGTGGCCATTAATAGGCCAGAGCATGCAGCATATTCTGTGCGCAGAGAGGGAGAGGCAAATGAAGCTGCACCTGGAGAGAGGAACGAGGATGCCAGAATGAAAGAATTGGGAGAGGAGTTTTCAGCAGAGAATAAGGGGAGAAGAAGGATGGAGACACAGGAGATCAAGTTTCAGCTTTGGAGGAGGTGAAGGGTACCCCACAACAGCTAGAGCTGTTTAAAGGATCCTCGGAGGAAGAAGACAATGCGCATGCTCCAGGGAAAGGCGAAAAGGACAAGACCGCCGTGACTCTGAGGCAGAGTTCCGGCCTCAGGCAAGTAGCGCAGTGGGGTATGCCCCAGGTGGTTTGCTTGGCAGTATCACAGGGCTATCTGGTGGGGCTGTAAATAAAGTCACTAGTTACACTATTTGACACAAAATTTGATCACAAGTATTGTCGCCAGCACGGGGAGAAGGGGAGCACGGCAAGCTATCAAAGACACAAAAAAACACAGGAAAATAATGCATGTCCACCCAACGCCATGAGAAAATACCTGGCACTCAAGGTAATAACAATGACCTTTTCGGGGAATATGACCCAATAACCAGTCTCCAGAGAGAGACCACATGGTTTGGTGTCTGACCCTGTTTTATGCGGAACCTGATCATAAATAGCCATGGGCCGAGACTTCTGTTCCGGTCGTGGAGTGTGCGGAGATTTGCCTCCTCTGCATTCCGCGAAGAATGCAAATCTCCGCACACTCCGCAACGTAGGGGAATTGGCCAGCCCCCGCCTCCACCTCCATATTAACAATAAATTATACAACTAATAAATACATTTAAACCACTTACCTGAACTCTGCCGTCCCCGGGCTGCCCTCCTACTCTTCATCACCGTTTCTGATAATTCTTGCAAAAACTGTGCATGCGCGCAAGTCCGCACATGCACATTTCTTGTGAGAAATGCGCACGCGCACTTGCAGTTTATGCAAGAATTAGCAGAAACAGTGATGAAGAGGAGGAGTGCAGCCCGGGGACGCCGCAGATCAGGTAAGTGATTTAAATTTACTTATTACATATGACATAGAAGGTAGTGATGGTTTAAGAGGATTGCACATCAATCATGAACAGTAGATTATTTCAATTTATCAATATATGCCAATAATATTGGTGCACCTCAAGGTAACCGAATAAAGACACTCCACTACCACAGATGTCACCACACAGGAGTTCCTAAGAGCTCCTGTGCAAAGCTTAACAAAACCACTGTACCTCGGCACTCTTCAAATAACTCACAATTGTCATATAGTGTGACACAATTACAGTTAGGTAAATGATGTGATTACTCACAGGAAACCAATCCATACAATTAGACTGCTGCACAATTTAATACCAAGTAATGGCGTTTCATACAAATGTGCACAACCGATAGCCAGGGTGTAGTCCAAAACACTAACATATATTTCTTAACCTCTTAAGTGCCCATGACGAGATAGTCTCGTCATGGAGCACGGTCGCGCTGTGCCCATGACGAGACTATCTCGTCATGAACCCCACCCACTAATGTAACGCCCGGCACAGGAGGGGGAAAGGGCGTGGCACAGAAGGGGTTAATAAAGATTCCGTTGTCATTAGTGAATCCACGAAAGTCAAGATTATACGGCTTTTCAGTTGGCAATGATGGAAAACAGCCGACACGTGTTTCGTATCAAGGTAACTTCTTCAAGGCTTTTCGTATGGAAGATGTTAGGTCCAAGGAGATTTGAATTCTTCAGAATGCTCGTATCCTATTCTTTATAAAAACGGAAAATATGAGAGACCCTTGATTTAGAAGCCGTGTGAGTCTCTGGCCATTAGTGTAAAATTACCCCGAATAGAGAAATACTGTATGGAGGGAATCGTTCAATAATATGCTTCCCAGGGGGAGGAGCCTAGCGCTTGACCAAGATGGCCGCGTGAGCTTAGAGCTCCCGAGACCCTCGCGCCCTCCGTCGACTATCCTGTCTCTAATCCTGATGGTATGCATGGCACCGTGTTGCTGAGTTGTCAGGGAGGCGATTGATGCTACCCGCGGTCGGATCGCCCATCGGGAACCAGACTTACGACTGGCGGAAGATTGCGGCCTAACTCCCGGGGATGCCAGGGGCTAGAGTTGGCACGATGCCCGACTCCTAGTTGATCAACAACGGCCTGGCGAGGTGTGAACTGTCGGACGGAGGTCCTCGCACTTTCACTTTCGATTTCGTTCCCTTTGTCTGCCCGGACACTGTAGAGCTCTGGGTGGCTTTATTACCCCAAGGACGCTCGGCGGGCTGCTCACTCCTTATCCCTCTCTCTGAGAGGGAACAGTTTTAACTGCACTGGACTGCCCGGAGTCCATTATGTCGGGCAAAGCAGAAGGGGATCGGCTGAAGACTAAGTCCACCAGGCGGGGAACGTACTCCCAAGTCAACAGTATGGACCGCTACGCCCTCCTGGAAGCATCGCCGAGTGGATCGAGCCAGGCGCCGGATGCCCAGAAGGAGGACTCGCCTGGGACACCGGAGCTCTCCCTACAGGATGTCATGGGCGCGCTCGACGGGATGCAGACCTCGATGGGGAGACAGTTCGAGGCCCTGGCGCATAAGGTGGATGCCATCCTGGTAGATGTCAATCTGATCCGCTCGGACCTGGGCAAGACGAACGAGCGCGTTAAGAACCTGGACCACAAGACCACGGGCCTCACTGATGATGTTGCGGATCTGCAGACCGAGGTTCGGAAGCTGAGGGCCGAGAGTGACCTCGCCGCCCGCCGGCTGGAGGACTTCGAGAGCCGGGCCAGGCGCAACAATGTGCGCGTCATCGGGGTCCCGGAGTCCTCGGATGAGGCTTCGGCGGACCTGCTTGTGGAGGATTTGGTCCTCAATCATCTGAAGCCTAAGGGCCTTGGAAAGTTTTTTGCGGTGGAAAGGGCCCATAGGGTGCCGGGCGGGCGGCTCAAGGCGGGTGCCCCGCCGCGGCCGATTGTCGCCCGGCTCTTTCATTTTCGAGATCGGGACGCTATCCTGCAAGCTTCGAGGGTGACGGGCCCAGTCCCCTTCCAGAATGCGTCGGTGAATTTTTATCCGGACTTCACCCAGCAGGTGCAGAGACAGAGACAGAGCTTCCTGGGGGTGAAGCGGAGACTTCGGGAACTGGATCTGAAGTATGCCATGCTTTTCCCTGCCAGACTACGGGTGGTGCATGAAGATCGGACATTCTTTTTTGACTCTCCTGTTATGGCCGACGAATGGCTGGACGCTTTGCCCCGGCGACGGACGGGGGATGACACAGCCGAGCATGGAGACAGTGGCCGGGATGGACAGGGCTGAGATCTCAGAGCCGGCCTGACTTGGTTTGACCATACTTGAAGATTCTAACAGAGTGCAGTAACTGTGGAGGGTTGCGGGAGGACGAGGGGTGCTCTTTTCCTCCCTTAGGGTACTTTTTGTAGATTTTTTTTTTGTAGGGCGACAGGCACACTGCAAGTTGGGGGGGCTTTGTAAGCTGCAGCAGGGGTGCAGGGTGGGGGGAGTTTTGGGGATTTTGAGTTTGTTGTTGGGGGGTTTATTTCTGCAAGGCATTATGATTATCCTCAGGGCTGTTCCATGGTGGCTCCTCGGGTGTGGGGTGGGCCTCTTTCCGTTTGAGGATGGGGGGTAGGGGCTTAAGTGTTATAAGCTGGAATGTTAATGGTTTGGGGGATCGCATCAAGAGGGGGATTGTTTTGCAATTTTTGAAACGCTCAATGCCAGATGTTGTCCTGCTGCAGGAGACGCATCTCATAGGTAATATGTGCTATGCCTTGAATAGGAAGGGGTATAAATTCATTGCACACTCGGGATTCTCTTCTGGGTCCAGGGGTGCGGGCATTCTTGTTAGAGCATCGTTGCCTTTTGAGGTGGACTCCACCATTGTTGACGATAGGGGGAGGTTTGTGGCGGTGGCGGGGCGGTGGGAAGGAAGGACTTTGGTTTTGGTTTCGGTTTATGTCCCGCCGGCCCTGCAGGCCTCCACACTTGCTGAACTGGGCAGGGCTTTGCTGACTCTCCCGGGGGGAATGCTGGTAGTGGGAGGGGATTTCAACGCTGTGGGCTCCGGACTGTTGGATAGATACCCGCCCAGGGACACAGGGGGGGCTCAGAAATGGCTTCCAGACTTCCTGGATACGTTTGGTCTGATAGACTGCTGGAGGCTCCGGCACCCCACACAGAGTCAATACACGTTTCACTCCGGGGCGCATGGTAGCCTCTCCAGGATTGATTACCTGCTCACTCTGGCCGCACATGCCTCGTTGATATCCGAGGCGAGGCACATGGCACGCGGTATCTCTGACCACTCGCCAGTGTGGATCCGGCTGGATCTAGGTCGGGAGGGAGGAGGGAGAGTGGCCCCCATCAACCCATGGTATTTCCGAGACCCCAAGATGCGCAGCGCCCTGGTAAAGAATGTGGATAATTACTTTAAGGACAATCTGGGAACCGTGGACTCGGCGGTGTCGCTGTGGGAAGCCTTTAAGACCGTGCTTCGGGGGGAAGCCCTCTCCCTGGTGGTGGCTGCCAAGAATCGGAGGGATGGCGAGGTGCGGCAAGTGGAGGAGGAGATCGCGGCCCTTGAGGGGGCTATGGAGGAGGAGGTTACAGAGTCCTCACTGCATGAGCTTTGCTTGAAGCAGGCGGAGTATAGGGACCTGGTTACGAACGCCGCTAAGACCCTCAGTAGGGAACAACAGGGCCGCCTGTATGACGTTGGTGATAAGGCAGGGAAACTCCTGGCGTGGTTGGACAGGAAAGAACGGGTCAATAGAGTGGTGCCAGAGTTGACGGGAGAGTGGGGAGAGGCGATTGTGGAACCTGAGGGGATTGTGAAGTGTTTCGCGGAGCATTTTCGTAGGGTTTATTCCTCTGTGTCGGACAGGCCGCCCGAGGACTCGTCTGAGCTCCTCCGTGATATCGAGTTGCCCTGCCTCTCTGATATAGATAGGGATGATTTGGATGGTGACATAACGGTTGACGAGGTGGCGGGGGCGATTCGCGCGTTAAACTCGGGTAAGGCCTCTAGACCGAATGGACTGCCGATCGACCTGTATAAACTGTTCCCGGATAGGGTCGCCCCTCACCTGCGCGCCATGTTCTTGGAGGCGCGGGGGGATGGGATCCTTCCGTTGGATCAGCGGCTGGCGTCGATCGTGGTAATACATAAAGAGGGTAAACCCCGAGATAGGTGCGCCTCCTATCGGCCCATTTCACTCCTCAACGCTGAGCCGAAAATTCTGGCCAAACTCCTGGCTACCCGTTTGAGTAGGGTGCTTGGCGATTTGGTCCACCCGGATCAATCTGGCTTCATCCCGCACCGAAACACAGCATTAAACCTTAGGCGTCTTCATGGCGTCATCGCCAGGGCGGGCACGCTGCGTGAACCGGCTATTGTGGCATCTCTTGATGCCACGATGGCCTTTGACACGGTGGAGTGGGCATACTTATGGGCCGTGCTGGCCAAGTTTGGTTTCGGTCGCGGTTTTGTGAGTTGGGTCCGGTTGCTGTACGAGGGGCCACTAGCGAATGTTGTGGTGAATGGTCGGGCATCTACTCCGTTTCAGCTTGGTAGGGGTACTCGGCAGGGTTGCCCCCTGTCGCCTCTGTTGTTCGCCCTCGCCCTTGAACCGTTGGCTGCGTGGATACGTTGGCACCCGGATATACGGGGCCTTCGGTGGTCGCCTGATCACGAGGACCGTATTTCGCTTTATGCCGATGATATCCTACTGTATCTTGCCTCACCTAAGAAGTCACTTATAGTGGTCTGTGACGTACTCGCATCGTTCGGTGGGAACTCGGGGCTTGTGATTAATTGGGGCAAATCGTACTTGTACGTTCTTAGTGGCGAGGTCCCACCGATCCCTAGAACATGTTCGATACAGGTTGCCCAGCAGGGTTACGTGTATTTGGGGATTTTTATATCCATGGATCCTGCTGTGCGCTATGAGAGGAATCTGCTCCCCCCCTTGGCGCGCTTGAGGCGAGATGTTGAAGGTTGGCGGAGGCTGCCGCTCTCCCTTGTTGGGCGTGCGGCCCTGTTCAAAATGATGTCTCTTCCCCGCTTCCTCTATGCCCTCCAGAACACCTTGGACTGGGTACCGGCCAAATACTTTCGGGAGGTCGAAGGCCTCCAACGGACGTTGTTGTGGGATGGGCGGCCGCGAATAGCTATTTCAAAGTTGACGCTCCCATGGTACGATGGGGGCATTGCGCTCCCAGACATCCAACGGTACTATTGGGCCACGCAGCTGAGCGCGATCAACCATGGGTTTTATGGCCCTGCCCTCAGCCCTGGGTATGCCCTGGATAGGTGGCTGCTTCGTGGCGGCAACTACTACAGGGCGTTGTATTCGCGGTCCTTAGACTCGTCCCTCACGGGGCCCACAGGTGTGGCGGTGCGTGTATGGAAGATGGCGACTGATTCGTTGGGCTGGAAGGATAGGCTCACCCTCGCTACCCCATTGTTTGAATCGGAGAGATTGGGAAGACTCTGGCATACGAAGGGCTTTGATAAGTGGGACCTGATCGGTATATCCAAGGTGGGAGATGTGCTGCATAAGGGGAGGGTGAAGTCCTTCGAGGAGTTGCAGACTGAGTATGAGCTAGGGCCCTCAGAGTATTTCAGGTATATCCAGCTGCGTCATGCCCTCCGATCAGTCCTCGTGGAGGGTGAGAAGGTGCCGGAGTCCTCTCCCCTTGAGGACCGAGTCCTTGATGGTCATATGCCCGAGAGCACGATCTCGCTCATATATAAGAAGTTGATTAACGGGCAGATATGCTTTTGGGGCTGAGAGAACAGTGGACTAGGGATGGCCTTGAGTTGGATAATGAGGACTGGCAGTCAGCGGTTTCCTCTCCTAAGGAGGTTGCGATCCCGTCGCGTCTGAGGCTGGTGCAGCTTAAAATACTGCACCGGGTGTATGTGACGGGGCCAAGGCTGGTCCACATGGGATTCTCGGAGGACGGCCTGTGCAGAAGGGGATGTGGTATGGTGGGTACTTTCCTGCACATCATTTGGGAATGTGGTGTCATTGTGGAGTTCTGGAGGAGAGTCCATGCAGTTATGGGGGAGGTGACGGGCACTGCGGTACAGCCGGAGGCGCGGTGTTGCCTCCTGAACGTCTGGGGGCCCACTGACCTCGATGAGGCGCAGACCCAATGGGTGACTCTGGGTAACATGGTGGCTAAAAGGGATATCGCGCGATTGTGGGGCTCCTCGGGACCCCCCACACTGACCGCGTGGAAGGAGAACATGGACTGGAGCATGTTTAGGGAGAAGACGGTCTACTGCTCTAGAGGTCGCCCCCGGAAGTGGCACGCCATCTGGGGGCGGTGGAACCAATACAGGGGGGGAATATGTCTTGCCCCGGATCTGGAACCTCCCGAGGAACAGCTTTCCCCCTGACCTACTTTCCAGCACAGTTTGGTTTTAGGAACCGTTTTGGGCCTCTGCTGTCCCCCTTCTTCCTCCGTACACAGTCTTGTAACTAGTAGATGAGTGGGGTCCGGCCTCCCCTGGGGGCTTTCGCCATGGGCTCTCAATGTTCTGCCTTGCTGGGGTTTGTTGTGAGTTTTTTTCTGTGTTTATTTAAAATTGGACCTTTGCATTACTCTTTGAACTGTATTGGGGGCACATCACTGTATCTAACTCTCAATGCTGCGGAACCTTCGGGCTGTCGGCTGAATAGCTGTGTCCTGAATTTTGAAATAAAGGTTTTCAAAAAAAAAAAAAAAAAAAAAAATAATAATATGCTTCCCCCCAATGATGCGAAGCACCTTTAAAAAGTCCCCACGATGAGGAGAGTTCCCCAAGGGTGAAAATCGTTATAAACAGGTAAATACAGTGTAGTTTCCGTACCTCCGAAAGGGAGGACAACAACCCGAGACAAGCATGGGACACTGATGTAAAGGTTGGCAATGGCCAGGTAGGACCATACTTTTGCATGCAGAAAGGGTTTACTGCATTGGAAAATAAAGAAACCTGGAGAGGTCATCACCAAATTGATTGTTCCGCTCCCTTTTAGGGAACAAGTGTCACACTTAGCTCATAGCCAAACGGGTGGCGGTCACTATAGAAGGGACAAAACTGATGAGTATTTACACAGAGAATTTTATTGTCCGGGAGTGTTCATGGACATTCGATGATTCTGTACGGCATGTAATCGATGTCAGTTAGTCAACCCACTACAAAAGAGCATAGCACCCTTAAGGCCCTTACCCAACGTCAACATTCCCTTCTCAGAAGTGGGCATGGATTTGGTCAGTCCCTTGGTGACACCAGCTCATCGATACCAGTATATACTTGGGCTGTTGGACTATGCCTCCTGGTATCCCGAGGCGATACCTATATCAAGCATGACCACTAAGTCAGTTGCTCAGGCCATGATAAAGTTCTTTACCAGGGTGGGGTTTCCCAAAGAGCTCCGTACAGACCAGGGAACTCCATTCATGTCATGACTCATGGCTCAGATATGCCAGTTGTTAGGGATAAAACGGATAAGGATCTCCATATATCATTCATAGACCGATGGTCTGATGGAACAATATAATACACCATAAAAACTGTCTTTAAGAAGTTGGTATCTGACACTGGCAAAACTTGGACAGAAAAAATTATATCATGTACTTTAAGCTGTCCCCACCCGAGCCCAGCCCCCAACAGGGTTTTTGAATTAGCATTCGGCACACAACCCGGTCCACTGTTAGACATGGCTGCAGAACAGTGGAAAGCAGAAGAGGATGGGGGACTAGAACTGCTTGTATATGCCAACTGTTTAAAGGAAAAGATACATATCCTGTTGGAGAATGTTAGACTCAATATGGTGAAAGCACAAGAAAAACAGAAGTTGAGCTACAGCCCTTTTGAATTAGTATACGACAGACCACCCACAACTCGGTTAGATATGGCAGAAGAGTAGTGGGAAGCAGAAGAGGATGTGGGACTAGAACTGCTTGTGTATGCCAGCAAACTGTTTAAAGGAAAAGATAGATATCCTGTTAGAGAATGTTAGACTCAATATGGAGAAAGCACGAGAAAAACAGAAGTTGGGCTACTATCGGGGTAGTAAAGTAAGAGAACTACAATTGGGGGAAAAGAGCTTTAATCCTCCTTGTAGGAGAGTAGGATCTGCTTTTATGGTTACCCCTACTTTTTGCCTGGTGCTAGTTTGACTGGGATCCTGCTAATCAGGACCTCGGTGTCTGTCCTTTCTCCCCTAAATTAGTTATGGTAAGTACATAGGTACCTCCCAGATTGGATACTGGTCTACCCGTATACGTCTCTAGCATATGGTACTGAAGTACCAAGGGCATAGGTACACCAGGAGTCCCCCATGCGCTGAAGCATGTATTATGCCACCCATGGGAGACCACTCAAACTGTAACTACAGGCCTGCTATTGCAGCCTGTGTAAGCTTGTGCTAGCACCACTTACAAAAGATATATGTTTCCCAATATCTAAGGTCACTGCAAACCTATTATTCATCCCTAAAGCAGGCATTTCAATACGGAAGATAGGGTGCTCTGTTCTAAGTGAGAGGATGCCACCTGCATGAGCAGAACACCCCCTACAACCTTCAAGGTCTATTCTCCCGGGTTGTAAGTGCATAAGCTATCATGATACATAGAGTGGTCTTGCATCATTACGCGATGACCATCTCTAAACTGGCTGTAACGAACCCTGTAATGTTTGGTATCAAGCATGTTGGAATCATACCTCCCACACCGTAAACGGTGTGGGAGGTATGATTCCATGCACCAGTCTTCTAGACCCAGACAGCACAACATGGCTGCTGCCGACCAGAGACACGGTTGTGCCCTCCTGCTACTGAGCCAAGCTTGAGCAGGGGAAGGCAGAACAGTAGGTACCCTCTCACAGGGTCTGGGTGAGAGCGCTTGCCAGTGCCACTCAGTCTGCTTGAAGGGCACATTTGGTGCCCTCCCTGCATAGTCCAGTTCAAATCAGCTCAGGGAGCCATTGGCTCCCGCTCTGAGGTGAAACTGACCCCTGGGAGGGAACCCTGAATCGTCCCAACCAATTCCTTAGGGTATTTAAGGGTTTACCTTTGGGTGGGTCCCTAGATTCATCATGGGACAAGATTCATATCAAGACACTGCTTCTTCTTCGACAGTCTGGGCACTCTGGACTTAGCTCTAATCATCAAGACTGCAACTGGGAAGACTCCTGATACTCCTGGTCTTGCCGCCCAGCTCGTCTGCTGCAACATCCATGCCTGTGCTCCATACAGGAACCTTCCAAGGCCTGTGGACATCCAAGACACATGAAGGAATCTGCCTTGAAGTGAAGTAATCACTTCTCTGCATCTGCAGGCACCGCAACAAAGCTGACCGGTCTGCTGGTCCTGGGCTCCCATGAATTCTGAAAGGCTCAACAACAAATGTGGTTGTTCTTTATATCCTTTGGGGCCTGCCCTGTCCTCTCACGAAGTTTGAGGCCAGTTTCCCTCGTCGGAGCTGCAGGAACCAAACCCCTGTGCACAGTGTTGACTTGCTGTTGCAAAGGCTCGTTGGTTTCTTTCCACCAAGATCTTCGGGCTCCAAGTAGCCCCAATCTCAAGCATCTCTTGTGACCAAGATATTTCTACTCACCACATCACTTGCACCGTGGCCTGCATCTTTGGTGAGCTGCTCGGGGTCCTCTTGAGACTCCAGTGCCTTCGGCCTGTGGGTACTCTTGAGGGTCTTCTTTGATTTTAGTGGGCTCCCCGATTGGTTGGGGCATGCCCTGACTCCCCTGTTTGTGGGGAGTCACCTGGAACTTGCTGATCCCAACATTGCACCTTCTTTGCTTTCCACTTTGTTCGCAGTTGCCAAGGCTTTTTGGCACTCCCGATGGACACCAACCCCTCAACTCTCGACATTCAATGGTTGACAGCTCATGAACATCTCCTGGTCTTCCACAGCACCGCCTGGTCCACACAGCTACAGCTCCAAGGTCACCGTCAGCTCTCCTGCAACACCTGGCATCGGTGGGCATTCATCTTCCGGGCCGCCTGGTCACTCCCAAGTGGCATAGACTCTGTCCCCTTTGCTTGTAGGTACTTCTCATCTTGAATCCACCTTTGGGTTCCACCGGACACTGTCACCTTCCCCAGTAGCGGCATCTTTAGGAAGTCCTCCATTGAGTTTGATTGCAGTTTGCGACGCCACTTCACACCTATGCACCCGGCTTCCCTGGTGTAAGTATCCTGGTTCCTAGGGTATTCACGGGTGGGGTGCCTCTCCAACCTTCTGTCTCGCACTGGGTTTCTTCAGGGTCCACTGGCAAGGGTCCTTCTTCTTTAAAATTGCAACCACGACTTACCCCTTGACTTGTATTGAGCCCGCAGTCGTGTTCCCACTCTGTACACGGCCTCTCTGGGGTTCCCGGTTACTTACCTCGAGTGGTTCCTTGGGTCCCCGGTACTTCCACGTCTTCTGGGTATAGTCTTGACTTCAGTCGTGGTTCACATACCACTACTTTAGTATATGGTTTGGTCTCACCCTGGCGACCACTGTGTCTGTACTACTTACCTGTTTTTATTGCAAAGTATTGTGTGTATTGTGTATTTGTGTATATCTCCATACTAATTCACCACTAATCCTTTATGGGTTCCGGAGTAGCGTGCTACTCATAAAAATAAAGTGTTTCAACACCACATCCAGGTTAACAAGCATATATATAAATGCAAACCTTTTTCCCTTCTTCTATCCCTCCGCTATCCTTCTGAATCCAAATAACTTACTAACCTATCCACCACTCAAATTACTTTCATATTTCACTATACTTATTCAACACTAATCCTTCTTGGGTTCCAGAGTAGCGTGCTACTCGCCGGAAAAGTGCTTTGACGCCTCGTCAGAGGTAGTAAGCGCTATATAAATGCAATTACAATACAATACAATCTTCACTAGGAGATATCTGTATGTGTTAGTGAGTGTCTTATAATAAATGCATATTTTTTATAAATACACCGTGTCGTTCTTTTTCACATAATCTATACCAGTGCGACTATGCTCTGGTTAAAGACGCTGAATTATACTCCTTCTGGACTAAGCCTGAAGGCTGCTCTCCACAGCTACCACTTAGAGAGCTTTCTAAAGTTGTCTAAGACCACTAAAATCACCATAAGGGATGTCTGGATTAGTGCAGGGTGCACACTTACATAAGTGTGCACCATATACTAAGCCAGCTTCTCACACTCCTACTCTCCTCAGACAACAAACTGTTGGCCAAACGGCAGGGTCCTTATGAGGAGATAGCTCAAGTCACTCTGGTGACTAATAGATTGGCAGTCCCCTGTTGTCTGGAAAAAGAACAAATAAATCATATTTATCTACTTAAAAAATGGGAAAAGAACAACTGTCCTGATATGGATGCTCTTCCAGCTCTGTTGGTGACTGATCACACCCCCTGGAAATTTCCTTTTCTCCGCAGGAGATAACCTAACAGAAGGAAATAGCGCAGTTGTGTCCCCACCTAAATACCACACAGAAGGAACAGCTCTTAGCCTTGGTTGGCAGGAATAAGGATGTTTTATAGTGCAATCCAGGTTGGACCACAATGGTACAACATGACATAATCACAGAGGGTGACCGGGTGGTTCGGTTATGCACCTACAGAATTCCTTAGGCTAGGTGACAGGCAGTGGAAGATGAGGTGTTCAGCATGCTAGTAGGGAGAAATCATAGAACCATCTAACAGTACCCTGGTGTGCCCCATTGGTGCTCAAACGCAAACCCAATGGCACCCGGTGGTTTTGTATAGACTTTTGCTAATTGTTGGAAGGCGGACCTCGGGGGAGTCAGAGAGACCACCCAGAGGGGCCCCCACACTGTACGAAGTAGCCGAGCGCTGCTGAGAAGCCTCCTAGGAGAGGTCCTTCTCCTATACCGTACTAGCACAGTAACACCACCGCACAGGACTCGAGGATGTTTATCAAGACAAGCAATTCTTTATCAGCATTTAGGAAGTTACGGTTATCGATATATACAAGGGGGGATCGAGGGATCCGCAAGAGTCTCAAAGTCTTTGGTAGGGACGGGGTAGCGGGACAGTCTTTAGTAGCAGCTGGGTACGAGGGTACCTTGGCCCAGTTCTTGATCCTCAAGCTGGAGGGACTCCGGGTCTCGGAGTGGTCGAGCCGCGATGGCGTCAGCAGGGCTCTGGTGATCAGTTTGTGGAGCTTGAGCCGCAACTAGGTCAGCAGGGCTCTTAAGGTGTTTCAGTTCAGCTCGAGCCGCGACGACGTCAGCAGGGCTCTGGTGGAGGTTTCAGCGAGGTTGGGCCGCGACAGCGTCAGCAGGGCCCCGATGTTCCGTGAGGTTCCTGGTCTCACTAAGGTGGAGCCGCGACGCAGTCAGCAGGGCTCGTGGTATAGTATCAGGCAAGAGTTCTTCTCCGTAGGGTCAGCCGCGATTCCATCAGCAGGGCTCTTGACTCCGGGATACAACTCCTGTCCCATTGCGGGGTTGCCCCAGATATAGGTCTGGAGCCCTTTGATGTCCGGACTCTTGCGCCTGGGGGCGGAGAGGCCGGGCTGGGAGAGGCCAGACGCCCAGCGGGAGAGGCGCCAGGCCCGGGGAGGCCGGAGGACGATCGCACCTAGGTGTTGAGGGACGGTGGGGGTCCCATCGAAACTCTCCTCCTCCGGGAGTGGTGAAGTGGCCATGCGGTGCCCCCTGGCCAGATCTTGGTGCCTCGATGTCGGGGCTTCGCTGGGGCCGAGGCCGGAGGGAGTCGGCCTGCATGGGCTGGTGCGTGGAGCAAGCATGGGGAGGACCCCGAAGGGATGAGGGGTCCCTGTGCGGCCTGGAAAAGGGGGCCGCTGAGGCGGGTGTAGGAAACCGGGTACAATCCAAAGGGGGCCTCGAAGGGAGGAGGGGTCCCTGGCGGCCTGAGAGGGCGGCCCGTGTAGGCCGGTGCGGGGGACGAGCACAATCCAAGAGGGTTAAGACCACGCCACGAGGCCGGGTCCAACACTAATCGAATAGTATATAAAAATGTAACACATACCCCACGCCCAGCGTGGATGAACTCATAGAAAATCTGGGTGCTGCTATTTAACTCACTACCTTGGACCTCACTGAGGGGTACTGGCAAACCCCTTTGACCGCATCCGCTAGGGAAAAAACAGCATTCTCTACACACTCTGGTCTCTATTGATTCAGGGCGCTCCCTTTTGGGTTATATGGGGCACCAGCAACATTACAGATGTTGATGGGCCTCCTTCAATGACCCCATAGTGGATATGCACCAGCATATTTAGATGAAATAGTCAGCTATGGTCCTTCTTGGGAGAAACAAATGAACCATCTGGAAGTGATCCTCACAACCCTTAGAAAGGTCAGTCTCACAGCCAATCCCGACAACTGTACCCTCACCACTAATTCTATAAAATTCCTAGTATACCACGTGCAGGAGGGTAGGATTAGTCCCCAAGTTAACAAAGTGAAAGCAATAAAATACCTACCTCTTCCCGTGGACAAAAAAGGGGTCTGTTCCTTTTTGGACCTGATAGGCTATTATCGCGAGTTTATACTGAAATTTTCAGAGATAGCTTCTCCCTTGACTGACTTATTGCAGGAAAACCAACCAAGTGAGATAACAGACTGGTCCCCAATCCATCAAAACAGTTTTAACTGGTTGAAAAACACATTGTGCTGTGACCCGGTGTTGTTGTGCCCAGATTTCATCAACCATTTTGTACTTCAGACAGATTTCTGCAACAGAGGTCTCAGGAGTGACCTATCTCAACCGTACAAGTCGGGACATCTCCACCTGGTGGTGTGCATAAGCCGTAAGCTGTTGCCCCTGGAGGTACATTTTCCCTCCATATAGAAGATGTGCCAAGCCATTAAATAGGCTGTGGAGGCCCTTCAATATTCCTAGTTGGGGTGGATGTTCACACTGTTAATGGATCATGCACCCCTGGTGTGGCTGGCCCCCACCAGGACATAAACATGATAGTACTTAGGTGGACCGGGGAAAGTTAAAATGGACAAGAGCACTGTGACTCTCCTCAGCCTCAGTCAAGTACCGCAGTGGTGTCTGCGCCAGGTGGTTTGCTGGGCAGTATCACAGGGCTATCTGGTGGGGCTGTAAATAAAGTCACTAGTTACACTATTTGCCACAAACCTTGAGCACGGGGAGGAGGGGAGAACCGTGAGCTATGAAAGACCCCAAAATGCAGGAAAATAATGCATATGTGCCCAAAGACATGAGAAAATACTGGGTACTCAAGGTTGTAATGGTGACCCATTAGGGGGATATGACCCATCAACTTGTCTCCAGAGATAGAGAGCACACGGTGTGGTGTTGGGCCCTGTTTTATGAGGAACCTGATTATTAAGGTCTTTCTCCTGTTTCTATTTCCCCTAGGGTGAAACCTAGAACCTGGCACAGTCGACATGGTAACCAAAGAAGACCAGTGGGAAGACCCTATCTAAGGAGGAGGTTCAGTGGATTGGGACTTGGCACCCATGTCCTTAAGTCCTTAAAAAACACTATATTCTGCTAGAATACATCTTTATATACAACTATTCTGGTCTGAGTCGTCATCATACCCCATTACACTGACATTGCTTTGTTTCAACTGAGTTAGCTGTGACTGCGTTCTTTGTGACTGCTCATTGTGAATAGCCTTCGCATATTGTTTAATTCGCATTACATACTCATGGGTCACTGCACACCTCAAACGCTTATTTCCCAGTCTCTCTTGAGCGTGAAGCAGCGGCTGATGCTGTCATTGATGATGCATGATTAGGAAGACATTATTTTTTAATTTAATGGTTTCAAAAGCACCAAATGCTCTCAATCCAAACAGAACTTTTGTCAGGGTTCACTGCTGATGTGACACTCCACTTAAACTTGTCTTCCTTTCTTCTTTCCTTCTCCGTGGCTGCGCACAGAGTAAACTCATACCAGGGCTACCACACCTTCTTTGGCCTCATTTTACAAAGATAGTGTCATGGATTCCACTGATTGCAGCTCCTATGATAACATTCCAGATGAAAGAACACCATTTAGAAGTTCAAACACGTCCCTCCCCATGGCAATATTTCCTGTCAACAAAACATTGTGCCGATGAGAACATTTTCATCTGTTTCCACGATTTTCCACAGAGGGAAACCCGCAATGATGAATACAAGGAGATCCCGTCATGTGTCTGCAGTAAGCTGCTCTTCTTATCACGCGAGGCCTGGATAATATTTATTCTTTAGGCTAATTTCTGGTGTTAATGTTGACATGCTTTAGTCATAACCCTTTATAAATACACGCACTTAATTGTTGTTGCAAGGAATTACAGCAACTGTGCAGTTTATTATCTGTGAATGTCCTGCTCCTTAAAAGATTAAATTAAGTATAGTGGGTGTGCATAATTGAAATGTGTACCCCATTTCATGTGTGACCCCATCACCCAATCCTGCCTGTTTATCTAGGATTGTCAGCGCACTCCATCATGTCATAAACCCACAGGAAGGTGTAGTCTTAATAGCGCCAATAAAACAATTGCGGTCACACACCTGGTGGCAGTGATTTCTAAAAGGAAACATCCACCAGTCCAGAAAAAGGAGAGGTGTGGAGCAGTGGCCAGAGCAGCTGGATCCTGAGTGGGGCTCGTGGTTTGATCCCCAGTGCCGGACACAGCTCAGCTCAGCATCCTGTGACTCTGGGTAATGGTTCACTTAATCTTCCTGACGCCCCCAGCGCTTGGATACCCTTAGGGGTGATAAGTTGTGATTTACAAATATGAGATTTAGATAACATGGTGTCCTGAACACATGGGGCCTAATGCTAACCCTTTTTTAACCAATAGCACTTTGTATGCAGGGATTTTTAAACCAGTACTTATAAGGTTAAATATAAAACTGAAAGTCCTGTCAAAGAATGGGTTGTTAGTTAAAAAGCCAGGACTAGCTGAATATCTATTCCAAAATTGTCTTTATTCAGCTAAAAAGCCATAAAAGCATATAAAATCAGTACAATATATAAAAGGACCAAAATAAGAATATACAATCAACTTGATGAGATCGATAAGCGTTATTTGGACTGTTAGATATTTCATCAGATTCCAGTAACAAAATATCATCAATAATAGACATTTATTTTGCAAATGGCTGTATTAGATACATGTTAAAACACTGTCTCACTGACTCACACAAACTAGTTAGCAAACAAATTATGACCCAGCACTCCCAGATTGGGAAACAAAGTTTCTTAAACAGATAAATAAAGTCCCCTTTGTAACAAATAGCCTTCTCCCAGTTTTAGATTACTACAGTACCAAAAACTAAAAGGGGTAGCCAGAGAACATCCAGGGTCTCTTAACACCAGAAGGGGGCCTAGAACCTGGGGACAAGCGTCTGGTGGAAATAAGAACACACTACTCACTACCCATCACTAAGACAATGGGGATATTTACCTATCAGACATCTGAAAAAAGAGAGCTAGACATGTGCTCAATTTTGCCTCTCTCTCCACATGGACAACAAAAAGCGAGAGATTGCAAACACTATAAACTGCCTAGTATCACTTTTCAAGATTCTGGATGCCCTGGTATAATCACTGAGGCCTAAATTGCAGCACAACACAAGTGTCCATTTCCAGCTGTTTCCTAAATAAATTGGGCAGAAGAAGAGTACATGGTTCACTGTTTCAGTGGCCCCATGAAGAGGGGCAGAGCCTATCATACTCCTTGGGACCTCACAGCTATTTGGCAGTAAATGAGTGAAGTGCCAATATCCCTAGTTAAAATTTCAAGAAAATTAAATTTGCCCGAAACAGGTTCAACCTCATTCAGGTAATCTTCCAAAATATTTTCCTCTGTATGTTCCAGAAAGGATTAGACCTGGGCGGTAAATTTCGTTCAGTTCGCGTAATTTGCGATATTTTGATATTTTCGCGTTCCGCAGAGAGCGCGAAAATGTCAAAACTTTCGCAACCTGCCACGAAATGGAAGTATTTTTCTTGTTCACGCTTTAAAAATGCATTCTCGCGCGCGCGATCGCGACTTACCGGGTCCCTGCGTTCGCCGACGAGTTTTCCTATCCGTTCACACGCGCCACAAGATGTTGGATTGTTGGTAGCCGGTCGCGCTATCCCACGAGAGTTTGCGATCGCGAACACGTCATTGCGATCACGAACAGGAAATAAGCATCGCAAGCAAGATGGCCACGCCCATTAGCGACCGCATGGGCAAGTTGGAGATATATTTCCCCGCGAGCACGCAAAAGCAAACGGGCGGGAAAAGCAATCTCCGCATCTTCGCGAAAGTTTCGCATGCTCGTGGAGATTTTGTGCAATTTCGCGATAATTTACGAAAGTCAATTTTGCAAATTCTGCCCACCCTTAGAAAGGATGCAGTTAGAGTACAGAGTCTTGGCTGGCCAAGCAGAGTTCTTGTTTATACTGTCAATATCTACTCTTAATAAAGGCTTTAGATATTACATGAGCCTCATCTGGAGCTATCCACAGTCTCTCACACCCTATCTGCGTAAGGCACTTTTTTTATACTTTATCCAGGGTGTTGCTTGATCCGGAAATGCCTAGAATTTCTACACAGCCCTGTTGATAAGAAATCTATTCTGGATTTGCCCAAACTGTTCTCCAATATAGAATGGGTCTCAACCTTATTTTATCAAAAATAGATTTTAAGGCTAAGTCAAGTCTGAGGAGAATGAGTGGAGCACTTATAGGGAGGTTAGTCAATGAGAGCATGAATTGGTTTTCAACCACCACAAGACAGGGCATATCCTGAAAACCCCAAAGCTCTGCACCAAGAAAATTAAGTTGTAGATTTGTAAGACTGGAGAGATGGGTCAACATTAAGATCCCCACTGCATCTTTACTATGCCCCCAGACTGTTGCTCCAGTTTAAGCCTTCATTGTGTAATTTGAACTTACCAATCAAAGTGCTCTGATAGACCTATCCCCAAACTGTCAATTGGGTGGACCCTCTCCAGAAGTACTCTATTGAGCAATGGATTATCTCTGGTGTATTTACAAGGACTGAAAACCATAAACTTTGTTTTCTCAATGTTGAGTTCCAGGCCCCTCTGTTTACAGAAGCACTCAAAATGATGCAGTAGATTTTTAAGAGCAATGGGCAATTTTAACTTTAGGTGTGTATCATCTGCAAACAGAAAGGATAGTACCCTGACATCTGATAACCTAGCAACACTGTTCTCACACTTCTCCAAATATCCAACCATAGTAAGCAAAGTAGGGGTGAGGACACACCCCTGATGGATGCCCATATTCACTGGGATCGAGTCTGTCATTTCACCCATTGGCCCAACCCTGACCTACGTATAGCTGTGGTCAATGCACGTAACAACGGTGGGCGGTGGGGCTGGGTGGGGAGCTATTTCAAGGGACGATGCCAAGGGAAAATTAAATAAATAATTAATTTTCCCTCAGCATCGTCCCTCGAAATCCCCCGCACCCGGACCCACCACCCCACCGCTGTGACCTGCACGGACCACGGCTGCCTACGTATAATTATTATGATATAATCTAATGATTACATCCAACAAGTACTTCGGACCCAATTTTGATCAGGACCTGCTACAAAGTAGTTATTGGTACTAGGTTAAATGCAGACCGCTTGTCTACAAATACCACATAAAGGAGTCCAACCCACAATGTTTCAGTTTTCCAATACAATAGTTAAAGATGGAGCAACTAATCCATAGTACTTGTGCATTCCCTAAAATCCGGCTTGTAGGAGTGAAAGGACCTCAGTGATGGTTAACCATTCATGCAACCTATCCAATATAATCCTTTAGAATACATTTTGAGCACTGTCAATAAGACTTATCGGCTTTTAAAATTGGTGTGATCTCTACCTCAGCCCAGGTCTGAGGCAAAGGTGCACCTCTCATTATAGCATTAAACAAGGATAGGAAATAGGAACACCAAATATCAATTTCAGCATGAAATAGATCCCCAGGGATCTTATCCAGCCCTGGTGCTTTCATAAGCAAAATCTATTCTATAGCTTTACAAATTTCGACATAAGAAATATAAATGGCACTCAGATTTGACAAACCCAGCTAAGCAAGACCTCTGTCCTGGGTGTCCAACACCTGTGGTCTTGCAATATGCGTAGAGTTTAAAGCATTTGACACGACTGGGTTACTCTGGTGAGATTTCGACTCAGATTAGCTAGAGTTAAGGGCTGGGAAATGCTCAGACCAATCAACTGCAGAAATGTTATTTCCAATAGAATATTGTCTATCAATCCCTCTATCTTTGCCATCCTTTGTTTCTGTACACTTTTTTAAATCTTTTTTATTTTTATCTAGCTCTCTATTTTCCTGACTCTATATTTTGAGGATTTTTTCTACTTTTTGTGTCTTTTTCTACTACTGTTTCAACCTTTTTCTATAACTTGCTTTTTTCATTTCTTTCACTTACTTTTCTAATTCCTCCCTTTTCTTTTCTGCCCCACCCCGAGTCCCAGAACCATGGCTAAGGGCAAGGCCATGGGCAGGGGCAAGGCTACTCATAGCTGCAGCTGCGACCCCACAAGGGGTGCAGGCTAGGGACATCTTCAACGAAGCGGAGGTGGCCGCACTTTTTTGGGTCTGGGTACTGGCTCCGGGAGCGTCACCAGCAGTGGGGAAAGGTGCGCCGGGCAGCGTTTCGCTGCTCTGATGTCCGGCGCACCGATACCCAGCTGACGCACTGGTGGTCCGATATCCTGGACCGGGGGCATGACCTGCTGGACCTGCTAGGGGTGGAGGTCCCGGGGCTTGGTGAGTAGCTATTTAATATTACTACTTTATGTTCTTCTGCTCTGTGTTATATATTGCGAATATATTTTTTTTAGGAACAGCAAGAATGCTGTTGCTTACATTGCAGGTAAATTACGTTTAAAATCTTCTGTGATTGTTATGACACAGGTGCTCGGTGCTACTAATCTTACTTGTTTGCAACTTTGCGCTCGCTTGGCCTGATTATGTAAGAGTTTACTTTAGAGAACTTAAGTTAGGAAATGCTAGAGAGACTCTAGTCCTTCCTTTGTCCTCCTGCCACTAAGAAGAGATAGTGGTGGATTGATATGTTTAGTTACTTATTAGTATTAGTTGGTAATTTTTTAGTGGTCTACGTGACGCATCCTTCGTCACGTCACATCACATGCTGCTGAGTGCTGCTTAACTCAGT
Organism: Triturus cristatus; assembly: GCF_964204655.1. Lineage (NCBI taxonomy): Eukaryota > Metazoa > Chordata > Amphibia > Caudata > Salamandridae > Triturus > Triturus cristatus. The sequence goes on along the minus strand of NC_140585.1, from coordinate 684,269,631 downwards.
CCTTAGTAGAACCTTTTGTAGTTTGTTTAGTGAGTGGTAATAGGCTTATCACTAGCAGAACATCAGCAGAAACCAACCAACAATTGTATGCAAAAATGTATGCATGTGTCCTCCATCTATGCATTTTGTGAGGACTAAAATAAATGGAAATGAAGACTTAGTGAACAATTGGCCCGTCTGGAATAGGTGGGCTAGGTCAGGTGGTATTTAGGCTTAGTTAGTATTCTGGAATCAGAATGGACACTGGATTAGTGTTCATAAATAATAACTAGACGGTCCGCGATTCCCGCAATCCTAGTCAACCAGATTAGATAGGTCAATTTTATTGTAATTGCTGTTTTCATAAATGTTTTTTTGAGCGTTTTTTAAATTTTTTTTATTTGTTTTACACCAATCATCCATGTTTGTCTCCTTCTTTCTTACATCTTTCATGATCAGCACCCAGGGGCAAGAAGACGGGGTCGTCGGAGTCGGCGGGAGTAGCTGATGGCCAGGACTGCTCCTCTACTGAGGGCTCTGCTGCTGGCCACAGTAAGTCCTTCTGTTGTTAATATTAATAATTTTACTTCCCTAACTTTTACTGCACCTTATTTTTTCTGAACGGTTTCCTAATTCTATTTTTTACAAAATCTTCTTCGATCTAGACTATCTGTTCCTAAATTCTTGTTATCCCTGCTGCCTCTGCTATGACACTCTGTACTACTACTATTAGTCTTTCTGTAGCTAAGCTTGCCCAGTTGGCCACTCTTTATTTAAAAGGTTTTAAATAAAACTCAGATTCACCAATAGCTCTAGCCATTGAGTCCAGTCCTTTGGGTTGTCATCTTCTAGTCTTCTTAATCTTGAGGCTTTTTGACAATTCCCACCAACAAAATGCCCAACCAGATATTTTACTATTTTTGATAGGATAGGACATACTAATACTGTTGTAGGGATTCTGCACATACAGAACTATGCACAAGAAAATAGGACATTGGTGATAGGAGGTTGGACCTTCCTCACACCTCAGAACCCACAATCCCCTGACCGACTAGCTATAGTGTCTCATTAGCTCCCCGAACCCCCGAAGATACCCGATAATTAGACAACCCAGAACATAACACTTCCGACCTCTCAAAGTTGCGGACGCAATGCACACCCTTACGCTCACTCACTCGTGTAAATCCACACCAAATACCACAGAGTCTATGTAAGATCAAAAGGTTTATTTTCAACTAACAAGCTCTGTATGTTGTTCTATAATGCAGTATACAAGCCAGCACCAACAGCAAAATGCATAAGAATAAAAAAATAAACATTGTTACAACTACAAGTCTATAGAAGACAAAAGGGGAAATCATGATAACTGAACAGCGGTAGTTTATATAAAATTATAAATGAAGATCTCTGAGCGAATTCTGGGGGACCCCTCACCTTAGAACCTAGAAGTACTGGTTACATCATATGCTCTGCAAAGCTCTGGTTCGTAGAAGGGAATCTTCTGTCTGTTATGAGAAAAATGGTGCTCGTTAGTATAATGCAAGCATTTTTCAGTCGTGCCAAAAAGTGTAGCATGTTATGGCTAAGCAATACGGACTGACCAGAACTCCATAACAAAGTGGCTTATTTTTCGACCTTGTACACAGCGCTCAGACAGTAGCAGTATGAGCTCATGTGGGCTGAAAGGCATGTTACACAACAAACTGCGAGGTAACGTGCCCAAAAATAAAAGACACAAAGCTAAAATGGTTGCATGGCACAGGATAACTTAGCAAAGACTAGAATGACCCTAGGGACCATATAACACTACTAGTGTCTACTCTACTCTAGTACCCGATTTGTACTAGTGATGTATGTTGTATGTGTATGTGTTAACTTTTTTTTCAATCTTGCTAGTAAAAAAGAATAAATAGGGGGAGGTGTATATGGCATCTAAAAAATGTGAAATGTTTTTTCTAGGCGTACTACCCACCACCGGTGCTGGGCCAGCGGCGATGGCGACGCGGCCACTTTGGAGGGAGCAGGAGATGTGGCAGCTGCAGGAGCTGCAGGGGGGTGAGCCAGCAGCAGTGGTGAGCAGTGGTAAGTTATATTCCTTACTTATTGACATTATACTCACTGCAAGGGCACTGTACTGTTGGGGCTTAGTAAGTGACAAGTTGTTGTGAACAACGGTTGAAGAGGACACCCTTTACTTAGCATTAGCAATAGCATTAGCGGCGGGAGTTGAGTAATCAATGGCCTCTTCTATCTGACTTCAACTCAGCTGTGAAATTTTTATGGAGAAGACTGAAAGTCAGATCAGATGACCTTGATCGATATGTTGAACGAAAAGGGAAAGAAGGGTGGAAGAAGGAAGGACGGGCGAGATGTAATAATTATGACTGGCAGAGAAGGATACGTGGGATGCATGCACAGGTGGCTGATAGGAATCAGATGCAATGGTGGTTGAAGAATGGGTGGAAGGTGAAAGAAAAGATGCCTGCATGGGTGGGTGAAACTGTATGGGTGGATAGCAAGAATCCTCCGGGGTGTTTGTGTCAAACTCAAAGCCAAGGCAAGCAAGGAAGAAGGGAAGCATGGGTGGTGGTTTAAAACAAAAAGAATAAATGTTTGTTGTTGGTGAAGCAAACTAAGGTTTGTTGAGAGATTAAGAAGAATGATAGATGTTTACTTGGAATGTATGGATGCCTGGATGGTATTCATCATAGATAGCATAGGTAGAGACTGTCACTGGATGAAGAGTCTTAGTTTGAAGAGAATGTAAAAGAAACCGCGCCAGAGTAGCAAAGCCGAGGAGAATAGAAGTTGTATTTACAGAATACCCCCTTGACTCACAGTAGGTTGCAAGCACAGCATATATATTGTGTGTGTTTGTAGTTATCAAGTGCCTTCCTCCGACTCCGAGGACCACTCCCTACCTATGTTAATTTATTTTCGACTGTGTCAGCCAGCCTGCTATGGGTGGCCTATTGGCTGGTTACACAATAAATCAAAACAAAGTAACTCATGTCGTCCCATATATAAGCAACGATCATTGGATCAGATATAATCTGCCTTTTTGTAGTAGTCAGGGCAGGGTGAAAGTGAAATTGAGCAATTGCCCATGATGTAACAGAGTATGGCCAGTGCCACCCATAATAGAAAAATACGAGTTTCACCACCTGCAGACAGTAGTAAATAAAACTAACGTGAGTCTGTGTCATGACTCGAGCATGTTTGTCTTGGACGCAAGCTGACTGAGCTGGCAGGCCGGCTACAACAAGGTTACGTAATTTCGCTAAACATGAGAGAAGAAGAAGACTGGTGTACTGTGTACTTGAGTCCATAGTGCTAGTATAATGTCTGAAACTCCCACAAATGTTAGAGGCCGAGGAAGTGGGAGGATAGATACATACCACCAATGTTATGTACTGTGCTTGTTAGTGCTACTGTGCCACTATGTGTTGAATTAATTTTGTGTTACTGTTTTGCTGAGAGTATTGGTTACAATAGTCTTTTTTTCTTTCTTGATATAGGTCCTCCTTCCCAAGCAAAAAAAACAACCAGGAAGGAGTTGGCGCCAGAAGCTGGAGGCCATCTACCAAGAATACCGGCGGCTGGTGGTTCTGGAGGAGGAGGATGAGGAGGCGGCAGCAGCTGCAGCCTCCTACAATGCCCCCGGCCTCAGCCAGGCCCCTCCAGTGGTACGGCACCACAGTCTGGCAGCCGCCCGCCACCGCACTAAAACATCCAGCACTGCTGCCCCCCCTGTGGATGCAACTGCAGGGCATATGTGTGCTGCATGCTCCTCCGAAATGCACGTCTAGAGGAGCACTTAGAGGAGCTGAACAAGATGATCAAGGTCCTGAAGAAGGAAATCAGAAGAGCCCACCGATAAGACCCTGTTGGATTGCTCCTTATTTATACTTAAACATATCATACGTTGTTAATATTTTGTGGGGGATTATTGGTTTACACATCACATGGTTTCCTTGCTGCTGCAGGGCCGCAGCCAGTGTTTGATTTAAATAATCTGCTGATTTTGTAACACACAAACAGATAGCTACAATACCCCTCACTGAGTGACTTGTCCTACTAGTACTGTCAGTCTCCCCTCCTAGTCCATTATTATACCTCCCCCAAACTTCTTATCTTACCTGTGATTGATGTTTAAGTTAGGCACAGCGATGGCTGAATGGTGATGATGGTTTGGTTTCTCAAGAGAATGGAGATGCCATGGTTGTGGTGGTAGTAGTAGACACTGGCAGTAGCATTTGCAAAAAAGAAAATGAGACAGTCTGTCGCCTGAGAGAGACTCTGGGAGGAGTAGTAGAACAAAGTACAGTACAATACACAAGAAGACTGCCAAACAATAATGATATTGCTGATTAGCAATGCTAAAGTAAAATAAAACATAATGGTGGCGGGGATAGCATAGTACAACAGGTTACTAACTGTAGTTGTGTCGAGTCACTCGAGGATGTTGATGAATCCAATCGATGCCGGAAACGAATTGTGAAGGATTAGGTTCCTTTGGAAAAAAAATGTACTTGCAAATATACTGAGCATGGGTGGGCAAGCAGAAGAAGATCCTCGCCCTGCTTTGAAATTAAATTAGTGTTGCTTTCACCACATCCGCCCAAGCAAGCGTGTGATCAATTATTGGTGTACAATTAATTTAGTCACACCTCAATATAAATCACACAGCCCGGGGGAAGAGGGTTAAGGTTTGATGAATGGTTGGGAAGGGGAGTTTGGGGAAAGGTTTGACAAAGAAAAACACTATGCATGGACAAACAACAAAACACAATCTTGGCAGACGACCATATCCATAAATCTGTTAAGGGAGAAAAAGGAAATGCATGCATGATGAATGATGATAACTTGATAGTTAATGGTAAGTAGTACTTGCTAACTACTACTAGACAATTAGACAGTACAGGGCAGCAGTATATTATGCAATTTGCCTTGCCTGTCTGCCCTCAGAGAGACCCAAATTACATACAGTTTCTGTTCTGCTGTACCAGGCTTACTTTTAAAGATAGCAAAGAAAATTAAAAAAATAGCTGTAGGGATGAATTATAAGCAGAGAGCAAACATAATAACAACAACACACAGTCGTAATAATTGAAGATAAAAAATGAATCAAAAGATGATGAATGTTGGTACTGTTACTGTATGTTATCCTGGTCAAATTGGGGAGTTGCATCTCGGCATTCCTCTTGGTCCTCTCTTCTATGGACGCTCCGTCCATCAATCTTGGGTGCCGCCACTGCCTGCCTGGCGGATGCGGATTGGTAAGGTAAGTGTGAGTTGTTTTTCCCAGTATAGCACAGAGTAAGGGCCAGCCTGTAATTGTAGATGGAAAAACAAAAGGGATATTGAAAAATCAAGAAGAAAGCAAATGCATAAATTACGGTGGAGTGCAGAAAGAACACTTTCAGAGGCGGCATGGATACATCATGTCTACTCCAACCTCCATTTAGCTTACATTTTGACAGAGACAGAAAAAGCACATATACAGCAACATAGCATTTTCCAAATTAAGTGTCTAAATCAGTGCACCGCTGTCAGTCATACCACTACACTCGACTCCACCAATACAGAGACATGTGGGTCTGCTGTGGTTCTTGTTGACTTGTTTACCTTTTATGCCACTCATGAAACGCCCTGAGTTATTCCATCAATCATCTCTGATCCTACTGAGTGACTGTGAAGATATTAGGTCACTGGTCATCATCATGGTGTTGTCCAACTCAGTGTGCAGTGTACATATTGAGTCCAGATTCCATATTAAAAAATGCAAGGGATCGGCCTGCAGTAGAAGTACAATTTTGTTATTAAACAACATGAAGGGAAACATTGACTTGAGTTACTTTTAGTGTGTAGATTAAATAATAATAGTACACAATGAATTCACTTCATGTACAACAAACAACAACACAAACACCAATCACTCTCAGAGTCAGCGTCCAATGCATGCCATCATTAATTACCTGTTCCTACTCATCTTAAGTTAAGGGGCAGCCTCTCTCGGCTCGGAAAGGAGGATAGCTATAGTAGTCATCATATTCCACTTCCTTTGGAGGGACTCGACGAGGCAACATTTTCTTGCTTGTACTATTATTATTCTAAATCCAATCATCATCTGGCTTGAGGGACTCGGAGTAGTGGGCTTTAGTTAAATGCAGACAGCTGCACCTCCAATATGGCAATAAAAAGACTAGAAGACGGTGGTAATGGATTTGATGTGATTCGAAGTTTCGAACTAGAAAGACAGACACACACAGATACAAGTAAATAAGGAAGGAAGAAAGAAAGTAAGAAGTTCAAGCCTAGTTGTCAGGGAAGTATAGCTCATCCTCAAACTCAGGGGGGTTCAACCAGAAGTAGGTAATCATCTAACACACTACATCCGTCACCTAAGTCGCTGTCCTCATCTTCCTGCGTATTGTGTAATTCGGTGGTATAAAGTGCTGATTCATTTTGATCATGGTAAACCTCTACACATTTTTGGGTGAGAGACTGGTCCTTTTCACTGTTACAATGGCACCAGCAGCACTGAAAACAGGTTCAGAAGAGACACTTGCAACAGGGCAAGCCAGATAGTTTATTGTCAGCCTGCTGAGCACTGGCCATTGGCCCCTTTTCCCATACCAATACCGCAATGTGTTTTGATTAATGTTGATCTCTGTTGGGTCATCCAGATAGGCCTGGACCATCTGCTCAATGTTCAGGGGTGCTACACTTTGCTTGGCCTCTTTTGTCTTTGCATCAGCACTGGACCTAGCAAGCCCTTGCTGTAAATGCCAATCCTGTGCCGATTTTACTGGGGCTGATGATCCAGTTCTTGCTGTTGTCGATTGTGTGTGTGATCGGTCTGAGCCAAACGCACTGTCCTCAGGCTCTAAAGTGGAACTTGACGCCAGATACCCTGCTGCAGTACTTGTTGTGGGTTTGAGTAGTGGGCCTTTAATTACCAGCCATTCATTTTCAAAGTCACTGGCTGCCTCAGCTATTCAAGTTTTGTACCGGGCAACATCCACTTCTTAAAAAGGAATTAATGTCTTACTGCTCAGTGCTGATTTGTACCGTGGATTCAGAAATGTGGCACAAATGTAATGTTTTTCTGAAACAATGCGAGTTTGTACCCTTGTATTATCAGCTAAGCAATGGGATAAGCTCTCCACCAACTCATATGCTTCATTTGTTTCCCCCACACCTGTGTATGCTTCAGACACCTCCTTCAGCTTTTGCTCTAGCAGGTGCAACAATGAGATAGCTTGGCCCATAGTACAGTCCTCCTTGCTGACTTCATGTGTGAATAGCTTGAAAGGAAGAAGCATCTCTGTCAGGCATTTAACTAGGCCCCATTGGTCCATCTGAAGGGCCATGCCTTTGCATGACATATTCATTGATTGGTCTGTACTGCTCAAACAGACAGTCAAGCATGTAATAAGTGAGTTCCAGCTGCTTCCGGGCTTTAAAAGAATGGCTGAAATGTGCGCATATTCTTCTGCAGGTGGTCAGTAAGTTGCTGACTATGGCTTCTTTTTTCAGGGACCCTGAAATAGGCACCATCCTCCATGGCCTTAAGTACATTACTGCCATTATCCGTGGCAACAAAACCAATGTTAAGCCCTCTTGGGCACAGCCATTCAAAGACCTTGCTGTTAAACTCTTCTAAAATATTTACAGTAGTATGAGATTTCTCCATGGCGAACATGGCTACAGTTGCATGTTTACGAGTAGCATGAAAAATCTCAGCAGTGTCAACAACACCTGCTTCAGATATCTTTTCTCTAACCCCCAAAAAAGAGACCAAGTGTGCAGTGATGCACATGTAATCAGTGGCTTGGCAACTGGTCCACATGTCTGGTGTCAGGTGGATAGTGTGAACAGCACTCTGCTGCAAAGCTTGTAGAAGCAATTCCAGCACATCGTGATGTAGTGCTGGAACAGCAACTCTGGCGAAATAGGACCGTCTGGGAACCTTCCATTTGGGGCAGATGGCTGACACAATTCAAGGAAACCCACCCCTTTCACAAAAGAAAAAGGGAGAAGGTCCAGCGCTAACATTTTAGCCTGCTTCGCTTTGTAAAACGTGCCGTTGGGTGGTTGCGTTCGTACTGCCACTCATACCTAAGCATGCTGTCACTGGTAGGCTGGATTATTTTCCTTTGTGGTTCTGCTGATGCAGGTGACTTCTTGAACCCAGTTAGGCTCAACAACGTACTTTTTTTTCATTGCAGTACTCTGTTGCCTTGGTGTCTCAGTCTGACTCTGAGTCTTCTTAATACGGTGCCACTGAGATATTGCTCAGTATGTGGGCGGTACCACTACACTGCTGGGGACAGGGCTAGAAATGTCTCCCTCTTGTTTCCCTTCCACCGCGATCATATCTTCTTCTACTTCTTCATCCCACCAACAGCAATGGGTGCAGTTTTACTTTTGTATGCTAAGTAGGTGCACCTCCCACTGGATCATGTGGTGTTGTTTGAGATGACTTGTTTGTCCTCCGGTACCATAGTTTGTACCAAGCTTACCCTGACTAACAGCTTGTTGACAAATTGAGCATTGAGCAACGTTCTCCTCCTTACTGCTAACCGAAAAGAAGTCCCAAACTGGGGAGGTGAACTTTCTGGAGCTGCTGGAGGTGGCACTTTTTCAATGCCAGATGAACTGGAGGGTGGGCATTGAATTTGACTCTTACAGTACCACTACCTACTCAGGTAGAGGTTGAGCTGGATGTAGGTCCCTGCCGGGCCTTAGCAAATGCACATATGGGAGCTGGAGGTCGTGTTGGTGTTACCTGTGTTGGTGGTATATGTGCCACATCCCTCACAGCAATTTGGGATGGGGTAATAATAATGTCGGACTCCATCTCCACTGGGGCGGGAGTGATGATCATGATGACTGGCTCGTCAGCATCCTACTCTTCTACATATCCCTCCATAACTCTAAGGCTTTCTGGAACCTTCCTTTTCCCTAGCCTCGTCGCGTGGCGTGCCTCACTTTCAGACTGAGATGGTGGCTTCCAAGTGGCATCTAGATCATCAGAAGGGGGGCTTGAAGAAGACGTTGGACTACCCCTCCTTTTCCTTGCGGGGGATCTGGAAGACAATGGATCTTCTGAAAGAGTGGCTTGTTCTCCTTCCTCTGCAGGAATCTTGATTTCCTAAACTGCCCCTACTTCGGGAGGAGCAACTACTATTGTGGGCGGTGGTTGCGGCTGTTGCAGTTTTTGTTGCCCACTTATCTGCTGAGTTTTCTCCTGCGTTGATTGTGTACTACTTTGCGATAACGATAAGTCAATATCAACATCACTGCTCGTTGGCGTTTGCACAATTAGACTAGCTGCCTCTGCGACACTCATGGACTTGGGCCTAGGTTGGTGGGGTGTGCCCAATGATGCAAAGGTGCTTCTCCCAGCTTGGTCCCCTGACACCGCTGCTGCAGAAGTTATGTTCTGTTCCCCAAAAAACATTGCGGGCGGCACACCAGTCTTGGTAAGTGCCACTTCCTTCTTCTGTTCCTTCTTCTCACTGGCAACTTTCTTGGTACTGGAGGACCTGGTAACTTTCTTTGGGGCCATCTTCTTCAGATGTCAGCAGGACGCAGTTGCACAAGATGCAGAGATGTCTGTGGCCACACGTCACGTGACGTTGTGCGCAGCAGGACTTCTGTCTGGCAGTACAACGGGTGATGATTATGACAGTGACACCTCCTCCTCAGTCTTTTGTGTACCTAAAAGCAAAGAGAAGCCAGAGGAACATCAGTGAAATGTTGCATTTGTTGCTGTGGTTCAATTAATACTAGTACAAATAAACGTTTTTGAACTCAGTTTTTTTTTTTTTAACAGTGTGTCCATTTGTAAGACTTTGACAACAAGGGCTTTCATGGTATACTGTGTGCAGTCAGGAAGAATAGGAAAGAAGAACAAAAACAAAAATACAAATGGAATGACAGTGGAACCTGTTTGGCATTAATTTGCGCATCATGTCATTCAGGGAGCTGCAGCTGGCAAAGGGGATGGAAGCAGTAAGCCAAGAGGAACAAAGGAAACACATGCAGGCCTATATGGCAAAAGCAGCACACTTATAACTACCACCATAAAATGGCCACCAGCCACATGGACACTCACAGTCACAAGCAACACGCATGAGGCCTGGAAAAAAATGAACAGAAACAGGCCTATAACGGCCAGGCAAAGGAGGCATACTAAACAACACAGTTTTAATGCAATAAAATGCAAAAACGAAAATCCACAGGGCTAAACAAGGTGTGCAAGTTACACAACAACCACACCACACACACACACACAACAAAGGCATTTATTTAACACACACCAAAAAAGTGAAATACCCCAAAAAACAAATTTTGCAATTCAATCCAATGCCATCCATGCCCTAAATGATGTTTATCAACAGACCCCACAGAAACAGTTGTTTCATCATGCACCCATGACTACCTCTGGACCTACTGGATGAAAGGCCTATTGGCAGACTAGGCCACAAGCTTGCAGGCCTATGGCAAAAGCACACTGCCTGGCTTCAAAATGGCCTCCAGCCACATGGCCAGGACCACAACAACAAGAAAGGGAAGACAGACAATGCTGGCCTATGGCAAAAGCACACTGCCTGGCTTCAAAATGGCCACATGGCCAGGCCCACAACAACAAGGAGCCTAAGCCAAAAAGGAACAATGAACTGAAACAGGCCTATAATAGCCAGGCAAAGGAGGCATGCTAAACAACACAGCTTTAATGCAATAAAATGCAAAAACAAAAATCCACCAGGCTAAACAAGGTGTGCAAGTTACGCAACAAGCACACCACACACACACACTCACACACACAACAAAGGCATTTATTTATCACACACCAAAAAAGTGAAATAACCCAAAAAATACATTTTGCAATTCGATCCAATGACATCCATTCCCTAAATAATGTTTAAATTCAACAGAACACACAGAAACAATTGTTTCATGCACCCATGACTACCTCTGAGCCTACGGGATGAAAGGCCGATTGACAGACTAGGCCACAAGCTTGCAGGCCTATGGCAAAAGCACACTACCTGGCTTCAAAATGGCCACCAGCCACATGGCCAGGCCCACAACAACAAGAAGCCTAGCCCAAAAGTAACAAAGGAAACACATGCAGGCCTATATGGCAAAAGCAGCACACTTATAACTACCACCACAAAATGGCCACCAGCCACATAGATGCTCACAGTCACAAGCAACAAGCAGGAGGCCTTGAAAACAATGAACTGAAACAGGCCTATAACAGCCAGACAAAGGAGGCATGCTAAACACCACAGTTTTAATGCAAATTCAAAAACGAAAATCCATAGGGCTAAACAAGGTGTGCAAGTTGCACAACAAACACACCACACACACACAACAATGGCATTTATTTAACACACACCCAAAAACTGAAATACCCCAAAAATACACATTTTGCAATTCAATCCAATGCCATCCATGCCTGGCCTAAATGATGTTTAAAATAAATTCAACACACACCAAAGGAAGAGTTGTTTCATCATACACCCATGACTAGCTCTGGGCTTACTGGCTACCCACAATAAGTTTTTTTTTTAAATGATGAAAAATACAAAAATTGTAGTTACAGCAACTGCAATGCCCCAATCAAACAAACAACGCCAACTTACTTGTAAAATCTCAAATCCAAAAGTCCTCAAATCCAAAAGTCCTCAGATCCAAAAGTCCTCAAATCCTGAAGTCCTCAAATCCAAAAGTCCTCAAATCCAATGATATATGATGCAGCAGACAGAAAGAGTGATCCTTCCAGCTCCAAATCCAAATGAAAAGCGAACAGGACATTGACAAAGCACTGGGAGGAGCCTGCTGGACAGGAACAGGAAGCTGGAGACTCTGGGGCACTTCCTTCCTCTTCCAAACTAAAGGTTTTTCAAAAAAAGGAATCCTTGCACAAACAAGTACAGCCAAATGTCAATCTGAGGAGTTTTTTTCATCCAAATCATCATTTTTTAGAAGGTTTTATTCTGCTCAAGATATTCTTCTCCAGATTGGAAATTTTGCGTGTTCGGCATCGCGAGCTTCACCAAACATCCGCCGGATGTCCGATGGCGTGTCCGAATGATGTGTTCGCGAACGCACACTCTTGCGGTGTCCGATGGCGCATCCGAATGACGTGTTCACGATCGCACACTCTCCCGGGATCATGCGGCCGGCTACCAAAATCTTGTGGTGCACGCGAACCGATAGGAAAACTCGTCCACAAACGCAGGGATCCTGGTAAGTCGCTACCACAAGTGCGAAATAGCATTTTTAAAGCGTGAACATGGAAAAAATTCCACTACCCCACGATCGCTGAATTTTCGGTAATTCTGCGTTCTACGTGGAACGCGGAATTGCCAAAAATCCACAAATTCCATGAGCAGAGCGGATTTTAATGCCCAGGCTTAGTCCAAAAACCATACCATAGCACTCCGTTTTATTCTGTGCTGATAATGAGTTAATATTAGCATTCTATCAAACAGTTCAGTATGAAAACTAGATATTTTATTTCCCAGTGGCCTAAGAGTGATATCCACAGCATTGTGATTGCTGTCTTGACATGGGGTCACAATTATTTAAACCAGAGTTGGCCACTGCCTAATATCTTAGAAAATGTAATCAATAAGGCAAACATTATGCATACAATTAGAAGTGTATTTCTTCCTTTTGTCAGAAACCATTGTACAATTACAAGCTCTTTAGTCATGGTTAAGGGTAAGTGTGTTCATTTGAACAGCCACTGCAGTCCATTTGTTACCATAGGAAATTGTAAATCCTGGAATTGACCAGACATCATCTTCCTCGCTTGAGAGAGCCTCAACATCTGAATCTAAGGGTTTGTACTTACAATTGAAGTCCCCTGCAACAATTTTATATGTACCAACAGGAAGAGCTCCTAAATTTTTATATCTGTTCAACAGATCTATAACAGGTGACTCAGAGTTAGTGCCCACTGATCGACAATAACCATTGTAGATGTAATACATTTCATTTGATGGAAAGTACAAACTGACACAAATTGAACCCAGAGAACCTAACTCGATCACAGACCCACAAAATATGGTGGTTTTCACTCAAATCGTTAGACACCCTGATGGCCGTCCCTTCCCTACTGTGACAGTAACTCAGCTGTAATTGACAAATCCAGGATGGAATTGAGGAACAGAGACCCCGTCTCCTGAAAAAGAAAAAAATCAAACATGTCTATAAACTGACACCAATCAGGACATGTTAATTTAGAAAACAACCCAGCAAGATTCCAGGATACAAGCTTGGTGTGTGAAATTACATTATCAATAACATGTGCCCATCTAAGAGCTGTTCAAGTAACCAAACTAGTGCCATCAGTGAGGTTAGATAGTGAGCTAATATTGCATAAATCCTCTGCCTTTTCTAGCCCTTGACTAATGACTACACAGTTATTAAGTGTTTCTTTTCATGCCATATCATAGGGATCCCATTGATCCAATTATTTGCTCAAAAGAGGAGGGAACAGCATCACCCCTGTACACCCTCAAAGTTTAAACAACCAGTCGCAAGTCAATCTACTTCCTCAACTCTAGAAAAATGTTGATAACAATTAGATCAAGATAATTCGAATGCTGGTCGCATGGTTGGCAGTCTTCTGATCATGGGGCATGAGAGGGTGGGTACCATGCAGCCATTATCTTTAGTTTTATCAAAAATAGCCAAGGGCCACGCTGAACTATGCTATTATAATAACATCTTAGTATGGAGTGAGTAAAAAGGGGCTGATTAAAATTAGTGATCAGTGAAAATGGATAGGAGCACACTGCCATCACGTCTCAGCGTCATTACCTCTCGGCATCTTGATCGATGTAGTACATTGTTTATCGCTCACTACAAAGTTCGAAATGATAATTGACTAATGCCATATTTTTAGTAGCGTATCCATGGACACGTCTTTCTGGATTCCTCCGTCATCAGTAGGGAAAAGTTAGTAGGTTTCTGGACATGCTGCCACTTAATTTTCACAGGCACAATTCCACTCAGGGAAAGCAGGCGCTGCCAAGCTTGTCTAGGAATACGCTACTAAAAATATGGCATTAGCCAATTATCATTTCGAACTTTGTACTGAGCGAATAAAAATGTACTACATCGACCAAGATGCCTAGAGGTAATGACGCTGAGATGTGATGGCAGTGTGCTCCTATCCCCTTTCACTGAAAATTAGTGATCACTCTGTGCCCTTTGGAGTTTTTCTCTGAGCATCCAATCCAAACTACTCTTGTTACCATGATAATTTTTCTGTTGAGATTTTAATGTCCTTCATGTGTGCCCCAAGCCAATAAAAACACCTGTTTTTTAGGGATTTCTAAGATTCATACATTTTAGGTTTTGCAACATTCTTAAACATCAATGCAAAGGGCGTGACTTCGTGAGGGTGATCCAAGCATGGTAGAGAAGCATTGGTTGTCAACTGGTGAAAATTAGCTGAATATGTCGCATGTGATACTTGGCATCTATTCTCTCGATTGTCAAAGATATTTATTTACTTGACAAATGAAGCTGTTGGAGCCTCAAAGTTTAATAGTAATCATAAAAAAGTTGCATGGCGCACTTCCTTATTACTTCCAATTGTTTTCTTCCATCAGTTTATATTATTTATTTTACCTAAAGCTGAACTAAGTATTCAGAAGACTAAATATGTGAGAGTTCCTAAATACCCTTGAAAAACCAACCACTCGCAATGATAAGCCAATGTGACATTCCAGGTCGAAGCAATTGAAACGAAGAAAAAAACTGTACTGTGCATTTGCCATGCTACATGTATTCCATAGAAAAGGTACATTTCCATAAGGCTAAAACACCAAATTTCCTTCAATATAATTCAGTACTTGTGTCATGATTTTTCTGCATTCAGTTTCAAATCCATTTATTGCATACTTGTTTTTATCAAGGCTTGCAATTCATTATCATAAGTCTCTGTCTCACCTTTTGGATGAAATTAACATACATGTATCATAAAGTGTTTTGCTCCGGGTGGAGTTCTTCTTGAATTAGCAAGCCACAAGGGAAATCTGTTAATACCTTTTCACCCACATTGTAATTACTGGATGTTATGCTTGACAAAAATACCAATATATAAAGTATTTGAAAAATGTGCCAAAATTGTCAGCAACTTTCGCATGGTTTTCAAATAGTTTTATATTGGAGTACTAGAAGGATAAAATTGATAACAGGGAGCAGTAGGTGGATGAAATATTTATTACATTTTATGTGTATTTTTCAACTTACAGCACAACAACAGAAGGACAGTTAGACACAAGCATATGGTGTAGCTCCCTACCTGCATGGGGAAGAATGCGACATTTGACAGATGCATCCCATACCTCACCAGTTATAGGATGTCATAAATATAAAATAAAAACAGAGTATTTTAAATATCACAAAAATAATACATAACTTATTATCTTGATACAATCAATCACCCACGACATTCTCATCCGAGCAACTATCCCATTAATGCCAACCGCTCCCCCGAATAACAACCACGCCTATCATCACCCCACTGAAACACGCAAAGCACACTTACCTACCAACACTAATCAGAGGTACGACTCAGATGAGACCCTACAACCCCCTGACCGTCACCTATCCACTCCCCCCTAAATAACTCCTCCCCACTATCAACTACTAAAACGAATCCTCAGTCATTGAATCCTAACTCACTTACTTGACCCGCGAGCCAGAGGCGACCGCATCAATCACGACGTGACCCACCTCACACCCGGTCCAAGGCTACCCACAGGAATAACTCAGGCAGTATTATTACCAAAAGCCAATATCTCAATTCCAAGCTCTCCCCTTTCCCTGGACAACACCCCCCATGACAGGCAGTACCCTGAAGCCCTCACCCCCTCCTCCTGGGAGATGAATCAGAGACTCGCTCTACTGGAAAGCCAGCTAGAAACGGTAATAGTGGGTCATAGTGGGTCTTAACTAAATCATACTTAGCCTCACCTCACACCGGAATTCTCAGCAACGCCCACACCTCACGTCCAAAAATAACAACACAAAACACCCAAGACCTCTAAAGGCTCAATGGCACAGCTGGAAAACAATGCCCCTCGCGAACCAATCACAGAGATCTAATAGAGCAAAAACCGCAATGCCCATGAGAGAGGCGATGGAACTTGCCACCTCATATGACATATCCCCTACTATCACCCCTAACTCCAAGATCCAGGTTATCCCCAAATCGATAGAGACCGCTCCCCACCCAGAACGCCAAGACCACCAGATTTCGTCTCTTCTATTCCCAGGCCCCCCTAACGTAGAATCTCAACAACGAGGAGATCAACATCAAATGCTTACTCACTAACTGCAGATCGGCCACGAAACGTGCTACCGAACTGGCAGAAAGCATCCATGAACACAACATAGACATCATGTTCATTACTGAAACATCGCTCAATGAGTTCTCTGCTGCATCCATGGACATGCTTGTACCCCCAGGCTTCTTAATCATTAACAAAAACAGAAAAATCAAACGAGGTGGGGGTACTGCAATCACACACAAGGATAGCATCTCTGTAATGGAAATTGACTCCTTCATCTATAACTCATTTGAATGCCTAACTGTCAACATCAAGATGAGGGAAAACAAAACTCTACTATGCCATCTCCTCTACCATCCACCTGGCAACACCACCACATTCGGTAAACACCTCTCCAACCTGATAACTCATTGTGCACTCCGGGACTCCAACAGCATAATTCTTGGTGACCTCAACCTACAATGGAATGAGGAAATCAACTCGATGATCCAAACCTTGAATGGACTGCTGCACAACACCAATCTTACCCAACACTGTACAGAACGATCACATAACAGAGGATCAATCCTAGATGCCATCATAGCCCAAGCAGACACAGTCACTATCGACCACATCCTGCTGGTGGACTGGTCAGCCCACCATTTAATTGTATTCCCCATCAACCAAACTACCCTATGCCTGCCTCACATGCAAGAACACCCCCACTGGGCGAGAAACCTAAAACAAATTCCTCTTAGGGAGTAAGCACGCTCCTCCCCATCACCACAGACAACCTCTCCACAACAGAACTCACCTCACAATACAACACAAATATGACATCCGTCATGGACCAATTAGCCCCCTTGAAAAAGGAAAGAGTCAGGAACACCCCTTCTAGATCCTGGTTCAACTTCGACATTAACTGAGAAAGAAGACAGCTTAGAGCTGCAGAAAGACTCTGGCGGAACAATCCATCCAAAATCCTCCTTAATCGACTCAAATCAGTTCGCAGGGCATACAATAAGCACATCAAGAACGAAAACAAATGTGGGGGCCCTTGACAACATAAAAAACAGACCGAAAGAACTCTTCAATGTCATCAGAGAACAAATTTCAAAGCCCCCAGAACCCACTGTGCAGGCCTCCAAAGTCCTATGTGAGAACTTTGCCAAAATCACAAAGATTGAGCTCTCCCTGGACGTCCACCTCTGCCACCCTGACAGTAGCTCACTCACTGAGACAGAAGCTACCAAACCAAAGCGCCACCCAAACAAATAGAAATCTTTCAACCCCATGTCTGAAGCTGAGGTAGCAATAATGATTGCTAGTTCGACTCCCTCAACTCACATCTCGGATCCCATTCCGTCCCAACTGACCAAAAAGATCAATCTTACCCTAGCACCGATCTGGACCAAGATTATAAATAGCTCCCTGAGAACTGGAGTCATGCCTGAATGTCTCAAAATTCGGACAAGTCACACCTTTACTAAAGAAACCAGGCTCGGACGCAAATGATCTGAAAAACTTCAGACCCGTCACCAACCTTCCTTTCCTAGCTAAAATCCTGGAAAGGTGTGCTCTCCTCCAACTCATCCAACACATGGACTGCAATAAACTCCGAGACCCTCACCAATGGGGTCTCTGAAAAGGATGCAGCACAGAGACAGCGAATCTGAACGTCATAGATGACATCCACAACTCTCTAGACAATGACCAATGCTGTCTACTCATACTCTTAGACCTATCTGCAGCCTTCGACACGGTTGGCCACAAATTACTCATTAAGGTACTACAAGAGAGGGTGGGGGCGGATGAGGTGGTCTTACAGTGGTTCACCTCCTTTCTACAGAAGCGCACCCAAAAGATAATAATCAACAACTTCCCGTCTGACCTACACCCCGTCAACAGGGGTGTACCCCAAGGATCGGTTCTCTTCCACAACTCTTCAACATCTACATGGAACACCTCACCGCCATACTCAGAAAATCCAACATCACCTTCCACCTCTATGCGGACGACACCCGGATCTATCTGGAAACATCTTCCATGGACGACATCCGATGACTAAATGACACTTTAAGAGAAGTCCAACACTGGCTATCACTCAATCACTTGAAACTCAACCAAGACAAAACAGAAATCCTTCTCATTTCCAACAAGGAGCAGAAACCCCAAATCACAGAATGGCTGAAAGCCATTGATGCTTTCAACTGCAATCTCACCCTGGCCGACTCAGTGAAATCACTGGGAATCACACTGGACCCAAAATTAGACATGGCCAAACACATCAAAAACTCTGCCAAGAACGCCTTCCTCAACCTCAAACTGCTCAACAAAATAAAGCCCTTCATCCCTCCGAATTACCTTAAACAAACTACTCAAGCCCTAGTGCTGTCCAGACAGGACTATGGAAATGCAACCCTCACAGGAGCAGCAAAATCCCACCTAGCTCACATCAGAGCAACTCTGAATGCAGCAGCCAGAATGGTCACCGGAGTAAAGAAATTTGAACACATCTCGGCTGCACTCAGAGAACTAAAATGGCTCCCAATAGAAATGCGTGCGAACTTTAGAACTGCCTGTCTCATGCACAAAGCTCTACACACTGGAAACACCGCCAACCTGGCCACGAATCTCAAAAAAGCAGACCAGATAAGGAGCCTCAGGAGTAGCAACACTCTATTCCTCATCCCCCGGAGAACTCGCAAACAAAAATACGCATCTCGATTTTTCTCAGGAAATGCGCCCAAAATACGGAACTCCATCCCAGTCCATATCAGGACCACCCCCTCCTTTGTGTAAACTTCAAAAGACAACTTAAAGACCTCTTCCTCAACCGATCCCTTCCTAATGGATAGCCGCTGCCCAAACGCAAACTCCTGCACACTGCAGCACTCAGTCACCTGAGCATTAAGACTTCTACCTCACCCACCACCCGAACGGTACATGGGCTTCCCTTCCCGAAAAAGGTCCTCACACAAATCAATTTGTATACAACTCCTATATAATGCGTTTTCATGCCAATAATGTGATACTATATTCTCAGACTTTTAATTCGCCATGACTCAATATGTATAATTAATATTGTTTTTCTTTGACTGATCTCACCATTACTTATGTTGTAAAGCGCTCCGATACCCTCGGGTCTGGCAAGCGCTATATAAAACTCCTAAATAAATAAATAAGTGTCTCTACTAGAACAAGTCAGTACATCCATTTGTTTACACTGGACCGCTTGGAAATGGCTATAGTGACGCTAGTATGCCTGCATCCATGCACAGTCCATGGGTTGAAAAGTGACTTTCATAGCCTCAATTGCAAGCAGATAAGAACTTAGCTGGCCTTGTATGTCTTGAGGTATTAATGAGGTATGCAGCTGATCAGCTTAAAGCTTTAGCTATTTTTTTGCAGTACAAAAGGGACTGCAGCCATTTTTTTCTGGCATTGGGCTCCACCCTTGCCACACTAGCATGTTACTTGATGCTTAGCTAGGAGGGGTGCCAGTGCTGTAAACCTTCTCATAGAACTGGTAACTTAGAAAAAGAATAACATATCTTCAGTAGGCCTGGACCACACTGCAGCCCCAGGCCAAATCCGTGAGACCTAGCCTCCGGCATCCTACAACCCCTACATTTGCAGTCCTCACTAAGGCAGCACTTCCACATACCTTTCGGAGTATTAAACATCCAATGTATAAACCTAAAATAAATAAGCTGAAGCCTGCTACTAGGGGCAAGCATACTAATTTGTGTGCAACAGAATTTCCATGATTTCTTCTCTCAGTTCGCCAGCCCCCATGTTTCTTTCAGAGGGGCATGTGATGGGAGCTTCTTCCTACGCAGACCTGTAGATTAATATCATAGGTTACATTGAGAAGTCAGCGAATCCAGCCCTATTGTCTCCATGCAGTTGATAATACATGCACATATCTAATCAAGTCTGGTTATCTCTGTTCACGGTGGTATGTAAGTCTATGAGTTTACTGTTATTATGTAGGGCCCCTACCTTAATAATCCCTGATTCATGGTGCTGGCCCAATGCTTTTCCTTCATGTGTAACCCTTATCTTCAAGAGATGTCATAATGAACCAACCCTACATGGATTCTCATCTTGACCTAAGCCCAAGCAGTGCAGACAAATATATCAATAGTCATCGAGTGCTGAACTAAGTATGCACCCAACTGTGCCTGTAAAGAAACTGGTGTTGCATTGTCTGATTCCTCTGCCAAGTGAGGCAAATAAAGAAGTGGATGGAACAAGTAATATGTAAAGTGCAATTTAAAGTAAAGGTAATACATACATGTCAATATTTAGAAGAGGAAAGCAGGAGTTTTAAATGAAATAATCGGGAGAATGTGTTCCTCTCATTGACTTCTTTTGAGGATGAGGCCTTTATCAGGTCTATTGTCATGTATGAGACTTGCAAGTGTGCTGCTGCAAGGTTGGATATCAGAAAAGCAAAATACATATTTATTATTACCTATCAAGAGTGTGGAGAAAGCGCCATAGCAGGCAGAGAGAGTGTGACAAACACGTACTGGTCTGTGGGAGCAGGTTGCTGGCAATGCATACTCTGAGTTACACACGTCCAATCCCTGTTGGCAGAAGGCCATCGAAG
Organism: Triturus cristatus; assembly: GCF_964204655.1. Taxonomy (NCBI): domain Eukaryota; kingdom Metazoa; phylum Chordata; class Amphibia; order Caudata; family Salamandridae; genus Triturus; species Triturus cristatus. The sequence goes on along the minus strand of NC_140585.1, from coordinate 684,248,721 downwards.
ATTCAAGATTTTGCATGCAGGAATCAGGAGGCGAGAGACTAGCCTTGAAATCAGTAGTCTCCCGCCTGAATCGGGAGGGTTGGCATATATGCTAAATAAGTTCAAAATCAGGCCACTCACACAGCCACAAGTTCACCCTTACAGTTAATCACACGCCTACTCATACACCTATGCAGGCACTGACACAGCCACTGACTAATCTATACAGCCACTCACACAGCCACTCAGTCTCCAATACAGCCATTTACACACCACTTACTCACTCTAACAGCTACTCCCACACCTGCTCACTCTTGAATACAGCCACTCACTCTCCAGTACAGCTACTCACACACCAATACAACCACTAACACATTCACTCACACACCTATGCAGCAACTCACAGAGCCATTTATAAACAGATTCTCACAGTTTCATAGCCACTCTTACACTACACTTACTGGGTGATGTCATCAGTGATGTAATTTGACATGTCATCAGTGATGTCACTAAGCATGTCATGGGTGATGTAATATGTGAGGTCATAAGCAGTGCATTGCGTGGGCTTAAAGTACAGTTAGCTCAGGTACCTACAAATTATTATTACAAACACTTGTAGAGCGCATAGCTACCCGGAGGAATCCCAGCTCTAGCAGCATCAAACAGACAAGCAGACTAGATGATTTATGGGGCAGAATTTTGGAACAACCATATTTTGAGGAGCTTCCGGAAAGAAACATGTAGGGTTACTGAGCAATGTTGTATAAAAGAACGCCCTCCACATCTTACCCTTTTTATTCTGGGGATTTTATTCTGGGGAATAAGGCTAGGAATAGGTTGGTCTATCGTAGGCATTTACTAGGATGATAGAAAGTGATGAGAGAACGATTAATAGGGGACCCTTTCCCCCAAAGGGACTTGTGAGCTATGCACAGAGATTTCAACTTTATTCTCTCTTTAATTGGCAGCCAGTGTGAGGTATTCAATGCAGGCTTGACAGACTGGGTTTTGGGAATATTAAGCAGCATTCGAGCTGCACAGTTCTGTATGACCTGCAGTGTCCTTGTGGTTGACAAAGAGGCCCCTCGACAGAGGGCGTTTCCATAGTGCAGGCGGGAGAGAATCGGAACCTGGACCATAAGTATCATTAAAATAATGGGAAGGAGAGGTAGAGGTAGAGGAGAGACTTTACGGAGCATCCTGGGACTGCTATATCAGGTCGCTACCAGTTTCACTGCTTGGTGTTCGAATTTCAAGGACTTTTCCAGCCACATATCTAGACTTTTGATCTTAGTTTTAGGGACAGGGCCCAGACAATTTGGCCATACCAGTCCAAGATCAGAGATGGAGGGGTTGTCCAGGAGCATTAGCTCTGTTTTATCTCCATTGAGCTTATGACAGGAGTATTCCATCCAATTTGCCACTTTCTCTAAACATGATTTCAGGCAGGATGGGAAGTTCTGTGAGTGATTCCGAGCAACAACCAGTTGAGTATCATCGGCATATGTGACTATATTAATCCCATATTGCAGAACAATCTCTGCAAGAGGTCTCATATATGCATTAAACAATGTAGGGCTCAGTGACGATCCCTGGGGCACTCCGCAGCTAAGCGACAGGTTCTTGGTGGTGTTACCTCCTTCAAAAACCTGGAAAGTTCTACCTTCTAAGAAGGACTGTAACCAGGTGATGACTAAGGGTGGGCGTAGTTCGCGAAGTAGCACTTCACGAAGCTACGCAAAGTGAAGTTCGCACTACGCGAGCTACACGTAGCACTTCGCGAACTGCGTAGTAACATGTTCGCACTGTGCAAGATGTTGTTTTCAATGATTGCACAGTGTGGACAAGCAACCGGCACTGTGCATCATTGAAAATGGCATCTTGCACAGTGCGAGCTGTAGTTTTCTGCTGCTCGAGTAGATTTTTACTCGAGTGGCAGCTTTCTCAACGCGAACTGGTAGTTTCTCATTGCGAGCGGTCGCGAGCATACGCGACCCCTCGCAATGAGAAACCTGACCTCCTCGCGTTGGGAATCTCGCCGGGAGGTTTATTTTCCATGCTCGCGATCGCCAACTTGATGTTGCTGATCGCGAACAAGGAAAAAGTCTCGCCGGGATGTCATTTTGCTTGCTCGCGGTCACCAACTTGACGTTGAGGACCGCGAGCAAGCAAAAAATGACCGCAGCACTACGCAACACTACGCTACGCTTGTTCGCACTGTGCTACGTGCAGTTCGCATAGTGCGAAGTAGCGCGAGCTTCGCAAACTACGCGAGCGTAGCGTAGTGCTTCGCCCAGGCTTAGTGATGACACCACCTGTGACTCCAAAAAATCTAAGTCTATTATAAAGGATGTTACAGTTTACAGTATCGAATGCGGAGCACAGATCGAGGATTTTCTTAGACTCATTGGCCACAGCAAGAAGAGCGGGTTCCGTACCGTATTGTGGCCGAAATCCAGTTTGGGAGTAGTACAGTAAGTTATGGGTTTCTACAAACTTTGAAAAAATCATATTGCTATATTTTTCTAGAATTTTGCTCATCTCGAAGGAAGAGAGATGAGACTGTAGTTACCCAGAATGTCAGGGTTTAAGTTTGGCTTCTTTAGCAGTGTCCTCACCATGGCACGTTTCGAGGGAGGTGGGACTTGGCTGGTGAAAATAGATAGATTTATCAACTCAAGTATGACTGGGAATACTACTTCACAGCCTTACATAAAAAATGAGGAGATGCTGGGTCAGGGGGAGAACCTGATTTTACTTGGGAGAAAATTTCTAGTAAAATGCCCATGTTAATGATTGGAAATTCCTCCAATAAGTGCTCAGTATAAAGAGGGGAATTATCCTTAGTAAGGTGGATACTAGGGCAGAAGGAGTGAAAAAATGTATCCTTTAAATCCTGGATTTTTAAAGAATTCTGCAGGTTAACTGCAGCAAGCTGATGTGACATCAGGTAGTGTATCTGGTAGAGGAGGCTGCAGAAATTCTTTGCAATATGAAACATTTCCAGAGGAGAGTTAGATGTTAGATTCATTTTTCTTCATAATAGAGTGCTTGTGCTTTTTTTTACTTCAGTTTGATAGAGGTTAATGAAATCCTTATATTTCTGTTTACTTGACTCATTATAGTCTTTCCTCTAGCTCTTTTACAGCTGAGTTTCTTGGGAATAACTAGATCCAAGGAAGACTCATTCCACTGATTACATTTTTCGTTAGCTGACGTAAGGTTAGAGTCTAGCGTAGGTTTTATATTTTTAAGGGCTGAGATCCAATGTTCTAGAGGTAGTTTCTTTAGACCAGGCGTTTTCCCAGCTACCGGTGGTTCTAAAAGAGGAGGATTATTTCTGTGTGTCCCAGGAAATAGGGATAAAAAAATGATCAGACCAGGGCACTGGATCTCTCACTAGAAGCTTATTGTTGTTAGTAAAAATAGAAAAATGACTGTTGCCTAAGACCCAGAGTCTATCTGACTGCTGCATGGAGTAATGTCCTTGCCAACCAGCACTTTTTAGTTGGCATGAAAGCATGCACATCTCAAGTTTAGGTGGAAAGCAGCTCCCGTATAACGCACCCGAAACACCAGCGACACTCTATATTTGCTCACCTCAAATGTCTGCTTTTCTTTCAAAGTCTTTAAGCGTAGGATTTACACAATTCCATCCATGCCAAGATAGAAAGGGACAAAGTATTTTGCCATTTCTGCAGCAACGTTTTTAAGCACAGGACTAGCATAGTGCTATCCATGCCTCGCTGCAAAATGACCAAAGCCTTTTACCACTCCAGGCACAGTATTACAACTTTGAATTGGTAAAATACCAACCAAGCCAACCTAACCTGAATAAAAGCAACCCCTGACCTGTGTGTTGCTCTCATTAGAGCGCTTCAGAGAGGTATTGCTTTGTCCAGACACAAGAGAGCACCCAGTATAAGTCAAAACAATACCCTTTCAGGTTTAGAGTGATGCATAAATCATACAAAAAATAAGCAGAGAACTCTGGGTAGTTCTCAAGTTTAGGTGGAAAGCAGCTCCTGTATAGAGTACCCTCAACACCAGCGACACTCTATATTTGCTCACCTCAAATGTCTGCTTTTCTATCAAAGTCTTTATGCGTAGGATTAACACAGTGCCATCAATGCCAAGATAGAAAGGGACAAAGTATTTTGCCATTTCTACAGCAATGTTTTTAAGTATAGGACTAGCACAGTGCTAGCCATGCCAAGCTGTAAAATGACCAAAGCCTTTTACCAGTCCAGGCACCATATTTCAGCTTTGAATTGGTAAAATACCAACCAAGCCAACTTGAAATGAATAAAAGCATCTCCTGACACGTGTTTCACTCTCATTAAAGCTCTTCAGAGAGGTATAGCTTTGTCCAGACACAAGGGAGCACCCAGCAAAAGTCAAAACAATACCTTTTCAGGTTTGGAGTGATGCATAAACTGGGGTCGCCAGTAGGTAGTTACAGTTAGGTCCTAGTTTCCATAGGAAAAGCCTCTTTTGTTTTGCTAAAAACTTTGGCACAGTTTGACAAATCTTCCAGAAATTTTCATAAGTAGTACGTACCTGAGTTCAGTTGCTGTCTGGAAACTTTCAGGGTGATTCACCAAACAGGGGCCCCATGCAATTTCCCATAGGGACTTTAGACATGAGGACAGACAGAACTGCTTAACAGAATTACACCAAATTTGGCAGAAGGCTCGATCTTGGTTCAGAAAAAGTCCTTCTTATGATTTGGTGTTTTTGAGCTATTGAAGGAAAAACAAATGTGTACATCTAGAACCGCAGACCCTCCGTGAATCCATGCTGAGATCTGATTGGCAGCCAATACTTCAAACAGGAAGTGTTGGCAGCCATCTGGGACTCAGACAAGTCCCAAAAACAAAGTCAACAAATAAAAATAGGGGGCAAGGTAGGAATACCCTGACCCCCTAGGCCTGGTGCTGGGGTCTCCCCATGACCCCACCTGGACCAAACTGCATTTTGTTTAATTTTGCTGTGATTTCGCAGTGGATTTGTGGATTCGTGAATTTGCAGCAAGATAGTAAAAAAACAACAAGCATGGTCTCCGGCGCTAATTTGTTTGTCCGCCCCTGGGAGGTGGGCCAGGTCCTTGGGGCATATGTTAATATATATTATGAGAAGGGGGTGCCTGTGGTCCCCATGGCCAATCGGGGCCAGGACAATATGCAAATATAAGAGGGGCCTTTTACGGCACCAGGGACTGTCACCTCCCCGGGGCCAGGCCGAATAAAGATAAAGGGGTTGAGTGGCAGCACAGCCCCCTTCCCAGACCATGTGCAGCCCTGGGGACCACCACCTCCCTAGATCTTGGCTATATTTTGCAAAGGGGGGCACGCAGCCTCCCTCCTCATCGGCCCTTTCTGGCCCAAGGGAACACCATCTACCCAGGGCAGGCCCTCGAATGACAAAGGCACTCCAACTCGAGCCACTAATGGTCATGGGGTCTGCCACCCCCTCAGAGCTGGCTCCCTATGTCCTGAGGTGCCCACCCTCAGGACATAGTTGCTTGCTATCACTTGCCAGGAGCTTTGACAGCTCCCACCAAGCAAGAGAAAACTGCAAGTCCGCTCCCAGTGGGTGGGAGCAGGAAAACTGCTCCCACTCGCTGGGAGCGGACTTTTCATCTGTTAAAGTGAGCAGGAAAACAAATGAAAGAATTGCTCCTGCATGCAGGGAGCAGCATTTGTGCTGCTCCCTGCATGCTGGAGCAATGCCGGCTCCTGCTGAAGTTTGGTAGCTGGCAGGGTCTGCGGGGGCATTGAGGCTCCCACCGCTGTCTCCAACATGCACGCTTGGTGCCCTGGGGTGCTCCAGGGCACCCAACATCAAGTTGCCGGGCCCCGGGAAATGGGGTCCCTGGGGCCAAAATCGGCCCAGAAAGGGGAGACGCACAGCCCACTCCCCATCTATAATTCAGGTATAGTGTAGAATATGCACCAGGCATTTACCTAACAAGGTAGCACTTACTGAAAGTACTCCAGTTGAGCAGACATTTTGTGCAATGCTCTGGACTTTAATTGAGTAAATGGGCCGATGAGGTTCCATTCTGGCCCTGATGCCAATTTCACAGAAATTAAATCTTAGTGGCCAACATTTACAAATATAAACATAGCAAGTGCCCCAGTTGAAGCTCCACTTCTGGAAAGGACAAATTATCCTAACGTCCTGGGCTTGACAAAGGCAAAGCAAGTGTGTTTTCTTGGCAATTCCACATTCAAAAATGATCTGAAATCCTTGGCAAAGGTGAATGCATTGTTGAAATATTGGAGGCAATCTGAGTGTGACTGTGGTGAGTGGGTTCTGACTTGGCCTCTCCTGGTAAGAGCAGAGTCCATTGTTCTCCCTTTGCATTACTAAGAGTATCCAGATGTGCAAATCACTTGGAAGCTCTACCCTTTCAACCCCACCTGTCCACTTTAGTAGTATGCATAGGTAATCCCGCCTTTTGCCAGGTTGATGGAAAGCTTAACAAGTGGCCCCCCAGTGTGTTCCCCACCGATTTTGGTAACGTTTTATAGATGCAGAGGAATATGAGGGCATCTCCACCAAACAACTTAACAAATAAGCATTTACTTCACATAGTTAAAGGGAAGGTCCTTTGTTTGGTGGAGATTTACCTCATTGTAATATTGTTGTCTTCTCTATCGGAAGATTCAAATTATCACAGATTGCTAGATACAGATAAATGATGAACACACAAGGTTGCTTGAGACATTTCCTCATGGTCTATTATTTAGGTGTAGTGTAGAATATGCACCGGATATTTACCCAATGAGGGAGCACTTACTAATTAACCAGTAGAAAGTACCCTTGTTGGGTTGGAATTTCGTGCAAAACTGTGGACTCTTGATTAGGCAAACTGGCAGGTGAGGTTCCGTTCTGGTCCTGATGCTCAACAGCAAGCACTTACAAATATAAGCACAGAAGGATCCCAGTTGAAGCTCCATATCTGTAAAGGGCAAATGATGCTAACTTCCTGGGCTTGACGAAGGCAAAGCAAATGTGTTTTTTAGGCAATTCCACATTAAAAAAAAGACCAAAAATCCTTGGTAAAGGTGAATGTATTGTTGATCTATCGGAGTCAATCTGTAGTGACTGTGGGTTTATTCTTGTGCACTCCTGGTGAGAGCAGAGTACATGGTTCTCCTTTGAAATTACTTCAAGTATCCAAATACGCAAAATCATCTAGAAGAGTCACCCATTTAGCCCCGCCCCTACACCTTAGTAGTATGCAAAGGTCTTCCTGCCTGATGCCAGTATGATGGGCAGCTTACCAAAAGGTCACCCAGTGCATTTCCAGCTTTCTTGATGCAATGAATATGAGGGCATCTTCACCAAACAAAGAAACACTTACTTTATATAGTTAAAAGGAAGTACCCTTGTTTGGTGGAGATTCACCTCTTTGTAGTCTTGTCATGTTCTCCATAGGAGAATTCACGTTATCACAGATTTCTGGAAGAATACGCTTGAGGAACATTGACTTTGCTGAAATTAAACACACAGAAGTTCACTGGAGACATTTCCTGCTGGTCCATTACCCTGCTGCAGTGTAGAATATGCACTGGATATTTACTCACTGGGTTAGCACTTACTAGTTATTCCACTGATTGACTGACCGATTACTGATTTTAAACTGGTCTGGTACATATGGGATGATAATTTTGGCAATATATTCTTTGAGCACATGAATGGGTCTGTGAAACAATAAATTCAGTTCAGCCTTTACTTGTCTATTCAGTATTGTTAATTAATTTGCAATAGTTTCCTGGAAAAGTATTTACTAATCTTTCCCCTTGAAAGTGCTTCATTTTTGTTTATTTAGTTCATTTTCTCAAACTCGATTGGGTTACCGGGAAGGCCTCACACTTTCTTTTCCGAACAGCATGACCATTATCGCCTCCTCAGGATCCGATGTTTCATTGCTGTAGACAAATTGTTTGTAAATAACCCAGAGACTTTGGAAGATTCTGCAACTGGAACTGACAACCAAGCATTTAGAAAGGCTGTCAAAGCTCATGTGTGTGATCTCCATGCACAATATTTGCCGGCCCTGTTATGACATAAACATTATTCAAATCTAACTTAGACTTCGTCATTCTTCCCGATTCTTCCTTATGTTGACATTTGAGGTACCCCCCGCAAATGTTGGGCTTTTTTGGGGGGGTCATAAAAGACAATTTGACTAATAAGCTGGTCTCTCAAGGGTTACTTGGGCTTCATTGTTTCTAGTTTCCTGGCACCTAATGACCCATATGTGAGTAGTCCTTTTACACTTTGAGGGCACAGCGTTTAGTCCATTGCCATAATTAAACTAAACTGGGGTAAAATTTGATGGTTGCCTGCACATTTAGAGTAGACTTGTTGCTGTCTAGCCATATAACATATTGTATAGTAGCCATCTAGATTAATTTGTGCTACTGAATCCACAATGTAAAGAGCACCCTCTGAGAAGTGAGGCAAACTGGGGTTGACAGTATCTTTTTACATAATGTATTAAAGTTAATGTTGTTTTTTCGTTGAAACCTACTTAATTTATCAACAGCAAAAGGATGAAAGCCTGAAATATTCTTGCTAGTTTAGGTGCTGTAATCTGCAGGTTGCTCGCAGCGCTCTGTGAATGCACTGAATAAGTCGTCTTGTGTTACTGGTACATTGTTTTCTTGGCATAACAGGTATATTTTCAGCAGTAACTGCAGGCTGGTAACAACGCGTGCGAACCTAGCCCCTGGCGTGATTGACTAGTGTGGGTCGCTGGGAGGAGGGCTGCAAGGGCACTGGGTGACCAGCCTTTGAGCTGGAAGGGGTGAGGATATTGCCTTCTTGTTCTTGCTCGGAGCCTCTGCGGATAACTAGCATGCCTGCAGCTTCCATCATCCTTGTGTAGCTTTTCCTCCTGCCCTCATGCCCCTATTATCATCTCTTGGCAGTGTTTTGAATATTTCTGCTGGGTTGTTTTGCTTTGTTGTGTTTTGAACAGTAGATTTGTGGTTGGCCACAAAGAAGGTAGACACTTTGGCATAAGACATCCAAATGTCAGTTGAATGCTGAATTTGGGGTAACTTTTACTGTGATGATTGAGGGGGTTGGTTGAGGGTGCCACAACAAGTGTTCCTAGCCCATCATGGGTACTTTGTAGCACTTCCCTAGGAGAACATGAGCCAGGGATCCAGGGTATGGCCCGATTTGCCAGGCCCATCTGTCAGATGATGCCAGGAGGCTCCCTCTTTTAGGTTGTCCATTACATGATTTTATTAGTAGCTCAGCTATCAAGTTGGCCCAGTTATAAAATTCTATGATAAAATGGATCAGAGTCCAGAAGTTAAGAAACAGAAGTTTAATCTTCAATGGCACACTATCATCCTACAGCCAGCAGATCAGTAATATGAGAGTTCTAGTTCTGTTTAGAACATCCACCTAGAGATGGAATGTGCAAGAATCAAAGATACCAAAATATTAAAGGGAAAGGGACAAGAGATGAATACATGCAGATATAACACCAAGCTTCCTTGGTGTTCTGGAACAGTTGAGTTTGTCTTGTAAGAAGGTACACCTTGGGAGGGGGCACCCAGAAGTAACTAGTGGGTCCCAAGCCAATAAACTGATGCTGTAAAAGCCAGCTAGATAGTGAACTTTGACTCTAGTGAATCTGCTGCTTAGGTAATTCAATATCTAGTTTTTCCCTTGTAATTAAATATATATAATGCTGCAATTATGTGATTGTGAAGATTGTTTTTTGCCATGTTGTGTAAATAAATACCTCCTGAGAACCTCATCCTCATATCCAACAAATGATATTCTGAAACTGATTTCGTAGTGACTGGAGAGGAGGAAATTGTTAGCATTTTGCCCTTTCACAAAGAGCACAGCCACACAAAGTAGTTCCCTTCACTACATGGGACTGCTATGGCAAAGTGTTCATTACGAGAAGAAAACATATGTTTAGCCAGTCTTTGTCTTTTATATTGGCAAGGGCCCAGTGGATCTTTAAGAATAAAGTTTTACAAAAACCATTTGAAATAAAGCAAGCCTTGACGTCTCTCCATCCTATTTCCCTCCTACCCCTTTACCCTACCCCCTCCCCCTTCCTAGCTCCTTTTATCTCGTCTTTACGCTCTTGAAATGTTGTTCTAGTAACCTATGTAACTGGTAACTGATGTAATTTTGTAGCTTTGTGGAACCTTAGGTAAAGCACTCTGATACCTCCGGGTCTAGCCAGCGCTATATAAACCTCAAATAAAAAAAAGGAAGTACTCCAGTTGGGTAGATATTTTGTGCAAAACTATGAACTCTTGTTGAATGAAGGGTCAGGTGAGGGTCCGTTCTGGCCCAGTCACTCACACAGCTACTGACAAACCCTCATAGGGCACTCAGCCACCTACTCACACACCCATTCTGCCACTCTCACATCCACTCAAAGACCCATAAAGCTGCTCACAGATCCATATTGCCACTCACAAACCCAAATAACCGCTCACATGCTCATTTACAGACCCATACAGCCATTCACACACCCACAAACCACTCACATACTGACTTACAGACCCATAGTGCTACTCACACACTCACTCACCGACCCATATACTCACTCACACATACCCATACAGCCACTCAATACCCACTCACACATCTATACAGCCACTAGCAGACCCACTAATACACCCCTGCAGCTACTCACACACCCATGCAGACTCACACATCCACTCACTCACCCACACAGATACTCTCATAACTACTCCCACACCCACTCCAATACCCAGACACTCACACACCTCCTCAAAGACCCATACAGTCACTCACACAGCCAGTCACCAACTGATACAGCCATTCACACACCTACTCACGGACCCATATAGTCACTCACGCAACCACTCACTGACCCATACAGCCACTCACATACCAACTCGCACACCCATACAGCCATTCACACACCCACTCTCAAAGGTTGCAGGTTAAAGTTAGGAAATAAAATTTTAAAAAACCTACGAAATTCACAAAATAAACCAAAGGTTGCAGCCATGTTATAGTTAGGAAATAACAATAAAAACTATAGAAATACACTGGGAAAAAAAATGTTTCAGGGATGTTAGAGTTAAAACTTTTAATTTAAAAAATTTTAGAAATTCATTGAAAAGCCAAAGGTTCCAGGGACATTTTAATTAGGCTCAGATTTCACATGCACAGATCCATGGAAATTTAGCAGTTATTTTAACCGGAGCTAACTATAATGTACGCGCCTGCAACGCAGTGCTTATTACCTCACATAATACATTACTAATGACATTGGCAATGACATCACTGATGACATCCCTTGTGGCTAAAGATAAATTTATGGGGGCAAGAGTACAAATGACATATGAGATCCAGACAGGAGAGCTAGGCAACATAAAATACAACACAAGACACGCCAATCTCCTTAAAACCTTGAAATGTGCACTGATCATGATAATGAAGACTCTACAGACACATGACTATGACTAGAAGTATTTGGCAAATGTGATAGACTTTCTAATTCCTTTTAAGATCATAAAGCTCATTGAGTATAATTTGGAAGCAATTGTGAATATAACAATGATGAGAAAAGTTTGGCTAATGTAATATATGTCTTAATTATATGCAAAGAGTTAAAGTAACTGTGAAAAGAATCATGGTAATTTGAAAATGCTGGCTCAAATGTATTGCGGAACATTGCTTTCATGCGTATGTCATTTAATTTCATATTTAAATGTTTTCACTTTCACTACTATTTATTTTAATATGTGTCACAAACTACAATTCCCACAATGCTACATAATTCTGCAATGCTACATAATGGCCAATATGGGCTACTATATAAAAGTTCTAATTAAAAAAGGACTCACTAACCTTGAGCAAGACTTGTGTGGAAACACTTCGGTGAGTGGCATAGACGCAATTGCTTGGCTAAATAAATTGTCTGGAAACACAATACTACCTATACTGCAATGTTCTTTCTTGTTTGGATATATATCAGCATCAATCGCCAACGTGTTCACTGGCCTGGGTGAGAGCACCACAACGGACCGCTTTTGCTATTACAGAATATCTCTCTCTGTCTCTCTCTCTGTCTCTTTCTCTCTGTCTCTCTCTCTCTCTCGCTATATATATATATATATATATATATTCACTGAAAAAACCATCGGTTTCACACATGTTATAGTTAGCTGGACATTTTACTGATAAAAAACCAATGAAATTCCCCCGTTATAGTTACTGTAGGCAACTATAACTCACGCGACCGTAATCCTCTGCTGATGCTAATACTGTATTTAGACACTTATTTGCCCATGTCTTCTTCCATTAAATTTTAGCTATACATATATTACAAATATTTTTTTTTCATAAAGACACATATGTCATCAGCAGAGGATTACGGTCGCGTGAGTTATAGTTGCCTACAGTAACTATAACGGGGGAATTTCATTGGGTTTTTATCAGTAAAATGTCCAGCTAACTATAACATGTGTGAAACCTATGGTTTTTTCAGTGAATTTGCAAGGTTTTTTAAATGCTAATTCCTAACTATAACGTGTGTGAAACCTATGGTTTTTTCAGTGAATTTGTACGTTTTTTTAAATGCTAAGTTACTTTACGCCATTTGTGGCGTGCGCGCCCACTTAACGCAGTTAGTTCCGTGCGCGCACGGTGAGCACGCGGTGCAAGAGGCGCACCGCGTGCCCACGTTACGCTAGATGGGCCATGAACGCACGATGCGCTTCGCGCACCGTGCGCACATGGAGGACATATGATGAGCATCGTTGTGACAGGTAAAATATATGTTTTGTTTTGCTGTAATAAGCCATGCACAAATGGTGCCCTTCGGGCAACATTTGCACACAGGGTGGGGAGAATGTGGATAATTTTTTTTTTTATTATTATTTATTACCGTACGTGTACGGTAAGCGTAATCGGCGAAATTTTCGAAAAAATTAAAATTGCCATTTTTCACTTGGGGGATCGTTGGGGACTCCCTCGACATGGCTAGGTGCTTGGGAGCTGTCTAAACAGCCCCTTTACATGTTTTTGCACTTTGTTTTTCAACCCCCTGTCAGAGTGCGAGAGAGAAAATGGCGGCCGCCGCTTCCTGGTTTCGACCGATTCGAATGTTTACTAAGATCTAACGGCCAATCAGAATCGCGCTCGCGCACGTCACCGTACGCGTACGGTAAGCGCACCGTAAGCCCACCGTAAGCTGGCTCAGATATATATATTGATTTAAAGGCTATTTTCTCAGAATCTACTGAACAGATTTACACCAAACCTACAAAAGGCACTTCCTTGACCTGAGGACTACCTCTCTGCCAAATTTCATTAAATTCTGTTCAGCCGTTCGGGCTGTAGCTCTGTCTAAAGGTCCTATGGAAAAATGCATGGGAAAAACGCGTTTTGGGACCCCCCTTTTATCTCAGCCCCCGCTTGACGAATCCCCCCGAGACTTTCAGGGTAGGAGCGGAGCTCAACGCCCCACCTATTTTGAAAATTTTGCGAGGATTCGTTGACCGGCGCCAAAGTTATTCAAAATAGAATGTTGCGGATTTCCTATGGAAACAGGGTCCTAACTATAACTACCTACTGGCGACCGCCAGTAGGTAATATATATATATATATATATATATATATATATATATATATATATATATATATATATATATATATATATATATATATATATATATGAGGAAACCTTGCTGCTTGCTGTTGCTGCCCGGACGATCTGGAGTCTTTGCCTGCCGTCGTTGGATTGTGCCCCGTGCTGAGGGGAGGAACCTGCTGCGCTAGGAGTCATTGTGGGGAGGCGAGCTAAAAAAGATCTGAGCCCTCGTGAACCGGCAGGGCTGCGAGCAGCGAGCCCAGCAGGGACTCCATTGCCCAGGAGTCCCTGCGTATCACACCTGTGGCCGCTCTCCCTGCCGGCCACGCCCCCGACACCGTAAAACCAGCCCGTGTTAGAAACACTGCGGGAAACCTTGCTGCTTGCTGTTGCTGCCCGGACGATCTGGAGTCTTTGCCTGCCGTCGTTGGATTGTGCCCCGTGCTGAGGGGAGGAACCTGCATCTTGCCGGACCCGCTGCGCGGGTCCCGCTGCGCTAGGAGTCATTGTGGGGAGGCGAGCTGAAAAAGATCTGAGCCCTCGTGAACCGGCAGGGCTGCGAGCAGCGAGCCCAGCAGGGACTCCATTGCCCAGGAGTCCCTGCGTGTCACACCTGTGGCCGCTCTCCCTGCCGAACACGCCCCCCGACACCGTAAAAGCAGCCCGTGTTAGAAACACTGCGGGAAACCTTGCTGCTTGCTGTTGCTGCCCGGACGATCTGGAGTCTTTGCCTGCCGTCGTTGGATTGTGCCCCGTGCTGAGGGGAGGAACCTGCATCTTGCCGGACCCGCTGCGCGGGTCCCGCTGCGCGGGTCCCGCTGCGCTAGGAGTCATTGTGGGGAGGCGAGCTGAAAAAGATCTGAGCCCTCGTGAACCGGCAGGGCTGCGAGCAGCGAGCCCAACAGGGACTCCATTGCCCAGGAGTCCCTGCGTGTCACACCTGTGGCCGCTCTCCCTGCCGGCCACGCCCCCGACACCGTAAAAGCAGCCCGTGTTAGAAACACTGCGGGAAACCTTGCTGCTTGCTGTTGCTGCCCGGACGATCTGGAGTCTTTGCCTGCCGTCGTTGGATTGTGCCCCGTGCTGAGGGGAGGAACCTGCATCTTGCCGGACCCGCTGCGCGGGTCCCGCTGCGCTAGGAGTCATTGTGGGGAGGCGAGCTGAAAAAGATCTGAGCCCTCGTGAACCAGCAGGGCTGCGAGCAGCAAGCCCAGCAGGGACTCCATTGCCCAGGAGTCCCTGCGTGTCACACCTGTGGCCGCTCTCCCTGCCGGCCACGCCCCCGACACCGTAAAAGCAGCCCGTGTTAGAAACACTGCGGGAAACCTTGCTGCTTGCTGTTGCTGCCCAGACGATCTGGAGTCTTTGCCTGCCGTCGTTGGATTGTGCCCCGTGCTGAGGGGAGGAACCTGCATCTTGCCGGACCCGCTGCACGGGTCCCGCTGCGCTAGGAGTCATTGTGGGGAGGCGAGCTGAAAAAGATCTGAGCCCTCGTGAACCGGCAGGGCTGCGAGCAGCGAGCCCAGCAGGGACTCCATTGCCCAGGAGTCCCTGCGTGTCACACCTGTGGCCGCTCTCCCTGCCGGCCACACCCCCCGACACCGTAAAACCAGCCCGTGTTAGAAACACTGCGGGAAACCTTGCTGCTTGCTGTTGCTGCCCGGACGATCTGGAGTCTTTGCCTGCCGTTGTTGGATTGTGCCCCGTGCTGAGGGGAGGAACCTGCATCTTGCCGGACCCGCTGCGCGGGTCCCGCTGCGCTAGGAGTTATTGTGGGGAGGCGAGCTGAAAAAGATCTGAGCCCTCGTGAACCGGCAGGGCTGCGAGCAGCGAGCCCAGCAGGGACTCCATTGCCCAGGAGTCCCTGCGTGTCACACCTGTGGCCGCTCTCCCTGCCGGCCACGCCCCCAGCCCTGCCCCAGCCCTAGATAACCAGCTGGAGTCACCGCTGCGCGGGAGCGAGCGGGAGCGACCGGGGCGAAGACCGGGCTAAGAGCGGGCCGTTTGAGGCCGTTCGAGGTCTGCGAGGACTGGACTGGGCCACCCTCTTTCGTTCTTTTCCCAACATTTCCTCGTCTGAGCCTAAATTGACAAACCATTCTATCATCCCATCCCCACTGTTAAGCCAGGGGGTTGCCCTTGTTGTTGTTGTTAAGTTATGTGCACCAGGTTAACACGGAGCAAGGCCGCCAAGGGTGGCCCTCCAATCAATGGCCCCATGGATGATTTCATCACCCGTACCAATACAGCCATAGACCATGAAATTTCTAAACTTCAGACTCGTGTCTCCCTGGAATTGGCAGCCGCCAGAAGACTGTCCCAGGTAATCGAACTTCCAAAAAAATCCTCCCTGGGCCACATAGCCACCGCGGTTACCCCGGTGCGTCCAGTTATTCCCCATTGTGTAGTCACGCAAGTTGATGTTCACCACACCCCGACTTTTTCCCCACTTTCCCCTACTTTAGAGCCATCGACTCAGGAA
Organism: Triturus cristatus; assembly: GCF_964204655.1. Lineage (NCBI taxonomy): Eukaryota > Metazoa > Chordata > Amphibia > Caudata > Salamandridae > Triturus > Triturus cristatus. Next base: position 684,232,636 of record NC_140585.1, on the reverse strand, counting down.
AGTGTAGTGAACCTACCTACCATTTCTCTCAAGCAGGATGTTAGTTTTAATTCCCCCACCCCTGTAATGTTTTCACCTAGGTGTATCACTAGTAAAGATAAACAATCTAAAAGAAAATGCAATTCTCGGTCTGCTTACTGTCGTAAGAAGGCTAAAATTGCGGTTGCACAACAGCTGAAATTGATTAGTGTACCGGTATCCAATGCTATAGGAGGGTGTGTTTCCAGGGAACGACCACAATGTGAGGGAGCCAAAGAGGGGACAGCTACTGCTTTTTCCACCATTATGGCAGAGGATGAGGGCTTACACGTGGAGGGTCTGGAAAGGAATGAAGGGGAATTTATAGGTTTAGTTTGGGAAACTCTTAAGAAACTTCTCTCCCCCCTTGATCTTAGACTCTCACGCATTGAGAATAACTTGCTTGAGATGGAAAAGAGCATTATTGCCCTGGCCACTCTCGGCCTGAGAAGTCTAGAAAATCAGGGCCTTCCTGTAGTTGAGCCACCACCTCAAGTCCTAATTTCACAAGCCCCGCAACCCCCCCCTCCAGTACCAGCTTTTGTACGGCCGGTTCCAAAACCGCGGACCGTGGGTGTGGATCATATTACCACCGCCCCTAAACTTAAGGCTCCCAAGCGCCCCACCCCTCAACCATCAGTCAAACCCAATGCAGGCGTCCCACATAGACCCCCTCCCAGTGAAGTGGCGTACCAACTAACCCAGGGCCCTCCTGTTAAGAACAATTTTAGAGGGGGCTATATCGATCTCCCTCCAGAGGCCAATGATTATGTGGTTGTGTTGACGGGTGTCCCCCAGATTGGAAACGGTCAATACGAGAACCACTGGTCTCTGAAGAATAAGATAATGCATTGGCTTAATGTGAATAGACCAATTCCCAATGGCCGGAGAAGCAGAGTCCTGATGGTACGTAGAATCCCCTGGGTGGGTCCCACAAAGAAAACCAGTTCCGGGGACTGTATAGTGGTGACCTTTGAGGACTCTCACACGGCACACCACATCTGTTCCTGGCCCATTGGTGAAGGTTCTCTTGTTATACCTAGGCCACTGTCCTTCTTTTATCCACCACGCCCTAGACATACACGGGAAGAGGACTGGTCATTAGTACACCATCACACTTGGAGGAGTCATCCTAATAACCACCAAGATTTCCCCTTAAACTGGAATGGCCTCCCAACCTCGAATAGGTTTGGTGGTCTTGAGGAGGTAGATTGACTCCCATGGCAATCTGCTCTCCAAGCACCTTCACCACAGGTCCTAGGGCTCACAGAATCTTTTCCTGGGTTGATTGAACCTTCTGTTGTTAGCTCCCTAGGCCCAGAGGGAATGCCATTTGCTTTACCTACAGAGGGGGGATTGAACACGTCATGCACTTTAGACTCCCAAGTCGTAGTGGAACGACTGGACTCACCTTGTACGATTCCCTTGCCACCTACTCAGAACGTCCCAACAGATAGGAAGTTGACCGATGCAGCAATGGCTCCCTACCATCACCAGACTGAGCCACTGCATAGGTTAAATAGAACAGCTGCGGGGGTGGCAGGACCTGTGCTCAATTTGGCTATACCTGATAACCCTTCAAGGCAGATTACCCCAGCCGACCCCTTGTTAAAGATCATAAGTTGGAATGTGGCAGGGCTTGCCAGCAATCTTGAGATTCCCGAATGGAATGCCTTTTTGGACCCTTATAACATCTGTCTTTTGCAGGAAACCTGGTGCCTAGAACCCAGGCACAGAGTAGGCTTCACGACCTACTTCGTCCCAGCTTCCCAACAACATGGATGCAAAGGTCGCCCGTCTGGTGGCCTTCTTATATGGGTCAATATCGCACTAGGTTTAAGTGTAAGCCAAAAGTCCACTCATTCTCCTGACCTTCAGAGGATAACTATACTATGCCCAGGGGGAAGGAAGTTAGAAGTTTTTAACCTCTATCTAAGGGGGGGCCAGGGGCGGGGCATCATCTCTATCCTCTACAGGACTAAACAGTGATCTAGCCGCCTGCAGCATTGATTCTTACGTTCTTCTTGCAGGCGACTTCAACTGCTGCTTTGAACCATTGGCTAGGGAGGACATTTTGGACACTTGGGATGAGGACACAAGGAGAGGTATCCCCACCCTGACCCTAGACCCGATTCCTAAATGGACGCAGAGTGCGATAGACATCAATGCACTCTGCATGGAACACGACCTAAGACCAACTAATGGACGATCCAACTCGGATCCTATGGGTGCGCATACCTATAACAGGATGGGACATACCTCCAGAATAGACTATATCATGCTGAATTACAATCTGTGGTCATTCCACTATGACATGGAGGTTATAGCGTCTTGTGATAGTGACCACAATCCTCTCTCTTTAACCTTGACTCCGCCTTGGCAGGTTGGGAACTTAGCCAAGTTTCCCCACAAGTGGAAAACCTCCCATGAACTTGTACCTTCAAACTGTGGCAGGCGCCTAAAGTGGGCTAAAGTAGCAGCGGATGAGGAAAGGATGGCTCAGGCAGGGACCATCATGTTAGCGGTGGGGCCGCGCCTTGATGCCTTAGGTGTCACTAGCCAAATTGTTTTACCGATATTCACAGAAACCATTGTGGCATTAAGCGATCTGTTTATTATATCCCAAACCAGCGCGAGGGTTGCTGTGAAAGGTGCTTCTAGGGCAAGAAATAAGTGGTATTCCTCCAAATGTCGGGTTGCTAAGGGGGAACTCATTTCCGCAGTGAAAAGCAAGGATCCAGGCAATATCAGACTTGCGAGGAAACTTTACAAAAAAGTTGTAGCTGAGGCTACGGAGGCTCATGAATACAGTTTTTGGCGGGATCTAGTGGAGGCAAGTACCAGGAAAGATTCCAAGGGGTTTTGGGATCTGCTGAGAGCCAGGGACAAACCTCTTGATCTTCAGTTTACCTGTAATATCCCTGGTGATGTCTGGTTTGCCCACTTTTCCAAACTGTATTCTGTTCCATGGGGGGCACCCCATCTTAGTATGGGTCTTCTTGCCAGTTTTCCAGCCGAGATTTCATTTAACGACTGCCCCTTCAGCACTGAGGAAGTTGAAAGGGCAATCAGCTGTATTGTATCCAATAAGGCTGCAGGTCCTGATGGAATTCCGGGTGACCTGTTGAAGAAATACCCATCACTGTGGAGTAGACTAATTGCCTCACTCTTGAATGAGGCTCTGCTGGGAGGTTCTCTCCCTGACTCATGGAGGGGCGCTGAGGTCGTCCCTATTTTTAAGAAAAGCTGCCGGGACGACCCAGCTAATTATCGCCCTATTAGTCTGCTTGACTCAACACAAAAGGTCGCGGGCAAAGTGGTACTAGGTAGGATCTTGCAGTGGGCCAAAGAAAACCAGGTTCTGTCAGATTTCCAGGCAGGTTTTAGAACAGGGATAGGCACCATCGAGCAGACATTTCGCCTTCTAACGATATATTGGAAAGTGGTTGTGCTGGGTGGGGGCAGCTTGTATTTAGTCTTTATAGACTTGCGAACTGCCTTCGACCTGGTCCCACGAGCCCAATTGTGGAATGTCCTCGATAGGTTGGGCATACCCCCTTACTTGCTGGCTTTGCTCATAAAGTTTCATGAAAGCAACTTTGCTCAGATTAGATGGGGTACCCAGGGGGAAAAAACATCTCGTATTCCCGTAGATAGGGGCGTCCGCCAGGGGTGTGTGCTTGCCCCCACTCTGTTTTCTCTCTATGTTAATGGAGTGGCGGAGCATCTGCTTCAGCACCCGTCAGATGCACCATCCCTGGCTGGCAGGAAAGTTCCTACGCTCCTATTTGCGGATGATACCCTCCTAATTTCAAAATCACCAGCCGGTATCCAAAAGTTGCTTTCTAGTTTCAAGGCCTTCTGTGACATCAAGGGCCTGTCCATAAATATATGCAAGACCAAATTCCTTGTTCTTAACCCCCCCAGGAAATCTTTTGTCCCTCCTACTTTAGACTCTGTTCCACTCGAAAAAGTCAAAGAATTTGACTACCTAGGCATTCGACTCTGTGACAATATGAGTTGGAAGGCGCACCACCAAAAGGTGTTTCTGACCCATAAGAGGGTTGCAGGGGCCCTGCTCAAAGAACAATGTGCCTCATCCTTAAAACCTATTGGGGCACTACTAGACATTTACAGGGCAAGGGTGGTGAGTGCAGCATTGTATGGCGCGGAATTGTGGGGTATACAGAGAGTTGACATCTTAACTCACCTCGAAAACAACTTCTATAAAGATCTTATGAAGTTACCTCACAGTACCCCTACAATCCCCCTCTTGCTAGATGCAGGCACACGCCCAATTTGCGAGCAAGCTAGGCTACGCCCCCTTTTATTATGGGCCAGGATATGGAACGTCCCTGAACTGAGTAGCTATGCAGATGCCCTGAGCGAACTCTTATCCCTATCAGGCTGGCATAAGGTAACCTGGCTCAGGGAGGTTAAGCGACTTCTTTATGAGTTGGGTTTAGGAGACGCTTGGGTCAACAGAACAGCACCTTCAAAACAAATGCTAAAGAAGGCTTATTGGTTTTGGGTGGATAACGAGAGATTGTGCAACCCTAAACATTGTAAATCTGTTGCCCAGTTCCTGCTAGTTAAGGAGCTCCCCTTTAGAGAACCTTATCTGGTCTCAATCCATAACTCGGGCGACAGAGCATTGTACTTTAAATTTAGGGTGGGTGTACTTCCCTTAGGATTGTTAACTTCCACCTGGAAACCTCCATTTCAAACTATACCTTAGTGCCCCTTCTGTGACTCAAGGGTTGAGTCCATAGCTCATCTGTTGTTTGAGTGCCATGCTTATGCTGTGCCTAGGTTGAAATGGTTGAAGCCCCTATGTAGGAGTCTGGGCACAAGATCACATTTGGAAGCCTTACGAATATTGCGCTCAGATGCCCGTCCCTTTTTTGCCTGCTGTATGGCTAAATTTCTGGGCTGGGCTTGGAGGATAAGAACTGCAAAGAAACAGTTGATACAGTAATGTGCTTCGGCCTGTACTGGCTTTTAAAATTTGGCTACCATTTTACTATTTTTAAAAATGCCACTGTTGATTCTGTAGGCTTTTATACTGTGCTTTGTTAAACTGTTCTTTTTTTTCTTTTTTTTTCTATTGATGTAATGTATTGCTTTTATGATATGTTTTTATATCGAAATAAAGCTTCAATCAATATATATGAGGTCCGCAAAGCAATGAAGACGCGCTCTCAGGACTCCAAGGAGGATATTTATTGCAGGTACAGGTTACGCGTTTCGGAAGACAAGCTTCCTTGGTCACACGAAGAGCCAAATACACACACCCCTTACATAGTGAAAAGTACTAAACATAGACATGGGACAGCGTTGAAAAGAGTCTACTTCCGTAATGGAAGTGTGTCGGCCATCTTGTAAGGTCCACAGGTACAAACGTCTATACAAAAATTAGCATGTAAACAAGTAATTGCATAGTGCACACGAAAAGCATGGGAAGTGTCCTAGCTCGTATTCGCCAAGTACAGACAAATACTAATGCCTCATAGTGAGAAATGGAAGAAAGAGGGAAAATAACTGCCAAATGACTAGACGCTACTGAGTAAGAACCCTCAATCTATGCCAATAATGTACCGGGAAGTGGAGTAAGCACGAAAATAAATGAAAATGGGATTCAAAAGAAAAGCTAATAGCCCATACTAGCGCCAAGTGGCATAATGCTACAGCTAGGGGGGAAGTTATCCCAAATGGGTTATAACACTCATACTGCTATGGAGACAATTGAGATAATGCAATGTATAAAATAAACAATTCCAAGGCTAGCACTATACTCCATGCAGAAAAACACTGTCCAATATTCTATAAAATAGTGAAAAGAAGAGCTTATCTATACGTGATGATATTCTCTTCAGAGGATAGTGAAGAAAAGGGTAGGTGACCCGTGACGTGCACAGAATACCCAAAGGGCCCCTTCCTTTCCTCCTGTAAAGAAAAGAAAGAGAACATAGTTTAGAATAATTGAATAAAAAAATTGCAATTACAGTTATTTGTACATAGATATGCATGTTATCATACAATATTTACACTTTCATGAATATCAGAACATCAAAAACCATTTGATTATACTCCTAAACAGGAAAGACCCAAAATACAATACTCTCATATCTCAGGGTTCCATGAGATGTGTTGATAACTCCTCATCTATATTATGTCCTAGCGGGTACTTTGTCTCGAGATTAAGAATCCATTTAGATTCTCTCTTTCTGAGTACCAGCTCCCTGTTACCACCTCTAACACTGCTCAATACCTGTTCAATTACAAATTACTTCAGCAACGAACTGTTGGATAAATGGTACTCAGCGAAGTGTCTAGCAACTGGATAATGAGAATCTTTGTTATTAATGGCCCTGAGGTGTTCAAGGACCCGCTTCTTGGCCATATGGGTAGTGCTCCCCACATACCATTTCTGGCATGGGCATATTAGCACGTATATGGCATAGGTGGAACTGCGCGTGAGGAATTGTGAGATGGTGTTTTTCTTGGGGGTATGGGGTACACTGAATTCGTTGACCATATGACTGGTTTTGCAGGCCTTACAGTGACCACATGGGAAAAAGCCTTTAAGGTTGTGCAAGGATGTAGTGTTGGATTCAGTGATATCACTATGCATCAAGATATTTCTAAGATTACGTCCTTTTCTATATGTGATTTTGGGTCTATTGCTGATGGAAGGACCAACAATATTGTCACTTTTGAGGATGTTCCAGTTGTCACTGAGAATTTTCTGGATTTTACTTGAGCTGTTGTTATATGTAAGAATCACTCGTGTTTCTGACGATTCTACAGTCTTCTCCTTAGGTTTCAGGGTACTTTTTCTGTCTATGTCTTTAAGTTTAGAGACAGCTCTATCTAATACCCATTTCGGGTATCCACGCTCTCTAAACCTATTCAGCATGATCGCTTCTTCAATTTTATAGTTGTTCTCAGAGCTGCAGTTTCTTCTCGCTCTCAGTAACTCCCCGTAAGGTATACTCCATTTCAGAGTTTCTGGGTGGTGACTGTGAGCGTGTAGAATACTGTTACCTGCAGTTTCTTTCCGAAAGAGCTTGGTCCCCAGTGTGTTATTCACAGCTCTAACTTTGACATCAAGGAAATCTATTTCTTCCTTGTTGATATTATATGTCAATACAATGTTGAGGGTGTTGATGTTTAGTTGCTGAATGAATTCTACTGCTTCTTCCTCGCTTCCTTCCCAAATTACAAAGAGATTGTCTATGTAACGCAGCCAAGTGTTTACTTTTTTGAGGTATTGGGAGAAGTCAGCATCTTCTCTCATATTTTCTTCCCATAAGCCCAAGAAGAGATTAGCAAAGCTAGGGGCAAAGGAAGTACCCATGGCAGTCCCTGCCATATATAGATATATATAGGTGTGATCAGTTACCGATTAAACCAGTAACTTGGCGTTATCTCCTGAGTGTGCGTGTCATCTGTTCTATGACTTTGGGATTAATACGGCCGGAGGCTTCGCCGGCATCACGCACCAGCTGTCTATGGGCCTGGGTATCCAGTAAGAAACAAAATTTTGGCGAATATATATATATATATATATATATATATATATATATATATATATATATATAAATTCACTGAAAAAACCATAGGTTTCACACATGTTATAGTTAGCGGAAATTTTACTGATAAAAAACCAGTGAAATTCCCCCATTATAGTTAGTTCAGGCAACTATAACTCACGCGACCGCAATCCTCTGCTGATGCTAATACTGTATTTAGACACTTATTTGCCCATGTCTTCTTCCATACATTTTTAGCTATAGATATATTACAAATATTTTTTTTTCATAAAGACACATATGTCATCAGCAGAAGATTGCGGTCGCGTGAGTTATAGTTGCCTGCACTAACTATAACGGGGGAATTTCACTGGTTTTTTATCAGTAAAATTTCCGCTAACTATAACATGTGTGAAACCTATGGTTTTTTCAGTGAATTTGCAAGGTTTTTTAAATGCTAATTCCTAACTATAACGTGTGTGAAACCTATGGTTTTTTCAGTGAATTTGTACGTTTTTTTAAATGCTAAGTTACTTTACGCCATTCGTGGCGTGCGCGCCCACTTAACGCAGTTCGTTCCGTGCGCGCGCGGTGCGCTTCGCGCACCGTGCGCGCACAGTGAGCACGCGGTGCGCTTCGCGCACCGCGCGCCCACTTTACGCAGTTAGTGCCGTGCACGCACGGTGGGCACGCGGTGCGATGACAAAGCAAGAAAGCACGTCAACAAATCTGTTTCTGCTTTCCTCCGTGACTATGGTATGGGTGCCATTTACCACAACAACTTGCGTTATGACATGCAAGACATTTATAGAGGGGAACAGAGTCTTCCTCTTGAACCTTAGACTCTGCATCGGTACTTACTTGTAGGTACCACTAAAAAATCATTTCATAAACACAACGGCTCTTTTTAGAGCCCCCTAATATCTAAACACTTAAATCTGATTTTCATTTATTTTTTTTTTGTTTTTTCTACCGTACGCTTACCGTAAGCTTACCGTACGCGTACCCCGTGATTTTTTTTAAAATCAATAAATGTTTTCTTTGTACTTTACAGTCCTTCTTTGACCCCCTCACAAATGTAAGGGGGTCTGTAACTCTCCTCATTGCCCCCTTTTCTTGTTTTCACTCTTTTTTTTCTGAGTGAAATACACAAAATGGCGGCCGCCGCTTCCTGGTTTCGGCCGATTCGAATGTTTACTAAGATCTAAGAGCCAATCAGAATCGCGCTCGCGCACGCCACCGTACGCTTACGGTAAGCGTACGGTAAGCGTACCGTAAGCGGGCTCAGATATATATATTGATTTAAAGGCTATTTTCTCAGAATCTACTGAACAGATTTACACCAAACCTACAAAAGGCACTTCCTTGACCTAGGGACTACCTCTCTGCCAAATTTCGAGTAATTCTGTTCAGCCGTTCGGGCTGTAGCTCGTTCTAAAGGTCCTATGGAAAAATGCATGGGGAAAATGCGTTTTGGGACCCCCCTTTTATCTCAGCCCCCGCTTGACGGATCCCCCCGAGACTTTCAGGGTAGGAGCGGAGCAGAGCGCCCCACCTATTTTGAGAAATTCGCGAGGATTCATCGACCGGCGCCAAAGTTATTCAAAATAGAATGTTGCGGATTTCCTATGGAAACGTGGTCCTAACTATAACTACCTACTGGCGACCGCCAGTAGGTAATATATATATATATATATATATATCGCTATTAGAGAAACTAAATGTGTATTTAACAGCTAGTCATACATTATGTGCTATATGCTGTAGCAGAATGGACTTGCAGTCTGTTTTCAGTTTTCGTTATGAGCACTGTCACTTTAAAAATGCAAGGAAACCCAAGTACGTCATGAGATCAAGGTCTCCAGGGGCTGAAATGCGTCATGGCAGATTTTGCACTGAGCTGGATTAAATAAATGAACATTTGCACAAAGGAAAACAGGAGTCTGTTTCTGTGTCTGTCTCCAAGGGATTGCGAGGCTTTTGATTTGGCCTTTAGGATGTTTGTCCGAGACGGCTTTCTCGGATGTAACAGACCCCCTCTCCAGCTGCACTGTGTGGCGGAAAGCCGATACTGATGCAATTCCGGATGTGAGAAGTTTCCGAAAAAGGATTAGCCACACAACCCCCCGACGGCGGTAGCAACAACTACAAGCAGTGGTGAGCAGTGGAACCCGGGTCGGACGACAAGGGATTCTAGTGCGGACACACAAGGTACGCGTTGCCCATTAGAGTCGGGTGAGAGGTGTGTAAGGCAAACAGCAGTGTAGTTTTAATGTTGTATGCACCAATATTGTTATTTAAAGGGCTCAACATGGCCGCCGATGTACTCCGGGGGAGAGAGGAAGCTGCGGATGAAATGTTTGTGGAGGTAGTGGGCGCGCAAACACAAGCTGACATGTCAAATGTTATCGATAGTAGCGGCGCCCCCAACCTAAGAGAACTATACAGAAAGCTGAAAAAACGTATGCGCTCGGAGCAAGCCAAATGGTGGGAGCACCGGTCCCTTTCCAAATACCTGGAAGTGGGCAGGGTCCCACGTGGACTGAGAATAATGCTTGCTCCGAGCTATGACAATCCCAACCCGATTATGCTTCGGGATTGGGGTGAATGCAACTTGGAATCTTCGAAGAGGTTAATGAAGATCCTTATTGATTATGCTGAAATAGACAGACAGGATTTGCAAAATTAAATCAATCAACTAAATGTAACAATTAGATCCATAGAGGGCAATGAAGCAAGTACCAAACTTAGAGATGACATGATATTGCGCCTAAAAAAAGTGAGGATGTGATAAAGAAACGCCAGGTTTTTAAATTTCAACGTGATAAAAATGATTATGATCAAGGCCAGATATTCACGTTTGCGCGCAAATATGATGCAGCCAGGTCAAACTTCAAAAGAAAGGACGTGCAAAAAGAAGGAGACGCAATGGCGGGACCAAGCAGTGCCTTAACAACTGCATCTTCGTTATCGGATTTAAGCTCATCTGTGGAGACCGAGTCTGAATCAGAGGGCACTTTGAGCAAAACAAAAGCACAGAAGCATACTCTGGTAGAGGAGGTGGGTTTCTTACGGGAAGAAAGACATCAAACATTACGTCCAAGAAATATGAAACCCAATACCAATATGAAAAGAGCAGAAACAACAAGCGAAAAGAAAGAAGGAGAAGCAGGCGTAAAAACAAAAATGAACAACAAAGCGAACAACAAGGCGTGGAGACGCAACTAGCACAAGAACCCCAAAGTAATAACAACAACAATGCCATTATCAATCTCTCAGGAATGGCATTGGATAAAGCTGAACAACAATTGCTCTCCCTAGGACTGTCTCTTTGTCCAGAAAACAACTTTGATTATCCGCAAACTTGAGCAGACATATATATGTACATCAGGAAGCTCAAGCTACAGAAATATCATCAAGGCATGACTAAGAAAACTGGAAAGATAGTGTCTGCTCCCCTAAGCAATTTCAACAATCTGGCGGCTTCAAATGTCAGTACTTTGGTCAACTTACATCGTTTGAAACATGACCAAAGGACTGAGGAGTTGAATTCCACACAACCTTGGATATGGAAGCAGTGGTAATCAGTGGTATCCCTACAACAGCTTTTAAATCTAAATAAAAATTTGTCCCTGTTATGCCTAAGGACTGTTGATATTTTTCATGACATCGTAACATCAGACATAAAAAAATTAAATCACAGGATGCAAACTGAAACCAATGCCCATAGAAAACATCACCAGTGGAAATATCACCAACTTATCAAGAAGTTACGGGACAATGATAATATAGTGGTGTGTGGCTCGGACAAGGGAGGCCATGTAATGATCTGGCCACTTAAGAAATATTAGGAAGAAGCTCTCCGCCAACTATCAGATCAAGATTGTTACAAGATAAGTAAACAGCAAACAACCAAGGCAGGACAAAATGATTTATTTACCAAGTTGCTAGCATGGAAGTGAAGGGCTCTTATAAATCTAGATGAATTTTAATTTTTTTTAAATGAAAATCCTGTTTTGCCAATCATGTGTCTATTACCGAAGGTACATAAAGACGTTCTTTGCCCTCCAGGTAGACCTATAATTTCGGCCAAGCAGGGACTGTTGGAAAATGTTTCTGTGTATATAGACTCTTTTTTACAAGAACATGTGAGAAACCTCCCATTGTTTGTACAGAAAACGACAGACTTTTTAAAACAAGTTTATGAGTTTGAATGGTGCAATGATTTTTTACTTATTGCATTCGATGTATCCAATTTATATACCTCTATTAGACATGACAATGGTATTAGAGCTTTGAGTTACTTTTTGGGAAAAAGACCCATGGAGTTTTATACACACAATAAGTTGCTCATTGATCTAACAAGATTTTGCTTGGACAACAACTACTTTTTGTTTGACCAGACTGTGTTCCACAAAGTAAGAGGTGTAGCTATGTGGGGCCAGATTTTCCCCTTGCTACACCTGCTTACATATGGAATGGTGGGAACAAATGATTTTACCTATTGAGTTTGCAGATAATTCTAACTACAATATAGTGAAATGGGTCAGTTTCATTGATGACCTTTTTGTTATCTGGGGTGGGGACGAAACAAGTGTGGAAGAATTTATTTCAAGATTGAATGTGAACAATCTTAACTTACATTTCACGCATGACATCAGTGATCAGTCTATTACATTTTTGGATGTTGATGTGTTTATTGCCAGTGGTAAGTTGGAAACCAGGTTACATCGTAAGGCAACCGCTGGCAATACAATACTCCATTCTTCTAGTTTTCATCCAAAACATACCATATGCAGCATCCCCTACGGGGAAATGCTGTGCATTCATCGTATTTGTAGCAGGGACGAAGACTTAGAGTTGGCAAAACAACAATGTAAGAAAAGATTCTGTGAAAGGGGCTATGCTCATCACATCATAGATGAGGCAATAAAACACACTAGGAATATCTCCCGCAGTGAGATCTTGAAACAGCAATCGAGATCTGCCAAAAAAAGCTCACAAGCAATAACAAACACTGGGCCGTGCAACACCAGTAATACCAGCCTGAGGCTCATTTTCACATATAATAAACAGAAGGACAGTCTTTATAAAATACTAAAGAAGAATTGGCATCTAATTCAGAGTGACCCCGTGATAAGTGGCAGTATACCTAGCTCTCCTGTCATTACTTATCGAAGGGCTCCTAGCACCAGGTATCTGGTAGTGAACAACAGGTCGTAAATGAAATCTAAGAGCAATTGATTATCAAACCGGAAAGGTTTTGCCAAATGTCAGTCATGTAAGGCTTGTAAGTATGGGATAAATAAAACTTCATATATTTCCCCATTTAAGGATAGGCCTTGCATTATCAACAAGTGTCTGACTTTCAAATCTGAATATGCGATTTATGTGCTGGAGTGCTCTTGTGGCCTGCAATATGTCGGAAGTACGAAGCTGCAGGTTCACAAAAGAGTGCTCCAGCACATAAGGGCCATTACCAACTCGGATGAATCATACCCAGTTGCAAGGCATTTTGAGGAGACTCATTTGAATGACCTTCAACATTTTAAAAGTGTTGTAATCGACAGCATTCCTTTCTCCAAGCGCGGTGGCAACAAGGAGGCTAGTCTTAGACGCTTGGAGACAAAATATATTCTGGAATTAGATTGCAGGAATCCTAATGGGTTAAATACAATGGAGGATTTACATACATGGCTCTGAAGTTCATAGATCAATGTCTGATATTCATGCTAATTTTTTTTTTTTTTTTAAACCGTTTATTGCAATCTCAAGAATATACAAGTATGGGCCTACAACCTTCCGGCCGGCCGCTAGAATGACAGGAGCATATGACATACGTACAAAAACACTTGGCGGTGCAGAGAAGCAAAATCAGGAGGTATCAGCGTCGTGGGCCACATCACTCTGACCCCACAATACGGTTTCATTTTATACAAACAACACAAAAACCACACCCGCAAGGCAACCCGCAATCGAAAGTAACAGCACGTGCTCCCCGAATGGGGGACCCCAGCCATCCACAGGAGTCTAAAGAGGGGAAGGGGAACAGATCGAGGACTGGGGGAACTCCGTGCTCGGGGCTAGGGAAAGGAGTCAACTAAGGGGACGGGGCTGGTGAGGCCGCAGGCAGCAGTGGTGGCGCGCAGATACCCCCGCGGTAGGCGTTCCAGGGGCCCCATACTTTCACCCATGCCCCAGGCTTACCCCTCGCCACATACACCACCTTTTCTCGGAACATGCACCAATCCATGTGTTCTTTCCAGGCCGACACCGCCGGGGGCCTCTGGGATCCCCACAGTTGAGCAATGTCACGCTTAGCTATCATATATCCCAGAGTCACCCATCGCGTCTGCGGAACCGAGTAGTCAGTTGGTATCCACACATTCAGCAGGCATCTCCTCGCTTCAGGCAGCAGCGCGACATGCGTAACCACTCGCAGGACCTCATGCACACCACGCCAGAATCGCTCCACCTTCGGGCATTCCCACAAAATATGCAAAAAAGTCGCCAAAGCACCACACCCACGCTTACACAACCCATCCTCAGCATAGCCCATACGCAGAAGCCTTGGCCCCGTCATGTAAACCCGATGGAGTATCTTAAGCTGGACGAAGCGAAGGCGAGCCGGTATGGCCACCTCCTTCGGAGAGGCCACCGCGGAAATCCAGTCTTCGTCGTCCAACTCCAGCCCGTCGGCAACCCAAGCCTCGCGGAGGCCAGTCAGCAAGCCCGAGCGGTCATTAATCAATTTTTTGTAAATAAGGGAGATCGTGCTGTCCGGAACGTGGCCATCCAGCACTCTATCCTCCAGGGGGGAAGACTCCGGGATGGAGGCGACGTCTGGGAAGACTGAGCCCAGCGCGTGACGGACCTGCAAGTACCGAAAGTATTCACTGCCCTGCAGCTGAAACTCCGTCTGCAGCGTCTCGAATGTTTTAAATCCCCCCCTCGTCCAGAGGTCCCCCACTTTACTGATGCCGATCGTGTCCCACTTCTCGAAGCCCTTCGAGGTCCACAGGGAGCCCAATCTCTCAGACGCGTACAACGGTGATGCCCGGGTCAAACGGTCCTTCCACCCCATAGCTGCGTTAGCCGCGTGCCATACTCGTACCATGACACGCGTAGGTCCCGTCAGGCGGGGGCCGGGCGCGCCAGAGTAGAGCGCTCGATTATAGTCGCCACCAGGCAGGAGCATCTTGTCCATTTCAAATGCCGGGTTTAAGGCGGGCCCGTAAAGGCCATGATTAATTGCAGCTAGCTGGGAGGCCCAGTAATACCGTTTAATATCCGGGAGGGCAATCCCCCCGTCGTACCATGGGAGCGTCAACTTCGCCAGGGCAATACGCGGCCTCCCGTCCCAGAACAGGCGGCGCTGTAGACTCTCCACTTCACGGAAGTAGCGCGCCGGGACTAAATCCATAGTATTCTGGAGAGCGTACAGGAAGCGTGGCAACGACATCATCTTAAACAATGCCGCCCGGCCGAGCGGCGAAAGCGGCAGGTGCCGCCAGCGCGCGACGTCCTCCTTCAAGCGCTGGAGGGGGGGAAGCAAATTCCGCTCGTAGCGGGCCTCCGGGTCCAGAGTAATGTAAACCCCCAGGTACCGAAACCCCTGTGAGGCAATCTGGATCGGACAGCCCCGCGGGAGGACGGGAGCCTCCCCGGAAAGCACATACACACATGATTTAGCCCAGTTGATGACAAAGCCTGAGTTGCGGCCGAATGAGCGCAAAACATCAACCAGGACAATCAGTGATTTACGCGGGGAGGCTAGGTACAAAAGGATATCGTCAGCGTATAGGGAGACGCGGTCCTCATACTCGGGGGTCCAACGGAGACCACGGATGGAAGGGTGCCACCGCAGCCACTCCGCCAGGGGTTCCAAGGCCAGCGCGAACAGGAGCGGCGACAAGGGACAGCCCTGTCGCGTGCCCCGTCCCAGCTCGAATGGGACCGATACTCTTCCATTCACCACCACCTGCGCCAATGGGCCCGAATACAACAATTTGACCCAGCTGATGAACCCCGGGCCAAATCCAAACTTCGCCAGCATAGCCCAGATGTATGGCCACTCGAGCGTGTCAAACGCCATGGTGGCGTCTAAGGACGCCAATATGGCCGGCTCCCGCACAAACGGGACACGCGCGAGCACCCCGTGCAAGCGCCGCAGATTAAGGGCCGTGTTGCGATGGGGAATAAAGCCGGACTGGTCTTGGTGGACCAGATCGCCCACCACGCCGACCAGCCGGTTGGCTAGCACCTTGGCGAGGATTTTGGGCTCCGCATTCAAGAGCGAGATAGGCCGGTAGGATGTAACCCGGTCTCGAGGTCTCCCTTCCTTGTGGATCACCACGATTGTAGCCAGACGTTGGTCCGGCGGGAGGGAGCCCAGCGAGTGGGCCGCCAGGAACATCGCACGGAGGTGGGGTGCCAGTACATCCGGTCGCAGCTTATACAACTCGATAGGGATGCCGTTCGGGCCCATGGCCTTGCCGGATGCGACCGAGCATATGGCGAGGGCAATTATGTCGGAGGTAGGAGCGGCATCTAACGACACCCTGTCCTCCACCGAAAGGGAAGGCAGCGCGATATCCCTAAGCAGGGCATGGGAATCCTCCTCCGAGCAGGGAGAAACCGGGGAATAAACCGGGAAATAATCCGCGAAACAAGAGACAATGTCTTCTGGCTCGGTGACACGCACACCATCCATCCTCTCAATCAGCGGGACCACACGACTCGCTCTCTCCTTTTTATCCAACCATGCAAGCAGTTTACCAGCCTTATCACCCACATCATACAGTCGCCCCTGTTGCTCTCTATAGAGGCCCCTGGCCGCCTCCATGACGAGGGCCCTGTAGGCCGCCTGCTTAAGTTGTAGGACATGTAGTGCAGCATCCGTCACCCCACCCTCTAGATCACCCTCCAGTTCAGCGATTTCGGCCTCCACTCCTCCTGCTCGCGCCTCCGGGCATGGGAAATAAAGGAGAGGGCCTCCCCTCTAAGAACTGTTTTGAAGGCTTCCCACAGGGAGATAGCCGAAGGGACGGACCCCACATTCTCATCGAAATACCGCTGCAAGGATTTAATCAAATCAGCGCGAATGGTGGGGTCGCGCAGGTACCAGGCATTGATTGGAGCTACCCTGCCCTCCCCCCTCGGGAAGACATCAACGTGCAACAGGAGCGGGGAGTGATCTGAAATACCCCGCACCAAATGGCGCACCTCTCCTACCCTCCCAACATAGGCCGCAGGGACAAGGACATAATCAAGCCGTGAGAGGCTACCATGGGCACCCGAGTGGAAAGTGTACTGCAGCTGCGTGGGATGTTTTAAGCGCCAGCAGTCCACCAATCCCAGTGTATCTAAGAAGCCGGACAGCCACGCCTGCGCCCGGGGGAGGTCCCTAGGGGGGTGACGATCCACGGTCCCAGAAACCACCGCATTGAAGTCCCCCCCAACCACCAGAAGCCCCCCCGGAAGGTCAAGGAGGAGGCGCCCTAGGTCTGCAAAAGTCGTAGACTGTAACCCCGGTGGGACGTACACTGATACAAAGACAACTACTTTACCCTCCATTCTCCCCACTAAGACAGTGTAGCGTCCCCTCTCATCATGGCGCACCTCGTCTATTTCCAACGGGAGCGAGTTCTTCACCATGATGCCCACCCCCCGTGAGCCCGACGTGAAGCCCGAGTGGGCCACCAAGCGATAGCCACGCCGATTCATGGCACACAAGGAATTACCAATAAGGTGTGTCTCCTGCAGAAAGACCACATCTGGCGAAAGTCGTTTCAAATACTGCAGGACCACACCTCGCTTAATCCTATCCCCCAGTCCGTTAACGTTCCAGGACAATAAAGTCAGGTCCCTACCCCCCATCACATACAGAAGCCATCATTCGTCCCCCCGAGAGCACCTTAAAAACACCAATACAATAAAGGGTTTGCCTTGCGGTAAAAACGAACAACACCCCACCCCAACCCACCCATCCCAACAGAACTCCCCCCTCCCTGCACCCCTGCATGAGCCCAAACAGCCCCCCCAAAGTGCAGTGTGCCTGTCGCCCCATGAATGATTAAACTAACTAGTCCCCCAGAGGAGGAGGGAGAGCCCCCAAGAGACCCCGTACCACCTCCACAGGAGGGAGACTTAACGAACAGTCAAAAATGACGACAATGTTGTCCAGAGCGAGGCCTACTATTAGTCCCTCAGTCCTGATCCGGCGAGCCCTCCCCTCCAACCGCGCCCCCCCCACCCCCCCTGGCCCCGATCCCCGGGCAAGGAGTCCAACCAGTCCCCGGCCGCCTCGGGACGATCAAAAAAGTGCATGCGGCCATCCACCTCCACCCGCAACTTAGCTGGAAAAAGCATCGCATACTTGAGGTTCAGGTCCCGTAGACGACGTTTGACTCCGAGAAAGCTCAGTCTCTGCTTCTGGACCGCTGGGGTGAAATCAGGATAGAAGTTTACGTCCATATTGTCAAGTCTGACCGGCCCTTGTTGCCTAGAAGTCTGAAGGATAGCGTCTCTGTCCCGAAAGTTGAAAATCCGGGCAATGAGAGGCCTCGGAGGGGCTCCGGCCTTAGGTCTTCCTCCGGGAACCCTGTGGGCACGTTCCACCGCAAAGAATTTACTCAGCCCCCGGGGCTGGAGATGGGTGAGAATCACGTCCTCCACAAACAGGTCCGCCGCCGCCTCCTCACGTCCCTCCGGCACCCCGACAATGCGGACATTGTTCCTCCGGGCCCGACCCTCGGAATCCTCCAGTCGACGATCCATCAGGGCGCTCGCCTGGCCAAGCCGGCGCACAACCTTTTGGAGGGCCGCCACGTCCGCTGTAAGGCCCGAGGTGGTGTGGGCCAAAGAATCGACCCGGTCATTGGTCTTGGATAAATCGGCCCTCACCAGGCCAACATCCACGTGGACCGAGTCAATCTTTTGCGCCAGTGTGTCAAAGCGCTGGTCCACCGAGGCCTTCATCTCGGCGATAGTGCCCATGACATCTCGCAGGGTCAGATCCGCGGGCAGCGCAGGAGCATCAGTCGGGCCCTCAGGGGACCTACGCGGCACCTCGGGAGATCCCTTCTGGAGGGTGTAGCGGTCCATGCTGTTGGACTGATGGGCTGCGCCACGGCGGGTCGATTTCACCTTTGCCCGGTCGCCATCTTGCTTTGTGGACATGGTTTCAGTCCCCAAATCGTGCCAATCACCTCGGAAAAGGCCGACAAACCAGTTCACGGGCTCCGGGGGGGGGGCAACCACAGGTCCGCAGGACGGATCACAGCCGGCGGGCCAGCAGGGCACCCCAACGAGGCCACACCATCGCACACCGCCCCGCAACCCAACCTCGCCTACGCAGCAAGGAGGGTGCAAAAGCGAAAGTGAAAGTGCGGGGTACGCGAGTCGCCCAGCCCTGCCCGCCGCTGTTGATCACTTTGTCTCCGGATCGCCCCGCAACTCCAATCCGGGGGGCCGGCGTGGAGAAGGCCGCAAACCTCAATCGGTGCTCCCGCCGGTGTCCGAGGTCCAATTTGGAAGCGGAAAACGGGTGACACCTCAGCTCGGGCTCACCAACACAGTCCCCTCATCTAGGACAGGATATTTTCAGGATTTATGTAGGAGGTCACGGAGGTCCTCGGGAGCCTCGCACCTACGCGGCCATCTTGGTTGCGCGCCAGGCTCCTGTCATGCTAATTTTTAATACGTTTTTATGAAAGCATTTAGATATTAATTTGTGTTGAACAATTTCACAATTGACAATTTCATATAGATACAAGCTTATCAATCTGGCTTGTTTTATACATTATTATTTCTTCATGGGAGTTTCTCCACCCGGGGATTGGTTTCCAAAACAATTTTTAACACACGTAATTGGGTACCATGAGTTGGCACTGCAATTACACACTTGAATTGGGTTTTTGCACTGAGCACTTATTGAGGTTATACAGCAGCAACATATAATTTTAAATGGCTTAATTTGCACAATGGAACACGTCAGTTGCACCTAAAGTATTTGTACTGCAATTTGTAAAAATCTATGTAATAGGTTTTTTCTTTTTCTAATGTGACAAGATTTTGAACAAAATAATTGCATTTTTGCACATTGAATTTGAGCTATTTTGCACAAGTACAGATATATGATGATATCTCCTGGTTTTATGTACAGATGCGTAATTTACATCAATCTGTTTTATCAATCTAATTTTACTGCAAACCAGTATTTTCGTTTGCTTAAACTCAGAATAGGCGTTAGTAAGTTCTATAATGGGTTTTTAACAATCAATAATAGTAAGAATAGGGTTCTAATTTTTACATCTCAAATTAGATCATATAAAATGTGATGGTTTATGTTCCCGTGGATTATGGTATTTATTTTAAAACCGCTATAAGAAAAACTAAATGTGTATTTAACAGCTAGTCATATATTATGTGCTATATGCTGTAGCAGAATGGACTTGCAGTCTGTTTTCAGTTTTTGTTATGAGCACTGTCACTTTAAAAATGCAAGGAAACACAAGTACGTCATGTGATCAAGGCCTCCAGGGGCTGAAACGGGTCAAGGCGGATTTTGCACTGAGCTGGATTAAATAAATGAAAATTTCCACAAAGGAAAACTGGAGTCCGTTTTCGTGTCTGTCTTCAAGGGATTGTGAGGCTTTTATATATATATAGTTTGGACAACGGAGTTTGGTGGAGTATATGTCACCAGCTCCAAACTCCCAAAAATGAAGAGACCGCACTCATGTTAGAGGTGAAACGACTCGGTTGTATTTACTGAGTCACCAAACAAACAGGACGCGTTTCAGCTCACGCCTTTTGTGACTGACAATGAATTTGTAGCTATCCCATGTTTATATCTGAAAAAGTATAACTGTCCAATTACAATTTACATTCATAGACATTGAAGACGGACTTCAGTTTCATAAAGATCAACATATAGTTCAGCCATCAACACCATCTTTGAGTGTCTCCATGCCCCTGTATGAGTTAATTATATTTCACACAGACCTGCCGATACTTTATAGATCGATGTCATCTTTGAACGTATCCTTTGTGGGCTCAATAGAGTATGCCGTTGGTCTTTCAATGTATATACAGTGTCATTGTCCAAAAAAGAAGAAAAACATCTTTCTCATCAAGACTTAATTCACATCATTCTAGAATAATTATGCAGGTCTGTATGAGCATATATCTACGTACTAAATAGAGTTAGTTCATGTCAATGCTAAGTAATTAGACAACAAAAAAAATATAATCAAACATGAAATCAAAAATAGCAGACATGTGTAATCAATTTGCATGGTATCATCGAATATACACTAGAAATTGATACATAGAGGACATCTTGTTATCACCTATGTCATTATTCTTAGCCTAACTGAATTGCTAGTTCCTCTTCTGTATTGAGGCCTGTAGGCACCCTTGTCTGAAGGTCTATGATAAATCTAGATTCAAGTCTACTTAGCTTCAGTTCTCTATCTCCCCCTCTCTCATGCAGTGGAACATGACCCAAGCAATAGAACCATAATAAGTTTCTATTGCTTTGATGATGTTGAGCAAAATGTCTTGCTACTGGGTGCGTTGGATCATTTTTCTATATTGCCCTTGCATGTTCTAAAACTCTCCACTTAGTTGGGTGAATAGTGCTGCCAATGTACATCAGTTTACATGAGCATATCAGGCAGTAAATACAATAAGGGGTATTGCATGTTAGAAACTTAGTTATTGATCTTGGTTTCTCATATCCTGGTACTGCGTATGTTAGAGTTATTGGGCTGTTTTTTACATGTCTTGCATTTAGTGCAAGGAAAAAATCCCGTCAAGTCACTGATTGTAGGATAAGTGGGCATTGTTTCAAAGTGACTTTGTACTAGAGTGTCTTTTAATGAACGACTCCTTCTGGATGTAATTTTGGGATATTCGGGCAGAATCTTACCAATTATGGGATCAGTTTGTAAAATGTGCCAGTTACGTTGTATGATGTTTCTTATGTTTTGTGCCTCATTGGAGAAAGTAGTAATTAATCTGAATTCCTGATTTGCCTTCTCTTTCTGCTCTCTGGTGTTGTTCTTTTCTTTCGGAAGGCTATTCTGTGAAATCTTATCTACTCTTTCCAATGTTTCGTCAAGTAGGTTCTCAGTAGGCCTGGGAGAAAATTTCGTTCCGTTCACGGAAATTGCGATAATTTGACATTTTTGTGTTCCGCGGAGAGCGCGAAAATGTCAAAATTTCCGCATTCCGCAGCTTGGCGATAATTTGTTTCTTGCTCGCGCTTTAAAATAATACATTCTCGCACGCGCGCGATCGCCTTACCTGAATCCCTGCGTTCGCCGACAAGTTTTCTTGATCCAGTCGCGTTCTCCATGAGATGTTGTATTGTTTTTAGCCATTTGCGCTGTCTCGCGACAGTTCGCGCCCTCAGTGATGTCATTCGTCGCGCAATCACTTCTTTCTTCTCGCGATCATGCACCGCGAGACAACTGAAAATAAGATGGCCGCGCCCGCGAGCAACCACATGGGTAAGTTGGCGAGCCGCAACCATGCAGAAAATCTCGCGAACATGCGGGAAAAAAACTTCTGCATCTTCGCAATATTTCCGCGTATTGGCGATAATCTCCCTCGCTGCCTGTTCAAAATCTTGTTTCCTTGTACATTTCCTTTTCAGACATAATAGTTCTCCATAGGGAATGCTTTTCTGCAATGGATTGGGGTAACTACTACGTGCTTCTAAAATGGTATTCCCTGCAGTAGGTTTACGGAAAAGAGTTGTGCATATTTGACCATCTGCAATGAACATTTTCAAATCTAAATAGTTAACCTCAGTTGCACTTATTTCACCACTGAAATGCAGGATGACTGTGTTATTATTTAAAGCCTTGATGTATTGCTCAATATCTACTCGGGGTTCTTTTAATAAAATAAATAAATTATCTATGTAATGGTGCCAACCTACAATGCAGAATATCCATGTACTATAGGTGTCTTCACACACCACTTGCTTCTCCCACCAGCCCACAAACAAATTTGCGCAGCTGGGGGTGAAACAGGTGCCCATGGCTGTTCCCTTTATTTGTCTGTACAATTGTTTTTGAAACAGAAAGATATTGTTAGTGAGGCAAAATTTAAGGAACTCAACTAACATCTTATTGTGTTCAGTGAGTTTCAATGACCTACCTTTCAGAAAATATTGTTCAGCTTTTATGCCCTTGTCATGGGCTTTGCTTCTGTATAGACTTGTTATATCTAACACTACCATCAGCATATCCGGTTCCCAGTTGATATTGGAAATTAGTCTTATAAAGTCTGTGGTATCAAAGATATGCAATGGCAGTGTTTTTACAAAATCAAATAGGAAATGATCGATGTCTTCAGACATAGTTTCAGTCAGGCCGCCCTTCCATGAAGTAATCGGGCGTCCTGGAGGTGTCTTATTATCTTTTTGTATTTTTGGAGATGATACATCATCAGTTTACATACAATATTTTGATCTTTTTGAATTTCTAGAATAGCCTTCATTTGTTCCAAGGTGAGATTTGCTTTGGCTTGATTAGATTTTTTGTTTTTCTGATTTGTCAATCTCATTTCCATTAGATCTTTTTTCACTGTCTCTTCAAAGACATCTATTGTATCAAATGATGTAACTAACCCTGGGCCTAACACTACGCTTCGCCCACGTAGTGTACGTAGCGCTGCCTGCTTCGCGGTTTTCGAAGTAGGCGAAGCAGGCAGCGCTACGCACACGCCAGGGCGTAGCGTAACTGCCTGCCGCCCGCCACCCGCCTCCCACCCACCCTCCTTTTAAATCATACCTGCATGTAAAATAAATAAAAATTAAAGAGACTTACCTGAAGCGCGGCGTCTCCGGGGCTCCCTCTTCCTCATTTCCAACTTCTTCTGACAAATGCGCATGCGCAGAGGCCCGCGCATGCGCATTTCTCGCAAGAAATGCGCATGCGTGGACGCCCGCGCATGCGCATTTGTCAGAAGAAGTTGGAAATGAGGAAGAGGGAGCGCCGGAGACGCTGCGCTTCAGGTAAGTCTCTTTAATTTTTATTTATTTTACATGCGGGTATGATTTAAAAGGAGGGCGGGCGGGAGGCGGGTGGCACGTAGTGGGGCTACGCGGAGCGTGTAGTGTGCGTAGATTTGGGCACACTACGTGCTGCTTCACGTAGCCCCACTACGCCCACCCTTAGATGTAACTGGTACAAGGATTGATTTTTCTTTCAAACCCGTTTTTACATTTTTCTGTGTGATTCTAAAACTCTCTATTTCAGTTATGTCTGCAGCATGTTCTTCCATTCCAGGGATAATTTCCTGATCTGCCAATGCCAGCAGAGTTTCAAGGTCATCCCCTGTTAATATGTCCGTCAGCATGGATGTTCCCTCAGAACTAGCCTCTGATTTTTGTTGATGACTGGGGCCTTTAATTTTGAAAAACTTGTATAATTTCAATTACCTGGTAAAGAGAGAAGAATAATACGTGTTTGGGTGTATTGAAATTCCTGTGTTGGATATATATATACATTAGATAAAGCTACAGCCCGAACCGCTGGATGGAATTACACCAAATTTGGCAAAAAGGTAGCTATTGGTTCGGAAAGCGAATTTTTTTTAAAAAAAAGGTGTAAATCCGTTCAGTAGTTCCTGAGAAACACATACATAAAAAAATATTAGTATCTGGTGACTGGTGGCTCCGCAAACCCTCCCGAGCAAGAGCTTGACTCTGATTGGCTGCCACCACTTCAATCCAGGAAGGTTTGGCAGCCATCTTGTGACTTAGTTGAACTGAGTCACAAGGAAAAAGGTAACAAAAGGATTAAAAAAAGAATAGGGGGCAGGGTAGAAACACCCTGACCCCCTTGGCCAAAAAAAGCAGTTTTGTTTCCGGCGAGATTTGCGTAGGGTGCACGAGTCCCACCGAATTGTTTTTACAAAAACAAAGCACCATCTCAGATGCTTTGTTTCTTTTAAGCCCTCGGGTAGGCCAGATCCTAGGGGCAATCCTTAATTATTATGCGGGCCCCCGAAGCCCTGGGGGCCACCACCTCCTTGGGACTTTAATTCATAAACTCCTCTAAGCCCCACACAGCTGGATTGCTGAGAGTGGTCAGAGGCCACGCCCCCTTTTTAAACCACTCTGCAAATGCGCCTCTTGGCGCACTGCTGCTTGGGGATTACTGGAGGTAACAGGTAGACTAGTTGGCCCCTAAGGACCCCCAGCAGCAAAGGAGAATTTAATCCCCATCCAAGAGTGCACCAGAGAGCATGTTTGCAGAGTGGTGGGCAAAGGGGACGTGGCCTGCTATGAGAACTTACCAATCCTGCTGAGTGGGACCTACTGGAGGTAATAGGAGGATTGGTTGGCCCCAAGGGTGTCCTTGGGGGCCAATTATCCCTCATGTTACCTCCAGTAAGTCCAGTAAGTCCCACACATTGTGATTGGTAAGAGGTCTTCGGAGGCCATGCCCCCTTTCTCCACCACTCTGCAAACATGCCTCCTGGTAAACTACTGGTTGGGGATGAAGTTCACTTTGTTTCTGCACATCACTTGCCTCTTTCTGCACCTCTCTTGCCTCTTTCTGCATCCCTCATACCTCTTTCTGTATCTCTATTGCTTGTCTGCACCCCTGTTCCCTCTTTTTGCACCTCTTTTGCCTGTTTCTGCAACTCTATTGCCTATTTCTGCAGTTCTCCTGTCTCTTTCTGCAGCTCTGTTGCTTCTTTCTTCCCTTCTTGTGCCTCTTTCTGCAGCCCTCCTGTCTCTTTCTGCATACCTGTTGGTTCTTTTTGCACTTCTCTTGCTGTTTTTCCGCACCTCACTTGCTTCTTTCTGTACCCTTCTTATCTCTTTCTGCATGTCTCTTGCCTTGTTCTCCAGTTCTCTTGCCTCCTTTTGTACCTCTGTTCCTGCTTTCTGCAATTCTCTTGCCTCTTTCTGCACCCCTCCTGCCTCTTTCTGCACATCCGTTGGTTCTTTTTTCACTTCTCTTGTTTTTTTCCGCACCTCTCTTGCTTTTTTATGTAACTTTCTTTCCTCTTTCTGCATGTCTCTTGCCTCTTTCTGCACCTCTGTTGCTTCTTTCTGCACTTTTCTTGCCTCTTTCTGCATCTCTCTTGACTATTTCTTCACCTCACTTGCTTCTTTCTGCACCTCTATTGCTTCTTTTTGCACACTCTTGAGCTTTCTGCACCTCTGTTGGTTCTTTCTGCACTTCTCTTGTTTTTTCCGCACCTCTTGCCTCTTTCTGCACACCTGTTCCCTTATTTTGCACCTATTTGACCTGTTTTTGCAATTCTCTTGCTACTTTCTGCACTTCTCCTGTCTCTTTCTGCACCTCACTTGCCTCTATCTGCACTTCTCTTGATTTTTTTCTGCAGCTTTCTTGTTTTTTTCTGCAATTCTCTTGTCTCTTTCATTACTTCTATTGCTTCTTTCTATGTCTCTGGTGCTCCTTTCAGTACTTCTCTTCCCTCTTTCTATACTTCTCTTGTCTTTTTCTGCACCTCTCTTGCCTCTTTCTACACCTCTGTTGGCCCTTTCTTCACCTCACTTGCTTCTTTCCTTTACCCCTGTTGCCTCCTTATATACCCTCTTCCCTCTTTCTGTACCTCTTTTGCCTCTTTCTGCATCCCTATGTCGTCTTTCTGCACTTCTCTTGAATCTTTCTGCACTCCTCTTGCCTGTTTCTGCACCTTACTTGCCTCTTTCTGCACCTCTCGTGTCTGTTTCTGCACTTCTCTTGATTCTTTCT
Source organism: Triturus cristatus (assembly GCF_964204655.1). Lineage (NCBI taxonomy): Eukaryota > Metazoa > Chordata > Amphibia > Caudata > Salamandridae > Triturus > Triturus cristatus. The sequence continues at coordinate 684,206,328 of NC_140585.1, read as the reverse complement.
GCACATCACTTGCCTCTTTCTGCACCTCTCTTGCCTCTTTCTGCATCCCTATGTCCTCTTTCTGCACTTCTCTTGAATCTTTCTGCACTCCTCTTGCCTGTTTCTGCACCTTACTTGCCTCTTTCTTCACTGCTCGTGTCTGTTCTGCACTTCTCTTGAATCTTTCTGCACATCACTTGCCTCTTTCTGCACCTCTCTTGACTCTTTCTGCATCTCTATTTCCTCTTTCTGTACCTCTCTTGCCTCTGTCTGCATCTCTGTTCCCTCTTTTTGCACCCCTTTTGCCTGTTTCTGCAACTCTCTTGACTCTTCCTGCAGTTCGCCTGCCTCTTTCTGCAGCTCTGTTGCTTCTTTCTGCACTTCTCTTGCCTCTTTCTGCACCCCTCCTGCCTTTTTCTGCACATCCGTTGGTTCTTTTTGCACTTCTCTTGCTTTTTTTCCGCACCTCTCTTGCTTCTTTCTGTACCCTTCTGTCCTCTTTCTGCATGTCTCTTGCCTCTTTCTGCAGTTCTCTTGCCTCCTTCACCTCTGTTGCTTCTTTCTGCACTTCTCTTGAATCTTTATGTATCCCTCTTGCCTGTTTCTGTACCTCACTTGCCTCTTTCTGCACCTCTCTTGTCTGTTTCTTCCCTTTTCTTGACTCTTTCTGCACATCACTTGCCTCTTTCTGCACCTCTCTTGCCTCTTTCTGCATCCCTATTTCCTCTTTCTGCACTTCTCTTGAATCTTTCTGCACCCCTCTTGCCTGTTTATGCACCTTACTTGCCTCTTTCTGCACCTCTTGTGTCTGTTTCTGCACTTCTCTTGACTCTTTCTGCACATCACTTGCCTCTTTCTGCACCTCTCTTGACTATTGCTGCATCTCTCTTTCCTCTTTCTGCACCTCTATTGCCTCTGTCTGCATCCCTGTTCCCTCTTTTTGCACCCCTTTTGCCTGTTTCTGCAACTCTCTTGACTCTTTCTGCAGTTCACCTGCCTCTTTCTGCAGCTCTGTTGCTTCTTTCTGCACTTCTCTTGCTTCTTTCTGCACCCCTCCTGCCTCTTTCTGCACATCTCTTGCTTTTTTTACGCACATCTCTTGCTTCTTTCTACACCCTTCTTTACACTTTCCGCATGTCTCTTGCCTCGTTCTGCAGTTCTCTTGCTTCCTTCTGTACTGCTGTTCCTTCTTTCTGCACTTCTCTTGCTTCTTTCTGCACCCCTCCTGCCTCTTTCTACGCATCCGTTGGTTCTTTTTGCACTTCTCTTCCATTTTTCTGCACCCCTCTTGCTCCTTTCTTTACCCTTCTTTCCTCTTTCTGCATGTCTCTTGCCTCTTTCTGCAGTTCTCTTGCCTCCTTCACCTCTGTTGCTTCTTTCTGTACTTTTCTTGCCTCTTTCTGCATCTCTCTTGACTATTTCTGCACCTCACTTGCTTCTTTCTTCACCTCTATTGCTTCTTTTTGCACCCTCTTGACCTTTCTGCACCTCTGTTGGTTCTTTCTGCACTTCTCTTGTTTTTTTGCACCTCTTGCTTCTTGCTGCACACCTGTTCCCTTGTTTTACACCTCTTTAGCCTGTTTCTACAACTCTCTTGCTCCTTTCTGCACTTCTCCTGCCTCTTTCCGCACCTCACTTGCCTATTTCTGTACTTCTCTTGCTTTTTTTCTGCACTTTTCTTGTTTTTTTTGCAACTCTCTTGTCTCTTTCATCACTTCTATTGCTTCTTTCTATATCTCTGGTGCTTCTTTCAGTACTTCTCATGCTTCTTTCTTTACTTCTCTTGCCTGTTTCTGTACCTCTCTTGCCTCTTTTTGCACCTCTGTTGGCCCTTTCTTCACCTCACTTGCTTCTTTCTTGTACCCCTTTTGCCTCCTTCTGTACCCTCTTCCCTCTTTCTCTACCTCTTTTGCCAATTTATGTACCCCTGTACCCTCTTTCTGCACCTCTCCTGCCTCTTTCTGCACCCCTCTTGCCTCTTTCTGCACTTCTTTTGCCTCTTTCTGCCCTCTGTTGTTTCTTTCTGCACCACGCTTGCCTCTTTCTGAACCCCTCTTGCCCCTTTCTGCACTCTTCTTTACTTTTCTGCATTTCTCTTGCCTCTTTCTGCAGTTCTTTTGCCTCCTTCTACACCTCTGTTCTTTCTTTCTGCACTTCTCTTGCCTTTTTCTGCACCCCTCCTGACTAATTCTGCACCTCACTTGCTTCTTTCTGCACTTCTATTGCTTCTTTCTGCACCGCTCTTGCCTCTTTCTGCACCACTCTTCCCTCCTTCTGTACCTCTCCTGCCTCTTTCTGCCCTCTGTTGTTTCTTTCTGCACCACACTTGCCTCTTTCTGAACCCCTCTTGCCTCCTTCTGTACCCTCTTCCCTCTTTCTGTACCTCTTTTGCCTCTTTCTGTACCCCTGTGCCCTCTTTCTGCACCTCTCCTGCCTCTTTCTGCACCCCTCTTGCCTCTTTTGCATTTCTTTTGCCTCTTTCTGCCCTCTGTTGTTTCTTTCTGCACCACGCTTGCCTCTTACTGAACCTCTTGCCCCTTTCTGCACCCCTCTTTCCTCTTCTGCATTTCTCTTGCCTCTTTCTGCAGTTCTTTTGCCTCCTTCTACACCTCTGTTCTTTCTTTCTGCACTTCTCTTGCCTTGTTCTGCACCCCTCCTGACTAATTCTGCACCTCACTTGCTTCTTTCTGCACCTCTATTGCTTCTTACAGCCCCTCTCTTTCCTCTGTCTGCACCCCTGTTCCCTTTTCTGCACGTCTTTTGTCTGTTTCTGCAACGCTCTTTCCTCTTTCGGTAGTTTTCTTGTCTCTATCTGCACCTCTCTGGCATCTTTCTAAACTTCTCTTTCCTCTTTCTGAACCACTCTTACCTCTTTCTAGGTGTCGGCTAAATTTGTGTAGTCGCTATGCAAAGCTCTGCGAAACAGTAAAAAATCTCCACGAGCACGCAGAGTTCCGCGAACGCGCGGAATTGCTTGTTCCACCCGTTCGCAGTGCTTTTTTCCTGTTTGCGAACGCTGTTTGAGTGCTCGGGGGAAATATCTCGTCAACACGTATTTTGAAAGCGAGAACAAGAAAAAAATTCAGCGAAGCCACGGATCGTGGAATTTTTGGCAATTCCGCATTCTCTGCAGAATGCGAAATTACCCAAATTCTGCGAGCTGAACAGAATTTACTGCCCAGGCCTACCTCTTTCTGCACCTCCGTTGGTTCTTTGTGCACTTTACTTGCTTTTTCAGCATCTCTCTTGCTTCTTTTTTTACCCCTCTTGCCTCTTTTTGCACCCCTCTTTCCGCTTTCTGCAACTCTCTTGCCTCCTGCTGTACCCCTCTTGCCTATTTGTGCACCTCTGTTGGTTCTTTCTGCACTGCTCTTGCCTCTTGCTGCTCCCCTCTTGCCTCTTTCTACACCTCAGTTGGATCTTTCTGCACTGCTCTTGCTTCTTTCTGCACCTCTCTTGCAAAATTCTGCACCTCTGTTCTCTCTTTCTGCACCTCTTTTGCCTGTTTCTGCAACACTCTTGCCTCTTTCTGCAGTTCTCTTGTCTCCTTCTGTAACTCTGTTGCTTCTTTCTGCACTTCTCTTGCCTCTTTTTGTACCCTTTTAGTCTCTTTCTGCCCCCTGTTGCTTCTTTATGCACGTCCCCAGCTTTTTCAGCGCCTCCCTTGATTCTTTCTTCAACTCGCTTGTCTCTATCATCACTTACCTTGCTTTTTTCTACACCTCTGTTGCTTCTTTCAGCACTTCTGTTGCTCCTTTTTGCACTTCTCTTTTCTGTTTCCGCATCTATCTTTTCTCTATCTTCATCTCTGTTGCCTCTTTCTGAACCTCACTTGTTTCTTTCTGCACCCCTCTTGCCTCTCTCTGCACCCGCCTTCCCTCTTTCTGTACCTCTCTTGCCTCTTTTTTCACCCCTGTTCCCTCTTTCTGCACCTCTCCTGCCTTTTTCTGCACTTTTCTTGCCCCTTTCTGTACCTCTATTGCTTGTTTCTGCACATATCTAACCTGCTGCTCCTGCCACCACTGATGCTGAGAAGGAAACTCTCCACCTTCCAGTCCCCGGAGCCAGAGCGGCAAATGTCACCATACCATGCCTGGAGGCGCATACAAAATCCTTCATGGGCTCCCGCAGCATGGGAAGCCCGTAACTGACATTCTGCTACTGCCGGCACTGCCACTGAGAAGGGGACTCTCTGCCTACCGGTCCCAGGAGCCCAGGAGCCAGAACAGCAAACATCACCATACCACACCTGGTGGCGCATACAAAATCCTTCACGGGCTCCAGCAGCGTGGGACGCGCACAGGCCGTGCCCGGGTAAAGCCCGAGCCAAGGGCGGGCCCGTCCGCACCCGTCATAGCCTGGAAGAGGTTGGGCTGGGCCTGCCCTCTTGGCCCGTTATTGGAGATCTTCACCACACTCACAGTGAAGCGCAGTGTCTACCCTCCCTATCTGCTGGTGCATTCTTGGAGATCCTGCAACACCTAAGGAGAAAGTAAGGCGGCCTATGGCCCTATTCCGCTTCTTAACTGCATATTTGTATATCAACTATGTAAACTGCTGGGGACGCAGCCCGTTGAGTGTGGCGGATAGCACTTGCACTTTATCGTGCACATCTTCACTTTGGCAGCATTTGCACAAGACTTACATAGCTCCACGAGCCGATCGAGGTCACCGGAGCCCCCTTACATCGTTTACATTTGTTTATCGGGCCTGTGGAGATAAAGGATACTGTTGTTTGCACTTTAATTATTGCAGGCATAACCCTCTGACTCTTTGAGGACTGACTGTTGAGGATTAAAATGAGTAAAAGGAAGGTCTTTAAGAAAAAGCAAGGGACTGGACCTGTTGCGACCCTGGATGCCTTCCTAATGAGGGCCGATTCTGTTCTTGCTCACGAAATTGAGCTAACCAAGAGAAGGCTTTCCTTGGACTCACTGATTATGCATAAACGTTCTTCTCTAACTGGAGGAGCCCTGGCCACTGATCAATTGAATTCTGGGCAATTAAAAGGCGAATCCAGCTCTGCTATAGCTCCAGCGGCTAATTTATCCTCATCTACTGATATCTTAGCTGAACGCTGTAATGCAACTCAGGAGCAACTAACGACTGTCCAAGTGGAGAATAACTATTCAGATGCAAAGTCTAGGAAAAGAAAGGGAGGTGCCCTTAAAAAGAACTTGCAAAGAGAAACCCACTGGGACCCAGGGATTGGATTTAGGCCCCTCATTACAATGAAGATCTACTAGATCTACTAGGCAAAACGAAAGTACCAATCAACCTCATTTGGGGAACAACCACGTTCATGATTCTGATTTATTGAAAATAATAGAGACTATGGTGACTGTACTTTTAAATCCTATTTTGTATAAATTATCCCAAATAGAGGAAAAATTATCTTCTCTGGAGGCTTCTTATCTTTTGAATCAGGCCCCCCCTAATACTACTGTGTCAACAGACGAAGTGAGGTTTAATACTCAACCAGGTAGGGTGCCCGACGTGGCTACTGATAGCTTGGGAAGTCGTGATCCTCAACAAACAACAGAGCTGTCTATTGCTTTGCTGGGCTCTGTTCGTGAATCGGCCAAAAAGTTGAGAGCTGCTGCACAGAATAGTCTCTGTCAGACTCAGGCACATTGTAATGGTGAGAATATTGGTTGTACTAGGTCGCGTGGTGAACATCAAATATCTAATGGGACCACGGGTACCCACCCTATGTTAGTCCTTCTATTCCCTCCATTCTCTTGGAGGGAAGACCACAACCCTCTTGCTCGGGAAGAGGAGCTCCTCAGTACCTAGCAGAAGGAAAACCTAAAGGAAGGTTAGATCTCCTGCCAGCAGCTTGCCCGTATGTTATAGTTTTAGCTATTTTCCCAGAATTGAAACCAAACTCGATAGAAACTACGAACAGTTAATTCATGAATCCCAGCATTGGCTATCTAACTGCTTAGGAGAAAATGTTAATGCGCATAAAAATATTATTATGGCTAGGAGGGTTACTTGGGTAGGAAGCGCTCCTAAAACTATTAAAGGTGATTGCATTATATTGAATTTTGATAACCATCACATAGTGGGTGAACTATTATTTGGCTTACTAAGTATGCCAACATTCCACTCCAAAAGTTTTGCCCTTTCCCTGGGTTTCTTTTATAAACCTTGTCCCTCACCTATCTTTAGATCATATACTACTTGGAAGCCTTCTCGTCACCCATTTAACCAACCTCTTCCTCCCGTAGTTTCATCTTGTCCTCTTAGGGATAGGTTCTTTGCATGAGAAGGATTGTCTACCTGCGACTGACTGGATGACCAGATTATATTACCTAATGGGATAGTGTTATAGAATTACAAAAAGGGTCTCCATTGCTCACTGTTCCTTCTGTAATTCCTCAAGCATCAATAGGCATGCAGTTAGACAGTCTGAACTTGCCCCAGAAGCCAACACTTCGAGAGAATCTCTTAGGGTCTATAGCGGCTATGTCCTGAAACATTGCTGGCTACAATAAAAAAAGGTCTAATATAGAATGGCTGTCTCTGTTGGCATCTGAAGATATAGTGTGCCTCCAAGAGACTTGGGAAATTGATTCAATACATCTGAATGGGTATCGTTCTTTTCAAACTTCTGCCATACCGTCACCTGCTCGTTCGGGCTAAGGGTGGTTTATTGACCCTACTCTCCAATGCTTTTTCTCTTAAAGTGAATTCATTTTTGAATACGTCACCTTACTATCATATTATTTTAATAGAGTACTCTATGGATTATTGTTAGCTCCTTATTAATTTTTATTATAATAATTTTGGAAGCAATCAAGCAGCGGTTTTGGCTCCTTTAGAAAGAGATATTAATGCTTCGCAAGACAAATGCACTAAACCCTGCAATATAATTTGGCTTGGGGATTTTAACCTTCACCCTTGTGACAAGATTAATGTGCCAATATGTGGAAATCAGGATGGTGAGGGGGAGAGTGTTCCTCATTTTGGTCACACGGAGTATGGTAATGCCTTAAATAGGCTTCTAACTATAAACCATCTTGTATTTCTAAATGTTTCAGAAATTTTAACTGGTCAGTTAGGATTTACTTTTTTAAATCACTCTGTTTCCTCTACCTTTGATTACATTTTGGCCTTTGATTCAATAAGTGGGCTTTTTTCTCACTTTGAGATTGATTTGAATCCTTTTAGTGTTCATGCCGCAATAACTTTTCTTATCCCCTCAGTAAAGAAAAATGAATGTGTTTTTAAACTCCCCGAAAACCCTCTAATTGCAAGAGAGAACAGCATTGTTTTGAAGTGGGAAAGAGTGGATACTAGGAGGTTTTTGGCCAATCTAGTCTCCAATCGATGTGAGGAGATAATGCTTTGCCTAGACTCAGTCCCACCTGATAGCACGGTCTCGGCCTTTGAGCTGATTTTATCTGATGTTAAAAATAACTTAACCCTTGTTATACGTAGTGGCCATCGTAAAAAGTGTCGTTGGTTTGATGACGACTGTGATAAAACACTAAAAAATCCTTATATAGCCTTGAAGTCCAAACCTCGTAACCCACCTTTGGTTAAGTGTTTGCGCCAAGCTTATAAAAAAGCAAGGACTACTAGGGTGAAAGCCCTAAAGGAAGAGTGGTGGGACAATTTGCAGAAGGCTGCTATATTAAAAAGCTTGCAGGCATTTTGGTCTCTGATTAATGCACCATTTTTAAAAGATGATCAGTGCATGACCACAGATACTCATGTTGAACAGGAGAAATGGGTGACCCACTTTGAAAGTCTATTTGGAGCTGACGAGACGGCAACTGCTCAGTTTTTCCCTGAAATTTTAGCAAAGGCAAGGGGTGCTGTTAGTTTTAGACTTCAAGAAACAAAGTATGCTCTAAATCAGTGTAAATGTGCAAAGGCACCGGGACCGGATGGAGTCCCAACCAATTTGTTTTGGAGAACCAAGATCTTTGGGCCGCACTTTTAACAAATGTTTTTAATAAAATTGCCCAAATAGGTGCCCCTCCTTCGTGGCGGACAACAGTAATTGTTCCTATCTACAAAAAGGGTGATAGGTCAATTCTAAAAATCTATAAACCTATCTCTTTGATAGATTCTACCGCAAAACTAATGGGTCAGCTTCTTTTAAATAGATTGGAGGAATGGGCACCAAAAAATAATATTATAATCCCATGTAACTATGGCTTTTGAAAAGGGAAAGGCACTGTGGATCAGTGCCTGAACCTGAGTCTAATTATAGCAAAATACACAGCAGCCCAAAAAGGCCATCTCTATCTTGCCTTCATGGATCTGTCCGCAGCCTTTGACTCCGTGGCACAGCCTATGCTGTGGCAGATCATGGAAGCAATGGGGATTGACCTAAATACTATCAATATTATTTGTGACTTGTACTCAAGTGCCTCAGCCTGTGTCTGCTATGGAAAGGGTGATGAGTGTACCATGTATTTTAAAATTGCAAGAGGTGTAAGGCAGGGGTGTGTTCTCACCCCCTTTCTATTTGCATTCTACACCAACGATGTAGAATGTGCCCTGCTGGGATCTACGCCAGATGTTCCTTATATTAATTTAAGACAGGTACCAATACTATTATATGAGGATCATGCAGCACTTCTAGCTCGTACCAGTAATGCGCTGCGTCGTTTAGTGTTGGAATACATGCAATTTATGAACAATCTGTATTTGAAGTTAACTACTCAAAGTCTTTTATCATTGTGGCAGGCCCAAAACAGCAGAAACAGCCCCAAATTAACACTGAAGGGGGAAAACTGGGAGTTGTTGATTCTTTTAACTACCTAGGGATTATGTTTGAGCATCAAATTAACTGGCACAACATGATTGTAAATAGAGGGACGGAGATGGAAAAGAATACTGGGGCCCTAACTAACTGTATTTAAAAAACGAGTTTAAAACCTGTAGATGTAATAAAAACAGTGTATGAAGCTAAGATGGTTTCTGCTGCCACTTATGGAGCGGATGTCTGGGGAGCCAGCGATTGTCCGAAACTGCAATCTATTGAAGATAACTTTTTTTTAAAGTTACTCTCACTGCCAAAGTCGTGCACCAATTTTAAGTGCCATATGGAATTGAGATCCCCTTATATTACCGATAAAATCTCTGTGGCTCTGATTTTAATGTGGCACTCAATATGGCGAAAGGAGACCCTCTCGCTGACAAGAGACATTATAAAGGACGTTTTGAAATTAGATGGGATGGGTAATATTAGCTGGCTACGATATGTCAAATCTACTCTGAAAGCAGCTGGGTTACATCATCTCTTTGTAGACCCTACAACCAGTTGGTCTATTTCTAAGAATGACTTGAAAGCTCATTTGCTATCTAATTGACAGACAAGAAGGTAGACTCTACATACCAAGCAGTCGACAGTTAAAACATACCTGGCAGGCCCTAGCATAATGCAAATGGATATAAAGTCAACATAACTATTGTTCGTCACTAACCTACAACACAGGTATATCTTGGTGAGATTCCGTTTAAATTATATTCCTCTGATGTTGGGTCTTCCCTGTAATATCTATGGGCCAGATGTAGGTAAATGCATGTGTGCGATTCCTTACTACCGATTTTTAGGGAATCGCTATTAAGAAATCGCAAAATGTCATGTAGGTAGGAATCGCAATATTTTTGTGATTCCTTAATATTCCTTAATTGTGAATCGCAAATTGCGATTCGCAATTAAGGAATACCTTCCCATTCATTCCTATGGGCCATGAGGGCCCATAGGATTGAGTACGAATTGCTCCCGCAATTTGCGAGTCACCAAGAGGCACTTGCAAATTGCAGGAGCAATTTCAAGGGTGCCAGGGTTCCAAAAGGACACCCTGTTGCATGCCTGAAATGTGCATGTGTGCACATGTGGCCCACATACATGCCCTAGGGGCATGAATGTGTGCCACATTGCATTTAAAAAAAAGCAAAAAAGTGCTTTTTTAAAGGAAATCGCTAATTACCACCAACTTAAAGTTGGTGGTAATTAGCGATTCCTTAAGGCTAAAGTGCACTTTCTTTTGTGCTACTTACATTGCATTTAAGGAATCGCAATTTGCGATTCCTTAATTGCAAGAGCAAAATAAGGAATCGCAATTTTGCGATTCCTTATTTTGCTAGTATGTTTCAACTTACCTATATTGCTAGCTGCCAAATAGCGAGCACTAAAGCTGAAATTCTGCGAATTTCAGTGTTAGCGCTCGCTATTTGGTCACCTTCATCTGGCCCTATGTTGCCTCCGATCTCCCATTTTGTACCTGTGATGAGCGATCTATACAGAATGATAGGCAGTTTTTGTTTTTCTGTAAAATGTATTAGTAATGAAAGGAAAAGTTTTATTATCACCTTCATGCGCAAAATGAATTTTAAACAGTGTTGTGTGGCCCTTTACTATCTGCAGTTATTATCTGACCCTCTTACCAGTTTATCTTTGGTGACTTTCTTTTTATCTGACCTAAAAAAGAGACGTCCAATTTGCTGAATTTTTATCTTTAAAAGAGGAATCAATTTATTGTATAGTGTGAATAACTATGTATGTATACTTTTCAATGTAGAAATTCTGTGTAATCCTTTTTATTTTTACTTTATTGTAATGTTGTGGAATGTTTTTACATGTAATATACTTTTTATGCCTTCATTGTGTTGGCAAAATAAAGTTATTCTGACTGACTGGCTTATTTCTGCACTTCTTTTTCTTATTTATGCACCTCTCTTGCTTCTTTCTGAACCCCTGTTTTGGCACCACTCTTGCCTCTTTCTGCAGTTCTCTTGCCTCCTTCTGCACCTCTGTTGCTTCTTTCTGCACTTCTCTTTTCTCTTTCTGCACCCCTCTTGACTATTTCTGCCCCTTGCTTGCTTTTTTCTGCACCTCTATTACTTCTTTCTGCACCCCTCTTGCCTCTTTCCGCACCCGCCTCCATCTCTCTGCACCTGTCTTGCCTCTTTCTGCACCTCTGTTGCTTCTTTCTGCAACTCTATTGCTTCTTTCTGTACCTCTCTTGACTCTGTCTGTACCCCTGTTCCCTCTTTCTGCATGTCTTGTGCCTGTTTCTGCAACTCTCTTGCTTCTTTCTGCAGTTCTCATGCCTCTTACTGCACCTATGTGGCTTTTTCTACACTTCTCTTTCCTCTTACTGCACCACTCTTGCCTCTTTCTGCACCTCTGTTAGTTCTTTCTGCACTTCTCTTGCTTTTTTAAGCACCTCTCTTGCTTCTTTCTGTACACCTCTTGCTTCTTTCTATACCCCTCTTTCTTTTTTCTGCAACTCTCTTGCCTTTCTGTATTTTTCTTGCCTCCTTCTGCACCTCTGTTGCCTGTTCCTGTACCTCACTTGCCTCTTTCTGCACCTCTATTGTCTTTTTCTGCACTTCTCTTGACTCTTTGTGTACCTCACCTTCCTCTTTCTGCACCTATCTTGCCTCTTTCTGCATCACTCTTCCCTCTTTCGGCACCTCTCTTGTCTGTACCCCTGTTCCTTCTTTTTGCATCTCTTTTGCCTGTTTCTACAACTCTCTTGCTTCTTTTTGAAGTTCTCTTGCCTCTTTCTGCACCCCTGTGGCTTCTTTCTGCACTTTTCTTGTTATTTTCTGTATTTATCTTGCTTCTTTCTCCACTCCTCTTGCATCTTTCTGCACCCCTTTCCTCTCTCTGTACCTCTCTTGCCTTTTCTGCACCTCACTTGTCTCTTTCTGCACATCTGTTGCTTCTTTCTGCACTTCTCTTGCTTCTTTCTGCAACTCTCTTGCTTTTTTCTGCACCCCTGTTGCCTCTTTTTCCACTTGTCTTCCCTCTTTCTGCACCACTCTTGCCACTATCTACACCCCTCTTGGCTTTCTGCATTTCTCTTACCTCTTTCTGCACATGTGTTACTCTTTCTGCACCTCTTTTGTTTTTTTCTGCACTTCTGTTGCTTCTTTCTCTACTCCTCTTGCCTCTTTCTGTACTCAGATGGGAAGTGCAAGCTTTTAAGTTTAAAGGTCTGCATGCTCTTGTGACTGAGGTATATGTCTACTTGTATATTTATTCTCACATGTGTAATCCATCTGAAGATGGTAGCTTAAACAGGGTAGCTTCTCCTATTTGTGGTTTATTGTTCTCAGTTTTTCTCTGTCATTCAGTTGCACAGGTAGACATCTCTTATCTATATAGGTGTTACAGAGGCCCTGAAATATACTATTGAATTCCCATGTGCCTCTTTCTACACTTCTACAGCTTCTTTTTGCAGTTCTCTTGCCTCTTTTTGCACCCCACTAGTCGCTTTCTGCACCTCTGTTGCTTCTTTCTGCACTTCTCTTGCCTCTTTTGACACTCCTCTTGCCTCTTTCTGCACCTCCGTTGGTTCTTTCTACACTTCTCTTGCTTCTTTCCACTGCTCTTTTGCTTCTTTCTGCACCCCTCTTGCCTCTTTCTGCAACCCCGCTGTCCTCTTTCTGCATGTCTCTTGTCTCTTTCTGCAGTTCTCTTGCCTCCTTCTGTGCTTATTTCTGTTTCCCTGTTGCTTTTTTCTACACTTCTCTTTCCACTTGCTGCATCCCTCTTGACTATGTCTGCACCTCACTTGCTTCTTTCTGCACTTCTCTTGCTTCTTTCTGCACCTCTCGTGGCTCTGTCTGCACCCATGCTCCCTCTTTCTGCACATTTGTTGTCTGTTTCTGCAACTCTCTTGCCTCTTTCTGCAATGCTCTTGCCTCTTTCTACACCTCCGTTGGTTCTTTTTGCACTTCTTCTGTTTTTTTCAACACCTCTCTTGCTTCTTTCTGTGCCCCTCTTGCCTCTTTCCGCACCCTCTTTCTTCTTTCTGCATTTCACTTGCTTCTTTCTGTACCTCTATTGCTTCTCTCTGCACCCCTCTTGTCTCCTTCTGCACCCATCTCCCCTTTATCTGTACATCTCTAGCCTCTTTCTGCACCTCTGTTGCCTTTTTCTACGCTTTTCTAGCTTCTTTCTGCACCTCTCTTGCCTCTGTCTGCACCCATGTGTCCTCTTTCTTCACCTTTTTTGCCTGTTTCTGCAACTCTTATGCCTCTTTCTGCAGTTTTCTGTGGCTTCTTTCTTGACTTCTCTTTCCTCTTTCTGCACTGCTCTTGCCTCTTTCTATACCTCCGTTGGTTCTTTCTGTACTTCTCTTGTTTTTTTCAGCACCTCTCTTGCTTCTTTCTGTACCCCTCTTGCCTCTTTCTGCACCTCTCTTTCTTCTTCCTGCAACTCTCTTGCTTCTTGCTGCACCCCTCTTGCCTCTTTCCGCACCTATGTTGAATCTTTCTGCACTGCTCTTGCTTCTTTCTGCACCTCTCATGTACATTTCTGCACCTATCTTGCCTCTTTCCGCTCCCCTTATCACTCTTTCTGCACCTCTCTTGCCTCTTTCTGTACCTCTGTTGATTCTTTCTGTACTTCTCTTGCCTCTTTTTGCACCCGTCTAGCCTCTTTCTGCACCCCTGTTGCTTCTTTCTGTACTTCTCTTGCTTTTTTGCTACACCTCTCTGGTTTCTTTCTGCAACTCTCTTCTCTCTTTCATCACTTAGCCTGCTTCTTTCTTCACCTCTGTTGCTTCTTTCAGCACTTCTGTTGCCTCTTTCTGCACTTCCCTTGCCTGTTCCTGTACCTTGCTTGCCTCTTTCTGCATCTCTGTTGCCTATCTCTGCACTTCACTTGCTTCTTTCTGCACCTTTCTTGCCTCTTTCTGCACGTCTCGTGCCTTTTTCTGCACCTCTATTGCTTATTTCTGTGCTTCTTTTGCTTCTTTATGCATCTCTCCTGCTTCTTTATGCATCCCTCTTCCCTTTTTCTGCTCCCTTCTTCCCTCTTTGTGTACCTCTCTGGCTTCTTTCTACACACCTCTTGCCTCTTTCTCCAGTTCTCTTGCCGCTTTATGCACCCCTTTTACTTCTTTCTGTACTTATTTTGCCTCATGCTGCACCCTCTTGCCTCTTTCTGCACCTCTGTTGGTTCTTTCTGCACTGCTCTTGCTTCTTTCTGCACCTCTCTTGCAAATTTCTGCACCCCAATTGCCGATTTCTGTACCCCTCTTATCTCTTTCTGCACCTCTCTTGCCTCTGTCTGCACCCCTGTTCCCTCTTTCTGCTCCTGTTTTGCCTGTTTCTGCAACTCTTCTGCCTCTTTCTGCAGTTCTCTTGCATCTTTCTGCGCTTCTCTTGCTTCTTTTTGCAGTTCTCTTGCCTCTTTTTGCACCCCTCTAGCCTCTCTCTGCACCCCTCTAGCCTCTTTCTGCACCCCTGTGGCTTCTTTCTGCACTTTTCTTGGCTTTTTCTGTATTTCTCTTGCTTCTTTCTCTACACCTCTTGCCTCTTTCTGCAACCCCTTCCCTCTCTCTGTACCTCTCTTGCCTCTTTCTGTACCTCACTTGCTTCTTTCTGCGCTTCTCTTGCCTCTTTCTGCACCTCTGTTGCTTCTTTCTGCACTTCTCTTGCTTCATTCTGCAACTCCCTTGCTTTTTTCTGCACCCCTGTTGCCTCTTTTTCCACTTGTCTTCCCTCTTTCTGCACCACTCTTGCCTCCATCTGCACCCCTCTTGGCTTTCTGCATTTCTCTTGCCTCTTTCTGCACAAGTGTTACTCTTTCTGCACCTCTTTTGTTTTTTTCTGCACTTCTGTTGCTTCTTTCTCTACTTCTCTTGCCTCTTCCTGTGTTCAAATGGGAAGTGCAAGCTGTTAAGTTTAAAGGTCTGCGTGCTCTTGTGACTGAGGTATATGTCTACTTGTATATTTATTCTCGCATGTGTTATGCAACTGAAGATGGTAGCTTAAACAGGGTAGCTTCTCCTATTGGTGGTAAAATGTTCTCAGTTCTTCTCTGTCATTCAGTTGCACAGGCAGACATCTCTTATCTATATAGGTGTTATAGAGTCCCTGAAATATACTATTGAATGCCCATGTGCCCTATTTTATGGGCAGAAAGAAATACATACACCTTTTTATACACATATTTACAGAGTATGCTGTTTGAAACACAGGTATTCAAGTATTTGTATGTTTATTTTTATGTAACATGTCACTAGGTAAAAGCAGAGACATGCATGCATACCTTCACAAACTTGGTCAGACTCACAACAGTGATATGCTTAGGATTGCTGTTTTATATTTGGTAGGCCTAACATTCTGAGCAGTCGATTAATAGTGAACCTTCAAGAGAAAAGTGAGGGTTAATACATCTTGGGAGAAGGATTAGTGATGAGGCTACTTTGTATGAGTCTGTTGTAAGGTACAGTCAAAGTAGGCCTCTTTCTGCACCTTTGTTGGTTCTTTCTGCTCTTCACTTGCTTCTTTCCACACCTTTCTATCTCTTTCTGGACTTCTATTGTCGCTTTCTGTATTTCCTTTGCTTCTTTCTGCACCTTTCTTCCTATTTCTTCACTTCTCTTGCCTCTTTCTGCAAATGTCCAACCTATGTAGGCATAGTTAGAAATTAGCATTTTAAAAACCCTAGCAATTCACTGAAAAAAAACAGAGGTTTCAGGGATGTTACAGTTAGGAATTAGCATTTAAAAAACCTTAGAAATTCACTGAAAAAAGAGAGGTTTCAGGGACATTATAGTTAGGAATTAGTATTTAAAAAACCCTTAAAAATTCACTGAATAAACCACAGGTTTCAGGGGCGTTATAGTAAGGCTGATATTTCACTTGTACAAAACCAGAGAAATCCAGCTGTTATATTTAGCTGAGCTTACTATAACTAGCTCCACCGCAATGCACTGATGATGTCACATATTGTACCACTCATGACATAGTGAGTGACATCACTGATGACATCATCCACTTAATATCTGATGCACCTCTTCACACCCTAATATAACCTTTCATACACCAACTCTGAAATACAGACAGCCAATCTTGAAACCATAGACACACAATACCAGTCAGTACATACCCACTCACTGATTCACTGGGGCACACACATCTACTCACTCACCCATACAGTCACTCATTCACGCAGTCACTCGTCTATACCGCCACTGATATATGCAATCATATACCCATACAGACACTCACACACTGCTACTCACCCATAGAGTTACTCACATACCTAGTCAGTCACGCAAAGAATCAATCTCATTGCCATTTACACAGCTATATAGTTATACACACACCACCTCACTTATTCATACAGATACTAACACATACTTACTCTCTTATACAATCACTGATGCACACACACATCCATAAAGTCACTCTCACAATCCTCACTCTCACATATAGTCACTTATATACTCTAACACTTACATATACTGACTTTCACTTATGTAGTTACTCACACATATACCACTGAGATATCCACTCACTCACAAACACAGCCATACACACATTCACTCACCCATAAAGCCCCTTGCACATGTACTCATGAACCCATATACCAAGTTAATCACCCACTCACACATCCATGCAGGGAGTCACACCCTCCCACCCACCCACACAGACACACAGGCACACACACAGGTACTCAGACATCCAATCATTAGCCATATAGACACCAAAGTAGCTACTCACCAACCCATGCAGCCACATACACACACATATATATGCACATACCATTCTTAAACTTTTTTTAGAAACTCACAGTCACTGGATGTCAGTGATGTCATTTGAGATGTCATCAGTGAATGTCATGAGTGATGTAATATGTGATGTCATCAGCAGTGCATTGCGTGGGCGTGAGCTATAGTTAGCCCAGCTAACTATAACGGCTGAAATTTTCTGGTTTTGTACGAGTGAAATGTCAGCCTAACTATAACTTCTCTGAAACCTATGGTTTTTTCAGTGACCATATATATATATATATATATATATATATATATATTACCTACTGGCGGTCGCCAGTAGGTAGTTATAGTTAGGACCCTGTTTCCATAGGAAATCTGCAACATTCTATTTGGAATAACTTTGGCGCCGGTCGACGAATCCTCGCGAAATTTTCAAAACTAATGGGGCGCTACGCTCCGCTCCTACCCTGTAAGTCTCGGGGGGATTCGTCAAGCGGGGGCTGAGAAAAAAGGGGGGTCCCAAAACGCGTTTTCCCCATGCATTTTTCCATAGGACCTTTAGACACAGCTACAGCCCGAACGGCTGAACAGAATTACTTGAAATTTGGCAGAGTGGTAGTCCTCAGGTCAAGGAAGTGCCTTTTGTAGGTCTGGTGTAAATCTGTTCAGTAGGTCCTGAGAAAATAGCATTTAAATCAATATATATATCTGTAAGCGCGCTCCGTGCGCTTACCGTAAGCTTACCGTACGCGTACGGTGCCGTGCGCGAGCTCAATTCTGATTGGTGGTTTCATGACTGTAAACATTCGAATCGGTCGAAATCAGGAAGTGTCGGCCGCCATTTTCTGTCTCTCGCACTGAGAAACAAAGGTGGGAAACGTGAAACGGGGGCAACGAAGAGAGTTGCAGACCCCCTAGTGTTTGTCAGGGGGACCAAGAAGGAACCAAAAGTACGAAAAATAAATTTAATAATTTTTAAAAAAAATCGCGGGGTACGCGTACGGTAAGCTTACCGTACGCGCACGGCAAAAAAAAAAAAAAAAAAGAAGTAACAATCACATTTATAAAATAAATTAAAGGACCCACAAGGGAGAAAAAAACAAATGTTACTGCGTAAACAAAAGGCGAGGCGCGCACGGCATGGACTGCGCGAAGCGCACCGTGCGTGCAGGGTGTGCGCATAGTGAAAAACCAGAAAAAAAAATAAAAAATAAATACATAACTTAGCATTTAAAAAACCGTACAAATTCACTGAAAAAACCATAGGTTTCACACACGTTATAGTTAGGAATTATCATTTACAAAACCTTGCAAATTCACTTAAAAAACCATAGGTTTCACACATGTTATAGTTAGCTGTACATTTCACTCGTAAAAAACCAATGAAATTCCACGTTATAGTTAGATCAGGTAACTATAACTTGCGCGACCGCAATCCACAATGTGTAATTTCAGATGTCATCATTGATGTCATGAGTGATGTCACTGACCATGTCATGAGTGATGTACTATGTGACATCATCAGCAGTTTATTGTGGGCGCGCAAGTTATAGTTACCTGATCTAACTATAACGTGGAATTTCATTGGTTTTTTACGAGTGAAATGTACAGCTAACTATAACATGTGTGAAACCTATGGTTTTTTAAGTGAATATATATATATATATATATATATATATATATATATATATATATATATATATATATATATATATATATATATTACCTACTGGCAGTCGCCAGTAGGTAGTTATAGTTAGGACCTATTTTCCATAGGAAATCCGCAACATTCTATTTGGAATAACGTTGGCGCCGATTGACGAATCTTAGCGAAATTTTCTAAACTTTTGGCCAGCTCTGGTATGCTCCTATCCTGAAAATTTCCCAGTGATTCGGCAAGCGGGGGCCGAGAAAAAAAGGGGGGTCCCAAAACGAGTTTTCTCCATGCATTTTGCCATAGGACCTATTCACGCAACTACAGCCCGAACTGCTGAACGGAATTACACCAAATTTGGCAAAGAGGTAGTCCTCAGTTCAGACTCGTGCCTTTTGCTTAAATGGTGTAAATCCGTTCAGTAGTTCCTGAGAAAATTAGAGTTACAAAGATAGACATATCTGGGCGGAGCCTAACCACACATCTCATCTTGAGATCTGATTGGCTGTCAGTACTTCATCCAAGAAGTGTTGGCAGCCATCTTGGGACCAATATACATGATAGCACCTCATTAAAAAGCATTGCAGTTAATAGATGGCTTTAAGACTTTAGTTACATTATAAATCATTTGTTGATGGTACCATACTCATTTTAGGAATTGTGGTGTGTTCTAATGTGATTTTACCATGCGAAAAAGCCTTCTGCTGTGATATCATGAATCATGTTTGAGAGAAAACTATTTTATCATGCTTTTCCCACAGAGGTTTGGAAGGTGATCTATAAGCTAAACTGAGAGCATATTTTCTGTAAATTCACATTATCTTTCTCAGTCATGTGAGAATTAAGTCTGACATTCTCAGTAAAACATGTACATCCAACAAGGGCAGAGACTGTCAGTTGATTCCTTTGTGTTCTACTGCAGCTTCCCAGAGTGTTCTAAAGAACAACTAGAGCGCTAACAGTTCTACTTATGACAAACGTATTGCACACCTGAAGCCATCTTGATTGGAATGAAGTGGTAACTCTTAAAACATTTAATTTAAAAAAGAAAAAAATGAGGGGGTTCATTTTGCCATAGAAAGTATGATTAGTGCTGCAGAAAGAAAAATTAGGGCACATTTTGACTTCTCAAATCCTTTTCTATTTCATAAAAAAACTTCTGACATGCAGACTAAAACATGCACTTTGAATACCAGCAGCAGACTTCCCTGGTGAGCAGTAGCTTTACTACAGTGATCTAATAAGCAACTAGAGTGCTAACAATCTGAATTTATGGCGAATGTGTGACACATCTGAATGCCTTCTTGATGGAATCAAAGTAAAAAACTGAAAGTATTTCCTACTGAGGAGACTGCAGTAAATGAGGAAATTAGGAAACTTCATAACAAATAAGTCTCCCAAAATGGCCACCAGAGACAAAAGTGCCCAAATGTAGCCCAAATATCACCCAGATGTAGCCCAAGTATAGCCCAATGACAGAATGTCCCAGAGTATTCTAACGTACAACTAGACCGCTAACAGTCTTACTTATGACAAAAGTATGGCACACCTGAAGCCATATTGATTGGAATAAAGTGATAACACTTAAAACATTTAATTTACAAAGGGACAAAATGAGGGGGTTCATTTTGCCATAGAAATTATGATTAGTGCTGCAGAAAGAAAAATTAGGGCACATTTTGACTTCTCAAATCCTCTTCTATTTCATAAAAACCTTCTGACATGCAGACTGAAACATGCACTTTGAATACCAGCAGCAGACTTCCCTGGTGAGCAGTAGCTTTACTACAATGATCTAATGAGCAACTAGAGTGCTAACATTCAGAATTTATGGCAAATGTGTGACACATCTGAATGCCTTATTGATGGAACCAAAGTAAAAAACTAAAAGTATTTCCTATTGAGGAGACTGCAGTAAACGAGGAAATTAGGAAACTTCATAACAAATAAATCTCCCAAGATGGCCACCAGAGACAAAAGAGCCCAAATGTAGCCCAAATATCACCCAGATGTAGCCCAAGTATAGCCCAATGACAGAATGTCCCAGAGTGTTCTAACCAACAACTACAGCGCTAACCGTCTTACTTATGACAAAAGTATGGCACACTTGAAGCCATCTTGATTGGAATAAAGTGGTAACACCTAAAACATTTAATTTACAAAAGAACAAAATGAGGGGGTTCATTTTGCCATAGAAATTATGATTAGTGCTGCAGAAAGAAAAATTAGGAAACATTTTGACTTCTCAAATCCTCTTCTATTTCATAAAAATATTCTGACATGCAGACTGAAACATGCACTTTGATTACCAGCAGCAGACTTTCCTGGTGAGCAGTAGCTTTACTACAGTGATCTAATGAGCAACTAGACTGCCAACATTCAGAATTTATGGAAAATGTGTGACACATCTGAATGCCTTCTTGATGGAACCAAAATAAAAAACTGAAAGTATTTCCTACTGAGGAGGCTGCAGTAAATGAGGAAATTAGGAAACTTCATAACAAATAAATATACCAAGATGGCCACCAGAGACAAAAGATCCCAAATGTAGCCCAAATATCACCCAGATGTAGCCCAAGTATAGCCCAATGACAGAATGTCCCAGAGTGTTCTTAAAAACAACTAGAGCGCTTACTGTCTTACTTATGACAAAAGTATGGCACACCTGAAGCCATCTTGATTGGAATAAAGTGATAACACTTAAAACATTTAATTTACAAAGGAACAAAATGAGGGGGTTCATTTTGCCATAGAAGTTATGATTAGTGCTGCAGAAAGAAAAATTAGGAAACATTTTGACTTCTCCAATCTTCTTCTATTTCATAAAAAAATTCTGACATGCAGACTGAAACATGCACTTTGAATACCAGCACCAGACTTCCGTGGTGAGCAGTAGCTTTACTACAGTGATCTAATGAGCAACTAGAGTGCTAACATTCAGAATTTATGGCAAATGTGTGACATATCTGAATACCTTCTTGATGGAATCAAAGTAAAAAACTGAAATAATTTCCTACTGAGGAGACTGCAGTAAATGAGGAAATTTGGAAACTTCATAACATAAATCTCCCAAGATGGCCCCCAGAGACAAAAGAGCCCAAATGCAGTACAAATATCACCCAGATGTAGCCCACATGTAGACCAATGACAGAAGTGTGCAACACCCTTATTTTTTGTGTATTTGCAGTTTTATATAGTGCAGACTTGTCAGGTATTGGAGTGCTTTACATGAGCATTGGTTACATCACACACAATCAAATTCATTTTGGTTGTAGACATGGGGAGATTAAGTGATTTGACCAGAATCACAGAATGTTGAGCTGAAGCAGAAACTCCAACCTGGTTCCCCAGTTGCAAAGTCTGCAGCTCTGGAAGTAACACCACATCCTCTCCCCTAGGTGCAACATTTAATCAAGTGGTCAAATGGATTAAAAAACATAAGGATTACAAATAATGTAAAAGTTTTTTGTCGCTATTTGAAAACTCAGAAAATATGTCCTCATTTTAGTTTTTTAGAGCACTAACCATAATTTTGATGCAAATAAGACCCTCTCATATATGTAATTTCTAAAGGAAATGCTCTAGGTATTACAATTTTGATTACATCAAGATGACGTCAGGCGTTCCACACTTTTGTAATAAATATAGAATGTTAGCAATCTAGTTGTTCATTGGGATACTGTTGAGAGGCAGAGGCCAGGGGCACGGACTCTGAAAATTGAAGGCAGGTAGGAGAGTGCAGAGGCATCAATTTGACCACACTGGGCAGGCAGGAAGAGCAGTGGCAGCACAACAGACTATGGAGGGCAGTGGAAAGGGGGGCAGGGGCAACAAACCAACAATACAGGACTGGCAAGAGAGGCTGTGGCAATATAATAGACCATTGTGGGCAGAAGGAAGAGGCAGTGGTAGTAGAACCATACATACCAACAGACCCGTTTCAGCCAGGAAACGTCCAATGTTTTTAAGCTCAAATGGGCTTTATTTGATCTGTCTCCTGTCTACAATCTCCTCTTTTTCAATGTAACTCAAAGGGGAAAATCAATACCCCAGTTTTTTTCAAAATCTCCCTCTTACCAAGTTCAAAGTGTTCGCAAGTATGGTACATTGGATCATGGTAGGCAGGAGGAATTGGGGTAGGGACATGGACTCGGATAACAGAGGACAGGAGGGACATGGAGAGGTGCCCCAAACTGACCCTACAGGGCAGGCATCTGGGTTTGCAGCAGCACAATAAACCACACAGGGCATGCCTGCCGGGAGTGCAGCACAACAATCCATAGAAAGCAATAGGGAGGGGACAGGACCATGCATATGGACAACAGAGAACAGAGGGGAAAGAGGCAATGGTAGCTAGCTGATCATAATGGACAGACAGGAGAGAAAGCTGCAGCATAACAGACCATAAAGGGCAGGAGGGACGGATCAGGGGCATTACAATGGAACAGACAAGCCAGGAGGGAGGGAATAGGGATCTGCACATGGAAACAGAGGGCTGGGGGCAATGGGGCAGAGCAGGAGCAGCAAGATGACCATGGAGGTCAGGCAGTATGGGCACTAGAAACAAGACACACCATGGAGAGCAACAATGAGACTATGATGGCATACACACAGACCATGGAGGGAAGGTGGGAGGGGGTCAGGGGCAGCTAGCTGACCACACAGGGAAGAGCAGAGGGGCCATGGCAGCACAGAAGACCATGCATGGCAAGTGGGAGGGTTAGTGGCAGCACAATGGCTATGATGGGCAAGAAGGAGGGTGCAGGGGCATGCACAAAGGACCATTGAGGATAGAAGGGAGGGTCAGGACCAGGGCACAGACAAGAGAGTTCAGGGGAAGGGGCCTCACAACAGACCGCGCGGGGCAGGCAGGAGGAGCAGTTGCAGCACAACAGACCAGGGAGGGCAGAAGGGTGTGGCAGTAAAATGGACCATGGAGGACAGGAAGAAGGGGATAGGGGCATGGCATGGGGACAGGCAGGGTGGAGGTGGCAGGGACAGGTTACAGTCATCTGACAATGCTATGCAGGTGGGAGGATAGTGGCAGCTCAACAGAACACTCAGAGTAGATAGTAGTTGCAGGTCCATGGAACATGGTGGGCAAAAAGGATGGAGCAGGGGCATGCACAAAGACATCGGAGGGCAGGGGGAAGGAGAATAGGGGCAGCAAGCTAAGCACAGAGGCTAAGCAGGAGGTCAATGATGGGCCATAGAATTGGGAAATGGAGGGCAGGAGGAGTGGACTGGTACATCATGCTAAATGGAGGGCAGTGGCAGCACATCAGACCATGCATGGCAGGAGGGAGGAGGCTAGTCCATGGATTCAGACAACAGAGGATACGGAGGAGGTGGATGGGGCAGCAAGCTAACTGTTCAGAGAAGGTGGGTATAAGGAACTTTATTGTTTTTAAAATGTGTGTCTGTGCGAACTACTTAAAATATGAACAAGTATGCAGCATAATCTCACTTTTATTCAGGACGAAGAGGACGTTTGTGACTGTGACTCCAGACTCACTTGGCAGAAACACCCCCTGACCCTCCACCCCCCATCGCAAAATGTAATGCCCCTGAAAAGGGTAGGTGGACGCAGTGTTATATAGAACATAGTCCTGAGAGCACGATTGAAAATGAAAACTAAATATAGTATATGGTATAAACTATGCACCAAAAAGTGTGATATAAGATGAACCGGGCGTGAAATATAATATGCAATACATTGTGCGCAATGACAGATTCATTGGAGAGCGCGAGATAGCACAGGCACTAGCACGTGCTATGCGATATGCGCCTTGGAGTGTAATATGCACAAGGCAGTGTTGTGTAACCTAACTAGTCTCTAAAGTTGTAATATAAAATATGTGCTGGGGAGTGTAATGTTGCATATGCACTGTGACAAAGATATGGATCCCAGATTGTAATATGTATGGCATAACGCTGTGCATTATAACATAGGCATCGAGGAAGGCACGTTAGATGGGGCAATATAACCCGTGCGAAGGCAAGTGTGGCATGACATATTCACGGGGTGGTGTTACAGTGCACATGGGCTAGAGAGTGTCATAGCATACGCACTAGCTGGTGGAATACAACACAGAAGTGTGTGGCACTCGGCGGCCACTGGTGGGGGTAACACAGCATTGGGCTCAGCCAGGAGCACGCTGTGACTCTCAAGTGAGGTTCATCTCCTTTCCAGAGAGTAAAATAAAAAGTATTACACATCCGGCGGTGGATGTGTGCTTTATTAACCATGAGGGGGGTTTCTTGCATAGTTTGGTCGAATTTTTGTCGAATCTACTTTGAATGGCTTGGTGTGCGTGTGTACTAATTGTGCCTGTCAATAGCTACCCATGTTTGTATAAATAAACGACAAGGGTGTCTACTTGGAGAGTACCCACCGGCGGGGGCGCCGGGATTAGGCACGGTAGGGCGTCAGACACGTCAGAGGTTCACTAGCGGTGTAAATACATTCCACGTGGATTCATTGTATGCATAGTCGCATAGGTACATACGGTTTGTCCAGCATGTCCTAGGTGTTTCTATAAAGATATATTTTTTTAAAATAATAAAAAACAAAGGCCGGCTTCGTGGGATGGGGTCCCCGGGGCCATAAGTGGCCTGAGGAGGGGGGCAATGCAGCCCCACTCCTAAAGAATAAAAAAAAAAAATGCCATGACCCGGGGATTGGGGTCCCCGGGGCCGATTAAGGCCTTGGGAGGGCCAAATTTATATTTTTCAACAAAAACAATTAGGGTGCAGGCCCTGGGGGATGGGGTCTCCAGGGCCAATAAATTAGAAAAACAAGGGGGGCCACACAGCCCTCCTTCTTAAAAAAATAAAATAAATAAAAGACCGGCATCGCACCGGAGGCCACGCCCCCTCCTTGCAGCACTCTGCAAACGCGCCCCCTGGCCAGTTGTAAGTTGGGGAATTAATTCCCCTTCACTACTGAGGGTCCCTGAGGGCCAGCTAGCCCAACAGGTATGTCCAGTATGCGCCAGGGAGCTGCGTTGCAGACAGGTGTTCTGAGGCCACGCCCCTTTTTACAACTCTATGCAACGCAGCTCTGTGGCGCTTTCTGGAGGTATAACTCAACAACAAGAGAGGGAGGGACATTTTTAGGAGCCACTCTTAATTCCCCGGGGCTAGTATAATTAAACAAAAAAAGAGTATATCCATCCAAGACTGAAAAAAGACAAAGAAGTGATAAAGAAGTGAATCACTGTGTTTTAAAAGAACCCTCACTCACCAACCTGGTTGGTGACATGCTTCATCATTGGGTTCCCACCGGAGAGAAAGAATGCCTCTCCGGTGTGCTGCGACGCCTGATTTACAGCGGAGCTGGTTTTGGTAGAGACAGTGCAAGTTGTGAAGGTGCAGGTTTAAAAAGGTGTCACAATTTTAACCAAAGAATAACTTTAATAGTGGCAAACTGGACACAGTTAAAAGGGGTGAGGTGGACGTGTAGGCTCTGGTGACTATTGGACCAGCTACGTCCTAATCAAAGTGAAAGGTGGTCAACATGTTTCTGCTTCTAGTGATATTAAGTGAAGCATTCGTCAGGACCTTGTTATGGACTACCACGGCGGTATGCGCTCGCTAAGGCGCACCCTAACCAGTGGTGTCTGAAACCGCTACAACTTACGGTTTAAAAATGGCCTTCAGGATTTCTGAAAGCTTTTTGTGAGTTCTGTTGAAAGAAAAAAATTATAATGAAGAGACAAACAAACAGTGATTTACAACATACATATCAACAAATAGACAATACGTAAAGAGAGTAGACACATCTGTAAATGCTCTCCACACATTTGAATAGTATAGATTGTCAAAGCATCTGAACGTAGAGAATTTTTTTTTTTTTCAGTCCATGTAGGTATGCTCAATTGGTAATGGCGCCATTTGTGGCAATGTCACAAAAAAATCGGAAAGGAACACTCGTATGTTCCAAGCGAACAAACCTAATTAGAGGTGTTTACGAAATAAGTGTCTATTACCTATGGCTTGTGCTCATGACAGAAAAAAGCGCCATCGACAATAATCAGCATCACAATTCTTGTGCTGAATGGAGGAGGCGACATAGCAGACTTACAAAAGAATGGAAAGAACGTAGAGGCTTATCATACTGCATCCAGTAATAATAATAAAGGAACAATGGTTTTTAGGTTGACGCTTACGTGAAATGAAATTGCACCTCACAACATGAGTCCTGGTGGGGGGCGAGACTTGTAGTCACACTCTAAATAGGGAAAGGGAGTGACAGAATTTAGAATGAATCTAAAAAAAGGAGACTATCCATATTCTGTATGACTAGATAGTAGAGCTGGATTGTACCCGCTACTTACTACAGCAAAGTCTTCCACCCGCGGGAACACCTCCTTCTTCCATCCTAAGGACTCGAATATTGCCAGGTTCCTCGAGCGCAAGGATAAAATAGGAAGTGCTCCGCTAAGGAGGGGGAGGGACGTTACGTAAACGCGCTGACCTCATTGTTGTCATAATGCACGAAACAAAAAACACTAGACTGCTCGGATAGTTACAACGGCCGGTGTAGTATTAAAACTTTATGAACAAGATGAAATAAAATAAAATAAAGCACCCAGAGGTTACAAGTTGGTAATTCCCGCATTGGCGTACTAAGCATTGTAAATACGGATATGCAGGAATAACTAGGCCGCCGGACCAAAAAGGGCGAGCGGTCTGTTTGGCTTTTCAGGCAGTCAATAAAGCATCACAGAAGTTGAATGCTGTAAGAACTTGTGTCATACCCGATTAGCTGGTCACATAGGAATGAAAAGAAGGGCATATCCAAACTAAACTAAAAGGCAGATTGGCGTTGCCGTTGCCCTACATTAATTAGTTTTAAGGGGACACATAGGCTGTAGGTGTTAATACACTCGCTCACCGGTCCCTTCGTAATGCCAAAAAACATGAGCGACCATTAATGTCCTTCTCATTCCGGGCCAAATCCCAGTAAGAAAATGCATTAGAAAAAATGTGTGATGGCCAGTATATTACGGGGGCTCACTAGTTCTAAGCAATCTTACCAAGGTAAAAGAAAGGAGGTACCTAGTGGGATAGTTTGACCCTAGGGACCCTTAGGATTCAAGGGGACTTAATCTCTCAACATAGAACGGCCACAGGGTGCGTTTACACAGTGGTGAAGGGAGGGGACGGGGCCTGAGGTGACGTGTGCAAACACGCCCTGTGGCGCATTTTAAGTTGGGGAAAAAATTCCCTTTCAATCCTGAGGGACCCTGGGGGCCAACTAGCCCACCAGGTGCTTCCAGTAAGCGCCACTGCTCTGCGTTGCAGAGAGGTGGTGCAGGCCGTGCCCCTTTTTACACCTCTCTGCAATGGCACTTACTAGACGTACCTAGTGGGCTATTTTGCCCCTAGGGACCCTCAGGATTCAAGGGGACTTAATCTCCCAACTTAAAAAACGGAGTCAGGGCAAGTTTACACAGTGGGGAAGGGAGAGGACGGGGCCTGACATGACGTGTGCAAACACGCCCTATGGAGCGTTTTAAGTTGGGGACATAATTCCCCTTCAATCCTGAGGGCCCCTGGGGGCTAACTAGCCCACCAGGCGCTTCCAGTAAGCGCCACCGAGCTGCGTTGCAGAGAGGTGTTCCAGGCCATGCCACTTTTTACACCTCTCTGCAACGCAGCTCTGTGGTGCTTACTGGAGGTACCTAGTGGTCTAGGTGGACCCTAGGGACCCTCAGGATTAAAGGGGACTTAATCTCTCAACTTAAAACAGCAACAGGGCGTGTTTACACAGTGGGGAAGGGAGGGGACGGGGCCTGAGGTGACGTGTGGAAACACGCCTTTGGTGCGTTTTAAGAGGTAGTTTTAATCCCCTGCCCTATTATATACTAGGGGCTTACAGAGGAGGTCATGCTAATCACAGGGGGACCCCAACGCATAGTGTTCCCTAGTGTATGTAGGTGTTTTTACTGTATTCTGAGTGTCTTTTAACATAGCACTGGCTCTAGGATTATTTAGTTAGACTCAGTTACCACCAGTATCTGTCTGAAAAAGTTAAGGGTACCGGATGATTTTGCAACAAGGCTTCTTTCTGCTCTTCTGTTTGTTCTTTCTGCACGTTATCCTTCTTCCTGCACTTTTCTTCATCTTTGAGGACTTCTGTTGCTTCTTTCTTCATTTCTTTTTTTTCTTTCTGTGCGTTTTTTCTTCTTTCTTCACATGTCCTATCTCGGTAGGCATAGTTAGAAATTAGCATTTAAAAAACCTTAGAAATTCACTGAAAAAACCATAGGTTTCAGGGGCGTTATAGTTAGCTGGACTTTTCACTCGTACAAAACCATTGAAATTCCCCCGTTATAGTTAGTTTAGCTAACTATAACTTGCGCGCCCGCAATGCACAGCGGATGACGTCACATATTACATCCCTCATGACATGGTCAGTGACATCAATCATAACATCACTGATGACATCTCAAATGACCTCACTGATGACATCACTGATGACATCATCCTTGTGATAGAGTGGCAGACCTCCTCTCCCCCTAATATAACCTTTGATACACACATTCAAAAATAGAAAGTAACATTTTCAAAACAATGGACATACCAATACCAGTTACAACCTATTCAGTAATTCTAAGATCCACATACACATCCACTCATTCACCAACAGTCCTATACAGTCACTCATACATGTACTCACTCATCATATGTACTCATACACCTATACATCCTGTTACACAATGCCACTCATCCATCGAGTTACTCACACACACAGTCACTCATGCTAATAAAGAATCAAACATCCATTTACTTGCATATACAGTTATACACACACCACCACACTTTCTTCTACAGAAACTTACACATACTTAGTCTTTTAAACAATCACTTATAGAAACACATACTTATTCATACAGGAACTCTTTCAATCTCTCACTCTCACATATACTCACTTATATACACCAATAGTCACATATACTATTTTAAAACATATGTAGTTACTCATAAAGACAATATTGAGACAGTCATTCACTCACTAACACACCCATGCACACACTCATCCACCCATACAGTCCTGCACACATGCTGTCTTCAACACATACAAACAGTGAGTCACTCATTCATGCACCTATGCACCACGTAATACCCCCCACCGAACCATACAGACACTCAGACACTCATACTGATACTCAAAAAACCAACTAATAACCTATATAGACACTCATGTAGCTACTCACCAACCCATGCAGCCACTTATGCACAAAGTGAGAGACTGATACAGATATTTACATATTTAAACATTACTCACTAAGCCCTGTATTCACTAAGATACACTTAATCAGTCAGTTATAAAATCAATTTTTCAAAAACAAATCATCCATTTAGACACTTATATACCCATTTATTCGTCCATCTTCCTTGAGATATACATATATAAAACATGTAATTTTCAAAAAACACACATTCACTGGATGATGTCATCAGTGATGTCATCAGTGATGTCATTTGAGATGTCATCAGTGATGTCATGAGTGATGTCACTGACCATATCATGAGTGATGTAATATGTGACGTCATCAGCAGTGCATTGCGGGCGCGCAATTTATAGTTAGCTGAACTAACTATAACAGGGGAATTTCAATGGTTCTGTATGTGTGAAAAGTCCAGCTCACTATAACTCACCTGAAACCAATGTTTTTTTCAGTGAATATATATATATATATATATATATATACACACACACACATATATATACTCTTATCTACCCATATATCCTTTTCCACCATTATCCCTTAAAATACCCTTGCCACCCAAACACCCTCACCTACCCTAAAGCCTAAAAACATCATTGCCCTAATATAGAATTATAGGAGGATATGTTCAAGAAAGTGACGGAGTGAGGCGTGAAACGTCATGCCTAATGCCTCACTCAGCCACTTCAGAAACGCAAGGTTGCACGATATTTACAATGATATGGTGCAGCCTTGCGTTTCCCCCTGCGCTGGTGCTACACTTAGCAGTGCAGCGACAATGCAGGCACCCTTGCACCATAGTGCAAGGGTGTCTGCGTGCAGAGGAAATATTATTTATGTACAGGAAGGTACATAATCTTTAAATGCTGTTTTGTCGCTTCTATGTGTGCTGCTTAATGCAGCACACATGGAGTCACAAAATGGCATTTTTTAGGATTGTTTATGTACAGTAAGGGTGACCTTCTGGAACTTAATGGCATCATTGATACAGCATTTCACAATTAAGAAATCATATTGCATATAATTTCAAATGGTATTTCCACCAGCATGTGACTCTCAGACTAAGAAAAGATAATCTGGAAATATTTTATAACAACAATAATGTAAAATAATCTTGTAGTTATAGATGGTTTGGCAAAGCATTAATAAAATGTCCAAACTGGGGAACATGCTTTCAAGTAGGAGGCAAGTGATGGGTAAATATTCAATGTACAGCAGTGGCTGACTGCAAAAGAAAATAGAATCGCTATCCATTATGAGTAAATCATTGAAGTTTTTTTTAATGAGTTATTGTTCACTGAAATGGTTTTTTTTTCCGTAGTAGGGTGGCAGAGGTAGGAAAGCTGTCCCAGCAGGAACCACAATCCTAGTCAGGGTAAGTCACAAACACACCTCAAATGTATCTGTGCTCAGCCCCTGGTAGCTTGCCACAGAGCAGTCAAGCTTAACTTATGAGGTAATGTGTAAAATATTTGTGCAATACTTCAAACAGTAACACAGTGAAAACGCTACAAACATACTCCACACTGGGTTAGAGAAATAAATAATATTTTTATGAGTAAGACAAGAGCAATACGACAAAAATCCAATAGGTATAACCAGAATTATGATTCTTTTTTTTAATAGACTGATATGTAGTGCTTAAAAGCAGAAAGTGACAACTGTGGCTATCTGGCCACAGGAGACCGGGTAAAATCCAAATGTTCAGGCCACTGCAAAGTACCTTGTTTGCATCAACATTGAAGATGGGATGCAAGGGGAAAAGAGGCGATGCATCACTGACGATCCTTAGGATGAAGACAACGCGTAGTTGTCGAGCCTCTCAAAGTCGAATATATGAGGTGATGCACCATGCCGTCGGCGATGAGATGCACTCAATCTTCAAAGCAGTGGCGACGCGCCATCATTGACGGAGATGCATCAGTCCCGAACAGAGCAGCAAAATTGATGCATTGATTTCTGCTGGAGCAACAGTTTATATCCACTTCCAAGGGCCAAGGATTGGATTGGCACCACTCGGCAGGGCAAGACTCACAGATGTCAGAGTCCAGGTGCTGTAATAGGGTGAGTTAGAAGTCTTTGATGTCCCTGAGACTTCTAACAGGAGGCAAGACAGCAAGCCCTTGGAGTCACTTTGGTTGTGGATTGTAGAGATACAGGCCAGTCCTGCTCATTCCCAGCCACAGCGTAGCAGGCAGCAGGTGAGTACAGCAAAGTAGAAGTCCAGCAGAGGAGCAGTCCAGCAGAGTGTCAGTCTTTGTAGCAGCACAGTAGTCCTTCCTCCTGGCAGAGTATCCACAGTTCCAGAAGCATACTGAGTTTGTGGTGTCTGAGGTCAAATTTGCATAACCAGTTGTGCCTTTGATGTGGAGGAGACTTCAAAGAGATGCCCTTCCTGCCCTAGCTCCACACTTACTACAGACAGGTGTGCATCCCTTTGTGTGGGGACAAGTCATAGCTAATTCAGGTGTAATTGTCCCATCCTGTCCATGATGGTCCATCAGGCTGTGGATGACCCATAAGTCACACCTAAGCTCCCTTTGCGGGTGGCTGTCTAGAGGGACTACAAAAAACCCAGTTGTCACCTACCCCAGACCTGTATTCAGAGACAGGCAGAGGGCACCAAATGGCTAAAGTATGAAAATGACAACTTTATAAAATTTGCATTTTCAGAATTGCATTTCAAAATCTGACTTCACCATAAGTTGTGATTTTAAATTGTGATTCCAGAGACATCAAAGTTGAGGGTCCAACCTCTTCCCATTTGGAAATTTACGCTCATAAAATGTAATAAGGTACTCTCAATGTTATACTATGGGAGTCATATGCCTTGCAATAGTGAAAATGAATTTAAGAGTTTTTCAATACCAGGACATGTAAAACTTAAAAGTACATGTCTTACTTTTTAAATACACTGCACCCGATCCTTGGGCTGTTCAGGGCCTAATTTAGAGGTGACTTATATGTATTAAAAAGAAAGGTTTGGGCCTGGCAAGAAGATTAACGTGCCAGGTCAACATGTCAGTTTAAAACTGCACACAAAGGCTCTGCAGTGGTATGTTTGAGACATGTTTAAAAGGTGGCACTTCACTAAGGTCTTATAAGTAACTTAAATAAACCAATTGTAGATAAGTCCATGTTACCATGTTTTAAGCAGAGAACACATGCACTTTAGCACTGGTTAGCAGTGGTAGAGTGCCTAGAGTCTTAAAGCCAGATTAAATTAAGTTAGCAAAACAGGAGATCTCAAGGCATAAAGTAAGGGGAAACCATGCCAGGTCTAACAATACTGCTTCCCCAGAAAGTGGAAGTATATTTAATGCATTCCTATAGTCAGATGGCGGAGATCCAGACACTAAAGTAAGGGAGGATAGAGGTAGTGTTCCCCTTAGAAATTCAGTGGGGACCTGCTTGGCAAATGGCTGATGACTTGTGCTTCCTAGGCACTGCCATTTGGCAATTAGGTGAGTAGAACAGCAGTTTCTGTTGTTCAAGCTGAGAAATTGCTAGGCAGGGCTAATCCCTTTGTCTGTCCTTGATTACTGCTTCAGGAACGCTGATGCCAGGCAGGTGAGGAGATCTCACACAAGAGAACCAATCTAAACTGGTTCTGAAACCCTAAACAATGGATCCATATCCCCATCTGAAAAATGTGTATGAAAGTGGGATGCAAGGCACTCCAGTGTATTCCAGTTCCAAGTTCTTCATTATAAAGAATGGGAATGTTCCACAGAATACATGAAGGACTGCTTTAGGACCAGGGCTGGGTCTGCCTGACAGGAAATCTCCAAGAGGTGAGGAGATATCACCTAAAGGTTGCCATTTCTGCAGGAGGAGCCAAGCTTCTGCCTGGTGACCTGCTTGCCTGCTGCTTGCTTGCTGAGAGAGGGGAGAAATAAATCAATGGCATGTCAGCCCTGGCCATTGTACAGGGAAGAGAGAAGCAAGGTCTCTTGGGCAATGAATGGTCGGTCACTGATTTAGTGCCAGGACTAGAAGCCTACATGTCTTGGACTAGGCCACCTGTGTTGACCAGAGTATGGGCTTTACATCAGTCTCTGGAAGAGACTGGGGCAATCTCAGATTTTCAAGGATCAGAGAAGGTTACTGGGTGGATCTGGGCAGACTCTGAGAAGGTACGGGCTTTGGGACCCATCTCACCTGCTCCAGAGGGAGAGAAGGATGAAGAGGGCTAAATGTTGGAGTCTGAAACTGAGACTAGTGATTCCCATAATGCACAGGAATGTCCTGTTGTCATAGGCCTTGGATGGCCTTAGTGGGACAATTGGGCACAAAAAAGGAACATGATAGGTTGAACTCTTTACTCTACTGTCCAGGGATGAGCCAAGAGACAGAGAGGTTCTGTAGAGCCTGTCTGAGTTGCCTATTCATTGGTAAGTCAGGAAATAAGACCAACACACTCTTAGTGCCACTGCCATTAGCAAGTGGTCCATTTGGGTGGATGGGCATTCGTCTGTTGGATCCCTCCACCCAGCATCAGGCAACAAGTATTTCTTGGTTGAGATGGATCATGCCACCAAATATCCAGAGGCTGTTCCTCTCTGGAGCAAGATTCTGAAAGTAGTAGCTTGGGCATTCCAAGGAATATTTTCTTGGGTTGCATTTCCTAACACTGTGATTTCTGACAGGGAATATTTTTTAATCTATTTTATGCAAGCGAGATGTGAAGCAAGCTTGTGAATCCTACAACTTCTCCCACTGGGTTGGTGGTAAGGTTTAACAAGATCATTGAGAGCATGATGGAAACTCTACAAGAGAACCTCAGTAGGCAGTGGGATCTTCACCTGCTATGTTGCTTTTGCCTACTGAAAAATTTCATAGATTGGACCTGGGTTTAATCTCTTTGAGCTTCTATTTGGGCACCAGTAGTGGCCAACTCACCTTAGAGAAAGGTGAAAAGATAGTTCAGATTCACCTCAAAAGCATCTAGAGGACTATGTGACTGGTCTCAGGAAGTTGATGACGCTTTGCATGAGTCAAGCATGTGAATCAACTTAAGCTAGACCTCTGAAGAGATTTTAACACTCTGGCACTGACAGATGAAGTGGAGGTAAATAATGAACCACTTCCTGACCCACTGCATGGTGGTGTGAAGGATGGCTCCGTGGGTGGGCATTGATTGCTAGTAAAAAGCAAGCTTTACAGGATGTCTACCTTGTTACGTCCCATTACAGATATTGATCAATTAGGTGCCTCATATGGTGCGAGGGCAGCAGGAGTCTGGGTAATGCCCTCTCTCAGCTCATCACCATTCAGTGATAGGTTGACCCCCTCGTCCTCTCAGCACTGCATCACACCATTATGCCAAAATTATGCTTGTAAGAAACTTTTGAAGGCTACAATATCCTTTTGCCACTCATTCCCATGTGTGCCCTATTATGTTGGAAATGCATTGACAATGAGGTTCAAGCCGAACTCCTGTGAGATTTGTGATATCACAAGAGTTGGCGGCCACCTTGGACACAGTCCTATAAATACCACACCCCGCATGTGCAACCTTGTTTGGCTTCAGAACCTCCTTAGAAGAAGGTTGTCAATTCCTGGAGTTCCCGCTCTCACTTACCTTAGTCTTTGTATCCTGGCACCTCCTTTGGAATCCCAAGTTACTCTCTTCAACACATCCAGCCAACGTCTAGGTTTCGGCGCTCCTGATCCTGCAGAAGAAAAGACACAAAAGACAAATAAATGTTAAAGCCTGCATCCAGGAACTGAGCAGCACATTCGTTCAGATCAGTGCACTGTAACTAAATTAATAAACTCCCAGTCTTTGCACTAACTCCAGTAGTTACTGAATCCATGAACTACAGACTCCCTTTAAGAGAACTTTGTTTTATGTATAATCCTTAGAACAAGAGAACTACTCAGCTACTGGGGTTTTCCATTAAAGATACTGCAACCCCTAACTTTTCCTTTGAACAACAGCACTATTAGACTTCCTATGGAGTAAAAGGAAGGAAGACAATCAACAAGGTGTGAGCTTAATGTTGATTGATGATTAGTGGCTGGGAGTGAGTGATAATAATTTTTATAGTGTTTTAATGATAATTCTTGTTGTTTGTATTCTATAAAAGGTACACACTGACTAGAAGTGTCCCGACAATTGAGAAGCAAGTCCCATAGTCGGACCCAGTTGATAGATCTCCTCATGAAGGCAGAACTGAACAAAGATCCCCATCTTCCTCTTGTCCCTCTCAACCCAACCTCTTTTCCCCCTGTGATCAATTGCTAGCATCTGTAATTGTTCATGCATTGAGGGTTAGTCTCAGAGGGTGAAGGCGGACTATCTTCGCCCATTCAGATTACTGGCTTTCAGGTGAGTGGAGTCTTGTCATACATGAGTGCATCAAGGCAGAGGTTTTCAAGATGGTGGACTTGGTGGTGATTGGATGTTCCTGTAGTTCTTGGGTCAGTACAGTATTGTTGGTGTCCAAGCAGGAAGCCAAAGACCTAAACTTTTGTGTGGGCTACCTGGCCCTAAAGGAGGTTACTAAGACCGATTCACAACTGATTCCTACAGCTGATGAACTAGTGGACTGGCTGGGTGCAGTTCATTACTTGAATACCTTTGATTGCAGGGATTTTTGGTAGACGCCTAATGCTAAAGAGAAGATTACATTCTCTACACCAGTGGGATTGCACCAGTTTAGGGTCATGACTTTTGAGTGTTAAAGTGCTTCTACCACTTTTCCATGTCTGGTGAACCATATTCCTTTGGAGCTGGAAGAGTTCTGAGTGGTGTCCCTCAAAACATTGCCATCCTTACCAATTTGCTGGCAGACGACCTGAGGCACTTAAAACCGGCTTTGGTCGGGATACAGGGAGCAAAGCTGACCATAAAAACAGCTAAGTTGCAGGTGAGGTAGTCTTGTAGACTACCTTGGCATAAGGTGAACAAAAGGATACTCCACAAATATGTGAATTTCCTAAGAGCAAAATCTGAGTTTCATTTTACTCTTCATAGTTTATCACGGTTGTCACCCACATGACAGAGCGATGTGCATTGACATTCTTGTGAGACATGACTGAACCTAGAAGGCATTGCTTCTTGCTGTGACTTGCCCCTTCTTCAGGGTCGAAACAGGGCCTGACTGCCCATTTAACTTATCAGACAGTTAGGGGCATATTAGCAAGGGCAATATCGCCGCCTTAGCGACACTTTGTACCGCTAAAGCGGCGATGTTTTTATCGCCCTATCAGCACGCTATCGCTAACAGCAGTTAGCGACAGCTTTCAGGCGATATCGACTGGTTTGGGGCCCGCTTTGCATGTCAGTGATATTTATCGCTAATGACATGCAAAGTGGGCGTACCCAAACTGTTAGCGACTGAAAGCAGTCGCTAACACAGCTATCGCCTATTAGCAACGCAGGCTTTACGATAAAAAAAGTTGCGCTAAGCGCGATTATCGCTAGAATCTAACACCTGCTAAAAACATGACTTACCTGTTTCTTCAATGGGAGGTGGCTTGTCAGGTTAAGTCCCCATTGGCGTTAATGCGTGAATATCGCTGGATTTCCAGCGATATTCAGGCATTTCGCCGCTATCGCCGGATATATTAGCACAATGGAGATAAATGTTGCTAATAGCATGTTTTCTCCGGTAACATATCCAGCGATAGGCAGCGATAACAATAAACGCGCCAAGCGCGTTTTGCGATAAATATCGCAATTCCTTGCTAATATGCCCCTCATATCCTTTCGATAGAGGCCTGTTTTGAATGGAACAAGCCTGCTGCTGTTCCTTTCTCTCTCTCCAGCTCCCCATAGTTTATTGCAACAGGCACATCAAGACCATAGGCAGCCAGAGAATGAGGCTGGAAAGAGAAAGCAGTGGGAGCTAACCAGTGAAAGGAAAGAGAGTAAGAGGGGACAAAGGGAGAGGGAGAGGAAAGAACAGAAGGAGAGAGGGACAAATAATGAATATATTGATGGAAAGAGTGAGTGTGTAGGAAGGGATGTGGCTGGTTTGAACATTTTTGCCAGTGCTGCGTTTGGTTTCCAGTCCGGGTCTAGATTTGCGTGTTTCCCTTTATATTCTATAGCTAACATGTACGTGTCCAGTTTTCATGTATTTCCAAAAAGGAAGGAAGTAACTTAATCAAGGAAATTCCTATTTCCAAGCTTTATTGTACAAGAACGCGTTATTGCTTTCACCACGTAAGATATTTTTAGCGCAAAGATATCAGTGGAAATGTTCTCTCCTGTTTTGAGAAAAACACGTACAAATAGAGCGCTTGAGTTGAGCAGCATTCTTGTATTCTCCAAGCATAGTTGCGAATCAGATTCTTCTTTAAAATAAACATTTGGCAAGTGTTAGTAGCTAAACTATCATAAAAACAAGGTTTGGGCGCAGCCGTCTTAAAAGAGGTCAATCAAAATAGTACTGTAAGAATACAAAAAAATAAAAAAGGTTATTTTCGTGTTCTTGTAAAACAGGTATGTCATATCGCACAAGTCTACGGCATCTTCACTGTTTTTTGTCAGTGGCATATGACATTGACATCAATAAGTTAATTTGTTGAGACCAATTAAATTGACTGGAATATCACCACTGATCACTTTTTAAATGCATTACATGGTGCATATTTCATGACGGTGTAAGTTGTTGCGGAGAAGCTCAAATACTCAAATACAGCCAATACGGCAGACAAAAATACATTTTATGGGCTGCTTCTAACGTCACCAACAAATTTGCATAACACAAAATGGTTTACATAATACGAAATGACCCCAGCACTAAATGCCTTGTGAAAGCAATTTCGGGTTCTGGAAATGATCACGGATTTGCGGAGTTTAATGAAAGACGCCATCCATTGATACAGGAAAGCTAGCCATTTCTGCAGGACAAAAATAGTCTGGCAAGCCAATGGCTGATGAAGGAATGGTATGAACAGAAAGCAACACTGACTGGGTACCAGGAGGGTCAGGGTGTGTTAGTGCTGAAGCTGATTTATTCAAGAGCTTTGGTGGATAAGAGGTGTGGGCAAAACCAGGTAGTGCAGGAGGTATGTGAAGTGAACTAATCAATCAATCAGTCATTTGTTAAGCGCGACTACTCACCTGTAAGGGTCTCAAAGCGCTGGGGTTGGGGGGAATGCAGGTTCCAGTCCATCAGGGAGGGGGTCTGTCTAAGAGCCAGGTTTTGAGGTTTCTCGCAAAGATGGGGAGCGATGTTGTCTGTCGGAGGTGGAGTGGAAGGGCGTTTCTGGCTCTGGCCATGAGGAAGGAGAAGGAGCGGCCTCCCGATCTGGTCTTTCTGGTGCGGGGGACCACGACGAAGGAGAGCTGGGCAGATTGTAGGGTCCTTTGGGGTGCGTGGAAATTGAGTCGGCTGTTCAGGTATGCTGGTCTGGTGTCGTGGAGGGCCTTGTGTGTGTGGGTGAGCATCTTGAAGGTGACTCTGGCCTCGATGGCAAGCCAGTGGAGTGAGTGCAGGTGCTGGGAGATGTGGCAGTTTTTTGGCAGGTTGAGGATCAGTCTTGCAGTGGTGTTCTGGATGTTCTATAGCATGCGGGTGAAGTTTTTGTTTATTCCAGTGTGGAGTGCGTTGCCATAGTCGAGTCTGCTGGTGACCAGGGCATGAGTGACGGTCTTGCTGTGTTCGAGGGGGATCCATTTGAAGGTCTTGCCTTGTGAAAGCAGTTTCGGGTTCTGGAAATGATCACGGATTTGCGGAGTTTAATGAAAGATGCCATCCATATATACAGGAAAGCTAGCCATTTCTGCAGGAAAAATATAGTCTGGCAAGCCAATGGCTGATGAAGGAATGGTATGAACAGAAAGCAACACTAACTGGGTACCAGGAGGGTCAGGGTGTGTTAGTGCTGAAGCCGATTTATCCAAGAGCTTTGGTGGATAAGAGATGTGGGCAAAATCAGGTAGTGCAGAAGGTATGTTAATTAAACTAATCAATCAATCAGTCATTTGTTAAGCGCGACTACTCACCCGTAAGGGTCTCAAGGCGCTGGTGTTGGGGGGAAGCAGGTTCCAGTCCAACAGGGAGGGGGTCTGTCGAAGAGCCAGGTTTTGAGGTTTCTCACAAAGATGGGGAGCGATGTTGTCTGTCGGAGGTGGAGTGGAAGGGCGTTCCAGGCTCTGGCCGCGAGGAAGGAGAAGGAGCGGCCTCCCGATCTGGTCTTTCTGGTGCAGGGGACAACGGCGTAGGAGAGCTGGGCAGATCGTATGGTCCTTTGGGGTGCGGGAAATTGAGTTGGCTGTTCAGGTATGCTGGTCCGGTGTCGTGGAGGGCCTTGTGTGCATGGGTGAGCATCTTGAAGGTGACTCTGGCCTCGATGGGGAGCCAGTGGAGTGAGTGCAGGTGCTTGGAGATATTGTAGTGTTTTGGCAGGTTGAGGACCTGTCTTGCAGCGGTGTTCTGGATGTTCTGTAGCTTGCCGGTGACGTTTTTGTTTATTCCGGTGTAGAGTGCGTTGCCGTGGTCGAGTCTGCTGGTGACCAGGGTATGAGTGACGGTCTTTCTGTGTTCGAGTGGGATCCTATTGAAGCTCTTACGTAGGAGGCGGAGGGCTGTGGGAGCAGGAGGACGAGATGGAGTTGATCTGGCGGTCCATTTTGAGCTCGGAGTCCAGGATGATTCCCAGGTTGCGTGCGTGGTCCGTGGGGGTGGGCAGTTTTCCGAGGGCGGGGGGCCACCAGTTGTTGTTCCAGGTGTCGGAGTTTGGGCCCATGATGAGTACTTTTGTCTTGTTGGTGTTGTGTTGTAGGCAGCTGTTTTTCATCCATTTGGCGACGTCTTCCATGCCTTCTCGAAAGTTGTGTCTGGCGGTGTTGGGTTCGTTGGATAGGGAGAGGATGAGTTGGGTGTCGTCTGCATATGAAATGATGTTGAGTCCATAGGTTCTGAAGATGGGGTGAGTGGAGCCATGTAGATGTTGAACAGCGTAGGGCTGAGGGAGGACCCCTGAGGGACTCTGCAGGTGGTTGGTGTAGGCTCCTAGGGGGGAGTCTGACCCGCTGCGTTCTGCCAGAGAGGAAGCAGCTAATCCATTTGAGGGCCTTGTCCTGGATCCCTGCACCGAGGAGTCTGCGTATTAGGGTGTGGTGAGAGACTGTCGAACGCTGCTGAGAGGTCGAGGAGGATGAGGGCTACTGTTTCTCCTTTGTCCACTAGGGTGTGGATGTCGTCTGCTTCGGCGAGGAGGGCCGTTTCCGTACTGTGGTTTTTCCTGAAGCCGGAATGGGAGGAGTCTAGGATGTTGTGCTCTTCAATGAATGTGGTGAGTTGGTTGTTGAAGGCTTAGTGGACTTGTGACACAGAGGATCTAAAGAAGATGTTCCATGTGAATGAACTTAAGTCAGACCTCTAGAGAGTTTTTACAGTAGGCACTCTGGTGATGACAGATGATGTGGAGGTAGATAATGAACCAATTTCCGACCCACTGCATGTGATGTGAAGGATGGCTCTGTGGGTGGGTATTGATAACTAGTAAAAAGCAAGCTTTACAGGATGTCTACCTTGTTACGCCTCTCCCAGCTCACCAGCA
Source organism: Triturus cristatus (assembly GCF_964204655.1). Lineage (NCBI taxonomy): Eukaryota > Metazoa > Chordata > Amphibia > Caudata > Salamandridae > Triturus > Triturus cristatus. Next base: position 684,165,442 of record NC_140585.1, on the reverse strand, counting down.
CTCAGTGATAAGTTGACCCCTTAGGCCTGCCAGCACCACATCACACCATTGTGCCAAAGTCATGTTCATAAGAAACTTTTGAAGCTCACATTAGCATGTTGTCATTCCCATGTGTGCCCAATCATGTTGAAAAAACATTGACAATGAAGTATAAGCTGAATTCCACAAAGATTTGTGATCTCCCAGCAGTTAGCGCCCTTCTTGGCTGCAGTCCTATAAATACTGCACCCGCACGTGCAACCTTGTTTGTCTTCAAGCAACAAACATTGACAATGGCAATTTTCGGTATGTTTTATAGTGATTTTTCATTTTTCATGAAAACACACAGAAGTGGCATTGCATTTGCATCAGTAATGCAAACCCCCCCACACACACACATAGACTCAGACACGTAGAGCTCAGGCCGAGAAAGTGTAAGCCGCTCTACTCACACACAGATGAGATATTACCAGTGCTTTAGATAGGCAGGTACTCTCCAGTACTGAGGACATGCACTTCTTTAATTTGGAAGGGAGAGTACCTGCACCTCTCAGCTCTGTTGCAATATATTTATTGGTAGAGTACCAGCACTTCTCAGGAGCAAATAAGTACTTAAAATAGTGAGTACGCACACATACACTCCCACACACACACTAATTTGCCCTTCATACAGGGGCAGCAAAATAGCAGCATCTCACTCTTGGACTCCTCAGCCAATGAACAATAGGGGCCATTTTATGGAAAAGGTACTGTCTCTGTTTGCACCATGGCTTACCTTAAAACAGGTGCACCAGTCACAATCATGGACAAAGCTCCATATTGTAATAAATGCACTACTCCCAGGGCAGCCACAAACGAACGAGTGGTTGCTTCAAATACGCGCTGTGTTTCACAGTGCAGGTGGCATGCCACCTGCACTTTAAAAAAGAGAGAGAGTGATCTCCCTTCAGGCAGGTGCAGTGAGTATCTGTACCTGCCCACAGAGGGATGCCTGCGGAGTTAAAGGTTATGTTCTGTTATCACGATTTCTAAAGCAGGTGAATACCAACCAGTGTCTTGACGCTAGCAGTTCTGAGTAAATGAGACTTACCCTAACTTCAGAAAAGCTAGGTTTTGAGTCCCTTCCTAAAGGTCATCAGAGTTGGGAGAGTTCTAATAAAGTTTGGGAGGCTGTTTCAGAGTTTTGTGGCCCCTACTGTGAAACTTCTACCACCCCAATTGGATTTCCGAATCCTGGGAAGGAGCATCAATTTCGCTCCTTACGACCAGAGGCATCTATTGGAGGAACACCATTTCAGTGACCGCCTCAAAAACCGAGGGCCGGTGCCATGCAGCGATTTATATGTTATACATCAAACTTTAAATTTCATACGGCTTCTGACTGGAAGCCAATGAAGATTTTGGATGTGTTTTACCACCGCATAAAACTTAGGGATACCTAAAAGCATCCTTGCAGCAGCATTCTGGATCATCTGCAGCTTTTGTAACTGCTTTTTGGGCATATTAAGATAAACACCATTACAATAATCCACCTTGGAAAGAACTAGGGAGGTGATTATGATCTTTATACTATTCTCAGGAATATAGGGCAAGATTGTTTTAATCACTTTGAGTAAATAGAAACTGGAAGAAGTGACGGCGTTGACTTGAGCCTCGAAGTTAAGTTTATCATCGATGATCACTCCAAGATTTGTTGCCTTTGTTACTAGAGTGGGTACTGAACCTAGTTCATCCAGTCAGCAGGCAGTTAGGGAAGCGATTACCGAACAGAATTATCTCAGTCTTACCTGAGTTCAATTTAAGACAGTGTGAACTCATCCAGGAACTGACGGCCATCATCCAGTCCAGAAATCGACTAACAAGAGACACACTGCTTTTGTGAACAGACAGAGCAATTTGGGTATTGTCTGCATAAGATGTCAGCGCCAGTCCCTCTTTTCCCCCTCCAGGGTGCTGACTTCAGGAGGCTGCAGACAGTAAGCCACCTTTTTGTGGCCCACTGTGAGTGCGCCTCCTAAGGGCCTGAGATTCCCTTGTTTGCATGCAGCCATGCCCCCATGCAAATGAAGGAATGCCTTCTCATTATAGCGCTGGCCCTACATGTGTACCAGGACTATCTGTATTACAGAAGGGGGAGCAAGAGTGTCTGCTGCCCCTTCTGTAATACAATTGTGCCCCGGTGATGCACAAAGTGGGCATAAATGCCCTTTGCACCCCTGAGGAGGATTGTATGGAATGTATAATACAGCCCTTGCTAAGCATTGCTCCAATTATTTATGATGTGCTTCCCCGAACAATTTAAGGTCAACATATTTTCCAACCACTGATAGAATATACTTCCACCTACCTTATTGGCTTACGAGTTTCGTGTCACAACAATGCTCACTGTAATTATGGGAAAGAAGCAACGGAGTAGTCAAGAAAATAACCACTACAAATGATATCCAGTAAATTACTGAGAAGCAGCGGTGCTGGAACAATTGTCAGAACAGGGGCGCTGCCATCAGTGTTACATTACAGAACTCAGAGGAATTCACGCATCAGACACAGAACAAGTGAAGCCAATGAGCACAGACCATTCAGCAAGAGAATGGTAAGCGTGCAGTTTGTAGCCACTGATGCATTTTGGATCACACCATCACAAATATGGTATTAAAGCATGGTGTGGTAGTGCAGTCATTTACAGACCTCATTTTCCATTGAAGTTAGGCCTGAGAGAAACTGTAATTATGCCAGACTAATTTCATTAAATTTGAATTAATCTTGTGATGCAAAATTACCGAAAAATACACAATTACATCTGTTTGTGTAATTTGGGGCAAAAATGCCCAAACAATAGCGCAGAAACTTTGCACTAGTGGATGCTGGTGTTCCTGTTTGGTTGCATTTAGCCCTATTTTTGTGCAAAATGCATCCTCTGATTCATTTTGCACACAAAGGTGCATTTTGCATTAAGGAAATAGCGCTAAATGCAGGATTACTCCCTTCACAATAATTTCTCAGAATTTTTTATAATTTTACAGTAAATTCGCTTAATTACACAGTAGCAAATTAAGTGAGTCAATTCTACTCCAGAATAAAATGACAACTGAAGTTGCACAGACATACAGAATAACTAATAAAACTATATGTCACACACAATAATGTGTGGAAACTGGGTTTCAGGGAATGTAAGTCATTCAGGCATCACCAAATAAAGTGTCTTTGTTTGTTTTGGCCCATTAAAATCTTTGTTTCCACAATACTTCAGATATACTAAAAAGGGCTTAAGTTGTTGCTTTCTATCTGCTGAAATATTAGTACAGTTCACTTATAGGTATTTACATTTTGTTGGGTTAGAAAAAACTGACTGTAACACAGTTCCCTTTACAAAATGCTCTCACATTGCAGTTAGAGAAAGGAAACTAAACACCATTTTCCATGCTAAAATAATGAGCAGCATGTTGTCAGAAGACATAGCCTGACATTTGACCTCTGTCTATGAACGTACAACAAATGAGACAAAATAAAACCAAATCCAAAGTCATCTTTATTGCTCATACACCTTCGGAACTCCAGCATGGTAATTTTAGGGTTGCTGCAGCAATTCCTGCACCCCTACTTTCAGCGCCTACGTGAGTGAACGAGAGATGCGAGTGAATCTAGCACTCTTTTGGAGGTAGGGAAACAGGTGGTTGCCATTTTTCTTTGTTCCCTTTCATCTCGTGATTCTTTTTTTCTTTCTTTTTTCATCTAGTCTACCTTCCATTCTCCGCTCATCTTTGTTTGTCTTTTGCCATAATCCATCCTTTTTTAATGTCTGCCTTTCCCCCGCTTCCTTTCAAGCTATCCTCCATCTATCAATTCATTTATCTACCTTCCTTCCATACTTCTCTCCATCTTTCTCAACATCCATCCAACTATCCATCCCCTCTCCGACTCCGTCCCTCTTTCATCTGTTTCCGTTTATTCCTTCAGACAATATCTAATAGCGCCATCATACTATTCTCTTGGAGCAGTATTTGTGAGCTTTTATTTGGAGACCTGCGTCTTCAATAAAAGTCTTAGGAGCTGTAAACATCAATTTAAAGGCTTTAAGTTACACAGAACTGTGACACTCTCTCACCCCTGCTCAAGCTTCCAAAGTGTGGGGTGTCTGACGTCCAGAATAAAAGACTGCCATTAAAGAAGTAACAACTGCAAATGGATTTAAATCTAAAAATAACAGACAGTAAAAGGAAACTGTGGACAAGTGGAAAGACAACTGCCCCAACTTCAGTCTCTTCATCAGCAATGCTTGCACTTTTGCTGGAGGGTGTATTGCCAATAGCAGCGTTCATCTGCCTAGCTTAATGCAATTAGAGCATCTTTTCAGCAAAGCAAGAATATATGACGCTTCCAGCTAATGCTACAAAGTCAGCCTGGGCAAGGGAAGGAAAATTATAAAGATTTCAGAGGCAGAAAATCTTAGGCAAACTGCCCTACTATCCTTACTACTCCTGTTGGGGATTTTCTACTCCCCAGGGCAATTCTTCACCACAAGTATGGAACAAACCATAGCAAGTAAATATATGCCAACCCAGGAATGCATACATGCAAAGACTAGTTGTGTTATGTCTGTGTACATCCTTCCTTTGACTGAGCCTCCTATGTTTGATTCCTGGTTTTATTCTCCTAGCTGTTAGTTCAAACAAGCCGAAGGTATAGGGGCACAGAAAGTGGCCAGTTTGTCCGTATGAATGTGTGTATTCCTCTATTTGGATTCCTTAGCATATTAATGTCAGACATATTGCTTTTGCAAATCTTGTTTCTGTATGTTATATGTCTTTTAGTTGTCTGTTGCTACAATCTATTGTCTACAGTGTCAATACTTAGAATGCGCTTTAGGTCAGCCCACTGCTTGCCATTGGTTTGCTTTCTTGCCAATCCTAATCACCTACTTCTCATTTGATGCATTTGATGGCTTTCCATTCTCTTTTGTGTTTGTCCCTCTCCTCGATCATAGCTTCTTTACCAAGCTTTTGATAGAATGACTCCTATTCTTCCATTGCATATATTCAGGGAACTACTCTTAGCTTGTTTCTGTCAGTACTGTGTGAGAATGCAGGTGCTTTCCTACTCTTTCTCTTGTGTTGCTTCCGTTCAAATCCCCAGTCATTTCCTTGTATTGTTTGTTGCTTCCACCAACCCACCCTGTCCCAGTCAGTTTGCCATTTTTAAAACGTTTGCACCTCCTCAATAGGCTCCTCTGCTGCTTACCCTGCACCTACCACTCCCACCTGAATTTTCTCTTTTCTTTTGCAACTTACCAGTTGCTCCCCTCATTCTGCTTCATTTCCTTCTCTATTTTGGAAGACTAGGCAGCTACAACTTGCTACCAGGCTGCTCCTTTTTAAAAATAAATGTGGCTTGACACACATTTTTTTTTTATTATTTAGCTCTGCAAAATGGTGTCCACCATCTTGGAACGGTAAATTGTGATAAAAAGAAAATGGCCACTGCATCCGGACAGTGATGATGCATATGCGGCATGCAGGGTGATGTTTGGACTGATGTAGCATCATAATGCCTACAAATGCATGCTTATGACATGTGTACATATGCATCATTGCACTTTATGGTCAATGCTAAACAGCATTGACAAAAAGCTTTTATTCTCATTTTCACTATGCTGAACAGCATCAGCAATTTGGCAAAGCCATACACTTAACATTGACCAAGCGAAAGGGCGAGACTTATTTTCTTTGCCAATGCCTGTTATACTTGTAAAATTCATGCATAGTTTTGAGGTCAGCGTTTTCTATTTTATGTTAACTACTCTATTAATATTTTTCAATCTCCTCTGAGGCTACTTTTGGTTAACCACTTTGGAATGAATGAGATATCCATTGGTATGTTTTTTTTCTGGGTTGATAGATTTACAAAAAAAAAGAATGGCACTTATTTCAAACAATCTAGAAAAAAGACAGATAAAAGTATTCCAAATAACACGAAGTCTATATTCTAGCAATAGATAATAGAAGGTTAAAATATATAATCAAATGTTCTGATTCTTCTTCAGAACTTCCAAAATAAAATTAGCCATCCTGCTGGAAATAGGAACATTATCTATGCCTAAAGAGATTACATATAAATGAGAAAAGGTTGCCCTATGCCTGTGTGCTGAGGGGTAGCATTATCTAAGCTCCATATTTATTGGTTATGGTGTATTCCCTTGTTTAGTGGTTAATCCACTTTGGGAGCAATGTAGGAAGGTATGTGCCATTCATGGATGTGTTGGATGGTGTCTACTGGACAAGCATCCCTGCCTGATGCTCTCCCTTATATCAATTTACCAACTTCACTTGGGTTTTCTGATCTGCCATTCTGAATGTATGTGGGTGCTCCTAGATCTCTGTTGTGTCAACAACACAAATACTCCTCAAGGAATGGTTTAGAAAACGTTTCAAACATACACTAGATATTTGGTCAAATAGATCCAATCAAAGGAAGCAATTAAAATATAAAAACAAAATAATAGAACATGGAAAGAGGCGTGCTCAGTGCTGGGATATAACTACAAATATTTTCCATACATTAGTGAAAGTGTGCAGTCTTTGAAAGCCAATAACTTATAAAAATCAAAATCACAAAGACATTTGTTACACAGCAAGATTGTAAAGTATTTCCATGAATGTTTCTGAGAATAGATCTTGTGTTATTGAGGACAACTACTCAATCAAATACCAAAGACTCTGGGGCCGATTCCGATCCGTTAAAAATATTCCCCGTACGAATCGTATCCAGATTTTTTTCCGTACGAGTCCCGTACAAACTGGCAAGTACGATTCGTATGTTAAAAAATCCATACGAATCGCACTGGGAAAATTCCCCGACACGTTCTCGGGTCGGAAACAGTGTCCGACACGTCCCCGGACAGTTTTACGTACGAATCGGTAAACCGAAGTCCGAGCGCGCAAGTACGATCCGTCTCGTCTGTCCGAATGCACAACCGTATGGAAAAAACACCGTACAGAGCGAACTCCCATGGCAACCATGGAGACGTCCAAACATGTGCCTGCATACGAGCCGAACACCCCCCCCAGCCCACCCCCCCACGTATGCACCGTACCCCCAGCCCCACCCCCAAGTATGCACCGTACCCCCAGCCCCACCCCAAGTACGCGCCGTACCCCCAGCCCCCCATGTACGCGCCGTACCCCCATCCCACCCCCCCGTAGGTATGGAGCGTACCCACACCCCCGTAGGTACGGAGCATACCCCCACCTTACCCTGTAGGTATGGAGCGTACCCACACCCCCGTAGGTACGGAGCGTACCCCCACCCCACCCCCATAGGTACGGAGCGTACCCACACCCCCGTAGGTATGGAGCGTACACCCACCCCCGTAGGTACGGTGCGGACGCTGGGGGTCCACACCGTACCTACGGGGGTGTGGGTACGCTCTGTACCTATGGGGGTGTGGGTACGCTCCGTACCTACGGGGGTGTGGGTACGCTCCATACCTACGGGGGTGGGGGTACGCTCCGTACCTACGGGGGTGGGGTGGGGGTCCGCACCGTACCTACGGGGGTGGACGTACGCTCCGTACCTACGGGGGTTGGGTGGGGGTACGCTCCGTACCTACGGGGGTGGGGGTACGGCGCAGACATGGGGGGGTGCTGGGGTACGGCGCGGACGTGTAGGGATGGGGGTATGGTGCGTACCGGGCCCCCTTTTCACCGTGCATCGTGGCATACTTAGCTTTTCCGGCACTTTTTGGGTCCCGTAAAAATATTGCCGTGCGAAGTGCTGTGGGTACAAATCGTACTTGCTGGTCCGTAAAACGCTGCCTGACTCTGTGCAAATGTCGCATACGCGGTGTCCCGGATCGGAATTGTGGGTATTTTTTAGCCTGTCGGTGTCTTTTACGATTCGTATGGAAATGGTGTTTCTGTACGAATCGTACTTGCAGGTTTGTAAGGTGTTTTTCCCGGTACGAGTCGGACGGAGAAAACGTTCCGTCCGACGGTTCGTACTCGGGTTTTCCAGGATCGGAATCGGCACCTCTATGCCTAGAGTATGTGTGGTGTTTTTACCTATATTGTAATGGTTGATATGAGTGAAAACTTTGACGTTTCTCTCTCCTAGTGTATCAAAACCTGAATCAAAACCATGAGACCATTTTCAGGATAGAAGAAATTGAATTGGACCCTTAAGCCTGTGCAAAAAACAAAAGTTGCATGAACATAAGTTGTGGGAGCAGATCCAATTTATTTTCGATGGAAGAGATAAGACTCTAAATCAAATGGAAAGGCCAGAGGCACTTCTTTTAAATAGCGAGTTAAAGAGGTGTATTGAATCACCGTGGTGACAGTAGCTGAACAATCTGCTAACAGCAAAGCATGTGAGTGGCACTAATGGATTCTCTGCTTCTTGGCAGCTGGCCTGCAGTAATAGAACAAATGATGTAAAGGAAGTGTTGAACTCACTTCAGGCAGGTGCTGAGTGTAGGTCATGCTGGATCTAGATGAAGGAGAGAACCTGGGTAAAACGGCTGACACTATAGTGTTAGGCCTGATTCATGATATCTGCCCATTCACTAAGACCTCTTCTAGGTTCATACCCAATTAGTGAAGTATGGGGTGCACTTGTGGAACCCAACAGAGGAGTCATTATTTTCCAGTGCCTGCACCCAGTGGTAGATGTTACAGAGCACGGAATAGAGGGTCTACTTCTGGGACACCTTACACAAAGTGAAACAGGGCTGAACTTGAAGGATGCCATGTGGATTAACATGAAATCAACCAGAAGGTAAAGATAATAAGTTTTCCAGGACGTAACTATTCCTTAGCCATGCGCAGCTTGATAGACTAGCTACTCATTCATTTTTTATTGCAGGTAGATCCTTCACAATATAAAAGTATTTCACAGTCCATAGCTCCATAACCTTATGTTACAAACAATTAAACAAACAGCAAAACACATTACCATAACCCATTTTACTGAGACTTCTACATGATGTTGCATCAGACAAATGTCAGAAGAAGCAATGTAATTATACTACCACAAATTATTCTGAACTCACCATTTCAGACCCAGAGTATTTTCCTAAATAGATGTGACTGCCTCAAAGCAGGCCTTGTCACAAGCGGATGAGTGATTATATAACATGGATAAGCATACCCCCTCACTATCAGCTGCCTTGTACTATCATTCAGTGCCTGGAAGAGAGGATCCTTAATTACCACTAACAGAACATAAATAGATACCTCAAGGAAAGGTAATGGGTTGTGAGTTTCTGTTGCAGTTAAATTGCTTCACATCTTCAGGGCATTGGAAAAAAAGGCAAATAATTGGTAGAGGAAAAATAGGAGCAACATTCCAGTAATCATGGGGGGCATTTAAAATGGCAGGAAGCTTTCCCCATATAGAGAAGAGTCCAAGTATCTATGGGAAAGTAAAACATTCCCTAAAGGGAGCTAATAAAGTGCAACAGTTGAAAGAAGAGTCTTAGCAGAAAAGGAAAGAGTGTAATCATCACTGGAAGAAATGCCTTTCATAGAGGTAGGAATAAATAAATACTTTGCTTTCTTAAGGGAAGTGTTAAACCTGTCAGCCCCCAAAGCTTTTGCCTTCTCCTCTTCTGTTTTGCTGAATTAGTTTTTGTTTGCCTTCGGTGTCTCCATATACTTTACCACTGATAACCAGTGCTAAAGTGCTTGAGCACTCTCCTTTAAACATGGTAAAATTGGCTTACACCTGCTTGGTGTAGTTAATTTACTGATAAGTCCCTAGTAAATTGGTATACTATATACCCACAGCCTGAAACGTCAATGCTAATAGTGGGCCTGCAGCTCTTATTGTGACACCTACTTAAATAGCCCCTTATAAGATGTATTAGAATTGCCATTGTAGCCTGTGGGCAGTTATTGACTGCCAATTCAATTTGTCCCCCAAAATATTTTGCAAAGCCTAAAACTAAATTTTTATTTAATACATATATGTCACCCCAAGGGTTGGCTACACACAGCCCAGAGTATAGGCTGCTTTGAATTATAAATGTGGGACATATACTTTTATGTTTTACAGGTACTGGTGGGAAAAAATGAACAAATGTGTGAACTAGTGTGAGGTCTACCTTGCTCACCGGATAACATTGGGTTACCTTCTTTCATTTAATAAGGGATAACTTTTGTTTGGGAACAGGTAGCAATGTCATGTTTGGTGCCTAAGGAATTGCAATTTAAATCCCTCTTTAATAGTACAGTCAGATTTTAAGTCACAATTCTGAGCATGCCACTTTTAGAAAGTTTATATTTTCTTGGTCTAGCCATTTGGTGCCTGCAGCCCACACATGACTAGGTGTAGTTGGCAATTGGCGAAGCTGTACTTCTATTTCAGAGGAGCTGCCTCAGCTCATACACAAATAACTTCACACTGCCCTTTTGCGACTCCCACCCAGTGGCACCTTGGCAGGGAGGTAGGAAATGCCAAGATCATCTGTGGGAGGGATGCACTGGAAGTTTTGTCCACTTCAAAGCTGGCACCAGTATAAATATAGGACCCTAAGACCCACTCTTCATTTCACTTCTGGAGGTCTGGAGGTCGCTCAGAGGACTGACCTGCTGCCTGAGGCCTGCAGTGTACTTTATAGGATTATCCTGATGCGCCATGAGGACTTTCCCACTACCTGAAGCCTGCCCTCAGAGGACTGCCCTGCTGCTTGAGACCTACTTTCCTGCCTGGACTCAGGGTGACTCAAAGGGCTAATTTGCTGGCCTCCTGTTCAGAGCTACAGAGGCACAACTTTTAAATTGCACCCTGAACCAGACTGGAGTGAGCCCACTACTAGTGGTGCTCCCAATCCTGGACCCTCGGAAGTGGTGCTAAAGGTGCCCAACAAGCCAAGATCTAAAACCTGGGATGTGGAATAATTTCAGTAAAAAAGTGCTCTGAGAACAGAGGAGTCCTGAACTTCCCTGCTTGTCACTCTGCTCAAGGTGCATTGCCGGTCTCAGTAGCTCCCACTATATTGCTCTCAACTGCAGTAAATCCTGTTCAGCATCTCCTTTCTAGAAGAGTATATGCCACTGGTGTTGCGGGGATTCTGCTCATGCACAGAACTATGCACAGGAAACCAGAACCTCAGTGAATTGTGGTGTACCAAAAAACTCATCTCAGTACCTAGAACCCCTATCCGACTAGCATCAGTGTCTCATTCGTTCTCCGTACTATATCGAAGCTACCAATGATTAGACAACCCAAAACAAGTGACTTAGAATACTCTCAGGAATGGTGGGAATCAAGAACACCTTTTCGTTGTTATTCTCATATCAGTCCAAAATGTGAGTAATCAGAGACACAGAAAAGTTTAAATGTTTATTTTTAACTACGTGCTCTAAGATGCAGTATTTTGGCTAACATAAGCAAACAAATGATTAGAAATAATACCATCAGCATTTTTACAATTCCATAGAAAACAAAGGGAGAAATCATATTATAATGATAGTGTAAACAGGTCCTATAACACCTTGCTTACCGCCCTCCCCTGACTAATAGGCTAGTTTTATAATAATAATAGAATGTCTCTAGCTTTGAATGGGGAACCCCATACCTCCAAGATCAGCTTAGGTGCATCACATCACAAGATCAGCACTGCTCTCTGTGTCTGGAAAGGTTTTCTCCAAGAGCTCCAGCATCATGCATGCAATGCAATATTAAAGGCACCAGAGTTTCTGATATTTGCAGCTATGTGCTTGTTGTGTCTAGAGCGTGGGCTAATCAACCTGAATTCAACAGCATACATTGTTATTTGACCTTGACGGTTTCTGCACACAGTGTTCAGACTAAGGTCGCGGTGCAATTCTAGGGATGTGCAAAACAGACCGTTCTCATGTGAAGAAAAAGCAAGCAAGCAGTTTTACTTATAATAACAGCTACCTGTAGTGTTATGTGCAAAAGCAGCAAAGTGGCAAGATGGCGTTAACATCTAAAACGCTTAGGCTAACATAGCAATGTGTGCAGGCAAAACCCTGTCTGCACTACACTGGACATCTTTGACTTCCACATAAGTGATTATGTCCGAATGTAGAAATCTTCACAGCGACTTCGACCATCAGTTCCCCGATGATGTAATCTCCATTTTGGACACCATAGGCTGCCTTGCCCCACTATTCTTTACCTTTCAGGAAATTTTCTTTGAAATTCCTTCTAAGTCCAAAGGTAAGCTGAAACCGGGCCCAATCTACTTCCTGGATGTATTTTTATGGAAATCTTTAAAATTGCACATCTCCGGTTCTACTAATTGGATTTTTTAATTATGGTGTTAAATACTTTATTAAATTTCACTCTATTTTTCCAAATTAGTTTGGGATTTATCTTGTGTTGTGTTTCCACTTTATTACTGTTTGAGTGCTTCTTACATTCTTTACACATTGCCGCCAATATAAGCCTGACTGCTTTTGTGCTAAGCTACCTAGGGTTAAGCACAGGTTAATTGAGTGGTGTTTGTGGTTCATACTGACAAGGATTGTGTCTGTTACTTGAGAAGGGGTTACCCACCCACCCCCATCAACCAACAGCCCCATTTCTCACATGAAGTAATATTAATATGGCTATAGTAAGCTAATAAACGCAACAAGAGATATTTTGGTGGAACTGAGAATTCATTTATATTGTTTTTACTAAAGAATATGAAATCTCAGGTGTATGACATAGATTAACACACTATTTAACCACCTTAAATAACTTGTTTGAGCAATTACAGGAGAAAAGATATGCTCAGCGGCCATTGAGATTCAATTGTGAGCTTCTTGGAGAATCAATGAAGAGCAGTAGCAGTATCAAATTAATGAACAGTGATTGACTGCACAATTGCTAAAAAATGTCAACTAAAGAAATGCGTAATGTCTACTAGATTCTTGTTATGGACAGACCAGCAATCAGCATGAAAGATTTTAAAGAAATTTCCACAATATATTTAGGTAATTATTTTTAAAATTACCTTGTGCTAATGGCAGGAGTCACTAACTTGCTCTGTGAAGTACCAAGTATTTTATTTCTTTGTGAAAAGAGGCTTAATTTTGAGGAAAGGTGAGGAAGGGGTATTACTGAAAGATAACAAAATGAAGGACCCATATTCACTACCCTTTACAATTCAAAGCAATACATTTTTTAAAGAGCGCAGTTGCTTCCAAGGAAGCGTCCCGGTGCTAGCAGCAGAAAAACAGAGAAACCCAATCAATCGAGAATCACAAACCAAGAGCTGAGCTGCAAAGAGGGAAGTCTTTAGCTGTTTATGAAAGATTGATTCAGGTGGAACTGCGCAGAGTGCAGTAGGAGGGGCATTCCAGAGCTCAGTGTTAGGAAAACAAAAGATCTTCCTCCCCTTCTGGCCCTACGCACTCTTGGAACTTGTAATAGCATCATAGAATTGGAATGCAAGGCTCTGCTCTAAGAGTACAACTTTCAGTCTTCTTTTCAGATACATAGTACCTTTCAAGTGAAAGGCACTGTACGCATAAATTAATGTTTTCAATTTGAGGCAGCAGCTGATGGGCAGTCAGTGCAATTGGAAAAGAGAGGCGGATACTCATAGGCACGCCGGCACCTTCAGAATTAGAGCTGCCTCAGCATTTTGAATGGTCTGCAGGCAATGCAGCAGGTAAGAAGGCAAGCTCAGGTACAGACAGTTTGCATAATCCAGAACAAAAGAATGGTTCCGCACACAAAAATGTGATTGAAGTAAGTATAGAAACAGTGAACAATGAACAGTCTTAATAAGCAAACAGAAGGATTTCGGATTCCACGATGCATCTTTATCCAAGAAAGATTCTTTATTGTGTTTATACAAAGATAAAATCCAGTTTGCGTAATCCAGTTTGAATGTCATCAAGGCATAAACTATGGTCTTCCAATTAGTTTATGGAACTAAGGGCCAGATGTAGGTAAAAACCAAATTGCGAGTTTTTAATAGTGATTTTTACCGAATTGCTCTTAGGAACTCGCAAACTCTGATGTAGACAAAAATTTGCTAAAAGTTAGCGAGTCAGTAATAATCGCTAAATCAATACCGAATCTGTATTACCGAATCGGTATTTGCGAAATCGCAATTTAATAAAATCGCAAATTAGCGACTCTGCTATTCCGGTGCACCCTGATGACATCACAACCAGGAATAGGCCTGACACATGCTGTTTCACTGAGCCTGAAACTGTGGGAGAGGGAGGGAGCAGGATCACACACCCAGGAGCTGCACAGTAATTGCCAAGCAGACACCAAATTCAAGTATGGAGTCACAGAGGAGAAGGGAAAGGAGCCCGCAGAGAGGAAGAGGAAACACAAATTTAGCAAGAAGGAGTTGGAGGTTTTAATAGAGGAGGTGGTAAAGACTCACGACCAATTGTTTGGGAAAAAATCTCAGCATGTTTCTGAATTGCAGAAACGTAAGATATGGCTAGAAATACAAGAACAAATTAATGCCATTGGTGTCACCCAGCGCTTCATTGACGAGCTGAAGAAGCGCTGGTCTGACCTCCGTTCCCGTGCCAAGGAGAGGGTGGCTGACACGCTCAAACAAGCTAATCAGACAGGTGGTGGAACATCACCGGCGCCAGAAACAACACCCCTAGAAGAATTGGTGGAGTCCACCCTCCAGCCTGACACCATCATTGGCACTGGAGATGCGGACAGCTCAGCCAGAGGAAATACCAGACAAGGTAAGATGCATGCACAGCATGGTGTGCCCCCCCTCCCCAACCCCCAATCCCCAATGAGCAAGTATGAATCCCACTCTAGTCCATAATGTGCTAACAACCAGCAATGCATCTTAGGAGATGTAGTCCCAATTAACACATTGCATACCAGTGAGTCCACTGAACGCAAGTGCATGTGACCCACACCAGTAAATAAGCAAGCTGGGGACTGTTAGTTTGAATGGCATTCATGTAATTTAATGAAACACAAATGCTGCAAGGCAAGTCAGTAAATTGACATTCTGTACCCACAGGCGAGCATACACCCCAGACTGCTGCGAGGGAGAAGGAAGAGGCACCTAGGGGACACAACAATCAGGAGGAAGAGACCCTGTCACCCGCAGATGTCCTACCACCACCACCACGAGACCCAGGAGGTACACAGTGGGTAGCCTTCAGGAGATGGAGGGGTCAGAGAAGGAGAGCACGGGAGCCCCACGGACCATGCAGGAAGAGGCAGAACAGTCTCCAGAGACACAGTCACCCATGGAGCGTTGCCACACAAGTGCTCGATGACACAGACCAAGGGTGCACAGTCCAGATGTACAGGGTGAAGAGTCCAGTGTATTTGCAGGTCTTGAGCGAAAAATGTTGAAGGTGCAGCAGCTGCAAGGAAAGACAAAGCAGTCAATGCAATGTCAGATGGTGGCCATGAACAAACACATGAGGGACATGAAGGAGGGCATAAATGGTCTTAACAACACTGTTGCACAGGGCATGCGGGACATGGCTGAGGCTGTAAGGCTGTTGTGCAGCAAAATGAACATTGAATGTGGGGCAAGGACCAGGGACAAACAGTGCATGGAAGGGTACACAAAGGAGGTGAACCGCCTATGCAATGCCACCTCTGTCCTTAGCAAACGGTCAGTGGCCATGCAGTTGGAAATGGCTCACTGCAGCCAGGATGTCGCTAGGAGGTTGGTTACTGTCACCACTGCATTAGAAGTGCTCCAGACAACACACATCGCTGCCACAGGGTCTGGGGATGGTGGTGAAAGTGAGGAGGTAACAAGTCACAGCAGCATCACTCCACCAATTTCTGAGTCCAGGAGGTGCAGTGCAAGGCAAGGTCCAGCCGCAGGACAGTCCTCTAGGGAGGGCAGTTTGCAACGTGAGCGGAGCAGTGCTGTACGTGCCCGCAGGAAATAAAACCATGCTTCAGCTGACATTGGGAGATGGGTGAAGTAACCCATGTAACCAACTGATAAGGGATGACAATGAGCATGCAGTCTTTCAATGCCATGCTGGGATTGTTGAGTCACTGAGAGGCCAATATAGTGCAAAGGTGTGCAATCCTATTGCCTGATGTAAGGTCAATAAAACACTTTTGCACAATTGCAATTACTCACTTTGTCTCATTACATACTCAGAAATAGTTGCGTGTGATCTCTGCCTGTCTGTGTCTCCCATCTGGTGCTGCTACGACACCTGCTGCGCTGTGCAGTGGCTGTGGACATGCCTCACCCTCATCCTCAGTATCAGTGAGTTCCACGGGTGCTCCCTTCTTTGTGGCCAGGTTATGAAGCATGGCACATGTTGCTATTATTTTGCAGCAGATCAGAGGGCAGTACTGCCATGCACCTCCACTTTTGTGGAGGCAGCGGAACCTGCTTTTCAGGAGTCCAAATGTATGCTCCACCACATTCCGCATTGATTTATAGGCCACATTAAATCTCCTCTCACTTTGGGTAGATGGGTTGAGGTATGGAGTCAGGATAAATGGCCGCACCGCATATGCGCTATCACCTAAGTGGTAAAGGAAGTAACATTATTCACAGTCAACCACAGATACATCCAAGGTATACATCAGGGTGTGTCACATTGATTTACCTAGCAGGTATCCTTCTCCGAATTCACCCCCAGCCAGACGTGTATAGATCCCACGATTCCTGAATATGTAGGAGTCATGCGTGCTCCCTGGGAATTTTGCTACAATATCGGTGATGATGTGAGACGCATCACAAATGACCTGTACTTTGATTGAATGTGTTGACTTACGGTGCCGATATATGTACTCAGTAGCAGAGAGGGGGCAGATTGGAATATGTGTCCCATCGATGCACCCTATAACATGTGGGAACTGGGCCTTCTGATTACAATACATCTTTGTCTTATGCAGTTCCGTCTGTGTGCTGGGGAACCGGATATAGTGGTGCATTCTTTGCATCATGGCATCCAGGAATGTTTTGAAAAAGTGTGACAGGCAACTTTGTGAGACACCACCAGCCACAGCTATAACCCCCTGGTAACTACCTGATGCAAGTAGGTGTGATGCAGATTGGGGTGTACAAAATCTCCCTACTTCCACGGATAGAGTAATTTCACAGTTACACGCACATACACTCACCATACACTAGGGCCCATTTCACTAACATACACTCAAATACTCCACCAGCATTGAACCTGTGGAAAGAAAACTCCTAAACACCTCACCTCTACACTGAGGTCAATAAGACCTAGTTATTGTAATTGTCATAATCTAAACAATCTATAAAACAATAATCAAATAGAGTACTCAATAATTGACAAGAAATAATCACCAACACCGTATTTAAACTTATGATTCTTTATCTAAAATTAGTCAAAAGAAATTAATCAGAATAAATCATTTTCTCATAATTACCTATTCTAGCTAAATGTCAGAATGGGTCATCAGGACAAGTCTCTCAGTAGAAGTCTCCCGAGTCACCGTCCTCACAGCATCGATCCTCACCAACGCAGGTTTGGGAAGAAATGGCAAAGTGGCCTCCCACCCTCTCTAAGCTAACAATATTTATAATGAAACTTGCAATATAAAAGAAACATTAAATGTTCTACACGTCCACCGAACCGCTGAGCAGAGCGAGCAGGAAAGGATGTAGCATCGCTACATTTGGAAAATCTCCGCTCAGGAAAAAATCACAAAAATAAAAAAACAGAACAGGAACTAAAAAATTGTATCCTTTAACATCCACATTTCCTCAGCGCTAACACGATGACTTCAGAGTCCATCCAGTTCATTCTTTATGGCTCCTTTGTCCTCCAAGGTTACTCAAACATTTCTTGGTTCTTGGAGACTTGCCCAGCACTGCTACTGTCCTCACGGAAAGTTTTAACCAGGCGAAGACTGTGGTCAGATGATTCAACCATATTCAGCAAGGCCCTCTCATCACAAATCTTTCACTCGAGGCCAGGCTGCAAACGGCGGACATTTTACGCTAGGCCAAAATGGACCATCTTAATTGAAAGAGACAAAAACAACGTTACCACAGCATAATGATTAAACAGTGTTAACCCCACTAATACCCTTATGTGTATGTAATTATCTAGCTTTTGCAACACAGAAAAGCATTAATTCAAAAGCGTTTCGTGCTTTAAAATAAACAGCACTCAGCAACGTTTATTTAATAAAACATGCACATTTATTAAATAGCAATACGAAAGCATTCCCTCGTGTTGGTTTTCTTCTCATTAGTACATTGGTAAGTTTAAACATATACACAAAACAAATAATTAATAATTTAATAATTAGTAGTTTTAATTATGACAAATAGACAAACCAGAGCTTAAAAACCCAATAGATTTTCATCAGAAAATCCTGCTCCAGCAATCCCCCCTTTGGTGATTTTATCACCAAATAACCCAAAAAATAAAAAATTTAGTGAAATTTAGTCCCATTTTAGGAGAAATTGGAAATGTCTTTTTCCTCCTTACACAACACTACACACCAGACACTCTTTCATCATCCCTCTTTGTTTCTAAGTAGACACTCTCCCTTAATTCTTCTAATTCAATTTCTTGTGGTTCTCTTTTCAACCTTTTATTTCTCTTTTCATTGTTTCTTTTAATTATTTTCTTTTTCCCTCCCTGTTTTTACAACACAAACACACCAATCTCAATATCAATAAAGCAACAATTATACAAGTTAAAGGAAACAGTATCTTACCTATAATAGTACTACCTATTTTTGCAATAAAACTCTTAACATCAACTATTTTATTAGCTATTTTAGTCCAAATACTTTCAGCTTCAAGTGGTACTAATTCTTCATGCAAATCAGTAATATTTTTGATATAGACCTTCAGGTCTTTGCTTTCGTCTGGAATGTAAGTGCAACAATGTTGAACTTTCAGCATTCCACAAACTCCACCCTCCTTAGCCAATAGAATATCAAGAGCAAGTCTATTTTGCATAGACATGGCACGTACAGCAATTAGTTCCGTATTCACCAAAAGAAACCCTCCAGCGGTATTTGTCGATAAGCGATCCACCACTGTTGACAGTTTCCGAATCCCATAAGCATTTAAAGAAATTCCCACTGCTGGAATTAAAGCTCCAAAAATGTCACCCACTATTTCAGACCAAGTTTCCCTCTTGAAGCGCATTAGTAAATCAATATGTTCTACATCTTCTATCCTATCTATATGAAAAATCTTTGGAAAAACCAGGCCCACATAACACGTGCCATACCAATGGTCAGGCAACTTGTAATAAGCCTTGTTCCCACAAGCATAATACACTCCTGGAAAAATTGTATCTTCTCCACCTCTGAAACCCCATCCTGTTGCAATGAAGTATGTATCATGACATTCACTAGTCCCAACAAAATATGTATCATATTGAGATTTCCCTCTTGTAATGCACAGCTTACCCTTCTGTGGTGCATCTAAAGCTAAAGTTGGACTAGCTCCATTTCTCAATTCTTTTCCCATCTCAATGTCCCAAATTGTCTCACTCACTTTGTATTTCCCTGCCTTTTCATGCATACTCAAACTCCTTTCCTCCACCATGTTTAGGAAAGCTTTCTCCTCTTCTTCCAAACTACAAGTTAAATTATTCTTAAAAATGTAATCTAATGTTAATTCTTCTTTCTCAATAAAAATCTCACCAAAAATGTTAGCTTCTTTAGCTGGATTCAGCTCTTTGTTCATTGGCAAGTGCCCAAAAATACTATCTTTATTAGACATCTTATAATCTATTTTCCCTAAGAGATAAAAAACACTACTTAATACACTACAAGAAATTCCATACGTAGCTGGTAAATGGTGATAAGTAACACCCTCTGAAACCGATGCAGGTAATTGCATACAAATGTAGCAATCCCTAACTTCCATTGTTTTCACATATTCGTATAGCAACTTTGAAAAAACATTACTAGAAAAATCATTAATTGACCTATCTTTATGCATGTAAGTATTACTAATTCTAGCTGAAACTACTTTTTGCGAATTCTTCTCTGCATTTGTCTCATTCTCAGTATGTATTTCAAATGTACCTATTGAAACTCTAAATGTAACTAATAAAGCTAAAATACCCCATAGTAGCATTAATAATCCAGTACAGCAGCAGCACATTCTACACCATCTTCTTAAGAAGGCACATCTACTCTGATTATTCTCTATGTTAGCCATTTTACTACTTTGACCTTGTCTTTTGACTTAGCCTCTACTACTCCACTACTGAAATTTCTCGAACTTTGGATTACTTCAGACAGCTGAATTCCAGACTTTCTTCTTATCACTTTCTTCAAGTGATTTCTTCAGTTCACTCAATTTGGATATTCATCACTTTTCACTCCTTCTTCTTCAGCAACATCAAATTGTATCAGATCATCAACAACATCCTGTGCATCTGACTCTTCTCCAATGTCAGTCAGGATAACTCTTAAGATTCCAACAGATTCTTCCTTTTCCTCAACCACTTTTCTCAAGATCCCCTCCGGATTGTCTCGATTCACTGTTTCTTCTTCTCCTTCTTCAGACAGTGCCACATAAGACCATTCCGGTGATCTGTACTTTTGGTTGGGTCTTCTAATTCTTTTTATTTCCTCAGGTTCTCTTGACTCCTTTTGCTCCTTCCTTTTTACTTCGTTTTGACTCGACACTTCATTCACTTGTTCAGCTTTCGATGTATTTCCTCTTATCAGTCTGTATCTCAGCCTCTTTACTCTGTTGTTAGGCCAAAAATCTCCTCTTACGACCTTTTTTGGTCTTGTTTCTGTATTATTTCTTTCTCCAATCCAAGTTCTCTTTCTCAGAACTCGACCCTCTGATTTTCCATTCTCACTTTCATCCGATTCTGTTTCAAATGCCTCTTGTTCTTCAGCAGTTTTCTTTCGCTCCACAGTCTTTTTCACCACTATTTGAGACTTCCCTACTTCTTTCCCTCCTCGGGTCTCCGACACGCAATCTTCTTGCTGTCTACTTGTCCCTTCACCTAACTTGTCAAGAATATTCCCTACACCTCCTCGGGGGTCTTCCGCAATCTGTCCCTCTCTATCTTCTTCTGACCCTACTTCTTCAGATATAATCTCAAGTGGTTCTTCAATCTCCTCCTCTTCTGATTCAGGAGTAATTTCTGTGGAACTGCTCTTTTCTTTTCTTTTTCCTCCACTGCTTTTTGGAACTTCAGGCTCTCTTTCAGAATCTGATCTCCTTTCTGAGATTCTCAATGGTTCTCTTGAAGCCTTTTCTGCTTCTTTTCCTGAACTTTGATTTTTTCTCACTGGTTCTGGGTCTTCATCATCACTGGAATCTGACTCTTCAAAATACTCTCTACCAGTCCCATCTTTTGGATTTGGAACTCTCAGAGTATGACTTGCATGCACCCAGTTTTTCACACCAGCACACTTCACTGCAGTCGTCGTAGTTAGAATGACTTGTCTTGGTCTTCCCCACCTTGGAACCAAGCAATTTCTTCTTCTGTGAACTTTAATCCTCACCCAGTCTCCTGGACTCAGATCATGAGCTTGCTTCTTCTCAAGTGTGGTAGCTTCTTCTCCAATCTGGTGAAACACAGAATGAACTGCGTCAGCCAGGCCTTTACAGTAATCCAAAATCATGTCATCAGTTATTGTCATCAACCTATTGACAGGTACATATGCATGTCGCATTGCACGTCCCATTATGATTTCATGTGGACTTAAACCAGTAGTTCTATCTGGAGTAGATCTAATAGTCATTAGCACTAGAGGCAAGACATCCGGCCATTTCATACCTGTGGCTAAACACATCTTACCAATCCTGTTCTTGATTGTGCCATTTATCTGCTCAACAACACCAGAAGCCTCTGGTCTGTATGCACAATGTAGCTTCTGCTGTATGCTTAATGCTTCACAGATCAAACTCATGAGTTCATTATAGAAGTGTCCACCTCTATCAGACTCAATCGTTACCGGAAATCCGTACCTAGGAATCAACTCTCTTAACAGTAACTTTGCCACTGTTACTCCATCATTTCTCCTAGTCGGATAGGCCTCAACCCATCTTGAAAACAAACAGACTACCACTAGTACATACCTCAGTCTGTTCACTTGGGGCATTTCAATGAAATCAATCTGCATTCTTGTAAAAGGACCTCCTTCTCTGCCTATTGTTCCCAGACTCACCACTGTCTTTTTCCCAGTGTTAAATTGCTGGCAAATCAAACATCTTTGACAAATACTTTCCGCAATTGTCCTGAATTTTGCATTGTACCAGGTTTGCTTAAAAGACCTAATCATCGAATCCCTTCCCAAATGTCCCTGGCCATGATACATCCTTGCCATTGCTGACAGCATGGAGTTCGGCATTACTGGTCTGCCATCTCTATAGACCCAAACATGGTCTGTCTCTCTTGGGGCACAACCTGCCTTAATCCAATCTTTCTTTTCTTCCTCCTCTGCCTCATCCTGCAACTGTTTCACTTCATCCCACGTCTCTAAGACATTAGTAAACATCACAGAACAAAAAGACATTTCACCTTCTCGTTCCCGATTAATGGACTGGTTATTTTTGGCGCAATATTGAGCAATGTCATTTGCATAACGGTTGCCCACTGTCACAAAATCATCTCCTTGTCCATGAGCAGCACATTTCACAACTGCTAATTCTTTAGGCAGCTGTATCGCCTCAAGTAATTTCCCAATCACTTCAGCATTCTTTATTGGAGTCCCACTCGACGTCAAGAAACCTCTTTGTAGCCAAAGTTGGCCAAAGTCATGCACAACTCCAAATCCATACTGACTATCAGTCATCACAGTCGTTCTCAAATCTTTCCCAATTTCACAAGCTTTTGTCAATGCCACTAATTCAGCAACTTGCGCAGATTTCACTCCTTTCAATGATGATGCTTCCATTACTTCTGAAACCTTACACACTGCATATGCTGCACATAGCACACCCTCATCATTCCTCAGGCATGATCCATCCACAAACAACACATGATCACTCTCATGCAAGGGAAGATCCCTTATGTCTGGTCTCGGTTTTGTACAGTAATCAAGCACATCCAAACAATTGTGATCATCTTCTGTTTTCACACCCACATTTTCAATATCCGGCAACAGTGTCGCTGGATTCACATTCACACATCTCTCAAGTGTCACATTTGATGCTCCCAGAATGACTTTCTCATATTTAGTCAACCGACTATGTGACATGTACTGAGTTCTGCTTCTTGTCAAAAGAATTGCCACATTATGAGGTACGAATACCCTTAGAGGATATCCCATTATGATTCCCTCACTCTGTTCTAGGCTTCTGCATGTTTCAGACACAGATTTCAGACAACCTGGTAAACCCACAGCTACAGGGTCAAGTGTCGATGAGAAGTACGCAATAGGCCTTCTCAGTAATCCATGCTTCTGAATTAACACTGAAAGTGCACATCCATTTCTCTCACTGCAGTACAATTCAAATTCCTTTTCATAATCTGGCATACCCAAAGCAGGGGCTTCACACATTCTGCTTTTCAACTCTTCAAATGCTGCCATTTGTTCTCCATCTAGTTCCAATGGGTCTGTCATCTCACTTTTTGTCAGCTTAACCAGTGGCTTTGCTATCAGCGAAAAATTAATTATCCACTGACGACAATAACCCACCATCCCCAGGAACATTCTCACTTCCCTCTGGGTCTTTGGGGCCTTCATTTCCCTGATAATTTTGATCCTGTCATCAGTCACTTTTCTCAGACCTTTCTCAATATTGTGTCCAAGATAATGCACTTCTTTCTTGCAGAATTGCAATTTGGCTGGAGATACTTTTAACCCTCCATCTGCCAGATGATTCAGTAAAGCTATAGTATCTACTTCACAAGCTTCACGTGTCTTTGATGCCACAAGTAGGTCATCAATATACTGCACTAATACTGAGTTTTCAGGCATGATCAAACTCTCCAATGACTTTTTCAATAACTGATTGAATATTGAAGGACTCTCTGTATACCCCTGTGGGATACGACACCATGCTAAAATACGCTGGCCAAATCTAAATGCAAAAATCGGCTGGCTATCATGATGCAATGGAATTGAAAAGAAAGCATGACACAAATCAATCACTGTATACCACTCAGCATCATGTGGAATCTGATACAAAATCACTGATGGATTTGGCACAATAGGACAACATGCCACCACAATTTGATTAACTTTTCTCAAATCCTGTACAATCCTGAACTTCCCATTAGGCTTCTTTAGCCCCATTATCGGTGAATTACACGGACTACTCAGTAGTTCTCTCCCTGCTGAATCATTTTCTCAATTATAGGAGTTATTCCCTCAATTATTTCTGGTGTCATTTTGTACTGAGGAATGTTAGGATAAGTAATTCCCTCTTTCACTGAAATTTTCACAGGATCTACATTATTCATCAATCCCACATCCTCTCCAGTAAAATCCCAAACTGTCCTTTTCACTGTGTCTCTCAGTTCTTGAGGCAAATCCTCTGGATCAAACACAGCATATGCGCCAATTAACTCACTCTCTCTATTTTCTAGAGTCATTCGGTACAAAACATCCTCATCTGGTGTTTCAAAAGCTATTCCATCCGGTGTACAAAAAATTGTACAATTCATTTTACAAAGTAGATCCCCACCTAACAGGTTCACTGGACTTGTGTCACAGACAATAAATCTGTGCATGTCTGAAAATTTCCCTATTTGTACTCTTACTGGTTCAGTAAGACGTGTCTTTATTTGTGTATTGGCTACACCAACTACTTGGATTGCTTCATCCGAGAGAGGAAGATTTCTAATATCTGTTGACCTGACAGTTGATCTTGTCGCACCTGTGTCTACTAAAAAAGTAACACCTTCTTCATTTATTTTTCCATCCACAAATGGTCCTGCCTGGTCTATTTCTAGAGTTGCACCAAGTATGCACTCTTCCTCCTCTCTCCGGCACCGTCAATAATCACCCTCAGACTCACTCCCTTCATTCTTTAACAAGTACTGTTGTACCTGGTTAGAACGCCTTGGTTTGTTTACCTGCTCATCATTGTAGAATCCCGAATCCGGATTATACTTTTGTGATCCTCTATTCTGCGGCAAGGGCGGTTTTGGCTCTTGACTCTGCTGTCTCACAACTTTCTGTTGTTGCTGCTGTTGATTATTCCCCTCGTTCTGCACCTGTTGATTTAAGGATTTTCCCTCATTATTCACTAATGGTGGATTGGTACACTCAGATCTCCAATGTCCCAGTTGGCCACAGTTGTGACATGGGAACTTTTTTTTAGCTTCCTCAAGATTCCCCTTTCCTTTCCCTGCATACCTAGGTCTATTCCCTGCATTATTTCCTGCATTATTCGCCTGTTCCACCAACTGTGCTTCCTGTCTTTCCGCAACTTTCACTTGTGCCCACATTGCTTTCTCTTTCAGCCTTCTCTGTTTTGCTTCAATCTCATCACTGAAGTATTTTGCATGTCTCAGAATCTCATCTATTTTCTTACTCTGCCAATCCACAGTATGCTCACGAATTCTTTCACTAATCTCAGGTCTCAGGCCATATACAAATCTGTATACAAAAGGACTCAAATCCTTGTCACCCAGGTGTTCATCTCCACTGAATTGTTTAAACGCCAGTATCAGCCTCTCGTAAAAAGCATGAACTGATTCTTTTGCTTCCTGATGTGTTCGATCTATTTTAACCCAGTCTGTCTCTTTTGGAGGTACTTTATTTTTCAGGTATACGATCACCTGCTCATATTTTCTCATTACTTCTGGATCTGGTGCTCCTGTTCTCTGATCCCTTGGATATTCCTCAGTAGGCCAACTCACAACTATTTTACACTCAGCCCACAAGTCTGCTGGAACAATTATATCAAACAGACTATTCAGGTCAATCCACAGCACTTTTGACAATTTCACAAACCTGTCTACCTGCCTATACCACTCGACGGGCTTTTCTCTCAATCGAGGAAAATCATTCGTAAATGATAAAATATCCTGTCTGGTCCATGGAACATGTACATATCCTCCTCCAGGTATTTCTCTCATAGGATAAGTATCCACTGGTTTCTCTTTTTCTCTCACAGGAAATGCTGAATAAGTCCTATCCCCTGATTCTTCTCTCTTTTTGTACCACCTATCCTTCCACTTCTCAACATCACCCCATTTTCGCAATAAAACGATCATCTCTTTAATCTGTCCTGTTCTACCAGTACCATTCAAATTTTCAATATCTTTATCTGTGAAATCCATCCTGTAAGACTTCTGCAAAACTTTCACTTTATCAATGTCAACTCCATAGTCATTTGCTATTGCTTTTAATCTGTCATGTGTATTTCTCGCTCTCCAGGTGATATTTTTACACATAAACAATAATTCACCATCATGATGATTTTTTTGAATTTCTGTTGGAACTGTCCCTGCAACAAGCTCTTCTAATTCTACACGTAACCTAGCAACATCAATTGCTTGTGAATCTTTATCCCTCTTTTGAAGAACTTTCATCCATTCATTCAAATCTTCAGCTGTTATTTCAGTAGATTTTCTCACTGGAACCACTTTCTTCTGCGGTTCTAAAATTGGCATCCCTGAACAACTAGCTTCACCAGCATCCAGCCCTGAATTAGACTGTACCTCTAATCCTTCACTACATGTGTCATGTCTGAATTTTCCTGCCCTTTTTCCTGAATCCCCTGAAGGACCAGCCAAATTTGTCAATCTATTCCCAACATATGGAATAACCAAACCATTCTCACCCGTCCTCTGCTTATCAAAAACAGGCATAACCGGACCTATAGTTACGGGTACCGTAACAGCGTCTAGATTCTTTGTCAGTTCTTTGATCTTTTCAGTCAACTCTGATGTAGTTCTGGCTAATTCTCTCGTATTTTCGCCACTGCTTTTATTCTCTCTTTCCCTGAAAGGATTACCACTTCTTAACTCAGGTGTCACATTTTCTGTCTCATTGATACGCACTGTATCTCTTATCGGAGAAACAACTGGTGTACTCTCTTCTGGTTCCGGTCTATATGGAGGTGGTCTTTTGTAAATCATGTCATTCAAAACCTCATCCTCATATTCATTAACTCCATATCTTCTCACTTCTGCCTCAGGAACCCTTTCTGTTCCCTCTTCAACTGTTCTCATAGGATATAATCCCTCTGACATACTAGCATCTCGCCATCTCGTCATTCGATCATGATGAGTTTCACGACCATGTCTCCTCCCGAACATATACCTATAGTTGCCTCCAGACCTCTGTTTCTCTCGCTCATGCACTTCCTCTTCCCATTCCACTAAAGCCTCGAACTGTGTCGGCCTTGGTCTTGGGTCAAGACATAACATCTTTTCCCGTACAATTTTTCAACACGGCCAGATTAAATGAACCATGTTCTGGAAATGCTAAAACTCCATCTTCCTTGGTATACCTAACCCAATTTTCCAACCATATACAGGTATGATACCCATATCTCGCAGCCATGAAGGATGCAGGCGTTTTCGATGGAGGTAACAATTCACCCTCTCTCGTTTTAACATCTTTATCCTTGTTGAACCAATTTTTAATCTTTCTGAACAAAGATTTTTTTTTCTCTTCTTGGTAATACATTTTAACGTTTACCAAACTCTCTAATCCCTTCCGTAATACAACTGCACAATATGATTTTTTCAACCAATAACAGCACGACTCACACTAACGCACCAATCCTGAAGCGTTTACGTCACTAGAATAGCTCTACCAATCCTTGCGCGGCTCACACCAATGCACCAATCTCAGCACGAGCACTATTCTGATCTAATATCCAATCAGAGCGCGGTCTGTTTGACGTCAGCAGTCGCTGCAGTCGCTTCTGTCTCCTGTCTCTTGTCACTCGTCTACCCCTCCTTTACAAAATTTCTCAGTAGACTCTGTGTCAAATTTCTACAAAATCTATTAGTTACAACATATAAACATCTCCATTGTCTGCTTCGCTCACCACAGAATAGTAAAGAAAATCTATTTCACAAGAATCCCGTTGACACAGTAGCACATCCCTCTACTCTGCCCTTCTAACATACATTCATTAATTGTTTCCTCTAGGACTTGTCCAAAGAGTCTTACAATCAACTAAATATATGAGCATTCACGCACATTCATACAAGAAATATATAGTACATACACACAGAATCCTGCTTTTCCCGAGAACAGCGAACAATCTGCTCTACTACAGAATTATAACACACATTAACCAAGCAGCTTACCTCTACCCAGTTTCTCAAACAAGCTCAGAGAATACCTATTACTTCTCCCGCGATAAGCTTTAACGGCGAACCTTACGGATCCCTGGGACTTAAAACCAGAATTTCACAGATAACCTTCACTACCATACGCACTCCTTATATACCAGAATTATTTCTAATAGTAACATACGACAATGTCACTGATTCCGAATCCAGACAATATGACGCGCAACTTCGATTGTCACACGTTTTCTTTTTCCTGCATACATACAGGACCAACAATCCCGTTTTTCCCGAGAGCAGCATATACTTCCCTCTGCCCTACTACGGAACTGCTACTAGCTCCCAAGTTCCAGAAGCACTACATATAACTCAACATGACGACTCCAACATATAGTATTAGTACATATACCAACATCAATCAATAATCAATAATCAATAAGCTAATGTACAAGCAATCTAATCAGATCAAGACAATCATCAATAACCATCCTCACTCTGCTACCAGGAACTTGATGCAGATTGGGGTGTACAAAATCTCCCTACTTCCACGGATAGAGTAATTTCACAGTTACACGCACATACACTCACCATACACTAGGGCCCATTTCACTAACATACACTCAAATACTCCACCAGCATTGAACCTGTGGAAAGAAAACTCCTAAACACCTTACCTCTACACTGAGGTCGATAAGACCTAGTTATTGTAATTGTCATAATCTAAACAATCTATACAACAATAATCAAATAGAGTACTCAATAATTGACAAGAAATAATCACCAATACCGTATTTAAACTTATGATTCTTTATCTAAAAGTAGTCAAAAGAAATTAATCAGAATAAATCATTTTCTCATAATTACCTATTCTAGCTAAATGTCAGAATGGGTCATCAGGACAAGTCTCTCAGTAGAAGTCTCCCGAGTCACCGTCCTCACAGCATCGATCCTCACCAACGCAGGTTTGGGAAGAAATGGCAAAGTGGCCTCCCACCCTCTCTAAGCTAACAATATTTATAATGAAACTTGCAACATTAAAGAAACATTAAATGTTCTACACGTCCGCCGAACCGCTGAGCAGAGCGAGCAGGAAAGGATGTAGCATCGCTACATTTGGAAAATCTCCGCTCAGGAAAAAATCACAAAAATAAAAAAACAGAACAGGAACTAAAACATTGTATCCTTCAACATCCACATTTCCTCAGCGCTAACACGATGACTTCAGAGTCCATTCAGTTCATTCTTTATGGCTCCTTTGTCCTCCAAGGTTACTCAAACATTTCTTGGTTCTTGGAGACTTGCCCAGCACTGCTACTGTCCTCACGGAAAGTTTTAACCAGGCGAAGACTGTGGTCAGATGATTCAACCATATTCAGCAAGGCCCTCTCATCACAAATCTTTCACTCGGAGGCCAGGCTGCAAACGGCGGACATTTTACGCTAGGCCAAAATGGACCATCTTAATTAAAAGAGACTAAAACAACGTTACCACAGCATAATGATTAAACAGTGTTAACCCCACTAATACCCTTATGTGTATGTAATTATCTAGCTTTTGCAACACAGAAAAGCATTAATTCAAAAGCGTTTCGTGCTTTAAAATAAACAGCACTCAGCAACGTTTATTTAATAAAACATGCACATTTATTAAATAGCAATACGAAAGCATTCCCTCGTGTTGGTTTTCTTCTCATTAGTACATTGGTAAGTTTAAACATATACACAAAACAAATAATTAATAATTTAATAATTAGTAGTTTTTATTATGACAAATAGACAAACCAGAGCTTAAAAACCCAATAGATTTTCATCAGAAAATCCTGCTCCAGCAGGTGCAGGCAACAAAGGACCTGTACATGTGGTGGTATTGTGTGTGCCCTTGGTGTCTGGTGCTCCAGGATTGGTTGCAGGTCATGTATCAGGTCTAGGGTAGTGGTGGGGTGAATCCTGTACCTCTAATGGATTTCTGCCTCTGTGAGTTGGAATAGTGTAATGCGCTCTCTGTATACGTGTTCCTGTCGTCTCCAGATCCTCAGTGCTGCTGCTTGCATCCGCATCCGCCTTGCAATGACATAGAGGGCCACCATTGTGTTCACGCAGATGCATTCTGGGGCTGTTTATATGCAGTGCACCTAGTTACCACCTGCTTTGAGTTAGTGTTAATTTGCGACTGCAAAATAGCGATTTTTCAATTATTCGCAATTTGCGAATTTTGGTACATTGGTTTGCGAATTTGTATCGCGATTTCTTATTTACAGAATCGCAAATTAGAGAGTCGGTGTGACATTTTCTCTAAATAAAGAATCACTAACTGTTTTCCTTTATTTTTAGAACTTCTTTATTTTGCGATTCGGTTTTTCTGTCTCTACATTTCACATGAGTCATTTGTGATCGCAAACGTGGAAATTCTGCGAATTTCTGCGTTTGCGATCGCAATTTCTCCACCTACATCTGGCCCTCAATGAAGCATTTTCCTGAGAGACTTCGTAATAAACAAGAATTGGAAATGCAATATGTCTCGCATTTGCTTGAGTTAGAGTTATTGACACTGTAAATGACAATGCCTTTTACCTATGTGTTTTGGAGTGTACGTATGTGGTGTGTAGTGGATTTATGTGCGTCAGATTGGAATTGTTAGCTGTGGATTTGTGCAGCGTGGAATTGTGTAGTGTGGAGTGGATTTGTGTAGTGGAATTATGTGGCATGGTGTGCAGTGGAAACATTTGGATAGTAATTATGTGGTTTTCAGTGTACTGGAATTATGCGGAGTGGGATTGTGTGTTATGGAGTATATTTATGTGAAATAGTATTATGTGTTGTGGATTGTTATGTAGCTGACACTGACATCAACAAAAATGCATATGACAGCGCGACCCCTAGCCGGCGGGTTCTTCACAAAGATTGGACATCAACACATGTCCATATTTGTAAAATTATTTGTCACCAGGTTAAAAGGAACTATGCTAATCAGATGCAGCACAACGGAATCCCTCCAGCTCATTAAGTTTGTATTCCACATCTAGGAACAGTCTATTTTGCAAATGCTGGATGAATTCAAAGAAGTGTTCCAAGAGATAAGATGCATAAAAAAGAAAGTTGTTAAACATCACATCGACACTACTGTCAAGCCTTTCACGCTGCACCACTGTATAATTCCATTCCACTTAAAGGCCCAAGTTGAACATGAGTTGGAAGAGTTGGAGGCCACCAAGATCATTGAAAGGTGGAAGGCCCTACCCCGTGGGTTTCACCCATTGTGATGGTGCAAAAACCAAAGCAACCAAGAGCTGTTCATGTATGCGTTGACATGCGGATGCCTAACAAGACAATAAAAAGAGAATGCCATGTAACACCAACTGTGGATAACATACTCATTGTACTCCACTGGGCCAAGTGGTTCTTGAAAACAGACATTAAGTTGGAATATCATCAAATTCCTCTCAGCAAAGACTCTCAATATATGACAACATTCTCAGCAGGCGTTGGTCTGAGCATTAGCTAGATTTTGGCATCCCAAGTGCTACTGCAGTCTTTCAAAACTGCTTTCAAGCGATGCTGTCAGATCTGCATGGAGTAATAGAACATCACTGCCACCTGAGAGTGGTGCAGGAGAGAATAAAACAGAGTGGGTGCTCTATACATGTGTTTCACAAGAAAAATATTGAATTGTTTAGATACTAACTCTCAGGTAGAGGAGTGTCGCCAGACCCGAAGAAAGTGCAAGACATCCAAGCGACCAGCCTTCCCAATTAATGTGTCGGAAGTAGAGGTTCATAGACAGGGTTACCTATTGCAGACAATGTATACAGAACCTCTCTATGCTCATCAAAATGCTACAAGATCTAAAGTCAGACTCCCAGTGGATAGTGCTTAATGCTAAACTCATAGATTATCGCCTAAACCTACATGATTGATCTAAATGGAATTCTAGGTATTTTGGCATGAGCATGAAGAGCTGACACATTAGGAAGATGAATTGCCGCAAGAGGGACCCAGTTAATTGTTAGATTCTGGGTCCATTGAATAATCAAGGGAGTCTGGAGCTCCACACCTCTGTGCTTCAGATTGGGCCAGGATGTGGTGACATGCCTCTGACCTTGGTGATGGGCATGGTGGGTTCAGATTTCCAGAGTTTGGGACTGGACACCAAATGCTCTGCAACTTATGGTGGGCCCTCTCTCATTGCTGCCCACCTGTAACATTTATCCCCTCCCTATTTACAGGGCCTCAGCTGTCTGCCACTTGCATGCTTTCCCATCTTAACTGCTTTTTGTCACTGATCTTTCATTCGCCATCGTTGTTCGGTCATGTTTACTTATATTGCCTCTTCATTCCTTTATTTAATGGCATGCCCATATGGACCAGAAGACCTGCCTCTTTCCACCCTCATTCCTAGGCCTCTGTTGCCCATTACCCTGTAGGACTGCTCCATGCACGATTTTACCTTCAACTCCCAGACTTTTGCGATTCTTTTTTGCCATCAGCCCTCCTATCTGTAACTTATCATTGTCTGTACCAAATACACAGTTTGGCCCTGTAGGGCATTGGGACAAAATCCATGCTATAATTGTTGTGCCAAACCTGCATCCCAGAAAAGGAAATGCTGGCATCATCCTGCATCTGCCTTTTCTTCTTGTGAATGGGCTGGTAATATTTTGAATCCCGTATGCCAACCAATGTCGTAAATTGAACACATTTTAAATATAAGAGTAATTATTATAATGAGACTATGCTGTGTAAAAGCTCAAAACCTGCAAATCACATTTCCTGTCCAGAATGAACCAACTGAAAAAGTTGGTGTCCTGAATAATTCCCTTTGGACACACCTCACATCTGAGATGGCTTTATAGGGCTTTTGTTGCAAACAATATTCATGTGCCTTTCTAATGCTTCAATAGTGTCTCAGTATTCCCTGTTTCTCACTTACAATTTAAATACCCTGCAGGATTGGGACTTTGCTGTATAAGCACACTCAGTATTTATCACTGTAGTTTAGTCACACTGTGGTATCTGTTCCTTACAGGTAAGAAAGTTCAGAGACAAGACTCAGTCACTGAAAAGTAGAGAGAAGTAAAGGAAGACAAAGAGAGAAAACAAATCTCTCAAACTGAGGTGCTTCCCCCCTAGGGGATCTCTCCTACTGAAATGTAGTGCCCTCACACACCCTTGCGAATGTCATGCTTCATCATAGGGCGTTGCTCCTCGTGGGGGTGGCGCTGCAGTCCCCCACGGGCCCCGCGAGAGGGCTCTTTATCGGAGATCTTTTTGTAGGAACGCCGCAGTTGTGCATGTGGGTGTGTGAGCCTCAGAAAAATGGAATGTGGTAGTGGTGTGAGTGGTTATGTCTTAAAATACCCTTCGGAACTGTAAAGGTAGTTTTATTCGTCAGTCCGAGGGTAAGGAAAAAAATATAATAACAGAACAGGGCCTAGGGACTCTCTCTATTGATAGATGGCTTAGAGGTCGGGGTATTACTCCGCTGTTCCTAGGACCGTGTGTAAAGAAAATGTGCACTGGTCAACATGTTTCGCGCCTTCAGCGGGTCCCTAGTGGATCCCTTTGCGCTTCTTCAGGACCAAAAAGGTGAGGAAGGTGGTGTAAGGAAGAGAGTTAAACACTCTTAATCCCTAAAGTACTTTAGTCAGGTTTCTTTGCATGCAAATTATGCAGAAGGGGACTCCACGTGGTGTGTCCCAGCCTTGACCTCTGGAGACAAAAGGGAGAAAAAAAGGGGGGGGGGGGAAGAAAAGGGGACACACACAAAAACAGAGATTGTAAAAACAATGTCATAGTTCACATTGTACCTCAAGTAAAGAGAGATCTATAAAGGTACATCCTGTCGTGTAGTGCAATATTAGTCAAATGACGACCACAGACAGAGGTGAACTTTTCATCCTTAGAACACACGTGAGTACTCGCACCAGTGAACCAGTGCATATGGTGGCGGAGACTGGTTGTTGCAGAATTGTTTATCACCCAGTAATCGTGGTTGACTGGGCCACGGTGATGGTTGACATAAGTAAATAAACTGGTTTTTTGTTCAATCATGCAGTGCCGTGCTAAGTTCGGTGAAGGGATTGTTGCCTCTCAAAGCATTGGCATGCGGCTCAAGTCTGAAATCAATTGAGCCCATAGCATAGATTGAGTACAAAGTAAATAAAAATAAGTAAAATTGAAATTAGATACCCCAGGAGGAAAGAGAAGTGCCCCCTCACACGTTCGTCCGGCAGTGGGGGCGGTTCTCTGTAAAGTTATAGCACAATGATCGTGTGATTGTGAGATCGAACACATACCTTGCAGAGCCTGGAACGTAGGAGCAGCGGAGTAGTACTTACTTGGGACCACCCGTATCAAGTCTATTAACCTGCCCAGCCGGAACACGAACTGCGGAGTGTTTGTTCCGGGCTTTGTTGCAGTTAAATACAGCGAAGCTTGGCGGGAGATGATACAGGTGGGGGCGTGTCTACACGGTACGTGACGCCATTGCCTGGGAGATGAAAATGGAAACATAGAAAGTGGTGGCCATCTTGGATTGGGGTGAAAGAATGATGAGTGTACGTGAAGACGAAATAACTTCTGTATTGTCAAAAAATGCCTCTAAGGACATAGAAATCATATCGAGCAATTTGATATGTATGTGTGTAATATCCGTGCTTATTTCAAGGAAAAAGAGAGGGAAGTAGTCAATGTAGCGTCCTTAATGTAAAACTGTCAGAGAGTATCGTTGTCGAGATGGGGGCAGACATGTTTACATACTCTCAGAACAGTGAGTGAGATGCAAAATGACTGGTAAGATCAAAGGTACAACTCAATTTCAGAGGGATGCGTAAGGGAGGTGTGTAGGCTGTTGTCAGAACTGCTTTGCTCGATGTGAGTGATGGTTAGGAGACTCAATTGTCAAGTGTGTCTCGGACAGAGCAGAGCCATGTACATCTAATGGTTTCATCTACAACAATGATGTACGCTGTATGATAGGCTAGTGTTGCAGCTATTGTCTGAGACTGTAGTGTCAGCCCTACTGCAGCTGTTGCACCTATAATACTACAGATGCATTTCTAGAATCAGTGCATTCTTTTATGTTCCTTGCACACTGCATCTGAGCGATGTACATGAATTATTCTGCTTTGATTAGTCCAACAGGGCCCCCGGATGAAGCAATTTCTCTACGTTCCCATTAATCTCCCCTCGTTGTCTGATTGGTTGCCTAAGTAATGGTGCACCCTTTGAAAACTCCATCTAGGCTGGCCACACAGGAACATTCTTGCAAACGCATTGCAGTCAAGCACATGGAACCGGAGTAACTTTGAGAGTTGACTCAATCCTTACATCTAACTCTGCCAATATGTCTCTGCATTGTTTTGAAATTGCATGGGAGTTGATGTAACTGAGAAGGCTTTCTCACTTAAATGACAACAGTGTATATTTCAGCAGTCGCTGTAAATTACATCCAGAGTCACCTTACTCCCATTAATATTACAGCCATTAAGGCAGCAGTGCTCCACCCTTGCTGAAACTTGAATCTACTTTACAGTACATCAGCAATAATGCAAATAAGGTTTTCTAGCAGGAATAATTCACGAAAGCCCTGATGTTCCACTTCCAGTTTTACCCCATTGAGCTGTTTACTCATAATGCAATGCACTATACTGTCAATTCTAGATCCTAACAGAGACCAGAACATTTCTAATGCTTCATGTTTGACCTTACCGAGGTGCTAGAAGATCTGCCAAAAGTGATATATTGGAGTGACATGTTTAATTTCTTGGGGCATATTATCAAGAAACGGCGTGATAATTATCGCCGCTTTAGCGGCAGAAAACTGCCGCTAAAGTGGCGATAATGGGCTTGATAATATGCCCTTGAGAATTCCAATAGAAGCCCATGTTCTGGTGTCAACATGGGCTTCTATTGGAATTCTCAAGGGTATATTATCAAGCCCATTATCGCCGCTTGATAATATGTCCCTTGTTTGGTAAACCATGTGTAGGTGCCCCTGCTTTCTCAGTAATAAATCTGTGCTATCCTCTGTTAACTCCCACTCACAAAATGGAACCTGAGTATGTAAGGATTGCGCTCGCGCTAGGGTTCTGCCACAGTATGGATGTAGTTAGGCCAGCTATGGAATGTGGGGAAATGCTTCAGTAAGGCTTTGGAGTGGGCTCTGCCTGGTCTCGAATAAAAAGCTTCCTATCATCTTTGTGTGCAGCGTTTTCACTGCATTTTGTTCACAACAAGTATGACTAGGTGAACAGGAACCCCACACATGGAACAAAGTGCTGCTGGATGCTTGTTTGAACTATGTCTGCGACTATATGCCACTGCAGCTTTGTGTCCAGAAGGACCACTGAAGTGGTGAATGCTTTGACCAATCCTGTTTTCGGTGGCATTGGATGAGAGACATCTGCATTCAGTGCACAACCTGTAAGATGAGGTGTTTTCCATTCACCAAAAGAAGCCAATGGGGGAAACCGGTACAAGCACGAGATGGCCCGCAGCATTATTCAAGGCGCACCAGAAGCCTCCGTGTCCATTTATACGTGTAACCTGCAAGATGCAGAGGTATCCTGAAGGCTTGTCAATGCGTTACCAGCAGAGTTCCATCTCCTCCACGAGTGATACATCACGTGGGTCATTTCTACATGACCCTGCCGACATTTCTTGTGTAATAATTTACTGTGTATTTACTCAACCCGCTCAGCTCACATGGTGCCTCGAAAGGGAAATAAATAAAACAAGAAACAGAAGAAATAAAACATACCTCCTTGTTTTCAAGTAAACGTGGGGCAAAAGTCCTAAATGAGCACAGGTGTTCCACCCGCAGAAATACATACTCCTGGAGAGAGCTGTCGGAGCAAAAGCGTGTGTACTGCCCCAGCAGCCGCCACCCTGCGTGCCGCTGCTCGCTCCTGCGGCAGTACTCCATGGGAGTGAGCATTTGAAAAAAGGTGGAACATTCACCCACCATTAGCAGGCTGAGATTTTTTAAGGACACACACAAAAGCCAATCCAACGCGTGTGAGGAGTCAGACCCAGCAAACTACCTACAACAGATCGCCTGACATGGATGGATGCTGGCGCCCTTTACACACAATGTGACCTCAGTTGAAAAATATGTTTTCTGTCCTTAAAATAACACTGAAATAAATTGAGATATAATGCGGCACCGTTTATAATCTACTGACATGAGCGTCCAATTCAGCATGCCATGTGCAAATAGATCTCTGCTCCAACACTGCCTTCCAACGCATGCGATGACAATATTCAGTGAAAATTAGCTTACAATGACAGAACGTCAAAACCATATTAAAGGACATAAAACAACCTCCTCTTCTACTAGAGATGGAAAATGAGGCATTCAACTCTGAAATGAAACAGCGGTAACGGTTTAACATTCTTGCCTTTTTAGCTGAGCTAAAGTATCAAAGGAAACTATGTAGCAGGTTCCTGAAAGGCATTGTTTACAGAGTCCAGGCAGGACAGCTAATCCTGTGTTTATTTTTGCCGTACAATTAAAATTGTTCCTGGTTTGGAGTGCAAGGCATCTGGTGTTCCCAGAGGATTCCTTAACTGTTCCTGTTTAGTGATAGATCGAAAATAGCACGGCATGCACACCTTAAGAGATGCACGATCTGTCCGATGAACGGAAGCAGGGGGTGAACAACATGTTTATTACCTGATCCCTTTCACGTGGATCCTGATGTGCAATTTACTCAGGGGCATATCAGCAAGGGCCGGCGATAATTATCGATAAGCGCACTTAGCGCTAGGATAATTATCGCCGGCTAGCGTGGAATTTTATCGCTGAGATAGCGTACTATCAGCAAAGCCTATCTCAAAAGCAATAAAATTCCTCGCGCTAACAGCCAAAAGTGAGATTATCGCTGGAAATCCAGCGATAATCTCACACATTTTGGCGTCAGCTTGCTGATAAATCAGGGCATACTTAGCCATTATATCCACCTTACATTGGATATGATGGCTAAGTCAGGGTGAAAGCAGGCGTAAGGAAGGTAGCGTTAACTGTGGTTAGCGCTACTTTTCTTATCGCTATGCCTGTTAGCGATTCCCATGATAATTGGAGAAATGTCGCTTAACGACATTTCTCCAGTTATTTTGGGACGGAACGCCCACTTTGCATCTCATTAGAGATGCAAAGGTGGGCGTTATGGGAAAGGGAGCTGAAGCAAGGAATCACGCGTTAGCGTGACCTTGATGATTAAGCGATAAAATTATCGCTACTTTTCGTCCGAAAACGGACGCTAAAGCGGCGATAATTTTTCATCGCCAGCTTGCTGATATGCCCCTCAGTTACCCACATCGTGACGCGGATGCTAACATTGTGTTTACTTTACACTACTGTCTCATAGATGCAAGTTTGTATTAAAAACGGATATCTGGCTATATCCTTGGTGTATGTGAAAAGGGTTTCCTCATGAGTTTGTAATTCGAATAGATTTTAGAAGTCTTCTTTTCTCATAAAAAGTCAAAAGTGGTGTATGGAAGTTCCAAATGTCATGTGAAAATCACATAAACAAAAAAATACAAATAGTCAATATTACTTTCAACAATATTTTTTACATTAATATTTTAAAACTTGATATTTCTAAAATACACAAAAATCGGTATTTTTAACAACGAAAAAACTTACCTCAATATTTTACACAGTCAATATTCTTGACTCGATATTCATGCAACTCGATATTCTGTCCCTTCACCATGTACAACCTGCAGACTGCCAGACTGCTTTGGTGATTCAGAGGCTGTCACAGATGCAATATCCGACTCACTTTGCTAATATTGTGCATACTATTTTTAATTCATCAACAAAAACTGGTAGTTTTAAAAACATTAGATCTGGTCTGGTCACTGGATTTAAACCAGTGTTTGTATTGATACTCTGTTCTTAAGTCTCTTTGGAGGATTTCCAACCATTCTACAGCTTATCATCTGGGGCTTTGTCTTCTTTCTCCTGATCTAACAAGGAAATCAATAACATGGGGTACACTTATCTAGCTGAAAAAAGATGCAGAGAGAATCTATCTCATTATCCTGAGACATGCTTGGTTTTCTGAACTTAGCGAGAGTTGGATACTAACCTTTTGCAAAATAGACAACACACAAGTGAAACCTGTGTTCTGGTGTATAAACTGTTCAGTTAAAATCATCTTTGGTCTGCATCTCGAGCAACCTTCAGTCACTTTACTAAATGTGGAAATAGGACTCCAACCATTGCAATCATGCCAGAGACAATGCAAGCAATGTGTTTATCCCTAATACAAAATGTGAGCTATGATGGATCAACGACACCAGTCACACTCTTTGATGAGTTGCTTGATGACTGTCTTGACTCGCTGTTAATATTTAATTCTTCAAATGCAATACTCTCATCATCATTGGGTGCTTTGGAATTGAAACTGATTGCTGATTCATCCAATATGGACTGAAGAGAGCTTATTTGGCTATAAAGACTGTGTAATGAAGCTGAAGATATTTCCATAGATTAATTTTACTTTTTCCTTTTTAAATGGCACATCATTTTAGTTGGCATTTTCCGTATCGAGCCCGATCTGTTTAATCACCAACATGCATCCATCTTAACTGACATAATGTTCTTGCAATAATGTCTTTTTATAATGCTTTTCGGGTATCCTAATGTTTATTGTTTTATTGCTTGAAACACGCAAGACTCAAAGAAACAAATACATGCACTGCTAATTGCATTTATTCTTGCTATGTTTATCTAATCATACTTTTATGAAAATATATTTATGTATACACGTTTTTAACTTAATATTTATGTGACATATATTTGCAATACTTCTCTCCAATCATATGATGTCACAATTCAGACATTCAAGCCAGGGTTGCTGCGTAACTGAGTCTCTGGCTAGGGTCTCCAAGGGTTGTTTTCACACCTACGGGTGACATGAGTGAACTTAGTTCAATGCACCAATGCTTGAATGTGAAAGACAGATTTTTGTATCCCCGCGGAACCCCACCCAATACATAGTTGAAGTGGAGGCAATGCTTTTGGAGATTGCAAACAAACATTTATGTTCTTTCAATACCCACAAGCACAAACTGTGCTAATTAAAAAGATACTTTAACTGAAAGGTGTGTTTAGTTCAACAGTTGCACCCTGTTGCTCAGCATATCTAAAATAACCACACAGAATATGAATCAATCAAAATAAATGCATGTTGCAAACAACAAGAATAAAATGAACATTACTACCAAGGTGAAAATGTCACCTGAAAACCTAACACCCTAAAAACTACTTCTATGAGCAGTGCTAGGGGAGCATAGTGTAGAATAACTTAAATCAAGATTTTCTTGGAGAGAATGAGCACACTGCATATCTATTTTGTCATTAGGAGGAGTCAGGGAGGCCGTGTTCCCTGCAAAATGCAAAAATGCCTCACATCAACTCCTTCCAGGCTCAATATCAGCTTTCAGTAGAAAGTGCGATACAGCAGCATCTCTGGCTGGCAGAATCTTCTCTGGCAGTATCTTGTTAGCAATAATATGGGGAGAAGGATCTCTCTTAACAAGTGGTCAAGTGGCAGTCCTTTTATACTTTATCTTGTATATGATGGAATTTGCAACATCACCTCAAGAATGTTTCACATATCCAATGAGCATCAACATGCTAGTAAAATATGCTTTATTTTAAGCAAACAAGGTAAAAATATGACAATTCAGACTACACTGCATAGGCTGTTGTTCTTATTGGACCTTGACATTAAGATAAGAAGGCACTTGTTCCAGACGGATGTTGCATCAGGTGTCTAGCTGATGTCTATATCAGAGTGACTTGACACTTTCACAGGTTCTTGGAACAACAAAGACAGATGGCATCTGAATCAAAAGCATACAAGTTGATGATTTGCAAAAATACAGAAAATAGTGGCGTGCCCTACAAAAAATGGCCTTGAGCTTTATGTCTTCACTTCACTACCAGGTCAAGTGCCTTCTCAGCATCTAAGAAGAAAAGCACTTTTTAACCATATCATCTTTAACCTGCCACATTACATGAGAAAGGAATCTAAAATGATTGGCAGAGGCACCGCATGGCAAAAAATACAGTTGAGGTGGGTGTATTAAATGGAGAACAAATGTCTTCAATTGGTTTGCTAGAATTCTGTCTGAAATGTTAACATTTGCATTTATGAGTGGTATAGGTCTATAATTTGAGCAGTCTAGTGGATCCCAGCCTGGTTTGGGGATCAGCAGGATCTAAGCGTTTGTGAATTTGCTCTGCAGATAGCCAATTTTTAAGGCATTCTTAAAGACTGAGGAAAATAAAGGGATAATCAACAGTGTCTCATTTTTATGTAATTCTAAGGCATCATGCCTTCTCTCTGCACCGTTCCTGCCTTACTCCTACCATCAGTTGCTTTCCCTGTCTCAAATTCGTAAATACTTGCATCTTGTATGTCCGATTATGTAGGTGTCAATTTTGGAATTGGGAGTTTTCTGAAGAAGCCTGCTTCTTCCACCACCACACCTTGGCCGTCAGCTGTATATAAGGCTTCACAATAGGCCTGAAATATAGCCAAAACATACACTGGGGTGATAAGTAGTTCTGCCTTGGTGTTGCTCAAGGCTTGGGATTATCCTATTTGATTCTACTTTTTTTTTGTTGGGCTGCCGGAAGTCTCATGGCCTTCTCACCCCTTTTATTATGACTTTGATGTAGCCTAAATTAAGGTCCTTTCTGCCCGAGTGGTATACAATATATTAAGATCACACTTAGCCTGAGTTAAAGCTCCTAATGACTTGAGAGTAGGAGATTGGGTGTATGCAAAAGTAATATCTTAAGCACTAAGTTCCAATTATAATTTATTGGCTGCTACCTGTCTTCTCACCTGTGCAGAATTCTACATCATTTCCCCTCTGATGCATGCTTTCCTAACTCCCCACAACAAATAAACTGATGCAAAGGATCCATCATCTTCATCTAAGAACCCTTGGACATAAGCAGTCAATGTGTTGTCTTGGGGGTCTCTATACTGGGACACATTCATACACCATGGGCCATGTGAAGGGGACATACCAACTCCAAGTCAAGTTGTATCTACACCAAATCATAGTCTGATACTCCTTCTTGGACTATAGATACATCCCTTGTGTCTCATCAGATTGAATATAAGGAAAAATAATCTGTTCATGTACGCATTCCATGGAAAAAGAAAGTAAATGTGTAGTCCCCTTCTCTACAAATGATTAGTTTCCAGGAATCCTCCAGTGCATTATCTGAAATGAAATCTCAGATAATGCATCTAGCCCTTTCTTTGCTAAAAACTGGTTTACCTGACCTATTGAAAGCCCGGGTCTGGTGGATTAGTGGACCAATGTGGCCACTGTAGGGGCCTTTGTTTGACCTCATGGTCACAGATTCAAATCCAGATGGGTCTACTCAGCCCTTCATTCTTCTGAGGTCGATAAAATGAGTACCATTGAGTTGGGTAAAAATAACCATCTGTTATTCAATGCCAAGATGTCCTTCTGAGTGAACGTGAAATACACATTATGTTTTCTAGGCTCGAATCCACGATGACATTCCAGTTCAATCAGGATGTTTGTGTTGTTAAATGACATAAGAAACCTGGCCAGTTTGTATAAAAATTTGGTTTGTGCATGACTGGGGTGTAGATGGCCCGCACCACAATATATTTACTCTACAATGGTAGCTATTCTAATATGTAGTGACCATCGATATCTAACCATGCCCTTTTTATCTTGCATGACAGAGAATTGTCGAGCAGGTTTGCCACTCCCTTTTACCTATGGCTTAGTAGAGTTCTTTGAACCTGGTGTGTATCTTGTGAAGTGCTTGACCATCCTAATCACTGTGCAGTTTCATGCATTCACCATTTTTCAGGTGGATTTCCTATACAAATGCTATGTCTGGTCTTCGACGACCCATGAATG
This sequence comes from Triturus cristatus, assembly GCF_964204655.1. Lineage (NCBI taxonomy): Eukaryota > Metazoa > Chordata > Amphibia > Caudata > Salamandridae > Triturus > Triturus cristatus. Next base: position 684,122,415 of record NC_140585.1, on the reverse strand, counting down.
TGAGGACTTTCTGAAGATTGTACCAGTCCATTAACATTCAGCGAGACCACTGTTCAGGATCTCAGTTTTTTTGAAGTCATATTGCTCTAGTCATGCACTAAAGACCCTTGGTAACTTGTATATTCTGAAGTGGCCCGGTGTTTGCTGATCTTGTAAGTGTACCAGCCTGTGTGTAAGTACCCAGGAGGAGATATGGTGAGGTGTTATGGTGGCTAATATGAATTGATCAGAAGCATACCTCAATGAGTGCCTCTTAATGACCTGGTTCAATAGTATCAAGGGTAGGTACTGTGTGTGGTAATGGGAAATGGCTCCTTATAGCTTGACCTGGTGTAAATGGTATCTTAGTTATACAATGAGAATGAGTACTATTGATAATACAATATGATCATGCCCTTTTACTATAGCAAACCTTGTGTAACCCATTAACAATTACTGTAAACTGGAGGCTGGGGTAATGTCATTACTGCTGAAACCAGGCACTCCAAATTGCTGTCTAATAATAACAGTTGATGTGGCATTTCGCTAATGTGACATATTTGCAGTCTATTGGGAATGGTGCTTGTACTAAACATTACTTAAGCATGAGTCCCTTACATGAAGGGGTAGCTTTGACATCCAAATTAAAGCAGAAACAAGGATCTATCTATTAAATAGCTTTACCTTGTCTGTTCATTACCTGTTCTGTACCTCCTCTGTAAAAAGAATCAAGTCCCTTGCTAGCATCTTAGGCCCACCCCTCTGTCCGACTGACTCTGTGCTCGGCTATCATGTCCTCAGAGTACAGCAGAAGGAGTACGTCAGCAATTTCTTTTCCAGTGGATCATTGAGAAGTTTATGATTGGCTGGAGTTTTAGTGCCAACATGAATTTTTCTCTGGATATTGTGTGCTTTCATTGCCACTGTTTGCTCCTCTGTGAGCACCTCTGAATAACCTTTTCTCATCTGGTCAACCCTTCTTGATTTTCTTTTATACACCAAAAGGAGCAGGGAGCAATAAAAAAGGGTCTGTGTCTTGTGTCTTGTGGTGGCATGTGTCATGTGTCTTAATACTGCCCTCACTCACACAATTGTGTGACATGCTTCATAGGGCTGCTACAAACACCCCGGCGCAGCCAACGCCTGGAGTGGAGCAATAGTGATGGAAAAGACAATACAATACAAAAGAGAAACAAGATTTTCAAAGGTGACTGGGAACACCGGAAGTGAAAAGTAAAGTGTGGTGTAGGTTAAAACTAGCTCAGCGGTGACGCTAAGTCTAAACTTTATTCACGGACTCTCCGGCCAGGGTTAAAAACGTGAAGGATGGTGGTGATTGGGAGATGTAATGTGCTCCTTACACCCCTCCTCACTGCCAGGTGGTCAACATGGTTCAGCCGTGTGTATGTGCCCCTCGATTGGAGTCATGCCGGCCTTCTTCAGGACTCTACCAGTCCCAGTGTAATGTGCAACTCTCTCACCTGTGTTCAGGATGAGAGGGTGTCAAAAGCCCTAATCCTGTTTCTGAGGGACTGCCTCAAAAGTGGTAGTGGAATGTACTAACAGGAACAAGGGGATAGAAGACATGACAAGAGAAATGAAATTAGAAGAAATGATCTTACTCATGTTTCTAAATCCGTATGTATTAAATATACATCTCCACTAAATTGTGACCTCAATAATCACTCTTCCCACCACAGACTCGGGTACTTCACCCTAAGAAAACTCCCATCAATCAGAGTACAATTCACAATATATGATTAATCATTCATGCTTGATGCCTACTAGGTAAGCGTAAAAACCAGCATCGCGCGCACAATACTAAGTACATGTACACTCCACCAACTGCCATAGTAAGGGTGCGGTTTGACTCACCGAGTTTCACCCTAATTCATATTAGGACTGGTGGTAGGCAAGGAGAGAACCCCTATAGTCACACTCTATGGGGGGAGAGAGAAGTCACAAGGAAAAAAGACATATACATGGTTAATGATCATCAGGTATAATCATGGGATCACACAATGTCAAAACAATATCAGGGGATTCGCCTCCTTAAGATCGTGCACACCCCTCTACAGTAAAGAAGTAGCTCATTATTCAGCCCCAACTCAATGTAGTCGGTGGGGTCAAGTATATGTGATATTTGCGGTCACATAATCAAGGCTCTGGCGTGAATATGGAGCCATGGAAACATGACTGCGTAGCATTGGTGCCGTTAAATGGAAGCAGACGATTGCCAGGAGCTCTAGATGTAACTCATAAAGCTTACAGGGCCTTAATAGTGTGTGCCACCCTGCATCGTCTACTGACAGTAGTAATCGGCATATTGCAGAGAAAACAGGTGCTCTAGTGTAGCCTAGCTCTCTAGTGTAGTCTTGCGGGTGGGTGGCGAGAATGCATTTGTGTCCGTACAGGAGAACAAAAATACTTTTACTATGTTAGCGCCTCTTGAAATAAGGCCCGTGGTGATTGCCAAAATGCCCCCAGCGTGTCCGTCCAGGAGGACAATAACACTTTCACTATGTTAGCGCTTTTTATAATACGGCCCGCGGTGAATGCCAAAATGCCCCCAACGTGCCCCCCTCTCTCTCTATCCCTCCTTACAACTGCAAGGTGGTCCTCCTCCAGTACAATGCTCACCTGCTGCCGCCGTGTAGGTCTCCAGCTGTGCAGTGCAGCAATGGTGTTTTTATTGGCATGTTGCGACCGGGTCGGTTCCGGTCATGTGTCGTGCATGATGACATTACACACTGGCGTCCAGGAGAGCCGGCATCCGTCCCAGCCCCGTGTCATCTGATCCCAGCCTCTCGTTGTCCAGGTGGCCAGCCAACTATAGGGAGACGTAGGTTCCCGATGCACTTTATGTCAGTCCATGCCTACATACTGGGGAAGGACGTTTATATTTACCCGCAGTGCACATACAATGGGGTTGTTTCCATAATCTTAAAGACATTCATTAAAAAAAGATGATTTTGTATTAAAAGAGGGACAGGGAAGAGAGGCACGTATGGCTTCCATATTCATCCACTTGTCCTGATGTCTGCATTCGTACAAGTTAAAAAATTGTTGCAGAATGCACATAGAAAAGGGGTGGGCAATCTTCTTTTATTACAACAAAATGTCTAAATAATGTTGTTTAAAAGCTAACCCAATGTCTCCTATATCTGAGTATGAAGGGAGATGGGTACGTGTGTTTTAAACATGCAGGGAGAGAGGCCAGTAAATGTCTCATCGAAGTATTTTATACTAACAATACCAATAGGAAGGAGCAATAAGTACCACTGGAAGGGCTGATGTAGAAGGAAGGTATCTACTGGTTGATCCAACAGTATCAGTTATGAGTATTGATGAAGCTGATATAGAGACCTCTATATGATATTACTTCATTCATAATGTACATGGGAGGGACCTATCTGTTAAGGGAGTGCCACGGGATGTCATCTTTCAGGCCAACAAGATGACTTTTAAGATGATACACCCATGTTTGCTCTCTCAGGAGGAGGGCCATCGTCCCGTCCCCGTTGGAGGGGTTTACAATGGATCTTTCAATAACTGTCCAAATCAGGTCATCCACGGTGTGGCGTTTCTCCAGGTAGTGAGCAGTAAGTTTAGTGTTGGACTTCGAACACCTTATAGTGCTGCGGTGCTCCATTATGCGTGTATTAACTTTGCAACTTGTCATGCCCACATACTGCATGCGGCAAGGAAATGTGATGAGGTAGATAAACCAGTCAGAATTGCAATTGGTCAGTGACCTCTGTTACCACGGATAGGTTAGTCCAACACCTATGGATTTTGTATTGTTGGTTAGGTGACATACCTTGCACGATCCACATCATGAGTGACTCTGCCGGGGAGGTAGGTGACCTAATTCTGTTAATCCCCTTTGCTTTGGTACAATGGGTCTGGTATGTACTAACAGATCTCTTAAATTAGCGCTCCTCTTGAAGGAGAACAGGTGCTTAGAAACATGCATGCCATTAGAGTTTAATATACTCCAATGTTTCAGTACCACCTGTTTGATTTGGTGGGAGGCTGTGTTGAACATTGTGACGCATACTGGTTTGTCTGTCTCTGGTCTACTGGTTTTTTCCTGAAGGTTGTCCCTGTTGGCATTAATGGCTCTTTTCGTGGCTCTTGAAATGGTACGTTCCGGGTACCCTCTCTGAGTGAGCTTGTTAGAGAGGTGAGTGGCTTTCTCTCTAAGAGTAGACTTCTCTGTACAATTCCTTCTCAAACGGAGGAATTGGCCTACTGGCAGATTTTACCTGAGGGATTTTGGGTGACAGCTATCAAAAGCTAGCAGGGTGTTCTTGTCAGTGGGTTTATGATAGACTCTAGTCTGGAGTTTGCCTTCTTTAGGTTTGATCAATAAGTCAAGGAAAGGCAACCCTGTCTTGGTCACAGTAGATGTAAAGTGAAGCTGGGGTTCCTGTGATTCAGCCAGTCCAGGAATTGTGTGACTGATTGTTCATCACCCTTCCATACCAGCAGGACGTCATCAATATAACGACTCCACAGCCTTATGTTTTCTCTCCAGGGGCAACGTGGGTTGTAGATATCCGTCCTTTCAAAAGCGCCCACGCACAGACCCGCGAGGCTCGGGGTAAAGGTACTGCCCATCGACATCCCGTAGGTAAAGGGTACCCTCGAACTCAAAGTAATTTCTAGTTAAAGCTATCTCAGCCAGGTTCATGATGAAGGCTTGCTGTGTTTGGTACGCCCATTCTTCTTCAAAAAGGATGTCCTCCAGAACTCTTAGGGTCTCCCTCTGTGAGATGTTGGTGTATAGCGCCTTGATATCAAGGCCTATTAGGAATTCGCTGTTGGAATTGAAATCCATCTCCTTGATGCGGTTGAGGATGTCTAAGCTGTGCCGTAGGTAGGCGGTAGTCTTCGTAATCCCTCATTCCATAGCTTCTGGGCCATTCCCAGTTGCCTCCTGCCAGTTTGAACTAGTTGTCATGATCTCCATATCAGTCCACTCGATTCAGTGTAAGAATCTTTTAAGTCTTCTGGCTCCTCATATTCCAAAGTACTTCCATTGACAATGACTTTCATTGTGGCAAGGTTCAAGGAGTTCATATTTTATTTCCTTCTTCTGGAGTCTTCATCTTAGTGTCAGGAAGCGTTATATTTGACTATTCTGCATTCATACGGCCATGTTTTTTCGTATTCATGATTATTTGTCAGGCTTACTGATGCATAAGACAACATTCCAGAATGTGTCTCAGTTGCTGCCTGTCGGTTCTATGATGAGTTATTGTACTATGCACCCTTTAAAACTCCAAGGGTGGATTGAAGGATTTGCGCAGTAGTTGAGGGATTAGCGTTCCCAGGAATGTCTTCAAGCATTCCATCGCTATCTTCCAAATCTATTGTTTTGCAAGGTGAAATATTATGTGGTATGGCAGGGGTGCCTTCCCATGTAATACTAGCACAATTCACAAAAATAAACTGTGGGGCCCTCTCAGTACACTTTCTCTCAGTCCTGGTGGAGTCAGGCTGCTTAGAGGAACATGTGTTAAGCATTTCACATTCCCAACATGGACGATAAGTAACTGACATGACTCGAAAAAAAACCAACACCAATTCATAAAAATAGCTATTTTTTTAATATATTTTTAGACACCAAAATAAAATCAATACATACAGTATAACAGGAGCTATCAATTTAAATCAGCACTTTGCAATGTGAAAACATTAACATTGCAGCAAAAGGGAAAAACACATATATGCAATCGGTTATGTAGAGAGTGAGTTTAGCAGAACCCACTTAGGGTTAAGGTCTCATGAGTTCCTAGACCAGTTCACAACAGCTAGCACAATTTAACCTGGCTCAGAGGAGCGGGGTGCAGAGGTGTACTTTAGCTGTCTAACGGAGCTGTCAATCAGACTTGTGGTGCAAGTTGAGCAAAACCCTTTGGATGTTTAGTAAGGAGTTGGCCCTAGACCAGGAGTCTTTAGGAAGATCTGGTCTACCTGGCTCGGGGGACTCGGGTGCAGAGGTGCTCTTGACTATCAGTCATGCTAAACCCGGATCCTCGGCAAGAGGAGCTAAATGCGTGCCAAGAGAGGTTTAAAACACATGCAAGATCTTTCCAATGGAGACACAGGGGTGGATGGTCATTCAAGCAGGTGGATCTCTTCTCTTAAAGCATCAAGTAAAGTGGGTTGTAGTCGGACTGACCACCAACAAGCCTTGGTAGCCGCAAGCACTCCGGTTACGGAAATCATTATCCAGAGGACCAAGGGAACGTTGTAGAAACCTGAGCCTCACTGAGAGTCAGGGCAACAGTTCCCAGAAGCCTTGGGGAGGTGGACACCACCTGTAAACTAATTTCTCACCTGCCTGGTCAGGTGGAGGCTTTGTCCTTGAGTGGGAGGCAGCTCTTTTGCCCAGTGGTGCCAGTGAAGCCTTTGAGGCTCATTGCCACACCCCTTTAAATCACTATCAATCCTGTGTGGCCGGAGGTGTTACCTTTTGTCTTTTGTTTATGGCCTCAGGAATTCGCACATACTTTCCAGCATGAGTTCAGTCTTCTGTCTTGGCACCAAAGCCCACCAAGACACAAGAACAATGGGTTAACTTGGTAGACACTGTCTAAAGTGCCACCTAGGCCCAGGCTCATCATCACCTCCGAAGAATAACTGTAGTTCTAAACATAGGATTTCGTTGTTGTCTATAACCCTTTTGTGTACATACCACACTAATGCGATGTGTCTTGAGAAGGGGAGCTTACTCCCGTAATAGCTGTCCCATGATAGGCGATATGCAAATAGTATTACAAATATTGCATAAGGCGATTTATTAAGCTATCTATTTATCCTGAATGGAGAAGTAAAATGTAGAAAACCAATTGTAGATGGCCGCCGTAATACTAGATCTATCAGACAGCCGATACACGAGGTTGGAGAGCATGATAACACATCAGGAAAGAATAAATGCATATGATTAGAACAAACCCTTTTTTCTCTAAAACCACGGGTTATCCATCTTTTAATAGTTGTACCAGCACTTATAACTTGCTTGACGTAGGAACAAATAGGGAATTCATACTTAATAGGTAGATAAATTATAAAACCACTCTAAGATGACCGCCATAAGAATGCGAAGGACCGGAAAACTATTCCACTCTACTTCCTGTCCCCACTGTACTAAAACGGAACAGTCCCGCCAGCACAGTGACTAGAAGGCGGAAGAGTTCCTGCATCTAAACGAGCGGTTAATCAGATATAGGAAATACTGAGATTATAGACCCCATAGATTGTCTTTCTCTACCGCATGTAACTGTGCGGAGGGCCTGCTGATTTAGTGACCGCCGGGTTCTCTTCATCAGAACAGCATACGAGAGCTCTATAAGCGCATCCCAGCATATCTTGAACCGAACTGAGAGAGGCAGTGGCAGGTTCTCAGCCGCAGTTGTTACATATTTATATTCCTACAAACAACCTGGCCGGTTATGCAACATAAATGGTAGACTGGGGCTACAAAACATGATAGTGAGAGCAAATAGGTGGAACATATGATGGGGGGGAATTTATATAAAAAATCTAGAAACCTATAGAGAGTTTGTAGCTTTTTAAACTGCGTGACTGCAGGATGCCAACAGCACCCGTCTCACTAGCTCAAATTTTGAGAAATATATATTGAAAACTAACTAATAGAATTATTGAAAAAGAAGCCCGCCACCATATTTTGTCCAACCATGGTCAATAACAAACATTAGTGACATGAATGAGATCTGTATAAACTCTTAGCAACTAATAATAAACCATGGCTTTCTGTATTTCTGCGCAGAGAAGTGGAATCGGGTTGTGGATAAACACAAAACTCAAATAGCCAGAATTCATACAATTGGTGATCAGTAGCAATATCAACAGCGCAGAAAGGACATGCCAAATAACCTTTCCCGGCTATTTCTTCTCCGGGGCTGATAGTTCTTGACTCTCCAAGACAACAGAGCTGGGGTGATACATCCTGTGTCTTCCTTTAGAATTATCACGATTATCCCTCTGGTAAGATTTATTTTTTTTAACATTTAACAATGAATTACATGCCTTAAAAACCCTTATTTGTGTGGCCTGTAATCCCTACAGGCTAAAAAGGTTTATATCTTGGGTTTTTCTTCTTTTTTCTTCTTAGAACTGAGGATTAGATTTTAAAACATACTCGATCTATGGTGAAGGGATCTACAAACAATTACATTTGGCATCACACTGTTCGGTGCGTGCAATGTAGAAGCATATCACTCACCTGTGGTGAGTGCAGTCTTTTCTGATATTTTCAAATTGAATTTAACTAGAGTAGTTGAACGGTATGATTTTGGGTGTAAGCAGAATGTTTGGGTATGAATGAAGGTTTCACTGTAAACCACCTCTTCCAATTCATGAACTGACAGAAAAAAAGGGGGAGTGGCACTTTATGCTCTATATTTCTCTCTTCCTAGATGTATTGTTATCGACTTTTAGTGTTTTTAAAAGGGAGACTTGTAACCCATGAAATTCTTTGGTCCTAAGGAAGGTGGGGCTCATTGTGCCAAGACCACCAAAACGCGTAGACGCTGTGTTTTTATTTCTGAATCCAACTACGAGAAAGGAAGCTCCAAAAATAATGATGGACAGCAACAAAATTATGATTTCTTTGTAATCAGTTGGATCAGACACTGTAACAGTGATTTTTTCTACTGTACAATAGGGCCTCCCTATTAGATATTTTTTCTCTCTTGGAGTTATTTCATTACCTTGCATATGTTTTTATTGATTTTTTCACCTTTGAATGTACATGTAATACAACACAAGTATTGAATAGGCTTCCTATGTATGTTAGCTAGAATTTGTATAACATGTAATTGTTTTAATATGTATTAGGAATTCTTGTGATGACAAATTCGTCAGATTACTGAAATGTTTATATTAACTGTGTGGTACCTTGACTAGGCACTGTGTTTTTATTTTAATTGGATCTTTTTTAATTAAAGAATTCTGCCACTACTTTCTTGGGCTTGGTGGTGTTTCAGTTGAGGGGTTGTGTTATAAGTGTACCCCCTGCCTTTCGGGGTGTTCTGTATGCAATTGAGGTGTGGTGTGTATGAGTTAGTGTGTACTTGATTTCCCTCAGGGATTGATATTTCTTCGTCACTATTAAGTAGCGCCCTGGTCCCTTGGGTTAGTGGGGCCCCCTCTCTCTCTTTTTTACTTAAACCTCCGCACCACCATCTGTCGGGGGTTAAAAACCATGGTGTCAATTGCATTGAGGAGAGAGCCATCAGTAAACATGGAAAAATACCCTTAGTATTGTGTGAAGATTTTGGTAACTTTTGTGTTATGGAATTGTAGGGCAGATCACAAAACATTTTTGCCTGGTGCTGTTTCATGTAATTGGTGGTAAATTCAGGCAATGTTTGGAGCAAAAGTATTTTACCATGGTATGATGATACTAGGTTTCTAGGGTGCGTAAAGTCTGACAAGAACATGTGTGCACATTTATTGCATGACATTTTGTTGTCATGGTAATATGTTCTATTATTTTTGTGCGTCTATATCCTTTTGTCATTATTGCAATGTGATTTTTTTAAGTTTCACTATTGTTGTGGCAGTCTGTTCATTTTGCTATGTTGTGTTCTTTAATTTTTTGTGTGTATTTTGATTTGAGTATTTTATTGTGTTATGTCTTATTGTTTTCTTTGCACATGTCGACAAATGCTGTTATAAGCACGTGCATTTAAAGTTCCTGTGACAAACAACCAATCACGACTAACTGTTTAAGGTGATAAAATCTCCTTCAGCTCTCCGGTTACTTAAGAAATCAGTCAAGCCAAAACTGTTGCAGAGACTGTGTATTATATGAAGACTTGCAGTGTTCAACTTGTGTTTTACGGCCCACTGTGTACTAAATGGTGGGAGACAGGCTGGTTGGGATGGTTGCCATTGGGGTCACAGAGTTAGAGCTGCCAAGTGCAATGACAGTTCAGACTTATAGCGAGATTACGAAACCCGAGAGAACAGAGAAGAGAGCAAGCAGGCCAGCACCGACTGATACTCCAAAAATGTAAAAAATAGCATCACGGTCCTCAGGGTGGCCAGATGTAAAAATATAAATAGCATTGAAATGAAATAAAAGACAAAGCTACAGTTTACTTTATAATATGAAAACAATCTGTGCATTTGAGACAGCAGCGAATCCACACTTCATTCATAGCAGTTATCATTCACAGCTCATTAAATCAAGAAACAAACTCGTTAGTTTAAAAGATTTTTCATGCACTTAACACTCAAGCCTTCATCATTCTCTTTCTCTTTATATCTGCCTTCTTTTTCTTCATGCAAATTGCACAAAGTGTTTCATTCAGTAGGCCTTGGTTCTCTCCTCTGAATAATATAGAAACAACGTGTCTCCCGGGAAGGATTTTCGAAGCCATTTCAGCCATAAAAGGACCCTATGCAGCCAATCGTAAAAATACCACAGTGCCCGAATTCCCATTCCGATCTTGGTGTGGGTGTACAGAAAGCAACAGGCTGAATGTTCAGTAGAGAGAACAAAAAGAACAGAAATTGCCTCAAGATAGAGGGGAAAAGCAATTATAATGGAAACCTTTTCAGAGCTCTCAGGAATGCAAATGAAGGGAATGGCCAGAGCACCACATATGCTTAATAAAGCAGACGTTTGACCCTAAAAAGAAGAGTCTACGTGGAAAGGACAAAAACTCCTTTGCCATGAAAGGCCAGATGGACTAAGTAGAGGGGCTTTAGGAGGATCCACTGAGGAACCAGAAGACAATGCATTGGCCGACAAGATTCCAAGATATTATCACATTTCTTCAGGCTATGGGCATAATGATTAGTACATATAAATGTTGAACCTTCTTCAACCCCAGACAATTGAATACCTTGTTAGAAAGTGTTAGCATCATTCAACAGAGACAGATGCAGGCGTCTGCCATGGATTGATGAAGGGAACAAGGAATGATCTGCAAGACTTTTCTTCAAGAACAAAAATGACAAAGCAGGAGCTTAGCCAAACTTCACAGTGATAATTCTCAAGGAGAACGGTTATGCCCTATCACTTACCGGCAATCTTCATTTTTACTGGTCCCATTGTTCTTGTCCCATTCATGACTTATGGAGACAACCATCTCCCAGACAGAAAAAAAGAACAGAGGAATGCTGGGTCTCCTACCCCACCCCTCCCAATGGGAGTACTTAACCAGTACTTACCCAGCATTCTTCTTGAACTACAAAAGCCCACGACAGGAAGGCCAGCCTTCCAGGAGGGAGGGAGTGGTGTCATGAATGAGATGAGGACAACAGGACCTGGAGTAATGAAGATTACTGGTAAGTAACAGGACATTACCCACAGGTCTCTCCTGCCCCCTGGACGGGAAAGAGAGAAAAAGCTATCTATAATAAAAGTCACAAAGTAGGACCACAACAGACTGAGCACCCCACAGGGTACGAAATGCCACAGAGCCACATGGCTGCCAACACCCAGCGCCCCTCAAACCGGCCCAGAGACACTACAGCAGACCTGAGAAAGAGCGCTCCAAAGCAGGCAACTGAAGAAACGCCCAACATTGCTGAAAGCCTCCACAAAATCCAGAAGAGACCTGAGGGGAAACAGGGGACCCAAAAGTCACACACCCCAGCCAGCGAGAGGGCCAGCAATGGGGCCAACCCCACCACCATCGCGGAGACCCACAGCATACCAGCCCAAAAAAGGCAGGAAGGGCTTGTCGCCGGGGCCAAGGCACACACCCAGAGGACCAGTCAAGGAATGAACAACACAGCCACCCTTCAGATGCCGGCACATGAACACCACACAGAAAACCAGGGAACAAATGCATGAAGAGGAAAAAACCAAGCCAGAAAAAGAAAAAAACAGGAAGGGAGCAATGACTGACCAAGGAACGATCCCCCAACAACCATATGGGCACAGCCTTGGGAGAGCTCAGAGGACACCACTGCCACCAAAAAACTCAGAGGAGGACCAGGCCCCAGAGCAAGAACGTCCAGCACCGACCACCAACGCTGACACAGGACGATCGCCAATGCACCCAGACTGGGAGAAGGAGCCGGAAACGTGGCACAGGGTCAGATCAACAGACCAAGACAGAGGCACTCAGAAAGAATGCAGGCGAAACAGGGTCACAGCAACTGGAATACCGCCCAACAAAGCCACAGCCATCCACCCCATGGCCACAGAAAGGAAGCAGGCCCGACGAGCGCCAGAATCCCAGCCACCCGAAGACTAACCAGGAAGATCCGGCAGCCAGAATCCTACACCCCACCTGGACTGGAAAAGACAGGGGAAGAGCCAACAGCCAGAACCCTGTGAAGCACAACACCCTACCAGGAAAAGGTCCAACAATAGGGCCCCAACCGAATCAAGTAAAGACACCCCGAAGGGACAGACACAACAAGTCCCTGAAACAGGACGAATGGGACCCAGACCCAATAAACCAGAAGGGACCAAGGGCAGAGCGAGGCAAACCCCCAAGGCCACTGAACCAGAGGAACCCAAAGGCCATAGAAGGAACTCCAGGTAAGACCCCGCCTCAAACAACACCCACCAAAGAACAACACCCCCAACCGCAACCCCTGGGTCGACCCAAGATCAATAAACATCTTCCGAGAAATACAAACCTAGAGGCTGCCGAGGATGAGCCACACACCAAACAACTCCAACTGTGACCATCCACTGCACACCCATGACCCAACAGCCGGTACAAGGGTCCTCCAGCCCAAACCAAGAAGGAGGAAACCCCCAACCGAACAACAAGCTGACCAACCGGCCCGAAGGGCAAAGGAGAACACAAAGGAACACCCCAAGTGAGCCCCAACCTCTGTTCCCAGTAAGGTGCGCGTGGCGTGCGTGCGCACCTATCTCACTTTAAGCGCGCAGTGTGCTGTTTGAAGCGCACACAGGTGAGTTCAGCAGCAAGTGCCTCCCTTCACTTGCTGCATTTCTTTTGTTAAAAGGTCGTGGCTGCGGGACAGATTGTATGCCTTTGTGAAAATATTCATGTTAATCACAGCACCCATCATGCGCTGCAATTAACATGATTACTTTAACAAAGGCATACAATCTATCCCACAGCCACGCCCTTTTAACAAATGAAAGGCAGCAAGTTTAAAAGCACGGCGTGTGCTTTCAGGGGATTCTGAAAGCACATGTGTGCTTGTAGACTTGCTGCATTTCTTTTGGTAATAGAGCACAGCACAAAATCTGGCTCGCATCAACTCTACAAGCACACGTGTGCTTTCAGAATCACTGCTGCTGCAGCTTCAAGAAACACCGGCCCACCAGTGCCCCTTTCCTGACCTGCAATGAGCTCGGGCTCGGGGCCCATTGCCAGAGCTACTCCGGCTCCTGTCTTGGTACTGGATCCCTGTGTAGGTCTGGCTTGCTCTATTCAGGGCTGGCTCTAGGGCTAACTTCTGGGGGCGCCATGTTTGCAAGTTTGCAATAGTTTTTAAAACACCTGCTACTGCATTCCCTTCGTCCAGCAATTTTCATACAACAATAAAAATGTCTGGCTAACTCCAGTGATTAATGTTCTTCCTGGAGTGAGATCAGAGTTTTGTTTAGTGGAATTTTGCAGTGGGTTAATATGCCTGATGCAAAGTATGTGTACCGTGCAGATCACACAGTGCATATAAGTAAAGAGGTCAGTGCTTTTGTCAGAGATATCCTTTTGTTCCTTGCAGTGTATAAGTTAAAATCCTAATATAGAACAGTGAGCTAATAACTGACATCAAGGGATGCATGCAAACTGCAAGGTATATTATTATTAAAGCGTTATGCTTTTACCCCCAGCCTTTCATTATTCTAACCTTGCAAAATAGGTTCATTTCTGTAAAAAAATAAAATAAATAAATATATTAATTCCTATTATTAAATCTAACCCCCAACTATGGTGTTAAGTTTAAAATTCTTAATGTGTGCTTCTCCAGACCAAGCACTCTTAAACTATACTGTCTACCAGTATGGATGACATGTGACTCCTACACCTTGTAGTACTTAGTCTTATGTGACATTTACTGTACACTGATTTACGGGGAACAACCTTTACAATGCAACTTTTACAACGCACTACCTTTACAACGCATTTTTTACAACGCATAATCCATTACAACGCATGACATTACAACGCATACCATTACAACGCATTTTTAAAAACTACCTTTACAACGCATTCCATTACAACGCATACTACCATTACAACGCATACCATTACAACGCATAATATTACACTACACTATCCAACACTTACCCTACTGTTGCACCCCCTGGAGTTAGAATAGTAATTTTTACCCCTATACTATCCAACACTTACCCTACTGATGCACCCCCTGGAGTTAGAATAGTAATTTTTACCCCTATACTATCCAACACTTACCCTACTGATGCACCCCCTGGAGTTAGAATAGTAATTTTTACCCCTATACTATCCAACACTTACCCTACTGATGCACCCCCTGGAGTTAGAATAGTAATTTTTACCCCTATACTATCCAACACTTACCCTACTGATGCACCCCCTGGAGTTAGAATAGTAATTTTTACCCCTATACTATCCAACACTTACCCTACTGATGCACCCCCTGGAGTTAGAATAGTAATTTTTACCCCTATACTATCCAACACTTACCCTACTGATGCACCCCCTGGAGTTAGAATAGTAATTTTTACCCCTATACTATCCAACACTTACCCTACTGATGCACCCCCTGGAGTTAGAATAGTAATTTTTACCCCTATACTATCCAACACTTACCCTCCTGTTGCACCCCCTGGAGTTAGAATAGTAATTTTTACCCCTACACTATCCAACACTTACCCTACTGTTGCACCCCCTGGAGTTAGAATAGTAATTTTTACCCCTATACTATCCAACACTTACCCTACTGATGCACCCCCTGGAGTTAGAATAGTAATTTTTACCCCTATACTATCCAACACTTAACCTACTGTTGCACCCCCTGGAGTTAGATTAGTAATTTTTATCCCTATACTATCTAATACTTACCTTAAATGTAATTTAATATTATGCGTTGTAATGGTATGCGTTGTAAAGGTAGTATGCGTTGTAATGGTAATGCGTTGTAAAGGTATTTTTTTAAAATGCGTTGTAGTGTCCTGCGTTGTAATGTCATGCGTTGTAATGGATTATGCGTTGTAAAAAATGCGTTGTAAGTGCATGTGTTGTAAAAGTGTGCGTTGTAACGTCATACATCCCTGATTTACACATGTGTGAGTGATTGTCTCTGTGTTATGTGTGTGATGTAAAGTGCTCTGACACCCTACACTGGTATGAGCGGCGCTATAAATCTAATTAAATGCATCTCAGTGAGTGAGTGGTTATGGAGACATGAGGGGCACTGTTAAACGGTGGTAGGAACAGAATCCATGGCAAAAGTGGTCATTTGGGAGTGCCAACAAACATTGTCACGCCAGGGGCCACTAGCACTAAAGCCAGCCCTGGCTCTAATTGCCACTGCCTGAGCCTCTGGCTCCTGGTTGGATACCTCATGGCTCTGGATTGGGGAGTTATTGAAAAGGCAAACTGTTCTACACCGATCCTTGAACGAAGCCTCTGTTCTGTGCTTGAAAAAAACTCCTATTTGATGTTGCTTGAAAAATATCGCCAAATGATTATTGTTTCTTCATGCTGGATCTGCACCGTTTCACCTGCTCATGTTAGCCTGCTAACCTGCATCCTAGGCCCTGTACTTGCAACATGCACTCCAGAGTTTTAAGGCATATAAACAGTAATGATGCTAAACTGCAATCAGAAAACTTTGTCAAAGATAGCACTTAATTTATTGAGGTTTAACATATCAAAATTGCTCTAACATTTAAAACAACATATGTCTCCCTTTAAAGAAATATCACTTCAAGGGGTGGATCCTTTGGGATTTCATTGTTTCCAGCCTCACAGTAAGATGTGCCATGTATCTCTATATCATAATTTAAGAGTAAAACTGGCCTCATGTTCAGAGAGTCCAAAATGTGCTAAGTCTCTCTTGGAATTAGAGAAATTACAGAAATTATTGCCAGTCACATGGACTGAGATGTGTTCCCTCCATGTAAAATGCCACAGTGTGCTTTGGCCAAAATGGGAAGATAATCTAAATACTGAGTAAAACCCAGCTGGTAAGCCATCAACACTAGGAGTTATGTCGTTAGCCACCAACCTAACTTCATGCATACTGCAAGGTATAGATTAGAGGGTTATGATGTTTTCCCCAGCCATACAATGTCCTAATGTTACAAAAAGGGTTAATTTGGGTACAAGCGTTTCTTATTAAAAAGAAACGCTATCCATGGTGTTATATTTTAAATTCCGAGTTTGTGCTTCTCCAGACAAAGCACTCTTAAACTATACTGCCTACCAGTATGAATGACATGTCACTCCTACACCTTGCAGTCCTCTGTCATATCTAACATTTCTTATACACTCATTCCATACCTATGATTGATTGTCTAATGTATGTGCAATGTAAAGTACACCCTAGACTGGTATGGGTGGCGCTATAAAATGAATTAAATGCATCTCCGAGATAATTGTAATGGAGACTTGAGGGGCACTGTTGAAGGGTAATAGTGAGGGAATCACTGGCAGAGGTGGTCATTAGGGGGTGCCAACAAACATTGTTGCACAGGCCGCCAACAGCTCTAAGGCCGTTCCTGTGCGGCGCACATTGTGTGCCTCTGAGAAAGTATTCATGTTAATTGAAGCACATGACTGGCGTTGCGATTAACATGAATACTCACACAATCTGTACTTGATATTTGTTGTTGCACCCACACATGCGGTCGGGTTCCTGGTGCACATCGCCTTAACTGCAGTGCACAGATAACTTACACTGCCACACAAAAATTAGAGGGAACATTGGTCCCAACACCAGCCACAAAAGCCCTACCAAACACAAAGCCCTACGACGGTCCTAGAGCAACAGGAGATGCATACGACCACAGGCCCCAGAGCCCCAGGCCAAACACTAGCAATAAAACAAGCACCATGCCATGACCACAAGAACAGGAGAGCCAGAAAGAACACCAGAAAAGTGGGGCGGCCACCAGCCCAATATCGCCGATGTCCACAGAGGCACCCGACAAGCCAGCTGACTGAATCATACAACAGCCAACAGAGCTAGGAGGAGGAATCCCCCGCCGGCCACTAGAGAGCCAGGAAATAAGACAGGAAGGTCAAAGCAGTCTAGAAAAATAAGCTACAGCATGCAACACCAATGCCAGTGACCCAAGTCCACAAAATGGAAAACGAGAGACCCACATGAAGGTGCACAACAGGCAACCCGCAAGCCAGCAGCAGGGCCACAACCAACTGCCCTTGGATACAAAGGATCCGACGTAGATGGCTCCGGCGCACCCTAAAAGGCCAGAAGCTGGAGAACCACTACCAAAAGCCAGCACAATCGCCCCCAGAATGGGAGCAAGAAGGCCCCCAACATTGTGCCCCCACAGTTCCGGAAAGAGTGGCACAGGGACACCAAACAACCCCTCCCCATAAACACTCCAACCCCTGAGGGTAGAGAGAATGCCCACCATAATCAGCCCAACCAAGGCAACAGAGTCAACACACCTCAAAAAGCAGCCAGAAAGTCAGGGTTGGAGCCGCAGGACTTCAAGAAGAGGAAGGAATGCCAGAACGGCCAGATGGCAAAAATCCAAAAAGTGACCTCCAAGGCACCAAGGCCCTCAAAGGCCAGGACAAGACTTGCCCCTGGAGGCAAGCCCCATAAACTAGGAAGAACCAAAAACCAGTTGACAAGCACAGAGAAAGCACAGCCAACACAAACAGCTTAGCCCAACCCAACCGAACCCAAAAAGAGCCCAAACAGGAACAGCGAGGCTGCAGAAAACGGAGGCAGAAGCCAAAGCCCTATGAACCAGACCGGAATCCCTCCCAAGGAAGACTGATCCTGCAGGACACACTGCTGCTCAACCCACTGAGCAAACAGAGGCTGGAAGAGTTACAGCCCATAAACCGCACCCACGCTGACACAACAACAGCAGGGCAACAAAAAGCCCTCACAGGGGCAAAAAGGCAGCAAAGCAGGAAGATCCCCAAGCCCTCAACCCCGCCTGTGCCACCATCCATGTCCACTCCTGACCCCACAAGCTCCCGAGTTGGCAGAATAAGGGGTAGGTCTTCCGGCAAGGCAGCCGAGGCTGAACTGACGTTAATAGTGTTAACGTACCCTCCACCTGTTCCTCGAAGGAGCTAGTGAGTTGCCCTAATTGGGTTGGTCTATGTTAGACCTGGCACCATTGGCGTAGGTCTCCCTTCCATTTTTGTCATTTATGTCTCCTTCATTGTTGCTGGCGTTAGATGTTCTGGGTGCTGTGCCACTGCCATTCAGTGACACAGCGTGAATGCTCCTTATTATAAAATAACTGGTGAACCGGTGTAGTCCTAGTAGTACCAAGGAATATGCTAGGGAGGTCGAATTTGGTATGCTTCCGCTCCAAGTCTTTCTGTGTGTTTCACTGGTATGCGTATTGGTTGTCTGGTTTAGAGGGCCAGGGCAGGCTGGGGCCGACCTGGGTCGAATGGAGCAATCTGCTGTTGAAGTATGGCGGAGGGGTGACCCCTTTGATCTGAGCAGGGCTGTGCCTGGCAAGGTGAATGATGGCTCCACCTCCCGCTGGGTGTCTGATGGTGGGCCCCTCTCCCTGGATGGGAGGATGCAGCCTTATAAATAAAGTGACCCAAGTCGACACCAAACTGGTTCTGGCCGGGTCGAGTGATTTGTGACTTTCTCAAGAACAAAGACTTTTGGGGAATAAAGATCTGAGCTGAAACCCCTTTGTGGTGTGTAACTTCGGGATGCCAAGACGAACCTCTGGCCGTGTGAACGAGAGGGAAAGGACTTTGAAACTTTCCTCCACCCACTGAAGCAACTACCCAAGGGCCTGAATTGAGCTTGCCCCTGCCGAAGTCTCAGGGACATTAGACTTCATTCCTCAGCAACCCAGATTCCTATTGAGAGAAATCCTACTCGCAGGTGAGGCCTATGTCGAGAAATCCAAGGCCTCTGGATCTACTGTGGGGAACGCCGCTTTTGTTTGACTACAAAAACTATTGCTATCGCCATTATGGGCCGCTGCAGCTGAGAAGCTGTGCCACTGAATGCCCGCATTTGCCTTGTCTACGAAAAATATTGCTATCGCCATTGTCGGCCGCTGCAGCTGAGAATCTGTGCCGCTGAGTGCCCGCTTTTGCTTTATCTACGGCAACTATTGCTATCGCCATTGTGGGCCGCTGCAGCTGAGGAGCTGTGCCGCTGAGTGCCCGCATTTGCCTTGTCTACAGAAACTATTGCCATCGCCATTGTGGGCCGCTGCAGCTGAAGAGCTGTGCCGCTGAGTGCCCGCCTAGGCTTTCCTACGAGATCCATTGTTGACACCATTGTGAGCTGCTGCAGCCGAGGAGCTGTGTCGCTGAGTGGCTATCTTGGCCTTGCTATGAAAAACCTTGTTGTCGCTATTGTGGGCCGCTGCCGCTGAGAAGCTGTGCCACTTGGTGCCCGCATTTGCCCTACTACGAGAATCAGAACCACCGCCACTGTGGGCCACTGCAGCCGAGGACCTGCGTCGCTGCAGGCCCGCATTGGCTTTGCTACAAGAGTCCTTGTTATCATTGTTTTGTGCCGACGCCATCGAGAAGCTGTGCCGCTGAGTGCCCATCCGTACTTTGCCACAAGAATCATCACTATCGTGGGCCGCTGCAGCTGAAGAGCTGCGCCACTGAGTGCCCGCGCTAGTCCCACATCGGGAGCCTTGTCAACCTCCACGTGCGCCGCTGGGTGCTGCTTCCATGCCCGTCCCAGGATTATCAAGAGTGCATGCTGCGGAACGCCACCGCCCAAGAACTGTGGCCTCTGTGGGTCCGCCTGCCATCCCGCACCTTCCCTGAGGAGCTGTGCACCATGCCCCTTTCTCCTAAGTACCTTGTGCACCACTGGGTCACATAGATCCCGGCCCGAACCAAGTTTGTTCCACCCACATGCACAAGTGCTTTCATCGCTCTTGAGACAAATCTGTAATTACGTGCATTGTGGTTCTTTGAGCATTTCTCAGTTTCGTGTTTAATCTGTATAAAGATAACTATTTTTTATAACTGCTTGTGGTGTCTATTTTGTAGCGTCTTTCCTGCGTTATTGTGTATGGTCCTAAATGCTTCACACACTGCCTCTGAGATAGGCCTGTCTGCTCGTGCTACGTTACCACAGGGTTGAGCAGGGGTTATCAAAGGGTGTAGCCCCCTTACTCTGACTTAGGAAGAAGGGTCACTATTCGACATTGGCCCCAACCACAGTCGACTAGAGGCCCCCATTTCTAACATTGGTGGCAGCGGTGGGATCGGGACTTGCATTTATGATCCACATGCAATAACCAGTGTACGCTACTATTGAGGGTAAACCACGTACGGTTTGATTTTGGTTCTATTGCTGACTGTGATTGCCAGCCAAGTATTTTTGTTATTCTGCGCTGACTGTGATTGCCAGCCAGGTGATTTTGGTTCTATTGCTGACTGTGATTGCCAGCCAAGTATTTTTGTTGTTCTGCGCTGACTGTGTTTGCCAGCCAGGTGATTTTGGTTCTATTGCTGACTGTGATTGCCAGCCAAGTGTTTTTGTTGTTCTGCGCTGACTGTGATTGCCAGCAAGGTGATTTTGGTTCTATTGCTGACTGTGATTGCCAGCCAAGTATTTTTCGCTGTTCTGTGCTGACGGTGATAGCCAGCCAGGTGATTTTGGTTCCGTTGCTGACTGTGATTGCCAGCCAAGTATTTCTGTTGTTCTGTGCTGACTGTGATTGCCAGCCAGGTGATTTTGGTTCTGTTGCTGACTGTGATTGCCAGGCAAGTATTTTTGTTGTTCTGCGCGGACTGTGATTGTCAGCCAGGTAATTTTTGTTGGTTCTGTTCTATTGTTGACTGTAGTTACCAGTTATGTCTACTCTGGGTAGGCCAACCTTCAATGCTTCGGAGGATCTCCTCTTTGAGGAAGATAGGTTAGAAACATACACTGCCAAACAGCTAAAGTCTTTTTGCAAGCGATTCACCGTCCCTGTTGCGGGCCTCTCTAGGAAGGAGGAATATCAGAAGGCCCTTAAGGCCTGGATGGAGGCAAGAGAGTCCGCCAGGAATGAGGGAGGTAACGCTGGAGGGCAGCAGGATGAGGAAGTGGGTTTAGTGGGAGGTAAGGCACTTTCCAACCCAGGTACTAGTGTGTCCTCAAAGAGTCTGTCTCCAGTAGAGATGGAGGACGGAGAGAGAGATAGGAGGCATAGTTTGGAGATGGCCAAATTGGAAGGTCAGAAGGACCTAGAGAGCAAAAAATTGGATATGAAGAATAATAGGTTGGCATTTGAACTGGAGAAAATGAAACTTGAGCATCAGAGAGTATTGAGGGAGTTGGAGATCAAAGCTAAGAGTCTGGAGATCTCCCCCTCTGGTGGCAGCATACCTTTTGTACCTACCGAGAGTAGAGTGTACATACCCAAGGATGCCATCAAGAATTTCCATAAGAGTGAGGATATTGGGCAATGGTTTGCCGCATACGAAATAGCCATGGTGTCCCACCGGGTCCCTGAGAAGGATTTGGGAGTGGGTTGTGGGGACGCTTTGTGAGTGATGGGAGGGATACCCTGTTAGACCTGCCTGAGCAGAGCAGGATGGTGTATGCCCATATGAAAGAGGCCTTGATGACGCGTTATGGTTTGACCCCGGAAATGTAAAGGCAGAGATTTTGGACCTGCAAGAAGCTGGAGGGTACCACTTGGGTTGAATATGTGTCTTTCTTTTGCAGAGCAATGGATCGCTGGGTAAAAGGTAGCAAAGTGGAAACCTTTGAGCAATTGTATGACTTGTTTGCATGGGAGCATTTATCTAGTAACTGTTTTCCAGAGCTACGCCAGCACCTTGTTGATAGCAAGCTCACTAACCCTAGGAAGCTTGCTGAGGAGGCGGACTGCTGGGTGAGCACCCGGGTTCACAAGGGTCTTGTGGGAGACTTCGCCAAAGGTGGGCAGGGTCCCCAGCAGAGGAGTGGGGGGACAGGGGTAAACAGAGAGAGTTCCAGAGAGGGCCCCAAAATAATTCCCCAGGGAACCAAGGAGTGGTGTCCCAGCCTCCCCCTGAAAAGAAGCCAGTGCCCCCGACAAGTAGGCCTGTTCAGAGTGCAGAGAGCTTCCTAACTTGCTTTAAGTGTGGTCAAGTGGGCCACAGGTATTATGATCCTCAGTGTACCCTGAAGGACACCAATGCACCACCCCGGGCACCCCCCGCCAGATTTCCAGTGTAGCCCAGGGAGGGGAAGAGATGGGTGTCCAAAGTGAGTGGGATCCCGTAGAATTGACCCTTGTCTCGCTAGGATACTTTGAGAAGGTCCCTAACCCCGCACTGCCTGCTAACACTAAGAAATACAGGCAGTGGGTAACAATCAATGGCCATAGGGTGGAGGCTCTGAGGGACACAGGGGCTAGTGTGACTGCTGTCAGCTCCCGGTTGGTGTCCAAAGAGCAGATTGTTCCCCATGCATTCTGCCCAGTAGTGTCAGCAGACAACTCTGAGAGCCAATGTGAAGTGGCTCAAGTTTCCTTTGAGTGGGGGGGTCTCAGGAACTCTCCAAGTAGCTGTGAGGCCAGCCATACCGGTAGACTGTCTGTTGGGCAACGATTTAGAGAACTCCCCATGGGCTACGGTGGAGAGGAAGTCTCATTTGGAAATGTTGGGTCTGCCTGAGTGGGCGTGTGCGACCACTCAGTCCATGGCAGCCAGTAAGGATGTTCAAAAGGACCTGGAGCCTGAAAGTATGGCCCAGGCCCCTGCCTTAAAGAGAAGGGGCAGGGGGCACGGGAAACCATCCCCCATGGTTCCCATGGTCTAGGAAGGAACAGACCTTGAGGGGGATGCCCTGGAACCTGCAGGGGAACAAGTAGCCGAACTGGGGGACCTCCTTGAGCTGACCGTTTGGCAGCAGGAAGGAGGGCCCACCAGGGAGGAATTTTGTGAACAGCAGAGAACGTGCCCTTCTCTTGATGGACTGCGGCGGCAGGCCACAGCCCAGGCAGCAGGTAATCAGTCAGGATCACATCTGATCTATTGGGAGAATGACCTCCTTTACAGCGAGCCTAAGGCTGCTGAGCCAGGGTCAGCCCATGAGCTGGTGGTACCCCAGAGCTTCAGAGCCTTCCTACTGGGGTTGGCTCACGATGTGCCATTGGCCGGACATCTGGGGCAGACCAAGATCTTTGAGAGGCTGGTCACCCACTTTTATTGTCCCCAGATGCGCAAGAGCTCAGATGCTCACTGCAGGACATGTGAGACTTGCCAGGCAAGTGGAAAGAGTGGGGGAAGATCAAGTCCCCGCTCCAGCCCTTCCCGGTTGTCAGTACTCCATTTGAGTGAGTGGGCATTGACAATGTGGGGCCTCTGGACCCCAAGACAGCCATGGGCAACAGGTTCATCCTGGTCTTGGTGGACCATGCCACCTGGTGCCCTGAAGCAATCCCCCTCAGGACAGTGACTGCCCCCGTGGTGGGACGTGCACTGTAGTGGGTTTTTGTCCCGTGTGGGATTCCCCAGAGAGATGGTGTTCGATAGGGGTACTAATTTCATTTCCAAATATATGAAGTCTCTGTGGGAGGAGTGCGGAGTAACGTACAAGTTCACAACTCCTTACAACCCCCAAGGTAACGGGCTGGTTGAGAGATTCAACCAGACCCTTAAGGGCATGATTATGGGCCTAGAGGAGCCCATGAGGTGTAAGTGGGACGTCCTCTTGCCATGCCTGTTGTTTGCTTACCGTGAGGTGCCACAGAAGTCTCTAGGGTTCAGTCCCTTTGAACTGCTCTATGGTCACCCAGTAAGAGGGCCTCTAAGTCTGGTCAAGGAAGGCTGGGAGCAATCTCCCAGGAAGCCTCCCCAGGATGTGTTTAGCTACATGTTGGCCTTCAGGAACCAAACTCGGCGTTTTAGGAAACTTGCTGAGGCACATCTGGAAGCCAGCCAGGAAGAGATGAAACGCTGGCACGATCAGAATGCCACTCTGATCGAGTTTCAGCCTGGTCAAAAGGTGTGGGTCATGGCCCCAGTGGAGCCCTGTGCGCTCCAGGATAAGTTGAGAGGCCCCTTTGAGGTGGTGGAGCGCAAGAGTCCTGTTACCTACTTGGTGGACATGCAGTCTCCCAGGAACCCTCTGCATGTCAACCGTCTGAAGCCCGACTTTAAGAGGTCTGAAGTGGGCATGCTACTAGCTACAGATGCTGGAATGGAAGAGGAGAGTGAGCCTCTTCCCGACCTCCTGTGGGCAGAGGAAAAAGATGGGTCAGTGGAGGGCGTGGTCCTCTCCACCACACTGACCCCTGAACAGCAAAGTGATTATCACCAACTGTTGGGGCAATTCAGTGATCTGTTCTCCCTGGTGCCTAGTGTCACTGATTGGTGTGTCCATGACGTGGACACTGGGGATAGTCCTCCCGTGAAGCATAAGGCTTACCGAGTGACTGACTAGGTTAGAGCATACATTAAGGAGGAGGTCTCCAAAATTTTTGCTTTAGGGGTGATTGAGTCCTCTAGCAGCCCAGTGGTCCTGGTACCCAAGGCTGCGGTGCCTGGGGCCACCCCGGAACTTCGGTTCTGCGTGGACTACCGAGGTTTCAATTCTGTCACCAAGACTGACACGCACCCCATCCCCAGAGCTGATGAGCTCATAGATCGGCTAGGGGCTGCACGGTACCTCAGCACTTTTGATTTGACGTCCAGGTTCTGGCAGATCGCCTTGACCGATGGGGCAAAGGAGAGGTCGGCGTTCTCCACGGCTGACGGACATTACCAGTTCCGGGTGATGCCCTTTGGGGTGAAGAATGCCCCTGCCACCTTTCAGAGGTTGGTCAACAGAGTGTTGGTTGGGCTGGAGGATTTCAGCGCCGCCTACCTGGATGACATTGCAGTGTTTAGTTCCTCATGGGAGGGCCACCTGCACCACCTCTGGGAAGTGTTGATGGCACTGCGAAAGGCAGGCCTCACAATCAAGGCAAGCAAATGCCAGATTAGGCAGGGTTCTGTGGTGTACTTAGGACATCAGGTGGGGAGCGGCCAGGTGGCGCCCCTACAGCCCAAGATTGAAACCATCCTGGCTTGGGAGCCTCCAAGGACCCAGACACAGGTGAGAGCCTTTTTAGGACTCACAGGTTATTACAGGAGGTTTGTCAGAGGGTATGGCAACATTGTTGCACCCCTGACTGAGCTGACTTCTAAAAAGCAGCCAAAGATTGTGAACTTGACTGACACCTGTCAGAAAGCTTTCGATGCCCTGAAGACTGCCATGTGCTCCGCACCAGTACTCCAGGCGCCCAAATTTTCAAAGGAAATGAAGAGGGCCTAGACCAACCTATGGCTTTCATTAGTAGAAGATTGCTCCCCTGGGAACAGAGGTGGAGTGCAATTGAACGTGAGGAATTTGCTGTGGCATGGGCATTGAAGAAGCTGAGACCATACCTGTTTGGGACTCACTTCCGGGTTCAGACAGACCACAGGCCCCTCAGATGGTTGATGCAGATGAGGGGGGAGAATCTAAAGTTGTGGAGGTGGTCCATTTCTCAACAGGGTATGGACTTTACAGTGGAACACCGCCCTGGTACAGAACACACCAACGCTGACGGTCTGTCCAGATTTTTCCACCTCAGTGATGAGAACTCCCAGGGGGTATGTAGTTCTCCCCACATTTCAGCTGTAGGGGACACTTGTTAGACCTGGCTCCATTGGCATTGGTCTCCCTTCCATTTTTGTCATTTTGTCTCCTTCATGGTTGCTGGCGTTAGATGTTCTGGGTGCTGTGCCACTGCCATTCAGTGACACAGCATGAATGCTCCTTATTATAAAATAACTGATGAACCGGTGTAG
The DNA here is from genome assembly GCF_964204655.1 of Triturus cristatus. Taxonomy (NCBI): domain Eukaryota; kingdom Metazoa; phylum Chordata; class Amphibia; order Caudata; family Salamandridae; genus Triturus; species Triturus cristatus. The sequence goes on along the minus strand of NC_140585.1, from coordinate 684,096,499 downwards.
TCCTAGTAGTACCAAGGAACATGCTAGGGAGGTTGAATTTGGTATGCTTCCGCTCCAAATATTAATGTTCATCTGGTAGTAGTGATTGTCTTTATGTTCTGTGTGTGCAATTGCCGCTTTTGGAAAGTAGGTATCTTTTTGTGTAAGTCTTTCTGTGTGTTTCACTGGTATGTGTATTGGTTGTCTGGTTTAGAGGGCCAGGGCTGGCCGGGGCCGACCTGGGTCGAATGGAGCAATCTGCTGTTGAAGTATGGGGAGGGGTGACCCCTTTGATCTGAGCAGGGCTGTGCCTGGCAAGGTGAATGATGGTTCAAACTCCCGCTGGGTGTCTGATGGTGGGCCCCTCTCCCTGGAAGGGAGGATGCAGCCTCGTAAATAAAGTGACCCAAGTCGACACCAAATTGGTTCTGGCTGGGTTGAGTGATTTGTGACTTTCTCAAGAACAAAGACTTTTGGGGTATAAAGATCTGAGCTGAAACCCCTTCGTGGTGTGTAACTTCGGGATGCCAAGATGAACCTCTGGCCGTGTGAACGAGAGGTAAAGGACTTTGAAACTTTCATCCATCCACTGAAGCAACTACCCAAGGGCCTGAATTAAGCTTGCCCCCTGCCGAAGTCTCAGGGACATAAGACTTCATTCCTCAGCAGTCCAGATTCCTATTGAGAGAAATCCTACTCGCAGGTGAGGCCTCTGTCGAGAAATCCAAGGCCTCAGGATCTACTTTGGGGAACGCCGCTTTTGCTTTATCTACGGAAACTATTGCTATCGCCATTGTGGGCCACTGCAGCTGAGGAGCTGTGCCCCTGAGTGCGCGCATTTGCCTTGTCTACAGAAACTATTGCTATCGCCATTGTGGGCCGCTGCAGCTGGAGAGCTGTGCCGCTGAGTGCCCGCCTTGGCCTTGCTATGAGATCCAATGTTGACGCCATTGTGGGCCGCTGCAGCCGAGGAGCTGTGCCACTGAGTGCCCATCTTGGCCTTGCTACGAAAAACCTTGTTGTCGCTATTGTCGGCCGCTGCCGCTGAGAAGCTGTGCCGCTGGGTGCCCGCATTTGTCCTACTTAGAGAATCAGAACCACCGCCACTGTGGGCCGCTGCAGCCGAGGAGCTGTGTCGCTGCAGACACGCATTGGCTTTGCTACAAGAGTCCTTGCTATCATTGTTTTGGGCCGCCGCTATCGAGAAGCTGTGCCGCTGAGTGCCCATCCTTACTTTGCCACAAGAATCATTGCTATCGATATCGTGGGCCGCTGCAGCTGAAGAGCTGCACCGCTGAGTGCCCGCGCTAGTCCCACATCAGGAGCCTTGTCAACCTCCGTGTGCGCCGCTGGGTGCCGCTTCCATGCCCGTCCCAGGATTATCGAGAGTGCACGCTGCGGAACACCACTGCCCAACCACTGTGGCTGCTGTGGGTCCACCTGCATTCCCTGAGGAGCTGTGCACCATGCCCCTTTCTCCTAAGTACCTTGTACATTGTGCACCACCGGGTCGCATAGATCCCAGCCCCAAACCAAGTTTGTTCCACCCGCACGCACAAGTGCTTTCATCGCTCTTGAGACGAATCTGTAATTACGTGCATTGTGGTTCTTTGAGCATTTTTCCGTTTCGTGTTTAATCTATATAAAGATAACTATTTTTTGTAACTGCTTGTGGTGTCTATTTTGTAGCGTCTTTCCTGCGTTATTGTGTATGTTCCTATATGCTTCTCACACTACCTCTGAGATAGGCCTGTCTGCTCGTGCTACGTTACCACAGGGTTGAGCAGGGGTTATCAAAGGGTGTAGCCCCCTTACTCTGATTTAGGAAGAAGGGTCAATTTTCAACATCGGCGCCAACCACTGTCGACTAGAGGCCCCCATTTCTAACAGTCTACTAATAAGGTACCCCATTGTTAGGTTGCTTTAAGTACTTAGTTCACTTCTGACACTAAACGATCCACTGTGTAGATAGTATATATTTGGTCCTGAAGAATTGTCAAGTGATCCTGAAAGACACATTAGGCAGGAAAAATTTCGACCACCATTCCGTAGCCACCACTGTCCATTATCTCAGTGATGGCACACTGTTAGAAACGGGGGTCTCTAGTTGGTAGAGGTAGGTACCTTTGTCGAAATAGGGACCCTTGCTTCTAGTCACGGTAAGGGGGATACACACTTTATATAACCCCTGCTCAACCCCTTGGTAGCTTGGCACCAGCAGACAGGCTTATACCAAAGGCAATGGTTTAAGTATTTGAACTACACTCACAGTAAAACACCACAAAAGGGCACCACACCAGTTTAGAAAAATAAAATATCTTTATCTAAACTAAACAAGACCAAAACAACAAAAATCCAATATACACAGTTAAAAATATGACTTCCAAAAGGTTTCAAGAACTTGTGCCATAGAAAAAATGGATGAGTGACTTTTCACAAAAGTACCTGTAGATGCGTCAAAGTTCCAAAAGTCAAACAGCCAAAGAGTCGGAAAACAAAGAGATGCGACACTCCCGAGACCTTGCGGAGGTGATGTGACAGTTCTGCAACATGCAGAGGAGGAATTGTGTCGAATTCAGTCTGTATGGGGAGTGATGCGTCGATTCTTTGTGACAGTTCCTGTTCGCAGGTGTTGCGTCGGGAAAGCGTGCCGCACAGGTGCGATGCATGGATATACATGATGCAGCAATCGATGCAGTGGCGTCGAGTGGTGCTACGTCGGTCCTCATGTGAAAAAAACATTTAGGAAATGCAATATAACACAGAGTGGACCTATGAGTTTACAGAACAAACATGTAATCAACCAGGTAAATATAAACAATATATGTTTTATTTATATAACAATGTTTTTTATGAAGATATTTTTTTCCAATAAGAAAAATAGAGAAAAATTGAATATTATAAAAGCAAAAAGCACAATGTAATTGATGAAACTGAGCAACTATTAATCAAAGTACATGTCCATTATTACTCTTTAACTTCGTAGGCACACTCATTCATTCATTTATATTGCAACTATTTATGCACAATTGATTTAAATGGTACAAGAATAAAGAACATGAGTGATGTATACTTTTCAGATAGAACATGGACTGTATACAAAAGTAACTACAGCTCAGTGTAGAAATACATTGTCATGATTAAAAACATTTATAACTGTCATGGCTGACGAAATTCGGATCAGAGGGGGTACTTGCCAAGTCGACATGGCAGTTAACAAACTGCGCACAGGCACCTCGGTGGCAGGCCTGAGACCTCTTTTCAGGGCAACTCATGTCGGTGACACAATCAGCGTTGCAAGCCCACTAGTAGCATTTGATTTACCAGCCCTGGCACACTCAGTACACTTTACTAGGGACCTACTGGAAAAACAAATATGCCAATCAGGGAGAACCAATCACAATATCAATTTACACAGGGAGCACGTGCACTTCTTTGACAGTGATCAGCAGGCATTGCAATGTCAACCTGATGAGGAGCATGCCCTATGATGAAGCATGACACCCAGCCGCGTGTGTGAGGGGCCCAAATGCCAAAGTGGGAGACACCCTGTCTCCACCAGAGGGTTGGGGTGTTAGACTGACCCAACCTCTTCTTCTTCTCTCTCTCTAAGGAACTGCATACCATATTTGCTTGCTTGATCCCCCTGGGGCTCGTATGCTGGACCTATAAGCGCCCCTAGTCCCTACTTTTTTGATACCGACCCCAAAAGAGACAGGACGGCCTGTACCCTACCGGCCGACACCACCACCCTGCTGGAATGCCGGCCAGGGCAGTGAAAGAATGCCCGTCCCCCTAGCCCAACACCAGAAACCAGAACCAGAAAGGAGCCATCAGCAGTCCTGGAACAGAGGCAAAATGGAGCCTCCCGATGGTAGAGCCAGAAAACCGCTGTGCTGTACTTATTCCCAGGGCCAGCAGACACAGAAACCATGAACAGCAGACCACCACACATGCTGTACAGGTTATAAGGAGCCTGCAGAGGAACCCCACCCATCTGACAAGCTTCCCCATAATCCACCCAAAGGACGTAGCAGGACAGCCTCAGATAGGCACAGCTCCAAGCTCACTGCTTATGCAGAAAACAGAAACTACTCAGCGGTACTCACCATTGGGCATAAATACTCTTCATACAACCACAACCAAAAAGAAAAATACCCCCAGGACTGCCTAGGCATGCTCTCCGTGACTGGCACATCTGGACCCAGCCTGTCTGTCCTCCTCAAGAAATCCAGTAACCAGGCACCTCCAGAGCACTCCCTTCCCATCTCCGACACGCCACTCATTCGCCACCTGCCACCCAGTACTGGTGTGGGTGTATGAGCATTGGTGACCCCCAGCTGTCTCCATGCAAGGGAGAGGCGGGCTGTGGGTGAGGACCATGAAAATGCCCCTCAAAGCCAGCCCAGGCATGCACCACCTGCCAGCACACCTGTGACGCAGCACGTACCTCACCAGCATCTAGAAACATGCGTCGTCCACCAGGCCCAGCCACCAGGAAGATGCACTGCTGCAAGACGGAACTGCCCAGTAGACACAACACACCAGCCGCAAAGGGCCGACAGTCAACATCTGTGCTTCCCGGCTAGCCTGGCAGGCACATCAAAGCACCATCAAGGAGAGCCAAGCAGACTGACGGGCACTCCAGAGAAGACTGCCATTCACACCCAGCAGGAGCAGCTACCAGCACACCACTCCTCATTCTGTCAGCAGACAGTAAAAAAGAACAGGAAGAATGCTGGGTAAGTACTTCTTAAGTACTCCTAGTGGGAGGGGGTGGGGTAGCATTCCTCTGTCCTCTTTTCTGTCTGGAAGATGGTTATCGCCATAAGTCATGAATGGGATGAGAACAGAAGGGACCTGGGTGTAATTGCTATTTACCATCACTTCTGTCTTGTCATAGTTTAATTTTTAAAAAGTGGCCCCTATACAGCATTGAAAAGCCTGCAGATATTCTTAAAACAGACCACAGAGTTAGCGGACTGCTGAGCAAAATAGGTGAACAAATGTTTTGCATCTGCGGATCATATACATTTTAGGTAACTATGCACACGCAAAAACCTCATCAGGGATAGTAAAGCGTTATATAAATACAATTTTAAAAAATGTAAAAACAATGGATCGGACAGAACAATCACGATTATTGACAGAAATAACCAAGAACATGGTTTAAGAGAAAAGAGGAAGAGCCTAGGTATGAATGTGGCCAACTAGAAATGAGAATAAGCTGTGCAGGCCAGAAGACTTAGATAAATTGAAGCAGGAAGAAAGGAGAGGTTGCAATAATATTCCAGAAGGAGCTCATCAAATTCATAATGATGCTTGAATAGCAACTGTTTAGCCTCTATGTTAGAACACTTAAGGGGCATAATGTAAATATAAAAATCTGTGAAATGTGTTACTATTTGTATTTAATGCCTGAAACCCAAAGTAATGCTTCCCCAAAGTCAATGGTGCATAATCCTATAAAGCAGGATTTCTCTGTTGTATTCACAAACAACTTTACAAATACTTTATTCTGCTGAATTAGTTCACAAGTAATGTATTTCTTTTCATAAGTAATACACATATTCATACTTCCATAGGAGTGTTTACTGCTGGGTAGCACAGAACCATGGACCTTCACACGAACAGATGGTTAAGATCAGCTTTAGAAAATATTAGCATTTTACATTTCATTCATACACCAACTGAGTTTACAGGCATTCAATAAAGCCATAATTACACAAAAATCTACATTAAGATGCTGTTACTTAGGTTCACAACTTGTTGGTCTTTAACCACTCTGGGGCAGATTTATGAGGTTTTGCCGTAGGGAAGCGCAGCAGCCCTTCCTGCTGCTCTTCCCTACGGCAAAAGAAAAGGGCAGGGATGCGCCGTATCTATAAAATGTGGCGCATTCCTGTCCTTTTCCCCTGCGTCGGCGCACAATGCGCTGCCTGCGCCAACGCAGGCACCTCTGCACCATGGTGCAAGGGTGCCTGCATTGCGGAGATGAATATTTTTGTACAGGAAGGGAAATCTTTCTGTACAAAAATAATCACAAGAGGTTTTTCCTCTTTGTATGGGTGCTGCAGAATGCAGCACACATAGAAAAAGGAAAAACGAGGAGAAATAAAGATATTTCTCCCTGTTGCGCCTCCCTTACGCCTCCCCTGGGGAGGCGTAAGCTTTTGGCGCTGCCTCAGATTTACGATTTCTCGTAAATCTGGGGCAGTGTCAAAAGGCCATGGATGTTGCTGGGAACGCCCCGAGCAACACCCATTGCACGCCCCTTTAACGCAGAACACTGCGTTAAAGGGACTGATATTTATGAGGCAGCATTAAGCCACAAAAAGTGGCTCAGTGCTGCCTGATAAATATCACGCAGGCTTCTGCGTCACGGAACGTCACAAAAAGTGACGTTCCGATTGCGCAACGGGCCTCATAAATCTGCCCCTTTGTTTTTCATCAGACATCATATTGCTTTTATACTCAATTTATTATCTTGTGAAAGTAATTTCCAGTTTTGTTTATTTTTTGTTATATTCACTGCACACAAAAACAATGTTATTTTTTGTCTTAACGTGTTCATGATTTATCAATCTTTTTGAACATATTGCACTCTTGTCTTTGTTTCAAGTAGCATATCTGTCAACTTCCATTTCTTTCTGAAACCCAAACACATTTTTGTGGGTTCCCTAAATGACTCGTTCTTAATAATTTGTGTTTCTGTGACCCGGAGTGACTGAGAGTAAAGAAAGTGTTTATTTATTAAGTGCCTCTAAACAGAAAATATTTCATGCAGTGGTTTGTTTCAGCTTTTTCTTTCTTGTGTAAGGTTACCCACTCCTGGTTGCAGTACCTCACTAGAAAATCCAAAAAGTTCACATTTCCAGTGCACAGTGCTCTAGTAATATAGCTGGACTCTGTTCCAATTTTTCTATGGAGCATGTTTAAAAATAGCGACGAATCTGAGCAAGAATGTTCATTCTTCTTATATAATACCAAATACATGTGATTTTCAATTCAATCATGGGCATGTAGGCTGGCATAACCTGAAAGAAATACCTTCCCCACAAAGACCAAAAAATAATTCACGTAAACAACAAAGGGTAGCATTTCCAGCATGCATGCATGAGTTGCACCTTGCGTTTCACTACCACTACTACATCTATCACATCTGGTGCGGGATTGATATATGAAGTGCTGCCCTGCCTAGAGGAGTTTGAAGCACCTGTTATTTCCTGAATCCTAATTCTCTGTATGTATGCTAATAAACCATGTGTCCTAGGTATATGTTTTATGCTTTTTGAACTGTATCCTGTAGTAATGTATAACTATGTTTTGCCAGATTTACTTATATGGAGCACACACAGAGATCTTTTGATCAATAAGGTGTATAGGTAACCGGTAAAATACTGAAATCCTTGGATGTCCTTGATACAAATAATCTCTTATTTCTAGCCGTGTTTCATTTATTTTTGTTTGGGTCAGCCAAAAGAATTTTATAAACAAGTATGATCCTAGACCAATCCTAAGTAGGTATTCAGACCTTCCACGTGTTGTTATATGTTTTGATTGAATGTATCGGTATCTATTAGAACATTGGAATGTTGGGAGCGCCATTGAAGACAATAGAGTGCTCCCTGCTTCTACGGGCCGGTAAAGGCCCGCAGAGCAACATTCCAATGTTTTACAAAGATCTCTCGGAGCTAGAGGGGATTTAAATCCCCTCAAGCTTTGAGAGGCCTTTGTTTTATTTGTTAGAACATTCTGCCCTCTACTGGCAGAATGTTCTAATAGCCTTATTGCCCTTCGTAGCAGGGCTATACCAGCTATTAAATTCCCGCTCCTTTGTTGAAGTACCTCGCCTTCAGCTCGGGCCTTTAACGTGGGAGCAGGCCTTTAATAGCCAGTATAGCCCGCTACGGCGGGCTATAAGGTTATTGTATAACCATGGCTCCTTGTTAATTGATACGGTAATGTTTGGCATATTCTTTTGTTTTTTAAAGGCAGGCAATTCTTTTATTGTCGTATTTACATTCCATCTCATAAACCTGTACTGAATCACTCTAATTTAATAAAACATGATCATTTCAAATATGTACAATGTTTTGCTACGAATTGGCACTTCAAAATATCATTTTACTTTACATTCCAAGCATTCATATTAAGCCACTGACTTTTCTGTTTCTTCTGAAGGAGGAAAAAATGTATTATAACCTTAACTGTCTCATTTATTTATCAGTATTAATTTCAGTTTGAAATCATGTAGTTACTTTTGGTGCAACAAACCAAGCTCCTTTTTTCAAAGGTTTTTTTTCCAAGTGGAGTCAACTAATAACTCATAGTAATTGCTACATTTTCATCTGCCTTGTGAGCATTCTTGTTTTTTGTATGTTAGATCGTTGTCCATACTTTCTTGTTGGGCTTGTCATAAAAAACGTACGTTTTGAAGTACCTAGTTACTCTTTCTCAATTAACATTGCTTGTAGCCATTGCATTATTTCAGAATTTGAATCTTGTGTCCTACTACTTCTCTTTCTATGATCCTGTGGCACACTCATTTAATCTGTATTCCTACACAGTAGGAATGAAATGCTGCTTCATTGAGGAATCCCTTTTTGTCTCACATTAGAATCCATCCAGGTGTATGCCAACGAATTATCCTAATCGTACATTGTTCAAATTCCTTTAAATGTGACTTGGTAACATTCATGTCTTTCAAAACATTCAGCCATTGTGTATTTTAATCTGTTAGGCACCTGTGTTTTTAAACTGATAATGTTTTTTCCAAGTGTACCTGGGACTTTCAAAAGATCCGCAATGGTCAGGAGAATTAGGTCCAAAGAACATTTCTTAACAGTAGAGTTTTGTTTGTTTATCAAACTATATTGGACCTTACATAGAGTTTATTTGATGTTGTCTCATTGCAATATTCTCAGGTCACGTTACAACTGAAAAAACGTATGTTTGGATTTAACCCGAACAGCCATTTGCCAAAAAAGAACAACAGACTGTGGGCCATCAGTCAGCCCAAATATAGAGATTTCTGAGGTTGTGGGTTTGCTACATTCTAGAACAAAAGTAATCTACTGCAGCACATGACAAATTAATCTAATTGCATTTTAATAACACTTTTAGTGTCTTTTAAAAATACATCTTGTGCAATTTAACAATGTCTGCCATGCGACATTATGTAGAGGACAGTATTGCTTCTAGATTTTTATTCAGTTCCAGATACAAATAGAGAATAATAACATGGCACGATCTCTCAAATTAGGTAATGTGTGACCAGTGTTAGACTTGTCAGCCTTATGCTGGTCTTCCTCCAAATGTTTTGCGTTACACCTCCATATTTTTCTGATCTGGTTTTATTGGCCTCAGGACTATGCGCACCTTACTATTGCTAACCTGTGTTAAAGGTTGTACTCCCACTCCTTAAAACATGGTAACATTCACTTACCTCTGCCATTGGTCTATTTAATTTACTTATAAGTCCCTAGTACAGTGATATGACATGCACCAAAGGCCTGTACCTTGTAGCACTGGTTGTACCACCCACTTAAGTGGCCTTGCAAAATAGTCTCAGGCCTGCTATTACAGCATGTATGTGCAGTTTTAAACTGCCATTTTGGTGGTACCGCAAAATAAACATTTTTGCCAGGCCTAAACCTTCCTCTTCAATACAAATAAAGTCACCCCTAAACAGCCCACAGGACAGGGAGCATTGTATTTACAATGTAAGCCATGTCATTTTAAGTTTTACATATCCTGCTAGTGGGAAATGCATAAATTCAATTTTCATTATTGAAAGGCCTACCTGCGCCATTGGATAACATTGGGATTACCTTGTTACATTTAATAGGCTGTAACTTCCAAATGGGAGCAGCTAAAAAAAGTTCATGTTTGGTGTCTTTGGTATTGTAATGAAAAATAGTCTTTTATGGTAAAGACTGTGTTAGACCCGGGATCCCTGGTTTGCTGAGGTAGGTACATAAGCCAAATAGGGACCTGCATTTCAATGTCAGGGAAAGGAAGTTCACCTTCTGCGATAGCCCCGCTCAACCCCTTGGTAGCTTGGCACGAGCAGCCAGGCTTATCTTCAAGGCAAATGTGTAAAGTATTTGCAACCACGCTCACAGCAACCCAACGATGACATCACAAATAGACTCCACACAAGTTTTATAAAAACTAGTATGAACTTTATATAAAAAGATATACGATAAGATCACACGATATGAATACAACATATGCGTATTTGTAATATTTCTCCTGGACGGTTGTTAGGCCAGCCAGCCCTTCTATGTTCTGACGATATTAATGAGCACTTCTGAACATTCTACTGTAATCCTAACACCATGTTATGCAGATCGTAATGTTAGAATCAAGCACTTTTGCAATGTAAAAATAATGCACTGCATACGCAACAATCAGGCACTTTGCGATGTAACAAGAATGCAATGCATAGCACAACCGCCAGGTACGTCATTATACAGATGTAAGGCAATGCGTAATACACTAATCAGGTAGTTCGTTATGCAAGAATAATGCACTGTGTATTGCGCTAATCAGGTAGTTTGTTATGCAGAAACAATGCAATACGTCATACGACAATCAGGTAGTTCATTATGCAGAAACAATGCCATGCGTCATACACTAATTAGGTAGTTCGTTATGCAGGAAAGATGCAATGCGTAATACACTAATCAGGTAGTTCGTTATGCAGAAATGATGCAATGTGTATTACAACAATCAGGTACTCCGTTATGCAGAAATGGAGTAATCCGTACTACACTCCAGCACAGATCATGGTGCCTCCGGCGGTCTCTCCGCCACTCGTGCTTACTCGCAGGTAGCCTCCGACAACAGTTGCCCCAACACAGGTATGGTATATCACAAAATGTGCAGTTCCCCGCTCCGGCCCGGGTACTGCCACTCCCTTGGCAATATGGGCTGCGATACGAGCCGAAGCAGAGGCTCGCGCTGCTGAAATGAGAGAGAGGCAGTGAGCGTCTCCCTCCGAGCCCGCGACCCGCCCCAGGAGTCGACACATGTTACCTGGGGGCGCAATCTCACTTTCCTCTCCTCGTCCAGCGGTTTGGGCCTCCGATGCAATCTTTGGAACTTGGCAACAGCGGCTCAGCTCCTACATGGCTGCCGGTCCAGGCCGCTACTGCTACGAAGATCACAGGCTGCCACAGGGCACACGCACACAGTGTCTCTGAGACTTCCTTGAGATTCGGGTGCACGATCACCGGGCACTCCACAAGAACATCTCAGGCTGCACGCAGATCACGCGCACAGCGTCACTAAGACTCACTTTAACTCCGGGTGCATGATAACAAGACAAATCCAGATCAGAACCTCCTGAATGACCAAATAAAAGGAGAACCACACAAGAGATATATAAAATATATGTATTTATTGCAGCCACGGGGACCAGGAGATGTCGATGATCACCAAAGTCTGGAGGTGAGCTGTCCCACAAAGGATGTTGAGTGCTGGGGGGTCAGTGTCCAGATCCAACACCAACACCAACAAGCCTTGGCAACTGCAACCCATACGGGCAGAGGAAATAGGTTACAGTGATGACCAGCAAGGTCCTGGGGACTCTCCAAGCAATGGAGAGTCAGGGCACATCTGGAGCAACTAGGGAAGCAAAAAGAAAGTCAAAGCTACCTTCACAGGGACCCACAGGCCAATGGACAAGGGATCATGAAGGGACCTCGAGCTAAATTACGAAATACCAGCCCACGGAACACTCGTGGAGTGTAGGCCGGCAATCTTCAGCGAAAATACTGATCAGGGTCAGGACTACATGTTGCCCAAAGCACAGACTCAGGGATTGCCTAAAAGCATATGCTGCTGCAACAGTACAGGGTGCTCAGGGGTTCGGGTTGCACGGTCCCCACTAGGGATATTGGTCTCAGAATTACTGAGAGGTCAGATCAACTTCAGGGAGGCTCGGGAACCCACCTCCTGTGTTGCAGAAATCTTCAGAGTCCTCAGGAGCTCGGGAGATGCAAACCAGTCAGATGCATTAAGGTGCCTGCTGCTGCAGGGGAGTAACTCCTTTACTCCCAGGGAGATTATTCAGTCGTCCAGCGAAGTGTAGATCCTTGAAGTACTTGGTTTCCGTAGCAGAGTTTAGTCCAGGTAAAATCTAAAATCCTATAGTCAGGGTTCCTACTTTATACCCAAGAAAGGGGTGGGACAAACTATGGAGACCCCCGCCCTATTAAATACATAAAAAAATATATGTTTAAATAACCTTACCTGATCGGCGGCGTCCCCGGGCTTCAAACTTCTTCCAGTGCGCCCACGCATGCGCATTCCTGCCAAGGAATGCGCATGTGTGGGCTACCGCACATGCGCAGTTCTCAGAAGAAGACGCGCTGGAAGAGGTTTGAAGCCCGGGGACGGCGCCGATCAGGTAAGGGTATTTAAACATGTCTTTTTTTATGGATTTAATAGGGTGGGCAGGAGGCAGGATATGCGTAAGGGAACTATGCGGAAAGTGCGGAGATTGGTTCCATCTCCGTGCCTCTCCGCGTAGGTCCCTTACGCATATTACGCCCACCCTTACTCAAGATGCAGGTCAGTCTGTTGCTGTCTGACCTCCTCCCCTGGGTCAAGACATTCCCCAGATGCTATCGCTTTCAAATCAAGACAGTCAATCCATAGCCAGGCAGAGACACACAGAAATGTTAGAGCACAAAAACTCAGCCACTTCTAAAAGAGTGGCTTCTAAACACACAATGCAAAAACCACCTTCATAAAAAAGATGTGTTATTACATGGTGAGTTCAGGCATACTAAACTTCACATTTCTATCTTAAGCCTTTGGGAAGATAGGCTGGAAATCATATTACACAGCCTTCCCATTCTATTCTATGGGCAAGATGGCCTTTCCACAGTGAAAAACGAAATGGAGATTATTTCAGTTAGGACATGGCACACACATTAGTTCATGTCCTACCTTTCACATGAACTGCACCCTGTTCAGGGGGTACCCTGGGCCTACCATAGGGGTGTCTAATGTGCATAGAAAGGGAAGGGTAAGGTCTGGCAACCAGCACCTGGACTCTCCAACTGTCTGAGTTCCCTTTTTAAGGCTACTTGTGTGTGTGGCTCAATTAGTGCTGCAGGCCCACTAGTAGCATTTACATTACCAGCACTGGCACACATAGTGCACTTTACTAGGGACTTTACTAGTAAGGCAAACATACCAATCATGGGCAACCAATTACCATTACACTTTATACAGGGAGCACTTGCACTTTGACACTGTTTAGCAGTGGCAAAGTGTCCAAAGCATCTAAGTTGGCAACATCATGTCAGAAAAAATGTCTAGGGGGAAAGCAAAAAGTTTAGGGACTTTAGCCAAAAAGGGCCAAGTCCTACAGTCTGATTTTGAATAAATGTTTTGAAAATACCACTTTTTTAGAAACTTGGCATTTTTCTGCCATTGTCTCTGGGTCACATTATTGGTATTGTTTCTTTATGTATTCCTTCTAGACAGCCACACAGAATATAGGCCTTCGGTGTGCCTAGATGGGCCTTCACTGTCAGGATGGGAGGGCGAAATTAGGCATATCCCCACTTACCCCTGAATAGGCTGTGTCCTGCCTTCACACAAAGTATTGTAGTTAGTCTAGAACCAGGGCAGGGGAGGCAGAAAACCTGTGCATTTCTAAGGGAAATCTCTTAAGCTTCTCCCACTTCTAAGGAGGCACCAGGTATAAATATTAGATTTCAGACCCCAACACTTCAGTACACTTCTGGACCTGTGGAAGACTCTGCCAAGAGCAAGGACTGCTGTGCTGCAAAAAGGACTGCTACTCAGCAGGACATCGGCCCTGAAGGTCTGCCTCCTGCTGTGCTTACCTGCTGCCGTCTTGCCTAGATGAGAAGCGCTGGATCTGAACCCTGTACCCAGGACAACCAGAGTGACCCTGAGGGCTATTCTCTGGCAACCAGCACCTGGACTCTCCAACTGTGAGTTCTACCTTGCCACATGGTGCCACTCCCATCCAGTACCCTTGTAAGTGCACCTGACGGTGCTCTGCCAGCCAGTATGAGGACCTACTAGAATTGACCCATCAACTCTGCTGCGTGGTGCAACCCTGAGCAGAGAAGATGCATTGACTCTGCTGCAAGGATTATTCCAGTGCAAGGTCTCCTCATTGACCTCGCAGCCTCATCGGAACCACCACTGCATGATGCATCCCTAATGCAGGCCCTTGCATTGCATGCCCCTCATTACCTGCTGCCCCGACTGCAATGCAGTACTTCACCTGGCAAGTCCTGCAGTCTCTTCAGAACCAGCAGGCACACAATGCAGGACGTTGCATTACAAGCTTCCCTCGTTGACGGTGTCCTTGACGGGGATGCAGGACCTCTCTTTGCAGCTCCCCAGATCTGGCGCTGTGTGACACATCTCCGACCCGTACCTGGCATCACCCCGCCTGTGCAATGCTTTACCTTACAAAGCTCCACAACCAGGATTTAAGGTACAAGGGGCCTAACTGGGTTCCTGTAGCCAGTCTATGTTCCATCGCAGTAGGCCTGAACTTGTGAGTTTGTCCCGGTCTGGTGAGGCCAGATATCCACAGTTGGCGCTTTGTGCTTTTGGCACAATTTTCACTGAAATTATTACATTTGCATATCTCCAGTTCTACAAATTTGATTTTTGTTGTTTTGTACTTATTTTATTTAGTAAAATTTTCTCTAATTTTCTACGCTGGTGTAGGATACTTCTTGTGTGGTATTTTCAAATTATTACTGTTTGAAGTGTTGCACATATACTTTGCATATTGCCTCTGAGTTAAGCTTGACTGCTGTGTGCGAAGCTACTCAAGGATTGAGCACAGCTTAACTTTGGGTTTGCTTGTGACTTTACCCTGACAAGAATTGTGAATACTACTTGAGTAGTGTTCCATCCCCCTCAACCACTTCTCCCTGACAAGAATTGCAGTTACTACTTGAGTAGGGTTCCACCCCCCTCAAACAGTAACCCAATTCCTGACAAACAGTATTGTGAGACACAAGTAAGTAGCATTATGAAGACTTTTTCTTTCAGAGTATTTGCTTTACTTTATAACTGGAAAAGGAATGCTCAGTTTAACTGGGTACAACTCTTTGTCTAAGCATTATATTTTTTCAGAATGTGGATTAGCATGTACACATTCGACTCACCCAATATTGTGGGTTATTACCTCAAATGATCATGTGCGGATGATGAACTAGTCCTCTATTACATCAATTGCATTTGTACAGTATTGAGCTTTTGGGTTCTTTCTACTTGGGAAAACAGTTTTTATTGATTTGTGTTCAACCCAATGTCTCTGGGTGATTTAATATGTTAAGGGTTATTCTGCTGTATATATCATTTTAGCATTTCAAATTTATTTTCAGGGGTAATTAATTTCTAGGCCTGTACTTTGGAGCACTTTTTGGACTATGACATAAGGTGAAGGATATAGTTGACTTAGCCCACAACAATATAACATTTAAATATAAATTATTTATGGAGGAGGGTCATTTTTGTTTTCAAATTTTACAGATCACAACACTCAGCAGAGTTTTGGCCACTCAGGCAGAGCTGATATTCTGCTGTAGGGCACTGCTGTTTGCTCACTGGGTCTCACAATTAGAAGAAAACCTGCACTCATTAACCTACTCGAATTTATAAACAGTTGATCAAAATTCCACTGGTTAGTGTGCTCATGGATATCACCCTCTGCTCATGGGTGAAAATAAAATGAAGTGAAATGAAAGGAAGAATTTGTATAGCGCTACATATACCTGGAGGTGTCTAGGTGCTTAATGAGCATATAGGCAAAGATATTACAGTGGAGGTGCCCTAATATAGGCAGGTTTTTAATCCCTTCCTAAATGTAAGCAATATTTCTTTTTTTAGGGATACAGGAAGGGAATTCCAGAGTTTGGTGGTGATGTAGTCAAAGCTTTTTCCTACCCATTTTACTTTGTGTGCCTTGGGGATGATCAAATTACCACTATCTAATGATCTAAGTGGTCTGGCTGGAGTGTAGGATTTAAAAAATTGCAACAGTTGCCACGGACCAAGGCCAGGTCTAGCTTTAAAAGCAATGCATAACGTTTTGAATTAAATGCATTTGCTGATGGGCAACCAATGTAGCTCTGTGAGAGCCCTAGAGACCGAATCGAGGCGAGAGAGCCCAAACAGGACTTTTGCCGCAGCATTTTGAGTCATCTGAAGTTTGTCAATGCTGCGCTTGCTCTCGCTAGTAAATAAGGCGTTACAGTAATCCAGCCTAGATGCAATTAACGCTGTGACCACTGTTTTTCTTGGCTCAAACGGGATAAATGAAAGTACTTTTTGAATTATTTTTTTAAGAATAAAAAAGTATGCTGCTGTAGTATAATTGATCTAAGTTTCGAATGACAGCTTAGTGTGGAAGAAAACCCCGAGATTTTTTACTTTGTTAAAGGGTGTCGGAAGAGGGCCCATGTGATTGGGCCACCAGCTGTCTGACCAAATCAAGGACGGGTTTCCAAAGAGCATAACTTTCGTTTTTGATGAATTAAGTTTCAAACAGTTATGTTATGTTATGTTATGTTAAAATGCGTTTATATAGCGCTCGGCTACTCTAAAAGAGTGTCCCGGCGCTTTCCACATACAGCTGCAGTGTATAACAACATAACAAGAAACACAGGAGCCCCAAAAGAGAAAAGTAAGAAAATCCACCTAAACAGAAAGATTAAAAAGCCAAGTCTTCAAATTCTTTCTGAATTGAAGCAAATTGGGAGTCCTGCGCAGTGCCAGTGGGAGCGAGTTCCACAGCTGGGAGGCCTTGTAGCTGAAAGAGCGCCCCCCAATCCGAGCCTTCCTCACGCGTGGAACCACTGCCATGAAAAGGGATTCCGAACGCAGTGAGCGGGCAGGGCGATAGAAAGCCAATCTCTTCTGCAGATAACCTGCGCCTGAGCCAAACAGAGCTTTATGTACCAGCGTCAAGGATTTGAACATAATCCGCTTTCGGATCGGGAGCCAATGCAGCATCTGCAGAAGACCAGAAGCCCGTGCGCGTCTATGCAAACCAAAGATTGCGCGCGCTGCAGAGTTCTGTGTCACCTGCAGACGCTGGACCAAATAGTCTGGAAGACCTAGGAAAAGGGCATTGGCATAGTCTAGCCTGGATCCGATAAGCGCCTGCACCGTAATCCGTCTATGCTCCGCAGATAGTAGTGGAAGAAACCTGCGGAGCATTTTCAGAACCCCGAAACAGGTGCCGGCCAGGCCAAGAACATGCGATCTGAGAGAAAGCTGGTTGTCAAGCCTAACGCCGAGATTTTTGGCCACCAAGGAAGATTGTGCCGGGGGACACATGGCGGCCGGCCACCACTGCCGCCACTCGGGATCGATGACACAGCCGAAGAATAACACCTCCGACTTACTGGAGTTGGCCTTTAGACTGTTCCGCTGGAACCAGCTAAAGACCATATCCAGACAGTCCCGTATTCTCTCCCCATCAAATGGCTGATCTTTAGCACATGTGAAAAGGAGTTGCGTGTCGTCGGCATAGGACACGATCTGGGCTCCGTAAGCCTCCACCGCAGCCGCCAGGGGGGACATAAAGATGTTGAACAATGTCGGGCTCAATACAGACCCCTGTGGAACCCCAACTCCCAATGGCGGCATCTCGGCGGAGCTCTGGGACACCCAGACCGTCTGGCGGCGGCCCTCCAGAAAAGATGAAAACCATCTGAACACCGTCCCCCTTAGGCCGATGTCATGAAGCCTAGCGAGGAGCGCCTCATGGGGGACGGTGTCAAAGGCCGCCGACAGGTCCAACATGACTAACATGGCCTTGCCACCCACATCCAAGGTCTCCCTGATGATCTCAGAGACCTCCACCAACGCCGTTTCCGTACTGAAGTTCGCACGGAACCCGGATTGGGATGGATGGAGCAAATTGTTAGATTCTAAAAAGCTCGACAAGACACCATGAACATGTTTCTCGGTGATCTTAGCCAGGGCCGGGAGAAGTGAAATTGGCCTATAATTGGCCAAGACCTCGGCATCAAGACCAGGCTTTTTCAGAAGGGGGATCACCATCGCCCTTTTCGAGGTGCGAGGGACACTCCCCTCCCTCAAGGAGGCATTGAGGATCGGGTTGACCATGGGATTCACCACTGCCGCCATCCCGGCCAAAAATTTGGCAGGGCAGGGGTCAAGTGGGGAGCCAGATTTGAGACTGGCCAGCAGAGCCCGGGACATATCACTGGAGACAGGAGGAAAGTCAGCCAGTACTGCCGTAGGCAGGGACGATGTTCCAAGTTCTGCCCCGAGGCCACAGCAACCCTCCGCCACGCTCTCCGAGAAGGAGGCCTGAATTGCCTTGATCTTGTCGGTGAAAAAAGTGGCAAGATCACATGCCCACGCATCCGATGATACAGGCGGGGATCCATTTTCCAATGTGGCCCATACAGTCTTGGAAACGGGATGCAGTATCAGTAGACGAGCTGTTAATTGACACAATGATCTGCATGTCATCTGCTTAAGGACACCAAGGTGAAACCGTAGTTTCTTATTAGCTTATCCAAGGGGGTGACATGCAAGTTAAATAGAGTGGGGCTCAACGATGAACCATGCAGGACTCCACATGGGAGTGAGAAAGCCGGGGAAACAAACGCATCATGAGCCCCCATTTGAGATCTATCAGACAGGAACAAACTGAGCAGGAGGAGCGCTTTATCCCTGATCCCCAGCGAAACGAGACGGTCAACCAAAACAGTGTGGTTGACCGTGTCAAATGCCGCTGAGAGATCTAAAAGGATAAGTGCAGCGTTTCCCCCTTCAAGAGTTTGCTAAATTCTTCTTTGGACAATATTAGTGCTAGTTTGGTACTGTGATGGGCCCTGAATCCAACTGTGAAGGATCCAAGATGTCACCTTCCAAAACCAAGGTGGATAATTCTTCATTTAGAAACCTTTCTATTATCTTTGCTGGGAAAGGCAACCTGGAGATAGGTCTATAATTTGAAGGGTCATTAGGATCCAGATTAGAGTTCTTTATAAGTGGGAGAATGGAAGCTTTCTTCCATTCAATGGGCAAGAGCCCTGAAGAGATCATGAGATTAAAGATAGTGAGGAGGCCATGATCTCGGGGACTGAGTGAAGAATTTTCGGTGGGCATGGGTCAAGGAGAGATCTGGATTTTACTAAGGGAATTAGTTTGGTAATCTGGTCAAGAGTGATGGGCGGAAAGGGAGAAAAAGTAGATATTAGCGTTCATGTGGGACATTGAAGATTGGTTAATTTAGGGCAAAAATGCATCGAAGACCTGTTTAACCTTTTGTTGGAAGGAGTCTGCTAACATATTGCAAAATCGTTGGCTCCTTTCATGATCTTGGGATTCTGAGAGAGTTTTTTAATAGTAGAAAATAGTATTTTAGAGCAGCCATCATCTGCTTCTATTTTTTCCTTGAAGTAAGATGACTTTGCCTTCTGGATAAGGTTTTTATATGTTTGGATGGCTAGTCTGTAGTCTGTTTTGGTCTGAGCAAAGCTATTTAGCCTCCATTTCCTTTCTAATTTTCTGCACATTTGTTTTTGTGTTCTCAGTGACTCATTAAACCAATGTTTTGACAGCGATTGCCTGACCGATCTCAGAGTAGTTTGTGGATCCAACTGCTGGCCTGCTGAATCCACCCAGGAGTGATAGCTCATCACTACCTCATCCAGGTCAGCATAGGCAGACTGTAGGCAGCAAATAAGCACGTTGTTTAGCTCTTCTGCCTTTACCTTGTTCCAGGGTCGAAAGGTGATAACTTTATTTGAGGATTTCGAGGGCCTTTTAGGCGGCAAGCACTTTCAAACATATTTGCCTTGGGATCCGACCAGATTAGTGGCAATGCTCTTGTCCATACTAGGTTGGGATGATCCTAAAAGCTCCCATCCAAGCAATGCCCCGCAGGGTGTGTAGCCCCTTTGACCAACTGACTAAGTCCTGCGCTGGCCATATGATCAAGAAGGGCTTCAGTTTCCCTGTCTGCAGTATTTTCCAAGTGGAAATTGAAGTCCCCCAAAATAGAGAAATTAGACTGGTCTACTTTGTGCTCCAGGAGTTGACCTATTGAATAAAAAAAAACTAGTTTTGGTTTTATTTTTAGGAGGCTGATAAAGTAAAGTAAAGCCATTAAAAGTGTTATGACTATCAAGCCTGATTTTAAAGATTGCGGCTTCACACTCTGTGTTATCTAAGAGTGGTTTAAACCATATTTTGAAATCATTTCTGGCTATTAGCACTATCCCTCCTCTTCTTTTCCCTACTCTCAGTGAGATCCTCTTGGACATCAGGTTTGGAAGAGGCATTGGCCCATGTTTCTGTAACAAAGGCCAAATTGATTTGATGCTCATCCATGAAGTCATGGAAAGCCAGAGCGTTTTTGGCAAGAGATCTTGTGTTAAGAAGGGCGTAGCGAGTTTTTGTCTCTCTCTGTTCAGGAGTTCGTTGAGTGAAACTCCATCGTCTTGCTTGTGGTAGCGGGAGAAGATGAAACACGTTAGAGCAATGAAGGCAGTGTTTTTCACCTGAACTCAGTTGAGGATCAAAAAGAGCACCCGGGCAGGGATTACCTGTGGGTCTAAGTCAGAGGTCTTCAAACTTGTTTGCTCTGAGCCCCCCTCAGCAAAATGTTTTAATGTCAAGCCTCCCCCACCCCCCAAACTTTACGGCAAGGATTGGGTGAACGGGAGGGAAAGAGCTGAGTGCAGGAGGCATGGCTCCTGAGATCATTTCAGGAGTACTTTTTCTATAGCTCATAAACCACACTAAATATGAGACTTCTAAAACAGCAAATGAATCAAACAAAAACAGTTATTGACCCAAAAGTACTGCCCCCTATAAATGAGGTGTTGTGAGCCCCTCGCACTCCTGGTCCTCAACGCAACTATACTTGCTGCACAAATAATACCTTCAGCCCTGTGTAGCAGGCTATCCCCTCTGCCTCTTACACCCGTTTGCCACCATGCCAGACCATCACTCTTAAAACAGGCCATTTCAGAAAACAAGAGCTCCCATATGTTGTCTTCCTTTATGCTCCCACATGTTGTCTTCCTTTATCTGCAATGGTTCTCTAGGTCCTAATGTTAGAAAATAAGCTCCCATGTATCTTTTTAAAGTGAGACAGTCATAATTGTGCTGCTGAACCTGCTTAACAAATGTTAGCTACTGCCTTGCAAAGAGGGCAGTCTCCTCTGCCTTCTGTTAAAAACATGGAATCCCATCTATCCACATACCCTTCTCTGCCATCTCTCTGAAGCCAATCTGAGGCCAATCAAAGGTGTCTCCACTGCATTAATGTTTTCCCTCTCGTGGGCTATTGCTCTGAGGCCCAAATCAACTAGCAAGTGGACAGTTGGCTATAAGGCTAAGAAGGAAGGCTATTAAATGGCCATAATTAAAGTTTAGCTGGCTCCTCATACCTTTGGGTTCTGGTGCCACTGTACCTGCAGTACCAGTGATTATTTCTGCCCCTTTATGTTGAAAAGCAGCAAGGGTAACCTGGGCTCTGATACTAGCAAGGAAAATGGGCACCCACTCCATGGTAAGAAGGCCAAAATTGAGCGGCAGTAGCCACTTATACACCTGACAGCATTACATGCTGCACTAATAGATGGCCTTTTATAAAAAAGGCTCCCTTATATCGTCCTCTTCCTTGGGGTATTTCTCTGAGGAAGTGGTTTTGGCCATTTGAAACCATAAAAATGAAGCCCCCACACAGTGCTTTCTCTTCTGGACCATCCCGTTGACTATATTTATGAATCTCACTCTTTTCCTCTTTTTCCTGGACCATTACTCTGAGGTCCTAGGGGTCAAGAGGACCAGAGCTCTGCATCCGAATGGAACCCTGCTGACTTCCTCCCTGCTACGCCTGGACTCAACATTTACAAAAAAACTTCCCTTGAATGGTTAGTGCCGATTTTGAGGGGCCTCTTCTTAAAAGCAATGGTGGGGTGGTGGTGCAAACAGTTAAAGAAGAAACAAGGCTTTTTCTTTTGCATTTTTATATAGCGTGTACTCGACTCGAAGGTATCAGAGCACTTTACATGAGCACCAGTTGCATTACAGACGGGCACATTCATTTATTTTCAAGTGCAGGTAGATTAAGTGATTTGCCCAGAATCACAGGATGCTTGAGCCTCCCGTCAAGAATCGAACCACGTTCCCCAGCTTCAAGGTGGCCACTATAGCCGTTAAAATAAATCCTCTTACCAGCCAATAATTGATTAGTCACTTAAAGCCAGGGCACTTCGGTCTGCGTGTAAATGAAGAAAGCCAGGAAATGCAGCAAATAAATAAGGCTGCAGTTCCAGGCAATCTTCATTTACATGTAATTGCAGAGTCATTCGTGCCCCCCTTGGAAACCATTCATGGACCCCCAGGGGGGCACGCCCCACAGTATGAAGACCTCTGGTCTAAGTTGTAGGAAGGCTTCTTTCGAGTCTAATTTTGACAGAGTCATTTGGGTAGTAACCAGCATATTAGCTGGCGCTGTGTGCGCTTCCGCTCCAGCATATGATTGAAATAGGCAGAGAGCCACAGAAGCTAACCCCCCTACTTCCATGACCAGTAGCACACCGGAAGCGTGTGAAAATAACTAAGTCCCGCCCTCCTCTCAAACGGCACAACAGCCGCGGCAGAACAGGGCTAGGACTAACAACGAGGGTCAGAGAGTAACCACAGGTAGAAGCAATAAAAACAAGTAAAGTCTGGAGAATCGCGCTACATAAGGTTTAACAATTTATGAGTGGTTAAGAGCAATTTGAAAATGAAGTTACACTGTTCGTTGCTTGCCCAGAATTGCGTTCCCCTTCAGCAAAGCAGTGAATGCTGTGCAGACAGTGCTTAATTTGAGACGGGGCTTTCCGGTGCTCAGCACCCGCACTTAATTGGTGTCCAGTGCTCGGCACAGGCACCTAATTGTCAACACCATACTTAGAACAGTCCACCACATGGTGGCGCTGTTCATCTAATTTAGAGATGAGCAGAACAACTGTAGTTTAGGACTACAATGTACATTAAAATTGCTAATACCTGCCTCCCCAGCCATTCCTTTAGCTTTGGGGACCTGGAATAATCTGAACTGTTGCATTTACATGCGAGAGACATGGTTAGTAGTTGTTTTGGCAGCGATGACAAGGGTGATGGGTGGTGCAAGCTGCAGTGGCCTCCTGGTCAGAGCCCTGGCACTTAATATTTTACAAATTAAGCACTGTGTGTAGACCCTGCCACTGTCTGCGTATAAGGCAGTGTCAAACATTATATGGACATATAGTAAACTACACATGCCACCTTAAGCACTACTTCTGGTACGGTGAGGATTCTCCACTCTTAATCAATATTATTAATTGTATTAGTGTTTCGTTTCCACAGTGTTAGCAACTTCCAGGAGCGTAACCACTTCATTCCTTAATTTCCAACATTAACAGATTGCTTTACAATCCCAAGCTACCTTAATCCCCAATGCATTTCAGGACTGAAAGGCCTTTCATAGGGGCATAGTGTACCCAAAAAGTAGACTTCATGTTATCTTTTTAAACTCCTGTGTTCAAATTTTGATCTATTAATGATGTATTTGAAACTACGATAATATTGAGACTCCTCACAGTACTTGATGTAGTGCTTAAGGAGACACATTTAGTTTCTATACTTGCATATAGTGTTCTGTGGCTCTACCACCTTACTCAGTACCTCCACCATATCCACTATTCCTTTGCTCTTACTTCTACCAATACCTTTACCAACAATGCTACCAGCATTATCTTCAATGCTATTACCTTCACAATAACTAACATTACTACCACTATTACATCACCACCATTACCACTCCTATCACCACTATTATCATCAGTACTATTGCCACCAACATTACTACCACCATAACCGCCACAACCATTACTACAACTACTTATCACCACCACCATTGCTATCACTATCATTCTTACCAACAACATCACTACCTCAACCACTAACAAAACTATCAATAAAACAACCACAACCATTATGCATTAATACTATTACCACTGGTCAGGATCCTTGGTCCAATCTCATCTGGGGAGGTCGAGCTACCGTGTAGGTGTAATCCCCTGAAATTCATGAACACACAAGTGCTTTATTTCATTTCAGTTCTTAATTTCAGGGGTGACCAAAGGTGTGTGCAGAGGCGCCACTTGAAAAGAGGCTTTGAGGTTGCAATGCCTAAACTACGCAAATCACACAAGCGAATACAGGTGAACTACAATTCCCAAGATGCCACAATGCATGAAGTGGCAGCGTCATTCTTGATCCTTTGGGTGTACATTCCTTGTGTTGTTTAGAGTTCATTGCTGGGCAATTATTTTTTTGTTCACCTAGAAACCTCATTGCCAAGAGTTGGATTTCTGCCTGTCTCCATGTCAGACTTTTGGCAAAGTCAACACAGCTGACTTTAATGAGCTAACACATGCCAATATGATTTTTACACGCCGGTCTTTTTAGTCAGAGCTGCTGGATTAGATGATAAATGTGGTAGAAATAATAGTGAAAATGGTGGTAGTAACGATGCTTATGGCAATGCTAATGGTGGTGATGGCAGAAGTAGTTGTGGTGGTAATGGTGGAGGTAGTTGAGATTGTGGTGGTGGTCATTGTAGTAGTAGTGGTGGTCACAGCTATATTTGTTGAGGATGGGCTCTGATCACAGCTGACATTCTCTTAGGAAAGCCATGGTCTTCCTGAGCTCCTTCACCATCACCCTGCGGTGGGATTTTCATTGAGGAAGTGCTGAGAAATTAAGGACCCCAGCCAAGTTCTTTCTTTAGGTCTAGCATTTCCAAAGACTTTTTGATAATACTAAAATTATATACACAGACATAACCGGGTTTCCAACCAGCTCTCTACATCCATTGATCTTTTGTTGTGTCCTTCATTTTTCTTTTCCAACTGCAGCCAATTTCAGCCATTGGCTAACTTCACTGTTTGTGGCACCATTCTGCTCTTTCACAAAAAATGTATCTGTAAATATAATATTATTATCTTCAGTGCCAGGGACTACTTTGGCAATGTGTGTTTTTTCAGACCTAAAAAAATAGTTGTCTTTTAGGCATTAGTTTTTTAGCTTGATGAGGCAGCAGTAGCCATGTCATTTGAGATGTCATCAATGATAAGACGTTATAGTTAGCTCTACTAACTATAACATGTACATTTCTGTGTTTTTTTTAGTTCAAAATGTTAATGCTGCAACTGGCATAGTCACCTAACTACAACATCACTTTAACCTTTAATTCTTTTCTAGTGAATTTCTGTGTTTTTGTTTTAAACACAACAAGGTCTGTTAATGAAATCAATCTTATTGTCAATTCTTCGGACTATACTTTGAATTCTGTAGAAATTGATGTGTTTTATAAGGGTTTAGGATACTGTCCACACAATGCTTGTGATTTTTCTGATGTTCAGATTGGCTTGTTTATATTCGTTAGGATTTTGCAATTGAAGAATTTCTTTGCTACCAATCCACAGAGGGTTTTTGATGTAAATAAAAGTATGACGATATCTGAAATGACCATTTCTGATGTAAAGAATATTCATTGTTTGCTCTCTATTGATAAAGAATATGACTTTGATATTGATATTGATGAGTTATTGGTAGATCTGGATATTCAGGCAGATTTAACATGTGATAGTTATTTAAGACCTAAGTCTTAATTTACTCCTCAGAATATTCAATGCCAGGAAATTGATCTCTTTATGAAGAGGGTCAGGCATGACTTGCAAAATCTAGAGGATAAAAATGAATTATGTACTTTTCATAGAACTAAACAGAAAAACATGTCTAATAAGGAATTCCAAGCCTTATGTTTTTATAAAATCGAATGAGACCATCATTATTCGAGAAGGTGATAGGGGGGAAATGTGGTGGTCATGAATCGCACACAAAACCACCAGGAGGTTATGCGGCAACTTGGCGATACATCTTGGTACACAAAGCTCACACACAACCCCATTTATCAGCTATCTACTTTGATCAATGAGAGACTATCACAGTGGCATGAAATATGCTTGAAAACAGACCTTGAATACAAATATTTGAGAGTAGAACATCTGAGGTTTCCATGCCTGTATTTTGCTAAAGATACACAAAGTGGCAGCCTTCCCACCAGGCTGCCTAATCATCTCGGTCATTGGCTCACCTACAGAACATCTGTGGAAGTTTATTGATGTCTTCTTAAAGTCTTTTGTTATAAACCTACCTTCATTTATAAGAGATACAATTGATATTCTTAGCAAATTTGAGGATGTAATTTGGGACTAGGAAGGTTGTTACCTTAAATGTTGAGAGCTTATATACATGCATAAAAAAGGAGGTTGGCTTGAGAGCTCTCGATTTCTATTTATCTACTAGGAGTGCTAATATTTATGAACATTCTTGGGTGTTATTGGATAAGTCAGAACTGATTTTGGACAAAAACCTTTTTATGTATGTCGGACATTGGTATCAACCACTCCAAGGGACTGCCATGGGTTCAAGGTTTATCCCCTCCTATGCCAACCTTTTTATGGGTTGGTTTGAGAGGGGGTATACCTAGTCTACCATGGCTACACATACATTTTTGGGGACGATATTTTGATGACATCATAATAATATGGACTGGCTCTCTGTCACAAATAGAGGGCTATTTTGCGTTTCTTAACAACAATGACTTAAATGTTAGATTCACTATGAACTATGACAAACACAAAATAAACTTTTTGGATGTGACCATTTATACCGTAGGTGAATGAATAGAAAGTACTATGTATCACAAACCAACAGCATGCAATAGCATGTTATTAGCTAGTAGTACACATCCCTCTAACACAATCAGGGCTTTACCTTTTGGTGAGATACTGTGCATTAAACAGAATTGTAGTGAAGAAGATGAATGTGAACGCAAATTGACTGTACAAAGAATGTCACAAAGTGGTTTTAGAAACAAATTTCGAATAGATACAAAAGTGTGAATCAATGGACTGAATAGAAAAGATCTTTACGGGGCAAAAAAGATGTCTAATGAAAAAGAGAGCCATCTGCATCTGCATTCATCACCACGTATAACTGATATAGCCAAGACATATGGCGGATACTGAATAAACATAGGGGATTTTTAAGAAATGACTGAGGATTAGATACAGTCCTCAAAGTCAAACCCACAGTAAATTAAGGAAGAGGGTGTACCATTAAGGATATTACCAGTCCTAGTTATACTATGCGGATCAAAATTGAGAGCAGAACTGCTTGGCTAATGCAGAAACCAAGTAAGATTTACACTTGTTCTTCTTGTTCAGCATGCCGCTTTGGTATGAACAAGTTAAAATCTTTTACATACAATACCAACAAAGAGTATAGAATCAACACTTTCCTTAATTGTTGTACTACCTATGTAGTCTATGCTGTGATATGTGCTTGTGACAAGGTATACGTGGGAAATTCATTTAGGGAACTAAGAGTAAGAATAATGGAACATCTTAGAGCAAGTCGAAACAAGGATACATCATACCCTTTATTGTCACATGAGTGTCTCAGAAGCTTAGACTCACTCTTTAAATTCCACGTGAATGATATGATAACACCATCTAAACGTGGTAGAAACAGGGAAATTACACTAAGACAGTGCGAAATGAAGTGGATTTCTCGTTTGAGAACTGTGAAATTTGGACTCCATAAGGAACATAAATTTCATCATTTCCTATGAGATTAATATTTTCTATCTCAAACTATTTCATGTATCTTTTTACTGGTAATATGATGTTATTGTAGTCGGTGCCCACTAGATATTTTTCTACTGGTTTCTGATACTTTCATTGATATATTACTTACATTTCACCTCGTTTGTGTGGAACTTTAACACTGTTTCATCATTTCCAACAAGATGAATATATTTTATTGCACACCATACAATATACCTTTTTACTGGTAAGACGATGTTATTGTAATTGGTATCCACTAGATATTTATCTGGTGTTTTCTGTTATTTTCATGGTTATCTTACTTACATTTCACCCAATTGTGAGATGTTGGCCTGGCATATGCTGGTCACTAGTTATAGTGGCCACCTTGCACCAGTCCAATTCGACTCTTATGGTAGATAGGTTTAAGACAACCTTTTAAAGAAAGCTATCCTAGTGGTAGCTGTGGAGAGCAGCCTTCAGGCTAAGTCTCTGAGGAATATAAAGCAGCTTGTTTTACCTTATAATCTCTTGAATTACCAAATGAAAGGACACCATACAGGTATATATATCAAATATAAATTTATTTATTACTAAACACACTCTACTAATCTCTTTATGAGATTAGAAACCAGGTACACATTCAAATGTCAATGTTTCACAATAAATTAAGCACAAATATGGCTAGGGCCCTAGGGGCGTACCAGACTATATACTAAAAAAATGGTATAACAATGTCGACTTGCAAAATGACAAGGCCTAGGGCCTGGGGAATCGCTAGGGCTTCACTACTGAAGTGTTAGCAGGTAAGTAACAAGCCCACGGGAGATGCGTGCAGTGTGTGAACACAGCCGCGGGTTCCCTATTGATTACAATGAAGCAAGTCGCGGTTTGATTTTTAAAGTTCTATGGTACTTCGAGGAAGACTACAAGCAAGCCACTTACAAGGTAAGTACTTCGAGTGCCAACACACACTAGGGCACCGGAGTGCACGAGTTACATCACCAAGGGAAGCCGGGTGCATAGGTGTCTTTTGGTGTCAGGTCACATCGCTGTTTTCTATGGAGACCAAAGAAGACTCGCTGCTTGCGTCGACTGAAGAAGTGTCCGGTGGAATCTGAAGGTGGATTCAAGATGCAGAAGACCTGAAAACGGAGGGGACAGTGTTCAAAGTCACTTGCCAGTGACCGGTGGCCAGGAAGATGGATGACTACAGATGTCGTGTGATTTCAGGTAGTCAATGGTGTTTTGACTCTTTGCTCACGAGGTCCAGAAAGGATCGACAATGACCACCAGCTGGATTCCGAGTGTCCCACAACGTCTGCAGCTGACTGCGGTATTGGTAAGCGGATTGGAGCCAACAAGCCTTGGCAACTGCAGGTCTTGTGTAGACTGAAGAAAGTCGATGGTGCAGACCAGCAAAGTCTGAGGGACTCGCCCACCAAGGGTGAGTGAGGGCAGGCATGGAGCAACCAGGGGAGCCCTTGTAGGTCATAAGAAAGTCTTCAGGGGACTCACTAGCCAACAGGCAAGTGATCGTGAAGACGCCTCTTCAGGAAATGCTTCCAGGAGCCCACAGTCACTCGGGATGGGGTAGGTGGCTGATTTTTGCTGCAAGACGTGCTGGAGGCTTGGGCCACAAATGGTCCAATGTACAAGTTCGTAGAACGTTGTTAAGGGATTGCACTCGACAATAGTGCATGGTCCCTGGGTATTGCTGTTCCTCATCACTCGTGAGGTCCACTTGCCACAGCTTTGCTGGGGACTCACAATGGCCGTCAAAAAGTCAGGAAATCTACTTCTGGGGCAGCAGGGACTTCGAACTCTGGTGGGAGTGGGATTGTTTGCAACCGTTGATTAAGGTTTTTGGTGCCTGCCAAGCAGGGAAGTCCCTCCTTGACTCCAAGGGAGATTCTTCTGTCTTCCAAAGGTAGTGGAACATCGAAGGGCCAGGAATCTTCTTTGTAGAGCATCGTCCAGGGTTATCTGTTTTGCAATGGCTATGCTTGCTATCTTATAGTGAAGATTGGGGAGGGACTAGCTCTATAACCACTCCTCTAGGAGGGTCAGGGTAGGGGGTGGTTACACCCACTTCCCTTTGTCCAGTTTCACGCCAGAGCAGGGTCAGGTAGCCCCTGAACCGGTTTGAGCTGGCATATGTACAGAGGAGCCTACTGCTCCCCCAGTGCAGAACTTCAAAGCACTCTAAGAGTGCACCCACCCAGCTCCAATACACTAAATCCTGTCTGGAAGGTGGTGACACCTCCCTGTGACAGGATGCCTTTTGTTGGGCCTCCTCCACTGCGAGTTTCAATCAGCAGCAGGAGGGCAGCCCAGTGTCTGTGCTGGTGGCATCCATTTTGTGATGCCAGGGCTCTTTCAGATTTCTGTCATTTAAGTACAGTGGGTACATGTCATCCCCTCTAGAAGGGTGAGATCATACTCCTATAACAGTTACTGGTGTGGGGGTATGTTTCCAAGTTGTTTGACACCAAACACGACATGTTTTGATGCAGTCATTCCAAAGTTAGCATTTACTGCGAGGTTATAATGTACTTAAGAGTATATGGTTTAACCGCATCCACAAACAGCCACAGAGAATAGACTCTGCCAGCTGCAGAGGGGTCCTACTCATGCAGAAGAACCCCCTCACATAGTGAATCAAGCACCCTGCCCTCAGGATTGATAGGGCCTGCTATAGGGGTGGCTGATAGGTTTATATGTGTGTGTATGGTGAGATATAGGAACCTATACCTCAGTGAGGAGTGCTAACACTACCTCACACAGGCTGCAGTAGCAGGCCTGTGGTGTCAGATTGAAAATGCTTTCCAGGGGTGGCATAATACATGCTGCAGCCCCTGGTAGGCCTGTGAAGTACCAATGCCCTGGGTACCTAAGGTACCATATATTAGGGGCTCATAAGGTACCACAGTATCCAATCACTAGTGCATCTAATATGCACACCAAGTCGTTTAGAGAGAACAGAGAGACTGGTGCCCTGATTAGCAGGGACCCAGCCAGACTATAGCCAGAAACCAGTGTATACATCAGAAAAAAAGTGGGGGCAACATAAGTGCAGATCCTACTCTCCTACACCGATTTTTGTTGAATCTTGACACTATCAACCAATTGGGTTAAGGTTACAGCCCAATTAATGAGTCAACATACTGTTGTAGTATACAGCGTCTCACAAATGTCAGAATTTAAAGATGGCCAAAACAATACAAGTTTATCTTTTCGGGTCTACGGGCACAGTGCGAAAAACATTTGTGTATATTACTTTAGGCTTTCTTTTGGGATTAAATATTTGTACGCTTAGAAAAATCTAATTTGGCATATGTATGCTCTTGACGAACGACATTCTGTACAAACTCGTCTGAATTTATATCTCTGAAATATACTTATGGAACGTTCAAAATGGCCGGGGCATTCACGTTGCCTTTTTTGCTGATGTCGCCACTAATCAGTCAACAAAATGTTGTACATACCCTCTTGTAAACAATAGAATTCAAAGATGGCCAAAACAAGACTACTTTATCATTTTGGGTCTTCGGGCACAGTGCAAAAAAACATTTGTACATATTACTTTAGGTTTTCTTTTGGAAATAAGTATTTGTTCGCTTTGAATAGAGAAATCTAATTTGACACTTTTATATTCTTGCTGTACAGCATTCTGCACAAACTTGTCTGAATTTATATCTCTGAACTGTACTTTTGGTATGTTACAAAATGGCTGCGGCATTTGCATTGCCTCTTCTTTGCCGGTGAAATGTTTGAACTGTTCTACACTGGATTCACGAGTGGCCACAGTTTTTCTTTGGTGAGTTTGAGGGACGGCTTTGGGATTCATTTTTCCCTGTTTGGGAGTAGAATATGAGTTTAATTCCTATATAATATACGATCAGGACGCGTTGGTATATGTTTATGTATACAGCATAATGACATCTTCTCTTCTTCTATATAGACACACCATGGATGAACTTTATATTTTTTAGTATGTGGGCTACAGAACTATGCATTTAAAATATTTGTTATACCTATATGTGTCGATAGACAACGTTTGGTTTAGACATCAGCTATATTATGGGTTCCAAATCTATAGAATTTGTAGAGTTGATTCTATAACAATTTTTGTGGGGAATTATATAATCTGTGCCTTTAGTGGTTAAGCATATAAGCTTTTCAGTGGTGCTATATGCTTTTCCAACAGGGACTCATTTCAATAGACTCTCTGTAAAGACAGTAATAGAATCTGCCATATTGAATTACATTTTTGACTTTATATAAAATAGGCTAACTCATGTTGCCTCACTTTATTTTCTCGGGTTAATTAAGAGATGATTAAAAACTAGTTAGGAAAAACCTGCAAGCTTCTAAATACTTCAGGCTGTGCAAACCTCACTGGTGGCACTATTCTGCTTCTCTTGAAATATTTCTCTTCTCTTCAAATGACGGTAAACCCTTTTTTAAATATTGAATTACTTTCTGACACACGCACTGCTTGCTGGTCATTAACAATTACAGCCTTATTGCTTCCCTGTTCTTTTTTTCATTGACTTCCTTTATGTTTTTTAAACAAATATTGAACATTGTTTCAGAATTAAATGACACTTGGTCTTCTTTACTAGTTCCTTCAGGAACGCACTTGTCCCCTCACTCTCTGGGCACATTTAACTTTGGTGTCTTTGGAGTTTACATTTCTTAAACTAAAATTATGTGTTTTTATTTTTTCATCAATTATGTAGATCCGAATCCCAAACAGGATTTCCTTTACGTTTGTCCTGGGATCCCCTTTTGATGGAATTGGTCACATATAGTTGCCTTTTCCGTTTTGGTAAGATGAAGATTTAATACAGTCTTAGTGTTCTTTCTTTTTGAATATTTGATGTTACACTGTTGGGTTTTCTCTTTGTCAACTCCATACCTATTGCCTAAAAATATAGTAGGCTATTTACAAAATGAATAAAATGTAAACACAAGCTTCATTTATAAACAAAAATATTACAAGCTGCCTTAAGACAATATATTGTGCAATATTGCAGATAAATTTATGAATGTGCGTTTTTTGGCTTTTTTCATTACTCTGAAATCATGCTAATAAGAATATGGAACAGAAGCAATACAGCTGTTTTGTAAATGTTGCACTTTTACAGTTACCTTGGAGACTTAAATGTTAGTTTACATTTTACGAATATATGTCTCAGCTCAAACTGTATCTGTTTCTAAGATGGGTTTCACTTTTTAACTATACATTTTGGACATTAACTGAGGGCACCCAAATCACTTGGAATATTATATTTTATGTGTATGTAAACTGCAATACTGTCAATCATTCTGTGTTATTTATAAATCTTGGCTCGTTATTGTTTTGTAACAGCCCTGAAGAAGTCCCTGTGTGTGTGGGATGAAACGCGTTGGCTGTATATGTCATCTCAAAAGAAAAAAAGAAATAAAGAAAAAGTCTTTAAAAGGAGACTTCTGTATTTGTGATGTTTTGTCTTATGGATACGTTATTGTGTTATCAGTTCACAAATGTGTGATAAGAATGTAGCAGCTTGTATTGCTCCTTCAGAACTTGTTTTAAAAATGTGTATATATGTTTGTGCTTCTTCCACCTAAAGTTCATATAAATATGTATATTCATATTTTAAATATATATATTTGTATATATTTATATTACCTACTGGCAGTTGTCAGTAGGTAGTTATAGTTAGGACCATTTCCATAGGAAAATCATTTTTTGACTGGCCTATATCTTTGGTGCGTTTAACAAATCTTCAGGAACTGTTTAAAAAAAAAAGTGCCCCAGTGAATCTTGTTCTGTATGGAACGTTTTGGGGCTTTCTGTGAAGTGGGGGCCAAGGAAAAGGGAGGGGGGGTAAAAGTGATTTTACCATGTTGATTCTCATAGTATCTTTAGTTGAACCTGCAGTCCGAAGTACTGGAGGGAATTACAATAAATTTGGTAGAAAGAAAGATTTGGTTACACAGATCGTGCTTTCAGCCATTTGGTGTAAATCCATTCCGTAGTTGTTGAGAAATTCAAGGAAATAAAGATAGTGATATCTGTGGCTGCAAGTCCTTCGCTATTAATTGTGAAAAATGATAAGATCATGCAGGGAAATGCTGAACTCTGATCTTGGGACACTGCTTCAGACGAGTCCCAAAAGATAGCATTAAAAAAGGGAGCAGGACAGGAATACCCTGACCCCCCCAGCCTTGGTATTGGGGTCCCCCTGAGACCATACCCTACTATAGCATAAAATATATATATATATATTTCCGCAAATATAGGGCTAAAAAAAACAACAAGCGCAGGCTCCTGTGCTTGTTTTGAAAATAGCCCCCAGGTGGGCCCGGTCCTGGAGGCATTAGCATATATATATGAACATTAAAGGTGGGGAGCATATGGGCCCCACCTTGGGTGTTTTTATACCCAGGGGACCATCAGGGCTGATGTTTGTATTAGGGAACTAACTACCAAAAAAACGAGTGGGCCAGGTGCACCGTAGACCGCCATATCCCAGAGGCTAAATTGACCATAATGGGGGGACCTTGTCGGGGCAAAAGAGGCCCTGTTCCCTTTCTCAACCACTCTGCAATGTGGCCTCCTGGTGCACTACAGGTTGGGGGATGAAGTCTCCTTGGCTGCTGAGGGTCATTGGGGGCAAAGAACCCCTATTGTTTCCACAATTATGTCCCCCACAGCGGTATTGCTCCGACCTCACCGTAGGCCCCACCCCAGTTCCCAGCCACTCTGCAAAGGGGCCTCCCTGTGCACTACTGTTTGGAGGATGAAGTTATTTTGGCTGCTGAGGGTCGATGGGGGCCAAGAACACCTATTGCTGCCACAAGTAAGTCCCCCAAAGCGGAATTGCTGAGACCTCATTTGAGGCCCCACCCCTTCCTCAACCACTCTGCAAAGGGGCTTCCTGATGCACTACTGATTGGCTGATGAAGTACCATTGGGTGCTGAGGGTCGATGGGGGCCAAGAACCCCTATTGTTGCCACAAGTAAGTCCCCCACAGCGGGATTGCTTAGACCTCATTGTAGGCCACACCCTTTTTCTCAACTACTCTGCAAAGGGGCCTCCCGGCTCACGACTGGTTGGGGGATGAAGTTCCCTTGGCTGGTGAGGTCCATGGGGGCCAAGAACCCCTATAGTTGCCACAAGTACGTCCCCCAGAGCAGGCTCGCACAGACCTCATCGGATGCTACACCCCTTCCTTAACCTTTCTGCAAAGGGGCCTCCTGGTGCGCTACTGGTTGGGGGATGAAGTCCCTTTGGTTGCTGCAGGTTGTTTGGGGCCAAGAAACCCTATTGTTGCCACAAGAATGTCCACCACAGTGGGATTGCTCAGACCTCGTCAGAGGTCCCACCTCTTCCTCAATCACTCTGCAAAGGGGCCTCCTTGTGCACTACTGGTTGGAGGACGACATCCCCTTACCTCCTGAGGGTAATGGGGGCCAAGAACTTCTATTATTGCCACAAGTAAGCCCCCCACAGCACTATTGTTCAGACCACCATGGCCCCACCCCCTTCCTAAACCACTCTGCAAAGGGGCCTCCTTGAGCACTACTCTTTGGGGGATGAAGTCCCCTTGGCTGCTGAGGGACGTTGGGGGCCAAGAACCCCTATTGTTGCCACAATTAAGCCCCCCACAGTGGGATTGCTCAGACCTCATCGAAGGCCCGACCCCATTCCTCAACCACTCTGAAAAGGGGCCTCCTTGCGCACTACTGGTTGGGGAACGAAGTCCCCTTGGCTGCTGAGGAACATTGGGGGCCAAGTATGCCTATTATAGCCACAAGTAAGTCCTCCACAGCAGTATTACTCAGACCACCGAGGCCCCACCCGCTTCCTCAACCACTCTGTAAAGGCTGCTCCTGTCGTACTACTATTTGGGAGTTTAAGTCCCCTTGACTGCTGAGTGTTGTTGGGGGCCAAGAACACCTATTGTTGCCACAAGTAAGGCCCCCAAAGCCAGATTGCTCAGATCTCATCAAAGGCCCTGCCCCCTTTCTCAACCCCTCTGCAAAGGGGCCTCTGGCACACTACTGGTTGGGGATGAAGTCTAGGGGTGAGCGTGCTGGTAAACTCTGCTCTGCCAGTGGTTGGTGGAGTTTTTGCTGAATTCCACATTACAAGTGCTGAGTGGCAAAACTCTACAAACTCTGCCGGTGGAGCAGAGTTTACCGCCCATCCCTATCAGAGACTCACACACCGATTCACAGACCCACTCAGACACTCATATACCTATTTACAGCCCCACTTATACTCTCTAACACCCACTTACAAACCTACTCAGATACCCACTGAGACACTAATGTATTCACATGTAGTGTGAAAGGTTAGTGGTTACAGTTTGGAAGTGAAATTCAAAACATATACAAATTCACTTAAGAAACCAAAGGTTACAGGGACGTAGAGTTAGGAAATAGAATTTAAAAAACCTTAAAAATTCACTGAAAATAACAAAGATTACAGAGACGTTATAGCACAAAACCAGTGAAATTCAGCAGTTATAGTTACCTGAGCTAAGTATTACTTATTCCCCCGCAATGAACTACTTATGACCTCACATATTACATCACTCATGACATGGTCAGTGACATCACTCATGACATCTTAAATGACATCACTGATGACAGACATCACTGATGACATCATCCATAGAACCACTCACAAACATTCATACCCACATAAAACCTCTCATACGCCCACTAACACCCTCACACAACCACTCACATGCCCATTCACAGACCCATACAAGTACTTACAGAACCACTCACTTATCCGTCGAGCCACTCACATTCCCACTCACTCACTCATTGATCCTGATCATACAACCAGTCGTCGAGCCACTCACATTCCCACTCACTCACTCATTGATCCTGATCATACAACCAGTTACTTACCCATAGCGCCACTCACAAAGCCTTACACTCACCCATATAGCTTCTGACACACCAAGTCATTAACCTATACAGCCACTCACACACCCACTCACTCACCCACACAGCCTCTCAATAGAGCCACTCACTCAGCCATACAACTACTGACCCACTCAATCACACACCAACAGAACCACTTACATACCCATTTACACATCCGTGGAACTACTCACACAGGCACTCACTCATCCATACAGCTAATCCCACAGACACTCATTGTTCCAGCAACTCAGGTACCAAATTACTTAACCAAACACTCACTTAAACAACCACTCACCCATACAGCCACATATACACCCAGTCACTCACTCATACAGCCAATCAGACACCCACTCACCCACCCAAAAAGCCACTCAAACAGCCACTGACTTATCCACCCATACAGCCACTGACACACCTACTCACTCACCAAGACAATCACTCACACAGCCACTAAGTCACTGTTAGAAATGGGGGCCTCTAGTTAGCAGTTTGTTATAATGTCCAAGTAGGGACCATTATTCCTAGTCAGGATAAAGGGGATGCACTTCTAAAATAACCCCTGCTCCCACCGTGGTAGCTTGGCATGAGCAGTCTGGTTTATCTCAGAGGCAGTGTGTGAAGCATTTGCACAAAACCAACAGTAATACAGTGAAAACAGTAGAAAAGGACACCACATCAGTTTTAGAAAAATAACCAATATTTTATCTATGCAAACAAGACCAAAAACAATAAACATTCACCATACAGTTCTTAGAAATATCAATAATCAAAAATAGGCTTAAAATACAGTTCCTTGAAATCTATTGCTCCGTCCGGAGCTATTACAGCATCGTGAACAATAAATCCAAACAGTTCTGGCTCACCACGGAGTTGCAGGCCAGCTATGGCATCGGGAAGACCCACAAAACAGTACCTTTTAGAAATGTAGGGCGTCTGCGGCATCTCGTTGAGTTTCAAAGAGATGGCATCGACAGGTGTTGGTTCTGAAGGTCAATGCAGGGGTCGTCGGGCCATTGAAATCACTGCTCACGGTTGAAGTCGGGAGTGCCGACATCAGCAGGAATCGGAGCTGTGGTGCAAAGTGCAGCGGTGGGGCATGCGGTGCCCTCAGGTCACTGTGCAGGCAGCGGCACTATGAGGGTCATCCAGTGGTGTAGGTGAGACCAGAGCTGCAGTGCGAAGTGATGCTGTGCTCGTCGCTGTGCTGGCAGCTCACATTGCAAACAGCGGCATCGTCATTGTTGGAGCACTGTCATCATAAGACAAACCTGAGTCAATGGCGCTGGCATCTGAGGCTGCGGTGCGATATGAGGGCGGTGCATCATGTAACTCATGAGCAGGGCCCTTGAACCACGGTGCAAGCAGTGGTGCTGATGTCAGCGTGGAGAAGCGCCATCAGGGATACCAGGGTGGTAGTGTGAAGAGATGCAGTGGGACGTGCGGTGCCCACAGGTCACGGTGCAAGCAGCGGCATCAAGCGGCATCGCCGGTGAGACCAGGGTTGCGGAGCAAAGAGCAGCAGTGCCATCTGTGGTACCTTTAGGATACAGAGCTGACAGCGGCTGCATATCCCGAAGCCACACGGACATTCACTGTCCCGAACTCGCTGATGCACCGCATTATTGACTAATCGCTTTTCACATGCAGTAAGCTTTCTCGACAGTGATTAATATGCCCTGTGAGAACCGGCAATTCTTGTGGTCACCACGCTGTTTTATGTATTGACCCAGCTTGTCTATATACCCTTTAGACGTTCATACCGAAAAGGACTTTTCAGTTCACCCCTCCCCCATTACAGACATGTAATTGGATTCACGCAATCTATACTTTCACATCCCCTCCTACATACAGGGGTACGTTTTTCCAAGAAAACTGTAAATATCTTTCAAAACATTTGTAAATATCCTTGATTTGCCATGTAGTCTATCCAGCTAATGACTCCCTCTAAAATTGTATGTTTGCCCTCGATAACGCCCCGCTGGGCCCTATCTAAGTAATACTTATTTCTCTCATCCCACCAAGTCACTTTCCCTTGGGTGCATGCACTGCTATCTGACAGAATATCTATTTTAACCCAGGTATTAGAGTCTAACCCTTTTCCAATTCTCCTGATCTCCCACTCCTGTTTTTATCTAGGTCATTAATCCCCCCTCTCTATTTTGAGTTCAGGTCTCCCTCAATTCTTAGGTCCTGATGAGACCCCATAAGTCTTAAGAGGTCGAAACATCGTCGACACACCTGCAAAGCAAACCATTGTACTCAGCCTCCGTCATTGTTACAGGAGACTGTGACTGTGAATGTTTACTGTAAGCTTTTTGCTCTCCTGTATTTTTTTAAGCCTTCATGTATGTCACAACCTATCACTTTTTATATATAGGTTACACTTTTCGCTTGGGACACTGTAAATGTTTTTTTGGACTTTACAATATTAATTACAATGCATTTTACCTTCTGGGCTTTTTAAGTGTTTTTTAAAAAAAATCGTACATCTTTTCCTATATTATTGCCATTGTGCTGAATTAGTATCATTATTATAAATACTAGGATTAATTTCTTATTATTTCCACAGGTACCTTTGTTTATTGATATGTAATATGTATCATAGTTCCTTGTGAGTAGGGTGATCCTTGTCTCCTTTGAACGTGACAGAGCTGACAGAGGCATCGGTGACAGCATCGGTTTGCTTTTCCTTCTGTTGCAGCACAAAACACACAGTTCCCAGTGCTGGTAGCAGATGAATTTGAAGTCTTTGCTGTTCCTGAGACTTCTTGAACAGGGGGCAAGCTCTACCTCAAACCCTTGGAGAAACTCAAACAAAGAAGTTGCAGAAAGTTCAGTCCAGTCCTTTCTCTGCCCAAGACAGAAGCAGCCATTGCAAACCAACACAGCAAAGCACACAGCAAAGTGGTAGTTCCTACTCCAGCTCTTCTTCTTGGCAGGTTTCTGAGTCCCAAAGAGTTCTAAAGGTCTGGAGTCTGGGACCCAATATTTATACCACATTTTCCTGTGTTCTCTTGTGGCAGAGAGTCTCTGTACTTAGTCCAAACCAGTTCTGTCCTCTCTAGCCCAGCTTCCTGGCAGGAGGTGGGGACAGCATTGTGTAAGGCAGATCAGGCCAATACAGGTGCAAGGAAATCTCCTCCCACTTCTCTAAATACAGCCCCAGATCTATTCAGCCCAGCCCTGACTCATCCAGGAAGGGCAGGACACTCCTTAACCCCCCCACGTGGCTGTCTACAGTGAATGCACATCCCCACCCCATGTCACTCCAAAGCCAGACAGTCAATCCACAACCAAACAGAGGCACACAGGATGGCTAAGCAAGAAAATGTCAACTTTCTAAAAGTGGCATTGTCAAACACATAATAAAAAAACATCTTTACTAAAATATGTGTTATTAAATTCTGAGTTCAGATAGCCCAGACTCAATTTCTCCATCTTGTCCCAATGGGAAGTCATACTTGTAGGATGTTACAAGGTAACTCCCATTCTATCCTTTGGGACAGATAGCCTTTCGTTAGTGAAAAATGAAATACTCTGTATTTCACTATCAGGACATGTCACACACACCAGTACATCCTGCCTTTCACATACACTGCACCCTGCCCATATGGGTACCTTGGGCCTACCTGAGGGTTGCCTTACATGTAAGAAAAGGGAAGGTTGTGGGGGCTGGCAAGTGAGTGCACCTGCCAGGTCAACATGGTAGTCACAACTATGTGTAGACACTGCAGTGGCAGATCTGAGAACCCCTTGAGGGGCTGCTTGTGTGGGTGGCACAACCAGTGCTGCGGGCCCACTAGCAGCTTTTGATTTACAGGCCCATGGTACACACAGTGCCACTGGACTAGGGACTTAGCAGTAAATCAAATAGCCAACTATGGAAATACCGATCCATAAACACAATTTGCAGTAGGAGCACTTGCACTTTAACACTGATCCGCAGTGAGAAAGTGAGCAGAAACACTAAAGCAGCAAAAACAGAGTCAAAACCAGGAGGTCAGAATGCAGAAAGACAGAGGAACACACCAAAAGATGCCAGGTCTAACAGTCATCCACAAAGCTACTCAGACAAACACTTATATACAGATACACCCACTCATATACCCACTCACACACATGTACAGTCACTCAAACACCCACGCACACACAGACACACAAAGTCACACAGCGACTGACATAAACTATGTTAATAAAAGGAGTCACTCAAATTGTTATACCAGCACAGCACATGATGATGGATTAGAAGCGGTAAGACACTTTCTTGGAGGCCGTCCTCTGAAATGTTTACAACATAATGAGATGCTGTTGGAATTTTTGGACCTCTAATAGCATCTTTATTTTTCAAGAACAACTGTACAAACAGATACGAGGGATTGCCATAGGCACCTGCTTCAACCCCAGCTACGTGAACATGTTTGTGGGCTGGTGGGGGAAGTAGGTGGCATGGTCAGATTCCCAAGATAACTGGGTGGGAAGAATAGTCAATTGGCGAAGATATATAGATGATTTATTCATTATATGGACAGGTACCGAGGAATCAGTGAAGCAATATGTTTTCTTTCTAAATTATGATACCATCATTTTGAGATTCACTAGTGATATTAGCTCTGAGAGCGTGAATTTCCTCGATTTCCAGGTACTTATCAGTGAGAATAAGATCTGTACTTCTTTCTACAGAAAACCTACTGCGGGAAACGTAGTATTAAACACAAAAAGTAGTCATCCTAAAAGATTAATTAACAGCATTCCCTATAGTAAGTTTTTTTTCAAACGCAACTGTTAGAGAGAAAAGGATTTTCAGAAAGCAGCAGAAGATAGTATGAGAAGATTTGAGAAAAGAGGCTATCAAAGGCAAATACTTATGGGGGCTGTGCATAGAGTGAATGAGAAAAAAAGAGAAGATTTATTGAAAGATGAGACTAGGAAAAAAGTAGAGGAAACATTAAATAATTTCAGGATAATTACCAATGTTTCAAATGCTGCGAAGAGCGTAAAGAAAATTATGCAAATACATTCGAGGATCGTGAAATCAGATGTTATTATTGAGAAGGATTTGCCTCCACACCCCCTGATGGCATTTAGAAAATCCCAATCTATGAGATAGTGGAAAATCATTTACATAGGGAACAAAAGAAAAGGGTTTATCAATACCTGAAAGGCGTTATCCCCTGTGGTAAATTCAAGGCCTGAATAAACAGTAGTAAAGTATCTGCCTATCAAGTTCCAGGTTTGAAAGAAATAAAACAGATTAAGAAATGTAGGAACTGTTTTACAGCATACACGGTTTATTGTTTAATATATTCATGCCGGTTGAAATATGTAGGAAGCATAATCCATCCGACAAAACAGCGGATTCTAGAACATATGAGGGCGGTCAGTAATAAGGATGTTACCTACCCAGTGGCTAGACATTTTTAATCTCACCACCAGAGCAACAGATATTTGCTCAAATTTTATTGTTTACACCATGTACCTCAGGAGGTGAGAGTTGGAAATAGAGAGTTGAAGTTGCGCTGACTGCAATTCAGATATATAACAGATCTTCATACCAAAACTCCCATGGGTCTGAATAGCAGTGAAAAATTGGGGGTTCATTTAAAAAAAAATTAAAAAAGTATTAAAAAAGAAAATGAGTTCTTAGTATGGGTTACCTATGAAGTAATAAAAAAAATTCAGAAAGGTTGTGAATTAGAAGTAGCATGAAAACGTCCATATAGTGTGAGATATTGAAAATGATGTTCCTTACGGAAGAGTGGAGGGGAGACCTGTGTATATGGAAATAGGAGATCAACCCCAATATAAGCCCATCCAGGGCAAGACAGTAATAAGCGGGTCAGATTTCTTGGCATTTATCAATTATGGGAATAAGAGATGTATGTCCAAAAAACATAGGGGACCCTTAATTGTGCTAAGAGAACAAAAGTACTGAAACCTTAAAGTTTAGGTAATAAATCACAAAACTTGAGTAATCTAACTGAAAAAGAAAATGAGTAACATATTTGAAAGGCATTGAAATTGAAATGCACTTTCATGCTACAAGATGGCGTTGACATTCAATGCATTAGAGAAAGTCTGTTTTCACTGTTGATGATATGATGTGATGAAGTAAGTCTATACAAAAGGAGTGAAAATAATGGCGGCTGCCGAAATAAAAAAAAGGGGCTTTGTCGAAACGTGTCTGTTGTGGTTAGTGCATGAGTAATCCAATAAAATAATAATTCTTTCCCTGTGAGTGTTGGTCTAAACTTTCTTTGGAGGTGCACATAGTGGGGTGCACCCACACACGACTTAGCATGCGCTCGTGAGTGCGGAAGTAAGGGGAAAACTGGAGCGCAGATATATATATATATATATATATATATATATATATATATATATATATATATATATATATACCATGTGAACAAGACTCAAAGGAGTTGAAACGCGTTATGGCGGCATCTGAATAAACACGCAAATTGGCACAAAATCTGTGGTCCGTGTCCCTGTGTGGCTGTGAAAGGCTGAGACGCTGTGGAATCGCTGATATATATATATATATTCACTGAAGAAACCATAGGTTTCACACATGTTATAGTTAGCTGGAAATTTTACTGACAAAAAACCAATGAAATTCCCCCGTTATAGTTACTGTAGGCAACTATAACTCACGCGACCGTAATCCTCTGCTGATGCTAATACTGTATTTAGACACTTATTTGCCCATGTCTTCTTCCATTAAATTTTAGCTATACATATATTACAAATTTTTTTTTTTCATAAAGACACATATGTCATCAGCAGAGGATTACGGTCGCGTGAGTTATAGTTGCCTACAGTAACTATAACGGGGGAATTTCATTGGTTTTTTATCAGTAAAATTTCCAGCTAACTATAACATGTGTGAAACCTATGGTTTTTTCAGTGAATTAGCAAGGTTTTTTAAATGCTAATTCCTAACTATAACGTGTGTGAAACCTATGGTTTTTTCAGTGAATTTGTACGTTTTTTTAAATGCTAAGTTACTTTACGCCATTCGTGGCGTGCGCACCCACTTAACGCAGTTCGTTCCGTGCACGCACTGTGGGCTTCGCGCACCGTGCGCGCACAGTAAGCACGCGGTGCGCTTCGCGCACCGCGCGCCCACTTTACGCAGTTAGTGCCGTACACGCAAGGTGGGCACGTTACGCACCGTGCGCACATGGAGGACATATTATGCGCTTCCTTGTGATAGGTAATCTGTTAAATTTAATTTGTAAGTGATGACAATAATATGCCATGCACAGAGAGTGTGTTTTTTTTTTAAATATTTTTTAGCGTAAGCGCACGGTACGCGTACGGTAAGCGTAATCGGCGAAATTTTCAAAAAATACAAATTTACCGTTTTTGGCCTTGGGGGATCTTTGAGGACTCAACTAACATGGCTATGTGCAAGGGCGCTGTCTAAACAGCCCCTTTATATGTTTTTTGACTTTGTTTACAGCCCCTCCCTCACAGTGCGAGAGAGAAAATGGCGGCCGCCGCTTCCTGGTTTCGACCGATTCGAATGTTTACTTAGATGTAACAGCCAATCAGAATCGCGCTCGCGCACGTCACCGTACGCGTACGGTAAGCGTACCGTAAGCGCACCGTAAGCTGGCTCAGATATATATATTGATTTAAAGGCTATTTTCTCAGAATCTACTGAACAGATTTACACCAAACCAACAAAAGGCACTTCCTTGACCTGAGGACTACCTCTCTGCCAAATTTCAAGTAATTCTGTTCAGCCGTTCGGGCTGTAGCTGTGTCTAAAGGTCCTATGGAAAAATGCATGGGAAAAACGCGTTTTGGGACCCCCCTTTTATCTCAGCCCCCGCTTGACGAATCCCCCCGAGACTTTCAGGGTAGGAGCGGAGCATAGTGCCCCACCTATTTTAAAAAATTTGCGAGGATTCGTCAACCGGCGCCAAAGTTATTCAAAATAGAATGTTGAGGATTTCCTATGGAAACGTGGTCCTAACTATAACTACCTACTGGCGACCGCCAGTAGGTAATATACATATACATATATAAAGATATAAATATATATAGATATATATAGATATGTATTACCTACTGGCTGGCGGTCGCCAGTGGGGATATATAGTTAGAACCTAGTTTCCATAGGAAAAGCATTTTTTGATTTGCCAATAACTTTGCCGTAGTTTGCCGAATGTTTGCGAAATTCTCCAAACAAAAGGTCTATCTAAGTCCGCTCTTCTCCTGAAAGTTTGGGGGTGATTCGTCAAGCGGGGGATGAGAAAAAAGAGGGGTTCC
Organism: Triturus cristatus; assembly: GCF_964204655.1. Lineage (NCBI taxonomy): Eukaryota > Metazoa > Chordata > Amphibia > Caudata > Salamandridae > Triturus > Triturus cristatus. Next base: position 684,051,583 of record NC_140585.1, on the reverse strand, counting down.
AAAAAGTGTTTTCTCCATGTTAATTTCCATAGGATATTTTATTATAGGCTACAGCCCGAACTGCTGAACGGAATTACACCAAATATGGCAAAAAGGTAGAGCTTGGTTCAGAAACCGACCTTTTTTTTTATATGGTGTAAATCCGCTCAGTAGTTGCTGGGAAATTCAAAAAATAAAAGTCAGAAAATAAATTTCCCATAGGAAACTTTAGCCAAGGCTACAGCCCGAATTGCTGAATGCAATTTCTCCAAATTTGGCAAAAAGGTAGTGCTTGATTCAGAAAGCGAACTTTCTTTTTAAATTGTGGAAATCCGTTGAGTAATTGCTGAGAAATTAAGAAATAAATAGTTTTGATATCTGGGGCAGCGGTGGCTTCGTGCACCCTCCCGACCTCGCACTTTGCTGTGATAGGACCGCCACCCCCGGGGCTTGTTTTTTAATGTGTGTGGGGCCTCCACGGCCCCCATGCCACAGGACCACCACCCCCGGGGTTTTTCTAAAATATTCAATGGGGCACATGGCCCCCCCGCTGCCCCGGGGACCGCCACCCCCAGGGCTCTTTTTTCTAGAAAAAACAAAAACCTGTGTGGGGGCTCGAGCCTCCCACATGCCCCGGGGGCCGCCACCTCCACAGGGCACTAAGTATGTAAATTTGGGGGTTCATTACGGACCCCCGAGCCCTGGGGACCATCACCTCCCAGGGCTTTAAACACTTTCGGAGAGGGGCCCCCATCCTGGAGCTTGTGATGGCCCTGGGGACCGCCACCCCCCCAGTGCCGGATCCTGCATTGTCCCGGGGTACCCACCTTGGAACAATGCTGTTTGCTATGGCAGGGCGGGAGCATGGCTCCTGCCCTGTCATAGCAATCTCTGCTTTGGATTTTTTCAAGCGAGAGCAGGTTTCCTGCTCTCGCTTCCAAAATCCAAAGCAGATTGCTTTTCCACACGGGGAGCTGCATGTCAGCAGCTCCCAGTGTGGAAAAGCAATTCCGGCTCCCGCAGGAGGCGGGCAGCCGGCAGGATCGTGGGGGAATTGGGGCTCCCCCCACAGTCCCCAACGGATAGGGCCGGCCCCGGGGGATGGGGTCCCCGGGGCCAGAAGTGGCACCGGAGGGGGTTCACGTGCCCCCTCCCCAAAAAAAAAATATTTAAAAAAAGAAATGCGGCAGAGCCCTGGGGGATGGAGTTCCCGGGGCAAAAAGAGGCCTCAGGAGGTGGGCCACGTAGCCCCCCTCCTTTTAAAATATTTAAAAAAAATTATATATGGCCATGCATGGGGGATGAGGTCCCCAGAGCAGAAATAGGCCTCAGGGATGGGGCGGTCATGCAGGCCCCTGCCCATTTATTTTTTTATTTTGTTTAAACAATAGGGGTCAGACCCTGGGGGATGGGGTCAAAAGTGCAAAAAGAAGGGGGACCACACATCCTCCCTTCTGAAAAAAAAAAAAGCTGGCATTGCACCGGAGGCCCTGCCCCCTCCCTGCAGCACTCTGAAAACATGCCCCCTGGTGTGTTGTAAACTGGGGGATTAATTCCCCTTGAATACTGTGGGTCCCTGGGGGCCAACTAGCCCACCAGCTACCTCCAGTAAGTGCCACAGAGCTGCGGTGCAGAAAGTTGATCCGAGGCCACACTCCTTTCTACACCTCTCTGCAACGCAGCTGTGTGGCGCTTACTGGAGGTACCTGGTGAGCTAGTTGGCCCACAGGGACTCTCAGGATTCAAGGGAACTTACAACATGCTAGGGGGCACGTTTGCTATGTGGTGCAGGTAGGGGGCGGGTCTGATATAAGAAGTTAGGAATCCTGCTGTGTGGGACTTACTGGTGGTAATAAAAGGGATAGTTGGTCTCCAAGGTTGACGATGGGGGCTAACTACTCCTCCTGTTACCTCCAGTAAATCCCACACAGTAGGATTGCTGAGAGGTGTTTCTGAGGCCACCCTCACCTTTCTCCACCACTCTGGAAATGAGACTGGTATGTTATAGTTAGAAATTAGCATTTAACACAGATACACACAGTCTGACATAAACTATGTTAATAAAAGGTGTCACTCAAATTGTTAACTATAAATCGCGCCTCTGCAATGCACTGCTGATTACGTCACATATTACATCATTCATGACATGGTCAGTGACATCACTGATGACATAACTGATGACATCTTAAATGACGTCACTGATGACATCACTGATGACATCAGCCACATGGAAATCTGATGCACCCACTGTAAAATACAGACTACCATTTTTTAAACCATCGACACACCAATACCAGTTATTACATATGCACTCACTAATTCCTAGGTCTACACACAAATCCACTCATTCACCCATACAATCACTCATACATGCAGTCACTCATCAATACAACACTATCATGTGCACTCAAAAACCTAAACAGACACTCACACACCACCACTCATCCATGGAGTTACTTACACACCTAATCAGTCATGCAAAGAATCAATCACACTCCCATTTACTCACCTATACAGTTATACACACACCGCCTCACTTATTCATACAGATACTAATGCATAGTAACTCTCTTATATAATCACAGATACAAGTACACACTCATCCATATAGCCACTCTCACAATCACTGACTCTCAAGTATAGTAATTTTTATATACTCCAATTCTCACATACACTGCCTTTTACATATGTATTTACTTGGACATGTATCACTGAGACATCCATTCAATCACCAACACACCCATACACACACTCACCCACCCATACAGCTGTTTCCACATGCACTCTTGAACCCACACACCCAGTGTATCAACCACTCACACATCTATGCACAGAGTCACACAACTCCCACCCACCCACACACACACTCAGTCTCTCATACAAATACTCAGGCAACCAATCAATAACCCAAATAGACATTCATGTAGCTACTGACCAACCCATGCAGCAGGTTACATGACAACAGACAGACTGATACAGACATTTACACACTTTAGTCACTAACCCATGCATTCAGTAAGACACATTTAATCACTCACTTATACAGTCAGTAATGCACCTCCTAAATCCTCCATTCAGATACTTATACACCCACTCATTCTTCAATGCACCTTGGCATATATATAAAACATATTTAAACTTTAAAGAAACACACAGTCACTAGATGATGTCATCAGTGATGTAATTTGAGATGTCATCAGTGATGTCATCAGTGTTGTCACTGACCATATCATGAATGATGTAAAATGTGACGTCATCAGCAGTGCATTGCGGGGGCATGAGTTATAGTTAGCTGAACTAACTATAATGGCGGAATTTCTCTGGTTTTGTACGAGTGAAATGTCCAACTAACTATAACGTCCCTGAAACCTATTGTTTTTCACTGAATTTCAAAGGTTTTTTAAATGCTAATATCTAACTATAACGTGCCTGAAACCTATGTTTTTTTCAGAGAATTTCAATGGTTTTTTAAAAGCTAATTTGAAACTATAACGTCACTGAAACCTATGGTTTATTCAGTGAAAAAAAAAAAATATATATATATTCACTGAAAAAACCAAAGGTTTCAGGGGTGTTATAGTACAAACCCTAGAAATTCCCCTGTTATAGTTAGTTCAGCTAACTATGACTCTCGCCCCTGCAATGCACTGCTGATGACATCACATATTACATCACTCATGACATGGTCAGTGACATCACTGATGACATCACTGATGACATCTCAAATGACATCACTGATGACATCTCTGATGACGTCATCCAGTGACTGTGTGTTTCTGTAAAGTTTAAATATGTATTACATATTTATAGTGAAAGGCCTGTGGAAGAATGAGTGGGTGTACAAGTGTGTGAATGGATGATTTTCTAGGTGCGTAACTGACTCTATAAGTGAGTCATTAAATGTATCTTACTGCAGACTAGTGACTAAACTGTGTGAATGTCTGTATGTGTCTGTGTGTATAAATGGCTGCATGGTTTTGTGAATAGCTAAATGAGTGTCTATATGGGTTATTCATTGGTTGTCTGAGTATCTGTATGGGTGCCTGAGTGTTTGTGTGGGTAGGGTGAGTGTGACTCTATGCATAGATGTGTGAGTGGGTGATTCTATGAGTGCATGGTTTTAAGAGTGCATCTGTGATGAACTGTATGGTTGAGTGAGTGTATGTATGGGTGTGTTAGGGATTGAATGTATATCTCAGTGGTACATGTGTGACTAACTACATATGTGAAAGGCAGTATATATGCGTGTGAGAGTATATAAGTGGGCATATGTATATGTGAGAGTGTGTGATTGTGAGAGTGGCTGTATGGATGAGTGTGTGCTTGTATCAATGATTGTATAAGAGCGTAAGAATGTGGTACTAGTGAACTTGAGTGTGTATAACTGCATAGGTGAGTAAATGGGAGTGTGATTAATTATTTGCATGACTGACTAGGTGTGAGAGTACCTCTATGGATGATTGGTGGTGTGTGATTGTCTATGTAGGTGTATAAATGCATATGATAGTCTTGTACGGAGTGACTGTAAGTATGAGTGACTGTACAGGTGAGTGAGTGGAGGTGTATGTAGACCTAAGAGTTAATGAGTGGGTATGTAGTTATTGGTATTGGAGTATCTATGGTTTTGAGAATGGACGTCTGAAATTTTGAGTTGGTGTATCAACGGTTAAATTAGGGTGTGAGAAGATGCAGTAATTTATCACATGGATGATGTCATCAGTGATGTCATCAGTGATGTAATATGTGACGTCATCAGCAGTGCATTGCGGGGGCGCGAGTTATAGTTCGCTGAACTAACTATAACGGGAATTTCTAGGGTTTCGTACGAGGGAAATGTCCCGCTAACTATAACACCCCTGAAACCTTTGGTTTTTTCAGTGAATTTCAAAGGTTTTTTAAATGCCAATTCCTAACTATAACGTGCATGAAACCTATGGTTTTTTCAGTGAATTTCAAAGGTTTTTTAAATGCAAATTCCAATCTATAACTTATCTCTGAAGATATCATGTTTAATGATTTTGATTGGAATTGTATATTTTTCAAATTCAGTGTGTCAATTTCATTAATTACATTTTTTTAAATACTTTTTTATCACCATTTTTTAAACTTATTTTTTTAATTATTTTTTTTAAAAATTAAAAAATATTATTTGAACTTAATGGGTTTTTCAAACATTTTTTTATATTTTTCAAAATATTTTTTTTACTATATGTTCAAAACTTTATTTAATATATTTTTTTCAATGTTTTTGGATCCGCTTACCCTATGCGCACCGTTCTCGATCCCTACGCATGGTATGCGCGGGGTACGAGGTTAGCGCGTGATTCCAATGCGACCAGTACGCGACTCCCAGCCTATACGCGACACGTTCGATGTACGTAACGCGAGGTTTACGCGCTTCCGAGATGCGTCATCTGCGCCTATGACGCGGTAGGTGCGTGGATCCCACGAAGTATTTAACATTTAAAAAAACATATATATGTATTTCATGTGAATATTAATTGAAGACAAACTCTGAACTAGTCTTAAAAGTAATATATTTTTACATTTAATCCTATAATTTTTTTTAATTCAATTTTGCGGATCCGTGCTGAGTGCGTGCTGCGTGAGCGCAGGGTGCGCGGATCCCATGTGACCTGCAAAAAAAGAGATTTGATTGGTTCATTACACTTCCTCTTCTAAGTATTGAAAGACCCCACCCATTTCAACCATTCTTTTTTTACCTTCTTTAGAGGACCATCTCTTTGGAGAGAAGAAGATTTTTTAGACTAAGTTTACACTTAGCACTAACTTTTTTCAACCAAAAATGGCTTCAGGGCAGCAGGCATCACCTGCATCTCCTCATATTTCTGAGGATAAATTTTTGGAGGAGGCACCACCCAAAGAACGTTTTTCTTCAGTGGTGTGGAAATTTTTTACTTTTCCCGAGGGGCAGAATAAGACCAATGCCACCTTGGTCACGTGCAATATTTGCAAAAGAGTCCTGTCGCAAGGGGATCCTAACAAGAAATACTCGTGCGGCACGGCAAGTATGATGAAGCACATGAGGACCCTTCATCCGAACAATCTTGCACGAGAAGAGTGCCGACGGATGAGAAACACTCCTGCTCCTGCGCCTTCCACCTCATCGCAGCCGAGCACATCAAGAGTGCATCCATCAGCCCAAACCTTGGACATCCGTCTCCAATTTCAATTTTTAAAAATGCAATGCGACTTTGTGCTATGGTGAGCAATCGATCGACCTGATCTGCCGCCGGCAAGAAAGTCACATTTGCTAGGTTTTTTTTATTTCTTTTTGTATTGTTCCCTGAAGTTCATTGTTTGGTTTCTCCTGTTTTTTTTTTTTCAGAAAAACCAAAAAAATCACAAAATTGTTAGAAAAACCCAAAAATATATATAAAAGAAGAAAGAAGAAAAAAAAGTTCTTGTAAGAACTAACTTTCCTGGTTTAAAAAAAGAGCTAAATTTCTTTGTTAGTGTGTGAAAGTTTAGATGAATGTATGTGTAGTACGTAATTGACTGAATGAATGCATTAGTAGCGTATTGTGAATGTATAAGTGCAGAACTATGAGGAAATGCTGCAGCATCACACAGTAACCTCTTTAACCACAGTGTGCTGTAGTACTTCCGAAGCACAGGGATGCAACATATGTACATATATATGTTGCAAATCTATGCTTCTCTCTGCACGGCTGCTTAAACTGCAGCCATGTGGTGACACAGGCATCCTTGCACCATAGTGCAAGGAAATCTGTGTCATGTGCTCAAGACACACCTTCCTGCACAAAAACAATGAGAAAATGCATTTTTCTCCTTCAATGTAAGCTGAACATTTCAGCATGCATTGAAGATATGAAAATGTGGAGAAATGAAAACAATTCTCCTTGTTGTGCTTTCATACACCAATTTTAGAATGGTGCAGCATTCACACACATATCGAGATTCATGATTTCTGATAAATCTAGACATGTGTCTTGTTCTATGAGTATTCAGTGCAATCATGCACAACAACACTTATAGAACACCCTTTAAACGCAAAGTGGTGTGCATAATGAGGTTGTATTTACATGGAGTGTAAAAAGTGCACAGAGTGCCTTTTCCTCTCTTTGTAAATATGAAAGAGTGTATTGCACAATAACTATGTTACAAAAAGTGACATATTTCCAGTTTCAAAATTCCTTGCGAATGATAGAAGGTAAGCAAAGAGTTTTGTCTGCAAAGATGTTCAAAGAAGAATGATTGAAATGATTGCGGTCCTTCAATAGGTACAATGGGAAATATTATGAATCCCACAAATCTCTTTTTTGCAGGTCACATGATATCTGATTATGGTCAGATTTGAAAACTACATACGTATAAACAGAGTGTTTTTAGAAACATGTTTCAACTTTGTAGCTTCTTGCAGACCTCGTCATTCTGCATATTGAGACTTAGTTAAACCTACCTTCACAATAATAGAAATAAAAAATGGTATACATTTTTTTCATATATTCATTGCAATCTAAATTCATATAAATTGCTTGTTTTAAAATGTGGATCTGTGAAAGAAAAGAAAAAAAATATATAACATGTAATAATACATTTTTTACAACACAGCATAATTTCCACAAAGTAATTTGTTTGCCTTTTTCGCTGTTCTTAGAATATGTTGAATTTCACTAGAAATAGTGATTTCAATCGTACTCATCACTTAACAGCGGGCAAAAAAAAAAACAATCAGAAAGATTGTTAAAAAAAACCCAACATACTATTCTCAGTAAAATACCAGAAAATAAAAATCATACATATATGAAATGCTTACAGATTACAAAATTTTATAACTTTAACTTATAAAAACTGTAAATGTTGCCGCATTAAAATAATCACCAAATAAATGACCACCAAAAAGTCCATAATTCAAAAAAAAACCTTTCCTTGAGGCCAAATGGTATTTTTGCACTCCTTCCTTATGTAAATTGTCCAATGGTAGTCCTATTAAATTATTATAATAAAAAACTCAGAGAGTGAATTATCTTCCTAAAACGTTGGCTTTAAAAATATTAGGTAGAAATTTGGTAATTCACTAGGCAAACGTTGTTTGAAAACCAACTGGGCATCATTACAAAGTGTCCAGCCTTTGTCACATTTTAGATAGGCAGTGTAACGTCCAGATGTAGTGGAAGGACCATCATGGAAAATTATTGCAATTGCTAAAAAAGTCCTTCCTGATATTGATAGTTGTGCTGCTACAAATTGTTTTATTAAAGTATCTAATTTTCTTCCGTCAGCTGTGCAACGTTGCATCATTAAAATGATGTATTTTCCATTTTTTGTTAAGAATAAGGTGGATAACATTTCTGATTTACATTGGCTACACTCCATGTTTTGAATTGCACCTTTAACTAGTTTATTGAAAGACACTGATTTACAGTCTGGTAATGTTAAATACAGAAATCTCTCAGTGTCTACATTGGTGCTACATGTATACATGCAATTTTCACAATGATGTTCCCATTTGTAAGAAAGGCCAAACATATTTTCTATTTCTACACCTTCATTTTCAAAAATGGTAAGCATATCCATTAAAAATTCCTGAGCATCTTGTTGGATATTTTGTGTAAATTGTGTAGAACCAGAACACACATCCAAAAGACTACGAACATCTGAAACAGATTGTATTTTACTTCTATCTGTTGTCAATTTTTCATAAACAGAATGCAACAGAGAACAAAATCTTTTTTGCCGATTCTCCATAATTTGCTCTTGCAAACTTTCAAGATAAAAAAGTACATTGACCACTACATTAGCATAGCAGTTGAAACCAGAACTATTTTCAAACTGATAACCAACAATCTCTCCAACAGTGTCCAATTTCTTTTTACCTGCAATCACAACATTATCTTGTTCTTTTCTTTTCTTGACACCTTCAGAACAGATATTCTCTAACCTTCTTTTTCGACCAAACACACGCTTTTCAAATACAGGATATTTACCTAAATTTGGAGCATACACCCTTCTTAACCTATTACACTCTTTTACACAGTTTGCATCTGCAGTAAACTTTGTCTCATCAAAATCAATCAAAAACAAATCAGATAATGTTCTGACTCGCGACAAAGCAACATATGCCATACCCGCTTTAAATACGGTAGATCCAATGTTCACCAATGCACTGTCTACACTTAATCCTTGAGATTTATGAATAGTCACTGCATATGCCAGAGAAAATGGAAATTGTTTCCTACGGACATATAAATCTTTAACAAGCAAAAAACGAACTGAACAACAACCAATTTCTTTAACTTCCTCAATCTGATCAAATTCAATTTTAAAAAATTCAATTCCTTCTTTTTTCTGCTAATTCACAAAATCCACCCCTTTGCCCATTGCACCATTAACTAAACCTTTCTCTACATCCAAATTCCGCCTTAAAATTACCCAACAGTTTACACATGCATATAGTGTCTTTTCTAAACCAGCAGTTTTCGATATATTTTTTTCTAAACAATCCAGTTTTGATCTCAACTTACCCGTCAAAATAATAGTGATTCCTTCATGCAGTATTTATCGATGGCTTCCATTTTTACAATTTCTTCATTTTCCAGTTTTAATAGTTCTTCGTTGAATATTGAACACTCACGCAGTGTTGGCATTAAGCAAATCACTGACTTATTTTTAGCAATTTCCACGTACACTTTTGCAGGAACTGCGTTTTCATTTGGAATGACATTCCAAAGTAATCGACTCTCCAAAGCTTCTTTCCCTTGTTTTGAAAGAATTCCAATTCTTATATCTTGAAGAATACTTCCATTTTCAGCATCATTTGCCTGTCGCATATTTGTTGTCAGTTCTTTGCATTCAAAATTACTCCAAATGTTCACATTACCAACACTGCCAAGAGACTTTCTGGTATCTTCATGGGCAAGTGTTTTAAATACCGGTCGTCCTTTAACCGGAGTCAGTTGCAGTAGATCTCCAAAAACTATGACGTGTTTTCCTCCAAATAACACGTCATACTCTGTTTTAAGAATTTGCTGCATTCTTACATGCACAAAGGCAAGCATCAAGTTTGAAACCATGCTCACCTCATTAATAATGAGAAGTTTCATTTTCTTCAGGACTCTTGAAACTTCACAACAAGCTTCTCCAGATAGCTTGTGGTATTCCAATTTGTTCTCATTCTCTACTGGTAGCATTAGTAAACGATGTAAAGTAATTACTTTAATGTTATGTGCTGCCAACCCAGTTGGAGCAGTGACAACACAAGACAAATGCGACTCAGTTGTTTTTTGCAGATAACTTGTAATTACTTTAATTAAGAAACTTTTTCCTGTTCCAGCTTGACCACTCACATACATTCGGATAGGTTGAAATGATGTACATGAGCACCCTCTCTTTTCATGAAGTAATCCATGGTCAATCTGCTCTTTCACTTGCTGATATATTTGTTTCTGTTCAACATTTAGTTGCTCTTCCAAGTTTCCTAACTGTATTGCATCTTCTTGTGCTTGATACATTGCTGTTTCCAACTCATTCATTGCAATCGCTGCTTCATTTTCAAAAATTGGTTGTCCTAGTGGATCTTGACTCAGTGCAGCAGAACTTTGACTGTCTTGAGAACTGTCTCTAGCAATCTCAGCTACAATTATAGCTTCTTGATCAATTTCATCATTCAACATTTTGACATAATTTGCGAAAGCACTGCATTGTATGCTATCTTTACAAGCATTAAAGAAATCTTCAAAGCTGGGAAAATCTCCAAGTAATTCCAGTTCTGAACGTCATGATTTGAACATTTACAAAAGGGCTAAATAGTAAAATGCCCTTTTGTCAGCAGTGTCGCAACTCAGTTTTCTGTGATTAATTAAATTTACTTTCCTTAGTTTCACCAGACATCCTTCGGAACCAATCACTCCATATTTTCCATTGTTGATGTTCTCTTAGTATTCCGTTTAAAAGTGTAGTTTTGCAGCACTTCATAGAGACACATGTTCTCAAGATGATGACTTCTATTTGGATAATATGTGTCCAACATATTGGTTTTCAAAATATCTGTACTTTCAGGGTCATTTTCTGCTAAATATTCAATTTCTTGAACAGATCTCAGTACCCGATTTCGCATTCCTGCAAGACCTAGACTCACCCAAATGATTCTTCTACTTTTGGAATATAGACTTGCAGATGATAACCGATCTGAACATTCATATGCTCCAATTTCATGATGCGGTAACATCTTCAAACTGAAACTGTGTAATTTCTTATTTAGAGTCTACTCGTGAGAAATCTCTTCCCACATTTCTTTCAATTCAGTCTTTTCTGAATTAGTAATGTAAGACGTTACATATTGAGCAACAGAAATGGAATTGTCCGCAACATACTGAATATCCATGTTAGCGTTCCACATGGATAAAATAAGTGGATTGTAGTCATTTATGTATTTTGATTCTTCGCTTCTTCTTAAGTTGTGGGTGTTTTTCGGAGACTTTCTTGTGATGGTATGTCGTACACCTGACATAAAACTGTTCACTCTTGCTTTGGATAATACAGGACGTGGAAATCCAAAACGACATTTGGTATAGAACTTATCCTTTGACTTGTACTTTCGTCGACAGTATTTTCCACACCTGTGGCTTTGAAATCGTAAGACTTGTTGTTTTAAGTTTTTGTCTTCTCTGCTATTGGGAAGAGCACATGTAGCCTAATCTTCAATGAAAGACAAAACAGTTTCATCGGAATCCGTTCCAAATTTGGGGGTGTCCTTGACCCATAACACCATATGTAGGTGAGGAGCACCTCTTGCTTGATACTCCTTTCTCCAAAAGAAATCCACAACTTCTCCAAGAGGAGGATTCTTTTTATTGCAGATGAAAGACCTCACAGTTTCAAATCTATGATTGAAATCTCTGCATGCATTGACAGGATCCAAAGTAGGCCTGGGCGGTAAATTCCGTTCCGCTCGCGGAATTTGCGGAATTTCGGTAATTTCGCGTTCCGCGGAGAACGCGAAATTGCCCAAAATGCTGCTGTCCGCGACTTTGCGAAGTTTTTCTTGTTCGCGTTCTCAAAATGCGTGTTTGCAAGATATTTCTCCCCGAGCACGCAAACAGCAACTGTGAACAGGAAAAAAGCATCGCGAACAAGCAATTCCGCGTGTTCGGGGAATTTCTGCGTGTTCGCGGAGATTTTTTACCGTTTCGCGGAGATTTGCGTAACGCGATTTCGCAAATTCCGCCCACCCCTAATCCAAAGAGCACAATTTTCCAGGTGTCTTGTATTCAAAAAATTTTATATTGGAATTTGCCTCTCGAAGAAATTCAAGTAAATCATCCCAAGCATACTCAGCACAGCTTAGTGTAACGAACCATGTAGGAGTTCCCAAGTTCCGTAGCATACATTTCAGTTCTCCAAGTCGACGATACCAATATTCATTAGTCCCACGCTGACATGCCATCAGATTAATCAACTGAGATTCTAAATGATCATCTCTCTGATGCACTTTATCCATAAAATCCTTTGCAGTTACATTTTGAAGATGCATTCCAGTTTTTAAAATGTGATTTACTGCATATGAAAGTCCAGACAAGTCACTTTCAAACAGAAGATGAAACATATAAGGGATACATTGACAAAATCTTGGATCTTCTGCATATAATCTTGTTGTCCGATATTCAGATGCAGGAATCTGCACAGAACGTTCATCATATCGTCCACCTTTCCTGTTGGAAACAACTGCGGGAAACAACGAGCTTCCAAGCTCTCTTCCCTTACACTCATGGGAATTCCTGTTGCTTTTTTCATTTGAAACAACTCAATCGTATTCCCCATCACCTCTTTGGAATGAAGTGGATGTACACTGTAATGTTCATAGATCTCTTCACATCTGGACAAGTCCACTTTTTCAATTTGTCCACTTAATGTTTCAGTATCTTCTGCTAAATCTATTTCATCTTCTCCAACAAACACATTTCTATAGTACTCATTATTTTTTAACGGATACAATGACGCCTTTTGCACTTTTCTAACATCCACTAACTCTTGCCAAATTTTCTTATTCTTAGTAGGAACACCATTAACTAGAATGATTAGTGGCTCATTTTCTGCATGGTCTACACCAATAATTTCAATTTTTTTTTCCTTAAATCTAATGGTAAATACACAACTCTTCCTTTCAATCCTCTTTGCAACTCTGATGGAGGTAATGTACTTGTTTTGGGCTCCATACGAACAATAGCTTGAAAGGGGTGAACACATTGTATGAGAATAGACTCATATGTATTTAAATCTATCAGCTCTTGAGGAATAGCAACCAACTCTAGATTATTATGAACAGCTCTAGCAGGCATTTTATTCTCATCTAATTTGTTATAACAATATTTGCAAATACGCTGCTCACATTCCAAATCAAAACAATCCTCTACCAACAAATAAGTTGCAAATTCCATCCACTTATCATTATCTTCTATTTCACTTTTTAAATACAGATTGACACCCCATGTCTGATTTGTATAGTGACTTCGCCAACAACAAATAAAAGAAACATTTGGTCTTTCACCTGAAATTACCTTAAACTTTGTGATTTCATCCTCAAATCTTTCTGTAATTACGGGTTCTACATTGTCTTCAACATTTTGTTCTACTAATGTGTCAGTTTCTTCACTCTCTTGCTGAGGCCCAAAGTAACAAAACTCAATATCCTCACAGACCTGCTTCACATCTGATACTGATTCACACAAAAGAGCACTGTTCAACTCACTTAACTTTAGTGCTGGACTTTTTGTATAATACAACCTTCTCACTAACTTCCGCATTTGAGTATGATGTACTGCCAGCATTCTGAAATGGTGAAAAGCACTTTGACAAACTTTCCTAGAAAGACAAGCCAGAGAATGACCTTGCAAACCAGTATGTTTTCTCACTCTGCAAGGGTCTAGTCCTTGCAACAGCTTAATCTTTTGTTTTACACTTTTTTTAGTATAGGCTTGTAAAAAACTACATATTTTTCAATAGATTCCTGTCATACACTGCAAACACTACTGCAATCCCAACTGTACACAGGGTTTTTAGCACGTCTCCCTAAAACTTAATCAGCTATCACTTCTTTTGCATTTCTTTCAACCATTTTCTCTTTCTCCATTGGTCAACGGTCACTAACCTCATAACCTCTACCACTGGTGTCAACTGTATACAATAATTTTTCGCTCAGTGAATAACTCTCTTCATTAAAAAAAGGCTCTGAACCAGAACTGTGTTTCCATTGTCCCAAAAAAACATCACAAATTTTTTTTTTATTAATAACTCTTTTATATATTGGTTTATCTAGTGATCGAATTCTGTTTAACACTAAAATAAACAGTTTCCTTTTTACTTCAAAAGCCTTCTTTCAATATGCTTCTTCTTTTTATAAAATAAAGCTCTCTTTTTATATTTCTTCACATCTTTCAGCAAATTATGCACTACTCTCTTGTAAAATATTTTTTTGCGTAATTCCTTATACTGATTTTGCCTTCTTTTACCATACTTTATTTCCTTTGACTGAACATTTGCTTTTTTACTTTTCTTCTTATTTTGAATTTTTTTCTTACTTGAAAAATTCTCAGTAGTTCCAGCATTATATACATTCTGTTTGCTCCTACACACATTTTTAATAAATTGCTTTGTGATCTTACCAGAAGATTTTTTCCTTTTAGCCACATTATCTTGTTCATTCAATACTTGCGGTTGATGTTTCTTCAAATAATCCTCCTGTCTCTGTTCTTTTCTTTTTCTTTTTGTTTTCTGGCATGATTTCTCTATTTTAACGTTGAAAAACAGTATGTGTAAAAAAGAATCACAGATAAATGTATATTAATAACTTTCAAATTTACACTATTCCATTACTGTACAAACACATTTTATATAAAAACTGACTAAGAAACTATAGCCCTGAACCACAAGTGTGACGATGGTTAAAATACTACATGCATAGTGCATACTACTTTGAAGCAGTTCATGCTCTAAAGCCTACCTCACTAAAAGACTACATGCTAACTGACTGAATGATTACAGTACTATAAGGAGACACACTGGGTGAGTGACAGGGTGTTTGCTAGAAGTGTATGAATACTGACTGGGGAATTGAAGGTGTGAAAGACAACTGTGTAGGTGATTAGAGGACTGCATGCATAGTGAATAGGCATTTAAAGCAGTCCATGTTCTAAGGCCTGGCTCACTGCATGAGTACTTGGGTACTGGCTGAATGATTAGAGTACAGCAAGGAGAGTGCCTGGGTGAATTTATAAGTGGTAGGCTTTTGGCGCAGGGAATGGATTAGTACTTGGTACTGAATGGGTCACTAGAGGAGTGCAAAGGAAGTGACAGGATGTTTGCTAGACTGTATGGATACTGACTAGGGAATTGAAAGTGTGAAAGACAAGTGTCTAGGTGGCTAGAAGACTGCATGCATAGTGGATTGGGGTTTGAAGAAGTCCATGTGCTAAGGCCTGGCTCAGTGCATGAATACTTAGGCAATGACTGAATCATTAGAGTACTGGAAAGAGAGTGTCTTGGTGAATTTATAAGTGTTTGGGTTTTGGCACAGTGAATGGAATAGTACATGGTGCTGAATGGGTCACTAGAGGACTGCAAAAGGAGTGACAGGGTGTTTCCTGGAAGTGTATGGATACTGACTAGGGAATTGAAGATGTGAAAAACAACTGTGTCGGTGGTTAGAGGACTACATGCATAGTGAATAGGTGTTTGAAGCAGTCTATGTGATAAGGCCTGGTCACTGCATGAGTACTTGGGTACTGACTGAATGATTAGAATACAGCAAGAAGACTGCCTGGGTGAATTTATAAGTGGTAGGCTTTTGGCGCAGGGAATGGATTAGTACTTGGTACTGAATGGGTCACTAGAAGAATGCAAAGGGAGTTAACAGGATGTTTGCTGGACTGTATGGATACTGACTAGTGAATTGAAAGTGTGAAAGAGAAGTGTCTAGGTGGTTAGAAGACTGCATGCATAGTGGATAGGGGTTTGAAGAAATCCATGTGCTAAGGCCTGGCTCAGTGCATGAATACTTAGGCAGTGACTGAATCATTAGAGTACTGGAAAGAGAGTGTCTTGGTGAATTTATAAGTGTTTGGGTTTTGGCACAGTGAATGGAATAGTACATGTTGCTGAATGGGTCACTAGAGGACTGCAAAGGGAGTGACAGGGTGTTTCATGGAAGTGTATGGATACTGACTAGGGAATTAAAGATGTGAAAAACAACTGTGTAGGTGGTTAGAGGACTACATGCATAGTGAATAGGTGTTTGAAGCAGTCTATGTGATAAGGCCTGGTCACTGTATGAGTACATGGGTACTGACTGAATGATTAGAATACAGCAAGAAGACTGCCTGGGTGAATTTATAAGTGGTAGGCTTTTGGCGCAGGGAATAGATTAGTACTTGGTACTGAATGGGTCACTAGAAGAGTGCAAAGGGAGTGACAGGATGTTTTCTGGACTGTATGGATACTGACTAGGGAATTGAAAGTGTGAAAGACAAGTGTCTAGGTGGTTAGAAGACTGCATGCATAGTGGATAGGGGTTTGAAGAAGTCCATGTGCTAAGGCCTGGCTCAGCGCATGAATACTTAGGCAGTGACTGAATCATTAGAGTACTGGAAAGAGAGTGTCTTGGTGAATTTATAAGTGTTTGGGTTTTGGCACAGTGAATGAAATAGTACATGATGCTGAATGGGTCACTGGAGGACTGCAAAGGGAGTGACAGGGTGTTTCCTGGCAGTATATGGATACTGACTAGGGAATTGAAGGTGTGAAAAACAACTGTGTAGGTGGTTAGAGGACTACATGCATAGTGAATAGGCGTTTGAAGCAGTGTTGGAAGGCGTTCCCCGGGGAGGCTACGGAATGCGTTCCCGACCACCCGGAGGCTCACCTTACCCAGAGTTAGGCCGAGCAAGAGCGGGGAGGCCCTTCCTGGAAAGGTCTCGTACCTAGGATCGCACACGCTGCGCTTACTCTCTCTTCGGATAGAGGGACACCACACAGTAATTCGTTGTAAGACAATATGCTTTTATCGGTAGTTGTCAGGGATCTTTATGATCCGGCAGGCAGGTGCAGAATTAATGCCACAAGCGGCAGCGATCTCGTGATGAGGGAAAAAGGGGTAGCGGGACAGCCTTTGAATCAGTGTCTCCGCGAGGTATCCGGCGCACAGCTCTCAATCCTCGAGCTGAGGGGATGTTGCTTCTCTCGGCAATCTCTGCCGATTCTCTTGGAGGAGCGGGCCGCGAGTCACTCAGCAGGCACCGTAGGTTCGTAGTTCGGGGAGCCGCAACGGCGTCAGCAGGGCTCAGATGGTTCAGAGTTCGGGGAGCCGCGACAGCGTCAGCAGGGCTCAGATGGTTCAGAGTTCGGGGAGCCGCAACAGCGTCAGCAGGGCTCAGATGGTTCAGAGTTCGGGGAACCACGACAGCGCCAGCAGGGCTCAGATGGTTCAGAGTTCGGGGAGCTGCGACAGCGTCAGCAGGGCTCAGATGGTTCAGATTTCGGGGAGCCGCGACAGCGTCAGCAGGGCTCAGATGGTTCAGAGTTCGGGGAGCCGCGTCAGCGTCAGCAGGGCTCAGATGGTTCAGAGTTTGGGGAGCTGCGACAGCGTCAGCAGGGCTCATATGGTTCAGAGTTCGGGTAGCGTTCTTCGGTTCGGGGAGCGATCGAGCCGCGACCAGGTCAGCAGGCTCTCGTCAGTCCAGGTCTTCTCTGCTCTCGTCCCTTCAGCACCCCTTGTTATACTCCCCCTCCTCTTTGAAGTCCGGAGTCCTCGCGGAGAGGGGTCTGGTGCCTGGGGGGCGGTGTGTCGGGGTTTCCTGTCGCTCGGCCCTTTGATCTGTTCAGGTGGGTCCGGGAGGGACTCCAGACACCCAGCGGTCGAGGCGCCTGCTCCCCGGGGGCCTGGTGGTCGATCGAAACCTCCCTCGGGGGAGAGACCAGAGGTGTGACAGGGTCGGCGCCTCTCGGTCTGGTTTGGGGGGGTTTCGCTCTCCCTCGGCCGGGCATGCGTGTTGGGGATCTGGTCGGCCCTCGGGATGTTGGCCCACGGTGGCCGGAAGGCTGTATCAACGAGGTTCGGTGTGGTGGCAGAGTAACCTGCTGGTCGGGAGGGCCCACGCCACGAGGCCGGTCTCACACGTGCCCCTCCCAGCTGAAAGGCGGGTAGAACTACCCATCCACTTGGGGGTTCTCCTCGCTGAAGCGGAAGAATCGGGACAGGCCGTCCGCGTTGGCGTGGTCCGTCCCGGGGCGATGTTCCACCGTGAAATCCATCCCCTGGAGGGAGATGGACCAGCGTAGCAGCTTGGGGTTTTCCCCTCGCATCTGCATCAACCACCGCAAGGGGCGGTGATCCGTTTGTACTCGGAAGTGTGTTCCGAACAGGTAGGGCCGTAGCTTTTTGAGGGCCCAGACTACTGCGAAGGTCACTCTCTCAATGGTGCTCCACCGCTGTTCTCGGGGCAGCAACCTTCGGCTGATTAGGCTATGGGCCGATCTATGCCCTTGTCGTCGAACTGGGAGAGGACTGCCCCGATGCCGTGTTCCGAGGCGTCCGTCTGGACCACAAACTCCTGGGCGTAGTCGGGTGCTTTGAGCACCGGAGCCGCGCACATGGCGGCCTTGAGGGTGTCGAATGCCTTCTGGCAGGAGGAAGTCCAGTGTACTTTCTTGGGGTGTTTTTTGGAGGTTAGTTCTGTGAGGGGGCCTGCGATGCTGCCATAGTTCTTAATAAACCTCCGGTAGTAACCGGTGAGGCCCAGGAAGGCCCGGACTTCCGTTTGGGTCGTGGGGGGTTCCCAGGACAAGATGGCGTCGATCTTCGGCTGGAGGGGGGCGACCTGCCCACTTCCCACCTGCTGCCCCAGATATGTTACGGAGCCGTGCCCAATTTGACATTTGCTGGCGTTGATGGTGAGGCCGGCCCGGCGCAGAGCCAGCAGGACTTGTCGGAGGTGCTGGAGGTGCTCGGTCCATTGGGAGCTGAATACCGCTATATCGTCGAGGTATGCTGCGCTGAACCCCTCTAGTCCGGACAGGACCCTGTTCACCAGCCGCTGGAAGGTGGCCGGGGCATTCTTCATTCCAAACGGCATCACCCTAAAGCGGTAGTGCCCATCCGGGGTGGAGAAGGCGGAGCGCTCCTTGGCCCCCTCGGTGAGGGCAATCTGCCAGTATCCACTAGTCAGGTCGAAGGTGCTGAGGTAGCGAGCGGCCCCGAGGCGGTCAATGAGCTCGTCGGCACGGGGGATAGGGTGAGCGTCCGCTCGGGTGACCGTATTGAGTCCTCGGTAGTCCACGCAAAACCTCAGCTCGGGGGCGACACCCGGGGTAGCCGCTTTCGGAACCAAGACTACCGGGCTGGCCCAGGGGCTGTCGGAGGGTTCGATCACCCCGAGGTCCAGCATCTTCGCCACCTCGGTCTGGATGCAGGTTCGGACCCGATCAGGGACCCGGTAGGCCCGGTGGCTCACTGGTGGGCTGTCGCCGGTGTTCACGTCGTGGACACACCAGTTGGTGACCCCAGGGGTTAGGGAGAAGAGGTCCGCGAACTGCCTTAGTAGCTGGCGGCAGTCGTCAGACTGTTGGGCTGTGAGGGTGGTTGATAGTCTCACCCCCTCCACGGAACCATCGGTCTCTTTTGCCCCCAGGGGGTCTAGAAGGGGCTCGGTGTCTTCTTCGGCCCCATCTTCGGTGGCCAGGAGTAAACTCAATTCTGTCCGTACAAAGTGGGGTTTGAGGCGGTTCACGTGGAGAACCCGGAGGGGGTTCCGCGGGGACTGCACATCGACGAGATAGGTGACTTGGCTCTTCCGCTCGACCACCTTGAAGGGTCCGGTCCATTTATCTTGGAGGGCGCAGGGTTTCACCGGGGCCATGACCCAGACTTGTTGGCCCGGCTGAAACTCGACCAGCGTAGCATTCTGGTCATACCAGCGCTTCATCTCTTCCTGGCTAGCCTCGAGTTTCGCTTCTGCGAGTTCTCGGAATTTCCGGGTCTGGTTGTGGAGCGCCAAAATGTATCGGAACACATCCGGAGGGGTCCCCCGGGGGGTTGTTTCCCAACCCTCCTTGACCAGGCTCAGGGGTACATCATGGGCCAGGCCCAGGAGGAGACTTCGGAAGCGCAGGGGTACCACTAGTACTCGGGCCGATCCCAACTCGACCGACTTCTGTTCGCTCTACAGGAGGCCGTTTTCCCAGTATACCCAGTGGGTGCCAGTCCGGTCGCCTGCTGCTTGGGCCTCGGCCTGTTGTCGGGGTCCAATGAGGGACGGGCAGGTGGATTGTTCTTGGCAGAATTCTTCACGGGAGGGGCCCCCTTCGCAGTGCCACTGGGCCAGTTCTGGCAAGTCCCCGAGTTCGGTCAGGGATTCGGGGTCGGAAGGCACGGACCCTTCGTCGGGAGCGGTCGTTTCATCCAGAAGGGGGTCGTTGGCCCCTGGTGGCGTATTCTGGACCTCGGGGATGGTGGCGGAGCTTAGCGGCAGGGCTTCTCCCCCCTCGGAGGAAGGCACTCTGAGAGTCATCGAGCGCGTGGTGGCGCATACCCATTCGGGTAGGCCCATCATCTCGAGATGGGCTCTTCGTTCCACTTGTCCCCACGGGGAGTTCTCAAGGTCGTTGCCCAGGAGGCAGTCCACGGGCTGGGAGGTTCGGACCGCCACCTTTAACTTGCCAGTGACTCCCCCCCATTCGAAGGGGACTAGGGCCATCCGGCAGAGGCTCTCGGAATTGTCTGATGATATGACGGGACAAAAGGCGCCAGGCAGGATCTGATCTTCGGAGACCAGGTGACAATGAACCGCCGTGACACTCGCCCCCGTGTCCCGGAGGCACTCGACGCGGTGACCGTTGACCGTTACCTGCTGTCGGTACTTCTTCGTGTTGGCGGGCAGGGACGTTCCGGGGACCATCTCCCGGTCCCCTAGGGAGACCAAGGCCATGGCGTCTGGTTCCCATTCTTCGGAGTCTTCCATCTCTTCCCCCAGGGCTACGGAGGCCATTTGTCGAGCCGGCGGGGTTGTTGTGGCGGTTCGCTGGTACATGGGACATTGAGGGTCGCTGGCATAGTGTCCGGTCTGTTGGCAGCGGAAACAGGTGATCCTCACTCGGGGCCCCGGCCTCCCTGGTGGCCCGGTGCTGGTCGGAGGTGGAGCTAGAAAGGGCGGAGGTTGTCCTCTGGGGGGGCTGAGCGGGGATCCCCCCCGGGAGTTCCCTTGGCCGGCCTTGATTCCCTCCGCCCCTCTGGCGGGGGGGTCCCTGACTGTGGCGACTGTAGTCTCCCACGGGGCCCCGGGAGGCCCGGGTGTTTACCCACCGGTCAGCCTCGACGGCCAGTTTTCGAGGGTCTGTGAGTTTGCTGTCCAGGAGGTGCTGGCGCAGCTCTACAAAGCAATTAGCGGACAAGTGTTCCCATGCGATTAGGTCGAACAGCTCCTCAAAGGTGGAGACCTTGCTGCCCTTGATCCATCCGTCCAAGGCCCGGCTGTAAAAGTTCACGTACTCCACCCAGGTGGTACCGGGTATCTTCTTGCAGTCTCTAAACCATTGCCGGTACATTTCAGGGGTGAGCCCATATCTGGCTACTAGGGCCTCTTTCATGTGACTGTAGGAGTTCATCACCGTGGAGGGCAGGTCCAGCAGGGTATCTCTCCCCTCGCTCAGGAACCGGCCCCACAGCCCAGCCCCCCAGTCTTTCTGCGGGACTCGGTGGGAGGTCATGGCGACTTCGTAGGCTTTAAACCATTGCTGAATGTCGTCGTTCTTATAGTATTCTTTCACCACATCTTTGGGGATGTGGACCTTTGGTTCCACGGTGGAGGAGAGGGGTTGGGTTTCCGAGGGTCTGGCCTCCGCATTCTTAGCCTTGAGCTCGATTTCTTTTAGGCTACGTTCGTGCTCTAGTTGGAGTTTTCTTTCTTCGTGTTCTCTTTGTCGTTTCTTTTCCTCGAGTTCTCCTTGTAGGCGTAACTGTTCCACCGCCAGTTTTTTTTCAGCCAGTTTTAGCTCTACTTCGATTTTTAATTTTGCTAGTTCTAGTTCGTGGTTGCGACCTCTTTCTCGGTCCGCTAGTTCCTCTGGGGATAGGCCCCCCTCGGGGGCGCCGTTCCTCCCCGGGGTGCTTCGTGGTTCGTTGGGAGGCTCTCCTTCTGTTTGTGTCCAGGGAGTTCCCGCCTTGACCCAGGTTTTTAATGCCCCCTGGAAGTCCTCTTTCGTGCTTAGTCCGGTGGTAGCGATTCCAAAGTCTTTGCAAAATTGTTTCAGTTCTCGGTGCGTATAAGATTCTAACTGGTCCTTTTGGAATGTCGTGCTCGGGTTGGTGCCTGCGGCACCTAGGGAAGTTTCTCCTTCCATTTCTTCTTGGTAGTGCGTAAGCCGTCTACTGCACGATCTCTAGGTGTTGGCTCGGATCCCGTAGCCTGCCACCAAATGTTGGAAGGCGTTCCCCGGGGAGGCTACGGAATGCGTTCCCGACCACCCGGAGGCTCACCTTACCCAGAGTTAGGCCGAGCAAGAGCGGGGAGGCCCTTCCTGGAAGGGTCTCGTACCTAGGATCGCACATGCTGCGCTTACTCTCTCTGCGGATAGAGGGACACCACACAGTAATTCGTTGTAAGACAATATGCTTTTATCGGTAGTTGTCAGGGATCTTTATGATCCGGCAGGCAGGTGCAGAATTAATGCCACAAGCGGCAGCGATCTCGTGATGAGGGAAAAAGGGGTAGCGGGACAGTCTTTGTATCAGTGTCTCTGCGAGGTATCCGGCGCACAGCTCTCAATCCTCGAGCTGAGGGGATGTTGCTTCTCTCGGCAATCTCTGCTGATTCTCTTGGAGGAGCGGGCCGCGAGTCACTCAGCAGGCACCGGAGGTTCGTAGTTCGGGGAGCCGCAACGGCGTTAGCAGGGCTCAGATGGTTCAGAGTTCGGGGAGCCACGACAGCGTCAGCAGGGCTCACATGGTTCAGAGTTCGGGGAGCCGCGACAGCGTCAGCAGGGCTCAGATGGTTCAGAGTTCGGGGAGCCGCGACAGCGTCAGCAGGGCTCAGATGGTTCAAAGTTCGGGGAGCCGCGACAGCGTCAGCAGGGCTCAGATGGTTCAGAGTTCGGGGAGCCGCGACAGCGTCAGCAGGGCTCAGATGGTTCAGAGTTCGGGGAGCCGCGACAGCGTCAGCAGGGCTCAGATGGTTCAGAGTTCGGGAAACCACGACAGCGTCAGCAGGGCTCAGATGGTTCAGAGTTCGGGTAGCGTTCTTCGGTTCGGGGAGTGATCGAGCCGCGACCAGGTCAGCAGGCTCTCGTCAGTCCAGGTCTTCTCTGCTTTCGTCCCTTCAGCACCCCTTGTTATACACCCCCTCCTCTTTGAAGTCTGGAGTCCTCGCGGAGAGGGGTCTGGTGCCTGGGGGGCGGTGTGTCGGGGTTTCCTGTCGCTCGGCCCTTTGATCTGTTCAGGTGGGTCCGGGAGGGACTCCAGACACCCAGCTGTCGAGGCGCCTGCTCCCCGGGGGCCTGGTGGTCGATCGAAACCTCCCTCGGGGGAGAGACCAGAGGTGTGACAGGGTCGGCGCCTCTCGGTCTGGTTTGGGGGGGTTTCGCTCTCCCTCGGCCGGGCATGCGTGTTGGGGATCTGGTCGGCCCTTGGGATGTTGGCCCACGGTGGCCGGAAGGCTGTATCAACGAGGTTCGGCGTGGTGGCAGAGTAACCTGCTGGTCGGGAGGGCCCACGCCACGAGGCCGGTCTCACAAGCAGTCTATGTGATAAGGCCTGGTCACAGCATGAGTACTTGGGTACTGACTGAATGTGTAGAATACAGCAAGAAGAGTGCCTGGGTGAATTTATAAGTGGTAGGCTTTTGGCGCAGGGAATGGATTAGTACTTGGTACTGAATGGGTCACTAGAAGAGTGCAAAGGGAGTGAAAGGATGTTTGCTGGACTGTATGGATACTGACTAGGGAATTGAAAGTGTGAAAGATAAGTGTCTAGGTGGTTATAAGACTGCATGCATTGTGGGCAGGGGTTTGAAGAAGTCCATGTGCTAAGGCCTGGCTCAGTGCATGAATACTTAGGCAGTGACTGAATCATTAGAGTCCTGGAAAGAGAGTGTCTTGGTGAATTTATAAGTGTTTGGGTTTTGGCACAGTGAATGGATTAGTACATGGTGCTGAATGGGTCACTAGAGGACTGCAAAGGGAGTGACAGGGTGTTTCCTGGAAGTGTATGGATACTGACTAGGGAATTGAAGGTGTAAAAGACAAGTGTATAGTATGTTAGAACACTACATGCATACTGCATAGACATTTGAAGCAGTCTAATTGGTAATGAATGGTTCACAACATAAGTACTTAGAAACTGACTAAATCATCAGACTACTTCTAGGACAGTGCCTGGGTAAAACTTATAAAATTTCAGTTCTGCCACAGTGAAGATAATAGTACATGGGACTGCACCTTAGTGTCACACCCTGACTCATTTTATCAATGCATAAGCAAAGACTGGCTTCTAATGCTACTAAAACTTGACAACATGACCGGTTTTAAAAGAGTTATCTGTCAGAAAATACACAATGTTACCCAATCCTTCTCTCACAGTGGTTCCCAAATGCACACAGACTCACTGTGTGATTCTAGACAACAACCACTATCCCTAGAAGTTTACCAAAACTCATTCACTACTATGGAAGTGTTAAGGAAACTGCACACAATGTACATATTTCAAGACTGCACTTTTGTGTCAAAGCCTGACTCGTTTAATCAACGCATAAGCAAAGACTGGCTTCTAATGCTACTAAAACTTGACAACATGACCGGTTTTAAAAGTGTTATCTGTCAAAAAATACACGATGTTACCAATCCTTCTCTCACAGTGGTTCCCAAATGCACACACACTCACAGTGTGATTCTAGACAAGCACCACTATCCCTAGGACTTTACCAAAACTCATTCACTACAGTGGAAGTGGTAAGGGAACTACACACAATCTACATATTTCAGGACTGCACTTTAGTGTCAAGGCCTGACTCATTAATCAAAGCATAAGCCATAACTGTCTTCTAATGCTACTAAAACTTGATGACATGACATGTTTTAAAACAGTTATCTGTCAGCAAATACACAATGTTACCAAACGCTTCTCTCACAGTGGTTCCAAAATGCACACAGACTCACAGTGTTATTCTAGACAAACAACACTATCCCTAGGAGTTTACCAAAACTCATTCACTACTATGGAAGTGGTAAAGGAACTGCACACAATGTACATATTTCAAGACTGCACTTTTGTGTCAAAGCCTGACTCATTTAATCAACGCATAAGCAAAGACTGGATTCTAATACTACTAAAACTTGACAACATGACACGTTTTAAAATAGTTATCTGTCAGAAAATACACAATGTTACCAAATGCTTCTCTCACAGTGGTTCCAAAAGGCACACAGATTCACAGTGTGATTCTAGACAAGCACCACTATCCCTAGGAGTTTACCAAAACTCATTCACTACAGTAGAAGTGGTAAGGGAACTGCACACAATCTACATATTTCAGGACTGCACTTTTGTGTCAAAGCCTCACTCAATTAATCAAAGCATAGGTAAAGACTGGCTTCTAATGCTATTAAAACTTCACAACATGACAGGTTTTAAAACAGTTATCTGTCAGCAAATACACGATGTTACCAAATGCTTCTCTCACAGTGGTTCCCAAATGCACACAGACTCACAGTGTGATTCTAGACAACAACCACTATCCCTAGGAGTTTACCAAAATGTATTCAATACTATGGAAGTGGTAAGGGAACTGCATACAATGTACATATTTCAAGAGAGCACTTTTGTATCAAAGCCTGACTCATTTAATCAACGCATAAGCAAAGACTTGGTTCTAATGCTACTAAAACATGACCGGTTTTGAAAGAGTGATCTGTCAGCAAATACACGATGTTACCAAATGCTTCTCTCACAGTGGTTCCCAAATACACACAGACTCACTGTGTGATTCTAGACAAACAACACTATCCCTTGCACTATACCAAAACACATTTCTTCATCTACAAGGAGCACCACCTTTTAGTGCAGAGACAGAACTCATTTCACAAATTCATAAACAACGACTGGTTTCTAATTCTACCAAAATATAAACACTGCACAGTTATCTGTCTACAAACACATGAAAAAAACAAATGCTTATCACAGAATGGTTTCTACATGCACACACACTGTCAATAAGATTGTAGAGAAAAAAAAGTACTCCCCACACTTTAGCAGGAGAAATACATTAGTCTGATTAAAATCAAAATAGACTACATACATCTCCTCACAATTAAATAACTCATCTTTCAAGTTGTTTTGTAGATTAAGAAGTCACACACCAGATATCAGTCACACACCAGATTTTCTTATACAGAATCTCTGCACTGTGCACCTGTCAGCAGAACCAAACAATGGCAAAGTTTCCCTCTCATTTTCCACACATATACATGTAAACATCAAATCACATTCCTTCCCACCTAAATTCAAAAGCAAACACACATTTCTATTGGTTAAACATTTCAACCCTTTCCAAATGACATAAACTTCAACCCTTCCCCCAATCTGCTTTCTGCCAGTTACCATAGAAACAGGTCATGGAACACTGTACTGAGCACACAGGTTACAAGTTCAGCACACACAATGTTGCTAATCAAGACAGCAAGTGTGCTTGACTTTTCAACAAAGCAGCTTATCATATATAATGTTCCTTACAATCAGTTTTTTTAACCAAGAAGAATCATGGGTTTAAAAAACAGAAATATACACCCTACCTTTCAGTGTAGAAGGTTGTCAAACAACCAATGATTTCTTTTCTTTTTTCAAAATTGCATCTTAGCCACCATTTTAGAAACATCTTACTTTCCAAACTGCCATTTCATTTACAGAGACCATCTGAGTGCATCCAGACCTCCTTACAAGATGCTTAGAGGATTGTGGGACACAGCTACATTTTCTGGAGCCAAAGGTATGCAGAAAACAAAGGCATTCACAAAGACCTAGATTTGCCAAATGTAGACATTAAATAGATTGGACAGAGAGGGTTAAAGTGGCACCAATTGATGCCATTGGTGAAATCCTTCATGCAAATCCAACACCCTGACCTCATAATAGTGCCCTGTGGTGGCAATGACCTAGGTACTTTGACTGGGGTAGGTCTGGAAATGCTTTTGAAGGACACCTTTGCAGAACTGACTTCACTTTTCCCTAAAACTGCCTTTGTGTATTCTAACATATGCCAAAGGCAGAAATGGAACTGGTCCGATCATTTTTATCCACAGATTGAGAAAGCTAGAAAACATGTGAATAAATCCTTTTCTGCTTTTCTCCGAGACTACAGAATGGGGTCCATTTACAATAACAATCTGCGCTTTCATATGCAAGAGATGTATAGGAGAGATGGAGTACACTTTACTGATGAAGGAAACAGAGTCTTCCTCAACAACTTTAGACTCTGTATAGGTACTTACTTATAAGTACCAAAAATTCTGAATGAACACAACAGCTCTTTTTAGAGCCACTCAAGAACAAAACACTTAACCTTAATCTCCCAACAATTTCATTTTTTTTTCCTTGGATCCGCGAACCCACCGCGAGAGAATCCGTGCATCCAAAGTGATAGGATGCGCGCACCGTGCACGCATTTCGCCGTTTATTTATTTTTTTAAAAGGGGGCCCCAGGGGGTCCTTCTGGGTCCCCCTAAGCACCTTTAGAGGGTCAGAGTATTTCCACTCTGCCCCCTTTATATGTTTTACACACTTATTCCCCTTGCATCTTCAGCCTCACTTCTACCGAGGCAGAAAATGGCCGCCAACAGTTCCTGGTTTCGAATGTAGACAGACACTCTACAGCCAATTAGCATTCACCACGTGATCTGGAGGGTGCGCGCTCGGTTCGGGGAGGGTGTGCTTACGGTGCGGGTAGGGTCCGCAGATCCTCCCCGGCCATAGATATTTATGTACTTTTAACTCTCATTTTTTCAGGAACTACTGAACGGATTCACACCATTCATGCAAAAGGCACGAGTCTGAACTGAGGACTACCTCTTTGCCAAATTTGGTGTCATTCCGTTCAGCGGTTCGGGCTGTAGCTGCGACAACAGATCCTATGGGAAATTGCATGGGGAAAATGCGTTTTGGGACCCCCCTTTTTTCTCGGCCCCCGCTTGACGAATCACCACGAAACTTTCAGGGTAGGAGTGGAGTGGAGCTGGCCAAGAGTTTGGAAAATTTTCTGAGGATTTGTCTACCGGCGTTCAGAGTTCGGGTAGCGTTCTTCGGTTCGGGGAGTGATCGAGCCGCGACCAGGTCAGCAGGCTCTCGTCAGTCCAGGTCTTCTCTGCTCTCGTCCCTTCAGCACCCCTTGTTATACACCCCCTCCTCTTTGAAGTCTGGAGTCCTCGCGGAGAGGGGTCTGGTGCCTGGGGGGCGGTGTGTCGGGGTTTCCTGTCGCTCGGCCCTTTGATCTGTTCAGGTGGGTCCGGGAGGGACTCCAGACACCCAGCTGTCGAGGCGCCTGCTCCCCGGGGACCTGGTGGTCGATCGAAACCTCCCTCGGGGGAGAGACCAGAGGTGTGACAGGGTCGGCGCCTCTCGGTCTGGTTTGGGGGGGTTTCGCTCTCCCTCGGCCGGGCATGCGTGTTGGGGATCTGGTCGGCCCTCGGGATGTTGGCCCACGGTGGCCGGAAGGCTGTATCAATGAGGTTCGGCGTGGTGGCAGAGTAACCTGCTGGTCGGGAGGGCCCACGCCACGAGGCCGGTCTCACAAGCAGTCTATGTGATAAGGCCTGGTCACAGCATGAGTACTTGGGTACTGACTGAATGTGTAGAATACAGCAAGAAGAGTGCCTGGGTGAATTTATAAGTGGTAGGCTTTTGGCGCAGGGAATGGATTAGTACTTGGTACTGAATGGGTCACTAGAAGAGTGCAAAGGGAGTGAAAGGATGTTTGCTGGACTGTATGGATACTGACTAGGGAATTGAAAGTGTGAAAGATAAGTGTCTAGGTGGTTATAAGACTGCATGCATAGTGGGCAGGGGTTTGAAGAAGTCCATGTGCTAAGGCCTGGCTCAGTGCATGAATACTTAGGCAGTGACTGAATCATTAGAGTCCTGGAAAGAGAGTGTCTTGGTGAATTTATAAGTGTTTGGGTTTTGGCACAGTGAATGGATTAGTACATGGTGCTGAATGGGTCACTAGAGGACTGCAAAGGGAGTGACAGGGTGTTTCCTGGAAGTGTATGGATACTGACTAGGGAATTGAAGGTGTAAAAGACAAGTGTATAGTATGTTAGAACACTACATGCATACTGCATAGACATTTGAAGCAGTCTATTTGGTAATGAATGGTTCACAACATAAGTACTTAGAAACTGACTAAATCATCAGACTACTTCTAGGACAGTGCCTGGGTAAAACTTATAAAATTTCAGTTCTGCCACAGTGAAGATAATAGTACATGGGACTGCACCTTAGTGTCACACCCTGACTCATTTTATCAATGCATAAGCAAAGACTGGCTTCTAATGCTACTAAAACTTGACAACATGACCGGTTTTAAAAGAGTTATCTGTCAGAAAATACACAATGTTACCCAATCCTTCTCTCACAGTGGTTCCCAAATGCACACAGACTCACTGTGTGATTCTAGACAACAACCACTATCCCTAGAAGTTTACCAAAACTCATTCACTACTATGGAAGTGTTAAGGAAACTGCACACAATGTACATATTTCAAGACTGCACTTTTGTGTCAAAGCCTGACTCGTTTAATCAACGCATAAGCAAAGACTGGCTTCTAATGCTACTAAAACTTGACAACATGACCGGTTTTAAAAGTGTTATCTGTCAGAAAATACACGATGTTACCAATCCTTTTCTCACAGTGGTTCCCAAATGCACACACACTCACAGTGTGATTCTAGACAAGCACCACTATCCCTAGGACTTTACCAAAACTCATTCACTACAGTGGAAGTGGTAAGGGAACTACACACAATCTACATATTTCAGGACTGCACTTTAGTGTCAAGGCCTGACTCATTAATCAAAGCATAAGCCATAACTGTCTTCTAATGCTACTAAAACTTGATGACATGACATGTTTTAAAACAGTTATCTGTCAGCAAATACACAATGTTACCAAACGCTTCTCTCACAGTGGTTCCAAAATGCACACAGACTCACAGTGTTATTCTAGACAAACAACACTATCCCTAGGAGTTTACCAAAACTCATTCACTACTATGGAAGTGGTAAAGGAACTGCACACAATGTACATATTTCAAGACTGCACTTTTGTGTCAAAGCCTGACTCATTTAATCAACGCATAAGCAAAGACTGGATTCTAATACTACTAAAACTTGACAACATGACACGTTTTAAAATAGTTATCTGTCAGAAAATACACAATGTTACCAAATGCTTCTCTCACAGTGGTTCCAAAAGGCACACAGATTCACAGTGTGATTCTAGACAAGCACCACTATCCCTAGGAGTTTACCAAAACTCATTCACTACAGTAGAAGTGGTAAGGGAACTGCACACAATCTACATATTTCAGGACTGCACTTTTGTGTCAAAGCCTCACTCAATTAATCAAAGCATAGGTAAAGACTGGCTTCTAATGCTATTAAAACTTCACAACATGACAGGTTTTAAAACAGTTATCTGTCAGCAAATACACGATGTTACCAAATGCTTCTCTCACAGTGGTTCCCAAATGCACACAGACTCACAGTGTGATTCTAGACAACAACCACTATCCCTAGGAGTTTACCAAAATGTATTCAATACTATGGAAGTGGTAAGGGAACTGCATACAATGTACATATTTCAAGAGAGCACTTTTGTATCAAAGCCTGACTCATTTAATCAACGCATAAGCAAAGACTTGGTTCTAATGCTACTAAAACATGACAACATGACCGGTTTTGAAAGAGTGATCTGTCAGCAAATACACGATGTTACCAAATGCTTCTCTCACAGTGGTTCCCAAATACACACAGACTCACTGTGTGATTCTAGACAAACAACACTATCCCTTGCACTATACCAAAACACATTTCTTCATCTACAAGGAGCACTACCTTTTAGTGCAGAAACAGAACTCATTTCACAAATTCATAAACAACGACTGGTTTCTAATTCTACCAAAATATAAACACTGCACAGTTATCTGTCTACAAACACATGAAAAAAACAAATGCTTATCACAGAATGGTTTCTACATGCACACACACTGTCAATAAGATTGTAGAGAAAAAAAAGTACTCCCCACACTTTAGCAGGAGAAATACATTAGTCTGATTAAAATCAAAATAGACTACATACATCTCCTCACAATTAAATAACTCATCTTTCAAGTTGTTTTGTAGATTAAGAAGTCACACACCAGATATCAGTCACACACCAGATTTTCTTATACAGAATCTCTGCACTGTGCACCTGTCAGCAGAACCAAACAATGGCAAAGTTTCCCTCTCATTTTCCACACATATACATGTAAACATCAAATCACATTCCTTCCCACCTAAATTCAAAAGCAAACACACATTTCTATTGGTTAAACATTTCAACCCTTTCCAAATGACATAAACTTCAACCCTTCCCCCAATCTGCTTTCTGCCAGTTACCATAGAAACAGGTCATGGAACACTGTACTGAGCACACAGGTTACAGTTCAGCACACACAATGTTGCTAATCAAGACAGCAAGTGTGCTTGACTTTTCAACAAAGCAGCTTATCATTTATAATGTTCCTTACAATCAGTTTTTTTAACCAAGAAGAATCATGGGTTTAAAAAACAGAAATATACACCCTACCTTTCAGTGTAGAAGGTTGTCAAACAACCAATGATTTCTTTTCTTTTTTCAAAATTGCATCTTAGCCACCATTTTAGAAACATCTTACTTTCCAAACTGCCATTTCATTTACAGAGACCATCTGAGTGCATCCAGACCTCCTTACAAGATGCTTAGAGTGTGGATTGTGGGACACAGCTACATTTTCTGGAGCCAAAGGTATGCAGAAAACAAAGGCATTCACAAAGACCTAGATTTGCCAAATGTAGACATTAAATGGATTGGACAGAGAGGGTTAAAGTGGCACCAATTGATGCCATTGGTGAAATCCTTCATGCAAATCCAACACCCTGACCTCATAATAGTGCCCTGTGGTGGCAATGACCTAGGCACTTTGACTGGGGTAGGTCTGGAAATGCTTTTGAAGGACACCTTTGCAGAACTGACTTCACTTTTCCCTAAAACTGCCTTTGTGTATTCTAACATATGCCAAAGGCAGAAATGGAACTGGTCCGATCATTTTTATCCACAGATTGAGAAAGCTAGAAAACATGTGAATAAATCCTTTTCTGCTTTTCTCCGAGACTACAGAATGGGGTCCATTTACAATAACAATCTGCGCTTTCATATGCAAGAGATGTATAGGAGAGATGGAGTACACTTTACTGATGAAGGAAACAGAGTCTTCCTCAACAACTTTAGACTCTGTATAGGTACTTACTTATAAGTACCAAAAATTCTGAATGAACACAACAGCTCTTTTTAGAGACACTCAAGAACAAAACACTTAACCTTAATCTCCCAACAATTTCATTTTTTTTTCCTTGGATCCGCGAACCCACCGCGAGAGAATCCGTGCATCCAAAGTGATAGGATGCGCGCACCGTGCACGCATTTCGCCGTTTATTTTTTTTTTTAAAGGGGGCCCCAGGGGGTCCTTCTGGGTCCCCCTAAGCACCTTTAGAGGGTCAGAGTATTTCCACTCTGCCCCCTTTATATGTTTTACACACTTATTCCCCTTGCATCTTCAGCCTCACTTCTACCGAGGCAGAAAATGGCCGCCAACAGTTCCTGGTTTCGAATGTAGACAGACACTCTACAGCCAATTAGCATTCACCACGTGATCTGGAGGGTGCGTGCTCGGTTCGGGGAGGGTGTGCTTACGGTGCGGGTAGGGTCCGCAGATCCTCCCCGGCCATAGATATTTATGTACTTTTAACTCTCATTTTTTCAGGAACTACTGAACGGATTCACACCATTCATGCAAAAGGCACGAGTCTGAACTGAGGACTACCTCTTTGCCAAATTTGGTGTCATTCCGTTCAGCAGTTCGGGCTGTAGCTGCGACAACAGATCCTATGGGAAATTGCATGGGGAAAATGCGTTTTGGGACCCCCCTTTTTTCTCGGCCCCCGCTTGACGAATCATCACGAAACTTTCAGGGTAGGAGCGGAGTGGAGCTGGCCAAGAGTTTGGAAAATTTTCTGAGGATTTGTCTACCGGCGCCAGACTTATTGGGAATAGAATGTTGCAGATTTCCTATAGAAAATAGGTCCTAACTATAACTATCTACTGGCGACCGCCAGTAGATAATATGTATATATATATATATATATATTTATATATATATATATATATATATATATATATATATATATATATATATATTTTCGCTACCAATTCCTGCTTTATACAAGGAAACCAGCGTTTGCAAACACTGATGAAGGACAAGTTCCGAAACGCGCTTGTTTGTTGCGCGTTCCGAATAAAGGATACTTGTTGCAATCTGACCCCGTGAGTGCTGGTTTCCTTGTATAAAGCAGGAATGGAATTGGTAGCGAAAACATTTCATCGCGGAGCATCGCCGCGACGGAGCACCTGCCTAAGGAGTGACGCGCTGTCTAACGGTGCATTGGAGCAGGATATATATATATATATATATCCTACTGGGACCCTCAGGATTCAAGGGGAGTTAATCTCCCAAATTAAAACGCGCCACGGGGTGCGTTTGCACAGTGGTGAAGGGAGGGGCTAGTTGGCCCCCATGGACCCTCAGGATTGAAGAGGGATTAATTCCCTAACTTAAAACGCACCACAGGGCGTGTTTGCAGACATGTCATCTCAGGCCCCGCCCCCTTCCTTCACTATTGTTCAAATGTGCCCCCTGGCAAGTTGTAAGTTGGGGAATTAATTCCCCTTCAATACTGATGGTTCCTGAGGGCCAAAAAGCCCACCAGGTACCTCCAGTATGCACCAGGGAGGTGCGTTGCAGAGAGGTGTTCAGAGACCACGCCCTTTTTTTACACCTCTCTGCAACGCAGCTCTGTGGCGCTTACTGGAGGTACCTAGTGGGGTAGTTTGACCCTAGGGACCCTCAGGATTCAAGGGGACTTAATTTCCCAACTTAAAACTACCACAGGGCGCGTTTACACAGTGGGGAAGGGAGGGGACGGGGCCTGAGGTGACATGTGCAAACACACCCTGTGGCGCATTTTAAGTTGGGGAATAATTCCCCTTCAATCCTGATGGCCCCTGGGGGCCAACTAGCCCACCACGTGCTTCCAGTAAGCGCCATTGCGCTGCATTGCAGAGAGGTGGTCCAGGCCGTGCCCATTTTTACACCTCTCTGCAACGGCGCTTACTGGAGGTACCTAGTGGGCTAGTTTGACCCTAGGGACTCTCAGGATTCAAGAGGACTTTAACCACTAAATTAAAATGGCCACAGGCCATGTTTGCACACATGTCACCTCAGGCCCCCCCTCCCTTCACTAGTGTGAAAACATGCCCTGTGGTGCGTTTTAAGAGTTAGTTTTAATCCCCCTACCCTATTATGTACTAGGGTCTTAAAGAGGAGGCCATGGTAATCACAGGGGTACCGCAACACATAGTGTTCCGTTGTGTATGTAGGTGTTTTCACTGTATTCTAAGTGTCTTTTAACATAGTACTGGCTCTAGGACTGGTTAGTCAGACTCAGTTTACACCAGTACCCGTCTGAAAAAGTTGAGGGTACAGGATGATTTTGCAACACGGCTTCTTTCTGCTCCTCTGTTTGTTCTTTCTGCACATCTTCCTTCTTTCTGCACTTTTCTTCGTCTTTGAGAACTTCTGTTGCTTCTTTCTGCATTTCTTTTTTTTCTTTCTGTGCGTTTTTTCTTTTTTCTTCACATGTCCTATCTCTGTAGGTATAGTTAGAAATTAGCATTTAAAAAACCTTTGAAATTCACATAAAAAACCATAGGTTTCAGGCACGTTATAGTTAGAAATTAGCATTTAAAAAACCTTAGAAATTCACTGAAAAAAACCATAGGTTTCAGGGGCGTTATAGTTAGTTGGACATTTCACTCGTACAAAACCCTAGAAATTCCGCCGTTATAGTTAGTTCAGTTAACTATAACTCGCGCGCCCACAATGCACTGCTGATGATGTCACATATTACATCACTCATGACATGGTCAGTGACATTACTCATGACATCACTCATGACATCTCAAACGACATCACTGATGACATCACTGATGACATCATCCTTGTGATAGAGTGGCAGACCTCCTCTCACCCTAATATAACCTTTGATACACACATTCAAAAATAGAAACTACAATTTTAAAAACAATGGACATACCAATACCAGTTACAACAACCTATTCAGTAATTCCAAGATCTACATACACATACACTCATTCACCAACAGTCCTATACAGTCACTTATACATATACTCACTCATCATATGTATTCATACACCTATACATCCTGTTACACCGCCACTCATCCATAGAGTTACTCACACACATAGTCACTCTTGCTAACAAAGATTCAAACATCCTTTTACTTGCATATACAGTTATACACACACCACCACACTTACTTCTATAGAAACTTACACATACTTACTCTTTTAAACAATCACTTATAGAAACACATACTTATTCATGCAGGAAGTCTTCCAATCTCTCGCTCTCACATAAACTCACTTATATAAAGCAGTACTTACATATACTAGTTTAAAGTATATGTAGTTACTTATAAAGACACTATTGAGACAGTCATTCACTCACTAACACACCCATACACACACTCATCCACCTATACAGTCCTGCACACATACTGTCTTCAACACATACAAACAGTGACTCACTCATTCATGCATCCATGCACCAAGTAGTACCCCCCACTGAACCATACAGACACTCATACTGATACTTGAAAAACCAAGTAATAACCCATATAGACACTCATGTAGCTTCTCACCAACCCATGCAGTCACTTATACACAAAGTGAGAAACTGATAAAGATATTTACATATTTAAACATTACTCACTAACCCGTGTATTCACTAAGATACACTTAATCAGTCCTTATACAATCAATTTTACAAAAAAAATCATCCATTTAGACACTTATATACCCACTTATTCTTCCATTGACCTTGAGATATACATATATAAAACATACTTAATTTTCAGAAAAACACACATTCACTGGATGATGTCATGAGTGATGTCATGAGTGATATCACTGACCATGTCATGAGCGATGTAATATGTGACGTCATCAACAGTGCATTGTGGGCGCGCGAGTTATAGTTAGCTGAACTAACTATAACGGGGGAATATCTAGGGTTTTGTACGAGTGAAATGTCCGGCTAACTATAACGCCCCTGAAACCTATGGTTTTTTCAGTGAATATATATATATATATATATATATATATATATATATATATATATATATATATATATATATATATATATATATTATCTACTGGCGGTCGCCAGTAGATCATTATAGTTACAACCTAGTTTCCATAGGAATTCTCAAAATTCTATTTTGAATAACTTTGGCGCCGGTTGACGAATCCTCGCGAAATTTTCAAAACTAATGGGGCGCTCCGCTCAGCTCCTACCCTGAAAGTCTCGGGGTGATTCGTCAAGCGGGGGCCGAGAAAAAGGGGGGGTCCCAAAACCCATTTTCCCAATGCATTTTTCCATAGGACCTTTAGTCGCAGCTACAGCCAGAACGGCTGAACAGAATTATGTGAAATTTGGCAGAGAGGTAGCCATAAGGTCAAGGAAGTGCTTTTTGTAGGTCTGGTGTAAATCTGTTCAGTATTTCCTGAGAAAATAGCATTTAAAAGCATATCAATATCTATAGGCGCGCACCGTGCGCGCACAGTGTGCGCACCCTGCCGTGAGCGAGCGCAATTCTGATTGGTTGTTAGATGTCGGTAAACATTCGAATCGGTCGAAACCAGGAAGTGTCGGCTGCCATTTTGTCTCTCGCAGTCTGAGGGGGTGAAAAAAAAAAGGTGAAGAACGTGAAAAGGGGGCAGAGTGGACAGTTCCTGACCCCCTAGCCTTGGTCAGGGGGTCACAGAAGGACCCCCAAGGGAGAAAAAAACAATTTTTCTTTTTTTTTAAATCGCGAGGTGCGCGCACCCAGCGCGCACGGCAGGCACTGCGAACCGTGGGCGCTCGGTGCACGCACCTCGCGATTTAAAAAAAAAAAAAAGCACGGTGTGTGCCCGGTGAAAAACTTGAAAAAAAAAATTATTAAATGCATAACTTAGCATTTAAAAAAACGTACAAATTCACTGAAAAAACCATAGGTTTCACACACATTATAGTTACGAATTAGAATTTAAAAAACCTTGCAAATTCACTTAAAAAACCATAGGTTTCACACATGTTATAGTTAGCTGGACATTTCACTCGTAAAAAAACAATGAAATTCCCCCGTTATAGTTACTGCAGGCAACTATAACTCACGCGACCGCAATCCTCTGCTGATGACGTCAGATATTACATCACTGATGACATATGTGTCTTTATGAAAAATAAATATTTGTAATATATGTATAGCTAAAGATTAATGGAAGAAGACATGGGTAAATAAGTGTCTAAATACAGTGATGTAATATCTGACGTCATCAGCAGAGGATTGCGGTCGCGTGAGTTATAGTTGCCTGCAGTAACTATAACGGGAGAATTTCATTGGTCTTTTACGAGTGAAATGTCCAGCTAGCTATAAAATGTGTGAAACCTATGGTTTTTTAAGTGAATATATATATATATATATATATATATATATATATATACATACATACACACACACAATGGGGTGTAAATCGTTGTCCAAGTAGGGTCATGGTATAACCTACATTGTGTGGACAACTCTGTCTCTGCAATGATTTTTTGCTGGTTTATTTTTACCTGAGATGGCTTGATTATATGATTATATTTGTAGTCATTAACCCAATGGTATATATAGCACTACCCAAGATGAACAGCGGGTGAAAATTGCTAGCTTAACTTAGGTTGATTTAGTTGCATGAACACTAAAATGCCCAATCCTATGCATTTTGCATTGTTTATGCGTCTGTAGATCAATCTGGGTTTCTACGGGTTGATGTAATCCTAGCAGCCATTTTGTCAAATCTAACTGTAATTCCTTTTGTGTAGAGTTTTCTTTAGCATGTAATTAAGGCTCCATGCTAATTTGCGATGAATGTTGCTACGTTGTTTTATAGATCTATTTCTGTATTGACAAGGTATGATCTCACCAACCGAAAATAACATATTGGCTAATATGTATGCTTTATACAATTATTTATCATCATTATTTAAAAATTTTTCACCACTATGTTCAATCAATTACAAGTTTTTTTTTTGTTTAAATCTGTTTTTATTGTTTTAAGCAAAAACACTTTTTGGCAGTGTACATGACAGACAGGAGTTCGTAAGCATGTGCAGGGGATTATGCCGTACTGGGGCCGGTGACTGCTGTACCTTAACATGCATTCAAACTATGCGTCAGCTGCTTCCCACTCCAGAGCTAACTGTAGTATCTGTAACAGTTCTGGTGCAGTCTCACAAGGAGTGACAGGAGCAACCGTACGTCAACCAAGGCTCCGTACCTGTAAACATATGCCGCCCGCTCAGTTCAGGTATTTAAAACAGACAGGTTACATACAATTCCCAAGGGCTAATCATAACAATAACAATGGCAGCATGGATTATTTATGCATACATGTTACTCCCCCTTCCACCACTATCTCCCCACCCTTCCATCCCCCCCGGGTTCACTTGTGTGCGCCTCAGCTTTGACCACCCCTGTGTGAGTACTGCCGCTGCAGCGTTGGGCTAGAGGATGTGGGGGCATATTATCCCGTCAGTAGAGTAGCCCGCGGTCCACCCTCACTCGCGCAGACACTGTCAACTGCCTCCGAAGGCCCCGCGCAACCCTCCGCGCCCAGGCGTCTAAGTTCCCCCAGTAACTGCCCCCATCGGTCCACCATGGGTTCTCTCCGCAGGCCCAGAGTTTCCTCCCTCCGGATAGCGGTCCCCTCCCCCATAGCCCATGCCTGAAAAGAGGCGCTCCATGCCCGCACATGTGGCGATTCATGTGCCTTCCATCGCCTCGTAATAAGACGTTTTGCTACTACTAGCCCCAGGTCTAGGAATCGGGACGTCACCTTGTCTTTGCGTGATCTTTTAAAGTGGTGCAGAATGTGTTCAGGCCAGTCAAATGGGATGGAACGACCCACACTCCCCTGCAACAGCCCACTGACTACTCTCCAATAGGCGCCCAACCTCGGACAGCTCCACAGCATGTGTAAGAAACCCGACCCCGGTTCACTGCACCTGGGGCACATTGCGTCGGTGCGATGAAAGTACTTGTTAATCAACTCTGGTGTGAGGTAAGCCCTGTGCACAATGAATAACTGAATTTGGCGGAACCGCATGTTTCTGGGTATACGTACTGGACCCTTAAGTATCCTTTCCCACTCCTTGTCCGCCAGCGGCCTTCCCAGGTCCAAGTCCCATTTGGCGCGAATCCGGTCCAAGCTGATCGACGACAGCTCCCTTAGTGAAGCCGCAAACCAGCGAATCAGGTGCCCACCTCTCCCCATGACATGTAGGTATTGCATGGTTAGGTGCAGGTTGGGCTCCGTGGTCATGTCCCCCCATTTGGCAGTCAATCTCGCTATCAATGAGCGGTGTGTCAGGAACCCACCGGGCGGGAGCCCGTCCTCCGATACCAGGGTCTCGTATTGGCATGAGCTCGCCCTCCCGATACAGATCCCCCAGCGGACGCACATCAGCTTCCCACCAGTCCACCAGTGTGGGGGCCGCGAGCACTCCTCCACCACCAGGGGAGCCCTCCAGTGGCATTGCCGGCGCATATGGGACAAAAGCACGGGTGAGGTATAAGGCCCTCCGGAAGCACCTATGCGCCACTGTCAGAAGAAGCGGCAGCGAACGCGCAACTGTGTGAAGGGGATGAAAGGACCTAGTTATACGCTCCAGTGAGTAAGGCGCCAATACCGTGGCAGTATCATCTCTGCCTCTATCAACTAACCAGCGGGCCACCCATTGCAACTGAGCGGCCAAGTAGTAGTGTTCAAAGCAAGGAGCTGCTAGACCACCACT
Source organism: Triturus cristatus (assembly GCF_964204655.1). Taxonomy (NCBI): domain Eukaryota; kingdom Metazoa; phylum Chordata; class Amphibia; order Caudata; family Salamandridae; genus Triturus; species Triturus cristatus. Next base: position 684,011,331 of record NC_140585.1, on the reverse strand, counting down.
GGCTGTCGGCAGAAACAACTTCGCGAGCGCCAGCCTATGCCTGGCAGCGCCCCAGATGAAGTCCCGCAGCATCTTATTTAGTTTACCAAAAAATGCGGGGGGACTATACGTCAGCAAGTTAGCAAAGTAATACAGGAGACGGGGAAGCATGACCATTTTGGCGAGCGCCACCCTGCCCGTGATCGTCAGCGGGAGTGTGCTCCAGAAGTTCACCTGCGACTTAAGCGCCGTAACCGCCCTTCCCAAGTTCCCATCGAATAGGTCGGCCGGGCAACGGTAAATTTGTATCCCCAGGTAGCGGAAGGTGTCTTCCTTCCATTGAACCAGCGTACCATCCAGACAGTATCCCGGGTCTTCAGTCCCGGCACTAAAAGCGTACAGACAGGATTTGGCTGCGTTCACCCGGAGTCCCGAGATAGCGGCAAACGTCCGCAGCAGCTGTGGCAGCCCCTCCGGAACGTGCCCCACATCTTTAACATAGACCAACAGGTCATCAGCATAGAGCGACACTTGGTGGACGGCGTCCCCCAGCGGTATACCATCCCCCAAAGTCGCCCGCACAGCCACAGCCAAGGGCTCGATCGCCAGGGCAAACAGGAGCGGGGACAGAGGGCACCCCTGCCGGGTGCCGCGGCCCACCGGTACTGCCTCCGAGACGTAGGGGCCCAGTCGGACACGGACTGTGGGGCGCCTGTAGAGTAGGTCGACCATCCTGAGGAATCCCTCGTCTAACCCACATTGCAGCAACACCTCAGACAGGTAGCCCCACTCCAGACAGTCGAACGCCTTCTCCAAGTCTAGGATCAGGCACCCCGCTCTGGGCCACCTGTGCACTGCCTCAGTTGCCACCCTGAAGTACCGTCGAATGTTTAACGACGTAGACCGCGCAGGCACAAAGCCGTTCTGGTCTGCGTGTACCAGATGGGGAACCACTGGCGCCAGCCGCTCCGCTAGTACTTTTGCGAGGATTTTGTAATCCACGTTAAGCATCGCCAGGTGTCGATATGAGCCCAGTGCCGTGTGGTCTCTGTCTGGCTTAGGCAGGGAGACCAGGAACGCCTCCCGCATGGAAGGGGGGAGCGACCCCTCCTCCAACGCTTTGTTGTAGAGCTCTCGCAGTAGCGGCATCAGGGACTCGCGGTATGCTTTTTAGTACTCTGCAGGTAGGCCGTCTGGCCCCGGCAGTTTCCCAGATGCCATTGACTGAATTGCCTTCCCAATTTCCTCTAGGGAGAGAGGCCCAGCAAGCGCCGCATTGTGTGCTTCTGTGGCCTCAGGCAACTGGATGGAGGCTAGAAATTCCCCAAGAAGGTGTCGAGGACCAGTCCCCTTTGCCTGGTACAGTTGTTTGTAGTGGTCAACGAAGGCCCGGTGTATTTCGCGTTACATGTACACCAGCACTCCGTCCTCCCTTCGAACCGTTCCTATTGGGGCGCGCCGGTCCTCCTGCAGTATCAGCCAAGCCAAAAGGCGGCCCGCTCTATCCGCTCTAGTGTGTGTTCTGGCCGTATGTGCAGCATAATTGTGGCACCGGAGTCTCTCCAGGAGCTCCGCATGCTTTCCTCGGAGGTCCTCCAGACTGTGCGAGTGCCTACCCCCTCCTTCTCCCCCTCTCTCGTACCACAAGAGTTCCTCCTCCAGGCGCGCCAAGGAGTCCGAGAGGTCCCTACGTATGTTCCAGTTGGCCCCCAGGCAATGCCCCCGGATGGTCACCTTGTGGGCATCCCACTCCACCAATGCACTGCTCGCCGACCTTTCGTTTGCGTCAAAGAATGCCAATATAGCCGTACCAAGGGAGGAGCGGAACTCCGAGTCCTCCAGCGCACTTGGTTGGAGCCGCCAGGTGGGCACTGGCGGCCGGTCCGCCACCCAACTAATCTGAAACCACAAAGGGTTATGATCGGAGTGCGTCCGGCCCAGATATTCTGAACGCGCAATAAGCGAGAGCAGCGACTGGGAGCCCACCATCCTGTCCAGTCAGATGTGCAGATCGTGTACTGCCGAGTAGTAAGAGTATATCCTGTCCCTCGGGTGAAGGGTGCGCCACAGATCTTGCAGCGCCCAGTGCGCGAGCCAGTCCCCCAGTGCCCGAGCATTGGATTCCGCCATCGCGGCACGCAGGGGAGGAAAGGATCTGTCTAACTGGACATCCAGTACCATATTAAAGTCTCCCCCAACAGCCAGGGGAGCGCAGTGTAAGGATGTAGGAGCTGCGTCAGTCGCCCCAGGAAGGACGACTGATCCACATTGGGCGCATATAACGAGCCTAGCAACATCTCCTGTCCATTCAGCTTCCCCCGCACCAGCGTGTACCTGCCCTCACTGTCCACCACCACCTCCTCGCAACTGAAAGGGACGCCCGCTCGCACCCAGATCAACGTGCCTCGAGCATGCGCCGAGTAAGTGGTGCCATACGTGTGCCCTCTCCAGCGTCTGGAAAGCCTGCCCAGTTCCAATTGCGTCATATGTGTCTCCTGCAGGAGGGCAATCCCGACGGAGTATCTCTGTAAGTAGGAGAAGATGGAGTAACGCTTTGACAGCGTGTGCATGCCCCGTATATTCCAGGTCACAATGTTAGTGTGCGTCATCGTGAAGCTGGGTGAGCAAGCAGGCCTGGGAGTACAGTGCCCGCACCAGGGGGGAGGGTGTGTTATGGCCCAGGGGGAAAATATGAATGCGCTGCCATGCGAACAATGTAACTACTGTGAACAATTTAACAAAAAGGGCGTATTCCCAACGGGGCATCCGTCCAAACCTCAGAGATGCTAATTAACAATGTGGTATGTCATTGTTAATTAGCCTGGTGGGGTTCGTGTGCTATTATCGACGTGTTGGTACAATTCCCCCTCCCTAGCCTCCTCTAGGTGAAGGGAGTGCAGTATCTCATCTAGCATTAAACTGCCGCGCTATCCGAGCGTGAGGTGCAGCAGCAGAGGCTCACTGATGCAGCAGCCGGTGTTGCATGCTATGCGCAAGCCGCCCCCGCATGGCCGTTTGCCCCCAGCACTAGTCCCACGCCCCCCACAGAGTCCCACGGGCCCCCATATCACCCAACGCAGCTCCAGTGCAAGTGTGTGGTCGTGTCTAGTATGCATGGTTCCCACCCAAGCATGGTACAGTGACATCCCATCACACAATCAAGTCAGCAGTCTGTGGGGTTACTACTGGCAAAGTCAAGTCTTCCGGGATCGCCGTGGACGGGGACGATGCACCACTGGTCCCCGGAACACTGTGCGCACCAATCTCCATGCAATCGCTGCTGTGCGACGTTCCCAGTGTCGCCACTGCTTCGAGTACCTCCTGCCACTCCATTCTGATTCTCTCAGGGCTAGGCGCCACCGGTCCCGGCCGCGTCGACTGCCGAACTCCCCGTCGCTTACGCTTTCTGGGCCTTCTCTCCGGGCAGCCGTCGGGATCCGAGCTCGCGGGTCTCGTTCCCGTCCACTGTCCCGTCTCCTCCAGCCAGTCCCAGACATCCGCCGGGGAGTCGAAGAAACGGGTCCCTTCCTTTGCCACCACGCGTAGGCGGGCCGGGAACAGCAGAGAGTAGGGCAGCGCCAGCTCCCGAAGCTGCCGTTTCACTGCCAAGTAGTTGCTCCTGCGCCGCTGCACGGTTGCGGTGTAGTCTGGAAAGAACATGACTCTGCTACTGCCAACTGTCGAGTCCCCAGATTTGCGAGTTTCACTCAGGACCACATCCCTGTCGCGATAGTTAAGGAGCCTGAAAAGAAACGGGCGTGGTCGGGCCCCCGGTCTAGGCTACTGCGCAGGCACCCTGTGCGCTCTTTCCACCACAAAGTGTTGAGATAACACCCCCTGTGGCAAAAGATCCTGCAGCCAACGCTCCACATACTGCTCCGGGTTTCTTCCTTCCACTCCCTCCGGAAGTCCCACGACGCGTATATTATTGTGGCGGGAGTGCCCTTCTGCATCATCAACCCGGTCTTCAAGCGCATTGACCCTGTCCAGCACATCTTGCAGCGCTGCGATATGGCTCTGAGTAACGGGCTGGAGCCCCCGGAGTGTCTGGCCGTGTACCGCAACCCTCTCGGCCAGCTTACGATGGTCAGCATGAAGGAGTGTGAAATCTGAAGTGACTTTGTAAATCCTTGTTTCTAGGGACTCCCTTGTCTGCTCCAGGGTGGTGCTGAGCCACTCCACCGCCGCAAGCATGACGTCCATTTTGGCCGAGAGGGCCGCCGATTGCGGCTCCATGTCCCCCCCTGGGCGCCCCTGTGTGGTGTCCAGGCTCCCCGTGCGTGACTGTCCCTGTTGTGTTTTGTCACGGAGCCGACCCATCGCGTACTGCTGAGCAGTCGGCATCCACCGTCCGTCCACTGGCGGTGCGGGCGCAGCCGGGTGCAGGTCCCCCTGTCCCTCTGTGGTACACCTCCCTGTGCGACTGCTGGAGCCTCCACTCAAGTCCCAGGGCCCAAATGACCGACCTCAGACAGACGGGGAAGCAGAAGTAAGCCCCCCCGCTCGTGCAGGCTCCGAGGGGAGAAGCTGTTCCGTGTGGCGGCGACGTCCCCGGGTCAGCAAGGGGCTCCCAGATCGCTGTGTCTTGTGTCCCCCTCCAGGTCAGCACGTCACCTCCAGTGCCTCGCTGGTGCACCGACCAGTAGGATCTCCTGTGTCTCCCCGCAGCAGCACTGATGGCGTTCAAACCAGTCCCACACCGGCCTCACCAGGTACACCCGACAGGCTCCCGCCGGGACCTCCTGTGTCTCCCTTCAGCAGCGCTGATTGCGATTAAGCCAGTCCCACACCGGCCTCACCGGGTACACCCGACAGGTGCCCGCCGGCTATCCGCTGGGTCCCCAGGTTAATGGGGTGTCACCGATCCGACTCCATGGTCACCGGAGTGCTTCCTGGGCCTCCACACCCAGTACCCAGCACACAGTCTCGTAGAGGGTCCCCTACCTCCCCACTGTCTGGCCCTCGCCGCAGCTTGCAGCGGTAGACTCACCGCTCACAGGAGCTGCAGCCGCCGCCCTCAAGATGGCGCCTTCCACGAAATGGCGCCCGCCGTCATTTGCACCAGTCCTCAGGCCCTCAGCAGCGAGCCTCCAGGCTCTTCAGGCCGTCCGGTCACGCTCCCTCTCCACTGCTGTGCCCCCAAACGGCCGCTCCGCTCTGCATCCCCCGATGTGCGCCTGCCCCGGGGTGCAGCAGTCCGATCACCTCTTTCTGCATCTCGCCGTAAGTGTGGCCACAGATCACCCGGGCCTCCGCTCTCCCCACAGCGGCAGCAGAGACCGTTCCCCAGGCTCCGCAATCACCAGCAGCCTACTTCTCACCCAGTCGCCGCAGGACTCACTGTGCTTGTGGGGCCCATGTAGGCCCGAGGCCCCAGCGCACCGTCCGCTGCTCCACCGCAAATGTCTCAACAGCGGCGACAGTCCCCTCCGCTCAGGGCGATGAACTTCCTGTGGGCTGCACGGTCCTCCGGGTCACGCCACTCCCCCGAGTCGCGGATCCGCTGCACTCATCCATCAGTCGCTCCGCAGGCCATGACAGGCCCCCATGGCTTGGCTCAGATCGCCGCCCCTCCTCGTCACGTCACCTCAGCTGGGCCCTCCGTCTCACCGCAGCACCCGGTAGGGATCCCCCAGGCAGTCCCCGCGGCCAGCCCTCGGAATCACGCAGCTCGCAGTCTTCGGGGTGCACTGCCCACCTGGAGGAACGGCCGCTCACTCAGCACGTCCCCAAAGCCGACTTCCAGTGCGGCCTCGGCTTCCAGCGGCCAGCTCTGCCGCGCGGGCGGCCACACACGCCCTCTCCTTCCAGGCCCCGCTAGGTCGCGGCGCCCCGCAGCTCCCAGACCGCTGGACCTCGCAAGCCTCCCCGCCGCTTCCCCACACCAGATCAGCGTCCAACGGGCCCTTCACAAGAGAACTTGCAGGATTTATCGGAGGTAACGGTCGGAGCCTCAGGCACTGGCGTCCGACATGTTAGCCGGTTGGCCACGCCCCCCCAATTACAAGTTTTGTATACAAACGACTCATTCTTGCACAGATTTGTAGACTCGAACATGTTAAAAGATGGCTGACACATATTTTGTTTTCATGTTATTGCAGCTAATCCGTTTTCTATGTTTATGTGTAATTAGAGCACACAAAATGTCTGCTGTATTGACTCAGAAAACTTAGTGAACAAGGCTAGTTTAGCCGAAACGGGTAGATGTTTGTTTGTCTATATGGGCTATTTTTATTTGCACTAAAAACCTGCACCACAGGAGTGCTGTCTCTGAACAATTTGTTTTTGGAGTTGTGGTATGTATATATAATTATATCTGCTTATTTTTTATTATTTGTTTATTTCTTTTATCCCAAAAGAAGCATCCACCATAAACATCCTCCCAAGGGTTTAAGGTTTGCTCGCATCAACACACATGGATGGCCATCTTTGAGTGTTTTTTCAATAACTTTATTGCAATGCAAGAAATCAGATTATTTATTTGGGTGGGGGTGAAACCCTTCTCAAGAACAACTGCAATCCTTGTCAGAGTGTAGCACAAAAGTTATTGAACTAATCTGTGCTTAACCCTTTGGTTGCCTGGCACAAAGGCAGTCAGGCTTAACTTAGAGGCAAAGTGTAAAGCGTTTATGCAACACACAAACAAAAACATAAACCCTATCAGTAGAAAAAGAGTTTACACATTTTTTACGTTTTCTAGCAAAAAATAGCACCTAAAAAATCATAGAACCAACTACGAGGATCTTGCAGCATGAGAACAGGGCTAAGTCAAAAGTTAAGGCTGACGATGACGGAGCGCAGTTTAGATAGACAAGGTGGATTGGGCCTAGTCTCGGCTTACCTTTGAACTTAGAAGACATTTTGAAAAGAAAGTCTAGGAGAAGGTAGACTTCAGTGGGGCAAGACAGCAGGTTGTGTCCGAGGAGTCGTCGTTGGTGCTGATGAGCCCTGGATGAGGTCTTGGTGAAGTCATCAATGATGGTGGGATAAAGTTCAGTGCAAGAGAAGCCAGAATTCCAGGCTGAGGGGGTTGTCATCATTGACGAAGAGCCTGTTGCTGTCGAACCTGGTGAAGAATTTTACCTTAAGACTTAGATAACCTGTTGGAAGTCGAAAACCACCAGCAGGATAAAGCTGCAAACCAAAGCTAGAGACGGCTGCACAAGGTCAGTTGTTATCGCTCAGAGGTTCTGCTGAACAGGTTTTGCTGCTGCAAACACTGTAGCTGAAGCTACCTCATTATTAGGACGACTGGCGATGCACCTTGGGGGGGTTATCGCCTACAGGTAGGTCTCGGTCTTCTCTCTGTTTTTTTGTCACTTTGTGGTGAAAGTTTTTCTCAGTCCCAACTTTTAGGGTTAGGCAGGAGCAGCACCTCCAACACCACTTCAATGGGTACAGGACATGGCAGGCACTACTTAGGGGGAGGGGGCATTAGGACCCACTTCAGCAGAGGCCAGGTGCAGGGTGTAAGTAGGCTGTTATGTCCCTGTGGCTCACACAGGAGGCCATCCAACTAGCCCTTGAAATCACAATGGTAGTTTTGGATTTAAGGAGATGGTCCTCTCTCCTTCAGCATCAAGGCAGCCTCAAGCAGAAGGGCCATCCTCTGAAGAACAAAGCAGGTCTCAAGCAGCAGGACAGTCCTCTGGTGTGAAAGGCATTACTTCTGAATTCTTCCACAGGTCCATGAGTGTATTGAAGAGTTGTAGTTCGGAGGTTTGACCATTATGCTTTCCTGCCTCTACAGTCTCTATCTCTCCTTCCACTCTGGCGCTGAATGCTTTCACAGACCATGACTAGGTAGTTGTCATATATCTGGTTGCTCTTGCTGCCCTGCTCCACTTTCTCCTCTCAGCACATACTGATTGATATTTTCTCTCATTTTATTCCGTGCCCTGCTTTTCCTCAACTCCGTCTCTAGCATAATTTCCAGCCATTAATTAGCCACAAAATGAATTTCAGGATTTGGATTTAGACTTTCAACATTAGGAACATGGTCTCAAAAATCCAAGCGTTCAAAAAAGGCACGACTGACTTCACTCTAGACAAATGTATACATAACTAATGAAAGTTAAATAAACAACGTGCAGCAGAAATGCACCAAAAAAAGCATTAGTGTGATGTACACTTCACATTTAATAGGCTACAATATTTAATAATCCATGCTGCATTATCTTCTCAAAACAGCATTACAGCAGCCAATTTGTCAGGTGCGATCAATGCTTGCCATGAGCTATTTCACATATTTGCTTTCTGTGAAGGTTTGGGTCAGGTGGCCTACTGAAAACATTATGGAGAGCGTAGGACAAAACCTCATCCCATAGAAACATCTGTCTTCACATCTAAAATTAATTCATAGCTTTTCTATTTTCCTGAGTACTGAAAAGCACAATTAGCTATTTAAGGACATTTTCGACTTCTTCCATATTGACAGGCTTGGTCTGCCATTCAGGACTGTCAAGAGCTCTGCACTAACCTGAGAATGTCCATCATCGACAGTGTAAGGTATCAATAGGACATTCACTCATAACGGAGACCATCATTGTCCCTACAGTTTACACCCCTCCCGTCACACAGCGCTTTCTTGAAATGGCATTAGTACATATTATATTTAATTGTCTTGACTAGTCAGTCTATATGTTGCTTACTGTAGAGTATGCAAAATAACAAAGGAAAGACTCCCCTAAACGTGAGGTAGACAATACTGCTTGTCCCATCTTAACATGGGCTGAAACAGTGGCATTCAATCCTCCTCATTTAGGGCCTATGAGGCCAACAGGTCCTATGTAAGCCTGAACATACATTGCATCACTCTGTTAGCCTATCCACTGGCACATTTAAGTGGTAAGGGGGTAGAAATGAGGCTGTTGAATAGATAAGCACGGAAACCTGTTCCCACAGCATGGGCTGTGGGCTCTTTATACATCAGCGATATGGTTTTAGAATGTGTGCGTACAATAGGAGTGATCCATCAACAGAAAAATACACCATATTAATCGCGGTGCAAAAAAAGTGACTATGAACTGATATCAATTTTAGGCCCTTGTAAAATCTAAAATACAATTCAAACAATACCTTTTTGGAACGCCCGAAGTTATAGGGGAAATGCATTGCTGTTTTCTCGCACCTTACTGAAATAGGCGTATTACTATCAAAAGCAGATGAAACAGAAGCCTCAACAAAATAGTTTAAAAAAGTAAAACCAAACAAATGAATTCAAGTAAATAAAGAGGTTCGATAAAAGTGAAGAATTTCATAAAGAGCACAACCATTCTAAATAAGTGTCTATGAACTGATATCAATTTTAGGCCCTTGTAAATTCTAAAATACAATTCAAACAATACCGAAATTTTAGGGTAAATGCATTGCAGCTTTCTCACACCTTACTGATGAAAAAACAGACAAAACAGAAGCCTCAGCAAAATATTGACAAAATTCAAGAGCTTTAGACCATATTTCAGTCCCATAATTGGGTGCACATCTCATTTGATCAAGGAGTACCTTCTTACTTGCTTGTATACTACCTTAGAAACCCTATCCCACCAGCTGCAAAAACTATTCTGAGCATATTCAGGATTTTATAATCTTACGCCAATATACAGGATTGTTTAATAAAGAACCTGCTATGCTGTTTGGTGATGCATCACAGTTTCACATTCCTGCTCATTTTTTGTCTTGAATTGCGATAACTGCACGGAATTTCACCAACAAAAGGCTTCGTTTTGCACTGAAAAGTATATTCAATTTGCCTGCGGACACTAGCATACATAAGGAGAACTGTTTTTATTTATAGGAGAAAAAAAGTAGCCCTGAACTGAAGAAACTCCTTATCACATAAAGAGTTATAAAAAAGTGCACATGAAAGAAACAGAATTTACTTTGGATTCAGACTCATTTTCACCACCTCAACATATAAAAAAAAACGAACCACACTTTCCGTAATTCTGTTTTACCAAAATAGAGTCCATTGTGTTTTTTTTTTATATGCAAAATAAAAATCAATTTGCAATCGAAAAGTCACAAGTTGAAATCCTTTTGGGGCAGGCTGACCCTTTCCTCTTGTATGAGTGATGAGGTACAGCGACAGGAGAGCATCTTGGTTTTGTGTCCTAGCTGATGGTTAGCACGTATTACTACCGCGGCCAATGACATTGTGTCAAAGGTCTTTTGACTCAAATGGCCATATTTCTGACCCTTGTGGCTCAGGGCAGCACAGCAAGTCACCTTGCTGCATTACCCTGCATCACAGGGAAAGGGTAGGAATGTGCCGTAATTAGCCAATAAGGCACATTCTTGTCCTTTCCGCTTGCGCTGGCAACGTTTTGGCAGCCTAGTGCTAACGTAGGCCCCCTTGCGCCATGGTGCAAGGGTGTCCGTGTTGTAGGCAGGATTTTTGTTATGCAGGAAGTGATACCTTTCTGCACAAAAACAATCCATAGAGGCATTTTCTTCCTTTTATGTCAGCTTTGCTGCAGAAAGAAGCAGACATAGAAAGATGGAAGCAGAAGGAGAAATATCTTGGAGAAATAAAGATATTTGTTCTCGTTACGCCTCACCATGGGAAGGGTGCAGCTTTTTGCCACATTCTCAGGTTTATCAGGCTTGGTAAATCTGGGAATGCATCACAAACCATGGTAGTTGCATGGGAACACCCATACAATGCCCATGGAAGCCTCCCTTGCGCAGAGTAATGCAACACAGCAAATTGTGCTGCGATGCATCACTGCTTATTTTTCAAGCCAGGCAAAGTGGCTTTGCATGGCTTCAAAAATATGTTTTTAGGTTTGCATCACTCTTGCACCACCCTTGTGTGGTAAAAGAGCGACGCAAACCAGGTCATAAATATGGCCTATAATGTTATCCAGTATCAACATAAATATTGCAAAACAGTGTATCTTGTTGACATTCAGGCTTCAGAAGTGGCCACCCTGGCACGCCTCTACTTTGCTGTAGTTTGTTCAGTCATGATTGCAGGTAAGATAACCCGCTGTTATGAGTGGTCAGAGGGAAGGAGGCAGAAATTAGAGATGGAAACATTTAAAGAATGTTGTGCATGGTAGTCCCTGGGTGCATATCGCCAACACATTCTTGAGTACTTCACAACGTACTGAGCATTCCTCGTGGCATGCCTCCAAGCTGTGGAATGTTAGAATGAGTGCTCTCTGGACAGTAAAATGGGAGTTTCGCAAGTTATCAAATAGCTATCAAAAACAGAAATAAGGGTTTGCATGTGATGAGAAATTATAAAAAAGAATGTGTACACTCTCAAACACAGACACATGCAGATTTTGAAAGGCAACAACCTTTCTTTGTATTCATTATATAATTGTAATATGCAATGGTTTTGCAGCACGTTATATATCTCATTTAGTGGACACGTCCCTCAAGGTGCAATAATCCTTACTGCAAACTTGTTAGTGTCTTTCACAGGCACGCTTGGTTGTACTGTTTCAAGTCTCAGGTGTAGGAGACCAGTCAATTGCTTAATACGTTTGAGCCATACCCAGAAACAAGGACTGACAATGCCAAAGTGTTTAGTCCTCATGTGCTGCGCTCTCACAGGCATGATGTTTACTCTGCACTTACATGAGTAGAATTTGAAATTCTGGTGTACTGGGAAGAAAGAGCATCTGCCTGCACTGGTTCAATGGAACATGGGCAGAGCACAACGTGCATTAGAACAGAAACAAAGCACATGAAAGGGCATTTAGGGCTAAAGCTGAGAGCTGAGATGCCCATGAAAAGTGTCAGCAAAATGTAAATTTTTCCACTGAGGATGTTCAACTGGGATTTAACAGAAGTGTGCTGAGGAAAATTAAGCAACGGATGTGGCAGCTGCATTTTGCACAATCTTAAGGTGATAGACAAGATATTGAGGTAAGCCATGGAAGAACACATTTCTATCTACCAAACAAGATGAGATAGCTGCATGGATTACCAACCTTCCCCCTTCAACACAGGGGCAAGGACAATTTTTCCTTAAACTTTTCAAAAGGTAGTAATATGGATCAGCAATCTTGTTGACTTTCAGTCATTAACATTGAAAGTAGCACCAACAGTTTTGGTCGATAGCCACTGACTAGCAAAAGTCCAGAGGCCCAGTTCTAATGACAATGCCTTAGAGTCAACAGGTCCACTTTATAAGTAATCAAGTCAAAATGTCATCAAGCAGGCAACAGGAGCAACATATTCCTGAAATATTACAAAATATCTACAGCTTTGCTGTATCAGGAATTGAATAGCAACAGCATAGTTTAAAAAAGTAAAACCAAACAAATGAATTCAAGTAAATAAAGAGGTTCAATAAAAGTGAAGAATTTCATAAAGAGCACAACCATTCTAAATAAGTGACTATGAACTGATATCAATTTTAAGCCCTTGTAAATTCTAAAATACAATTCAAACAATACCAAAACTTTAGGGTAAATGCATTCCAGCTTTCTCACACCTTACTGATAAAAAAGCAGACAAAACAGAAGCCTCAGCAAAATATTGACAAAATTCAAGGGCTTTAGACCATATTTCAGTCCCATAATTGGGTGCACATCTCATGTGATCAAGGAGTATCTTCTTACTTGCTTGTATACTACCTTAGAAACCCTATCGACACCAGCTGAAAATCTATTCTGAGCATATTCAGGATTTTATAATCTTACGCCTACATACAGGATTGTTTCATAAAGAACATTGTTGTGTTTCGATTTAGATGCCCGTACATAGGTTTCCATGAATCATGTCCTTATATAGGCACAATTCGCATTGCCCTTATTTAGGCATAGAATCCCAGTCCTTATTTAGGCATTTGCCATGCTATCCAAATACAGGCATGGTTACCTACATCCGTCCATCCCACGTCACAACGAGTTCTTAGAAATCCGACCCTTAAGCCATCAGAACTTTCCCTAGCTAGGTTTATTGATTTCTCCAAGAACTCATCTATTATGCATGAACTGCTATTCCTTAAGGGTTCATCCATGACTTCTTCCTCTGCGCGACTTTAAGTCAATGCTAGCATTCCTAAACACCTTCCAGGTATAAATATGCCTTCCCTTACCACGACAAGGCTCGGCACGACTTGACTGCACGGTTCGCAACGGCAAGTTCGGAAGAGACCATATCCCGGTCTGACTCACTGACCAGACGCTGTCATCCCTGCTCACAGAAAATTCAGCTTCCAGTCTTCTGACTCCCTTCGCGGGGCGTTAGAGTTTGAGACCCGGAAAGAGATTCCCACCTCGCTCATTCTAAGGTATGGAGTTGAAAAGAACCTAGAGGGACTCTTGGCATACAAACTTAGTATAGATCATACTATAAAAAACAGCACCTACTCTTACCTGGTACTACACATAGGTTAGGTACACTGGGGTAGAACTACTTTAGAAGCATCAGACGAGTATTCACTTTTTAGTCTGTGTTATTTATGTATGTATATATGAATATGTCATAGCTAAAAGACAATGCTATTGCAGTATTATTTCTTCTTACTGCTTACGCTGTGCGTATTATATCTTGTTTACTTTCTAATGATTGTAACAGCTCACATCTCTTACACGAGAAACAAGACTGTTCAATAAACCCTTTTTATTGAAATGCTCGTCTATCTATTTCTGTGTAACTCTGAAGAAACTAAGCATGCACGATTGACTGAGTGAAACTGTTATCTATTGTTTCCACGATTATGAGACGCGTTCCGATTCTAAGGGAAACAAAGTTGTCATGTGTATGTGGTTATCAGAAACTAATCCCTTCTTGTTCATTCGAGAAGTTACTAGTGACCTCAGAGTTAGCTGGCACAACAAGTAATTAAGTTTAATGTACTCAATAGGAGCATACTGACCTAGTCCTATGCAAAAACTATAGTGTATATTATTCCAATGCGCAGAGCCTATAAGGGAAATAGGGACTACACTACAACATGTTATGCAGTTTGGTGATACAACACAGTTTCACATTCCTGCTCATTTTTTGTCTTGTATTGCGATATCTACACAGAATTTCACCAATAAAAAGCTTTCTTTTGCACTGATAAATATATACAATTTGCTTGCAGGCACTAGCAAACATATAGAGAATTGGTTTTATTTATAGGAGAAAAAAAGTAGCCCTGAACTGAAAAAACTCCTTATCACATAGAATTATAAAAATAAGTTTTTAGAGTTTTTACCTTTAAAAAGAAAGGGTACTTTAATCCATGCACAAACAAATTTTGGACACAAAATTGCAAATGTACACAGATCTCTAGCACTAGCTGAACTAGAGATCTGTGACAGAATTTGTCTTAGTGTTAAACAATGTACTGCCCCACTCTCTGGTATTCATCAAGAGAAGTTGCCACAGATTTCTTAGCGTAAAAGAATTTCTCTAGCACTTCTCACAGTGTAAACCCTCTTCCAAATGCATTTGCCATGAAGTTTACAATGCAAAAACTAACTCTCAGGGTGCTTACACAAAGAAATCCAGGGCTGACTCAGGAAGATGTTGTGGGCTAGAAACTCAGAAGATCACAGCACACAAAAATAAAACACAATGAATCAACGTCCAAACAGTGTATTTTCTTTCAATAGAAAAGGTACTTCAATGCACACACATCTAAATACTATACTCAAAATGACCAATTTAGCAGATTTGGGGTGGAATTAAATATAGGAACCCCTCATTTTGTTATACGGTTCCTGCGAATTTAGTTTAACTGTGTATTAGTTCACCAAATATTCACAATATAGAGACTGAGTCGACTCATACCATCAGTAAACGCTACTTTCGTTAGCTCACAGTACTGCATCTACACCCCTAACCTTTCGGATGACATGAGCTTATTTATGGCTTAACCTGGCAGCTATGGGAATCCCTGATCGATATTTGACATGGGTAAGAGCGCTTTATCTCTCACCCCAGGCTAAAGTAAGCTACGAGGGCTTACAGTCTAGGGTTTTTCGTATAAATAGGGGTACAAGACAGGGGTACCCTTTATCCCCCCTTTTGTTTGTCTTGTATCTTGAACCTTTTATCCGAATACTTATGATGAATGAAGGTATCCAGCCACTATTTTGTGGACTTAATGAGCTAAAACTTAATGCCTACGCGGATGACATCGCAATTTTTTCAACAGACCCAGCATGGTCTATCAAATTAATTAATCAAGAGGCTAATAGCTTTGGTGTCTTCTCTGGATACAAATTGAATATTGATAAGACCCAGATTTTGTTGAATTATACACCAGAAACCCCCATAATGGGACATTATTTAGAAACTACTTACCTTGGTGTTCATGTTACTTCTCAGATACAAAGTATCATTAAATTAAATTATGAAGCGCTACTGAATGATACGGCTAAGAAGCTCAAAAAATAGCACAAGCTTCCAATTAGCATTATCGGACGATGCAATATTTTCAAAATGACGATTCTTCACAGATTTCTTTATTTATTTAGATCTATCCCTTTGAAACTTCCTAATTTGTTTTCCAAGAGACTAGATGGTATAGTTGGTTGTTCTATATGGGGGTACAGGTGGGCAAGACGGGCTATAGAATGTTTGAAATATCCATTCAGCCAAGGGGATTTAGCACTTCCTGACTTTAAATTATATTACTGGGATTCATTTACGAGCCAAATCGGTAGCCTTTTTTCCAATAAGGACCAAGATTTCAGCCATAGGCTTTTGCTAAATCAAGACTCTAGTAGATTTCTCTATTGAATACAGGATCCCAATTACTTTAAGAGGGTATGATTTAAGACCCTGAGGAGCATAGCTATGGTTTGGTGAGACATTTCTACTATGTATTCTATGCCGACTTATTTTACTAAGTTCCTGCTTTGGGATAATCCATTTCTTCCAGATATATTTAGAGACAGAATAGCTAAACTATGGGTCAGGTTGGGGATAGATAAACTGGAAGATCTATATGATCTAGAGGGTTTTCGTACTTTTCTAGACTTGCAAGATTCCTTTTCTATACCACGCCAGCATTACTTTAAATATCTTCAACTTAGGTAATATTTTATGAGATCACAAGGACTTAGGGAGGTGGAACCTCATCAATTACTGATCTTTCTACATGAACCTGGTCAGGGGAAATTAATTGGTGCTGCGTATCAAATATACAGCCAGGGAAGCCCTGAACTGAAAAAACTCCTTATCACATAGAATTATAAAAATACGTTTTTAGAGTTTTTACCTTTAAAAAGAAAGGGTACTTTAATCCATGCACAAACAAATTTTGGACACAAAATTGCAAATGTACACAGATCTCTAGCACTAGCTGAACTAGAGATCTGTGACAGAATTTGTCTTAGTGTTAAACAATGTACTGCCCCACTCTCTGGTATTCATCAAGAGAAGTTGCCACAGATTTCTTAGCGTAAAAGAATTTCTCTAGCACTTCTCACAGTGTAAACCCTCTTCCAAATGCATTTGCCATGAAGTTTACAATGCAAAAACTAACTCTCAGGGTGCTTACACAAAGAAATTCAGGGCTGACTCAGGAAGATGTTGTGGGCTAGAAACTCAGAAGATCACAGCACACAAAAATAAAACACAATGAATCAACGTCCAAACAGTGTATTTTCTTTCAAAAGAAAAGGTACTTCAATGCACACACATCTAAATACTATACTCAAAATGACCAATTTAGCAGATTTGGGGTGGAATTAAATATAGGAACCCCTCATTTTGTTATACGGTTCCTGCGAATTTAGTTTAACTGTGTATTAGTTCACCAAATATTCACAATATAGAGACTGAGTCGACTCATACCATCAGTAAACGCTACTTTCGTTAGCTCACAGTACTGCATCTACACCCCTAACCTTTCGGATGACATGAGCTTATTTATGGCTTAACCTGGCAGCTATGGGAATCCCTGATCGATATTTGACATGGGTAAGAGCGCTTTATCTCTCACCCCAGGCTAAAGTAAGCTACGAGGGCTTACAGTCTAGGGTTTTTCTTATAAATAGGGGTACAAGACAGGGGTACCCTTTATCCCCCCTTTTGTTTGTCTTGTATCTTGAACCTTTTATCCGAATACTTATGATGAATGAAGGTATCCAGCCACTATTTTGTGGACTTAATGAGCTAAAACTTAATGCCTACGCGGATGACATCGCAATTTTTTCAACAGACCCAGCATGGTCTATCAAATTAATTAATCAAGAGGCTAATAGCTTTGGTGTCTTCTCTGGATACAAATTGAATATTGATAAGACCCAGATTTTGTTGAATTATACACCAGAAACCCCCATAATGGGACATTATTTAGAAACTACTTACCTTGGTGTTCATGTTACTTCTCAGATACAAAGTATCATTAAATTAAATTATGAAGCGCTACTGAATGATACGGCTAAGAAGCTCAAAAAATAGCACAAGCTTCCAATTAGCATTATCGGACGATGCAATATTTTCAAAATGACGATTCTTCACAGATTTCTTTATTTATTTAGATCTATCCCTTTGAAACTTCCTAATTTGTTTTCCAAGAGACTAGATGGTATAGTTGGTTGTTCTATATGGGGGTACAGGCGGGCAAGACGGGCTATAGAATGTTTGAAATATCCATTCAGCCAAGGGGATTTAGCACTTCCTGACTTTAAATTATATTACTGGGATTCATTTACGAGCCAAATCGGTAGCCTTTTTTCCAATAAGGACCAAGATTTCAGCCATAGGCTTTTGCTAAATCAAGACTCTAGTAGATTTCTCTATTGAATACAGGATCCCAATTACTTTAAGAGGGTATGATTTAAGACCCTGAGGAGCATAGCTATGGTTTGGCGAGACATTTCTACTATGTATTCTGTGCCGACTTATTTTACTAAGTTCCTGCTTTGGGATAATCCATTTCTTCCAGATATATTTAGAGACAGAATAGCTAAACTATGGGTCAGGTTGGGGATAGATAAACTGGAAGATCTATATGATCTAGAGGGTTTTCGTACTTTTCTAGACTTGCAAGATTCCTTTTCTATACCACGCCAGCATTACTTTAAATATCTTCAACTTAGGTAATATTTTATGAGATCACAAGGACTTAGGGAGGTGGAACCTCATCAATTACTGATCTTTCTACATGAACCTGGTCAGGGGAAATTAATTGGTGCTGCGTATCAAATATACAGCCAGGGAAGCCCTGAACTGAAAAAACTCCTTATCACATAGAATTATAAAAATACGTTTTTAGAGTTTTTACCTTTAAAAAGAAAGGGTACTTTAATCCATGCACAAACAAATTTTGGACACAAAATTGCAAATGTACACAGATCTCTAGCACTAGCTGAACTAGAGATCTGTGACAGAATTTGTCTTAGTGTTAAACAATGTACTGCCCCACTCTCTGGTATTCATCAAGAGAAGTTGCCACAGATTTCTTAGCGTAAAAGAATTTCTCTAGCACTTCTCACAGTGTAAACCCTCTTCCAAATGCATTTGCCATGAAGTTTACAATGCAAAAACTAACTCTCAGGGTGCTTACACAAAGAAATCCAGGGCTGACTCAGGAAGATGTTGTGGGCTAGAAACTCAGAAGATCACAGCACACAAAAATAAAACACAATGAATCAACGTCCAAACAGTGTATTTTCTTTCAAAAGAAAAGGTACTTCAATGCACACACATCTAAATACTATACTCAAAATGACCAATTTAGCAGATTTGGGGTGGAATTAAATATAGGAACCCCTCATTTTGTTATACGGTTCCTGCGAATTTAGTTTAACTGTGTATTAGTTCACCAAATATTCACAATATAGAGACTGAGTTGACTCATACCATCAGTAAACGCTACTTTCGTTAGCTCACAGTACTGCATCTACACCCCTAACCTTTCGGATGACATGAGCTTATTTATGGCTTAACCTGGCAGCTATGGGAATCCCTGATCGATATTTGACATGGGTAAGAGCGCTTTATCTCTCACCCCAGGCTAAAGTAAGCTACGAGGGCTTACAGTCTAGGGTTTTTCTTATAAATAGGGGTACAAGACAGGGGTACCCTTTATCCCCCCTTTTGTTTGTCTTGTATCTTGAACCTTTTATCCGAATACTTATGATGAATGAAGGTATCCAGCCACTATTTTGTGGACTTAATGAGCTAAAACTTAATGCCTACGCGGATGACATCGCAATTTTTTCAACAGACCCAGCATGGTCTATCAAATTAATTAATCAAGAGGCTAATAGCTTTGGTGTCTTCTCTGGATACAAATTGAATATTGATAAGACCCAGATTTTGTTGAATTATACACCAGAAACCCCCATAATGGGACATTATTTAGAAACTACTTACCTTGGTGTTCATGTTACTTCTCAGATACAAAGTATCATTAAATTAAATTATGAAGCGCTACTGAATGATACGGCTAAGAAGCTCAAAAAATAGCACAAGCTTCCAATTAGCATTATCGGACGATGCAATATTTTCAAAATGACGATTCTTCACAGATTTCTTTATTTATTTAGATCTATCCCTTTGAAACTTCCTAATTTGTTTTCCAAGAGACTAGATGGTATAGTTGGTTGTTTTATATGGGGGTACAGGCGGGCAAGACGGGCTATAGAATGTTTGAAATATCCATTCAGCCAAGGGGGTTTAGCACTTCCTGACTTTAAATTATATTACTGGGATTCATTTACGAGCCAAATCCGTAGCCTTTTTTCCAATAAGGACCAAGATTTCAGCCATAGGCTTTTGCTAAATCAAGACTCTAGTAGATTTCTCTATTGAATACAGGATCCCAATTACTTTAAGAGGGTATGATTTAAGACCCTGAGGAGCATAGCTATGGTTTGGCGAGACATTTCTACTATGTATTTTGTGCCGACCTATTTTACTAAGTTCCTGCTTTGGGATAATCCATTTCTTCCAGATATATTTAGAGACAGAATAGCTAAACTATGGGTCAGGTTGGGGATAGATAAACTGGAAGATCTATATGATCTAGAGGGTTTTCGTACTTTTCTAGACTTGCAAGATTCCTTTTCTATACCACGCCAGCATTACTTTAAATATCTTCAACTTAGGTAATATTTTATGAGATCACAAGGACTTAGGGAGGTGGAACCTCATCAATTACTGATCTTTCTACATGAACCTGGTCAGGGGAAATTAATTGGTGCTGCGTATCAAATATACAGCCAGGGAAGATTGGATCCTATGGATCTCCTAGCTGAGAAATGGAGTGGAAGTCTTGCGGAGGAGATATCTGGTACAACCCTTGAGACAGCACTATCTACAGCAAAAGAGGCAGTATGGTCTGTTAATTTAAGGCTTCTACAATTTAAAACTATAACTATGCTGTTTTATACACCACAGAGGCCCTCACTGAGGTTATTAGCCTCGACACTGGGGGGAAAATAGGCTGGATACGCGACATTAAGAAAATGTTAACTACAATTGGGGTTTGTGGTTGCTGGCCTAGTCAAGAGCCCCCAAGGAGAGAAGTTCTTAAACGCCTGTACTAGGAATGGGTGGACCAGCGAGAGATCAGTAGACCCAATGTGGACAAATCGACATCTGAGTTCTATTCCCATAAACTAAGTGGATACTATGAGCTTTACCTTGATCTAATCAAAGTACCTAGCGACAGAATGCTCTATATGTATTTTAGGTATGGCTCCCTTCCAGTGGGTAAAGTGATTGCAAAATGGTCCCTAAATAACGTAAAACACTGCCCTAGTTGCAAAGCCCCTGCGGAAAGTAGTGCCCACTTACTGTTTGTCTGCCCGGCATACAAAACATCACGGAAAAATGGCTAAGCCTGATTTGCAGTACAAAAGGGGGTGGTGATGGACGGAGCATCAGAACCAATCAAACACTCACACCCAGTCAACAGATCTGGGTTTGATCCATCACCGTTCTTTAGCCCACTTTGCCACCCCAGTTCAGACATGGCCATATGCAAATCAGTCTGACCCTGTGCCTCATGGGAACAGCCCAGCCCGAACTGCCAAGCCATGCCTTCACTGGACCGGAAACAAGCTTCCTAGGACCGGTTTCTGGCATTTCAGCCGTCTTCAGCCAGGCTTGCTTGAATCCAGTGGCAAAGTGAGCAAGGGACTCACGTCTGAGCATACCCTGCCAACTTATGGCGAACAAAGCGGTACAAAAGGGGGTGGTGATGGACGGAGCATCAGAACCAATCAAACACTCACACCCAGTCAACAGATCTGGGTTTGATCCATCACCGTTCTTTAGCCCACTTTGCCACCCCAGTTCAGACATGGCCATATGCAAATCAGTCTGACCCTGTGCCTCATGGGAACAGCCCAGCCCGAACTGCCAAGCCATGCCTTCACTGGACCGGAAACAAGCTTCCTAGGACCGGTTTCTGGCATTTCAGCCGTCTTCAGCCAGGCTTGCTTGAATCCAGTGGCAAAGTGAGCAAGGGACTCACGTCTGAGCATACCCTGCCAACTTATGGCGAACAAAGCGGTACAAAAGGGGGTGGTGATGGACGGAGCATCAGAACCAATCAAACACTCACACCCAGTCAACAGATCTGGGTTTGATCCATCACCGTTCTTTAGTCCACTTTGCCACCCCAGTTCAGACATGGCCATATGCAAATCAGTCTGACCCTGTGCCTCATGGGAACAGCCCAGCCCGAACTGCCAAGCCATGCCTTCACTGGACCGGAAACAAGCTTCCTAGGACCGGTTTCTGGCATTTCAGCCGTCTTCAGCCAGGCTTGCTTGAATCCAGTGGCAAAGTGAGCAAGGGACTCACGTCTGAGCATACCCTGCCAACTTATGGCGAACAAAGCGGTACAAAAGGGGGTGGTGATGGACGGAGCATCAGAACCAATCAAACACTCACACCCAGTCAACAGATCTGGGTTTGATCCATCACCGTTCTTTAGCCCACTTTGCCACCCCAGTTCAGACATGGCCATATCCAAATCAGTCTGACCCTGTGCCTCATGGGAACAGCCCAGCCCGAACTGCCAAGCCATGCCTTCACTGGACCGGAAACAAGCTTCCTAGGACCGGTTTCTGGCATTTCAGCCGTCTTCAGCCAGGCTTGCTTGAATCCAGTGGCAAAGTGAGCAAGGGACTCACGTCTGAGCATACCCTGCCAACTTATGGCGAACAAAGCGGTACAAAAGGGGGTGGTGATGGACGGAGCATCAGAACCAATCAAACACTCACACCCAGTCAACAGATCTGGGTTTGATCCATCACCGTTCTTTAGCGCACTTTGCCACCCCAGTTCAGACATGGCCATATGCAAATCAGTCTGACCCTGTGCCTCATGGGAACAGCCCAGCCCGAACTGCCAAGCCATGCCTTCACTGGACCGGAAACAAGCTTCCTAGGACCGGTTTCTGGCATTTCAGCCGTCTTCAGCCAGGCTTGCTTGAATCCAGTGGCAAAGTGAGCAAGGGACTCACGTCTGAGCATACCCTGCCAACTTATGGCGAACAAAGCGGTACAAAAGGGGGTGGTGATGGACGGAGCATCAGAACCAATCAAACACTCACACCCAGTCAACAGATCTGGGTTTGATCCATCACCGTTCTTTAGCCCACTTTGCCACCCCAGTTCAGACATGGCCATATGCAAATCAGTCTGACCCTGTGCCTCATGGGAACAGCCCAGCCCGAACTGCCAAGCCATGCCTTCACTGGACCGGAAACAAGCTTCCTAGGACCGGTTTCTGGCATTTCAGCCGTCTTCAGCCAGGCTTGCTTGAATCCAGTGGCAAAGTGAGCAAGGGACTCACGTCTGAGCATACCCTGCCAACTTATGGCGAACAAAGCGGTACAAAAGGGGGTGGTGATGGACGGAGCATCAGAACCAATCAAAGACTCACACCCAGTCAACAGATCTGGGTTTGATCCATCACCGTTCTTTAGCCCACTTTGCCACCCCAGTTCAGACATGGCCATATGCAAATCAGTCTGACCCTGTGCCTCATGGGAACAGCCCAGCCCGAACTGCCAAGCCATGCCTTCACTGGACCGGAAACAAGCTTCCTAGGACCGGTTTCTGGCATTTCAGCCGTCTTCAGCCAGGCTTGCTTGAATCCAGTGGCAAAGTGAGCAAGGGACTCACGTCTGAGCATACCCTGCCAACTTATGGCGAACAAAGCGGTACAAAAGGGGGTGGTGATGGACGGAGCATCAGAACCAATCAAACACTCACACCCAGTCAACAGATCTGGGTTTGATCCATCACCGTTCTTTAGCCCACTTTGCCACCCCAGTTCAGACATGGCCATATGCAAATCAGTCTGACCCTGTGCCTCATGGGAACAGCCCAGCCCGAACTGCCAAGCCATGCCTTCACTGGACCGGAAACAAGCTTCCTAGGACCGGTTTCTGGCATTTCAGCCGTCTTCAGCCAGGCTTGCTTGAATCCAGTGGCAAAGTGAGCAAGGGACTCACGTCTGAGCATACCCTGCCAACTTATGGCGAACAAAGCGGTACAAAAGGGGGTGGTGATGGACGGAGCATCAGAACCAATCAAACACTCACACCCAGTCAACAGATCTGGGTTTGATCCATCACCGTTCTTTAGCCCACTTTGCCACCCCAGTTCAGACATGGCCATATGCAAATCAGTCTGACCCTGTGCCTCATGGGAACAGCCCAGCCCGAACTGCCAAGCCATGCCTTCACTGGACCGGAAACAAGCTTCCTAGGACCGGTTTCTGGCATTTCAGCCGTCTTCAGCCAGGCTTGCTTGAATCCAGTGGCAAAGTGAGCAAGGGACTCACGTCTGAGCATACCCTGCCAACTTATGGCGAACAAAGTGGTACAAAAGGGGGTGGTGATGGACGGAGCATCAGAACCAATCAAACACTCACACCCAGTCAACAGATCTGGGTTTGATCCATCACCGTTCTTTAGCCCACTTTGCCACCCCAGTTCAGACATGGCCATATGCAAATCAGTCTGACCCTGTGCCTCATGGGAACAGCCCAGCCCGAACTGCCAAGCCATGCCTTCACTGGACCGGAAACAAGCTTCCTAGGACCGGTTTCTGGCATTTCAGCCGTCTTCAGCCAGGCTTGCTTGAATCCAGTGGCAAAGTGAGCAAGGGACTCACGTCTGAGCATACCCTGCCAACTTATGGCGAACAAAGCGGTACAAAAGGGGGTGGTGATGGACGGAGCATCAGAACCAATCAAACACTCACACCCAGTCAACAGATCTGGGTTTGATCCATCACCGTTCTTTAGCCCACTTTGCCACCCCAGTTCAGACATGGCCATATGCAAATCAGTCTGACCCTGTGCCTCATGGGAACAGCCCAGCCCGAACTGCCAAGCCATGCCTTCACTGGACCGGAAACAAGCTTCCTAGGACCGGTTTCTGGCATTTCAGCCGTCTTCAGCCAGGCTTGCTTGAATCCAGTGGCAAAGTGAGCAAGGGACTCACGTCTGAGCATACCCTGCCAACTTATGGCGAACAAAGCGGTACAAAAGGGGGTGGTGATGGACGGAGCATCAGAACCAATCAAACACTCACACCCAGTCAACAGATCTGGGTTTGATCCATCACCGTTCTTTAGCCCACTTTGCCACCCCAGTTCAGACATGGCCATATGCAAATCAGTCTGACCCTGTGCCTCATGGGAACAGCCCAGCCCGAACTGCCAAGCCATGCCTTCACTGGACCGGAAACAAGCTTCCTAGGACCGGTTTCTGGCATTTCAGCCGTCTTCAGCCAGGCTTGCTTGAATCCAGTGGCAAAGTGAGCAAGGGACTCACGTCTGAGCATACCCTGCCAACTTATGGCGAACAAAGCGGTACAAAAGGGGGTGGTGATGGACGGAGCATCAGAACCAATCAAACACTCACACCCAGTCAACAGATCTGGGTTTGATCCATCACCGTTCTTTAGCCCACTTTGCCACCCCAGTTCAGACATGGCCATATGCAAATCAGTCTGACCCTGTGCCTCATGGGAACAGCCCAGCCCGAACTGCCAAGCCATGCCTTCACTGGACCGGAAACAAGCTTCCTAGGACTGGTTTCTGGCATTTCAGCCGTCTTCAGCCAGGCTTGCTTGAATCCAGTGGCAAAGTGAGCAAGGGACTCACGTCTGAGCATACCCTGCCAACTTATGGCGAACAAAGCGGTACAAAAGGGGGTGGTGATGGACGGAGCATCAGAACCAATCAAACACTCACACCCAGTCAACAGATCTGGGTTTGATCCATCACCGTTCTTTAGCCCACTTTGCCACCCCAATTCAGACATGGCCATATGCAAATCAGTCTGACCCTGTGCCTCATGGGAACAGCCCAGCCCGAACTGCCAAGCCATGCCTTCACTGGACCGGAAACAAGCTTCCTAGGACCGGTTTCTGGCATTTCAGCCGTCTTCAGCCAGGCTTGCTTGAATCCAGTGGCAAAGTGAGCAAGGGACTCACGTCTGAGCATACCCTGCCAACTTATGGCGAACAAAGCGGTACAAAAGGGGGTGGTGATGGACGGAGCATCAGAACCAATCAAACACTCACACCCAGTCAACAGATCTGGGTTTGATCAATCACCGTTCTTTAGCCCACTTTGCCACCCCAGTTCAGACATGGCCATATGCAAATCAGTCTGACCCTGTGCCTCATGGGAACAGCCCAGCCCGAACTGCCAAGCCATGCCTTCACTGGACCGGAAACAAGCTTCCTAGGACCGGTTTCTGGCATTTCAGCCGTCTTCAGCCAGGCTTGCTTGAATCCAGTGGCAAAGTGAGCAAGGGACTTTGCCACTGGATTCAAGCAAGCCTGGCTGAAGACGGCTGAAATGCCAGAAACCGGTCCTAGGAAGCTTGTTTCCGGTCCAGGGAAGGCATGGCTTGGCAGTTCGGGCTGGACTCTTCCCGTGAGGCACAGGGTCAGACTGATTTGCATATGGCCATGTCTGAACTGGGGTGGCAGAGTGGGCTAAAGAACGGTGATGGATCAAACCCAGATCTGTTGACTGGGTGAGAGTGTTTGATTGGTTCTGATGCTCTGTCCATCACCACCCCCTTTTGTACCGCTTTGTTCGCCATAAGTTGGCAGGGTATGCTCAGACGTGAGTCCCTTGCTCACTTTGCCACTGGATTCAAGCAAGCCTGGCTGAAGACGGCTGAAATGCCAGAAACCGGTCCTAGGAAGCTTGTTTCCGGTCCAGGGAAGGCATGGCTTGGCAGTTCGGGCTGGACTGTTCCCATGAGGCACAGGGTCAGACTGATTTGCATATGGCCATGTCTGAACTGGGGTGGCAGAGTGGGCTAAAGAACGGTGATGGATCAAACCCAGATCTGTTGACTGGGTGAGAGTGTTTGATTGGTTCTGATGCTCTGTCCATCACCACCCCCTTTTGTACCACTTTGTTCGCCATAAGTTGGCAGGGTATGCTCAGACGTGAGTCCCTTGCTCACTTTGCCACTGGATTCAAGCAAGCCTGGCTGAAGACGGCTGAAATGCCAGAAACCGGTCCTAGGAAGCTTGTTTCCGGTCCAGGGAAGGCATGGCTTGGCAGTTCGGGCTGGACTGTTCCCATGAGGCACAGGGTCAGACTGATTTACATATGGCCATGTCTGAACTGGGGTGGCAGAGTGGGCTAAAGAACGGTGATGGATCAAACCCAGATCTGTTGACTGGGTGAGAGTGTTTGATTGGTTCTGATGCTCTGTCCATCACCACCCCCTTTTGTACCGCTTTGTTCGCCATAAGTTGGCAGGGTATGCTCAGACGTGAGTCCCTTGCTCACTTTGCCACTGGATTCAAGCAAGCCTGGCTGAAGACGGCTGAAATGCCAGAAACCGGTCCTAGGAAGCTTGTTTCCGGTCCAGGGAAGGCATGGCTTGGCAGTTCGGGCTGGACTGTTCCCATGAGGCACAGGGTCAGACTGATTTGCATATGGCCATGTCTGAACTGGGGTGGCAGAGTGGGCTAAAGAACGGTGATGGATCAAACCCAGATCTGTTGACTGGGTGAGAGTGTTTGATTGGTTCTGATGCTCTGTCCATCACCACCCCCTTTTGTACCGCTTTGTTCGCCATAAGTTGGCAGGGTATGCTCAGACGTGAGTCCCTTGCTCACTTTGCCACTGGATTCAAGCAAGCCTGGCTGAAGACGGCTGAAATGCCAGAAACCGGTCCTAGGAAGCTTGTTTCCGGTCCAGGGAAGGCATGGCTTGGCAGTTCGGGCTGGACTGTTCCCATGAGGCACAGGGTCAGACTGATTTGCATATGGCCATGTCTGAACTGGGGTGGCAGAGTGGGCTCAAGAACGGTGATGGATCAAACCCAGATCTGTTGACTGGGTGAGAGTGTTTGATTGGTTCTGATGCTCTGTCCATCACCACCCCCTTTTGTACCGCTTTGTTCGCCATAAGTTGGCAGGGTATGCTCAGACGTGAGTCCCTTGCTCACTTTGCCACTGGATTCTAGCAAGCCTGGCTGAAGACGGCTGAAATGCCAGAAACCGGTCCTAGGAAGCTTGTTTCCGGTCCAGGGAAGGCATGGCTTGGCAGTTCGGGCTGGACTGTTCCCATGAGGCACAGGGTCAGACTGATTTGCATATGGCCATGTCTGAACTGGGGTGGCAGAGTGGGCTAAAGAACGGTGATGGATCAAACCCAGATCTGTTGACTGGGTGAGAGTGTTTGATTGGTTCTGATGCTCTGTCCATCACCACCCCCTTTTGTACCGCTTTGTTCGCCATAAGTTGGCAGGGTATGCTCAGACGTGAGTCCCTTGCTCACTTTGCCACTGGATTCAAGCAAGCCTGGCTGAAGACGGCTGAAATGCCAGAAACCGGTCCTAGGAAGCTTGTTTCCGGTCCAGGGAAGGCATGGCTTGGCAGTTCGGGCTGGACTGTTCCCATGAGGCACAGGGTCAGACTGATTTGCATATGGCCATGTCTGAACTGGGGTGGCAGAGTGGGCTAAAGAACGGTGATGGATCAAACCCAGATCTGTTGACTGGGTGAGAGTGTTTGATTGGTTCTGATGCTCTGTCCATCACCACCCCCTTTTGTACCGCTTTGTTCGCCATAAGTTGGCAGGGTATGCTCAGACGTGAGTCCCTTGCTCACTTTGCCACTGGATTCAAGCAAGCCTGGCTGAAGACGGCTGAAATGCCAGAAACCGGTCCTAGGAAGCTTGTTTCCGGTCCAGGGAAGGCATGGCTTGGCAGTTCGGGCTGGACTGTTCCCATGAGGCACAGGGTCAGACTGATTTGCATATGGCCATGTCTGAACTGGGGTGGCAGAGTGGGCTAAAGAACGGTGATGGATCAAACCCAGATCTGTTGACTGGGTGAGAGTGTTTGATTGGTTCTGATGCTCTGTTCATCACCACCCCCTTTTGTACCGCTTTGTTCGCCATAAGTTGGCAGGGTATGCTCAGACGTGAGTCCCTTGCTCACTTTGCCACTGGATTCAAGCAAGCCTGGCTGAAGACGGCTGAAATGCCAGAAACCGGTCCTAGGAAGCTTGTTTCCGGTCCAGGGAAGGCATGGCTTGGCAGTTCGGGCTGGACTGTTCCCATGAGGCACAGGGTCAGACTGATTTGCATATGGCCATGTCTGAACTGGGGTGGCAGAGTGGGCTAAAGAACGGTGATGGATCAAACCCAGATCTGTTGACTGGGTGAGAGTGTTTGATTGGTTCTGATGCTCTGTCCATCACCACCCCCTTTTGTACCGCTTTGTTCGCCATAAGTTGGCAGGGTATGCTCAGACGTGAGTCCCTTGCTCACTTTGCCACTGGATTCAAGCAAGCCTGGCTGAAGACGGCTGAAATGCCAGAAACCGGTCCTAGGAAGCTTGTTTCCGGTCCAGGGAAGGCATGGCTTGGCAGTTCGGGCTGGACTGTTCCCATGAGGCACAGGGTCAGACTGATTTGCATATGGCCATGTCTGAACTGGGGTGGCAGAGTGGGCTCAAGAACGGTGATGGATCAAACCCAGATCTGTTGACTGGGTGAGAGTGTTTGATTGGTTCTGATGCTCTGTCCATCACCACCCCCTTTTGTACCGCTTTGTTCGCCATAAGTTGGCAGGGTATGCTCAGACGTGAGTCCCTTGCTCACTTTGCCACTGGATTCAAGCAAGCCTGGCTGAAGACGGCTGAAATGCCAGAAACCGGTCCTAGGAAGCTTGTTTCCGGTCCAGGGAAGGCATGGCTTGGCAGTTCGGGCTGGACTGTTCCCATGAGGCACAGGGTCAGACTGATTTGCATATGGCCATGTCTGAACTGGGGTGGCAGAGTGGGCTAAAGAACGGTGATGGATCAAACCCAGATCTGTTGACTGGGTGAGAGTGTTTGATTGGTTCTGATGCTCTGTCCATCACCACCCCCTTTTGTACCGCTTTGTTCGCCATAAGTTGGCAGGGTATGCTCAGACGTGAGTCCCTTGCTCACTTTGCCACTGGATTCAAGCAAGCCTGGCTGAAGACGGCTGAAATGCCAGAAACCGGTCCTAGGAAGCTTGTTTCCGGTCCAGGGAAGGCATGGCTTGGCAGTTCGGGCTGGACTGTTCCCATGAGGCACAGGGTCAGACTGATTTGCATATGGCCATGTCTGAACTGGGGTGGCAGAGTGGGCTAAAGAACGGTGATGGATCAAACCCAGATCTGTTGACTGGGTGAGAGTGTTTGATTGGTTCTGATGCTCTGTTCATCACCACCCCCTTTTGTACCGCTTTGTTCGCCATAAGTTGGCAGGGTATGCTCAGACGTGAGTCCCTTGCTCACTTTGCCACTGGATTCAAGCAAGCCTGGCTGAAGACGGCTGAAATGCCAGAAACCGGTCCTAGGAAGCTTGTTTCCGGTCCAGGGAAGGCATGGCTTGGCAGTTCGGGCTGGACTGTTCCCATGAGGCACAGGGTCAGACTGATTTGCATATGGCCATGTCTGAACTGGGGTGGCAGAGTGGGCTAAAGAACGGTGATGGATCAAACCCAGATCTGTTGACTGGGTGAGAGTGTTTGATTGGTTCTGATGCTCTGTCCATCACCACCCCCTTTTGTACCGCTTTGTTCGCCATAAGTTGGCAGGGTATGCTCAGACGTGAGTCCCTTGCTCACTTTGCCACTGGATTCAAGCAAGCCTGGCTGAAGACGGCTGAAATGCCAGAAACCGGTCCTAGGAAGCTTGTTTCCGGTCCAGTGAAGGCATGGCTTGGCAGTTCGGGCTGGGCTGTTCCCATGAGGCACAGGGTCAGACTGATTTGCATATGGCCATGTCTGAACTGGGGTGGCAAAGTGCGCTAAAGAACGGTGATGGATCAAACCCAGATCTGTTGACTGGGTGTGAGTGTTTGATTGGTTCTGATGCTCCGTCCATCACCACCCCCTTTTGTACCGCTTTGTTCGCCATAAGTTGGCAGGGTATGCTCAGACGTGAGTCCCTTGCTCACTTTGCCACTGGATTCAAGCAAGCCTGGCTGAAGACGGCTGAAATGCCAGAAACCGGTCCTAGGAAGCTTGTTTCCGGTCCAGGGAAGGCATGGCTTGGCAGTTCGGGCTGGACTGTTCCCATGAGGCACAGGGTCAGACTGATTTGCATATGGCCATGTCTGAACTGGGGTGGCAGAGTGGGCTCAAGAACGGTGATGGATCAAACCCAGATCTGTTGACTGGGTGAGAGTGTTTGATTGGTTCTGATGCTCTGTCCATCACCACCCCCTTTTGTACCGCTTTGTTCGCCATAAGTTGGCAGGGTATGCTCAGACGTGAGTCCCTTGCTCACTTTGCCACTGGATTCTAGCAAGCCTGGCTGAAGACGGCTGAAATGCCAGAAACCGGTCCTAGGAAGCTTGTTTCCGGTCCAGGGAAGGCATGGCTTGGCAGTTCGGGCTGGACTGTTCCCATGAGGCACAGGGTCAGACTGATTTGCATATGGCCATGTCTGAACTGGGGTGGCAGAGTGGGCTAAAGAACGGTGATGGATCAAACCCAGATCTGTTGACTGGGTGAGAGTGTTTGATTGGTTCTGATGCTCTGTCCATCACCACCCCCTTTTGTACCGCTTTGTTCGCCATAAGTTGGCAGGGTATGCTCAGACGTGAGTCCCTTGCTCACTTTGCCACTGGATTCAAGCAAGCCTGGCTGAAGACGGCTGAAATGCCAGAA
This sequence comes from Triturus cristatus, assembly GCF_964204655.1. Classification (NCBI taxonomy): domain Eukaryota; kingdom Metazoa; phylum Chordata; class Amphibia; order Caudata; family Salamandridae; genus Triturus; species Triturus cristatus. Next base: position 683,980,283 of record NC_140585.1, on the reverse strand, counting down.
ACCGGTCCTAGGAAGCTTGTTTCCGGTCCAGGGAAGGCATGGCTTGGCAGTTCGGGCTGGACTGTTCCCATGAGGCACAGGGTCAGACTGATTTGCATATGGCCATGTCTGAACTGGGGTGGCAGAGTGGGCTAAAGAACGGTGATGGATCAAACCCAGATCTGTTGACTGGGTGAGAGTGTTTGATTGGTTCTGATGCTCTGTCCATCACCACCCCCTTTTGTACCGCTTTGTTCGCCATAAGTTGGCAGGGTATGCTCAGACGTGAGTCCCTTGCTCACTTTGCCACTGGATTCAAGCAAGCCTGGCTGAAGACGGCTGAAATGCCAGAAACCGGTCCTAGGAAGCTTGTTTCCGGTCCAGGGAAGGCATGGCTTGGCAGTTCGGGCTGGACTGTTCCCATGAGGCACAGGGTCAGACTGATTTGCATATGGCCATGTCTGAACTGGGGTGGCAGAGTGGGCTAAAGAACGGTGATGGATCAAACCCAGATCTGTTGACTGGGTGAGAGTGTTTGATTGGTTCTGATGCTCTGTCCATCACCACCCCCTTTTGTACCGCTTTGTTCGCCATAAGTTGGCAGGGTATGCTCAGACGTGAGTCCCTTGCTCACTTTGCCACTGGATTCAAGCAAGCCTGGCTGAAGACGGCTGAAATGCCAGAAACCGGTCCTAGGAAGCTTGTTTCCGGTCCAGGGAAGGCATGGCTTGGCAGTTCGGGCTGGACTGTTCCCATGAGGCACAGGGTCAGACTGATTTGCACATGGCCATGTCTGAACTGGGGTGGCAGAGTGGGCTAAAGAACGGTGATGGATCAAACCCAGATCTGTTGACTGGGTGAGAGTGTTTGATTGGTTCTGATGCTCTGTCCATCACCACCCCCTTTTAAGCCTGATTTGCAGGCAGCTTGGAACACGGGAGCTCCACGTTGCACTCCGTATTCTCAAGTCAGATTCTAGACCTTTTTTATCCTGTTGTGTGGCAAAGTACCTGGGGCAAGCTTGGCTGATACGCTGGAAGGCGTTTTGCCAGGAAAATATAGCTTTCATTGCACAGATAACTGCTAAGACCTCTTAGCCTCAATAGCATTCCTGCTAAATATCACCATGCACAAGCACTTTATTTCTTTTTAATCCTTGATATCTAGCACAAGAAAATGAAATTAAAAGTCTCCCCATGTATTGCACTGTGTTTAAACAAAATGATGAGATACTGTTTGTTTTATAAACAGATTTTAGGATGATCAAATGTATATTTATTATTTGATCTTCTTTTACCTATACTTATTTTATTGGCTATGTTATCTTTGTTCTATGTTGCTTTTATGACTTTTCATATTGAAATAAAGTCATAAAGCTTGTTATGATGATATACACCAGATAAGGTAGCCAGGTGGGGACAAATGACCACTTATCATTTAAGCAATAGGCATGGCCATATGCAAATCAGTCTGACCCTGTGCCTCATGGGAACAGCCCAGCCCGAACTGCCAAGCCATGCCTTCACTGGACCGGAAACAAGCTTCCTAGGACCGGTTTCTGGCATTTCAGCCGTCTTCAGCCAGGCTTGCTTGAATCCAGTGGCAAAGTGAGCAAGGGACTCACGTCTGAGCATACCCTGCCAACTTATGGCGAACAAAGCGGTACAAAAGGGGGTGGTGATGGACGGAGCATCAGAACCAATCAAACACTCACACCCAGTCAACAGATCTGGGTTTGATCCATCACCGTTCTTTAGCCCACTTTGCCACCCCAGTTCAGACATGGCCATATGCAAATCAGTCTGACCCTGTGCCTCATGGGAACAGCCCAGCCCGAACTGCCAAGCCATGCCTTCACTGGACCGGAAACAAGCTTCCTAGGACCGGTTTCTGGCATTTCAGCCGTCTTCAGCCAGGCTTGCTTGAATCCAGTGGCAAAGTGAGCAAGGGACTCACGTCTGAGCATACCCTGCCAACTTATGGCGAACAAAGCGGTACAAAAGGGGGTGGTGATGGACGGAGCATCAGAACCAATCAAACACTCACACCCAGTCAACAGATCTGGGTTTGATCCATCACCGTTCTTTAGCCCACTTTGCCACCCCAGTTCAGACATGGCCATATGCAAATCAGTCTGACCCTGTGCCTCATGGGAACAGCCCAGCCCGAACTGCCAAGCCATGCCTTCACTGGACCGGAAACAAGCTTCCTAGGACCGGTTTCTGGCATTTCAGCCGTCTTCAGCCAGGCTTGCTTGAATCCAGTGGCAAAGTGAGCAAGGGACTCACGTCTGAGCATACCCTGCCAACTTATGGCGAACAAAGCGGTACAAAAGGGGGTGGTGATGGACGGAGCATCAGAACCAATCAAACACTCACACCCAGTCAACAGATCTGGGTTTGATCCATCACCGTTCTTTAGCCCACTTTGCCACCCCAATTCAGACATGGCCATATGCAAATCAGTCTGACCCTGTGCCTCATGGGAACAGCCCAGCCCGAACTGCCAAGCCATGCCTTCACTGGACCGGAAACAAGCTTCCTAGGACCGGTTTCTGGCATTTCAGCCGTCTTCAGCCAGGCTTGCTTGAATCCAGTGGCAAAGTGAGCAAGGGACTCACGTCTGAGCATACCCTGCCAACTTATGGCGAACAAAGCGGTACAAAAGGGGGTGGTGATGGACGGAGCATCAGAACCAATCAAACACTCACACCCAGTCAACAGATCTGGGTTTGATCAATCACCGTTCTTTAGCCCACTTTGCCACCCCAGTTCAGACATGGCCATATGCAAATCAGTCTGACCCTGTGCCTCATGGGAACAGCCCAGCCCGAACTGCCAAGCCATGCCTTCACTGGACCGGAAACAAGCTTCCTAGGACCGGTTTCTGGCATTTCAGCCGTCTTCAGCCAGGCTTGCTTGAATCCAGTGGCAAAGTGAGCAAGGGACTTTGCCACTGGATTCAAGCAAGCCTGGCTGAAGACGGCTGAAATGCCAGAAACCGGTCCTAGGAAGCTTGTTTCCGGTCCAGGGAAGGCATGGCTTGGCAGTTCGGGCTGGACTGTTCCCGTGAGGCACAGGGTCAGACTGATTTGCATATGGCCATGTCTGAACTGGGGTGGCAGAGTGGGCTAAAGAACGGTGATGGATCAAACCCAGATCTGTTGACTGGGTGAGAGTGTTTGATTGGTTCTGATGCTCTGTCCATCACCACCCCCTTTTGTACCGCTTTGTTCGCCATAAGTTGGCAGGGTATGCTCAGACGTGAGTCCCTTGCTCACTTTGCCACTGGATTCAAGCAAGCCTGGCTGAAGACGGCTGAAATGCCAGAAACCGGTCCTAGGAAGCTTGTTTCCGGTCCAGGGAAGGCATGGCTTGGCAGTTCGGGCTGGACTGTTCCCATGAGGCACAGGGTCAGACTGATTTGCATATGGCCATGTCTGAACTGGGGTGGCAGAGTGGGCTAAAGAACGGTGATGGATCAAACCCAGATCTGTTGACTGGGTGAGAGTGTTTGATTGGTTCTGATGCTCTGTCCATCACCACCCCCTTTTGTACCGCTTTGTTCGCCATAAGTTGGCAGGGTATGCTCAGACGTGAGTCCCTTGCTCACTTTGCCACTGGATTCAAGCAAGCCTGGCTGAAGACGGCTGAAATGCCAGAAACCGGTCCTAGGAAGCTTGTTTCCGGTCCAGGGAAGGCATGGCTTGGCAGTTCGGGCTGGACTGTTCCCATGAGGCACAGGGTCAGACTGATTTGCATATGGCCATGTCTGAACTGGGGTGGCAGAGTGGGCTAAAGAACGGTGATGGATCAAACCCAGATCTGTTGACTGGGTGAGAGTGTTTGATTGGTTCTGATGCTCTGTCCATCACCACCCCCTTTTGTACCGCTTTGTTCGCCATAAGTTGGCAGGGTATGCTCAGACGTGAGTCCCTTGCTCACTTTGCCACTGGATTCAAGCAAGCCTGGCTGAAGACGGCTGAAATGCCAGAAACCGGTCCTAGGAAGCTTGTTTCCGGTCCAGGGAAGGCATGGCTTGGCAGTTCGGGCTGGACTGTTCCCATGAGGCACAGGGTCAGACTGATTTGCATATGGCCATGTCTGAACTGGGGTGGCAGAGTGGGCTAAAGAACGGTGATGGATCAAACCCAGATCTGTTGACTGGGTGAGAGTGTTTGATTGGTTCTGATGCTCTGTCCATCACCACCCCCTTTTGTACCGCTTTGTTCGCCATAAGTTGGCAGGGTATGCTCAGACGTGAGTCCCTTGCTCACTTTGCCACTGGATTCAAGCAAGCCTGGCTGAAGACGGCTGAAATGCCAGAAACCGGTCCTAGGAAGCTTGTTTCCGGTCCAGGGAAGGCATGGCTTGGCAGTTCGGGCTGGACTGTTCCCATGAGGCACAGGGTCAGACTGATTTGCATATGGCCATGTCTGAACTGGGGTGGCAGAGTGGGCTCAAGAACGGTGATGGATCAAACCCAGATCTGTTGACTGGGTGAGAGTGTTTGATTGGTTCTGATGCTCTGTCCATCACCACCCCCTTTTGTACCGCTTTGTTCGCCATAAGTTGGCAGGGTATGCTCAGACGTGAGTCCCTTGCTCACTTTGCCACTGGATTCTAGCAAGCCTGGCTGAAGACGGCTGAAATGCCAGAAACCGGTCCTAGGAAGCTTGTTTCCGGTCCAGGGAAGGCATGGCTTGGCAGTTCGGGCTGGACTGTTCCCATGAGGCACAGGGTCAGACTGATTTGCATATGGCCATGTCTGAACTGGGGTGGCAGAGTGGGCTAAAGAACGGTGATGGATCAAACCCAGATCTGTTGACTGGGTGAGAGTGTTTGATTGGTTCTGATGCTCTGTCCATCACCACCCCCTTTTGTACCGCTTTGTTCGCCATAAGTTGGCAGGGTATGCTCAGACGTGAGTCCCTTGCTCACTTTGCCACTGGATTCAAGCAAGCCTGTCTGAAGACGGCTGAAATGCCAGAAACCGGTCCTAGGAAGCTTGTTTCCGGTCCAGGGAAGGCATGGCTTGGCAGTTCGGGCTGGACTGTTCCCATGAGGCACAGGGTCAGACTGATTTGCATATGGCCATGTCTGAACTGGGGTGGCAGAGTGGGCTAAAGAACGGTGATGGATCAAACCCAGATCTGTTGACTGGGTGAGAGTGTTTGATTGGTTCTGATGCTCTGTCCATCACCACCCCCTTTTGTACCGCTTTGTTCGCCATAAGTTGGCAGGGTATGCTCAGACGTGAGTCCCTTGCTCACTTTGCCACTGGATTCAAGCAAGCCTGGCTGAAGACGGCTGAAATGCCAGAAACCGGTCCTAGGAAGCTTGTTTCCGGTCCAGGGAAGGCATGGCTTGGCAGTTCGGGCTGGACTGTTCCCATGAGGCACAGGGTCAGACTGATTTGCATATGGCCATGTCTGAACTGGGGTGGCAGAGTGGGCTAAAGAACGGTGATGGATCAAACCCAGATCTGTTGACTGGGTGAGAGTGTTTGATTGGTTCTGATGCTCTGTCCATCACCACCCCCTTTTGTACCGCTTTGTTCGCCATAAGTTGGCAGGGTATGCTCAGACGTGAGTCCCTTGCTCACTTTGCCACTGGATTCAAGCAAGCCTGGCTGAAGACGGCTGAAATGCCAGAAACCGGTCCTAGGAAGCTTGTTTCCGGTCCAGGGAAGGCATGGCTTGGCAGTTCGGGCTGGACTGTTCCCATGAGGCACAGGGTCAGACTGATTTGCATATGGCCATGTCTGAACTGGGGTGGCAGAGTGGGCTAAAGAACGGTGATGGATCAAACCCAGATCTGTTGACTGGGTGAGAGTGTTTGATTGGTTCTGATGCTCTGTCCATCACCACCCCCTTTTGTACCGCTTTGTTCGCCATAAGTTGGCAGGGTATGCTCAGACGTGAGTCCCTTGCTCACTTTGCCACTGGATTCAAGCAAGCCTGGCTGAAGACGGCTGAAATGCCAGAAACCGGTCCTAGGAAGCTTGTTTCCGGTCCAGGGAAGGCATGGCTTGGCAGTTCGGGCTGGACTGTTCCCATGAGGCACAGGGTCAGACTGATTTGCATATGGCCATGTCTGAACTGGGGTGGCAGAGTGGGCTAAAGAACGGTGATGGATCAAACCCAGATCTGTTGACTGGGTGAGAGTGTTTGATTGGTTCTGATGCTCTGTCCATCACCACCCCCTTTTGTACCGCTTTGTTCGCCATAAGTTGGCAGGGTATGCTCAGACGTGAGTCCCTTGCTCACTTTGCCACTGGATTCAAGCAAGCCTGGCTGAAGACGGCTGAAATGCCAGAAACCGGTCCTAGGAAGCTTGTTTCCGGTCCAGGGAAGGCATGGCTTGGCAGTTCGGGCTGGACTGTTCCCATGAGGCACAGGGTCAGACTGATTTGCATATGGCCATGTCTGAACTGGGGTGGCAGAGTGGGCTAAAGAATGGTGATGGATCAAACCCAGATCTGTTGACTGGGTGAGAGTGTTTGATTGGTTCTGATGCTCTGTCCATCACCACCCCCTTTTGTACCGCTTTGTTCGCCATAAGTTGGCAGGGTATGCTCAGACGTGAGTCCCTTGCTCACTTTGCCACTGGATTCAAGCAAGCCTGGCTGAAGACGGCTGAAATGCCAGAAACCGGTCCTAGGAAGCTTGTTTCCGGTCCAGGGAAGGCATGGCTTGGCAGTTCGGGCTGGACTGTTCCCATGAGGCACAGGGTCAGACTGATTTGCATATGGCCATGTCTGAACTGGGGTGGCAGAGTGGGCTAAAGAACGGTGATGGATCAAACCCAGATCTGTTGACTGGGTGAGAGTGTTTGATTGGTTCTGATGCTCTGTCCATCACCACCCCCTTTTGTACCGCTTTGTTCGCCATAAGTTGGCAGGGTATGCTCAGACGTGAGTCCCTTGCTCACTTTGCCACTGGATTCAAGCAAGCCTGGCTGAAGACGGCTGAAATGCCAGAAACCGGTCCTAGGAAGCTTGTTTCCGGTCCAGGGAAGGCATGGCTTGGCAGTTCGGGCTGGACTGTTCCCATGAGGCACAGGGTCAGACTGATTTGCATATGGCCATGTCTGAACTGGGGTGGCAGAGTGGGCTAAAGAACGGTGATGGATCAAACCCAGATCTGTTGACTGGGTGAGAGTGTTTGATTGGTTCTGATGCTCTGTCCATCACCACCCCCTTTTGTACCGCTTTGTTCGCCATAAGTTGGCAGGGTATGCTCAGACGTGAGTCCCTTGCTCACTTTGCCACTGGATTCAAGCAAGCCTGGCTGAAGACGGCTGAAATGCCAGAAACCGGTCCTAGGAAGCTTGTTTCCGGTCCAGGGAAGGCATGGCTTGGCAGTTCGGGCTGGACTGTTCCCATGAGGCACAGGGTCAGACTGATTTGCATATGGCCATGTCTGAACTGGGGTGGCAGAGTGGGCTAAAGAACGGTGATGGATCAAACCCAGATCTGTTGACTGGGTGAGAGTGTTTGATTGGTTCTGATGCTCTGTCCATCACCACCCCCTTTTAAGCCTGATTTGCAGGCAGCTTGGAACACGGGAGCTCCACGTTGCACTCCGTATTCTCAAGTCAGATTCTAGACCTTTTTTATCCTGTTGTGTGGCAAAGTACCTGGGGCAAGCTTGGCTGATACGCTGGAAGGCGTTTGCCAGGAAAATATAGCTTTCATTGCACAGATAACTGCTAAGACCTCTTAGCCTCAATAGCATTCCTGCTAAATATCACCATGCACAAGCACTTTATTTCTTTTTAATCCTTGATATCTAGCACAAGAAAATGAAATTAAAAGTCTCCCCATGTATTGCACTGTGTTTAAACAAAATGATGAGATACTGTTTGTTTTATAAACAGATTTTAGGATGATCAAATGTATATTTATTATTTGATCTTCTTTTACCTATACTTATTTTATTGGCTATGTTATCTTTGTTCTATGTTGCTTTTATGACTTTTCATATTGAAATAAAGTCATAAAGCTTGTTATGATGATATACACCAGATAAGGTAGCCAGGTGGGGACAAATGACCACTTATCATTTAAGCAATAGGACGGAGTGCCCTAAATGTGGGGAATATGGAGCAAATATTGTCCATATGTTTGCTGAGTGCCCTATGCTAGTGGCCTTTTGACAAGAGGTTCTGAATGTACTAAGAAACCGACTTGGGTTGGAAGTGGTCTTTACCATAACCGAGATAATGCTGGGCTACAGAGAAAATGCTGACAGAGGTAAGAGAGCTTTGTTAACTATAGTTATAGTCTCTGCAAGATTAGCTATAGCCTGGCCATGTAACGTAATGGAGAGGTGGGGTATCTTTACGGAAATGTTTGAGCGTGAAAAATCTCTGGCTAGGGTCAGAGGTCTTAAGGCACTACGGAAATTTAAGTCTATTTGGCACAGTATGATTCAGGAATAAGGTGCTAAAAAAATGAAAATAAATTATGGTCTGCCTTTTCACTGCTTATTATTTAGTTAATCTTCTGTTTTCTGGCTAATGAAGTGCTGTTGTACGGCTACCATTCCCCTAGAAAAATTAAATGTAAATGAAAAAATATGTACCAGGTTATCGCTATTGTATGGATACTTTGAGTTTGAATCCTTTGCAAAATAAAAAATAATTAAAAAAATTTAAAAAATAAACCCCTAACTTTCCAGCATTATAGATGTTTTTGAGAACCTGGAACATGACTACTCCGATTCCCAAGGAGTTTGTGGAAACAGACCTAACCCTTTCATTTGTCACTTTTTTAATGTCCAAGGAGTCACAAAGAAAAGATATGAGAGTATGTTTTCAAATGTTTATTGAAAAGTTCTCATCTATGTAAATAAAACATGAGTTGTGATTATTAGACAGATGAGACACACTATTGTTATGAGCATTATTAGAATTGTGCAAAATACAGACAGTTCATTCATGTTAATTGTTCCTAATGTTACTCCTATCGATCACTAATACCGGTATACTAGCGAGAGCCTATAGGGAGTACCTTTCTTAAACCTGTTGGAATAAACTAACCCCATAACTTGCTATAATGTGTCAGTAAACCAGCCTCAGTGCATTAACGAATACACCCTGTCTGAGTATGCGGGTCTGCACACTCTTTTTACACAGCTATCTTCTTTCTTGGGATGAAGGTTGGGGCCTGCAAACCTGCATCTCAGTCACAGCTCACAACAGTTTCCATGATAACTTTAGCATGAAGTGCCGCTCACTCAATTCTGCATGGACCCTGTTTAAATAATAAAGCACCAGCCTTATCAAAGGTGCAGAACATCTTTAGTTAATCTGGAGAGAAAAAATTGTCTCCCACAAGCACAAAAATAAAACAAGGGCATCATGTTCTAATATCTGTGACCCCTGAACAAATTATGCATTACACAAGGCAACAATATCTACCAGCAATTAATAAATAAGTGTCACTTCCTTATATAAGGAGAAAACATGTGCAAACAACCATCAGAAAAAAATGCTAAGTTAAAAAGGAAAGGTGAAATTGAGACTAAATGTAATCTCTACAATACTTGAGGGTTATCACAGATTGAATAGGGTGCAAATTATGTAAACTAAAGAAATATCACAGAGAGTAATTAAACCTGTAAATTAGTCTGCTGCCATTATCTGTGATCTACCATGTGGTAAATTGCACAGCTGGAGGTTTTAATCTTGCAAAACCAGCAATGATCTAATATGGGCCTATTGAAAAGCATGAGACTTTTCATAATTAAAAAGGTTAAACCTACAGGCTTGGATAAGCTTTTCAAAATGTCAATGAAAGTGATACTGTCAATATCACCACATTTTATGATCAATAAAGCAAGCCTCTTGTCGTTAATGTTCAAATAAATAAATATGATCATTTATATCTGTATAGTGAGGCCTATTGAACATTTGGGAACACTCAAAGTATACATTGACATGAACCTTAAATATCTCACTAGAGCTACGGAGCAGTTTCTGATGTCAGGCCAAGATAAGAGGCATATGTATTAAATCCCTTCTTATTATATTTGTCAAACTGTTCACAATGTAAAACTGCTTCCTCAGGAGTTTGTTGTAGAGTTCACAATGTAATATAATTTCTGGTTATATTTCTAACAGAGCTAACTATGTAACCCCCCACAAATAATCTAAAAAAATCCTCACACTTACTTTTGTATATCATTTCGTGTGTAGAATGCTACTTTGACAAATTTGAAGCACACTCTCAGGTCACTCAAGAAGAATTTGAATTCTTTGTTTAATTGAATGAATTCATTACAGGTGGTATTTCTGACAAGTTGAGAGGGCAGGATCAGAGTTAAACACATGTAGTCAGCTCGCATTATTTGTAAGGTACCACATGACAATTAGGGCATCTACAGGCTCTAATCATAAAATAGAGCAATGGTTCTATATGGTCCTGTTGGAAAAACTGAGCACCTTCACAATCTAAAAGGTTACATCTGTCGATTTATCTAGTCGTTCACAATCGAAAATGAGATACCTACTAATTTTGTCACCACATTTAAAAATATACAAAGGGCTTCCAATCGGCTTTTAACAAGTGCATGACCACGTGGTCTCTGCCTAATAGATCCATTAAATTTTTTAGGCAGACAAAAAGAATAGGAGGAGCGGATTTACGGCCCACGCGGAATAGACGGGAACAAACACATTTTATATTGAGAGCTCTTTACAGGTGACTGCTTCATGATTTGGACAGAAAGTGTGGAAAAACTTGAGGCCTTTTGTCGATGTCGGAATCACAATGATTCAAATATATGATTCAATAAACAGTAGCGATCACTAACAGGACATCAGACACAGAAACATCCTGTGGACATAATATCATGTAAAAAATATCGTCGACCAAAATATCGAGAAGGTAAGTGCAAATAGGGAAGCATAGATTTACTATTCTTAACTCCACATCTACGTACCTTTAAGATATACATACATATATATATATATATATATATATATATATATATATATATATATATATATATATATATATATATATATATATATATATATTCAAGTTTCACATTGTCCAAGACTTTAGGGCGCACTCACCACCAGTACATAATACGGCTGCAGCGCATTGAGCAGATTCAAGGTTCTTATAATTTTGCCTTACGCGTTTCCGACTAACACAGTCCTTGGTCACAGGCAGAGTTGCTGCAAACAAATAGAAAAGACTGCTGCTAAATATCCCCAGCGTTCTTTTATTGCCAATTAATAGGACACGTGATAAGGCTCAATGCATGCTGGTAACAGTAGTCTCGATCTGCATATTACTTCCTCATACAATAGCACACACAGTTCGAAATGTCTCTTGCAGTGACAACTCCCAATAGTAATATTATTCAGCCATAAATGTGCTCCCAGAAAACTGCTTCTTGCATTTGCACATACCAATTAACGCCAAAACTGGTGGTCCGATCAGGGCTTCGTGGATCCAAAGCCCCCGGCCTGCGCAAGATTACGCTGTGGTGCATCCTCACGGCTGGACCGCCGTATTTAACATTCAAGTTTCACATTGTCCAAGACTTTAGGGCGCACTCACCACCAGTACATAATACGGCTGCAGCGCAATGAGCAGATTCAAGGTTCTAATAATTTTGCCTTACGCGTTTCCGACTAACACACTCCTTGGTCACAGGCAGGGTTGCTGCAAACAAATAGAAAAGACTGCTGCTAAATATCCCCAGCGTTCTTTTATTGCCAATTAATAGGCCACGTGATAAGGCTCAATGCATGCTGGTAACAGTAGTCTCGATCTGCATATTACTTCCTCATACAATAGCACACACAGTTCGAAATGTCTCTTGCAGTGACAACTCCCAATAGTAATAATATTCAGCCATAAATGTGCTCCCAGAAAACTGCTTCTTGCGTTTGCACATAACAATTAACACCAAAACTGGTGGTCCGATCAGGGCCTCCTTTGTGGAGTGACCGGGACCCCCCAAACCACTTTGGCCAGTTGTGTTGGGCAGAAGACTCCCTTCTTGAACTTAGAGCGTATTGTAGATAAATGAGGACTAAAAAAAAACCAAGAACCAACACATAGTCCCGACGCATTTCGGTCTTCTAGAGACCTTGTTCACGGGTGCATTAGCAACGTTATGGGAACAGCTAGATACATTTGAATTGTGATTACATCACTTCCTGTTTCTCCATTGCTAAGACTTGTGGGTGTTGTAGTGAAAAAGTGCAAATATTAAAAAAACATACAGAGAAACAAATAACATGATGAAGTCTAATGTGTGCATTCCAAATGCAAATTAAGGATTATGTTAGAAGACATTTCATTGGTACTCCAAAATGGGAACCAAAATTATAGAAAACAATATAAATAAATAGCAGACCGATGTTCCGCATAATTTTGCCAAGGCTGTTTACAAGTTAAGATTTGGAGTGGACCGACTTTCCACATGATCTTGCCAAGGCTATTTGGGTGTTGTTGCCAATTTATCAAATCTTCATAATGTTCCCCATGTCAAATACAACATAGCAAAGTTTTTTTAACTGTTCCAAAACTCCAAAGTAAAGTGTGTAACAAAGTCTTTTTCAATTTGATGTTCCAGTACTGATTAGCCTTATATTCTATTGTGGCACTACCTGTATAAATAAATAGATATTATGAGTTCGCTCTAGTGCTAAAATTCTGCTAGAATATCTAATTATTAGACAGCTAATCAATACAATACCACATTAGGAGCTATTGCTATCTCATATATATTCATTAGTGGATATAGTTCTGGTATATAGATCCACAAGGTATGTTAATCACATATTCACAGAAAAACAGTTTTGGACACTATAGGTACCTTCCTTATGGCTAGCTGTGATTCACAAGTCAATCCTAATCTGCAATTTGTTAAAGTTATTGTGAATGGTGCAAGCATGTGATGTCCAAAAACCAGTTCAAACTGGTATCGGAGGCAAAAACTGAATTCTATAAATGAGAGTACAGTTCCTCACCTTTGTTTAACCCATACGGTGTTAGGGTGTGCAGGGCCAGGATATGTCTGTATTCCTGTTGCCTCAGTTTGCGTTCTCTGTCACTGCCCCTTACAGTCTCAATCGCAAAGAATATCAGCGTTTTCCAATCTCCACCATGGTGTTGTTCCATGGGCTTGGCCACTGCATTGCTACGATCTTGGTTTACTGTCGCTCTCACATGTTCCAGAATACATTTTGTGAGCTCCCAGATGGTGCTTCCAACATATTTGAGGGCATATAGACATTCACTCACATACACCATGTATTGGCTTTTGCAGGTGATCAGTTGGTTGATTTTCCAAGACTTATTATTCGCTAATTTGATTTCCTTAGTGTTCTTGGCAATTTGACACACTTTGCAATTGTTACACTTGAAAAAGTATTTTTGTCTCAGCCATCCACCATGCTTGTTTCTATTCCGAAAGTAACTGTGGATTAGCTTGTCCTTGATATTTTTTGCTTTTTTGAAATTTATGTTGGGATGTTTATCCTTTATTTTGAATATTGTGGGGTCTAGATGTAAAATGTTCTCATTTTTTCCTAAGATGTTTTTGATCCATTTGGCTTCTGTGGAGTATGTGGTTATTAGACAAATGGTATCTGTTGTCTTAGGTTTTGCCAAATCTTTCTTCTGGAGCAGTTCCAACCTGGGTTTCACTGAGGTTTTCTTCAGGCCTATATTCATAGTGTTATTCTTATATGCTCTTTTTCTAAACCTTTGTGAAGTTAATTTGCTATGTTTTAGCCATTCATCTTCTTGTGAGCATATTCTATGAATCCGTAGGAATTATCCATATGAGATGTTCTTGATCAAGCTAAGCTGATGAAAACTTCCCGCGTGTAAAGTGGCATTGGTTGCGGTTTCTCTTCTATGTAGCATTGTGTGAATCTGATTATTTTGGATATATATCTCTGTATCCCAAAAAGTTACCTTTGATCTGCTGATGCTGTAGGTAAAGTTCAAAATTGTGATAGTTGTATTTAGAATCTGGAAATATTCTGCAAATTCATCTTCAGATCCATCTGAGATGATGAAAAGATCGTCTATGTACCGCAGCCACATAACTGTTATGTTGACATAGGGATAGTTATTTGAGTGCCGGGCCAGTTTCTGTTCCCACCAGCCCATTGTGAGACAGGCGTAGCTTGAACTAAAGGAAAAGCTCATCGCCGTCCCTTTGGTTTGTCTATATAGATATTCACCAAATAAGAAGACATTTTGAGTTAAGCATAATCGGATCATTTCCAATAACATTAAATTGTGGTGGGCATAATGAATGTTTCTTTCTTTTAGGAAGTATTCACAGGCTGTGATTCCGATTATGTTGTCAATGTTCGTATATAATGAAATCACATCCATTGTGATTAACTTAAAAGACTCCTGCCAAGGAATTTCTTGAAGATGTCTCAGGTGATCGCTTGAGTCCTTCAAACAGGAAGTTAGATTTTCTACATATGGCATAAGGAACACGTCAACAGTGTTTGCTGCTGGCTCTAAAAGAGCTCCCTTGACAGAGATTATAGGCCTGCCGGGTAGTTTCATTGGGTGTTTATGGATTTTAGGCAGAAAATGAATGGTTGCAGTTACTGGATGGTCAGTAGTCAGGTATTTGCATTTATTTCTGTCTATAAGATTGTTTTCTGTCCATTCTTTTAGTTTGCTATCTAATTCCATGTTGTGCTTTACTGTAGGATTTTGTTTCAATGTTTCATAATAATTGCTGTTTTTCAATTGAGAGTGAGCCTCTTCTATGTTGTCCTCTCTGTCCATAACTATGATGTTATCACCCTTGTCTGCAATTTTGATTTCAATTACTTCATCTTGCTCTAAATCCTGAATCGATTTTATCTCCTCCGTTGATAGATTGTTGTTATATTTTGTTCTTTTCAGTTTATAGTGAACTTTTATTATCGCCTCATGAAATACATCGATTATGTTGCCCAGTGGCAGTTGGGATAATAGCGAGATTTCTATTTTTTTCCACTTAATCCTGCACCTATCTGTGCGCAGTATTCATCCAAGTTGGAGACTGGTGCAACTTCTGCATTTTCCAAATCAATAAGTGTTAATACATTGTTTGAGTCTCCCACTGAAAAATCCATTGTAGGTTTATCTATTTCTTTTTATAATCATTAATTTTCTGATTTTCTGCAAAGGTATTGGCAAGTTTGATTTTGCGCATATACTTGTAGAGGTCAATCCTCGTTTGTGCGGTCGCCAGTAGATAGTTATAGTTAGGACCGTGTTTCCATAGGACATCCGCAACATTCTATTTGGAATAACTTTGGCGCCGGTTGATGAATCCTCGCAAAATTTTCAAAATAGGTGGGGCGCTCCGCTCCGCTCCTACCCTGAAAGTCTCGGGGTGATTCGACAAGCGGGGGCCGAGAAAAAAGGGGGGTCCCAAAACGCGTTTTCCCCATGCATTTTTCCATAGGACCTTTAGTCGCAGGTACAGCCCGAATGGCTGAACAGAATTACTTGAAATTTGGCAGAGAGGTAGTCCTTAGGTCAGGGAAGTGCCTTTTGCAGGTCTGGTGTCGATCTGTTCAGTAGTTCCTGAGAAAATCAAAATAAAATCATATATATATGTGGGCGGAGCCTAACCACACATCTCATCCTGAGATCTGATTGGCTGTCAGCACTTCATCCAAGAAGTGTTGGCAGCCATCTTGAGACCAATATACATGATAGCACCTCATTAAAAAGCATTGCAGTTAATAGAAGGTTTTAAGACTTTAGTTACATTATAAATCATTTGTTGATGGTACCATACTCATTTTAGGAATTGTGGTATGTTCTAAGGTGATTTCACCATGTGAAAAAGCCTTCTGCTGGGATATCATGATTGAGAGAAAAATATATTCTCATGCTTTTCCCACAGAGGTTTGGAAGGTGATCTATAAGCTAAACTGAGAGCTTATTTTCTGTAAATTCATATTATCTTTCTCAGTTATGTGAGAATGAAGTCTGACATTTTCAGTAAAACATGTACATCCAACAAGGGCAGAGACTGTCAGTTGATTCCTTTGTGTTCTACTGCAGCTTCCCAAAGTGTTCCAAAGAACAACTAGAGCGCTAACAGTCCTACTTATGATAAACGTATGGCACACCTGAAGCCATCTTGCTTGGATTAAAGTGGTAACTCTTAAAACATTTAATTTAAAAAGGAACAAAATGAGGGGGTTCATTTTTCCATAAAAAGTATGATTAGTGTGCAGAAAAAAAAATTAGGGCACATTTTGAGTGACTTCTCAAATCCTCTTCTATTTCATTAAAAAATTCTGACATGCAGACTGAAACATGCACTTTCAATACCAGCAGCAGTTTTCCCTGGTGAGCAGTAGCTTTACTACAGTGATCTAATGAGCAAAAAGAGCGCTAACATTCTGAATTTATGGCAAATGTGTGACACATCTGAATGCCTTCTTGATGGAATCAAAGTAAAAAACTGAAAGTATTTCCTACTGAGGAGACTGCAGTAAATGAGGAAATTAGGAAACTTCATAACAAATAAGTCTCCCAAGATGGCCACCAGAGACAAAAGAGCCCAAATGTAGCCCAAATATCACCCAGATGTAGCCCAAGTATAGCCAAATGACAGAATGTCCCAGAGTGTTCCTAAAAACAACTAGAGCGCTTACTGTCTTCATTATGACAAAAGTATGGCACACCTAAAGCCATCTTGATTGGAATAAACTGGTAACACTTAAAACATTTAATTTAAAAAGGAACACAATGAGGGGGTTAATTTTGGCATAGAAATTATGATTAATGCTGAAGAAAGAAAATGAGGGCACATTTTGAGTGACTTCTCAAATCCTCTTCTATTTCATTAAAAAATTCTGACATGCAGACTGAAACATGCACTTTTAATACCAGGCGCAGACTTCCATGGTAGACCGTAGTTTTACTACAGTGATCTAATGAGCAACTAGAGTGCTAACATTCAGAATTTATGGCAAATATGTGACATATCTGAATACCTTCATGATGGAATCAAAGTAAAAAACTGAAAGCATTTCCTACTGAGGAGACTGCAGTACATGAGGAAATTAGGAAACTTCATAACAAATAAATCTCCCAAGATGGCCACCGGAGACCAAAGAGCCCAAATGTAGGCCAAAATCACCCAGATGTAGCCCAAATATAGCCCAATGACAGAAGTGGGCAAAACACCTATTATTTTGTGTTTTTGCAGTGTTATATAGTGCAGACTTGTCAGGTATTGGAGTGCTTTACATGAACATTGGTTACATCACACAAGAACAAATTCATTTTGGTTGTAGACATGGGGAGACTAAGTGATTTGACCAGAATCACAGAATGTCAAGCAGAAGCAGAAACTCCAACCTGGTTCCCCAGTTGCAAAGTCTGCAGTTCTGGAAGTAACACCACATCGGCTCCCCTAAGTGCAATATTTAATCAAGTGGTCAACTGGATAAAAAAACATAAAGATAACAAATAATTTAAAAGTGCTTTGTCGCTATTTGAAAACTCAGAAAATATGTCCTTAGTTTAGTCTTTTAGAGCACTAACCATAATTTTGATGCCAATAAGACCCTCTCATATATGTAATTTCTAAAGGAAATGCTCTAGGTATTACAGTTTTGATTACATCAAGATGACGTCAGGCGTTCCACACTTTTGCAATAAATATAGAATGTTAGCAATCTAGTTGTTCGTTAGGATACTGTTGAGAGGCAGAGACCAGGGGCACAGACTCTGAAAATTGAAGGCAGGTAGGAGGGTGCAAAGGCAACAATTTAACCTCACTGAGCAGGCAGGAAGGGCCGTGGCAGCACAACAGACTATGGAGGGCAGTGGAAAGGGGGGCAGGGGCAACAAACCAACAATACAGGACTTGCAAGAGAGGCTGTGGCAATGTAATAGACCATTGTGTACAGAAGGAAGAGGCAATGGTAGTACAACCATACATGCCAACAGACCCGATTCAGCCAGGAAACGTCCAATGTTTTTAAGCTCAAAAGGGCTTGGTTTGATCTGTCTCCTGTCTACAATCTCCTCTTTTTCAATGTAACTCAAAGGGGAAAATCAATAACCCAGTTTTTTATTAAAATCTCCCTCTTACCAAGTTCAAAATGTTCGCAAGTATGGTACATTGGATCATGGAAGGAAATGGGGTAGGGACATGGACTTGGATAACAGAGGACAGGAGGGACATGGAGAGGTGCACCAAACTGACCCTGCAGGGCAGGCATCAGGGTTTGCAGCAGCACAATACACCACACAGGGCATGCGGGACGGGAGTGCAGCACAACAATCCATAGAAAGCAAGAGGGAGGGGACAGGACCATGCACATGGACAACAGAGAACAGAGGGGTAAGAGGCAATGGTAGCTGGCTGACCATAATGGACAGACAGGAGAGAAAGCTGCAGCATAACAGACCATAAAGGGCAGGAGGGACGGCTCAGGGGCATTACAATGGAACAGACAAGCCAGGAGGGAGGGAGTAGGGGTCTGCACATGTAAACAGAGGGCTGGGGGCAAGGGGGCAGGGCAGGAGCAGCAAGATAGACATGGAGGTCAGGCAGGATGGGCACTAGAAGCAAGACACACCATGAAGAGCAACAGTGAGACTGTGATGGCATACACACAGACCATGGAGGGAAGGTGGGAGGGTGTCAGGGGCAGCTAACTGACCACACAGGGAAGGTGTGAGTGGCCATGGCAGCACAGAAGACCATGCATGGCAAGTGGGAGGGTTAGTGGCAGCACAATGGCTATGATGGGCAAGAAGGAGGGTGCAGGGGCATGCACAAAGGACGATGGAGGATAGAAGGGAGGGTCAGGACTGGTGCACAGACAAGAAAGTTCAGGGGAAGGGGCCTCACAACAGACCGCACGGGGCAGGCAGGAGGAGCAGTTGCAGCACAACAGACCAGGGAGGGCAGAAGGGTGTGGCAGTACAATGGACCATGTAGGACAGGAGGAAGAGGATAGGGGAATGGCATGTGGACAGGCAGGGTGGAGGCGGCAGGGACAGGTTACAGTCATCTGACAATGCTAGGCAGGTGGGAGGGGAGTGGCAGCTCAACAGAACACTCAGAGTAGATAGGAGGGGCAGGTCCATGGAACATGGTGGGCAAAAAAGGATGGAGCAGGGGCATGCACAAAGACATCGGAGGGCAGGGGGAAGGAGAATAGGGGCAGCAAGCTAAGCACAGAGTTTAAGCAGGAGGTCAATGATGGGGCATAGAATTGGGCAATGGAGGGCAGGAGGAGTGGACTGGTACATCATACTAAATTGAGGGCAGTGGCAGCACATCAGACCATGCTTGGCAGGAGGGAGGAGGCTAGTCCATGGATTCACACAACAGAGGATAGGGAGGAGGGGGATGGGGCAGCAAGCTAACTGTTCAGAGAAGGCGGGTATTAGGAACTTTATTGTTTTTAAAACATGTGTCTGTGCGAACTACTTAAAATATGAACAAGTATGCAGCATAATCTCACTTTTATTCAGGAAGAAGAGGACGTTTGTGACTGTGACTCCGGGCTCACTTGGCAGAAACACCCCCTGACCCTCCACCCCCTATTGCAAAATGTAATGCCCGTGAAAAGGGTAGGTGAACACAGTGTTATATAGAACATAGTCCTGAGAGCACGATTGAAAATGAAAACTAGATATAGTGTATGGTATAAACTATGCACCAAAAAGTGTGATATAAGATGAACCAGGCGTGAAATATAATATGCAATACATTGTGCGCAATGACAGATTCATTGGAGAGCGCGAGATAGCACAGGCACTAGCGCGTGCTATGCGATATGCGCCTTGGAGTGTAATATGCACAGGGCAGTGTTGTGTAACCTAACTAGTCTCTAAAGTTGTAATATAAAATATGTGCTGGGGAGTGTAACGTTCCATATGCACTGTGACAAAGATATGGATCCCAGATTGTAATATGTATGGCATAGCACTGTGCGTTATAACATAGGCATCGAGGAAGGCACGTTAGATGGGGCAATATAACCCGTGCAAAGACAAGTGTGGCATGACATATTCACGGGGTGGTGTTACAGTGCACATGGGCTAGAGAGTATCATAGCATATGCACTAGCTAGTGGAATACAACACAGAGGTGTGTGGCACTCAGCAGGCAATGGTGGGTGTAACACAGCATTGGGCTCTGCCAGGAGCGCGCTGTGACTCTCAAGTGATGTTCGTCCCCTTTCCAGAGAGTAAAATAAAAAGTATTACACATCCGGCAGTGGATGTGTGTTTTATTAACCGTGAGGGGGGTTTCTTGCATAGTGTTGGTCGAATTTTTGTCGAATCCCCTTTGAATGGCTTGGTGTGCATGTGTATTAAATGTGCCCGTCAATAGCTACCCATGTTTGTATAAATAAATGACAAGGGTGTCTACCGGGATTAGGCACGGTAGGGCATCAGACATGTCAGAGCTTCACTAGTGGTGTAAATACATTCCACGTGGATTCATTGTATGCATAGTCGCCTTTTAATGAATATCACGCAAATCGTCATGGTGATAGGTACGTACGGTTTGTCCAGCATGTCCTAGGTGTGTCTATAAATATATATTTTTTTAAAATAGTAAAAAACAGTGGCCGGCCCTGGGGATTGGGGTCAAAAAATTATAATTAGGAGACAGGCCCTGGGGGATGGAGTCATCAGGGCCAATACATTAGAATAAGAAGGGGAACCACACAGCCCCCCTTCTTAAAAAATTAAAATAAATAAAAGACTGGCATTGTGCCGGAGGCCACGCCCCCTCCTTGCAGCACTCTGCAAACGCGCCCCCTGGCGAGTTGTAAGTTGGGGAATTAATTCCTCTTCAATAATGAGGGTCCCTGAAGGCCAACTAGCCCAACAGGCATCTCCAGTATGCGCCAGGGAGCTGCGCTGCAGACAGGTGTTCTGAGGCCAAGCCCCTTTTTACACCTCTCTTCAACGCAGCTCTGTGGCGCTTACTGGAGGTACCTAGTGGTCTAGTTTGACCCTAGGAACCCTTAGGATTCAAGGGCACTTAATCTCTCAACTTAGAACAGCCACAGGGCGCGTTTACACAGTGGTGAAGGGAGGGGACGGGGCCTGAGGTGACGTGTGCAAACACGCACTATGGCACGTTTTAAATTGGGGATATAATTTGCCTTCAATACTGAGGGCCCCTGGGGGCTAACTAGCCCACCAAGTGCTTCCAGTAAGCGCCACTGAGCTGCATTGCAGAGAGGTGGTCCAGGCCGTGCCACTTTTTACACCTCTCTGCAACGCAGCTATGTGCACTTACTGGAGGTACCTAGTGGGCTAGTTGGACCCTAGGGACCCTCAGGATTCAAATGAACTTAATCTCCCAACTAAAAACGGACACAGGGCATGTTTACACAGTGGTGAAGGGAGGGGACGGGGCTTGAGTTAACGTGTGCAAAAACGCCCTGTGGCCTGTTTTAAGAGGTAGTTTTAATCCCCCTGCCCTATTATATACTAGGGGCTTACAGAGGAGGTCATGCTAATCATAGGGGGACCCCAACGCATAATGTTCCCTAGTGTATGTAGGTGTTTTCACTGTATTCTAAGTGTCTTTTAACATAGCACTGGCTCTAGGACTGGTTAGTCAGACTCAGTTACCACCAGTATCCGTCTGAAAAAGTTGAGGGTACAGGATGATTTTGCAACAAGGCTTCTTTCTGCTCTTCTTTTTGTTCTTTCTGCACGTTATCCTTCTTCCTGCACTTTTCTTCGTCTTTGAGGACTTCTGTTGCACCTTTCTGCACTTTTTTTTTTTCTTTCTGTGCATTTTTTCTTCTTTCTTCACATGTCCTATCTCTGTAGGCATAGTTAGAAATTAGCATTTAAAAAACCTTTAAAATTCACAGAAAAAACCATAGCTTTCAGGCACGTTATAGTTAGGAATTAGCATTTAAAAAACCTCAGAAATTCACTGAAAAAAACATAGGTTGCAGGGGTGTTATAGTTAGCTGGACTTTTCACTTGTACAAAACCATTGAAATTCCCCTGTTATAGTTAGTTCAGCTAACTATAACTCGCGCGCCCGCAATGCACTGCTGATGACGTCACATATTACATCACTCATGATATGGTCAGTGACATCACTCATGACATCACTGATGACATCTCAAATGACATCACTGATGACATCACTGATGACATCATCCTTGTGATAGAGTGGCAGACCTCCTCTCACCCTAATATAACCTTTGATACACACATTAAAAAATAGAGACTAAAATTTTCAAAACAATGGACATACCAATACCAGTTACAACAACCTCTTCAGTAATTCTAAGATCCACATACACATCCACTCATTCACCAACAGTCCTATACAGTCACTCATACATGTACTCACTCATCATATGTACTCACACACCTATACATCCTATTACACAATGCCACTCATCCATAGAGTTACTCACACACATAGTCACTCATGCTAATAAAGAATCAAACATACATTTACTTGCATATACAGTTATACACACACCACCACACTTACTTCTACGGAAACTTACACATACTTAGTCTTTTAAACAATCACTTATAGAAACACATACTTATTCATACAGGAACTCTTTCAATCTCTCACTCTCACATATACTCACTTATATACACGAATAGTCACATATACTAGTTTAAAACATATGTAGTTACTCATAAAGACACTATTGAGACAGTCATTCACTCACTAACACTCCCATACACACACTCATCCACCCATACAGTCCTGCACACATGCTGTCTTCAACACATACAAACAGTGAGTCACTCATTCATGCACCTATGCACTACGTAATACCCCCCACCGAACCATGCAGACACTCAGACTGATACTCAAAAAACCAACTAATAACCTATATAGAGACCCATGTAGCTACTCACCAACCCATGCAGCCACTTATATACAAAGTGAGAGACTGATACAGATATTTACATATTTAAACATTACTCACTAAGCCATGTATTCACTATGATACACTTAATCAGTCAGTTACACAATCAATTTTTCAAAAACAAATCATCCATTTAGACACTTATATACCCATTTATTCTTCCATCGACCTTGAGATATACATATATAAAACATATTTAATTTTCAGAAAAACACACATTCACTGGATGATGTCATCAGTGATGTCATCAGTGATGTCATTTGAGATGTCATCAGTGATGTGATGAGTGATGTCACTGACCATGTCATGAGTGATGTAATATGTGACTTCATCAGCAGTGCATTGCGGGCGCGCGAGTTATAGTTAGCTGAACTAACTATAACGGGGGAATTTCAATGGTTTTGTACAAGTGAAAAGTCCAGCTAACTATAACACCCCTGAAACCTATTGTTTTTTCAGTGAATTTCTGAGGTTTTTTAAATGCTAATTCTAGGCCTGGGCGAAGCACTACGCTACGCTCGCGTAGTTTGCGAAGTTCGCGCTACTTCGCGCTACGCGAACTGCACGTAGCACAGTGCGAACACGCGTAGCATAGTGTTGCGTAGTGCTGCGGTCATTTTTTGCTTGCTCGCGGTCCTCAACGTCAAGTTGGCGACCGCGAGCAAGCAAAATGACATCCTGGCGAGACTTTTTCCTTGTTCGCGATCGCGAGCATGGAAAATAAACCTCCCGGCGAGATTCCCAACGCGAGAAGGTCAGGTTTCTCATTGCGAGGGGTCGCGTATGCTCGCGACCGCTCGCGATGAGAAACTACCAGTTCGCGTTGAGAAAGCTGCAGCTCGAGTAAAAATCTACTCGAGCAGCAGAAAACTACAGCTTGCACTGTGCAAGATGCCATTTTCAATGATTGCACAGTGCCGGTTGCTTGTCCGCACTGTGCAATCATTGAAAACAACATCTTGCACAGTGCGAACATGTTACTTCGCAGTTCGCGAAGTGCTACGCGTAGCTCGCGTAGTGCGAACTTCACTTTGCGTAGCTTCGCGAAGTGCTACTTCGCGAACTACGCCCACCCTTAGCTAATTCCTAACTATAACGTGACTGAAACCTATGGTTTTTTCTGTGAATATATATATATATATACATATATATTCACTGAAAAAACCATAGGTTTCACACATGTTATAGTTAGCTGGACATTTTACTGATAAAAAACCAATGAAATTCCCCCGTTATAGTTAGTGCAGGCAACTATAACTCACGCGACCGCAATCCTCTGCTGATGACATGTGTCTTTATGAAAAAAAATTTGTAATATATGTATAACTAAAATTTAATTGAAGAAGACATGGGCAAATAAGTGTCTAAATACAGTATTGGCATCAGCAGAGGATTGCGGTCGCGTGAGTTATAGTTGCCTGCACTAACTATAACGGGGGAATTTCATTGGTTTTTTATCAGTAAAATGTCCAGCTAACTATAACATGTGTGAAACCTATGGTTTTTTCAGTGAATTTGCAAGGTTTTTTAAATGCTAATTCCTAACTATAACGTGTGTGAAACCTATGGTTTTTTCAGTGAATTTGTACGGTTTTTTAAATGCTAAGTTACTTTACGCCATTCGTGGCGTGCGCGCCCACTTAACGCAGTTTTTTCAGTGAATTTGTACGGTTTTTTAAATGCTAAGTTACTTTACGCCATTCGTGGCGTGCGTGCCCACTTAATGTAGTTCGTTCCGTGCGCGCACGGTGCGCTTCGCGCACCGCGCGCCCACTTTACGCAGTTAGTGCCGTGCAAGCACGGTGGGCACGCGGTGCGCGTAGCCCTTCGGGCCCCATTTGCACACGGGGTGTGGAGAGCGTGGATATTATTATTTTTTTTAGTTTTTTTTACCGTACGCGTACGGTAAGCGTAATCGGCGATTTAAAAAAAAAATAAAAATTGAATTTTTTGCTTTGGGGGTTCTTTGGGGACACCTTCATCAAGGCTAGGTGGTTGGGAGCAGTCTAAGCAGCCCCTTTACATGTTTTTTGCCTTTGTATTTCCTCCCCCCCTCAGAGTGCGAGATAGAAAATGGCGGCCGCCGCTTCCTGGTTTCGACCGATTCGAATGTTTACTAAGATCTAACAGCCAATCAGAATCGCGCTCGCGCACGGCACCGTACGCGTACGGTAAGCTTACCGTAAGCGCACGGTAAGCGCACCGTAAGCTGCCACAGATATATATATTGATTTAAAGGCTATTTTCTCAGGATCTACTGAACAGATTTACACCAAACCTACAAAAGGCACTTCCTTGACCTGTAGACTACCTCTCTGCCAAATTTCAAGTAACTCTGTTCAGCCGTTCGGTCTGTAGCTGTGTCTAAAGGTCCTATGGAAAAATGCATGGGAAAAACGCGTTTTGGGACCCCCCTTTTTTCTCAGCCCCCGCTTGATGAATCCCCCTGAGACTTTCAGGGTAGGAGCGGAGCATAGCGCCCCACCTATTTTGAAAATTTCGCGCGGATTCGTCGACCGGCGCCAAAGTTATTCCAAATAGAATGTTGCGGATTTCCTATGGAAACGTGGTCCTAACTATTACTATCTACTGGCGACCGCCAGTAGATAATATATATATATATATATATATATATATATATATATATATATATATATATTACCTACTGGCGGTCGCCAGTAGGTAGTTATAGTTAGGACCACGTTTCCATAGGAAATCCGCAACATTCTATTTGGAATAACTTTGGCGCTGGTCGACGAATCCTCGCGAAATTTTCAAAATAGGTGGGGCGCTATGCTCCACTCCTACCCTGAAAGTCTCGGGGGGATTCGTCATGCAGGGGCTGAGATAAAAGGGGGGTCCCAAAACGGGTTTTTCCCATGCATTTTTCCATAGGACCTTTATTGTAGTTACTTTATTTGATATATTACAAAAATATCATAAAAGTTTGGTACAATAAATATAAAAACAGTTTTAAAAACCCACTACAACTATATGCTTTGAACCTTATACAATTAAAAGCAGTAAAAAATGGCAATAAATATGCATATACAGTGTAAACAAAGACCCCCATTTGTCAGTACCTTTGGCAATGGTATTCTTTATGGGCAACAGGGATAAGTTTATATCTTAAAATTGTTGCACCTTAAGGAGCTTGCGTCTAATCCTCCAGGCCCAGCCCAGGTATTTAGCAGTCCCACAGATGACACTAGGGACTGATGTGTCATAGATCAAGATACGCAATGCCACCCTGGCAGACCTGGTCCCCATATTTTTACAAACCGGTGTCAACCATCTCGCTCTTGGTTGCCGGTATGCTTTGCATGCAAACAGAAAGTGACCAGTAGACTCCAAGGGCGAGGCACAACCGGGACAGCCTTTCGGACTTACGGGTGCCGTGCTCCATCTAGATTGAAACTCGAAGAGTGGGAGTGTACCATATCTCATCTTGAGATAAAGGGACCTATCTTCAGGAGATTCAATAATGTCAAGAAAGGGTTCCATGCTAGGTGCAGGTTTCACATCCAGGAAATTCAAAGTTAGCTCACCTCCCTGATTTCTTAGGGTATTAGTCATAACCCATTCCCAGTAAGCCTTCTTTATCACAGATTTGGGTAGGGGGAGCTGGGTTACCCAGGCCTCTTCCAGACCTATCTTCTGGAGCTCCTTTTTCAAATTTGATACCCAAGGGATCTTACGCTCAGCTCCAAGTTTTATTAGCTCGTCGAGGGCAGATGCATAGTGGAGGAGTTCAGGGGTTCTCCGGAGCCTTGCCCAGTATAGTAATGGGCGCAGCCTGGCTACATTGCTAATGTTTTGTCTGCCAAGATCATAATGGAGAGGAACTAGAGGGGTAGACAGAGGGAGCGACAGTAAGTCTCTGAAGAACTTATTCTCAGATCTAAGCAGCTCTGTTAGGTTTTCGAACCCCCACAGTTCCGCCCCGTATAGGGCAGCTGGCATTGCCTTCCCCTCATAGACCTTAACTGCCGCAGCAATGGGCCTGGTGTAAGAGAGTCTCTGGTGTTTCGCTATTGCCCCTGAGGCTCTCTTATGGGCAAGAAGCATTTTCGATAGATGGGGAGCCCATTTTAGCTTATTGTTTACCCTGACTCCAAGGTAATCAAAAGCCTCAACTAGCTCAAGAATAGTGTTGTTAAGCTTAATATTATTCCTAAAATTTCTAGAGGGTGATAGTGCCATTAGCTTGGTTTTAGAAGTGTTTATTTTCAAGCCCCTGGTGTCACAAAAATGGGAGAAGCGGGAGAGCAATCTTTGTAGGCCCATAGGGCTTTTAGATATCAACAGAGTGTCGTCAGCAAAGAGCAGGGTGGGTGTTTTTTCCCCGCACAGGGTTGGTGCATCGACCGTGTCCTCTCTCAAGTGGTCTGCCACCCCATTTATAAAGAGAGAGAACAGGGTCGGGGCTAAAACACAGCCCTGGCGTACTCCTTTCTCGACGGTAATCCTCTCTGTGAGCTGTCCCTGATACCCCCATCGGACTTTAGCAAAATTCCCTTCGTGAAGGCGTTTGAGGAGGTCCAAGATTAGGGGGGGGATGCCCAAGTCATACAGGACCTGCCACAGCTGTAATCGTGGGACCAGGTCAAAGGCCGTTTTTAAATCAATAAAAGCCAAATACAGGCTGCCTTTTTCAATAATTACAGATTTCCAATGTATGGTGCAAAATCTGAAGACCTGGTCAATGGTGCCAACCCCCTCCCTGAAACCGGCTTGAAAATGGCTCAGGATACCCTCCTCATCTATCCAGGTCTTGATTCTAGTGAGGAGGACTCTGCCGACCACTTTTTGTAGGACATCGATTAAACTAATCGGTCTGTAGTTGGCAGGGTCCCCCCTATCCCCTTTCTTATAAATGGCCACCACCTCCGCCCCCTTCCAAGAATCCGGGACCGGGCATCCCAAAGCTAAATTATTTAAAATGCGTAGAATGAATTCTGCCCATAGGTCTTTGTCGTGTAGCAAGAGATCGCCAGGGAGGCCATCAGGTCCTGCTGCTTTTCCTGGGGCAATCATATTGATTGCAGAGAGGACCTCTGATAGACCAAACGCGGCCTCTATCTCCAGGGGTACCAAGTTCTCAATTACCGGGGTCAGGTTCTCTGGAGCCATTTTTTCCCCAAAAGAGTAAAGATCAGAGAAGTGCTGGTGCCATTGACTCCCCGTTATATGATTGGGGATTGGGTCAGCTCTTCCCTTGGACCGGACATTAATGAGACTCCAGAAGGGAGTTGAGTCTTTTTGTAAGGCAGCGGCCTTTAAATCCTGCCAATGACTTTCCTCCCACAGTCTCTTTGCCTTCCTGATAGTTTCATAATAAGTTTTTCGGGCTTTAACAATGGCCGGTTGAACCTTATGTTTAATGGCTTCGGATAGAATCTGTCTTTTTTTCCTGCAGTCCTGTGAGAACCAAAGGTTTTCTGATTTGGGGGTAGGGCACTTACGGTCCCCCTTTTCCTCCATCACAAAAAAGTTCCCCACCCTAGTCACTGTTTGGTGATAAACCTCTAAGAAGTGTTGGGGAGAAGGGGCCTGTGAAAGACAACCCCTGGGTATATCCAGGGCTATAGAGCCTTCTTCCACTATCCTTTTTATTTTTCCCAGGTCCAATTCGCGTTTTACCACCCTTGGCCACTTAAGACGCCTATTACAATTAGTCGGGACAACCTCTCTTGCCCCAGGCCTCTGTTTGTTGGAATGCTCGATGGAAGTAGTAACAGACTCACGCTTGAGCTTCATGGACAGGGGGCTGTGATCGCTCTCACACCTGTTGATTACTTCCATGTCGATAAGATCTGGCCAAAGCTCGATACCCAACAGAATGTAGTCAATGCGCGAGGGAGCTCTAGTCCTCGTGAAAGTAGGGGCTCCCTGACCATCTGAGCAAGTTCGTCCATTTGTGGCCCTCAAATTGAACTCCAGTGTTAGTGCATTAAGTTGCAGAGCCCTCTTAGACCATTTCTTTATTGGCGGGAGAGTAAGTTGGGGTATGCCCTGCTTAGAGTCGGCATCTCCAATGCCCAGGATGTCGTCGCTGCTCAGGGGCTCAAAAGTGCAATTAAAGTCCCCGGCAACGACGACATCCACCTTGAAAGTGAATGCTGTTAATTCGGACTCAAGAGCCGAAACAGCAGGGCTTTCCCGTGCTCCAGGGGTCCCCCTAGCATAGATGTTGAATATTTCAAGCGGGGGTTGGTCGTCGACCCCGTTGATGGATAAATGGAGGAGGTCGTGAGATGTAATTACATGCCTCTTGATTGCCCAGTTCAAGTTGATGTTAATCCAAATTAGGAGACCCCCCGATGGGCGTCCTCTTATGGATCTGATTGCGGGGACAAAATGAGTGATAAACCCTGATCTATGCAGGGGTACCAAACTCCAGGTTTCCTGAAAGAGGATAACATCAAACTTGTCGATGAAATCGCTCCAAACAGGATCTGCGAGATTCTTCCCGAGCCCCGCAATGTTCCATGATAAAAAATTGATAACGCTCGAGGGAGCAGGGGTTAGGGGGGTCCTCAAGTCCACCACCTGACTATCTTGGCATCCCTCATTGATTACCAGAGTATCAATTGTTTCACCCAAATCGTTTGAGGACAGGTTGGGGATGGGAATAGTGTTTGAATCCAGCCCCCCAATGAAATGAGATGTGAAAATATGTGCAGGGGAAGTCATGTAGAGATTGGTTAGTCATCCACCTGTCCTAAGCCTGAGTCCTGTCCCCCCCTCTGTTCAGACCATACGGGGAACCTACGAACCTGGATTGAAGAGAGAGCGGGAGGAGATGACCTAAACTCCAGGAGTAATAAATTTTCTGCTAAGACAGGGTCCCCAAACACAATCTCGATACAATCTGTAGAAGCATCCGCCCGTGATAGCCTTTTTGCCCTTGTGATGTCCTCTCTAATGATTGATCTACACCCTCTAACATGTCTCAACCAGTGTATGACTTTGTTGTGAAGAGATACACTGTTTTCAAAGGTGGACCTTGGTGACAATTTTGGAACATGGGACATAAAGACAGAGGAGTTGGCGTGCACAGGTTGGAAATTTGCCGAATTGGCTGGGGAATGGAGTGGTTGGTTGTTATTGCCCTGTCTATGAGATGGAAAGAAACGAGGGGGGCGTCTATTAAAGGTCTTAACTTTCTGTGTGCTTGCTGGGTCTGGGCATCTTGTAATGTCCGCATATGAGTTAATCTGGCCGTTTATTCTAGATGTAATATCCGCATTATGAGCCCCCTCCTGTACATGACCGGCATTAGTTTTGGCAGGAATTGGCTTTGGGGGAGCAGGCTTCATCCTGCAGGGAACTGCCCCAGAAGATGGTAGTGGTAGAGGAGAAATCGGGGGGGGTGCTTGACCTAAACTAAGACTCTCGACCCTCTTGGTAAGGGCCCCCACTAACTCCTCTAATTTCTTAATTCTCTCAAAAAGAGTCGCTAAGGAGTCAGCATCAGATGTAACTGGGGCCTCGGAATCCTCAGCAAGTATTGCGACAGAGCTAGTTACTTGAAATAAATCAGGATCAAGGGGGGCAAACCTGTTAGAGCATAAGATGGATTGGGGGGCACAATGAGGAGTGTCTAAATCTCCTTCTATACCATTCATAGTGCCCACGGTCTGTTTAGATGATATTTGAGGGTCAGAGGAGATTATGTCGGGGGGTGAGATAATACTTTGCTGTTTAATCAAACACTGAGTATGGAACATAGATGGGATCGTGCGAGTAGAGTTAGAAGGTGTTTTAGTTAACTGATCCTCCGCCTGCCCACCAACTAGCGAATCTTCACAGTCATTAACTATCCCCTCAATTCTTGTCAGGACGCAATTCATGGCAGAGTGAATACTTTTCTTCGGTTTTTTACCCTTTTTACTACTGGCCATGGATCCTCCTTCTACAGCTTTCCTTTTACCCATAGTACACGATCCACAACTGGAGGAGTTACCACAAACACAGAGGAAACACACACTAGTTTATGGAAGTCTTAATAGTAATGGAGCGTAAATGTCACAAGCCCCCTCCAAAACTGTAAAGAGCCTTTTAGCGTGGCACAGTACCTCAGATCTCAGTCAATACGATGTCATCAGTGCACTCGAATTTGGGGGGGGGTGGCCCGACCCGACCTCCAACGTCCTCGGACGGCCTTAGACGGCCCGCCCTTTGCCCGGGCTTTGCCCGGGCGCACACCCGCGCGCGTCCCGCGTTGCGGGAGGCGCGAGTTGTTTTAAATCAATGCCCGGTCACAGGGGGCGGTGACGCTGCTGCTGGGCCGGGCGCTCGGACTTCTGGGGCTGGTAGTGTGCTCCGGACGGCTCCTCAGCTTCCCCTGTATCGGCGATGCGTCTTCAGTTATCCAGTATTCCCAGATCAGCAGGTCAGCCGGATATGACCCCAATCGTAGAAAGTAAGGGAGAGTTGCACCTTGCGCAGAGTGACTAGGGAGCCAAATGGCAGGTCTGGTTCATGCCCATGGAGACCCCTTTCCTTCAAGTAGCCTGCCAATGGAGATGCCCGGGCCAATCTCACCCCTGGGAAGAGCACGGTTTCTCCCAGCCGGCCTAGGGCCCATAGGACCTTTAGACACAGCTACAGACCGAACGGCTGAACAGAGTTACCTCAAATTTGGCAGAGAGGTAGTCTACAGGTCAAGGAAGTGCCTTTTGTAGGTTTTGTGTAAATCTGTTCAGTAGATCCTGAGAAAATAGCCTTTAAACCAATATATATATCTGTGGCAGCTTACGGTGCGCTTACCGTGCGCTTACCGTACGCGTACGGTGCCGTGCGCGAGCGCGATTCTGATTGGCTGTTAGATCTTAGTAAACAATCGAATCGGTCGAAACCAGGAAGCGGCGTCCGCCATTTTCTATCTCGCACTCTGAGGGGGTGGAAGAAAAACAAAGACAAAAAACATATAAAGGGGCTGTTTAGACTGCTCCCAACCACTTCGCCTTGATGAAGGTGTCCTCATTGAACCCCCAAGGCCAAAAATTCAACTTAAATTTTTTTCGAAAAATCGCCGATTACGCTTACCGTACGCGTACGGTAAAAAAATTGAAAAAAACAAAAAGATCCATATTCTCCACACCCCGTGTGCAAATTGTGCCCGAAGGGCACCATTTGTGCATTGTATATATGTCAACCATTGCACTTCAAAAAATCAAACATTACCTTTCACAACGAAGCGCATAATATGTCCTCCATGTGCGCACAGTGCGCGAAGCGCATCGTGCGTACATGGCCCATCCAGCGTAACGTGGGCACGCGGTGCGCGTAGCGCACCGCGTGCCAACCCTGCGTGCACGGCACTAACTGCGTAAAGTGGGCGTGCACGCCACGAATGGCGTAAAGTAACTTAGCATTTAAAAAACCGTACAAATTCACTGAAAAAACCATAGGTTTCACACACGTTATAGTTAGGAATTAGCATTTAAAAAACCTTGCAAATTCACTGAAAAAACCATAGGTTTCACACATGTTATAGTTAGCTGGACATTTTACTGATAAAAAACCAATGAAATTCCCCCGTTATAGTTAGTGCAGGCAACTATAACTCACGTGACCGCAATCCTCTGCTGATGCCAATACTGTATTTAGACACTTATTTGCCCATGTCTTCTTCCATTAAATTTTAGCTATACATATATTGCAAATATTTTTTTTCATAAAGACACATATGTCATCAGCAGAGGATTACGGTCACCTGAGTTATAGTTGCCTGCACTAACTATAACGGGGGAATTTCATTGGTTTTTTATCAGTAAAATGTCCAGCTAACTATAACATGTGTGAAACCTATGGTTTTTTCAGTGAATATATATATATACATACATATATATATATGTATATATATATATATTTATCTCCTGGCGGTCGCCAGTAGATAGTTATAGTTAGGACCTATTTTCCATAGGAAATCCGCAACATTCTATTCCCAATAAGTCTGGCGCTGGTTGACAAATCTTCGCAAAATTTTCCAAACTTTTGGCCAGCTCCGCTCCGCTCCTATCCTGAAAGTTTCGTGGTGATTCGTCAAGCGGGGGCTTAGAAAAAAGGGGTCCCAAGACGCATTTTCCCCATGCAATTTCCCATAAGATCTGTTGTCGCAGCTACAGCCCGAACCGCTGAATGGAATTATACCAAATTTGGCAAAGAGGTAGTCCTCAGTTCAGACTCGTGCCTTTTGCATAAATGGTGCGAATCTGTTCAGTAGTTCCTGAGAAAAGTAGGGTAAATAAGTTAGTATTATCTATGGCCGAGGAGGATCCGCGCACCTTACCTGCACCGTAAGCGCATCCTCCCCGAACCGAGTGCGTACCCTGATGATCACGCGCTGAATGCTAATTGGTTTTCGAGTGTCTGTCTACATTCGAAACCAGGAACGGTTGGCGGACATTTTCAGCCTCGGCAGAAGCGAGGCTGAAGAAGCAAGGGGAATAAGTGTGTAAAAGATATAAAGGGGGCAGAATGGAAATACTCTGACCCTCTAGATCTGCTTAGGGGGTCCCAGAAGGACCCCCTGGGGCCCCCTTTCTTCAAAACAAAATAAAACGGCGAAATGCTCGCAGGGTGCGCGCATCCTATCGCGTTGGGTGCACGGATTCTCTCGCGTTGGGTGAGCGGTTCCTAAAGCGTTGGGTGCGCGGATCCAAAAAACATGGAAAAAATATATAAAATAAAGTTTTGAACATATAGTTAAAAAAATATTTTTAAAAATATAAAAAATATGTTTGAAAAACCCATTAAAAACAAATATTATTTTTTAATTTTGAATAGATTTAAATGAAAAAATAGGTTAAAAAAGTAGTGTTAAAAAGAATTTTAAAAAAACCTAATTAATGAAATTGACACTCTGAAACTGAAAAATATAAAAATCTAATGAAAATCATTAAACATGATATCTATAGAGATAAGTTATAGATAGGAATTAGCATTTAAAAAACCTTTGAAATTCACTGAAAAAAACATAGGTTTCATGCACGTTATAGTTAGGAATTGGCATTTAAAAAACCTTAGAAATTCACTGAAAAAACCATAGGTTTCAGGGGCGTTATAGTTAGCTGCACATTTCCCTCATACAAAACCTTAGAAATTCCCCCGTCATAGTTGGTTCAGCTAACTATAACTCGCGCCCCCGCATTGCACTGCTGATGACGTCACATATTACATCACTAATGACATGGTCAGTGACATCACTGATGACATCACTGGTGACATCTCAAATGACATCACTGATGACATCACTGATGACATCATCCAGTGAATGAGTGTTTTTCTGAAAATTAAATATGTTTAATATATATAGGGAAAGGCCTGTTGAAGAATGAGTTGGTGTACTAGTGTGTGAATGGATGATTTTCTAGGTGTGTAACTGACTCTATAAGTGAGTCATTAAATGTATCTTACTGCAGACTAGTGACTAAACTGTGTGAATGTCTGTATGTGTCTGTGTGTTGGTGTAAAAGTGGCTGCATGGTTTTGTGAATAGCTATATGAGAGTCTATATGGGTTATTGATTGGTTGTCTGAGTATCTGCATGGGTGCCTGAGTGTTTGTGTGGGTAGGGTGTGTGTGACTCTGTGCATAGATGTGTGAGTGGGTGATTCTATGGGTGCATGGTTTTAAGAGTGCAACTGTGATGGACTGTATGGTTGGGTGAGTGTATGTATGGGTGTGTTAGTGATTGAATGTATATCTCAGTTGTACATGTGTCAGTAACTACATATGTGAAATGCGGTGTATATGTGTGTAAGAGTATATAACTATCTATATGTGAGAGTGTGATTGCGGGAGTGGCTGTATTGATGAGTGTGTGCTTGTATTAGTACTTGTATAAGAGCGTCAGAATTTGTTAGTATTTTTATGAGTAAGTGAACTTGAGTGTGTTTAACTGTATAGGTGAGTAAATTGGACTGTGTTTAATTATTTGCATGACTGACTAGGTGAGTCAGTACCTCAATGGATGATTGGCGGTGTGTGAGTGTCTATATAGGTGTATAAATTCATATGATAGTCTTGTACGGAGTGACTGTAAGCATGAGTGACTGTACAGGTGAGTGAGTGGAGATGTATGTAGACCTAAGAGTCAATGAGTGGGTATGTAGTTATTGGTATTGGAGTATCTATGGTTTTCAAAATGGCCGTCTGAAATTTTGAGTTGGAGTATCAAAGATTATATTAGGGTGTGAGAAGATGCAATAATTTATCCCATGGATGACATCATCAGTGATGTCATCAGTGATGTCATTTGAGATGTCATCAGTGATGTCATCAGTGATGTCACTGACCATGTCATGAGTGATGTAACATGTGACGTCATCAGCAGTGCATTGCGGGGGCGCGAGTTATAGTTAGCTGAACTAACTATAACAGGGGAATTTCTAGGGTTTTGTATGAGGGAAATGTCCAGCTAACTATAACGCCCCTGAAACCTATGTTTTTTTCAGTGAATTTCTAAGGTTTTTTAAATGCTAATTCCTAACTATAACGCCCCTGAAACCTTTGTTTTTTTCAGTGAATATATATATATGTACACATACATATATATAATCATGGTACATATATGTGGAGTAATATATAGTAAAACTTTGCTTACCTATAGAAACTTACCTTCACGATATTTGTGTCCTCAATATTCCTTATATGATATTTTGGCCCACAATATTTCTGTTTCAGATATTCAATCTAAATACCCACCAGTACAGTGAAGATAAAATAGTTTTTCTGGATGTGGAACTTATCATCAAGGATAGCTGAACTAACTATAACGGGGGAATTTCTAAGGTTTTGTATGAGGGAAATGTGCAGCTAACTATAACGCCCCTGAAACCTATGGTTTTTTCAGTGAATTTCTAAGGTTTTTTAAATGCCAATACCTAACTATAACGCCCCTGAAACCTTTGTTTTTTTCAGTGAATTTCTAAAGTTTTTTAAATGCCAATTCCTAACTATAACGTGCATGAAACCTATAGTTTTTTCAGTGATATATATATATATATATTCCATATGAAACTGTTCGCAGCTAGAAGACACCGCACACAACGTTGAATTAGACCCTACTTTATTCGGCAGACAAACAGCAGAATTAAACGTTCCTTTCAGCGACATCTTGCGCCAACTCTTGCCATACGCGTTTCGGGAAGTGTTCCCTTCTTCATTGGCTTTGGCGTCTCAGGGGAAAGGAAATAGCGTGCCTGATTCTCGCAGATGTTGTTTTATAATCATGCCTTAGTGGGCGTGTACTTGCAATGAATGCTGGATATCGTAGTCCAGGTAAGTGCTTAATTCTTAGTAGAGGCCGCTGTGCCTTCTCCTCCACATTTAAAATCCATTGGGTTGCCGAGGGGAAAAGAGACAGCGTGCTGATTGACTTGCGCCTTACCGAACGGGTTCGTTGTTTCACACTGTGCCTCCATGACAAGGCACATGAACCTGCTATTCAGCAGTGGGGTTGTCTTCATGGTCGGAGCGGACCACTGTATACTCCATATGAAACTGCTCACAGATAGAAGACACAGCACACAATGTTGAATTAGACCCTCGTTTATTCGGCAGACAAACAACAGAATGAAACGTTCCTTTCAGCGAAGACTTGCGCCAACTCTTGCCATACGCGTTTCGGGAAGTGTTCCCTTCTTCATTGGCTTTGGTGTCTCAGGGGAAAAGAAACAGCGTGCCTGATTCTCGCAGATGTTGTTTTATAATCATGCCTTAGTGGGCGTGTACTTGCAATGAATGCTGGATATCGTAGTCCAGGTAAGAGCTTAATTCTTTAGTAGAGGCCACAGTGCCTTCTCCTCCACAATTAAAATCTATCGGGTCGCCGAGGGGAACAGAGACAGCCTGCTGCTTAACTTGCGCCTTACCGAATGGGTTCATTGTTTCACACTGTGCCTCCATGACAAGGGACATGAACCTGCTATTCAGCAGTTGGGATGTCTTCGTGGTCGGAGCGGACCACTGTATACTCCATATGAAACTGCTCACAGATAGAAGACACCGCACACAATGTTAAATTAGACCCTCTTTATTTCAGCAGACAAACAGCAGAATGAAAAGTTCTTTTCAGTGAAGTCTTGCGCCAACTCTTGCCATACACGTTTCTGGAAGTGTTCCCTTCTTCATTGGCTTTGGCATCTCAGGGGAAAAGAAACAGCGTGCCTGATTCTCGCAGATGTTGTTTTATAATCATGCCTTAGTGGGCGTGTACTTGCAATGAATGCTGGATATCGTAGTCCAGGTAAGTGCTTAATTCTTTAGTAGAGACCGCTGTGCCTTCTCCTCCACAATTAAAATCCATCTGGTCGGCGAGTGGAAAAGAGACAGCCTGCTGCTTAACTTGCGCCTTACCGAACGGGTTCGTTGTTTCACACCGTGCCTCCATGACAAGGCACATGAACCTGCTATTCAGCAGTGGGGTTGTATTCGTGGTCAGAGCGGACCACTGTATACTCCAAATGAAACTGCTCGCAGATAGAAGACATCGCACACAACGTTGAATTAGACCCTCCTTTATTCGACAGACAAACAGCAGAATGAAACGTTCCTTTCAGCGAAGTCTTGCGCCAACTCTTGCCATACGCGTTTCGGGAAGTGTTCCCTTCATCATTGGCTTTGGCGTCTCAGGGGAAAGGAAACAGTGTGCCTGATTCTCGCAGACGTTGTTTTATAATCATGCCTTAGTGGGTGTGTACTTGCAATGAATGCTGGATATCGTAGTCCAGGTAAGTGCTTAATTCTTTAGTAGAGGCCGCTGTACCTTACCGAACGGGTTAGTTGTTTCACACTCTGCCTCCATGGAGTATACAGTGGTCCGCGCTGACCACAAAGAAAACCCCATTGCTGAATAGCAGGTTCATGTGCCTTGACATGGTGGCACAGTGTGAAACAACGAACCCGTTCGGTAAGGCGCAAGTTATGCAGCAGGCTGTCTCTTTTCCCCTCGGCAACCCGAAGGATTTTAATAGTGGAGGAGAAGGCACAGTGGCCTCTACTAAAGAATTAAGCACTTACCTGGACTAAGATATACAGCATTCATTATAAGTACACACCCACTAAGGCATGATTATAAAACATCATCTGCGAGAATCAGGCACACTGTTTCCTTTCCCCTGAGACAGCAAAGCCAATGAAGAAGGGAACACTTCCCAAAACGCATATGGCAAGAGTTGGCGCAAGACTTCTCTGAAAGGAATGTTCATTCTGCTATTTGTCTGCCGAATAAAGGAGGGTCTAATTCAACATTGTGTGCGGTGTCTACTATCTGTGAGCAGTTTCATATGGAGTATACAGTGGTCCGCTCTGACCACGAAGACAACCCCACTGCAGAATAGCAGGTCATGTGCCTTGTCATGGAGGCACAGTGTGAAACAACGAACCCGTTCGGTAAGGCGCAAGTTAAGCAGCAGGCTGTCTCTTTTCCCCTCGGTGACCCGATGGATTTTAATTGTGGAGTAGAAGGCACAGCGGCCTCTACTAAAGAGTTAAGCACTTACCTGGACTATGATATCCAGCATTCATTGCACGTACACGCCCACTAAGGGATGATTATAAAACAACACCTGCGAGAATCAGGCACGTTGTTTCCTTTCCCATGAGACGCCAAAGCCAATGAAGAAGGGAACACTTCCTGAAACGCGTATGACAAGAGTTGCACAAGACTTCACTGAAAGGAATGGCTCATTCTGCTGTTTGTCTGCCGAATAAATGAGGGTCTAATTCAACGTTGTGTGCCGTGTCTTCTATCTGCGAGCAGTTTCATATGGAATATACAGTGGTCCGCTCTGACCACGAAGACAACCCCACTGCTGAATAGCAGGTTCATGTGCCTTGTCATGGAGGCACGGTGTGAAACAACGAACCCGTTCGGTAAGGCGCAAGTTAAGCAGCAGGCTGTCTCTTTTCCACTCGCCGACCAGATGGATTTTAATTGTGGATGAGAAGGCACAGCGGTCTCTACTAAAGAATTAAGCACTTAGGCCAACATTCGTACTTCCCTTCGCCTTATCCTTCAAACACAAACTCCCCAAGAGACTTCGTCTCGTGTTTGCACCAGGCACTTTACCAATATCTATAGGTACTGTATTTCTCCATGATTTTATATCTATTTTCAGGAAACTTTTCCATGTTGCTGCTATAACCTTGTCCTTGATTATCATACAAGATAGGAGGTCTTTCATCTCCGTCCTCCCATTATTCCACCTACTCTAACAGTAAATCTCGGATTTCTATCCAATGATGTACTTTTATATTTCCCCTTCTTTGCACTTTTGCACTTTGCGCACTTTTTCCCAACTCCCTATATTATTCAGGGTAAATTCAGTGACTTTACTTTGAGGTTCCAAGATGTATTCATACGTATTATACATCTGCTTGATTTAAAATACATATGCTATATCTCAATATATTTATTGTTTCAACAAATGAAATCAACATTTAAATATAATCATTTTGGGAATAACTGCATTTTCCTAATTTGGTTAATTTGATTCGCACCGTTTTTATATTATGGGCATTTTTCCCTCATTTTTTTCCCCCCCTTTCCTTTGAGGCACTTATTTAGTCATATGTTAGCTCACTTACTCTCTAGTCCATTTAGCATAGTCTCTGCAATACTATTCTTGTACCCAGACGTTTGTATTGTCATCCATACAAATCCAGATCCAGCAGTATTTCACTGATTATGCATGTGGACATTATTTGTATTTGAC
The DNA here is from genome assembly GCF_964204655.1 of Triturus cristatus. NCBI lineage: Eukaryota > Metazoa > Chordata > Amphibia > Caudata > Salamandridae > Triturus > Triturus cristatus. Next base: position 683,940,661 of record NC_140585.1, on the reverse strand, counting down.
CTTTTATACAATGTGGGTAACCAAACGTGATTTATTTTTTACAAGTCTGTTAACCCTTTCTTGCTGTATATAATATGTATTTTACATATATCCATGAGCAACAGAAAATTTGACATACATTTGTTAACTATTCATACAATAGCTGCAAGTTGGCTCTGAGGCTATCGTTTGGTATTACTATTGTTTCTATGTCTATGGCTATGTGATCATGTGACGTGGCTACGTATCTGTATTTGCACTTGAAATAGTTCCATGGATTGGCTCCGACATGTCATGTGAACAAGGCTTTTGACGAGCTGAAACGCGTCATGGCGAAGAAGGTGTAAAACTTTATTTTTGAGCACTTACTTTGGGTCTGTGTCCTGTTTTTGTTCAGCGGATTATCGTCACCGGATTGGAAAAGAAGTAATATATATATATATATATATGTATATATATATTCATTCATATATGTTCCCGACAATTCCCTTCACTCCGAAGCAAACAAGGGGTCTCAACGTGGTCACAAAAGGTTCTTTTATTTTGATGCATGGCATGATGCATTTCGGCGAGTATGCCTTCTTCAAATGCCTTTGATGGTGGGTGTCGCTCGTTGACGATATTTGAACATGCTGGCTGAATCCCATTGGTGGGAGTGCAGCTGACCCTCTCCTGGACTGCAATTCCCAGCATGCCTCTTAATTCAACAGGCAAAGTGTCTTTTCGACAGTCCAATGCACCTGATCGCGCGCTGAGTGCTAATTGGCTGTCGAGTGTCTGTCTACATTCGATACCAGGAACTGTTGGTGGCAATTTACTACCTCGGTAGAAGCGAGGCTGAAGAAGCAAGGGGAATAAGTGTGTAAAACATATAAAGGGGGCAGAGTGGAAATACTCTGACCCTCTAGAGGTGCTTAGGGGGTCACAGAAGGACCCCCAGGGGCCCCCTTTTTAAAAAAAGAAAACGACGAAATGTGCGCAGGGTGCGCGCATCCTATTGCGTTGGGTGCACGGATTCTCTCACGTTGGGTGCGCAGATACAAGGAAAACAAAATTGAAATTGTTGGGAGATAAAGATCAAGCTTAAGTGTTTTGTTCTTGAGTGGCTCTAAAAAGTGCCGTTGTGTTCATTGAGAGTTTTTGGTACTTATAAGTAAGTATCTATACAGAGTCTAAAGTTGTTGAGGAAGACACTGTTTCCTTCATCAGTAAAGTGTACTCCATCTCTCCTATACATCTCTTGCATATGAAAGCGCAGATTGTTATTGTAAATGGACCCCATTCTATAGTCTCGGAGAAAAGCAGAAACAGATTTATTCAAATGTTTCCTAGCTTTCTCAATCTGTGGACAATAATGATCGGACCAGTTCCATTTCTGACTTTGGCATATGTTAGAATACACAAAGGCTGTTTTGGGGAAAAGTGAAATCAGTTCTGCAAAGGTGTCCTTCATAAGCATTTCCAGACCTACCCCAGTCAAAGTGCCTAGGTCATTGCCACCACAGTGCACTATTATGAGGTCAGGGTGTTGGCTTTGCATGAAGGATTTCACCAATGGCATCAATTGGTGCCACTGTAACCCTCTCTGTCCAATCCATTTAATGTCTACATTTGGCAAATCTAGGTCTTTGTGAATGCCTTTGTTTTCTGCATACCTTTGGCTCCTGAAAATATAGCTGTGTCCCACAATCCACACTCTAAGCATCTTGAAAGGAGGTCTGGATGCACTCAGATGGTCTCTGTAAATGAAATGGCAGTTTGGAAAGTAAGATGTTTCTAAAATGGTGGCTAAGATGCAATTTTGAAAAAAGACAAGAAATCATTGGTTGTTTCACTTGTTTGACAACCTTCTGCACTGAAAGGGAGGGTGTATATTTCTGTTTTTTAAACGCATGATTCTTATTGGTTAACAAAAAATGATTGTAAGGGACATTATATATGATAAGCTGATATGTTGAAAAGTCAAGCACACTTGCTGTCTTGATTAGCAACATTGTGTGCTGAACTTGTGACCTGTGTGCTCAGTACAGTGTTCTATGTCCTGTTTCTATGGTAATGGGCAGAACGCAGATTGGGGAAGGGTTCAAATTTATGTCATTTGGAAAGGGTTGAAATGTTTAACCAATAGAAATGTGTGTTTGCTTTTGAATTTATGTGAGAAGGATTGTGATTTGATGTTTACATGTATATGTGAGGAAAATGAGAGGGAAACGTTGCCATTCTTTGGTTCTGCTGACAGGTGCACAGTGCAGAGATTCTGTATAAGAAAATCTGGTGTGTGACTGATATCTGGTGTGTGACGGATATACTTCTACACTAAAATGTAGTACTCCTTCTAGATGAAGAAATGTGTTTTGGTATAGTGCAAGGGATAGTGTTGCTTGTCTAGAATCACACAGTGAGTCTGTGTGCATTTGGGAACCACTGTGAGAGAAGCATTTGGCAACATCGTGTATTTGCTGACAGATAACTGTTTTAAAACCTGTCTTGTTGTCAAGTTTTAGTAGCATTAGAAGGCAGTTTTTGCTTATGCTTTGATTAAATGAGTCAGGCTTTGACTCTAAAGTGCAGTTCTGAAATATGTAGTTTGTGTGCATTCCCCTTACCTCTTCCACTGTAGTGAATGAGTTTTGGTAAACTCCTAGGGATAGTGGTGCTTGTCTAGAATTACACTGTGAGTGTGTGTGCTTTTGGGAACCACTGTGAGAGAAGCATTTGGTAACATCATGTATTTTCTGACAGATAACTCTTTCAAAACCGGTCATGTCAAGTTTTAGTAGCATTAGAAGCCAGTCTTTGCTTATGCATTGAGAAAATGAGTCATGCTTTGACACTAATGTGTTGTACTTTAATATGTAGATTGTGTGTAGTCTCCTTATCCCTTGCACAGTAGTGAATGAGCTTTGGTAAGCTGCTAGGGATAGTGTTGTTTGTCTAGAATCACACTGTGAGTCTGTGTGCATTTGGGAACCACTGTGAGACAAGCTTTTGGTAACATCGTGTATTTGCTGACAGATAACTGTTTTGAAACCTGTCTTGTTGTCAAGTTTAGGTAGCATTAGAAGGCAGTTTTTGCTTATGCTTTGATTAAATGAGTCAGGCTTTGACACAAAAGTGCAGTCCTGAAATGTGTAGATTGTGTGCAGTTTCCTTACCACTTCCACTGTAGTGAATGAGTTTCGGTAAACTCCTAGGGATAGTGGTGCTTGTCTAGAATCACAATGTAGAGTGTGTGCATTTGGGAACCACTGTGAGAGAAGCTTTTGGTAACATCGTGTATTTTCTGACAGATAACTCTTTTAAAATCTGTCATGTTGTCAAGTTTTAGTAGCATTAGAAGCCAGTCTTTGCTTATGCGTTGGTTAAATGAGTTAGGCTTTGACACAAAAGTGCAGTCCTGAAATATGTAGATTGTGTGCAGTTCCCTTACCACTTCCACAGTAGTGAATGAGTTTTGGTAAACTCCTAGGGATAGTGGTTGTTGTCTAGAATCACACTGTGAGTCTGTGTGCATTTGGGAACCACTGTGAGAGAAGCATTTGGTAACATTGTGTATTTGCTGACAGATAACTGTTTTAAAACCTGTCGTGCTGTCAAGTTTTAGTATCATTAGAAGCCAGTCTTTTGTTATGCATTGATAAAATGAGTCATGCTTTTACACTAATGTGCTGTACTTTAATATGTAGATTGTGTGTAGTCTCCTCATCCCTTGCACAGTAGTGAATGAGTTTTGGTAAGCTGCTAGGGATAGTGTTGCTTGTCTAGAATCACACTGTGAGTTTGTGTGCATTTGGGAACCACTGTGAGAGAAGTATTTGGTAACATCGTGTATTTGCTGACAGATAACTGTCTTAAAACCTGTCATGTTGTCAAGTTTTAGTAGCATTAGAAGGCAGTCTTTGCTTATGCTTTGATTAAATGAGTCAGGGTTTGACACAAAAGTGCAGTCCTTTGATATGTAGATTGTGTGTAGTCTCCTTACCCCTTGCACAGTAGTGAATGAGTTTTGGTAAGCTGCTAGGGATAGTGTTGTTTGTCTAGAATCACACTGTGAGTCGGTGTGCATTTGGCAACCACTGTGAGAAAAGCATTTGGTAACTTCGTGTATTTGCTGACAGATAACTGTTTTAAAACCTGTCATGTTGTCAAGTTTTAGTAGCAATAGAAGACAGTTATGGCTTATGCTTTGATTAAATGAGTCAGTCATTGACACTAAAGTGCAGTCCTGAAATATGTAGATTGTGTGCAGTTCCCTTACCACTTCCACTGTAGTGAATGAGTTTTGGTAAACTCCTAGGGTTAGTGGTGCATGTCTAGAATCACACTGTGAGTGTGTGTGCATTTGGGAACCACTGTGAGAGAAGCATTTGGTAACATTGTGTATTTTCTGACAGATCACTCTTTCAAAACCGGTCATGTTGTCAAGTTTTAGTAGCATTAGAAGCTAGTCTTTGCTTATGCATTGATAAAATGAGTCATGGTTTGACACTATGGTGCAGTGCCATGTACTATTCTCTTCACTGTGCCAGAACTGAAAATGTTAATGTTTTACCCAGCCACTGTCCTAGCAGTAGTCTGATGATTTAGTCAGTTTCTAAGTACTTATGTTGTGAACCATACATTACCACATAGACTGCTTCAAATGTCTATGCAGTATGCATGCAGTCTTCTAACATACTATACACTTGTCTTTCACACCTTCAATTCCCTAGTCAGTATCCATATACTTCAAGGAAACACCCTGTCACTCCCTTTGCACTCCTCTAGTGACCCATTCAGCACCATGTACTAATCCATTCACTGTGCCAAAAGCCAACCACTTATAAATCCACCCAGGCACTCTCCTTGCTGTACTCTAATCATTCAGTCAGTACCCAAGTACTCATGCAGTGAGCCAGGCCTAATCACATAGACTGCTTCAAACGCCTATTCACTATGCATGCAGTCCTCTAACCACCTACACAGTTGTTTTTCACACCTTCAATTCCCTAGTCAGTATCCATATACTTCAAGGAAACACCCTGTCACTCCCTTTGCACTCCTCTAGTGACCCATTCAGCACCATGTACTAATCCATTCACTGTGCCAAAACCCAAACACTTATAAATTCACCAAGACACTCTCCTTGCAGTACTATAATAATTCAGTCAGTGCCTAAGTATTCATACACTGAGCCAGGCCTTAGCACATGGACTGCTTCAAACCCCTATCCACTATGCATGCAGTCTTCTAACCACCTAGACACTTGTCTTTCACACTCTCAATTCCCTAGTCAGTATCCATACAGTCCAGCAAACATCCTGTCACTCCCTTTGCACTCCTCTAGTGACCCATTCAGTACCATGTACTAATCCATTCCCTGCGCCAAAAGCCTACCACTTATAAATTCACCCAGGCACTCTCCTTGCTGTACTCTAATCATTCAGTCAGTACCCAAGTACTTATGCAGTGAGCCAGGCCTTAGCACATGGACTGCTTCAAATGCCTATCCAGTATGCATGCAGTTCTCTAATCACCTACACAGTTGTCTTTCACACCTTCAATTCTCCAGTTAGTATTCATACACTTCTAGCAAATACCCTGTTACTCACCCAGTGTGTCTCCTTATAGTACTGTAATCATTCAGTCAGTTAGCATGTACTCTTTTAGTGAGGTAGGCTTTAGGGCATGAACTGCTTCAAAGCAGTATGCACTATGCATGTAGTGTTTTAACCATCGTCACACTTGTGGTTCAGGGCTATAGTTTCCTATTCAGTTTTTATATAAAATGCATTTGTACAGTAATGGAATAGTATAAATTTGAAAGTTATTAATATACATTAATTTGTGATTCTTTTTTACAGATACTGTTTTTCAATGTTAAAATAGAGAAATCATGCCAGAAAAAAAAAGAAAAAGAAAAGAACAGAGACAGGAGGATTATTTGGAGAAACATCAACCACAAGTATTGAATGTACAAGATAATGTGGCTAAAAGGAAAAAATCTTTTGGTAAGATCACGAAGCAATTTATTAAAAATGTTTGTAGGAGCAAACAGAATGTAGATAATGCTGGAACTACTGAGAATTCTTCAAGTAAGAAAAAAATTCAAAATAAGAGGAAAAGTAAAAAAGCAAATGGTCAGTCAAAAGAGATAAAGTATGGTAAAAGAAGGCAAAATCAATATAAGGAATTACACAAAAATTTTTTTACAAGAGAGTAGTGCATAATTTGCTGAAAGATGTGAAGAAATATTAAAAGAGAGCTTTATTTTATAAAAAGAAGAAGCATATTGAAAACATTGTGGAAAAGGCTTTTGAAGTAAAAAGGAAACTGTTTATTTTAGTGTTAAACAGAATTCGATCACTAGATAAACCAATACATGTAATGAAGGCCAAAAGTAGGAGGAAAAGAGTTATTAATAAAAAAAAGTTTGTGGTGTTTTTTTGGGAGAATGGAAACACAGTTCCAGTTCCGAGCCTTTTTTTAATGAAGAGAGTTATTCACTGAGCGAAAAATTATTGTATGCAGTTGACACCAGTGGTAGAGGTTATGAGGTTAGCGACGGTTGTCCAATTGAGAAAGAGAAAATGGTTGAAAGAAATGCAGAAGTGATAGCTGATGAAGTTTTAGGGAGATGTGCTAAAAACCCTGTGTACACTTGGGATTGCAGTAGTGTTTGCAGTGTACGACAGGAATATATTGAAAAATTATGTATTTTTTTACGAGCCTATACTAAAAAAAGTGTAAAACAAAAGATTAAGCTGTTGCAAGGACTAGACCCTTGCCGAGTGAGAAAACATACTGGTTTGCAAGGTCATTCTCTGGCTTTTCTTTCTAGGAAAGTTTGTCAAAGTGTTTTTCACCAGTTCAGAATGCTGGCAGTACATCATACTCAAATGCGGAAGTTAGTCAGAAGGTTGTATTATGCAAAAAGTCCAGCACTAAAAGTTAAGTGAGTTGAACAGTGCTCTTTTGTGTGGGTCAGTATCAGATGTGAAGCAGGTCTGTGATGATATTGAGTTTTGTTACTTTGGTCCTCAGCAAGAGAGTGAAGAAACTGACACATTAGTAGAACAAAATGTTGAAGACAATGTACAACCCGTAATTACAGAAAAATTTGAGGATGAAATCACAAAGTTTAAGGTAATTTCAGGTGAAAGACCAAATGTATCTTGCATTTGTTGTCGGCGAAGTCACTATAAAAATCAGACTAGGGGTGTCAATCTGTATTTAAAAAGTGAAATAGAAGATAATGATAAGTGGATGGAAGTTGCAACTTATTTGCTGGTAGAGGATTGTTTTGATTTGGGATGTGAGCAGCGTATTTGCATATATTGTTATAACAAATTAGATGAGAATAAAATGCCTGCTAGAGCTGTTCACAATAATCTAGAGTTGGTTGCTATTCCACCAGAGCTGATAGATTTAAATACGTATGAGTCTATTCTCATACAATGTGTTCACCCTTTTCAGGCTATTGTTCGTATGGAGCCCAAAACAGGTAAATTACCTCCATCAGAGTTGCAAAGAGGATTGAAAGGAAGAGTTGTGTATTTACCATTAGATTTAAGGAAAAATATTGAAACTATTGGTGTAGACCATGCAGAAAATGAGCCACTAGTCATTCTAGTTAATGGTGTTCCTACTAAGAATAAGAAAATTTGGCAAGAGTTAGTGGTTTTTAGAAAAGTGCAAAAAGCATCATTGTATCTGTTAAAAAATAATGAGTACTATAGAAATGTGTTTGTAGGAGAAGAAGAAATAGATTTAGCAGAAGATACTGAAACATTAACTGGACAAATAGAAAAAGTGGACATGTTCAGATGTGAAGAAATCTATGAACATTACAGTGTACATCCACTTCATTCCAAAGAGGTGATGGGGAATACAATTGAGTTGATTCAAATGAAAAAAGCAACAGGAAGTCCCATGAGTGTATGGGAAGAGAGCTTGGAAGCTCGTTGTTTGCCGCAATTGTTTCCAACAGGAAAAGGTGGACGATATGATAAACGTCCTGTGCAGATTCCTGCATCTGAATATCGGACAATAAGATTATATGCAGAAGATCCAAGATTTCGACAATGTATCCCTTATATGTTTCATCTTCTGTTTGAAAGTGACTTGTCTGGACTTTCATATGCAGTAAATCACATTTTAAAAACTGGAATGTATCTTCAAAATGTAACTGCAAAGGATTTTATGGATAAAGTGCATCAGAGAGATGATCATTTAGAATCTCAGTTGATTAATCTGATGGCATGTCAGCGTGGGACTAATGAATATTGGTACCGTCGACATGGAGAACTGAAATGTATGCTACGGAACTTGGGAACTCCTACATGGTTCGTTACACTAAGCTGTGCTGAGTATGCTTGGGATGATTTACTTGAATTTTTTCGAGAGGCAAATTCCAATATAAAAAATATTGAATACAAGACACCTGGAGAATTGTGCTCTTTGGATCCTGTCAATGTATGCAGATATTTCAATCATAGATTTGAAGCTATGATGTCTTTCATCTGCAATAAAAAGAATCCTCCTCTTGGAGAAGTTGTGGATTTCTTTTGGAGAAAGGAATATCAAGCAAGAGGTGCTCCTCACATACATATGTTGTTATGGGTCAAGGTCGCCCCCAAATTTGGAACAGATTCAGATGAAACTGTTTTGTCTTTCATTGAAGATTATGCTACATGTGCTCTTCCAATTAGCAGAGAAGACAAAAACTTAAAACAACAAGTCTTACGATTTCAAAGCCACAGGTGTGGAAAATACTGTCGATGAAAGTACAAGTCAAAGGATAAGTTCTATACCAAATGTCGTTTTGGATTTCCACATCCTGTATTATCCAAAGGAAGAGTGAACAGTTTTATGTCATCTATACGACATACCATCACAAGAAAGTCTCCGAAAAACACCTACAACTTAAGAAGAAGCGAAGAATCAAAATACATAAATGACTACAATCCAGTTACTTTATCCATGTGGAACGCAAAAATGGATATTCAGTATGTTGCGGACAATTCCATTGCTGTTGCTCGATATGTAACGTCTTACATTACTAAATCAGAAAAGACTGAATTGAAAGAAATGTGGGAAGAGATTTCTCACGAGAAGACTCTAAGTAAGAAATTATACAGTTTAAGTTTGAAGATGTTATCGCATCGTGAAATTGGAGCATATGAAAGTTCAGATCGGTTATCATCTGCAAGTCTACATTCCAAAAGTAGAAGAATCATTTGAGTGAGTCTAGGTCTTGTAGTAATGCGAAATCGAGTACTGAAATCTGTTCAAGAAATTGAATATTTAGCAGAAAATGACCCAGAAAGTATAGATATTTTGAAAACAAATATGTTGGACACATACTATCCAAATAGAAGTCATCATCTTGAGAACATGTGCTGCAAAACTACACTTTTAAACTGAATACTACAGAGAACATCAACGATGGAAAATATGGAGTGATTGGTTCTGAAGGATGTCTGGTGAAACAAAGGAAAGGAAATTTAAATAATCACAGGAAACTGAGTTGCGACACTGCTGACAAAAGGGAATTTTACTATTTAGCCCTTTTGCAAATGTTCAAACCATGGCGTTCAGAACTGGAATTACTTGGAGATTTTACCAGCTATGAAGATTCATTTAATGCTTCTAAAGATAGCATACAATGCAGTGCTTTTGCAAATTATGTCAAAATGTTGAATGATGAAATTGATCAAGAAGCTATAATTGCAGCTGAGATTGCTAGTGACAGTTCTCAAGACAGCCAAAGTTCTGCTGCACTGAGTCAAGATCCACTAGGACAACCAATTGTTGAAAATGAAGCAGCGATTGCAATGAATGAGGTGGAAACAGCAATGTATCAAGTACAAGAAGATGCAATACAGCTAGGAAGAGCAACTAAGGTACCGATTCCGATCCGTGAAAAAAATTTACCGGCCGACTCGTATCCGTATTTTTTTACGTACGAATCGTACAAGTACCGTACAAACTGCGAAGTACGATTCGTACGTGAAAAATACATACGAATTGTGTCAGGAAAATGGTCCAAGAGGGAGCTGTAAATTTTTACGTCCGAATAGCGTCGGGAAAAGTTTCCGACAGGGAGCCGGACATTTTTACGTGCAAATCGTAAAACAGAAGTCCGAGCGCGCAAGTACGATCCGTACCGCCCGTCCGAATACACAACCGCATGTAAAATGCCCCGTACGGAGCGAACGCTGTAGCCTAAATGTACATGGGTAAACTTGTGCCCGGACACGAGTCGTACAGCCCCCCTCACCCCGCACATGTCAGCCCCGTACCCCCGTATGTCAGCCCCGTACCCCCCTCCGCACCATACCCCAACACCGTAGCACAGCCCCGCACCGGTACGCACCGTACCCCAACACCCTAGCACATCCCCGCACCCCCATAGGTACGTGCCGTCTCCCCACCCCCGTAGGTACGTGCCGTACCCCCACTCCCCGTAGGTACGTACCGTCCAGCCACCCCCGTAGGTACGCCCCATACCCCCACCCCCATAGGTACGTGCTGTACCCCCCCACCCACCACCGTAGGTACGCGTCGTCCCCCCACTACCGTAGGTACGTGCCGTACCCCCACCCCCCTGTAGGTACGCGCCGTTCGCCCACCCCCCGTAGGGGTGGGGGGGACGGCACGTACCTAAGGGGGTGGGGGGACGGCGCATACCTACGGGGGTGGGGGGACGGCATGTACCTACAAGGGGTGGGGGTACGCCGTGTACCTACAGGGGTGGGGGACGGCGCGTACCTACGGGGGTGGGGGACGGCGCATACCTACGGGGGTGGGGGGACGGCGCGTACCTACCAGGGTGGGGGTACAGTGCGTACCTGCACGGGGTGGAGGTACGGCGCGTACCGGGCCCCCTTTTCCTCGTGCATCGCGGCGTACTTAGCTTTTCCGGCACTTTTTGGCTCCCGTAAAAATGTAGCCGTGAGGAGTGCTGTGGGTACGAATCGTACTTGCTGGTCCATAAAACGCTGCCTGACTCCGTGCGGACGTCGCGTACGCGCTGTCCAGGATCGGAATTGTATGTATTTTTTAGCCGCACGGTGTTTTTTACGATTCGTACGGAAATGGTATTTCTGTACGAATAGTATTTGCTGGTTTGTACGGTGGATTTCCCGGGTATGAGTCGTGCGGAGAAAACGCTCCGTACGACCATTTGTACCCGGGTTTTATAGGATCGGAATCGGCACCTAAATGTTGAACAGAAACAAATATATCAGCAAGTGAAAGAGCAGATTGACCATGGATTACTTCATGAAAAGAGAGGATGCTCATGTACATCATTTCAACCTATCCGAATGTATGTGAGTTGTCAAGCTGGAACAGGAAAAAGTTTTTTAATTAAAATAATTACAAGTTATCTGCAGAAAACAACTGATTCACATTTGTCTTGTGTTGTCACTGCTCCAAATGGGTTGGCAGCACATAATATTAAAGAAATTACTTTACATCGTTTACTAATGGTACCAGTAGAGCATGACAACACATTGGAATACCACAAACTATCTGGAGAAGCTTGTTGTGAAGTTTCAAGAGCCCTGAAGAAAATGAAACTTCTCATTATTGATGAGGTGAGCATGGTCTCAAACTTGATGCTTGCCTTTGTGCATTTAAGAATGCAGCAAATTCTTAAAACAGAGTATGACGTGTTATTTGGAGGAAAACATGTCATAGTTTTTGGAGATCTACTGCAACTGACTCCGGTAAAAGGACAACCGGTATTTAAAACACTTGCCCATGAAGATACCAGAAAGTCTCTTGGCAGTGTTGGTAATGTGAACATTTGGAGTAATTTTGAATACAAAGAACTGACAACAAATATGCGACAGGCAAATGATGCTTAATATGGAAGTATTCTTCAAGATATAAGAATTGGAATTCTTTCAAAACAAGGGAAAGAAGCTTTGGAGAGTCGATTACTTTGCAATGTCTTTTCAAATGAAAATGCAGTTCCTGCAAAAGTGTACGTGGAAATTGCTAAAAATAAGTCAGTGATTTGCTTAATGCCAACACTGCGCGAGTGTTCAATATTCAACGAAGAATTATTGAAACTGGAAAATAAAGAAAATACTGCATGAAGGAATCACTATTATTTTGATGGGAAAGTTGAGATCAAAACTGGATTGTTTAGAAAAAAAAATATCTAAAACTGCTGGTTTAGAAAAGACACTTTATGCGTGTGTAAACTGTCGGGTAATTTTAAGGCGTAATTTGGATGTAGAGAAAGGTTTAGTTAATGGTGCAATGGGCAAAGTGGGGGATTTTGTGAATTATCAGAAAAAAGAAGGAATTGAATTTTTAAAAATTAAATTTGATCAGATTGATGAAGTTAAAGAAATTGGTCGTTGTTCAGTTCGTTTTTTGCTTGTTAAAGATTTATATGTCCGTAGGAAACAATTTCCATTTTCTCTGGCATATGCAGTGACTATTCATAAATCTCAAGGATTAAGTGTAGACAGTGCATTGGTGAACATTGGATCTACTGTATTTAAAGAGGGTATGGCATATGTTGCTTTGTCGCGAGTCAGAACATTATCTGGTTTGTTTTTGATTGATTTTGATGAGACAAAGGTTACTGCAGATGCAAATTGTGTAATAGAGTATAATAAGTTAAGAAGGGTGTATGCTCCAAATTTAGGTCAAGATCCTGTATTTGAAAAGCGTGTGGTTGGTCGAAAAAGAAGGTTAGAGAATATCTGTTCTGAAGGTGTCAAGAAGGGAAAAGAACAAGATAATGTTGTGATTGCAGGTAAAAAGAAATTGGACACTGTTGGAGAGATTGTTGGTTATCAGTTTGAAAATAGTTCTGGTGTCAACTGCTATGCTAATGTAGTGGTCAATGTTGTTTTTTATCTTGAAAGTTTGCAAGAGCAAATTATGCAGAATCGGCAAAAAAGATTTTGTTCTCTGTTGCATTCTGTTTATGAAAAATTGACAACAGATGGAAGTAAAATACAATCTGTTTCAGATGTTCGTAGTTTTTGGATGTGTGTTCTGGTTCTACACAATTTACACAAAATATCCAATAAGATGCTCAGGAATTTTTAATGTGTATGCTTACCATTTTTGAAATTGAAGGTATAGAAATAGAAAATATTGTTGGCCTTTCTTACAAATGGGAACATTATTGTGAAAATTGCATGTATACATGTAGCACCAATGTAGACACTGAGAGATTTCTGTATTTAACATTACCAGACTGTAAATCAGTGTCTTTCAATAAATTAGTTAAAGGTGCAATTCAAAACATGGAGTGTAGCCAATGTAAATCAGAAATTTTATCCACATTATTCTTAACAAAATATGGAAAATACATAATTTTAATGATGCAACGTTGTACAGCTGACGGAAGAAAATTGGATACTAATAATAATAAAGCAATTTGTAGCAGCACAACTATCAATATCAGGAAGGACTTTTGTAGCAATTGCAATAATTTTCCATGATAGTCCTTCCGCAACATCTGGACATTACACTGCCTATCTAAAATGTGACAAATGCTGGACACTTTGTAATGATGCCCAGTTGGTTTTGAAACAATGTTTGCCTAGTGAATTACCAAATTCCTACCTAATATTTTTAAAGCCAAAGTTTTAGGAAGATAATTCACTCTCTGAGGATTTTATTATTATAATTTAATAGTACTACCATCGGACAATTTACATAAAGAAGGAGTGCAAAAATACCATTTGGCCTCAAGGAAAGGTATATTTTTGAATTATGGACTTTTTGGTGGTCATTGATTCGGTGATTATTTTAATGCTGCAATATTTACAGTTTTTATAAGTTAAAGTTATAAAATTTTGTAAGCTGTAAGCATTTCATATATGTGTGATTTGTATTTTCTGGTATTTTACTGAGAATAGTATGTTTTTTTTTTTTAACAATCTTTCTGATTGTTTTTTTTTTGCCCGCTGTTAAGTGATGAGTACGATTGAAATCACTATTTCTAGTGAAATTCAATATATTCTGAGAACAGCAAAAAAGGCAAACAAATTACTTTGTGGAAATTATGCTGTGTTGTAAAAAATGTATTATTACATGTTATAATTTTTTTTTCTTTTCTTTCACAGATCCAAATTTTAAAATAAGCAATTTATATGAATTTAGATTACAATGAAAATCTGAAAAAAATGTATACCATTTTTTATTCCTATTATTGTGAAGGTAAGTTTAACTAAGTCTCAATATGCAGAATGAGGAGGTCTGCAAGAAGCTACAAAGTTGAAACACGTTTCTAAAAACACTCTGTTTATACCTATGTAGTTTTGAAATCTGACCATAATCAGAAATCAAGTGACCTGCAAAAAAAGAGATTTGAGGGGTTCATAATATTTCCCATTGTACCTATTGAAGGACCGCAATCATTTCAATCATTCTTCTTTGAGCATCTTTGCAGACAAAACTCTGTACTTACCTTCTATCATTCGCAAGGAATTTTAAAACCAGAAATATGTCACTTTTTGTAACATAGTCATTGTGCAAGACACTCTTTTATATTTAGACAGAGAGAGGAAAAGGCACTCTGTGTACTTTTTCTACTCCAGGTAAATACAACCTCATCATACACACCACTTTGCGCTGAAAGGGTGTTCTATAAGTGTTGTTGTGCATGATTGCATTGAATACTCATAGAACAAGATACATCTCTAGATTTATCAGAAATCATAAATCTCAATATGTATGTGAATGCTGCACCATTCTAAAATTGGTGTAGGAAAGCACAATAAGGAAAATTATGCATGCGAAAATGTTCAGCATACATTGAAGGAGAAAAATGCACTTTCTCATTGTTTTTGTGCAGGAAGGTGTGTCTTCCTGCAGAAAAACAAACAGCACATGACACAGATATCCTTGCATTATGGTGCAAGGGTGCCTGTGTCACCACATGGCTGCAGTTTAAGCAGCCGTGCAGAGAGAAGCATAGATTTGCAACATATTTATGTACATATGTTGCATCCCTGTGCTTCAGAAGTACTACAGCACACTGTAGTTAAAGAGGTTACTGTGTGATGCTGCAGCACTTCCTCATAGTTCTGCACTTATACATTCACCATACGCTACCAATGCATTCATTCACTCAATTACGTACTACACATACATTCATCTAAACTTTCACACACTAACAAAGAAATTTAGCTCTTTTTTTAAACCAGGAAAGTTAGTTCTTACAATAACTTTTTTTTTTCTTCTTTCTTCTTTTATATTTTTTGGGGGGGTTTTCTAACAATTTTGCGATTTTCTTGGTTTTTCTGTGGAAAAAAAACCAGGAGGAACCAAACAATGAACTTCAGGGAACAAAAAAAAAACCTAGCAAATGTGACTTTCTTGCCGGCAGCAGATCAGATCGATTGGCTGATCACCGTAGCACAAAGTCGCATTGCACTTAGTGCAGAGCACTTTTAAATATTGAAATTGCGGACGGATGTCCAAGTTTTGGGCTGATGGATACACTCTTGAAGTGCTCGGCTGCGATGAGGTGGAAGGCGCAGGAGCAGGAGTGTCACTCATCCGTCGGCACTCTTCTCGTGCAAGATTGTTTGGATGAAGGGTCCTCAGGTGCTTCACCATACTTGCCGTGCCGCACGAGTATTTCTTGTTAGGATCCCCTCGCGACAGCACTCTTTTGCAAATCTTGCACGTGACCAAGGTGGCATTGGTCTTATTCTGCCCCTCGGGAAAAGTAAAAAATGTCCACACCACTGTACAAAAACGTTCTTTGCGTGGTGCCTCCTCCAAAAATTCATCCTCAGATGTATGAGGAGATGCAGGTGATGCCTTCTGCCCTGAAGCCATTTTTAGTTGAAAAAAGTTAGTGCTAAGTGTAAACTTAGTCTAAAAAATCTTCTTCTCTGCAAAGAGATGCTCCTCCAAAGAAGAATGATTGAATTGGGTGGGGTCTTTCAATAGTTAGAACAGGAAGTGTAATGAACCAATCAAATCTCTTTTTTTGCAGGTCACATGGGACCCACTCACCCTGCACTTACGCATCACGCACCCAGCGCTCATCCGCGAATTTGAATTAAAAAGAAATATAGGATTAGATGTAAAAATATATTACTTTTAAGACTAGTTTAGAGTTTGTCTTCAATTAATATTCACATAAAATACATATATATATGTTTTTTAAAATGTTAAATATTTCGCGGGATCTGCGCACCTACCGCATCAGAGACGCACATGACGCATCGCGGAAGCGCGTAAACGTCGCGTTACGTACATCGAACATGTCACGTATAGGCTGGGAGTCACGTACCAGTCGCATTGCGATCGCGCACTAAACACGTACCCAACTCGTACCATGCGCGGATGCTAACGCGTCGGGATCGAGAACGGTGCGCATAGGGTGCGCGGATCCAAAAATATGGAAAAAAATATATAAAATAAAGTTTTGAACATATAGTTAAAAAAATATTTTGAAAAATATAAAAAAATATGTTTGAAAAACCCATTAAATTCAAATAATATTTTTTAATTTTTAAAAGAATTAATTGAAAAAATAAGTTTAAAAATTGGTGTTAAAAAAAATATTTAAAAAAAAACATAATTAATGAAATTGACACACTGAATTTGAAAAATATAGAAATCAAACATTGATATCTTTAGAGATAAGTTATAGATAGGAATTAGAATTTAAAAAACCTTTGAAATTCACTGAAAAAACCATAGGTTTCATGCACGTTATAGTTAGGAATTGGCATTTAAAAAAACCTTTAAAATTCACTGAAAAAAACATAGGGTTCAGGGGCGTTATAGTTAGGAATTGGCATTTAAAAAGCCTTAGAAATTCACTGAAAAAAACATAGGTTTCAGGGGCGTTATAGTTAGCTGGACATTTCCCTCGTACAAAACTCTAGAAATTCCCCTGTTATAGTTAGTTCAGCTAACTATAACTCGCGCCCCCGCAATGCACTGCTGATGACGTCACATATTACATCACTCATGACATGGTCAGTGACATCACTGATGACATCACTGATGCCATCTCAAATGACATCACTGATGACATCACTGATGACATCATCCAGTGAGTATGTGTTTCTGTACAGTTTTAATATGTTTAATATATATAGGGAAAGGTCTGTTGAAGAGTGAGTGGGTGTACAAGTGTGTGAAGGGATGATTTTCTAGGTGCGTAACTGACTCTATAAGTGAGTCATTAAATGTATCTTACTGCAGACTAGTGACTAAACTGTGTGAATGTCTGTCAGTGTCTGTGTGTAGGTGTATAAGTGGCTGCATGGTTTTGTGAATAGCTATATGAGTGTCTATATGGGTTATTGATTGGTTGTCTGAGTATCTGTATGGGTGCCTGAGTGTTTGTGTGGGTAGGGTGTGTGTGACTCTATGCATAGATGTGTGAGTGGGTGATTCTAAGGGTGCATGGTTTTAAGAGTGCATCTGTGATGGACTGTATGGTTGGGTGAGTGTATGTATGGGTGTGTTAGTGATTGAATGTATAACTCAGTGGTACATGTGTGACTAACTACATTTGTGAAAGGTAGTATACATGTGTGGAAGAGTATATAAGTGGGTATATGTGAGAGTGTGTGATTGCGAGAGTAGCTGTATTGATGAGTGTGTGCTTGTATCAATGATTGTATAAGAGCGTAAAAATGTGGTACTATTTTTATGAGTAAGTGAACTTGAGTGTGTTTAACTGTATAGGTGAGTAAATTGGACTGTGTTTAATTACTTGCACGACTGACTAGGTGTGTCAGTACCTCAATGGATGATTGGCGGTGTGTGAGTGTCTATATAGGTGTATAAATGTATATGATAGTCTTGTACGGAGTGACTGTAAGTATGAGTGACTGTACAGGTGAGTGAGTGGAGGTGTATGTAGACCTAAGAGTTAATGAGTGGGTATGTAGTTATTGGTAATGGAGTATCTATCGTTTTCAAAATGTCCGTCTGAAATTTTGAGTCGGTGTATCAAAGGTTATATTAGGGTGTGAGAAGATGCACTAATTTATCACATGGATGATGTCATCAGTGATGTCATCAGTGATGTCATTTGAGATGTCATCAGTGATGTCATCAGTGATGTCACTAACCATGTCATGAGTGATGTAATATGTGACGTCATCAGCAGTGCATTGCGGGGGCGCGAGTTATAGTTAGCTGAACTAACTATAACAGGGGAATTTCTAGGGTTTTGTATGAGGGAAATGTCCAGCTAACTATAACGCCCCTGAAACCTATGTTTTTTTCAGTGAATTTCTAAGGTTTTTTAAATGCTAATTCCTAACTATAACGCCCCTGAAACCTTTGTTTTTTTCAGTGAATATATATATATGTACACATACATATATATAGTCATGGTACATATATGTGGAGTAATATATAGTAAAACTTTGCTTACCTATAGAAACTTACCTTCACGATATTTGTGTCCTCAATATTCCTTATATGATATTTTGGCCCACAATATTTCTGTTTCAGATATTCAATCTAAATACCCACCAGTACAGTGAAGAGAAAATAGTTTTTCTGGATGTGGAACTTATCATCAAGGATAATAGTAAACAAAGCAGACTTTTCAAAAAACAACATCACGTAACTCTATTTTACATGCTTCTAGCGCACATCCCAAATGCCACATTAAAGCTATCCCTTATGAAGAGATGATACGGGCAAGACAAAATTGTAGTGATGAACGGGATTTTCAAATGTGTTTACGGGATATGAAGATGAGATTTTTACAAAGAAGAAATGGCATACATGTTATCAGAACAGTCAGAAATAGGATTGCAAGTGTAAGTAGGGAGAGCACTTTGAGTGGGACAAAACAGAATGGGGAGAAGCCTAAGAAAGTCAGATTGATTACAGACTTCAGTTGGGTCTCATTTTGATTTCGTAAATGCCATCAGAAACATTGGCATCTCAATCAAGATGACAGGATATTGTAGGATTGCATATCTAACAGATATTATTTTTTGAAAGGGCAGAAAACTTAAAAGTTTACTGAGTCCAAGTTACCCCACACTCAAATTGAGATGCAACTGGAAGACACAGCACACAATGGGTTTTTACAGATGTGGCCACTGTGGGATGTGTAGGTAGGCTGCAAATAAGACCAAGAAATTTACCAATGGTGACACAGAGGAATATGAAATAAGATTCAATATCAACTGTAATGCTGAATTTGTAGTATAAATTATTGTTTGCAAATGTGATTGTATTTATGTTGGTAGTATGATGAGTCTATGAGAGAAGGTTGGAGAGCACATGAGGGCATTGAAAATTAATGATGTAAGGTATCCAGTTGTTTTTCATACCACGGAATGTATAGCGCAGGCACAATAAAAGAGCGTTAGGATCATTTGATCAGGGACCACAGAGAGGGTCATAGAGCATTATGACTTAGACCTCAAAAAGCAATGTGGATAATGCGATTGAAGGCGGTTGTTAATGGTTTAAACAATGATCTTGAGCTACAATATTTTTGGGGTATTGATGTTGTGTGTAATATCAAATGTAACATGCTATTGGCAAAATAATCTTCAAGAGATTAGCGACCTCAAACAACTCTGCCATTCCCCTACCACTCTAAAGGGGCCATTCTTGATGCCATCATTACTAACAATGACTTGGCCTCCCTATCCAACATCATCCCTATTGACTGGTCGGATCACCACCTCAATCTGTTCACAATCTCCCCCCTGGATCCGTCCCCCCACCTAAAAACACCAAAGCCGTGAAATGGACAAGAAATTTTAATCTTATACCTCCTGGTGAATTAGAGTCCAAACTCCAAGCACAACGTCGTCTCACCCCTTTCTCTCTAAATGCCAATGAGCTCACAGAGCATTTCAACAAAACTGTCCCAGAGGTCTTACATCAAATTGCCCCGCCTAAACTAAAAACTCAAAAAATATCCCTTCCAAGTCATGGTGCAACTCAGATTTCAACAATGAAAGACGCGCTCTTAGAACGACTGAAAGAACATGGAGCCAACACCCTTCTCCCTCACATCTCGCCCTCCTCAGTGCCGCTTGATCTAACTACAAGAAGCACATTTTTAATGAAAAGGCATCCTTCTTCCGTTTGCAACTTGCTCATGCCAAAAATAGACCCAGAGAACTGTTCAATATTGTTAGAAATCAAACTTCCTCTGCCCCCCCAAGCTTACGGCCTCACTATCAAATGTGAAGAAATTGCTAACTTCTCCGAAAAAATTGCCAAGATGGATTACTCCTTCCTTCAAACTCAGATCCCTCCCAACCACCTATGTACCTCTGACGCTACTTCATTGCCACCATCCCTATTGATTCTACCCCCTGATTCCTCCCCACACCTATCTACCACAACCTCTCCTAAAACCAACATTGCCCACGAACAGCTTAAAAACAATGCCTCCTAGAACAATTTCCACACCGTTTCTGATCTCGAGGTCTTTAACATCTTGTCTAAATTAAAACCATCCTCTCACACTAAAGACCCTCTCCCTTATAAACTTGTCCAAGATCTAAAGCACGTCATTGTCCCACACTGGACCAATATCATCAACTCCTCCCTTAACTCGGGTGTGTCCCCGTCTCACTCCAACTTGGACAAATCACTAGTATTCTTAAAAATCCTAAAGCTGACCCTAATGACCCTAACAACCTCCGCCCTATCTCTAACCTCCCCCTTCTTTCCAAAGCCCTTGAAAAATGTGCCCTACTCCAACTAGATAAACAAATTGATACTTTCAACCTTCTTGACCCTTTGCATTCCAGCTTCCGTAAAGGCTGCAGCACTGAAACTGCATTGCTAAATATAGTTGACGATATCCACCATGCCCTGGATAATGGTGAGACTTGCCTACTCTTTCTACTTGACCTCACTACTGCATTTGGTACAGTCAACCATTCAACATTACTTAACGCACTCAAATTTAGTTTCGGCCTAAATGGCCCTGTCCTTAATTGGTTCGCCTCCTACTTCCGACATAGACCTCAGCAAATCAAAATCCAAGACTGCCTCTCTAACCCCACACATGTCTCCCTTGGTGTCCCCCAAGGATCTATTCTCTCTCCAGCTCTCTTCAACCCCTTTATGGAACCCCATACCGTCATACTTAAGCAAGCCAGAATCAACTACCACCTCTATGCTGAAAACACCCAACTGCACTATAAAATTAAATCCCACTCTGATGACCTGCACCTTAACAACGCCTTGACTAAGATCCAATCCTAGTTCCACTCCAATCATCTCAAACTCAACCCTAATAAATCTGAAATCATTCGTTTCTCCCCTAAAAACAACCCACTCCATATCCAAGCATGGATCTCTGACCTTAATGCCCTCAACTGTTTGCTCTCCTTATCCAAATCAGTTAAATCTCTGGGTATAACCAGTGACAACAAGCTAACTCTCAATTCCCATATAAAAAATTCGGCTAAGGGAGCACTTTTCATGGTCCGTCATCTCCATAAAATTAAACCCTTAATTCCAGTTGAAGATTTCAAATCGGTTGTCCAATCTCTAGTCCTCTCAAAAGTCGTCTATGGTAACGCTATCCTCTCCGGAACACCCAAAGATCACCTTGCCCCTCTCAAATCTGTTCTAAACCTTGCTGCCAGGCTTATAACTGACTGCAAAAGCTTTGATCACATCTCCCTTACCCTCAAAGCCCTTAAATGGCTTCCTGTCGAAGGCAGATCCTCCTACAAAATTGCCAGCATTACGCACAAAGCCCTTCATCAAAAGACCCTGATCTACTTCTCAAGCAAACTCAATGAAGATGACTCCTCCTTGTCCACCCTCTGCTAAAAAAGAAAGTCTCACAATCTCACTCCTTCTCTGGTAAGACCCCTAACGTCTGGAATGCCCTCCCTAAAGACCAACGCTGTGACCCCCTTACGTCAGTTTAAAAAAAGACCTCAAACTGCACCTGCTTAACAAATATGAAACTGACTTAGGCATGATATCCTATGGAAGGTGGATATCATGGCTAAGTAGGTGACTTTATCTGTGGGAGTTATAATAAACAAGTGGGTGATGCATTATAACAAGTGTATATTATGTTGATTCTGTCCCTTTCAAAAACAGAAACCTATGTAATGAGTGTGGCTTGTTTACATCCTCATTAGTAAGGGTTTGGACAAGGAAGACACGAGCAGGCAGTAATGCCCAGATAGCCTGCCGGTAATCTTCATTATGTGGAGTCTTAGTCTCCCTTGTAACAGCCCTGCGTGCCCTCTCACCCATCCTCATAATTTTATATATGCATACAACAAATATCAGAAATAATACTTGTTTTTCATTGAATCTCGATTAATAAAATCAGGAAGATTCCTTTCTTACTCACGGATTTATTTCTAAAGTATAAGGAGGGGCTAAGGTTCAGGGATCATCTATCTTTAAAATCATGGTCTGCATGTCAAGGCAACAGCCTCGTTGGTAAAGACTATGTCAAGGAAGACTACAACACAGAGTAATGAAGATTACCGGTATGTAACCAGACATGAATCCAAAGTCTTTACAGCAGTTGTCAAAACAAGAAGTTGGATTGAAATGTTCTCAGTTAAATTGGCTGAAAAATATGCAGCACATCAGACGCCCAGTGCACGAATATGTGCTTGCACACCTGCTGTAGTTAAGGATGCTGGTGCAATAAACCCACTCTACTCAGCTGCCTTATAGCCCTACCACAGATGGATATAAATAGGTGCAAGATTCCAACAAATGACCTAAAAGGTACCTTGTTGCTGGGAAAATGGGAGCACCCAAGCTGCAACACACATTTTGTCCTGGGGCTCCAAAAATCCTAATACCCGAGGTGGCAGTAGCACACGTAAACCATGCCAATGCACCTCGATACAGAGAAAAGTGTTTTGTGTGCGGTGTATCCTCTCACGGGCACTAATGCACCGACACAGAAAATCACGTCTGCCTCAACTGTAAGAGCAGGCTACTAATGCTCATTCGGGGTTTAATTTCAGAAGACCTCTGACTGGATACGGGCATCAAACACGACTCGAAACCCTAAGCTTCGTGTGTGCAAGATGTGCGTGTCCTAGCAGTTAAATGTCTAGCACATTGTTGGTGTCAGATAGTCAGTGTGTCCTCCTGCGGCCTCAGCCCACACGCATGCTGCAGTGAGCACACACATGGAGTCCTTCATGTGCAGGGTCGCCTCTCTCTTGGCAATGGGTGAACGCACGTTTGAAATGAGAGTCTGGTGCACAGAGGCTGGGGTCAAAGAAGTACAAACTTAATCTCTGAGATTATTTAACTCCAGAAACACATGTTTCTGTTATGCAATTATGCTGCAAAGATCAGCAACGTAACCTTGTTGATATGTAGGATATGCAGACTTATGTAATCACTAAACGCATGCAATCAATGCATTTCAGCTAGTCTCAGTATAAAGGAACCTCACAGGAAATAAAGCGTTAGTAAAGCTAATGGTAGCAATCCTGGAATCTTGACTGGACTCAGTTTAGCAGACTGCACAAGGAAAAGAGCTCCAACAGCTGCGGTTGGAGTCACACTTCCAGTCAGACACCAGTGTGTGGATGTAATCTGATGCAGCAGCTGTTACTGACATTGAACTTTGTAACCGCAGTTATGAAAACCAATTTACTGCTCTGATTTTCCCACAACCGTTTTTTAATATTACGGATTACAGTGATTTATTCGTATGGTATGTTCCGAGAACTCTGTCACTTTTAGTTCGAAAGCGTGCACCGGTTTCCGCCTTTTGCAAGTGTTCGAAAGCGGGTCTGCAGTCCTGTTGCGTCCTGCTGCGTCAGGCCCACGTGTCTCTCGCTCAGTAGGTTCTTCACCTTGTGCTGTCCCGGGCGGAGCAGCAGGTGCGCAGCTGTGTGCTTTGAAGACGTCCTTTGCATTACTCAGGGCACAAAGATGCAATATGTCAGGAGGAGGTATGGATGGGCCTGCCACATTGCAAATAATTTGTTCAGAAAAGGTTGTTTTGGCAATGAGGGCACAACGCAAGCTATACATTCGAATTCAAATGTAGCAGTTGTTTGCGATCCAGACTATTTCACACCTTGTTTTAAATCAGTGGCTCCTCAACATTGAACTGTTAATCCAATCATGAATGACCCAGGATATCTTCATTAATTTGCAGATACCAAAGAGTTATCTGAATTTTTTAAAAAAGGAGGCATGAAATGACAGGAATGCCTATGTTCCCAATTATGGTAATCATATCTCTGTTACCATAAAGGGAGCCAACGCTCAATTATTGCCACTGAAGTCATTTCCAACATATGCTCATGGGAGCATCTAGGATACAACATCTGGCATGTCACCCCGAGAAATCCCATACCTTATTCCATGGTGTATCTACAGCGTTCCTGTAGTACATCAAAAAATGCATGAAGCGCAGTACTTCGTTTGTGCCAGTGGTCTGTGATCAGGGGACTCATTTTTGGGGAAGGAGCTTACTTTTCATCATCACAATCTAACCCAAAGCAAGATAGAGAAAAAAAATATAAGATTGATAAAGAACGAGTAAGTAAAGGATAGAAAAACAATAACAAAGGAAAGCACGGAGTTTAAAAAGATCCTGCACAAGTGACATACAGAGACAAAACATGTATGATGGAAGAATGAGGCAGGAGGTGGAATCCTGACCAAGCAGCCTTGTTATCCCCAGACCTCACAATTCACAGCACTGGCTGCAGTCTCCTAAGAAGCATGGCAGTTCTCTGGAAAGCAAGGCAGAGCATACTGAACAGTGACTCTTGAGACCCCATATTTATACCTGATGACAGCCTTTCAAGTGGGGGAGTAAATATTCCCTATACTGCCAACACATCTGGCTCTGGAAAGTTCTACACTTCCCCTGTCCAGGTTCCATGATGTTTGGGATGACAAAATATTAGTGCCAGGTTCCTTTATGTGCAGGACAAATGAGGAAAGTGGTGTAATGTAAGGGGGGCTGGGTACTGTGGCACCTTCAACCATCCTGGCAGGACAGCCCATCCATCCAACAACTAGTCCCCTTTTCCGTTACTATCTGGGAGGAATGCACAAACCCTAATAGCAGAGCCATTCACAGTCATGTGACCCAGGATACTAACAGAAAGCACAAATGGAATTGAAAAGAACTTCTTTAAAAAAGATTATTTTGAATTTTGTTTTGATTATTGTTTTAAAGAAGTTATAAGAAAAGAAAACAGGTATTAATGTATTAAATAAAAAAGCTTGTTTCCTTTGAAATTTTTGAAGTATCACAATAATTTTGTTTGTCTCAGTCAGAAGATGGAGTACAGTAAATGCTGTAAAATTGTAGGGTTAGTGATAATATTAAGAATATTATTCGTTTTAGTGAGTCTGTTATTGTGCTTACTAACTTTGATGGGATATGATTCTAATCATGTTAAATCTACTAAAGATGAAAATTAAGTAAAACATGATTTTCCTGAGCAGAAAGAGAATTTACTAAGGGGTTTTCAGCATCATATTTATGCTAAAATTATTCACAAGTACACAAACATAATGAAGATTTGTGGATGCTTCGTATGTGCTTTCCTTCCCATTTTTGCTGGGTAGGGTACAACATTTGTACAGCTTCCAATTACATACGCTTCTTCTTGTAATGTATATGTTGCTATATTTAGCTATGATGAATTTATTTCTCCTTATGTGACCGATTTTATTGTGTCCTTAGAGATTCTACCTGTAAGAGAAAATAATAACGTTGATAAGTATAATAAATTCTTAAAGATGATTGCACAAAACAGGTTTGAAAATAAAATTACTAATCAGGGTCATGTATGTATCTAGAGTAGTGAGAAGCATCATTTTATTAGAGAATATTATGCGAGGGGACTAAAGATTTGTAGGAATTGAGAAGAGAAAAATGCTGTTGAGCAGATAAAGGAAGAGTAACAATTTAGGTTTTAATTGTTATCCTAGGTCAAGGATGAAGCAGGAATGAACCAGTGAATTATGTATGGTAAGGCATAGTCCTTTGAAAGGCAGAAAGTTTAAAATTGAACATATGAAGTAAGTGAAAATTATTCCCTTGATAGAGAGCTGATTCTGAGAGGGATTTATTATGATTGTGAGCAAACTGCTACATTCAATTTGCAACAGAACTTGGTTGGGTCTTGCTATTTAAATTTAGTGTTTCCTAGAGTTTACCATATGAGTGACATGGAGAGTAAAATTGGTATGAAAAGGGTGAAACTGAGTTTTGGGCAAGAAGTCTTAGATATATTAGGTGCTATAATTCCATCTGTGGGTGTGGCAAATAATGATGTGAAAATTAGATGTCTGTCTATTCTTGTAGATAAGCTCGGGGCCGATAGGGCAGGATCATTGAAACAAGTAAATGTAGAAATTATGGCTATTAGAGCCATGGTTACGCAGAATTGTTTAGCATTAGATATCCTCCTGACAAAAGAGGGTGGAGGTCGTAAGGTATTAAAGGCCAGTAGGTGTGCCACTTTTATACCAGATAACAGTAGGGTGATTAGTTCCTTCTTAACTAGCCTCACTAATATTTCTCATGTGGTTAAATCTGGAAGAGCATGACTGTAGGAGAGTAGGATCTGCACTTATGTTGCCCCCACTTTTTTCTGATGTATACACTGGTTTCTGGCTATAGTCTGGCTGGGTCCCTGCTAATCAGGGCCCCAGTCTCTCTGTTCTCTCTAAACAACTTTGAGTGCATACTAGATGCACTAGTGATTGGATACTGTGGTGCCTTATGAGCCCCTAGTATATGGTACCCTAGGTACCAAGGGCATAGGTACCTCACAGGCCTACCAGGGGCTGAAGCATGTATTATGCCACCCCTGGCAAGCAGACTAAATCTGACACCACAGGCCTGCTACTGCAGCCTGGGTGAGGTAGTGTTAGCACTCCTCACTGAGGTATAGGTTCCTATATCTCACCATACACACACACATATAAACCTACCAGTCACCCCTAAGGCAGGCCCTATCAATCCTGAGGGCAGGGTGCTTGGTTTACAATGTGAGGGGGTGCCTCTGCCTGAGCAGGGCCCCTCTGCAGCTGGCAGGGTCTATTCCTTGTGGCTGTTTGTGGATGCGGTTAAACCATATACTCTTAAGTGCATTATAAATGCTAACTTTGGAATGACTGCATCAAAACATGTCGTGTTTGGTGTCAAACAACTTGGAATCATACCCCCACATCAGTCCATGATGTGAGAGCATGATCCCAACCTTCTAGAGGGGATGACATGTGCCTACTGTGGTAACACGGTAGAAATCTGAAAGAGCCCTGACATCACAAAATGGATGCCACCAGCGCAGACACTGGGCTGCCCTCCTGCTGCTGACTGAAACTCGCAGTGGAGGAGGCCCAACAATAGACATCTTGTCACAGGGAGGTGTCACCACCTTCCAGACAGGATTTAGTGTATTGGGGCTGGGTGGTTGCACTCTTAGAGTGCTTTGAAGTCCTGCACTGGGGGAGCAGTAGGCTCCTCTGTGCATATGCCAGCTCAAACCGGTTCAGGGGCTACCTGCCCCTGCTCTGGCACGAAACTGGACAAAGGGAAGTGGGTGTCTACCTTTGGGAGACAGAAGAATCTCCCTTGGAGTCAAGGAGTGACCACCCTGCTTGGCAGGCACCAAAACTTGAATCAATTCAACGGTCAGAAACCTTCCCGCTCCCGGTGGCGTCCAAAGTCCCTGCAGCCCCAGAAGTGGATTTCCTGACTTCTCAACAGTCAATGTGAGTCCCCAGTAGAGCGGAGGCGAGTGGACCCCACAAGTGATGAGGAACCGCAATACATGGGAACTGAGCACTATTGTCGAGTGCAATCCCTTCACGAAGTTCTACGAACTTGTGCTTTGGACCACTTGTGGCCCAAGCCTTCAGCAGGTTTTGCAGCAAAAATCAGAGGCCTACCCCATCCCGAGTGACCGTGGGCTTCTGTGAAGCATTGCCTCAAGAGGAGCCTTCATGATCCCTTGCCCGTTGACTTGTGGATCCCCCATAGACTTTCTTATTGACTAAAAGGGCTTCCCTGGTTGCTCCAGGTCTGCCCTCACTCACCCTTGCTGGGTGAGTCCCTCAGACCTTGCTGGTCTGCACCATCGACTTTCTTCATTCTTCACAAGACTTGCTGTTGCCAAGGCTTGTTGGCTCCAATCCGGTTGCCAATACCGCCATCAGCTGCAGACGTCATGGGACACACCGAATCCGGCTGATGGTCATTGTCAATCTCTCCTGGACCTCGTGCATGAAGAGTCAAAACACCCTTAATCACCTGAAATCACCCGACATCCGTGGGCATCCATCTTCCTGGCCCCGGGTCACTGGCAAGTGACTGTGAACACTGTCCCTTCAAGTCTCAGGTCTTCTACATCTTGAATCCAGCCTTGGATTCCACCGGACGCTTCTTCAGTCTTTGCAAGCAGCAAATCTTCTTTGGCCTCCATAGAAAACAGCGACGCGCCCTAGTGTGTGTTGGCCCTTGAATTACTTACCTTGTAAGTGGCTTGCTTGTAGACTTCCTCGAACTACCCTAAAACTTTAAAAATCAAACTGCGAATTGCTCCATTGTAATCAATAGTCTCCCGGGGGTCTGTTACTTACCTGCTTTCACTGTAGTAGTGAAGCCCCAGTGATTCTACAGGCCCTAGGCCTTGTCATTCTGCAAGAGGACTTTCCTAAACCTCTTTTTTAGTATATGGTCTGGTATGCCCCTAGGGCCCCAGCCATATTTGTGCCTAACTTATTGTGAAACGTTGATATTTGAATATGTTCCTGGCTTCTAATCTCATAAAGAGATTAGTAGAGTGTGTCTAGAAATAAATACATATATATTTGATATATATACCTGTGTGGTGTGCTTTCATTTGGTAATTCAAGAGATTATAAGGTAAAACAAGCTGCTTTACATTCCTCTGAGACTTAGCCTGAAGGCTGCTCTCCACAGCTACCGCTAGGATAGCTTTCTTTAAAAGGTTGTCTTAAACCTAGCTACCATAAGAGTCGAATTGGACTGGTGCAAGGTGGCCACTATAACTAGTGACCTGCATATGCCAGGCCAACTTCTCACATTGGTGGGCAGCGTGTGGGATTCCAGCTTGCCATTGTTTTACCAGAAAATCTCTATTTGAATTACTAACTGAAAACCACTAAAGGTACTCAAGGTACATATAAAGTCAAGCTTAGAATCAATAAGTTCTACTGAACTTAGAGTTGTTTGTGAAGGTATAGCACACCCTTGCTACAGCTCAACCTACGATCAGTAGGCCACAAACTAGTGTAGGTAGTACAACACTGCATAACACTAGAATGTCCTTAAGGGATGGACCCAGTGGATCCACCCAACCTCAGCATAAGGACATTACCTTCTTTGACCTGAAGGCGATGTGTGTTGCAAGACACCTGGGGTTAGGACAGAGTCCCTCCACACAACACCTGATAAATCTACTTACAGCAGATGATCTTAGCCTGGCTCTAGGAGCTGGTGGATCTGGATCAGGGGGTGGGTCAGCCATAGTCTCTGGGTCTGATGATAAAAATCAAGATGACCTGGAGTCTGTGATTGAAGGGCCAGACCCAGAAAGGTCTGAAAAGGACAGAGGAATTCTCCCTAAGAGAGCTGACAGATTAGAAGAGAGGGTTAGGACCCCTTCAAGGGAATCTGACCACTCAAATCACTCTGGCAGAGATTCTGTCCATCAGAGGAACTCATACTTCCATAGAGAGACCACCTCTGAAAGAAGGTACAAGATGCTCCAGTATGAGGAACCAAGCAATTGGCCTTAGATAGAGAAGCCTTAGAGCACCAGAGACCTTCTAGAAAAGAAGGGTTAGATACCCCTGGTGACAGCAACAGTGTCCCTAGAGGCAGAGATTACATTCCAAACCATAGGAACCTGTCCAAGGGTGTTCCTCCCTACCAGAGTGGGGATGATATCCACAAATGGATAACTGCTATGGAGAGGGCCTGTAAAGTTCAACAGGTCAACCCAGAAACAGTGGGCAGCAATCTTGTTGCTCTCCTTTTATGATAAAGGTAGAGACAAGCTCATCACTGTTAGAGAAGAGGATGCTAATGACTATGAAGCCCTGAAGAGTGCATTAATAGATGCGGTTGGCTTAACCACTGAACAGTACAGGTTGGAGTTCAGAGATACCCAGAAAGCACAGACTCAGTATTGGACTGACTTTGTTGATTGTGCAACCAAGGCTCTAGAAGGTTGGCTGGTTGGTAGTAGAGTTACTGATTTTAAGGGATTGTATAATCTTATAATGAGAGAACAGATCCTTAATAATTGCCAAAACCAGTTGTTATATCAGTACCTGGTGGACTCTGATCTGACCTCTCCCCAAGAATAGTGGTACCTCCACCAAGTATGAAGTGCACATGATCACACATGCAGAACACTCGCTGAACAGCGCTCAAATGTTGCACCCCTAACAGTCACTTAGATGTATTTGTTTATGTGTGTGCATGCATTAGGCTATCAGTTCTCTTCTCTTACCTTGATTCACCCCATCCAGTAGTCCTCTAAGTTCTGAAATCCTGGAGGAACTTCCCTCCTGGTCTTTGCTCTGCTCTGCTGCTGAGAGGCTTCTCCCATCTCTAAATCTTCTTCCTCTTGTGGCTGATCTACCTACTCTCTGGCACCGATCCTACATCCTCTTCCACTGCGCCTTCCTCCTTGCTTCCTATTGTTGTGCTCCAGCCCTCCAACTCTCTTCCTAGGGGTTCTTCCTGCCCCATCCTGCTGCTGTCACTCTATCTTTGCCCAGAACCGGCTTTTTATTCTTCACTTCAACCACCGCCATACTTCTGATTCAAATGTGTAGCAGACTTTTCGTGACGTCACAGTGACGACCCAATATGGCCGCTGACCTTTGAAGCGAAAACCATTCACTTGGTCTAACGTTTAGGTTCCTCTTTGAGGTATACAAAATGATCACCATATCAGAGCAGGATTCGCCCTGTACTCAGCAACACGATTCAAAATAATTGAAAGCACAATGCAGCAGTTCATTTTATTAACAATCATTCTGACAAATAAATGACACATTCTGTAGTAAAGGGGTATAATATTAATTAAATATTATTTGAATAAATAATATTATAAGTCGTGGTTTACAAGACACAACATTGTTTGTTACATAAACATTTGCTGCCTTTATTGCGTCCATGAACGTCACTTGGAAAGACAGACAAGAAAGGCCTGATGCTGTAGAGCAGTGTAGACCTAAGCTAGTGCCCTACTGAGAGCAATTCACTTCCTGGTTTTCCATAAAATCTAAATATTATGTTTATTTCTCCAGTAGGGCGATCGCGCAAGCTCAGCACCAGCAGACAGTCACTCACTAGTTGGATTGGGCGACACAATGTCGCGTGGGCCATGCTGTACCTGATTGGATTATCCGTAAACTTGGAGCTAGGAAACTGTGGTTTGCCATTTGCTCCTCTATTCCTTACTCAATGTGCCATTTGAGGGGCTGTTGACCTATGAGAATTGTGAACACCAATATATTGGTAGTGGATTGGTGAAATCCTGGTCAATCCAGTTTCATTCATTATATTTGTTCATCTGACATTTATAAACTGTGCATGCTGAACTCGGTGTGAGAAGTTTGCCTGGTATGTGCTGTCCACTAGTTAAAGTGGGCACTTTGCACCAGTCCAAACAACCCTTATGGTGATTAGGTCAAACATAACCTTTATAGAAAGCTATCCTATTGGTATCTATGGAGAGCAGCCTTCAGACTAAGCCTTCAAGGAATGTAAAGCAGCTTCTTTTACCAGAACAGAACCTCCTGAGTAATCAAATGAAAGGAGAACCACACAAATGTTATATAAAAAATATGTATTTATTACTAAACACTCTCTACTAATCTCTATACGAGATTAGAACACAAAGCACACAATACTTAATCAATAGAACAACAGTAAATAGCAAAATACACAGCGGGCTCAAGGGGGAGACCGAACCATATACTAAAAAAATGGTATAACAACAACGCCTTCAACAGACACAGTGCCTAGAACACGTAGAATCACTGGGACCCCAGGGAACCACCCAAAGGAGTGACAGAGGGAGCCCACGGAGGACGGGTGCAGTGTGGGAACACAGACGCGTGCTCCGTACAACTCTATGGGAAAGTCACTGTTGGAAAATTACAGTTTAAGGACACTTCGGAGAGGACTTCAAGCAAACCCTTTGGAAAATAGAAGGTTCTACGGCCAGCACCCTTGTAAGTACCAAGGTACCGTGTTACCTATCCTAGAGGAGCTGGGTGCATCGGGGTCAAATGTTGTCGGGAACCCTCGTCGTTTTCAATGGCGTGATGCGAAGAAGTGCTGCTGCCGGGAAGATGAAAAGTGCAGAGGGGACAGAGTCTGGGTCACTTCAGGGTGAGCAGGGGCTCAATAGACAAATGCCCACCGATGTCGGGTGCTTCAGGTGTGAAGATAGGATGCTTGACTCTGCAGCCACGGAGACCAGGAGATGTCGGCGATGACCAAAGTCTGGAAGTGAGCTGTCCCACAAAGGGTGTCGAATGCTGAGGGGTCAGTGTCTGGATTGAACACCAGTGTCTGGATTGAACACCAACAAGCCTTGGCAAAGGCAACCCATGCGGGCAGAGGAAACAGGTTATGGTGTGGACCAGCAAGGTCCAGGAGACTCTCTAAGCTATGGGGAGTGAGGGCACGTCTGGAGCAACCAGGGAAGCCCAAGGAAAATCAAAGTGACCCTTGCCAGGACCCATAGGCCAACGGACCAGGGATTTAGAGGAGACCTCGGGCGGAATCACAAAGCACCAGCCCACAGAGCACTTGTGGAGTGGAGGCCAGAGATCTTCGGTGAAAATACTGCTCGGGGTCGGTCCAAAGCACAGCCTCAAGGATTGCCAAAAAGCATATGCTGCTGCAAAAGTACACGGTGCACAGGGGTTCGGTTGCATGGTCCCCACGGGGATACTGGTCTCAGGATTTCTGAGAGAGCAGATCGACCTCAGGGACACTCGGGAACCCAGCTCCTGTCTTGCAGAAATCTTCAGAGTTCTCAGGAGCTCGGGAGATGCAAACCAGTCAGATGTGTTTAGGTGCCTTCTGCTGCAGGGGAGTAACTTCTTTACTCCAAGGGAGATTCTTCTGTTGTCCAGTGAAGTGTAGACCGTTGAAGTACTTGGTTTCTGTTGCAGAGTTTAGTCCAGGTAAAATCCAGAATCCTATAATCAGGTTTCCCACTTTATACCTAGGAAAGGGGTTGGACTGACTCTGGGGATCATCCTAGGGGAGGGGCAGGACAGAGGGTTGGCTACACCCGTGTCCTTTGTCCAGTTTCGTGCCAGAGCATGAACGAATGGCTCCTGCAACTGGTTTGAGCTGGACTATGCATGGGGACACCAAATGTGCCCCCAGTGCAGACTTTCTGGCCCTCTCAGAGTGCACCCACCCAGCCCCAATACACTAAAGCCTGTCTGGGAGGTGGTCACACCTCCCTGTAACAGGAACCCTATTGTCAGGCCTTCCTCTGCTCGAACTTGGTTCAGCAGCAGGACGGAAGACTCGTGTCTGTGGCTGGCAGCATCCATTGTGTGATGCCCTGGTTGAGAAATCTGGTACCGGGTATACCGGTGTTTCACATAAGTCCCTCTAGCAGGGTGGAATCATACCTCCCCCACCAGTTACTGGTGAGGAGGTATGATTCCAAGGTGTTTGATACCAAACACAACATGTTTCTAAGAAGCCTTTTTAAAGTTAGCATTTACCGCAAGGTTATAATGCACTTAAATGTATATGGTTGGCTGCATCACAGACAACCCCAGAGAATAGAGTCCAAAGGCTGCAGAGGGGCCCTCCTCATGCAAGGGCACCCTCTCACATAAAACCCAGAACCCTGCCTTCAGGATTGTTAAGGCCTGCCAAAGGGGTGACTGATAGGTTTATGTGTGTAGTTATTTAGAATAGATATAGGGAACCTATATCTAAGTAAGGGGTGCATGACCTGTAGTGTCAATTTGAATGGCCTCTCAGGGGTGGCACAATGCATGGTTCAGCCACTGGGAGGCCTCTGGGGTACCTATGCCCTGGGTACATAGTGTACCATATACTAGGGATTGATAAGGGCATCCCAGAACCCAATCTGGAGTGTACCTAAAGTACATGCAATCAATTTACAGGAGAAAGCAGAGAGACTGGGGTCATGAATAGCAGGGTCCCAGTCAGTCTATGGAAAAAACAGTGATACAGCAGCAAAAAGTGGGGGTAACCCTACACTAGGGGTTAGGGCATGCCAGCAATCTCTGCTCCACTGGAAGAGCAGAGATTTTCGCGGAACTTCGCGCTCCAAGAGAAGTGCAGAGTTGCCAAACTCTGTGAACTCCGCCAACGGGGCAGAGTTAACCACCCAACCCTAATAAGAACTCCTTGATTGTAGGGTGGAGACAGATTATTCTGCATACCTTCCCATTTGTTAGAAATTGAGTTCCCGGTTGACTGGGGTGTGGCCACTGGTCAAGCAATAACCACAATTCCAGTCAGGATAAGACACCAGCGATCCCCAAATTAGCATGTGCTCACCCTCTGGTAGCTTGGTACAGAGCAGTCAGGCTTCACTTAAAAACAGTGTGAAAACACTTCAAACAGTAAAAACTGAGAAAACGCCACACAAAAAGATCCCACACCAGTTTAGAAAAATAAAGGGTATTTTAATAAATAAAAGAACACCAAAATGAAAATAATCCGATAAGTAGAGCTTGAGATATTGAATTTCAAATTTTTTAGGTGAAAATAGAGCCAGGATGCAAAATGCAGTATTTGGGATATCTGGTCATGCCAGACCGGGGCAAAGTCAAAAGTTCAGTCTGACCACAATGGTGCATGGGCCGGAAACAGGGGCCCAAATAGGCCAGCTGAACAAAAGTTCCTTAATACCAGGTGCATTGACATCGAGATGCGTGGTGCAGTCGAGGAGATGCATTGGGTTTGATCCACACAGTGACTGCACTGCGCTGGTCCTGATCCACACAGCAAAGATGATGCCTGCGCTCTGAAGAGTGGGGAGCTGTGATGCAGAGCTTTGGCGTTGAGGTTGCTGTCAACAGTGATGTGAGGACCTTGAGAGGAAGAGCGGTGCAGAGTGATGGTTTTGAAAACCATTTGTCTGGTACGATCCATGCAGCTGCTGCGATGCGTCGATGCAGTCCACACAGCAGAGGTGATGCACTATTCTGATCTGCGCAGCAGAGATGATGCGTCAATTTTGCTGGAGAAAACACCTTTGGCCCACTTCCAACGGTCCAGGATTGAGGTGGCACCACTTGGAAGTGCAGACTCAAATATGGCACACTCCAGGTGCAGTAGCACGGTGGTTGAAAGTCTTTCATGACCCTGAGATCAGGAGGCCAGCCCACCAGCCCATGGAGTTACTCTGGGTTCTTGGTTCAAGTGGTGCAGGCCCAGACCTTTTTCCCCAGGCAAGAGGGCAGAAGGTCAGCACAGCAAAGCAGGAGTCCAACAGAGTAGCAGTCCAGCAGAGTGGCAGTCCTTTCAGCAACACAGCAGCCCTTTTTCCTTGTAGAGTATTTTCAAGTATCCACAGGTTCAACAGTGTACTGAAGTGGTGGTGTCAGT
Organism: Triturus cristatus; assembly: GCF_964204655.1. Lineage (NCBI taxonomy): Eukaryota > Metazoa > Chordata > Amphibia > Caudata > Salamandridae > Triturus > Triturus cristatus. The sequence goes on along the minus strand of NC_140585.1, from coordinate 683,905,110 downwards.
TCTTATACCGAGTGGTTCTTTTGAAGTGGGGATGCTTCAAAGATTTGCCTTTGAAGTTCACAGATGAACCCCCTTCCTGCCCTGGCTCCACACTCACTACAGGGGGGTATGAGCCTCTTTGTGTGTTGACAGGATACAGCCTATTTAGGTGTAAATGAGGCTGTGTCCAGCTCCTCCCTACCATCTTGTCAGGGTGGCTCATCAGATCATACCTAAGCTCCCACTGTGTGTGGCTGTCTAGGTGGAATACAAAAAGCCCAGCTTTTACCCACCCCAGACATGTGATCAGAGACAAGCAGCAAGCACCAAATGGCTAACGCAAGAAAATACCAACTTTCTAAAAGTGGTATTTTCAGAATTGTGATTTTGAATCTGACTTTTACAATAAGTTAGGATTTTAAATTGTGATTCCAGAGACACTAAACTTGAAGGGGTCATCTCTTCCCATTTGGAAATGACTCTTGCGCTCTGGGTTATAGAGGACATATCGTAGTAGTGACTTTTATGTATTAAAAAGGAAGGTGCAGGACTGACAAAAGGTTTAACTTACCGGGTCGGCCTGGCAGTTTGAAACTTCACACACAGGCTCTGCAACAGCAGGCCATAGACAAGTTTAAAGGGCACCTAAAGTGAAGAGGCACATTCTTTGCTGCAGGCCCACTAGAACCATTTAATTTACTTACAGGCCCTGAGCACATTAAGTGCTATTTAGTATGGACTTATAGGTAAATTAAATATGCCAATTTTGGATAAGCCAATGTTACCAGCACTTTAGCCCTGTTTAGCAGTGGTAAAGTGCACAGAGTCCTAAAGCCCAAAAAAACGAATTCGGCAAAGAGGGGAGGATAGGGCAGAAAGTTTGGAGGTGACCCTGCAGAAAGGGCCATTTTTAACACTATTCTATAAGGGATGTTAACTGTTTCTTTATGATTTGTAATGCTCACTGGGGACTTAGAATTATTTTTTTATTTTGATTACTCTGTCTAACTCTACATTTGAGCCTTTATGACATTTCTTTTGTGTAGAACTTGATTTTGATATATCTATACAAAACCCTTTACCTTCTCCTCTGGATCAAGAACTGAGGGGTCCCAGTTACTTATTATTTTACTACTCTGACAAGATGGTGTTTAAAAGCGTTCCTTTTGCACAAGAGCAACCTGGAGCAGATCCACCTGATGTAAATTTTGGAGTGTTCCTAATGTTGGCGTATCCTAAATAGTAGCGTCCGGGTTCTGCTTTCACAGATTGATGGGTGTGTATGGTGAGAAGGGTTTAAAAAATAGAGCCAGCAAACTAGAGACAAAAAAATAAGCAGTGGTTTAATGTTAGTGTAGTGAGAGCAGGTTTGAGTAGGGAGGAGACGGTAGCATATTTGTTGTATCATGGTAGATAAGAAGGTGATTAAGTTGTTATCTCTGGTGGTGGCACAGTTGACGATATGGCAAAGGAGAAATTGCTGGTTCTTGGAGAGATGTCAAGTGTTGAGTTAACTGAGGAGAAGCGTTCTTGAAACAAAGTAGATTTGACAAAGTTGAGATTGAAAGAAAGAATGTAATCTTCTGGGAATTTATACCAGCATCCCCTAGCTTTGTGTATCCGGATGCACATACAGGTTGTTCCCAGCTCCCAATTGTCTGGGACCACCCAGTACCAGGATGGGGTGAACTGAAAGCCTTGATCACATTTTGTTACAAAATTAATGAGTGCATGATTGTCACACAATCAGATTAGATAAAAAAAGAACATGTGACCAAGATCAGAGTGTGCTTCTAAAGATTCCAGAATGTTTACATGTACATGTCATGCTGCTGGTACCCCATGAAAAACAGACTATTTCACTTTCACATTTTTAAAACTTTACTGTGGTTTCTCATAGAAAGATGTATGCTCTTTTTGCTCAGTCTATATTTTGGTACAGTTCCACTTTCGTAAGTTGAATGTTTACAAGCTGATCCTTCTTGTTTGGATTTATTCCACAGCAAGTCCCCAAGGAAGAAGCATTTTTAGCAGTAAAATACTTTTTATAGCATTGAAACTTCACAATACTTCTTTATTTGGGAATGGAGTGACTAGCAAATGTGAATCTCAATGGCATGAAGTTCAAAAATGTTTTATTAACTCCAAATTAACAAGCGTTTAAACTAGTCTTTTAAATTACTTGTATTTTAAAGATTTGGAAACGGAAAACGTTCAGGCAATGGAGGAGGTTATTCACAATAGAAACTAGGAGCAGTGCACTCGCTGGGCTTTTACGTACTCCACAGTGACTGATGATCCTGTTATTACCTTTTTTTAATTGCAAGCCATATATACACTTTATGATGTATGGGGTTATAATACAAATCTATCATCACACTTGGCAGCCGGCACAGGTTAGCATGGTGGGGCAGGGGCGGGGTGGGGCAGGGTGGAAGCCGATAGACGACGGAGTAGGTATATTTTAATAAATAAATAATACCTATTCCATCGGCTTCCCTCCTACCCTGCCTCACCAGCCCCCACAGCCTCAGCGTGCTTACCTGCGCCAGCCACGGCTGCTTCCACCCCCTCCTGCCCAGAGTCGACTGGGACAGAAAAAAGGCTCAGGCCCATGTTGGACTTGGCCCTTTTTGCAGGGTCATCCCTAAACTTTTTGCCTTCCTCCTGCATTTTTTCTGATCTGTTGTTGGCTGTTTTATGACTCTTGGCACTTTACCACTGCTGTTCAGTGCTAAAGTGCATATGCTCTCCCTATTTAAAATATATATGTTGGTTGGATCACATGATTGGCTTATTTGGTTTAGTGTCAGACCCCAGTAAAGTGCACCAAGATTGCACGGGCTTGTAAATACAAATGCTGCTGGTGGGCTTGCAGCACTGGTTGTGCCACCCACAGAAGCAGCCTGGTAAAAGGTATCTAAGGTCTGCCATTGCAGAACCTGCGTGCAGTCTGGTACTGTCATGCTGACTGGGCAAGTGCACACACTTGCCAGTCCCTAAACCTTCCCTTAACTTCATATTAGTCACCCCTATGGTAGGCCCAAGGGCAGGGTGCATTGTAAGCATAAGGTAGGACAAGCCCTGATGTGTGTGGCATGTCCTAATAAGTGAATTACAGCCATTTTCGTTTTTCACTATTGTAAGGCTACCTGTTCTCCATAGGCCAGAATGGGCTGTTAGAATTGTTACATCCTATGATCCTAACAGACCCAGGGAACATGGTAGAAATTCGAGTTTAGTATGCCTGAACTCAGAATAATAAAATACATCTTTTAGTAAAGTTTATTTTAATATTCTGTGTTTGCAAATACCACTTTTAGAAAGTTGGTATTTGCTTGCCTGACCATTTCAGCCCGCCTCTGCTATGATGTGTATCTGCCTGTCTGCTTGTGTGAGTGACAGGGCTGGGGAAACCCAGAGGGGCAGGGCTAGGTAGCCTGGTGGTGAATAGGAAGATTGGCAGTCAGATGGGTGGGAGGAGTACACCTGGGCTCTGAATAGGGTTGTGCTCTGCTACCACAATGCTGGCTCCACCTCCTGCGGAGCGGCTGATGTCTCTGCCCTGCACCCTGAATAGAAAGGCAGAGTCATGTCAACAGAGTGCTCAAGAACTGGTTTGGACTGGGCAAAGGCCCCTCTACCCCAGAGGAACAAAGGAATTAGGGGTATAAGTATTGGGACCCTGCTCCCAAGAAATCAGATCCTGCTGAAACAAGAAGAACCTCTGCCAGAGGAGAAGGAAATGGGAAAGCTGTAGGAGGAGTACTGTCCCTAACCTGGGGGATTGGCCTGCAGTGGTTGCCTTGCTGCTGAAGGAGAAGAGAAAGACTACTAAAGACTTTGCTTCAACTTGTGCTTTAAAAAGATCTCCAAGGGCTTGAACTGAGCTTGCCCCCTGAACGAAGTCCCAGGAACAGTGGACTTCACCCCCAGCTCCCCAGAGTCTTTTGGAAGTGCCTGCTGCTGTTGTTGGGCCTTCTGAGGGACTGCGTGTCGCAAGGAGCTGGAAGCGCGACGCAAGGAAGAGAAGCGTGCCGCTGTCGGAGCTGTTGCCGTCGCATCTCGCAGAGAGTGTCGCCGCTGCAGCATCGCATCGAGCGGAAGCGTCTCGCATCATCCGGAAGTGTCTCGCAACGCCGAAGAAGCGTTTTGCCATCGCAGCCATCGTAGTTGTTGCATTGCACCGCATCGAGAGAAGAGTCTCGCATCGAGGAGGAAGCGTGTCGCCATCGCAGCCATCGTAGTTGTCGCATTGCACCGCAACCAGAAAAGCTCCTCGCATCCACGGAGAAGCGTGCCGCCGTCGGAGCCACTGTCGTCGCATCTCGCAGAAGGGGTGTCGCCGCTGCAGCATCGCATCGAGTGGAAGCGTCTCGCAACGTCGGAGAAGAGTGCCGCTGCCAAGGCCGCTGTCGTCGCATCTCGTCAAGGGTGACGCCGCTGTAGCTGATGCATCGAGTCGAGCCTTCTCGCAACATCGGAGAAGCGTAACGCATCTGGAAGATCCCGTCTTTATTTATTTTGCACCAAGAACTTCAACGCATCTGCATCGCTGCAACACTTTCATTGCCCTGTGTGTCGCATCTAAGGTACATTGACTTAAAGTGTCGCATTTAAGAACTTAAGAGAAACTAAGCAATCTTCTACCAACTAAGCAACCGTATTGTGTATTTTTAATCGTTTAATGGTCTTGTGATAATCCTATATAAAGATTCCTTATTTTTAATATAAATACCTGTGTGGTGTCCATTTGTAGTGTTCTCACTGGTTACTGTATGTGTTCACAAATGCTTAACCTATAACGCTCTGAGATAAGCCTTGTCTGCTCGCGCCAAGCTACCTAGAGGGTGAGCAAGGGGTTGTTTTAGTAGTGTAACCCCTTACCCTGACTAGAGGAAAGGTTCCCTGCTTGTCACAAGTACCTACCTGTGCCAACCAGAGAACCCGGATTCTAACATTGGGATTCTAACAGCCCAAAACTAAAATTGGCCTCCATTAGTGATTAGAAAGCTAGAAAAGTGGCCCATGTTTTCAAAGTTAGGCAATTTTGCACTTTTAAAAACATATTGTAAAATTATTTTGCAACGTAGAATAGACTGCATGGATTTGAGCGTACTGCGGACAATATTTGTTTTAATATCAGTGAAATCAACAGTAAAAATTGGCCCAGCAGACCCTAAATCAGGAAGATAAACTACAAACAAGCATTTGCAATGCAATAGGTCTCGCCGTTGTGAGAGTTTGAGCTATTGGCATTGTAAATGGCAAATCCTTTTATTTATGTGTTGGTTTTTAAAACATAAATAAAAGGCATTGTCATTTACAATGCCAATAGCTTAAACTTTTGCAAATGCGAGACCTATTGCATTGCAAATGCTTGTTGCTACAGCTGATGAGTTGGTTCCTCATAGGTTTTTGCTAGTATAATTTGGCCTTGCAGTAGATAATTGCAGTTTCTTGCGCGACAAAAGTGTAATTCGGGGCTTCCTGTCTTCATTTCCTCCCTTTTGCTAACGATATGTGGTTGTTTGTTCCTAAGTGAGAGCAGAGGCGCAACTAAAAGCTGTCTCAGCCGGGCTGACACACACGACGGAGGGGGAATGAAGCCCTTTGAGCCCAAGGGGCATTGCACGACTGTGTGAGAGGCTGTTCCTTTGGACATTTATCTGTGGCATAGTGCCTTCCAGCCGAGCTTCTCTTTGTGGCATTTTTCAAGCATGTTTTATTCGCCCCCTTTTCAACTAGAGACTGGGTGGCACACCCCTGATGGAGCAGGTAGAACAAAATGTTGTATACCTCCTCTATTTTGCATGAAAAGAATAACTATGTATCCTACTGATTATAATTTACTAACTAGTTGTTGTGTGATATTAATTCAACCTTTTGCATACACCAATTACACGTGAGAAATTGCTATTTGCATGGCAAAATAACTCAAATAACTAAAATACGTACGCATATTAATAGTAGTATATGTGGTAATTAGATATTGCATGATTTATGTTGCTTATGTGATGTTTGCATTCCTGATTGGATCCTAAAGGTGAATATTATCGCTTTAAATGTTGCTATATGCTAGGAAAATACTAATACATAAAGGGATTAGTGAGGGTATAACATTAGAATCATCATTTCTTTGTATTAATTATTCTTTTGTGTTTGTTTCGCTTAAGTTGACATTTGGGCCTACCCTAAAATGGCGGCGAAAATCGAGTTCCGAAGTGGCCACCGTCTCGTGAGCGCGATGCCTACTGCACAGACTCGGATAGCTCCGTGAACTTCCCAACGACCTGAGAACCCAATGTCCTCGGTCAAGGATAGGATCTTGGTGGACTGCCAAACTCCAGTCAGTAAAAACTGGTTTAAATGAACAATTGGATCATACAAGCAAACCTAAAACATTGTATCATAAGGACAAAACATACCCTACGGAAGTGAACCATCAAAATCCATGAGAACTCAATTAAATAAAAATCGGACGTTTTCGATCAGCCAATCACAGACTTTCTCCGCCTAAAAATCTTTCATTTTATCCCGAAATTTATTATAAAAGAGTAGTAGAATAGGGAAGGGGTCTGGCATTCGGCGGTTACTAATACTGCACACCCTCTTTGACCCCACAGGCAACGACAGATGCTTGCACGATTTCTGGTCCTTCGGAGATCTTTGGGACTGTAACGTGCTGAGCAAAGAACTTTCGGACCTTAAGCTTTGGCCTGCTTTACTTGGACAATTTAACGGCTAATTCGGTTATGCAGAGCCAAATGAATTAGAGAAAATCCAGATAGCAAGAATAGGTAAATATAATGACCTACGATTTGAATTAATTGATCCAGAAATTCTAAAACTTTCGATGAAACAAATGCTAATGTTAATTGCAAACAAAATTTAGATAAACAAATATTTGATTAACAGAAATTACGAGTTTGTGGTTTTTCGATGAAGAGAGTAAAGGATTCTGAGTCTTAAAATGTGTTTTAGCTGGTTCTAAGTCACCATCAACCAATCCAACTAATTGGTCCATCGACCAAGTGGGTGGAGTGCCTTGATGTTTGGGATTAGGAATCTATAGGTGGCGAATTTTTTAATGTATATTCTGTCAAATAACTTTTTCTTCCCTATAGGTCATAAGGTACCCCTCCCACGTGTCCAGCGGATTCATCATCCTCCTGTGTGCAGATATGAATGCGTTAGTGTGAATGTTGGTGTTATGGGCCCCACCAATGAATGCGTGTGTGAATGACTAAGTGTGGTAACGGATCTGTGACGCAGGGAGGATCTGTAAATTTGCCCCCCCCCCCCTTTCAGCTGGATCAGTTTTTCTGGTAGCAGAGTTATGGTTTTATTGCATTGGTTTGGTGATTATTGCTTATAGATTTGATTACTGCTTACTGATTTCGTATTTTTGAATACTGATTATTGATTGCTGATGTTTGGATGAGTATTGGTTTATGTATTAACACTCTATGTCGAGTCGAGTTGAGTTTTATGTTGTTTTTGAAGACTTCTAGGATGTAGGAAGTTGGAAGTATGTAATGATTCCATAGTAGGGCAGAGGTAAGCGCTGCTCTCGGGAAAGACGGAATTATTGTTGCCCTGTAGGTACACGGCCAAAATGTGTGACGATTGAAGTTGCGCGACGCGTTGTCTAGGTTCGATTTGGTAACATCGTCGTGTGTTATCGTTAGGGAAATTTCTGTGTGAAAGAGGTGTATGGGTAGCAAAGGCCACCTGTGAAATTCTGGTCTTAAGTAACAGTAGACCATTGGGAAGCTCTGATTACGCTTATCACTGGGAAGGTAATAGGTGTTCCCTAAGCTTGTTAGAAGGATAATGTAGAGGGAAGTGCTACTTTATTAACAAATGAAATAATCCTGTAGTAGGGCAGATTGTTGCGCTGCTCTCGGGAAAGACAGGATTCTGTGTGAAAGAATTTCATTTTCTGTATGAAAGTGTGTAAACGAAAACGGCATTCGACTTAATTGTGAAACTCTGGTTTTATTTCTCAGGAGCAGTGCGTGTCCAACAGGTGTCTTGTTACCAGAGAAACGGTTAGTTAATGCTTGCTAGAAGGGTAAGGTAGAGGGAAGTGCTACTTTATCTACAGATTTAATGATTCCGTAGTAGGGCAGATTGTCGCGCTGCTCTCGGGAAAGACGGAATTCTTGTGAAAAAGATCAAGACTATCCTTTTGTTAGCGAAACAGATAATGGTGGCGTATTTATGTCATTACTAACAGAATTGAGTAAAAGTGAATGTAAGAAAGTTTGCTGATAAATTTTGTAAAGGAGGGGTCAGCAGAAGCAGGAGCAGAGAGAAAAGCTGACGTCAGAAAGACCGCGCTGGGATTGGTCAGTCAGTAAGAAACGTAGACGCTCCTGATTGATACGTTAGTGTGCGCCGCGCTAGGAGTGGAGAATTACAGGGTGACGTAGACGCTCCGGATTGGTGCGTTAGTGAGAATTGTGCTGGGATTGGAGAATTGCAAAAGTGACATAGACGTTCCGGATTGGTACGTTGGTATAAGTCGCGCTATGATTGAATAAAACAACAGAATAGTCATAGGAGAAATCTAGCGATACTGAGAAAAGAGAAAATGATGTATTACGATCCACCAGAGAAAGAGAAAAAGTCCTGGTTCGGAAAAATCAAGAACTTATTTAAAAAGGACAAACCGATTGTGACTAGAGAGGGACAGTTGCTCCCTCCAGCGAAATCACCTGCATCCTTTATGGTTGCGAAATATGGTTATCATACATGGATTTGGTTAGACAATTGGGCAAAGTATACAAAAGATGATGGAGTTTTAGCATTTCCGGAACATGGCTCATTCAATTTAGTGGTATTGAGGAATTTAAGAGAAAGAATGATGAGATTAGAGCCGAGACCTAGACCTACTCAGTTTGAAGCATTGACAGAATGGGAAGATGAAATGTATGACAGAGAACGACAGTGGAGTGGCGGAAGGTACAAATATATGTTTGGTAGATCGTTTGGATAAGAGAATCATGATGATAGAATGAAGAGATGGCGAAGTGCAAATGTGACTGATGGGTTGTTCCCTATGAGAAAAGTTGAAGAAACTACTGGTGGAAAATGTACAGAAAAAAGAAATAATACAGGATCAGGAGGTAGTAAGTATGGTGTGCATGAGTCGGAGGATGATGTTCTTGCGGACATATTTTATAAAAATCCACCCCGTATCAACCAAATTCCACATTATTGACACCAAGTGCCCCAGTAAAAGAATCACCACAAAATATAAAGTTTGAATCAGTACCACATGAAGTTGGAAGAAATAATCCCTTCAGAGAAACAGAAAATACTCAACCTAGTAAAATGGCAAATGAAAATTCAGCTGAATTAGCCAGAACTACTTTAGAGTTAACTGAAAAGATTAGGGAATTAACTAAAAATATGGAAGCTGTAACTGTTCCTGTAACAATAGGACCAGTAATGCCAATTTTTGATAAACAAAAGGATAGTGAGCATTGTCTGACGATTCCTTATAACAGTAACAGAGAAAATGAAATACAAAGAAGAGATACAAGAGAAAATTCATGGGGTGCAAGCGGTAGGAATTTCTGAACAAAGTACTCCTAAAAATTTGACAGTAAATCAGAGTCTTGTAAATATAGCAATAATGACGACAGAATCAGTACCAGGATCACCAAAAGGTTTAGAACATTCTGAGTCTTAAAATGTGTTTTAGCTGGTTCTAAGTCACCATCAACCAATCCAACTAATTGGTCCATCGACCAAGTGGGTGGAGTGCCTTGATGTTTGGGATTAGGAATCTATAGGTGGCAAATTTTTTAATGTATATTCTGTCAGATAACTTTTTCTTCCCTATAGGTCATAAGGTACCCCTCCCACGTGTCCAGCGGATTCATCATCCTCCTGTGTGCAGATATGAATGCGTTAGTGTGAATGTTGGTGTTATGGGCCCCACCAATGAATGCGTGTGTGAATGAATAAGTGTGGTAACGGATCTGTGACGCAGGGAGGATCTGTAAATTTGCCCCCCCCCCCTTTCAGCTGGATCAGTTTTTCTGGTAGCAGAGTTATGGTTTTATTGCATTGGTTTGGTGATTATTGCTTATAGATTTGATTACTGCTTACTGATTTCTTATTTTTGAATACTGATTATTGATTGCTGATGTTTGGATGAGTATTGGTTTATGTATTAACACTCTATGTCGAGTCGAGTTGAGTTTTATGTTGTTTTTGAAGACTTCTAGGATGTAGGAAGTTGGAAGTATGTAATGATTCCATAGTAGGGCAGAGGTAAGCGCTGCTCTCGGGAAAGACGAAATTATTGTTGCCCTGTAGGTACACGGCGAAAATGTGTGACGATTGAAGTTGCGCGACGCGTTGTCTAGGTTCGATTTGGTAACATCGTCGTGTGTTATCGTTAGGGACATTTCTGTGTGAAAGAGGTGTATGGGTAGCAAAGGCCACCTGTGAAATTCTGCTCTTAAGTAACAGTAGACCATTGGGAAGCTCTGATTACGCTTATCACTGGGAAGGTAATAGGTGTTCCCTAAGCTTGTTAGAAGGATAATGTAGAGGGAAGTGCTACTTTATTAACAAATGAAATAATCCTGTAGTAGGGCAGATTGTTGCGCTGCTCTCGGGAAAGACAGGATTCTGTGTGAAAGAACTTCATTTTCTGTATGAAAGTGTGTGAACGAAAACGGCATTCGACTTAATTGTGAAACTCTGGTTTTATTTCTCAGGAGCAGTGCGTGTCCAACAGGTGTCTTGTTACCAGAGAAACGGTTAGTTAATGCTTGCTAGAAGGGTAAGGTAGAGGGAAGTGCTACTTTATCTACAGATTTAATGATTCCGTAGTAGGGCAGATTGTCGCGCTGCTCTCGGGAAAGACGGAATTCTTGTGAAAAAGATCAAGACTATCCTTTTGTTAGCGAAACAGATAATGGTGGCGTATTTATGTCATTACTAACAGAATTGAGTAAAAGTGAATGTAAGAAAGTTTGCTGATAAATTTTGTAAAGGAGGGGTCAGCAGAAGCAGGAGCAGAGAGAAAAGCTGACGTCAGAAAGACCGCGCTGGGATTGGTCAGTCAGTAAGAAACGTAGACGCTCCTGATTGATACGTTAGTGTGCGCCGCGCTAGGAGTGGAGAATTACAGGGTGACGTAGACGCTCCGGATTGGTGCGTTAGTGAGAATTGCGCTGGGATTGGAGAATTGCAAAAGTGACATAGACGTTCCGGATTGGTACGTTGGTATAAGTCGCGCTATGATTGAATAAAACAACAGAATAGTCATAGGAGAAATCTAGCGATACTGAGAAAAGAGAAAATGATGTATTACGATCCACCAGAGAAAGAGAAAAAGTCCTGGTTCGGAAAAATCAAGAACTTATTTAAAAAGGACAAACCGATTGTGACTAGAGAGGGACAGTTGCTCCCTCCAGCGAAATCACCTGCATCCTTTATGGTTGCGAAATATGGTTATCATACATGTATTTGGTTAGACAATTGGGCAAAGTATACAAAAGATGATGGAGTTTTAGCATTTCCGGAACATGGCTCATTCAATTTAGTGGTATTGAGGAATTTAAGAGAAAGAATGATGAGATTAGAGCCGAGACCTAGACCTACTCAGTTTGAAGCATTGACAGAATGGGAAGATGAAATGTATGACAGAGAACGACAGCGGAGTGGCGGAAGGTACAAATATATGTTTGGTAGATCGTTTGGATAAGAGAATCATGATGATAGAATGAAGAGATGGCGAAGTGCAAATGTGACTGATGGGTTGTTCCCTATGAGAAAAGTTGAAGAAACTACTGGTGGATAATGTACAGAAAAAAGAAATAATACAGGATCGGGAGGTAGTAAGTATGGTGTGCATGAGTCGGAGGATGATGTTCTTGCGGACATATTTTATAAAAATCCACCCCGTATCAACCAAATTCCACATTATTGACACCAAGTGCCCCAGTAAAAGAATCACCACAAAATATAAAGTTTGAATCAGTACCACATGAAGTTGGAAGAAATAATCCCTTCAGAGAAACAGAATATACTCAACCTAGTAAAATGGCAAATGAAAATTCAGCTGAATTAGCCAGAACTACTTTAGAGTTAACTGAAAAGATTAGGGAATTAACTAAAAATATGGAAGCTGTAACTGTTCCTGTAACAATAGGACCAGTAATGCCAATTTTTGATAAACAAAAGGATAGTGAGCATTGTCTGACGATTCCTTATAACAGTAACAGAGAAAATGAAATACAAAGAAGAGATACAAGAGAAAATTCATGGGGTGCAAGCGGTAGGAATTTCTGAACAAAGTACTCCTAAAAATTTGACAGTAAATCAGAGTCTTGCAAATATAGCAATAATGACGACAGAATCAGTACCAGGATCACCAAAAGGTTTAGAACAGACACAAAATGAGTTGATTCCAGTAGGTCCTACTTCTGATGAATTAAGTGAATGGCTAAGGTGTTTACAGCAAAAAGATGCTGAGCCTTGACCTTTAGATGTGTCCAAATTAAAAATAGTGTTAGAAGAATTAATAGTAGGGACTATTCCTACGGAAAAATTAAAAACCTATCAGGATGAGGAATTAATGTTTCTATGCAAAAGTATAACGTGGAGAGCGAGAAATTTACATGAAAGATTAGAAGAAGTAGCAAGTGAAATGGGTATCGACTTCGAAAAGGTAAAGTCATCACAAAAACCATACAGAGTAGATTTTTCTGAGAAAGACATTGAAAATGTGAATACTACAGGACGAACAACTCAGATTGAAGACTTAATTATTTTACTGAGAAAATGGGGTGATGTAGACAAATGGAAAAGTAGATAGTTTCGAAAACGAGATGATGTAACAGATAAAACGTTTGCAGCTTACCCAGTGAGAGAAAAGGAAAAGGTAATAACTGAATGTCCCATGAGAGAGATTCTAGGTGGAGGCTATGTACATGTCCCCTGGACCAGACAAGATATTTTGTCATTTACCAATGACTTTCCACGATTGCGCGAGAAGCCAGTGGAGTGGTATAGGCAAGTAGACAGGTTTGTAAAATTAGCAAAAGTATCATGGATTGATTTGAATAGTCTATTTGACATAATTGTACCAGCAGACCTATGGGCAGAATGTACAATTACAATGGGTTGGCCTACTCAAGAATACCCTAGAGATCCAAAGACAGGTGCCCCTGATCCAGAAGTTATGAGAAAATATGAACAAGTAGTTACCTTTCTGAAAAATAAAGAACCCCTAAAGAAACTGATTGGGTAAAAATTAATAGAACTCATCAAGAAGTGAAGGAGTCTGTACACGCTTATTCCGAAAGGTTGTTATTAGCCTTTACGCAATACAGTGGTGATGAAAATTTGAGTGAGAAGGATTTGAGTCATTTTGTATATCGATTTGTGTATGGGTTGCGACCTGAAGTAAGTGAAATGATTAAACAGCATACAGTAGACTGGCAAAATAAAAAGATAGATGAAGTACTGAGACATGCAAAATATTTTAGTGATGAGATTGAAGCAAAGCAGCGTAAATTAAAAGAAAAAGCCATGTGGGCTCAAGTAAAAGTAGCAGAGAGATAGGAAGCTCAATTGTTTGAACAAGCAAATGGTACTGGCATGAGACAAAAACCTAGCATTGGAAAAGGGAAAGGACAAATTAGTCTAGATGAAGCCAAAAAGAAATGGCCATGTCATAATTGCGGAAGAATAGGGCATTGGAAAACCGAGTGTAAATTTCCCCCAAGTGCTAATGGTGATAATGCATCATTGATTTCACAGGTGCAGAATGAGGTGAGTTGTCAACCGCAGCGACAGCAGCAGGTTGTTGCCCAACAGAATCAGGCGCCAATACCGCCTTTTACACAGAGCGTAAATCCTTAGAAATACAGTAATGAGACAGGATTCTACAACGAAGAACAGGTAACTAAGCTGCCGCACGCTATTGCTGTTTCGCAGTATTGGCTACAACGCGATGAGAGTGAGTCAGAAGAAAGTTATGACGGTGCCGAGGGGAGGAAGAAGAGTGCGTACTTGGCGCAACTCTAGACGTAGACCAGACAGGCCCTTTTGTGGATGGAAAAATAAATGACGAAAACATTACTTTCCTAGTAGATACTGATGCTACTCGTTCAACTGTTAGGTCAGCTGATGTTAAAAATCTTCCTCTCTTGGATGAAACGATCCAAGTAGTTGGAGTATCCAATAGACAGATAAAAACGTATCTCACTGAACCAGACTTGCTGTTCAAAATGAACTGCACAATATTCTACACTCCGGATGGTATAGCTTTTGAGACTCCTGATGAGGACGTACTGTATAAAAGGACTATAGCTAATATGGAACCTCAGACTACCGAGGCATTTGCTGTATTTGACCCCGAGGAATTGCCTCAAGAATTGAAAAAGCAATGGGATTTCACAGGAGAAGATGTGGGATTAATGAAAAATGTAGATGTCGTAAAAATTGCTGTAAAGGAAGGAGTAAGTTATCCGAATATTCCACAGTACAAATTGACACCCGTGATAATTACAGGAGTTACTCCTATAATAGACAGGATGATTAGGCAAGGTATTCTGAGAGAAATAATGAGCAATCCATGTAATTCACCAATTATGGGTCTGAAAAAGCCTAACGGAACTTTTAGAATAGTACAAGACCTGAGAAAAATAAATAAAATCGTTGTATCATTTTGTCCCATTATACCAAATCCATCTGTGATTTTGTATCAGATTCCTCATGATGCAGAATGGTACACAGTGATTGATTTGTGTCATGCATTCTTTTCCATTCCATTGCACCCTGACAGTCAACAGATTTTTGCGTTCCGGTTTGGCGAACGTATTTTGGCATGGTGCCGAATCCCACAGGGGTATACAGAGAGTCCCTCAATATTCAATAAGATATTGAAAAAGTCCCTAGAAGATTTAAAAATGCCCGAAAGTTCGGTTCTGGTCCAACATATAGACGACCTGCTTGTGGCATCAAGAACTCGAGAAGCTTGTGTAGTGGATACCATTGCATTGTTGAATCATTTGGCAGATGGCGGACTTAAAGTATCCCCATCGAAATTGCAATTCTGTCAGAAAGAAGTACAATATTTAGGCTACAAAATTGAAAAAGGACTGAGAAAAGTAACTGCAGATAGAATCAAGATAATAAAAGGAATGAGAGTCTCAATGACTCAAAGAGAAGTGAGAATGTTTCTTGGAATGGTTGGATATTGTCGTCAGTGGATAAGTAACTTTTTCCTGATTGCAAAACCTTTAGTACGCTTGACAAGGAGTGATGTAAAAGATCCCATTGAATTAAATAAAGAGGAGTTGACGGCTTTTAAACAATTGAGCGATAGTTTGTGTGAAGCACCAGCACTTGGCATGCCTGACTATAAGAAAGAATTTGAGCTCTATTGCAGCGAAAGGAATGGATGTGTACTTTCTGTGTTAATACAGAAACGCCTGGTTGTTTGAAAGCTGTAGCAGCTACTTGTAAGAGTCCGGAACAGAGTGAAGGAATTGTGATGGGATATCCTGTGAAAGTGTATGTACCCCATGATGTGGCAATCCTTTTAACAAGGATCCGCACACAGTTCATGACACATAGTCGTCTGACTAAATATGAGAAAGTCATCCTAGGTGCAACGAATGTGAGCCTTGTGAGATGTGTGAATGTGAATCCCTCAACGTTGCTGCCTGATTCTGAGAATGTGGAAGTCAGAGATGGTGTGGATCATGACTGTTTGGAAGTGCTTGATTTTTGTACCAAAGCACGTCCTGATATAAAAGTTATACCTTTGACAGAAAGTGACTATGTGATGTTTGTGGACGGATCATGCTTGAGGACAGAAGAGGGAATTTTGAGTGCAGCATATGCAGTATGTACGGTAGCAGCTGTATTGGAAGCATCTTGCCTGAAAGGAGTAAAATCAGCCCAGGTTGCTGAACTTTTTGCAGTGACAAGAGCATGTAAGTTGGGAAAGAATGTGAGAGTGACTGTGATAACCGATAGTCAATACGGCTTCGGTGTAGTGCATGACTTTGGGCAAATCTGATCTCAAAGAGGGTTTTTGACATTGAGTGGAACTCCTATAAGGAATGCTGAAGTGGTTGGGAAATTGCTTGAGGCGATACAGCTGCCTAAGCAGTTAGCTGTGGTAAAATGTGTTGGTCATTCAAAGTCTAATGACTATATTTCAGCTGGCAACCAATTTGCCAACGATATGGCTCAGTATTGTGCACGCAATCAGAACTCTGTGAATCGGGGAAGAGAAAGAGAAATGAATTCATCTCCCTTGTTGTTTACTAACACTGTGAATACATGGGAAGAAGTGAGGCAGTTGCAGGAAGAAGCAGTAGATGAGGAAATGAGACAGTGGGTAAAAGCAGGATGTGCACCACAAGAAACAGATCAAGTGTGGGTTTATCGGGATGGAAGACCAGTCATGCCTGATAGCATGGTTTCTACCATGGCCCGGATGTATCATGGACAAGCACATGTAGGAAGAGATGCTATGATCAGACTTTTCATGGTATAATGCAAAATTTAGACTTGTAGCTGAAAGCCTTTGTCAAAGATGCCTTATATGTCAGCAATTCAATCCTGGAAGAAAAACAGTGGTAAGTCTGGGAACGATAGGTCAAGAAGGAGGGCCTTTCACCAGAATACAAATTGACTTCATTGAAATGCCCCCCTGCAACAGGTTGAGGTATGTTCTAGTGATGGTTTGTCTGTTCTCTCGATGGGTGGAAGCATACCCAACAAGAAGAAGTGATGGATTTACAGTAGCCAAGCTATTATTGAGAGAGTTCATTCCTAGGTTTGGTTTTCCAGTTACGATTGAGTCAGATAGAGGAAAACATTTCCATAATGAAATCATGAAATTAATCTGTGAAGCATTTAATGTACAACAGAAACGACATTGTGCCTATCGCCCAGAGGCTTCTGGTGTGGTGGAACAAGTAAATGGCACCATTAAAAACAGACTGGGAAAAATGTGTTTAACCACAGGTTTGAAATGGCCTGATGTCTTGCCTCTAGTACTCATGACTATTAGATCTATTCCAGATAGGAATACAGGCTTGAATCCCCATGAAATCGTCATGGGAAGAGCAATGTGACATGTTTTCATACCAGTCAACAAGCTATTACCTATATCTGATGACTTGGTGTTGGATTATTGCAAGGGGTTGGCTGATTCCGTTCATTCTGTGTTCCATCAGGTTGGATCGGATGTCATCACTCTTGAAAAGAAGCCAGCTCATGATCTGAGCCCAGGTGACCGGGTGAGAATACAAGTGCACAGAAGAAGAAATTGTTTGGTCCCACGTTGGGGAAAACCACGTCAGGTGATTCTGACCACGACGACAGCTGTTAAATGTGCAGGAGTGAAGAACTGGATTCATGCTAGTCACACCTTGCAAATTCCAAATCCAGTGGATAACAAAGAAGGAGGATACTTCGAAGAATCAGATACAAGTTCTGAATCAGATACTGAAGAAATAAGAACAAGACAGATTCCTGAAAGGGGGGAGTCAGAACCAAGTCCAGTTCTAGCACCAGAGACTCTACCATTAAGAAGAAAATTGCAGATTTCTGACACCAGCTCAGAATCAGACACTGAACCAGTACAAGTACGTAAGGGTGAAAATAAAAATAGTGAAGAGACTGTCAGAGAAATTCTTGATAAAGAAGTTCCAAAAGAAAGGTTAAGAGAAATTCCATCTGAAATAACAGAAGTAGATGGTAAGGTACCAGATACAGAAAGAGAGGGAAAGATTGTCGCGGAAGACCCCCGAGGAGATGTAGGGAAACCATACATTCAGATAGAAGAAGGGACAGTTAGTCAGCAGGAAGATTGTGTGGAAGAACCACGAGGAGGGACAGAAGTAGGTAAGGGAAAAGAAGTGGTGAAAGAAAGACTACTGAAAATAAAGGTCAAGTTGGAACTGAATCGGAGGACAGTGATGAAGAAGTACCATAAGGTCGAGTCCTGAGGAAAAGAGCATGGAGAACTGAGAGAAATGAAAAGTGAAGTAAGTAAAAAAGGCCAGCCAGGGATGAAATTTGGCCAAACAAGACAAAGAGATTGAGATACAGAGTGACACGAGTAAATTCATCCAGAGCTGAACAAGTGAATGAGGTGTCTAGTCAAGAGAAACCAAAAGACATTGAACAGACACCTTCAGAGGAGAGCAAAAGGACTAGAAAGCCCAACCAGAAGTATAAGTCACCAGAATGGTCATATGTGGCACTTCCTGAAGTACGTGAAGAGGCAGACAGCCAAGGAGATCTAGAGGTGACTGTACCAGAAGTGGTTGAGAAAGACGAAGAATAGGAAATCCTGAGAGTTATCTTGTCCGACATCAGAGAAGAGACGGATGTTCAGGAAATTTTGAATCAAGATTGTGAAAGAAAAGTGAAAGATGATCAAATGCAAACAGAAGAGACAAAAATGCTCTAAAGGGAGAAAACAAAAATTTACCGGAAAATACATAAACTGAAAGAACCAAGTAGGTGCTTAGAGCCTTGGGTTAGACAAAACTAGTTGTGGAGTAGGAGAGGCTAAGTCAAAAGACACTGACCATTTTTCGAAATGGCAAACACAGAAAGTAGAACATCTAAATGTGTGTTCCTTTGAAGATGGTTCAAAATGTGTTGTTGTTGCACAGGATTACTAATGCTTCTGTGGAGTGCGTTAGCTTTAGTGGTTTCATTTAAGGTTACATTAGAAACAATAGAAGGACATAGTGAAAATAAGACTAGTGTAGAAAAGATTCAAAAGATTTACCCGACTAAAATAGATAGAAATTATTTACATAAAGATAGGTCTTTAACTGACTTTTCTAACAATGTTTTTTCAAAATTATTATATGAATATGTGAAGACGATGGATGTGAGGGATTGCTTCGTCTGCATGCAGTTGCCTGCATCTGTATCAGAGGGAGTGACATACCATCACCGCCCAGTAAAATATGGAATAACCTGTAGTGTATTAGCAAGTTTGTTCTATAAAATGGGGAGACTAGAATATTATTTTTCAGATGTAGATAACCTATTTTCACAAGTTCCAGTAGTCAATAAACTAAATAAAGTAAAACATGCTAAAGTATTAGGTGAATTTTTCTTAGAAACAAAAGAATTAACATTAGAGTGAATATTTAGAAACAATCTAACTTGTAGTTTAAAGAAAGAGGAGAAAACTTTTCCATGGTAATGCAGAATCGACGTGCCCCTTGATATAATTTTGGCAAAAGAGGGTGGAGTCTGTGGAATGCTGAAAGTTCAACATTGTTGTACTTACATTCCAGACGAAAGTCAAGATTTAAAGACGTACATTAAGAATATAACTGATTTGAATGAGGATATTGCTCCACTGGAGGTTAAAGGTATCTGGGAAAAGATTGGGAAAAAGTTTTCTACTATTAAGAACTTTTTACTAAAATTAGGTAGTACCTTGGTAAAATTCTGTTTCCAGTAACATGTGTGATTATTTTAGCATTAATTCTGAGATTAGGATGTCTATGTAGCAAAATAAGAAAAATATTAAATAACATAAAAAGAGAATCTATACAGAAAAGAGAGAAAGAAAGGAAAGAAAGAGAATTTGAAGAAGTAGAATTAGAAGAGTGGAAAGAGAACATGTATAGAAAAACAAGAGAAGAAGAGACAGGTGAAACAGTAATGTGATCTAACAAAATATTAAGAGAACTGAATTCATTTCTATTTACAAAACAATTTCCAAATTTTAAGGTAATGTGGTGATGTTAAAAATCACCAAAGGGGGGATTGATGGAGCAGGTAGAACAACATTTTGTATACCTCCTCTATTTTGCATGAAAAGACTAAGGGGCAGATTTATGTTCCCTGGCGCATCCCTGCAAATCAGCATGGATGCGCCAGGGAAGATGCGTCACGCAAGTTTGCCCTTGCGCCACCGCAGATGCGCCGCATTTACAATGCAAGGACAAGCAGATACGTGACGCATCTGCCGGCGTAAGGTTGGCGCAGTGCTGAAGTTGCGTCGCAAGCGCGACGCAACTCCAGCACTGTTCCAACCTTTCCTATCCCTAACATGGTGCGTCAAGCCTTACGCCTGCTTCAAGCAGGCGCAGGGTTTTGACGCATCAGCATTGGGAAAGTGACTCAGTGAAATCTTACAGATTTCACTGAGTCATTTTTCAGGGGCGTTCCTGCGACGGAACGCCCCACCTGAGTTGAAACACCCACATGAAACCTGACGCAGGTTTCATGTGAAACCTGACCCAGGTTTCATGTGGCGCAGGGCTTTACACCGTGACGCATCTCCATAGATGCGTCACGATGTAAATGGGCGCATCATGGCGCAGGGTTTACGGCGCCACTGCCTCACAAAAGTGACGCAACGGCGGCGTAAAAGTGGCGCAAGTCCAATATAAATCTGCCCCCAACTATGTAACCTACTGATTATAATTTACTAACTAGTTGTTGTGTGATATTAATTCAACCTTTTGCATACACCAATTACACGTGGGAAATTGCTATTTGCATGGCAAAATAACTCAAATAACTAAAATACGTACCCATATTAATAGTAGTATATGTGGTAATTAGATATCGCATGATTTATGTTGCTTATGTGATGTTTGCATTCCTGATTGGATCCTAAAGATGAATATTATGGTTTAAATGTTGCTATATGCTAGGAAAATACTAATACATAAAGGGATTAGTGAGGGTATAACATTAAAATCATCATTTCTTTGTATTAATTATTCTTTTGTGTTTGTTTCGCTTAAGTTGACATTTGGGCCTACCCTAAAATGGCGGCGAAAATCGAGTTCCGAAGTGGCCACCGTCTCGTGAGCGCGATGCCTACTGCGCAGACTCGGATGGCTCCGTGAACTTCCTAACGACCTGAGCACCCAATGTCCTCGGTCAAGGATAGGATCTTGGTGGACTGCCAAACTCCAGTCAGTAAAAACTGGTTTAAATGAACAATTGGATCATACAAGCAAACCTAAAATATTGTATCATAAGGACAAAACATACCCTATGGAAGTGAACCAGCAAAATCCATGAGAACTCAATTAAATAAAAATCGGACGTTTTCGATCAGCCAATCACAGACTTTCTCCGCCTAAAAATGTTTCATTTTATCCTGAAATTTATTATAAAAGAGTAGTAGAATAGGGAGGGGTCTGGCATTCGGCGGTTACTATGACTGCACACACTGTTTGACCCCACAGGCAACGACAGATGCTTGCACGATTTCTGGTCCTTCAGAGATTTTTGGGACTGTAACATGCTGAGCAAAGAATTTTCGGACCTTAAGCTTTGGCCTGCTTTACTTGGACAATTTAACGGCTAATTCGGTTATGCAGAGCCAAATGAATTAGAGAAAATCCAGATAGCAAGAATAGGTAAATATAATAACCTGCGATTTGAATTAATTGATCCAGAAATTCTAAAACTTTTGATGAAACAAATGCTAATGTTAATTGCAAACAAAATTTAGATAAACAAATATTTGATTAACAGAAATTACGAGTTTGTGGTTTTTCGATGAAGAGAGTAAAGGATTCTGAGTCTTAAAATGTGTTTTAGCTGATTCTAAGTCACCACCAACCAATCCAACGAAATGGTCCGTCTACCAAGTGGGTGGAGTGCCTTGATGTTTGGGATTAGGAATCTATAGGTGGCGAATGTTAATGTATATTCTGTCAAATAACTTTTTCTTCCCTATAGGTCATAGGGTACCCCTCCCACATGTTCAGCGGATTCATCATCCTCCTATGTGCAGATATGAATGCGTTAGTGTGAATGTTGGTGTTATGGGCCCCACCAATGAATGCGTGTGTGAATGAATAAGTGTGGTAACGGATCTGTGACGCAGGCAGGATCTGTAAATTTGCCCCCCCTTTCTTTCTGCTGGATCACCCCCATTACTGCACACAATGCCTGGAGCAGGTGGAGTATCTTCTCCGAGATCTGCCTTTGAAGAGCTCTTACTGGCTTTTAGGGATGGGATGTTGGGGGGGAGGGGTCTTCCTATGGCTAAATCGTGGCCCGTCGAAATTGACAGAGTCCCTTTTGACTGGAAAAATGGCAGGCAGATGTTTTCAAGAACCTCTCCCAAATTTATTGGAAAAATGATTCCCTTGGTGGCTAGCTCTACTTTGTTCTCTGGGTCTGGTGAGTAGTTCAGGAAGTTCACTAAAACCTTCTAGTTGATCGGATGCAATCAGCTCCCGTTAAGTAGCAGGCGAAACTGTATTAACGAACTAAGACCACATCATTCATTGCATCCACCCCTAGAGGTAGCATGCATCCATCCATATCTATACTAACGTACTTGGACCTCAGTATTATTCTGTCCAACCTCCCTCCTGCTGTGCAGGAGCAATGGTGGCATTGATATGCCAGGATTTATCAAGCTGTGGCATTAAGTCCTGAAGTATGGCTCCAAGAAATGTCTGCAAGGAGGGTGGGGAGCACACAGACTTACTCCTCCTGCGGGTCTCAGTTCACGTGCTGTTTAGTCAACCCGAGGTTTTCCTATTTCTAAAAGGGGTGACTGGAACACTTACCCTCGTCCTTAAAAAGGAGAAACGTGTATGGAAAAATATGTTTGAGCTTTGCTAGGGAGACTGGTGTGCTGCAGTATCTTACCCTTGCCTCTGTCGTCGTTCGGTGTGCGTCGCCTGTGGTGGATGTGTGTTTTTGAGTGGGGTCAGGAATGAGCTGCACAATGTTAGTGCCCCTTTTAATGGGTCAGGAGCTTTAAAATGGTGAAAGGTAATGCAGGTGGAGCAATTAATATTTTTTTATTCATGCCTTCCTATTAAAACGAATCAACTTCTAGTGAGTCTACATTACAGCCGCCTCTCTCTCTGATACACCTCCAGCTACATAAGCCAACACTTGCAGTGTGTCTCGTCACTCTCCTAGACCTGCTCTTAAGAGTCAAACCCATTTATTTATTTTAAATAATATTTATTGATTGTCTATAAGGGTGGAGTCACGATGGGCCTCGTCTTTTTTTATTATACACAAACGCACACAAATACGTCTTCTAATAATGATTAGATTTTACGCCTTTTGATTTTATGCTCTCACCCTTACCCCCAAAGCTTATTCTAGATGACACTTTAAATTAAGCCCCTCAGGAGCTTCGCAGCCTCTAAAGAAATAAACCTAAAACTGTGCTGCAGTCCAGGTCCTATTCGGAGTCAGACACTGGGGCTTTATGAGCGGCACCAAGAATGCAACGATGAAAATGCACATCACAGCCAACATAAACCGGTCATCATGTTTGCTCTAGGTTCTCCTCTGTGGACTATATCTTTAATATTTATTAAAAGGAGCGCAAGAACACAGGTGCAATATAAGGGTGCGCTGTGTATGCAGGCAATAATTTATCAGACAGTATTTCATAACGTCTCCGCGCCAGATGATTGAATCAAAGGAGTAAATGTGCATGCAAGGTAACGGTAATTTAGCAGCGGATGTTAGTCCGGCGGCCCGTCTTCAGCATAGCTGTGTGCAATTGACAGGATGCGGCCTAACAGCCAGAGCTGCCGACACTGGAGCTGGGGAACAAGGTTCAAGCCTCGGCGTTGGCTCAACATCCTGTGATTCTGGGCAAATCAATTAATCTCCTGAAGCCTACCAAAAATAACTATGTCCTTGTGTAACTAACGTGAGTGGTGCTCCTATAACGCACTCCGATACCTTCGGGTCGAGTTCGCGCTACATAAATCTGCAGGCAAAAAAAAAATACTGCTCAGCGATCTCAAACAACCGATTGTAAGGTGAAGAGCTCCGTCTTGTTAATGCTTTCATGAAGTTTTTATTCTACTTTCCAATTCACTGCACACTCGCAAATGGACGTGCCTGTATTTTTGTGTACAATTTTCACAACTTCCTTCATACTGTTTGAAAAAATGCTGGTAATATGATAAACATCGGGGAAAGTTTGTGGAGTCACCAGATGTCATGGAAGAGTATTTTAATTAAATATACATAAAGGTGGGCACCGTGCTTAAATAAAGTGCGACGTAACTTAATAAGTGATTAAACAAAGAAAGCGAACGCGGGGACTAAAGAAAATGAAAGTACGCTATGCGTGAGTTCTGTTAAGACGCTGTCATTACACGCGTACAACATACGCGTGCATATGTCCTGTCCGGGCGCGTGCACATGCCCTGTCGGGGCAGGCACACCGAAGGAAGTCAGGGAGGGAACCAAACATGCTTCCCTTCCAATAGAAAGCACGGATTTGGCAGGTGCGCCAATAAGAAAGGTGGGTGGAGCTTCCACCCTCGCTTTGTAAGCCAAAGCGACGACAATAGATCTCACCAGGAGCGAGCAACACATGCGCTGCGTCGCAAGGCGAGACCTAAAAAACAGCCCACACACTGACTTGTCAGAATAGCCCGTTGGGCACTGCCTGATTGCTCTATAGGCCAGTCCGACCCTGCTCCTGACTCATCCCGTCTGGAAAACGACTTAAAATGGCAGGCCCATCAATTTGAGCGCCCCAATATACACTTTAACTAAATGATAATAGTGTACCATTTGTTCTTGGTTTATCACACCGCAAGGTAGTTGGCTGGTGGAGAGATTATTAAATGTCTGACCTCTGGTTCAATTTGACTCAGCCTTTTACTGACTGAGCAAGATATCACCCAATAAAATAGATGTATATAATATGTTCCGGTTAGCAATTAAATTACTGTAACAATCTGGTCCTGAATCAGATTATAAGTTCCGTCCGGAGACTCCAAACGGCAATGATAAAGCAATGCTGTGATGGTAACACAGGATGTGCTTCTCTTTATTTGTTATTCCCCCTGTGCAGTGGTGTATCTTAAAACCACTAGGTCTAGAAAGAAACAATTGCCTGCCGTGCCTGGCAAAGAAAATTACTGAAAATATTTCTTACAACAGGGTGGCGTTTGTCAATCATGCAAAAAAAGACAATGTGGCTGGGTAAGGCACCGGGGCCCAGTCCAAAAACAAACTAGTCACCTGTTAAACGTGAAATGCATAGACACTTTTCAAAGGGCTACAGAGAAAGAGAGACCAGGACCGAGAGAATAGTGCTATTAAAAACAATAAATACATATCATGTAAAGTGGTGTGGGAGAACAAAAACCAGAGATAACCTCAGGAGGAATGATTTCTTTGCTGAAAGAGGCGGCAGTGGAAGAGAAATGAGCACAACACACAGACCCATCAAAATATATAGAGGGCCAGGAGGTGTATGGGAGACCCATATAAAGAGCACTCCAGTGTGAAAAACACTCAGGGGCATATTGACAAGGAACTATCGCAGAGTCAACGGCACTTTATCGCAGCCAAAGTTGCGATAAATCTATGGCCCCATTCACAAGCTAGTGTTAACAGCCCACAGCACCAGTTTACCCATGATAGCAGCCGCAAAAAACATCGCCACAGCGCCCCCCCCACAACTATCGCTAATGAGATGCAGAGTGGGCATTCCCGTGCCGAAAGCCACGACAACATCACACCTCAACATTCTCAACGACCAGACAGAACTGCGATAAAAACACAAAACAGGCGATAAGGCGCGTTAGCACCAGGAAATCCACACCTGCTCTGACCTGGTGTAAAGTCGGATGGCAGCCTGCACAACAAAAGGGAGACCAGCCCAGGACCACATCGGAAGGGCAAAAGATGCCATGGAGCCACCCATTATGTGGCCCGAACACCCAAGAGGGCCACAACACCCACCAACACCACCCCAGGACCACAACCCACATCCGGGACATCCCCCCCAGACCACCACAGATGCAGTGCAGACAAAGACAGCGGACCCCCAGGAAGCAGACCAGCCACACAGACCCAACCTCTGACAATGTCACCGACCACCACAGTTGAAAGGGGCAACCATCCTTAGCATCCTGACCAACAACGCCCAACAGGCCGATGGCACCAACACAGCGGACAACCAGCATCCCACCCCACACCAAGCTGCTGGCTGTGCTGCACCTGTTGGCCCCTGCCAACACCCACCACAGTCGGAGGAGTCACACAGCCAGCCACATCCAAGTCCCTCACACCTGACCTGGACAACACCATCAGCCTGTCACCCCAGACACATACGTCCAACACAATGGGCAGGATCCGCTGGACACCAAGCAAGGACCGTACGCTATAGCTGGATGCACGCACGTGTTGTGGGCAATCCACAGCACAAATGTCATACCCGTGCCCCCTACTGACACAGCACACAATCACCACAACAGAAAGCACACTTCTCACAGCAATGTGCAGACAACAACCGAACACCGTGGAACCACCACCAATCTCGCCTCCAAATACCCAGCCGGTGTGCATGAGTCTGTCATCCTCCGACAGTCCATCAGCAACCAGCGTCCCCAGGATGGCTCCAAGGAAATGCACAAGGAAATGCACAGCCCCCTGGAAAGTTCAAAAGTAACACCCCACTCACATCAACTCCACAACCATGCAACTCAAAACCAACATGCCAAACAACATGCTCACCAGACACGACAGAACAACTCACAATGGTAACCTGGACAAGCCCTGCGCATGAGCCATCAACGGCATGGCACCTCAGCCACACACTAGCCCAAAGTGGGGAGAGGTTGCAACCAGGCATGTGTGAAGGAGGCAGGAGAACCATGATTGGGAAAGCACACAATGCCAAGAGTGGCGGAGATGTGCTGGACAGACCACAGTATGCAGAACACACCCATATCCATGGCGACACACACCACTGGTGTATGGAGTGCAGTGGACGCAACCATGTCGCCGCAGCCAGTGGTGGAGTCAGCACAAATGTTGCCTGTCCCTTCTCCCAGTAAGCGTGAGCGGAGTGGGATTGCCTGGCATACGCCAGGCCAGCATAGGGGTGTGAATAAAAAGCACGTAACCCTGGGCATGGTCCACTTCCAGAAAGCCCAACGTCTCTGCCAGGGCGGTGCCTCTCACCACGCCACGAGGCCGACGCCATCCTCGTGAGCGGAGTTGCCTGCATTCCTGTGCACTTGCCGGACCCCGGCACGCTGGACCATAAACTCGTCACGCCGTCCCTGCGCAGTCAGGCCACACTGATCACCTGCCGACACCGGTGTGTGTCAAGGAGGGTCCACCACGTGCCGGTGCAAGCTCCAAGCACCAGTTCTGTGACTTCTGCAGCCTCCGCAGACCATCGCTGGCCCCCCGATGCTGGCCCACATTACTCCTTCCACAATTACATACTACACCGGCGTCCTCTTCGGCCTAGTAGGTCCCATATGTGAAACTGTGTCCTGAGTCCTGAATGGCAGTGACCCCAAAGCCTGGAAAGCGGCCACAGCACCAGACCCCCCCATCAGTGAGGCATAGTTCCATATGGGCATCTTGCGACACGTGGTGCCACTAACCCTGGTCAACGCCAGCCGGCCACATGTGGATGAGGGACCAGGACTACCTGCGGACAAGTAGGTCCCACATCCAGCACCTAGTCGTAAATCACTAATGTCCACTCCAGTGAATGCACGGAGAGGAGTAAGAGGAAGATGCGGCTCAGTCCGGACGAAACCCGGGTCTGAGTCACGGAGGTGATCACGCTCTATCAACAACTGACCTGGTGCCATCACCCTGTTCACCGCAAGTCCGCGAGCCGTGGTGCCACCAAACCTGAACTATGCAGGCCAGTGGGGCCATCCAACCTAAGCCGGCGACACTTGGTGAATGGCCCGTGCTGACCGCTGCCTCAGACCTACCCTGGGGTCCAGTATGTCACACATGTGGAACCGTCTCCTGGCCAAGATGTGGAGGAGCCAACACCATTGGACACACCTCATTGCAGGTGGCATCCCCTTACAACACTGGTGCCACTAACTCTGTGCGCGATGAGTCATGGGCACTATCTAGTTGGACGTTGGGGGCGACTGAGTCCAGAGGCTGGTGGTTTTCTGCATCTTCATCTGGCTGGACCGGACATGTGTCGGTTCCATTCTTCTCCACCATAGTGACTGTTTCTGTGTGGTCCTGTCCTCTGCATCTTGACCTGGGGGCACACTTTCCACTGTCCACAGAGATACTCCGCGACAAGCTCACTGTCATCTATGATAACCTGCTCTGCACTCGTGACCCTGCCCCAGTGCACCGCAAGGCAGCGGTCCGTGGCGGCTGGCCCGTGCAGGACGTAGTGCATCTGGGCCACTAACTCTGTGCAGCACAAATCATGGGGCCTTTATGGTTGTATGGTTGTGTCCTTTACGATGTACACTGTTGTCGATTTCTGACTGCACCAGGCAGCCCTTGCCAGCTGGTGTGCACACACCCCACACACATCCAACACAGGTGTCACTCAGTAAGTGTGCCTGATAATAAATGTGGCCATGCACACATGCCCGTAGCCATTCACACCATCTGAGCAAGTGTGTCTGTGTGTCCATTGTCTAAGGAAAAAGTGGTAAGGAGGAAAAAATAGAACAATGTTTTTTGATCAAGGACACCTTTAATTATCCTTTCATATGTGTATATATTCACAATTCCTTTTCATCGTTTTATCACTGAGCATATATAAAAAACATGTATTTACAAAACAACACCTCTGAAATTATAACAAAACTAAGCTACTGTCCAACAGAAATAATTTCCAATCGTGGAACCACCTTTCAATAGTGTGGACTACCCAGAGGGCATATACATTGCATACTGGAACATATATCTCCACAAGTTCAAAAGCAATGCGAAACTGTTAAATCCCCATGAATTTCAGTTATTTTATGGTCCCTCTGTACAACATAACTGTCGACGCGGTCGCGTTTCAGCCAATCAATTTCTTTTGGCCTCTTCAGGACAAGAAAAACAGCAGCGATCTACATAAAAAGAGACATACTCTAATAACATATAAATTACATAAACACCATTATTGTACTTGCCTGTATATACACAGGTCCTTATCTCCAAACATAATCAACAGACCAAAAGTCCCACCACCGGGAGAGAAACACCGAATCTAGTGAAGAGCAAGTCCAAAATAAACTTCATTTCTTAAACTTTCCACATCTAAATGTGTGTGCATCTTAAGGCACTTCTTATCTCAGAGAAATATATAATACTTCCGGAGATTCTGCCCTCCAGTGTCATTTGAAATAGAGCTACTATTCTCAGGGGATCTATCATTATTATCTTATTGAACCTATCCCCACTACAGGGTATGTATCTCGACTAACCTTCAATAGATCTCTCCGCTTGGCATTTTCAGCGTGAGGACACCGCGCTCGTAAGGAGTGGGGCATTGGGGGTTCCACCCCTATACCATCTATATCAAGAAATAATAATTATTTCAACTATATACCACTGTGTAGGTTAAAGGATCACAGTACCACCAAGGTTTACATACTTCATACCTTTATAGAATTTTCACTTGGCCCCTTACTCGTGTTCTCATTAAAGAACATACGTCCGCCGTGGTTTGCGCACTAATTCATGAATGAAACACAAACGCGGAGGTACAATGTCAGTTTAGAAACACTAACGAAGTCCAGATATAACAAGCTAACTAACGTCTACTCGTCTCATTTACCTTGTGTCTACCCCTTCTCTTCGAAATCTGTTCCGCATATGTCGGTGCTTCCTCTCCTGCTCCGATAGTGAATTCAAAGACACAGGCTCGGTACCTTATTTCTTGGTGTCGAGAGTGACGAGGGACTAAACACCTCCACAAGTAGAGGTGTAAAAAATCAGCCATATTGGAATGAAGTATTTATACAGGCCAACTGGTTTGTACGCTCCTCTCTCCCTTAGTGTGTACATCCAATACTTGTTATATGGTACTCTAGTCGCCTAACGAAATATAACTAAAATAACACAAATGTGAAAGGGAAAAAATAAAAATGATAACTAAACAGAATCAAGAAAATAACAAATAAAGAAACTGAATAATATTAAAGCTGAAATCAATCAAACAAAATCCACCAAAATTATACCCGATATGTGGAAAAACAGAGGAGGAGAACCTGTAGACATAAAGGCTCACAATCTAACAACACATATTAATATGCACATATATACATATATACACAGTGTCTGTACATGCAGGGTATTTTCTGACCAAGTCTAATGTTTTTGCTCTCCCTAACCGTAAAGCTAAGTCCTCATCTCTGGGGATCTTACTGTATCAGGGCCCAAATTTCATCCTTATCGTTTAAACCGTCAATTGCTGTACGATATTTCTCAATCAACCGTGCCTCTTGGCGATTCAAGGCAAAATGGCTTTATTCAAAGGATGCATAACTGCCAAGACGGTCCACCTGAATTCATCCTCATCATGACCGAGTTCCAAAAAATGCTGGACCAATGGGGCACCAGGAGTTTTACACCGAATACGTGATTTATGTTGCTGAATGCGTAATTTTACAGCTTGAGTTGTTTGGCCAATATAAGTTTTTTTACATGGACATTCGATTGAATAAATCACATTCTTTTAATTACAGTTTGAAAAAACCAGTTGGACATGTTTTTTTATCACCAATAGTTGTAAATTTTGAATCGTTTGTTTGAGGACAAACCACACAGTTCTGACATCTGAAGTGTCCCTGCACTGGTGGCAGTCCCATCATGGTTCTTACGTCCTTTTTAGGCATTGTTGGTCTAGACGCCTTAACCAAATACTCTCTCAAATTCTTTCCTTTTTGGAAAGCAAACAGCGGTGTGCCCAACCCCAAATGCTCGACCAACCGCCAATTTCTTTGGATGATCTGCCTCACTTTGTTTGCTTTAGGGTTATATGTAAGCACACAGGTAAGGTGATCATTCTTTTCATTGCTTCTTGGTGTTAGTAGGGTTTCACGAGGTGTAAACCATGCTCATTTAAGAGCATTCCTGACTAATTTCTTGGGGTACCCTCTGTTACATAGTTTGGCCCGCAAGGTGGCCGCATTGTCAAAATAGTCGCTTTTGTTCAAACAATTGCGACGGATTCTAAGGAATTGCCCATATGGCAAATTATCCTTAAGATGCCGAGGATGTCCTGAGCTATATGCCAAAAGTGTATTTCTATCTGTGGGTTTTGTAAATAAACTCACTTCCAAAATTCCTTCGTTATTTTTGACCCAAACATCTAGAAAGTTGACTTGGATGTTACTTACACTTTTAGTAAATTTTAGGTCTTGTGTGCGTGTGTTGAGCCAATTGTGGAATGATTCTAGGTCTTCTTTGTTTCCATTCCATATCAGGAATATATCGTCGATGAATCTAACCCATCTCGCAATATGTGCAAAGAATGGGCCAGTCTCATTGAAGATAAAGAGGGTCTCAAATTGGTCCATGACCAAATTGGCTATCTCCGGGGCGAAGCTACAACCCATGGCTACGCCTTTTACTTGGAGGAACAGGTCTTCCTTGAAATTGAAAACCTTATTTTTAAGGCATATTTTGGCCAAGGAGATCAAAAAGTCAGTTGAAACTTGATGTGGTCTAGGTCTCCTATTTAATACCAACGTCATGATTAGGAGTGCCTCATCTTGGGGAATATTTGTATAGAGGCTTTCGATGTCGAAAGTAACCAAAAAACTTTGGTTGCTATCAAACATCGACCCCTCAACCTTGGAAATAAAGTCCATAGTATCACGTACGTATGCTTTCGTATCCGGGATAAACGGTTTCAAGAAGCAATCGACATATTTGGCCAAAGGCTCCAGAATGGAGCCACAGGCTGAGATAATCGGCCTCCCTGGTGGTTTGGTGGCATCTTTGTGGATCTTGGGCAAGACGTTTAGTGTGGGGACTTTCTGTGTTAATATTCAAAAACTCAAATTCTTTCTTACAGAGAAAGCCATTTTCAAGGGCTCTGTTAGTCAAGTGCAATATTTCAGCTTTCAACCGCGCCGTAGGGTTACCTTCAAGGGGTCGATAGTGGAGCTGGTTGTTAAGTTGCCTAGTGATTTCCTCGTCATACTTGTCCGCATTCCATAACACAATTCCTCCGCCCTTATCGGCAGGTTTCACTACCACAAGTGGATTACTGGCTAAGTTTAAAAGTGCCCTTAGTTGGTCTCTAGAGAAATTGGGTTTATAGGAGGTCCTTTTTGAGTGCAGACTATCTACCTCCCTAAGTATTTGATTTTCAAACAGGAGAATTTGATCTGGCATTGCTGCACTTTCTGGGCAAAAAGTCGATTTATTATTCAATCCACTAATATTATTCTCAGAGGCTTCATTAAATTCTGAAAAGAAGACTCTCAGTCTAACCTTCCGAAGGAATTGTAGAACCTCTTTTTTGGTGTCAATTGTGTTCTGTATAGCATGTGGAACGAGTGACAACCCTTTATTTAACATTTGAGTTTCAGTTTCAGTTAACTGATGTATCAAAGATAAGGTGGATATCTGTGGGTCTATCTCCGATAGGCTCGTTGTCTGGTGCGGAAATAGTTTTGTTCTTGAATCTGTTGGGGAACAGGAGGTTGCCATATTTGATGGCTTCGCCAGTTGCCTCTGAATCCTCTTCCCCTGCCTCTGCCTAAAAAAGGAGGGAGAGAACGTGAATATTGGTAGTGTTGAGGATATGGAGGGAAGTAGGGCCCTGCCCCCTGGTCTGAGTCAGACAAGGAGTCCGAAAAGGTGATACATTTGGACCGTGATCGTGTTCTATATTGAAGATTCAGTGTACTGGGGTTATTGTTTTTATAAAAGTCTTCCTTTAAATAAGGGTAAACTGTCAAATTATCAAACCCCTTGATGTCTCTAGTGACTTTTGAAGTTTTGGCACTGATAGTTTGATTTTTAAAATCAATAAGTGTTTTTTCTATTGAGTCTAACAGTGTTTTTGTATCCTGAATAGTACTGTCACCACTGATTTCTTCTTCTAACTTTCGAATTTCTTTCAGCTCTTCTTCGCTTATTCTTAATGCTGTATGGATGGATAAAACTAGCCAATCTCTCGAACACTTAGTTCCTACTCCACTGAAATCCAACAAATAGGCTTTATCATTAACAAAGATGATGGGGATGTTCTTCACCTGCAAACCTACTGGGATGGTATTTGATTTGAGATACTCAAGGAGGACTTGTGCATGGAGTTGTGTCCTCGTATTTTTCTTTCTGAGTTGTACTAACCTCTCTCCTTTGTCTGTAGTGATATTAGTGGAGTCACTTATCTGCCCTCCTAATAGGGAAGGAGTCTCAATCAATTTATTGATCTCATCTTCCAAAAAACTCACCATATGTGGAAAAGCCATACCCAAGAGAAAGTCTTAATGGATACCCCACACATGTACCTTCACTAACACAAAAACACAAAACTAAACAAAGTATATACACTGCTCATTCATTAAATCTATTTTTACACAGAGTGTATTAATTATATTTGTACAACAGCCCTCACACTTGAAAAAGTGTAAATGCACAAATTTGTTAGCTAGGGGTATACCCATCAATTACCCTCCCATTACCTGGGTAAGGAAAACACAATCTGAGCAGTGTCTGTGTGCAACGGGTGCAGGCCTTGGGTGGGGTGGGAGTATGTGCGAAGGCCATATCATGCACGCCAACTACGACCAAGGACCACTGCGTGTGGGATGTGTACACATCGGTCTCACGCCCGGCAGTGCGTAGTGTGGGATTCGCAAGCAAATGCCCTCATACTTGTCAGGGGGTGCTGGGCACATACAAGTTCCTGCTCGGAGCTGCAGATGTGCTACCGCCTAATAGTACAGACAAAGCACCTTTCATCCCCACGTTAACTTTGCCAGTTGCATGCATACAGGAGATGTACAGAGGCTGGACAAGGGTGTGGTGTGACGTCTGCAACCCTGGGAATCACGGATGATTTGCCCAGCACGATGCACATGAGCGAAATCACTGTGTGTCACATTGTCACTTAGCTGCTCCTCCCTGACGCAGGCACCCACACTTGTGTGTGCTGCACGGTTGCATCAAGTGCACTCTTACGGGACGCCGTTCCAATGCCTGTCCGACTATGTCCAGCACCATGTCAACAACACAGTGATGCCGGCCTTTGAAAGTGTGCGCCCAATTGGGTATAGGCCAATGGTCCGGACAGGGCGGACACATGTGTCCAGCCCATGGCTGGCCAGGACCGCGCAGCGAAAGAGGAAGGACAGGCAACAGACTCATGCATCCGCAAGAATGATACACATCACACCTGGCATGCATGTGCCAAGACCCTGAGCGTTCTAGTGCTCCTACATGTCCCCGTACCTGCGGGCCCGCCCTCCTGGTACATACCACATTGTTGTTCAAATTCTAGTCCCTACCGGCCGGAAGGGACCATTTCCTGGCACCCTAAAATACTTACCATTGGTTTACTTTATTCACTTGATGAATGTTGCACACCCCGAGTGCCGCCATCTTCTATTCATTTTGCTTATCAACATACCACATTGCAACATCTTGTACTGTGGCCCTGGTGGTGACAACATCCCCAATACAGAGACACACTTACCGCACTTCCTGAACCGGGCCAGGTCCGGACCACGGCCTGCCACCCCTACCGAACCAGCACACGCAGCCTGTGCATGCAGGGGGACAGGTGCGGGGCTACATGTCCAGGGCCACTGCCAACGATGAGGTGACATGGCAACGTCCGCAGAAGACAGCACACTGTGATGTTGCAGGGCCCATGCACATCAAGCTGACACAATGAACACACAATTTTGTTAGCTAGGGGTATACCCATCAATTACCCTCCCATTACCTGGGTAAGGAAAACACAATCTAAGGAAAAAGTGGTAAGGAAGAAAAAATAGAACAATGTTTTTTGATCAAGGACACCTTTAATTATCCTTTCATATGTGTATATATTCACAATTCCTTTTCATTGTTTTATCGCTGAGCATATATAAAAAACATGTATTTACAAAACAACACCTCTGAAATTATAACACAACTAAGCTACTGTCCAACAGAAATAATTTCCAATCGAGGAACCACCTTTCAATAGTGTGGACTACCCAGAGGGCATATACATTGCATACGGGAATATATATCTCCACAAGTTCAAAAGCAATGCAAAACTGTTAAATCCCCACGAATTTCAGTTATTTTATGGTCCCTCTGTACAACATAACTGTCGACGCGGTCGCGTTTCAGCCAATCAATTTCTTTTGGCCTCTTCAGGACAAGAAAAACAGCAGCGATCTACATAAAAAGAGACATACTCTAATAACATATAAATTACATAAACATCATTATTGTACTTGCCAGTATATACGCAGGTCCTTATCTCCAAACATAATCAACAGACCAAAAGTCCCACCACCGGGAGAGAAACACCGAATCTAGTGCAGAGCAAGTCCAAAATAAACTTCATTTCTTAAACTTTCCACATCTAAATGTGTGTGCATCTTAAGGCACTTCTTATCTCAGAGAAATATATAATACTTCCGAGATTCTGCCCTCCAGTGTCATTTGAAATAGAGCTACTATTCTCAGGGGATCTATCGTTATTATCTCATTGAACCTATCCCCACTACAGGGTATGTATCTCGACTAACCTTCAATAGATCTCTCCGCTTGGCGTATTCAGCGTGAGGACACCGCGCTCGTAAGGAGTGGGGCGTTGGCGGTTCCACCCCTATACCATCTATATCAAGAAATAATAATTATTTCAACTATATACCACTGTGTAGGTTAAAGGATCACAGTACCACCAAGGTTTACATACTTCATACCTTTATAGAATTTTCACTTGGCCCCTTACTCGTGTTCTCATTAAAGACCATACGTCCGCCGTGGTTTGCGCGCTAATTCATGAAGGAAACACAAACGCGGAGGTACAATGTCAGTTTAGAAATACTAGCGAAGTCCAGATATAACAAGCTAACTAACGTCTACTCGTCTCATTTACCTTGTGTCTACCCCTTCTCTTCGAAATCTGTTCCGCATATGTCGGTGCTTCCTCTCCTGCTCCGATAGTGAATTCAAAGACACAGGCTCGGTACCTTATTTCCTGGTGTCGAAAGTGACGAGGGACTAAACACCTCCACAAGTAGAGGTGTAAAAAATCGGCCATATTGGAATGGAGTATTTAGACAGGCCAACTGGTTTGTACGCTCCTCTCTCCCTTAGTGTGTACATCCAATACTTGTTATATGGTACTCTAGACGCCTAACGAAATATAACTAAAATAACAAAAATGTGAAAGGGAAAAAATAAAAATGATAACTAAACAGAATCAAGAAAATACAAATAAAGAAACTGAATAATATTAAAGCTGAAATCAATCAAACAAAAACCACCAAAATTATACCCGATATGTGGAAAAACAGAGGAGGAGAACCTGTAGACATAAAGGCTCACAATCTAACAACACATATTAATATGCACATATATACATATATACACAGTGTCTGTACATGCAGGGTATTTTCTGACCAAGTCTAATGTTTTTGCTCTCCCTAACCGTAAAACTAAGTCCTCATCTCTGGGGATCTTACTGTATCAGGACCCAAATTTCATCCTTATCGTTTAAACCGTCAATTGCTGTACGATATTTCTCAATCAACCGTGCCTCTTGGCGATTCAAGGTATTTTGCAAAATGGCTTTATTCAAAGGACGCATAACTGCCAAGACGGTCCACCTGAATTCATCCTCATCATGACCGAGTTCCAAAAAATGCTGGACCAATGGGGCACCAGGAGTTTTACACCGAATACGTGATTTATGTTGCTGAATGCGTAATTTTACAGCTTGAGTTGTTTGGCCAATATAAGTTTTTTTACATGGACATTCGATTGAATAAATCACATTCTTTGAATTACAGTTTGAAAAAACCAGCTGGACATGTTTTTTAGCACCAATAGTTGTAAATTTTGAATCGTTTGTTTGAGGACAAACCACACAGTTCTGACATCTGAAGTGTCCCTGCACTGGTGGCAGTCCCATCATGGTTCTTACGTCCTTTTTAGGCATTGTTGGTCTAGACGCCTTAACCAAATACTCTCTCAAATTATAATACTTCCGGAGATTCTGCCCTCCAGTGTCGTTTGAAATAGAGCTACTATTCTCAGGGGATCTATCCGTCCCAATTGTTCGAACAAAAGCGACTATTTTGACAATGCGGCCACCTTGCGGACCAAACTATGTAACAGAGGGTACCCCAAGAAATTAGTCAGGAATGCTCTTAAACGAGCATGGTTTACACCTCGTGAAACCCTACTAACACCAAGAAGCAAAGAAAAGAATGATCACCTCACCTGTGTGCTTACATATAACCCTAAAGCAAACAAAGTGAGGCAGATCATCCAAAGAAATTGGCGGTTGGTCGAGCATTTGGGGTTGGGCACACCGCTGTTTGCTTTCCAAAAAGGAAAGAATTTGAGAGAGTATTGGTTAAGGCGTCTAGACCAACAATGCCTAAAAAGGACGTAAGAACCATGATGGGACTGCCACCAGTGCTGTGCCATTTCACCCTAAGGACTGTCTCAGGACAAGCCAGTGCCAATTCAAGCAGAGCCACTAACGCAATGGCAGGCCATCCTGGACACATGGTCTACTCCAGTCATGTGGAGCTGTACCGTGAACGTCTGCTGCATGTACTGGGGGCACTGCCGTTGGCAGTGCTGCGGATCAGTTACCGACTGATTTCCGCCTTGTGCATGTCACTGGCGTGCAGCCTGTGTTGCATTGTTGCTCGTGCTTATTCGAGTGGTCCATGGATGTCTGCCTCTCCAATGTAACGGTAGCTGACCTGGATTTCGACGTGTGTGTCCTCCCCCTGTTGGACCACGACCAGGGGTGTCACCAGGATGACCGCTTATGGCATGCATGGATGTTCGGCATGCAGGCTGGAAACTGGACCTTGGAGATTGCACGAATCGTCGTGTGCAGTGAGCACATGGAGCAACTACTCGATTGGGCTTTGGTGCACATTGGGTCCACTGGTTGGAGTCAGCACATCTGTCCTGGTCAGCTGATGGATTACGTCAACGACATGTCAGATGTGGTGGCTGACGAACGCTCTTTGGAGATGTTGGCCTATGCAGCTGCACTCACGTTCATTGACAAGTGACAAGGTACCTGCTGCCACAACTGGATGTGAGTCATTGGACTTGTCACGACACATGGTTGCATGTTGTGGATGTGGTCACCAGTCCAGAGACGTCAGTGGACATGGCTACATTGGCCAGGACTCATGTTCCAGGCGCGGACAACCAACACGGGTTGGCACTGACTTGTGTTGGTGAGGAACTCCCCCGAGATGGACATGGGCGCTTTCCTACGTTCCTCATTCGGACATGCTGCTGCATTGGTCTGCATGTTGTGGCACTTATCTTGTCCATACTGACTCGCACTTGTTGATAAAGTTTCTGCACTTCCACTTGTCTCCAACTGTGTTGTGTCTTGATTTGCATGCCAATGTGTATCACGGACTCTCTAGCTCACTGCCATCCGTGCATTGCTGCCCCATCTGGACTGTGTGTTTTTACATGTGCATTATCACGTCCCTGTTCATGCTTTGCCAGATGCGTATGGCCTTTTACCGGCCACAGGCGGGTGCACTTGTGCCCTGTGTTTGGTTGTGCGCAAGTTGGTGTTTGTACCACATTGTGTTGGGTGTTGGGGTGCTCTGCTTCCTGTGTGTGTGTGCTGCATTGTGTGTGAGATGTCCCTTCAGCTCTGATTTGGCTCACCCTTCTCCCTTTCAGGCGGTGTTGTGTTCACTTCTGTGCCTGTTCAGTGGTGTGACATTGCCGGGTTGTGTGACTTGTGCACCTGGTTGGTGTTGTTGCTCGTGTGCATGGTTTGTCTGCTGTGCTTAGTTGTGCATGTGTGCCATTGTGCCCAACTCCCCCCGTCCCCCAGTCCCTGCTGGTTCCTCTCCCTGTTGCTGTTGTGTCTGTTGTTTGGTGCATTTTGCAGTCCCCGAGTCCTGCCACCATCTCCGGACTGATGTGGTGGACCCCAATTCCTCCATGTCATTCAGCTCCTGGTGTGGCGCTAGACTCCCACCTCCGGTGTGCATTGCTGCCTTCTTGTTGTTGGCGTGTTTCTGCTTGTTTGTGCCTTTTGCGTCATTGCTGGAGTTCTGGTTTTGTGCCATTTACCTCCTCCGCTCTCAGGATGCATTCATCTTGTCCACGTTGGCGTGTCATGTACAATGTTGTGTTGCCAATGGGTTTATTGGGGTTGTCTGCTGCCTCGGCTCGCCTCCATTGGGGTTGGCTGTTGTTTTCTGTTTGGTCTGTCTTACTTTTTCAGGCTTTGGTTGTGCTTATTCCCGCCTGCCATGTGTTTCGCGGTCTGGGCGGTGCTTATCCCTGCTTTCCTCCTCGCGGATGGGCTCATCGCGAGTTTTTTGGTGTTGTGGTTTTTGTTTTTATCTCCGTTGGGGTGGTTGTATCACAGACATTGGCCGTGTTTTCGGCAGACTATCACAAGCTACCTCCGTGTTGTGAATTCCACGTTGACACGGGGTTATTTACCCGCGATGGGCTGCGATATTGAAAGTTGCGTTATGCTACTCTTGTGGTAGTTATCACACGTTCTTGTGAATATACCCCTCAATACACACAATCACCAGGGCAGTGCAGGCCAACAGCATCTTCATGACACTTCGAACATTAAGGACACAAGATGTACCGTGCACAGCACCTTGAAGGCATGGGCAAGGTCCCAGCTCTCCAGTTCCACGCCATCAATGCCAACATCAGGGCAATTGACACAATAAAGTGCTGTTTATATATTAGCAGGGAGGAAACACAGCGCTATCATAGCATTCCGTAGCACACAATCAAATACTATATACCCCTACCATGCAGGAGCTACACAGTGACATGGCGAAAAATCTGGAATTAACCCAAATGTAAATGACTGGCCATATCACACCCAATAGCAGCCATTACTTAAGTAAATGTTTCATGTTTCATTTGTTAAAACTGGCAAGGTGGCGAGCAAGTCCAACTATAGCACTAAATCACTACACTGTGTGCACGAGTCCTCCATGAACACGTCCCATGATTTAATTGCTTTTTCCCAAGGTTGGAAATTCTTTTAAACTTCACGAAAATACACCTGTGGGTGTACGAACTTTAAAAAAGATTTTGTTGGAGATTTTTTTCTAAACAATAATTTTTAAGGGAGAACCCCTAAAGTGTATTTGAAGCGAGTTTTAGACTGAAATGCTACTATTCTGCGATTGTGTAAGCGCTGTGAAGTTTGAGAAGCTTGTAAAATCGTGAAGGAAACTTCACGAAGTTTGCAGAAAGAACCCCAGCCCGCAGCTATGTCCTGTGATAGGCACTAAAGACATGCGTTCTTTGTACAGGGGGTCAGTGGCATACCCACTGTGCGGTCGAGCATTAGCCTCTTTGCTGCATTAGCTCAGGGTGGAAAAAAATCTTATTTGATCTTACTATCAAAGCTGGTTACTTCTCTTATCAACTGGAAAACAGAGTACAGCAGAAGCCACAACAGAGTTAGACCAAACATTGGCAGAGCCTGTCATGTCTGGAGAATCAACGAAGGCTGGGAGAGGATATTACTGAACATGCTTACCTCAGATATAGTGTATGCAAGGAAGACAAAAACAAGAAGTGCGATCACGTGATTGTATACTGTTTACGCATTGGTTCTTCCTACCGTGTAGCGGTTTCTGCTAGAGGAAGTGTACATAGGATACTGTAAATGTTTCAAAGGACTTCTTTGAAGGTCAGTTAAGGGTTAAATGCATAAACCCAGCCACTTCGTTTATAAGCTGTAAGTAACATTAGAAACGGAACAAGTATTTTGCATGCAGAAACTGTTATTCCATCTGTTTCTTACATATAAATATGTTTTCACTTCCTTTGAGATGTGTGTATATTTGTTTAACACAAATAGAAGCCCAGTGATAAAGGACAGCTGTATGTTTTTGCTAGGTTGGAGGAAGGAACAGAACCCAGCAAAAATCAAAATTAATCAGCACGTGCATGTCCAGGTATCAAAAGGCAGTAGATGAGAGTCCTCGACGTAGCAGTGTTTCAATAAATCCATGGACCCTTGAACCGTGCACAACAAATGATGCCCAAGATAACATAGAGTTGTATGTATACTCCAGAGACACATACACAACCCGATTGCATAAAAAGCACTGAAAAAACGACAGCTTGAGCCTATAATAGTGCATGCACACAGCCAGACAACATATGAACACACGTAGAGTTTGGACTTATGTGCAAAGCAATCAGTTTTACAGACGTGCATTTTCACGACATTCAACACGACTACAGGCACCCACATACACATTTCAACATAATCATAGAAAAGTTACACATAACCATGTGTAGCAGTTGGCACAGGACGCTGTAAAGCAGAGAAGCACAAGCAATGCATCTCAGAGCACCACTGAGTGATACTCCTCAGGGGAGCAGTGCTTTATTCATGGATTGAGCCACAGGCGTTTTGCATCTGGCCAAAACTGGATGTTGTACAGTGCATAGGTACACGGCTGTATGCATTCTGGATGCACAAGGTGATGAGTAGTACATTGGGACCCATGGGGGCACACGCTAATCTGCAGTCTCTGGTAACAAGGTAATGTCAACTTGTCTAAATTCATAAATGAGCAACTCCTAAGGTCATGTTGTTAGCATTGCACTCTGGAACTTGTAGGCCTTTTTGTTACAAAGATAGGACTACAAATGCCTGAAAACAATATCAGGTCCTGATGAAATACCTCTATATTTCGTAGAAATGAAATTGAACGATTTGTTGACTGGGGCAATGTGCCATTTTCAGATAGATGCTGTACATAAAATGGCCTTCTTGGCAAAACCACATAAGCCTGCAGGTAACACACCAGGGCACACTTATAGGCAGGCACGACTCCCATAGAAGCACACATGCATATCTACACAGAGGTAGCATGTGTGATACCTTCGACCAGCCTCGTATTTTTGGTTTGCTCATTTTGAATTCTGCTTGACCACATTCTAGTCCCCTTGATGCCCCGGATCTGCCTTAATATTATTGCAGTGTTACATGAAATTGCACTCCGTTTGGGATCCCTTCGTAGTAATACCCACACAGTAAATGCAAGTGAATACAGAGTAATTTGAATGGGTAAACATGAGAAAGGTGCCGTAAATTTTGCTGCAAAAAGTTGACTGCATGTTGGCAGCTCCCTTTGCCCAAAAGCAATGGTGGTTCAATTCATGAATATGGCATGTGAATATTCATCTGCAACAATATTAACTCCAAAGTATCTACTACTACTATGTTTTCAAGACTAGATTTACTATTACCAACTCCATACCTACTCACAGGCTACACACAATACAATCCATTAGGCCACAGACTATTAACGCGATCATGGGCAAAGTGATCAAGAAGTGTGAAGTGATTCCCTTGTGGGTTGCTTGTAAAACCAACCAGTTAGAAGTGGTTTATCCATTCACAACACCCCAAGAAAAACATAGGATACTGACTATGTGTCTCCCTCTAAAATGGTGCCATCTGAAGAGGAATGTAACAACGGGGGAAGCATATTTGCATACACCAACACACATGGTCCATCTTTAATAGCACTTCTCCCTGAGGTGCAGAAACAAGTACAGAACACGCACGAAGCTGCACCAGCTTTGGACTTAGGAATGAAGTTAGTGGGGAACTTTACCACAGTTTCCTCAATCATCTTGAGCAACATTAAGGGAGATGCTTCAGTTCTAGCCATACACCAGAGACTGGAAGCAGTTCCAGTTCTGGATCGTGAACGGGAACTACCAAAAATAATAGTGGAAGTTGACACATCTGTGGGCCATGTTACCTTAGGGTTCTGAGCCATTAAACCACATTTAAAACCTAAAAGTAATGTTGAGGGTTCGGGTAAAGAGAAATCCGATAAGAAAGGCAGAAAGTAACAGAGGGCTAAAAAGCAAACACGGACTGAATCTCCTACATCTCTGGAATCCGGTAGAAGTGGGTATAATTTAAAGGATCACCAAATGTTTTTAAAACTGGACGGTATCAGTAT
Organism: Triturus cristatus; assembly: GCF_964204655.1. Taxonomy (NCBI): domain Eukaryota; kingdom Metazoa; phylum Chordata; class Amphibia; order Caudata; family Salamandridae; genus Triturus; species Triturus cristatus. Next base: position 683,862,184 of record NC_140585.1, on the reverse strand, counting down.
CCTGATATTCGCTCTCCACATTCTTTTCAAGATTCTAACTGTGAACAGGTAGGGAGAGGGAGTCTATCTGAGTTCCAAGGAAAGTAGGAGTGTAGCAGAAAAGGTGACACAGGACGAGAGGTTGAAGTCAGCGAGAAGAGGAAAGAGAAAAGATTGGACTCTAAGACTCCCAATAAGAAAAAGAAAGTAGGACTTTCTAAAAAAACATGCCGATCCAACTATTGATTCTCCTGCAAAACAAGGCTTGGAAGAAAGCACTCCTAGAGAATGCAGCAGAAGTCATGATAGTACATCAGACACTCCAATGTTTTATAATGGTGACTCCAAAGGATGAATTTATACAAGTTGAAACTCCATATAAACATGTAAATCCTCCTGATAGGGTTTATGATTTAAAATTAGAGATTGAAGGGGGCATACCACACACTATTGAAGCTGTCTTTTGGACACATTTATCTGAGGATTATGACATCATATTAGCTGAGGAACACTGGCTTCAGTTCTTTATTAGGGAAGCACCCCTGGGGGAGAAAGTAGCTTTTCCTCTCATAGTACCTGAAAATATCAGGGAAATCTACACTAATGAATGGGCTGTAAGACAGGCTCTGCCCTTATGCAGAAACGAAGCGTGTGGGAGAAACTTTCCATTTCACATGTTGTTTCCTTACACAGTGAACCTCAAGCACACGCCCAATACTCTCTTAAACCAAAACCAAAGTATGGTATTAAATCAATATCAGATCAGTTGCAATATCAGGGCATAATAGCTCCTTGCCTTTCAACAATGAACACACTCCTTTTTCCCATTTCCAAACCCTATGGATCCTATTGGATAGTCTTAGACTAAAGGAATCTAAACACCCATACAAGAACATATGCGGTGCAAAATGTGCATAGCGCAGATTAATGATGAAATTGATACGGGAAAAAATATAAAACAGCCCTTGACATTTCTAATGTTTTGTTTAGTCAAAACATAGCATCTGAAAGTGAGTATCTAACTGCCTTTAGGTTCAAAGGGGTGCACTTCTCGTTTTGACATTTCCCTATGGGCTATAGGAACAGTCCTGGCCTATTCTCAGCATATTCTGGATAACTTGAAACCAGATCCTGAGGTATTGTCATACATTGATGATATCGATCCTACTGATGACAATTTAGATGCACACCTGACTAGGGTGGACAAAGTTGTAGCATTTTTAACATCACATGGTTACAGAATTAACAATTTAAGATTGCCTACCTTATGGCGATCTTCCTTGGATATGAGTTATCCAATGAGGGCAAGGGTCTGGCTTTTGATTTCCTTCAGAAGTATGCTAACTTGCAGGCTCCCAACACAGTGAAGAAGTTGCAATCCCTCCTGGGATTTTTTAATTTCAGATGAACTTACTTTTCACACTGCGCTGAGTGAGTTTAGCCCTTCTATGGCTTGATTTCTTTCATGTTTTAATCAAAACAGTGATCGAGCAGGCACATTGATTGCTTGTGTGCTTCACAAACTGACATTCTCGAGATAAAATATTTTCAAACTAGGGACAGTAAGACCAACTTAGTAACTGAATCTTTCCAAGCCACTTTGGTTATACCTATGTGATCTACAATGAGGGTCAGGCTATTCCTATTGTAAGTCTCACTTGTATTCTCCATCTGAATCAAGTTTTGCTTCCATTGAGAAAATTATTGCAGATGTGCACACAGCTATATTGAAGGAGCGCCCTTCGGCACAGGGAAAACTCTTAATTGCGGTTTACCCAGTACCGGCACTTGAGGCAGCCACTACAGTTAGCATACACTGATGTGGGCCTTTTCTTGAAGTGCAGTGGATGTAAAGTTTCAGTATGATGCCATTTTTTGTACACAAGCATTTCTCCAGTGTGAACAACACTTCCCTCCTACTTCAAAACCCTTACCTACGGAGTCTTAAATGAACACAGATGGCTCTGCTCAACCAGCAGTAGGTACAAAATTCAAATACTCCACTACCGGCACAGTAGTGCAAAGTGTAGTGGAGAATGGTGAATTACATCTGCAGCACTCTCACACCAAGATCTTAGGCAACAGCAATACACAACATGCAGAACTCCAAGTCCTGTTAATTGCATTACAAAAGGCTAATCCATCAATTCCCACATTCATACTGCTGGATTAATCCTCTGCGTGGAAGGGTACAATGTTTATTTGCAATGTTGGAATTTGATTTATTTCAAGGATCAAAGAGAAAATCTATTAAAGATAAACAATTCTCGTGATGGATGGATGGCTGTCTGACAAGATAAGCTTCCACTGGTTCATTTGGGGCGTACTTTGGGCCATAAGTATGATGAATTGCATGCTCACGGGAACTGTGCGACTGACTTAGCTGCCAAAGCTGCCATTTAGGCTGTTACAGTTGGTGCCTTAACCAGAGCCTGGTGAAGATTGGCACAGAGATTTTAACAGCCATACATTCCACCAAACAGGGTAGAACACCCCCAGCAGGCTTTCCTCCTAAATATACCTAAACCCTTGATTCAGACCATTCTCCTTCAGTCACACTGCCAGGAGTGGGAGACAGAATAATACCTAATAAATTGTCCAGATTAGATTTAATCAAGGAAGCTCATGAGGGATTGTCATCTGCACATGCTGGGATTATTGCAACTGTAGCCATATTACAGCAATACTGCTGATGGCCTTGTTTATATAAATAAGTTAGGGACTATGTCAAGAAGTGTAACATTTTACAGCAGATTATACCATCTAATGTTGACACCCCTGCCAACTGGCCTTAATCCAGTCTCCAACATCTTGTTGCAAAATAGTTTATTTGGACCACATCAGCCCAATCAATTCAATGAACTGATATAAATATATATTGCTAGCTATTGACTCATGTTTTCGATTTCTATGAGCAAGGTCACAGAGAAATGTGAGTGTTTTTTGTTGTAAAGGATTTGCAGTGTAGTGCTTGGTAGCAACGGGGGCAGTACATTTATTTAAATCAGATAATGATCCTTCGTTCGCCTCCAAGGGAAACTGGGACACCATGTCTGTACTGAGAATTTATCTGCAATTCAGCAACACATTTGGAGCAGATTCTAATAGGTTAGTTGAACATGCTAACAGCATGATAAAACAAGCCTTGACATATAGGGTTCTAAATTTAGGTCTTAGCTGGTATCATATTCTATATGGAGTACAGAGGCCTAGAAGCGTATTGGGGGAACTCATTTCATATGAGGTTCACTTTGGTGTTCCTATGTATGTGCCTGTCCTAGATAATCTAGGGAAGGTGGCAGAGGAGGACAAGTTTGACCTGGAAAAGCGTTTGAATATCTTACAGAATATCCATCGGGTCCGAGACAAGCTGTCTAATGTGAACTAATATGAAACTGCCACCAATGGCGAGAAGGTTGAAACCATTGCTGACGGGTGGATCCCTAAAGTTGGGGATCTAGTTAATGAAAAAATTTATAACAAGCAAGCTTTTAAACCATCCTACAGATCACCCATGACACTTCTTAGGGTAAAAGGCAAAAGAACTGACATTCTACTTCCTTTGTCTTGTTCAATGAAAAACAGACAGGTGTACATCAACCACGTGAAAAAGCACTATGTGGCCGACTCTCTACAGCAGAGCATCGCAGACACCAAGAAAGATTCAGAGTAAAACCTCTCAGCCTTTCTCTACTCTGAATGAAATACACCTTAATGAGAGTAGTAACACCACTAGCTTGAGTTTCCAGGTGAGGATATTTGAGCCTACTACATCTCCAATTCTTCACAGGGCAATGAACACTACTGCCAAATATGATACTGTCATCACTACAGTTACAAATGTTTCACACACTGCATGCTTTATTATGAAGTAGCTCCTGAGCCTACATCAATCAAACTGATGCCTTTTCGAGAAACAACTATTTACAAGAATGAATCTGGGTTTGTCTCAGAGAACTTTTCATCATGATACAAAGTCACACTATGCCATATATTGCTTCATGCTTATCAATGGTTCTGTGACAGATACTTGATCCCACCTTGGTCCGATGTCTAGACTACTCTAGGAGGGTTTTCGTTCATGTTAGAAATTGGCTTTCTGGTTGGCAGAGGTATCCACTCTGTTCAAGCAGGAGCCAAAATCCTAGTTAGGGTAAGTGTAGCACACATTAAACGTTTACCTGTGCTCACCCTCTGGTAGCTTGGCACAGAGCGGTCAGGTTAAACTAAAGAGGCAATGTGTAAAGTATTTGTGAACACACACAGTAACACAGTGAAAACACCACAAACATACTCTGCACCAGTTTAGAAAAATAGCAATATTTATCTGAGTAAAGCAAGACCAAAATTACAAAAATCCAACATACACAAGTCAAGATAAGAATGTTGCAACTTTACATAAAATGCAGTGCTTAGAAGTCAATAGCTCCAACTGTGGCTATCTGGATGCGCTTGACCGGGGCAAATCCAAAAGTTCAGTCCGACTGTAATTGAGCGCAGGCTGGATACAGGAGTCACGCAGACCGGCTCACAGTACCTTAGATGCGCCGATGCTCAGGGACAATGCATTGAAAAATGGAGGGGATGCGTCACTGTAAAAAGTGATGTCTCTGTTCTGAAGTCAGGCACCTTCATTGATGTGTCAATGTCAAGTGTACAGTGCATCGGTTCCGATGTGTCGATGTCCAACTGTGCTGGGCAAGAAATACATCAAGGAGGTGCATCGCAGACTCATGAAGCAGCGGTGAGTCGGAGGTGATGTGTCGGTAAACTTGGGGCTGTGTTGTAAGCCGAAGTCATTGTGCATCGCAGTCGATGAGAGGTGTCCACAGATTTGGTGCAAGCAGCGGCGATGTGTAGCTATCACCTGAATGCATCCGTTCCGAACAAAGCTTCAGTGTCAATGCATTAATTTCTTGGGTTGCAGCGCCAAACACTCACTTCCAAGGGTCCAGGACTGGATTTGGCACCAAGTGGCAGAGCAAGACTCACAGCAGAGGAGCTGAGGTGCTAGTAACAAGATGAAGGTGATGTCTTTGATATCTCTGAGACTTCAGAAACAGGAGGCAAGCCCAACGAGCCCTTGGAGAAAATTTAGAGATGCAGGTTGAAGAGAGTCAAGTGCAGTCCTCTCACAGGCAAGAAGCAACACGCAGCAGGTCAACACAACACAGCAAAGCAAACAGCAAGGTGGCAGACTCTCCTGGAAGCACACCAGCTCTTGTTCCTGGTAGAATGTCCACAGTTTCAGAAGTGGTCTGAGTACATGGTGTCAGAGGTCCAGTACTTAGACCCATTTTAGCCTTTGATGTAGGAGACTTAAAAAAATTATTTGTTGTGGACAAGACCCTGCACTTTCCTGCCCTGGCTACAGACACACGCTACAGGAGGGTATGCAACTCTTTGTGTGGGGAAAGGCACAGACATATTCAGGTGCAAGTGTCAGCTCCTCCCTCTCACTCTAACTTAGGAAGACCCATCAGCCTGGTGATGGACCATCAGGATATGCAGGGCACACCTTAGCTTCCTTTGTGTGTGACTGTCTAGAGGGCATCAGCGTCTTCTGTGTTAGGGCTTTGGGGCCCCACTTCTCTAATTTGCACACATTTAAAATTCATTGTATGCTCCTAAAAGAGCTGTAAAAAGCTCCGGGTAACTTGACCCCATTCTGTGCATGATTGTATCATAAGCAAAAGCAAGGCTCTGAAAGACAGGCCACAGTGCATGTCTGGGTTACCTTTCACAGCCCTTAGTTGTTATAGCAGAGGGTTTGCAGCAGAGTAAAGACTGGTGCCATGGAAATTTCGGTCTCAGAGCCCTGCATGATGCTGTCATCCCTCGCGTGCTTGTGAAAACTCCTTGTTTGCATCAGTCCGTCTTTAAAATTTATTTGAAGACACACTGCTTAGTGAATTAAAGTGACTCTCTTGTGGACAAATGCCTGAGTTATAAAGATTTAAGTGGAAGGATTGACTATTTTAATGCAGTCGGCAATAAAGTAAGTAATAAAGGCTTATGTTTATTTTTTACAGGTAGAGAATGTGGCCTTGTGGCCAGAGCTGTCGACTTTGGAACCGGGGACCGAGGTTCTAGTCTCGGCATAGTCTCAACATCCTGTGATTCCGGTCAAATCTCTTAATCTACAAGTGTCTGAAAATCTGTGTATTGTAACTGATGCTCATGTAAAGCACTTCAATATATTCAGAGCAAGTTTACACTTTAAAGAAGTGCAATTATCTCCAGATGAAGCTCATGTAAATTGTCTGTTAATCTGATTCCACCCATGGTATTTACAATTGAACACCATCTCTTTGTGGTGCTCTATAATACTGCCTTTCCGTTCCTGCAATCGCTCTCTAATGTTCTTGGTGCACTTAATGGCTTTGTACACAGTCACTCTTGATACGTGGCTCTTAACAAACCTCGCTGAACAGTACCTGTGCTAATGATGGTTGTTTATTCTACTAGATCAGATAAGAAACATTCCATTAAGTTGTGTTTTCTCGTCTCTCCTGTACCCAGGCTCCAGAGTCTGGCTTCCCTGGGTCTCAGCGTGTCACAGAACCCAGTGCTGGCTTCTCTGAGCTTTTAGCCAATGGACTGAATGGGTAAACTGTATTTATGCAAACACAAGGAGATGATGGACTGAGCACTGAAACTTTTCAGACACTCACCCCAAGTCACAGATCTGGGTTGAATCCATCATCATGCTATAGCTCACTTCACCACCTCAGTTCAGACCCAGCTATATACAAATCAGTCTTGACCCTGTGCCTCATGGGAACAGTCCAGCCCGAACTGCCAAGCCAGGCCTTCCCTGAATCGGAAACAAGCATCCTGTGACAAGTTTCTGGCTAGCTTGAATCCAGTGGCAAAGTGACCAAGGGACCCACGTCTGGGCATACCCTGCCAACTTAGGGCGAACAAAGCAAACACAAGGAGATGATGGACGGAGTGCTGAAACTTTTCAGACACTCACCCCCATTCACAGATCTGGGTTGAATCCATCATCATTCTTTAGCTCACTTGGCCAACTAAGTTCAGACCAGCCATTTGCAAGTCAGTCTTGACCCTGTGCCTCATGGGAACAGTCCAGCCCAAACTACCAAGCCAGGCCTTCCCTGAATCGGAAACAAGCATCCTGGGACCGGTTTCTGGGTAACACCCTTCATCAGCCAGGCTAGCTTGAATCCAGTGGCAAAGTGAGCAAAGGACCCACGTCTGGGCATACCCTGCCAACTTAGGGCGAACAAAGCAAACACAAGGAGATGATGGACGGAGCGCTGAAACTTTTCAGACACTGATCCCCAGTCACAGATTTGGGTTGAATCCATCATCATTCTTTAGCTCACTTCGCAACCTCAGTTCAGACCTCGCTATGTGTAAATCAGTCTTAACCCTGTGCCTAATGGGAACAGTCCAGCCCGAACTGCCAAGCCAAGTCTTCCCTGAATCGGAAATAAGCATCCTGGGATCGGTTTCTGGGTAACACCCTTCATCAGCCAGGCTAGCTTGAGTCCAGAGGCAAAGTGAGGAAAGGACCCCTGTCTGGGCATACCCTGACAACTTAGGGCGAACAAAGCAAACACAAGGAGATGATGGACGGAGCGCTGAAACTTTTCAGACACTCACCCCCAGTCACAGATTTGGGTTGAATCCATCATCATTCTTTAGCTCACTTCGCCACCTCAGTTCAGACCCAGCTATATGCAAATCAGTCTTGACCCTGTGCCTCATGGGAACAGTCCAGCACAAACTGCTAAGCCAGGTCTTCCCTGAACTGGAAACAAGCATCCTGGGTCCGGTTTCTGGGGAACACCCTTCATCAGCCAGGGTAGCTTGAATCCTGTGGTAAAGTGAGCAAGGGTCCCACGTCTGGGCATACCCTGCACATTTTCCTGCTGAAGGTTTAATCCTATGGCCCTATGATTCCAATACTTACATGCATCGTTTTCTTTCTAGAACACCTGGTCCTAAGGCAAATCGAATCGATCTCCGATGCAATACACTAAACACCTGTAACAGTTACCACATATAGTGTAGGCAAACTGTGCCAATGCGGGTTCACACATTCCAGTCTTCCAGCTGTAAAACAGCATTTAACACCAATTAAAGAGCACATGGATTTTTCTGACTTCCTTCTAGGACCACTTCCCACTAGAAATAAATTATTCTTGGCAACAGGAATCCATGCCATTTATAATGAATGGAACAAATACTCTGAAAAAGAAGCTGCAGAAAGAATTTGGCAAATAGATTAGGAAAATATGTAAACAATTTTAAAGTTATCCACAATGGCATGCACATGCTCTCTAAGAGAGTAAACTCACTGCACCACATCCTGGCCTCTCAAAGGGGATTTTGGTCTCTTACAACATGGCGAAGCTCAGTTACGAGCTATTATTCAATTCAATTGGGCATTACAAACACTCAGATCAGGGTTCATACCTAGGCATCATTTAAACAGTTATTTTTGATCCTTACAATTTGACACTAAGGGGCCGATTCTGATCCGGGCTGGAAGGGCACCGAACGCGATCTGGCCGGAAAAACTACGCGCCGTACGAGTGTTTTCCGTCTGACTCGTACAGCTGTACGAGCGAGCAAGTACGATGCAAGCTACCTGAAATTCACCAACCGAGTTGTTTCTGGGTCCGAACCGCTCCGTATGTCTCGGTCGGAAGCTAACCGTGGCGTGCAATGGATGCGATTCACGACCGAGCCAGTACGATGCACGCGTCGGACCGCCTGTGCGAGCTGGAGTGTCCGGCTTGCAAATCGTTCGGGTGGTTGCCTTTGGGGGTCCGCGTCGGACCCCCTGTCACCCGCAGTCCTACGACTCAGACACAGGGGGAGACCCATGGGTCTCCCCAACACAGGCATGTATGGTGCGCATGGCACTGATGCATACTCACTGTAGGGGGCGCACTTCTCCGCGACATACCCATTCAGTCAATGGGAGCCCATGTACGCATCGTACGACCGGCTCCCATTGACTTCTATGGGAGTCCGACCGAACCGAGTCCGACAGCATACGGAGCCATCATACTCGCTCGGTCGGACTGCAGGACTCCGGCTCGGTCGGAGTGCTTTCCAACCTGGATCGGAATCGGCCCCTAACTGTAGGAAGCACCATTTCCATATAGTGACCATTCACCTATCACTTGGCAAATACACTGCATTATTTCCATAACCATTGCAACTTTTCATTTTCACAACTGTCAGAAATATTGATCATTAGGCTGTTATGAAACAAAGCACAATTCACATCTGTTCCATCTGTGGAAGTTTCCTTTCTCATATATGTGCTTAAATGAAGATGACCCGGTATTTATTATTATATCCAGCTGTAGAAATCCATTAGGTCACTCCCTTCTATGTCATACCATATAGTTGCACAGAATAATTAGCACTTTGATGCCCTAGTTAAGTTATATTTTATCAGTCAATGCAACTATATCCTTCACACACATCATGAATTGCTGTACAATGGATCCTGTTTAGTTCTTTTTAATATTACCTGCTTTAACTTGAAACAAGTCCAGCCTTATTTGATTACAGTTTCTAAAATAATACTAAGCCCGCGTAGCCCCACTACGTCCCATGCGCGGACGTCCCCCGCGCATGCGCATTTCTCACGAGAAATGCGCATGCGCGGGCGTCCGCACATGCGCATTTGCGTGAAGAAGTTACCGTCCAGCAAGAAGAGGGAGCCCCGGGACGCCGCACTGAAGATAAGGTAGTTTATTTACCTTTAACCGTCTTTAAATTATTTTAAAATGAGGGTGGGCGGGAGGCAGGTGGCGGGCAGCTCTGCTTCGCTGCTGCGTGTGCGTAGCGCTGCCTGCTACGCCTACTTCGTAACCGGAAAAGCAGGCAGCGCTACGTGCACTCCATGGGCGAAGCGGAGCTCGACGCCCAGGGTGAAATAAAACATTGCTGTGGAAGGACCTTGTGCCCACCATCTCAACATGTAATTTAAAATGTCCCTTATGAGGCACGCTTTTTGACAAAATTAGCAAGTTAGTAGCCGTGTTACTACAAAAAGAAGTCCATTTGACTTCAGCGGCTGAAATGTACAACCTGAAAATAGCAAAAAGCGCTTCAGAGATTTAGAGGTTGTTACAAAGTCAATGCCTGACTCATTTGTGCATAGCATTGTTAATTTGTCTTCAACAACTGCTATTGTGCATCTTTTTAAGAACATTGGATCAGGTCTGGTGACTTCATATAAAGCAGTATTTGGACTGATACAATTCTATTTTCATTCTTTGCTCAACATTTTTTTTCGAGGATTTCCAACTATTTGATTGCTCATCGGTTGTTGTATTGTCATCTTGACCCTGGTCCAATGAGGAAATTATTAACATGGAGTACACCTATCCCCAGCTAAACAAAGATGCAAATATATCCTAGCACATTATCTAGGACATGCTTGGCTTTCCGAACTTAGTGAGAGGTGGATGATAACTTTTCACAAAATGGACAAAGTACAAGTGAAACCTGTATTCTGGTGTATAAACTGTCTAGCTGCAAGTGTCTTGAAATTATATCTAGAGCAACCTCCGGTGGCTTTCATTCATCAATGTGGAAATGTTGCTGCAACCATTGCAATTATACTAGAGACGATGAAGAGCAATGTGCTTGTCCCTATTACAAAATGCATATTATGATGGATCGAATATACCAGTAACAATCTTTGACGAGTTGCTTGATGACTGGCTTGACTCACTGAGTACTTTGGCAGTGTAAACGATTGCAGGTACATATCATGTGCTAGCTCATAATGACAACAAGCACACTGTAACTGGATTCCACAACACCCACACATATACTGCTGAGCACCGGACAACATTGCTTTGTCCTTAGATAAAGATTAAAGTAGAACTCTAACCTATCACTGTATTTAGACTGAAGAATTTTTCTATGAACTATATTTAATTTTCTACTACCTCTTTTTACCATCTCTTTTTAAAGCCAGTTAATTTTATTGGCATATTCGCTATCATGCCTGATCTATTTAGTTCCCTACATGCATCCCTTCTAGCCAACATAAATGTCCTATGTTTGAATAATGCCTATGTTCTAAATGTCTTTCTATTTTATTGCTCGGAACATGCAAGCCTTCTAGAAACCAATTCATGCATAACTTACTGCATTTTTTATTGCTTTATTATATAATCATGCTATTATGATATATTATGTTTTAATTTGCTTCATATGTATATGACATATCTTATAAGAAATGTTTAAGTATAGAATTTTATATTCTGAGAGCATGGATTTCCCTATCAATTAGATAGGTTTCCATATCTCTTGCTGGCAATATGACATCACAATTCAGATGTACAAACCAGGGATGATGTACAGATATAAGACCTAGGTGATGTGAATCTCCGGTTCACATCAACCATCAATAAACAGAATTGCGATTTTCTGGATATCAAGATCAAAAATATTAACAATCAACTACAAGTTGAATTGTATACTAAGCCCCCAGCATGTCAGAAAGATAATATCCCCTTCGGCCAATTTCTTAGAATAAGACGTAATTTCAGTAATATTATTGACTACAATAGACACGCTGACAAACTTACCAACAAACTTCTAGATAGGGGATATCCTAGAAGGATGATCAAACAGGCATATAAACGTGCCAAATACAACAATAGGGATTCTTTTTTTTAAATGAAACAAGCCAATGAAGACCCACAAAGATTACCTTTAATCTTCGTTATTAATTATAGTAATATTAGTAACAAAGTTAAAAATAGCATTAACAGCAATTGGCATCTGATCAACACACAAGGTAAAACAAAATTGGATAAACCAATGTTTTCTTTTCGACGTAATCAAACTATCAGAAATTGCTTAGTGCCTACCTATAGGATTGTGAGCTTGAATAAACAATTAAGTATAACAAATACACCATTGCCCACCGGGACGTTTCCCTGTAATTCTTGTAATAACTGCACTAACATCCTTAAAGGGTCAAGTATTGTGCACAATAATGTAACCCATACCTTTAAAAATATGGCTAACTGTTGTTCTAAAAATCTTATTTACTTAATCCTTTGTCCATGTAACTTGGGTTACACAGGAGAAACATCTAGAGAGATCAGAATTAGGATCAATGAGCATAAATCAGCAATACGTACCAGTGAGAGAAATTCGCCTTTGGTAGAGCATTGGTTGGAGAAGGGACATAAAGTTGACCAGCTCAAATGGTGTATTGTCAAGATAATTCAGACAAACGCACGGGGCGGTGATCTAACAATGAAACGCAAAATACGAGAACAATTCTATATGTCTAAATTCAAGACTTTCAGACAAGGCCTAAACAGCAAAGAGGATTGGGAAAAACTTATCTAAAGGGCAGACTTTTGCATCCCTGTCCCCTCTCTTGTTCTACATCTCTACTTAGAATACACTGAATTGCAACAGTCTGTTTGACATTCCCAGATTTCTTTTAAAAAACAGTCTTGCAATCTCATTAAAAAAAAAAAGGTTTGCAATCAGCCTTACAAATTTATTTTTATTTTTTAACATTTTCTTACATTGGTTAGTATTTCAGTATTTGTATATTTTATATAAATTACAACATCCAGTAACCTTTAGCATTTAAATAGGAGGTGATAAAGCTAGTATGATCACTATATGGCGGTTCATATAGGTTCCCCTTCATTTTATGAACCAGTCTAATGGATATTCATGGGTAGCTGTCGTTTTGGAAGCCCCTTTTTCCATCTTATGAACAACAATAGATTTTGTTTCACACGGTAATAACAACGATAATAAAAACTGCTTTTTGTCCCCGTCCCCCTCTTGTTCTTAACATACTGAATGGGTGTGTTTGACATTCCCAGATCTCTTTATAAAAAAGGCTTGCAATTAGACTTAAAAATTTTTTTTTTTTACATTTATTTACATTGGTTATTATTTTAGTATTAGGATATTGTATATAGATTATAGCATCGAGAAACCTGCAGCATTCAGCATGATTGTTAAATAGGAGGTGATAAAACGAGTACGACTGCTATATAGCGGTTCATATAGGTTCCCCCTCATAGTATGAACCAGCCCATTGGATATTCAAAGAAGGCTGCCGTTTTATAGGCCTTTTTTCCATCTTACAATAACAATAGACTTTGTTCCACACGGTAATAATAACGGACTTAAAAACGGCATAACCATTGCCTTAAACTAAGAAGTGTATTAAGTTTATTTAGTTTTTATAATATTTTGTAAACCGCTTGTAATAGAAAACTATCACAATCTGTCACAAAGCTCACAATCTTAATTGATCACGTGATCGCGAGTAAGATACTTAAACACTCACGCGGGCATGTCTATCTCGTATCCTGACCTGGAAGACGTTCGTAGGCAGCAGGGAATCTGGGACCTTTTTACCAGGTAAGGTCTGGGGTGGGCCTTGTGGAGCTGTAGCCTGTGCATGACCCTTAATACTGAATTTTGGAATCACTGACCATGCGTACAAAGAGAGAGAAAGATCTTTGTCTGATTCAGAGAGAGTTTGGGAGATTCCTTTTCTAAGATAAAAAAATTCTAAAACTCCAAACGTTTAAGCGTTTTTTGCATTTTTAGACAATACATATATGGGGCCGATTCCGATCCTGGAAAAACGCTGTACAAATCGTGGTATGGAGCGTTTTCCCCATACAACTCATACTTGTAAGGATTCCCCTACAACCTAGGAAGTACGATCCGTACAAATAGACGCTCTCCATACAAATTGTAAAAAAGACCATACAACTTGTATATACAAGCGATTCCGATTCGGATTGCCCTGTACGCGACGTTCACATGTATTCCCGCAGCAGTTTACAACCCGTCAAGTACGATTCGTACAAACGGCACTCCGTACGGCTCTTTTTTTACAGGAGCCAAAAAGTGCCGGGAAAACATTGTACGCCCCGAAAACAGTACGAGACGGACCCCCATGTACGTGTCGTACACCCCATGAATACAGGGGTATGGTGCGTACCGATGACACGGAAAGTGGGGTATGATGCGTATATACGCACTGAAGGGGTACTGGTCGTGTACGCACCGTACAAGCACCGTACCCCAAAATCGCTTGTGTACACACCGTACCCCAAAAGTGCGTATGTACGGTACTGACCCCAAAATCGCGTATGTACGGTGCGTACATGCACGATGTTGGGGTACGCTCCATACACACGCCTCGCATGTGGCGGGACCCCTGTACGCCTCATACCCCTATACGACCCGTACCCCGGTACGAGTCGTACCCCCAGAACGAGTCATACCAGGGTACGAGGCATATAGGGGTTCGCTTCGTAGCCCGGTACAAGTCGTTCCCGGTATACAGGCCATTTTCCATACAAATCGCATGTTGACAACCCGGTACGAATTGTACTTGACGGGTTGTTCAGCCTTTTTACAAATTGTATGGTCTTTTTTACAAGTCCGTGTCGTACAGCTTTTCCCGATCCGATTTGTAAGGATCGGGCCGATCTGTATGTATTTTTCCCATACGAATCGTACTACACGGGTTGGAAGGGACTTGTACGATTTGTATGGAAAAAAATACGGATCCGATTTGTATGTAAAATAAAAGTCCAGGATCAGAATCGGCCCCATAGTAAGCGACTGAATCGCTAATTTTTAATTATAGACAGCGTAAACAAGCTAATTTAGTTGCTCATTCGAATCGCATTTGAGCATGAGCGTTAGCTTAGGGAAAGACAACATCTGAACCTAAATAATACAGATTAGTTATGAGGAGCTGAGCTACCACGACCCAATAAGACCGAGGAAGTTATATCAAATAAATAGGATTTTTAGGTATTTAGCCCCTAAACATAGTTAAGAGTAGCCGCAACAATAATAAATAGATCATACTAAAAGGCTATTTTTCTTGATCATTACAGATTCTTTTATCTTTAGAGTTGCAATGAAAAGAGAGCAACACAACCAGGTAAATTTCCAACCTGCAATTTTTATACATCTGAGCAAATTTATGTTTCGAACGGTATTTCAGATAGTAATTAAATATATAATTCTATTTCTTAGTACAACTTCTCCTGAGAAAAATTGGAGCAATAACAAGTGGAGGCCTAATCACGACTCACCTGTTTTGTTGTTGAATGTGAACTGTTTTTTTAATGGTAAGCAATTTTTGATAAAATGCCAATGTTCCCAAAATAGTATTGTCCTGTACAAAGAAGCTTATACTCTTTTTTATTTAAAAGGTCGCCAATACATAGCAACAACATTATCGGTGGCTCCTACGAATGTATTTTATGACCGAAAAGTACCACATAAGAAGGTACGATATAATGAACGTTCAATAATAGGGCCATTCTTATTATGTTTGAATTCCAGTATCTTTGATTTAAACATGATCAATTTCATTTTAGGGAATTCCTTATATTATTTACAAAATCATCTGGAAGAAAGTTTCCCCATCTGAATCATACAGTGGATTCTTTAATTTGATACATTTTAATATGTAGGTCATGATAAGGAAGGATCATGTGTTGTTTTTCATGTAATCTTTGTGGGGGTGATGTAATAAAGTACAATGTGTGCTATTCTGGCTTATATCTGGTTGTAGATAGACACTAATGCTTTTATATTGTTGTAAAAACAATCAGATACTGATTTCGGATGTATAAACTAATATATTGTTGTATTGTTGTATATTACATTTTTAGAAAACTCTACTCCTGAAGAAGGTGGTTGATCCTAATCTCACCGAATCGGATTGTTTTTTAAAGCCTTTTTAAATGTGTGTCTATCTTCAATATAATGTTTAATAAAACCTGAATTGTAAAAAAAATGTTAACAACTTTTGTGATTTAGCATTTTTGTCTCTATTACATCTATATGCCACTGTAACTCTTTGGAATCATTGCACTTTATGGTGATTTTTCATAACTAATGCTTCTGTGAATCATTGTATGAGTTTATCCGGGTAGGAACTTGTTTTATTTCCTTGCTTTAAATTACCCTGTCCCTACTTTGGAAAATAGGGTTTCTCCTCCTGATTTAGTAAGATATAAGACCTAACATCATTCCAAGTAGGCTGCGATTACATTTTTAATAGGCCTTGACTCTATTTTCTATATGTTTGCAAAATCAACATGTCTGCCTGTCATGTAGTTCCTAGGACCCCCCAGGACCTGTGCATTTTGGATGACCTAAACTGAGGGCTTGGTGTGCAGACAGACTCTGGACACCCCCACAGGATGAGTTAGCCGTTAGATCTGCTAGCTCTTCAGTGCCACTATCACCCCTCTGTACTATACAGCATGGTAGGCAGTTTCTGGCAACTATTGAACATGACAACCCCAATTCCTCAGGTATCATGGAAATAATGCAGTATCTTTCTTTCAGTCACTCATGCTTGCTTTTCTCAGAATACATAGAATGACGATTGGAATGGTTTCAATAAGTATTTATTGGTCAAGTGTCTGTTTAGTATGAAACATGTTAGCTGCGACAATCAAAAGACAGGAGCAGACAAATGTAAATACTAGTACCAATATCGTAAAAAGTAGATACATTTCTACCATAGTGCAAATAAGATTAATAAAAGCATATTACATAAACAATAGCATTGGCGTACACCTACGATGCGTAGCCTACCTAACCGTGACTAGCCTAGAGGTGTGAAGCATGTATGTATCAGTGCTAGATATATTCTAATGGAACCTAACGGAGCCTAATGGAGCCAAGAATTCCCCGGGGATGTGCTAACCCCTCACTTGATGGTTCTGAATAAAGGACCCCGTCTCTGCATCGAGGATGGCACAAGGGATGTCAGATCTCTGCTTGTCGAAGGATCAGCTGGCAGAGCCTCATCTCATCTTGAAAGGAATTTCCCCTCTGACTGTGTAAGGGGGACTGAGAGTCTTTTATGCGAAAGTGGTCACTCCAGGGTTTTCTAGAATGTATATGTTTTAAAAACATTCGCTAATCCCCTGCTAATCTTTTTCTAAACAAAGATGAACATATGCAGTTGGCAATTGGCCATGAATGAAAAAAGTGGTGACCCTTGTACAGAATAAATCTACTGTGCCTGGGGACATGTTTTGTGTACGTCAGGTACAGGGAGTAAGATTTGGTAACAAGAGCCTGATGTCGTAGAGACAGAAGTCAGCTACTGGGTAAAAGGACACCTGTGTAAGACCGTTATGTCGTGTGGATGGGACACAATGTATATCATCGGTATATACATGATGGAACTAACCTAAGGGACGTGACATGTCTTTGGCGAAAATGTTGTCTGGCCTTATCTCTCCAAGAAACGTAAAAGTGGCAATCATTTAGATATAGACATAAAAAAACACCTGATTCCTCATCAGTCTGGTACAAGTGCCTTTTTATCTCAATTTCAAGGTAATAATAATATTAATAATAATTATAATAATCATAATCATATTATAAATAAATAATCCATAAGGTCGAATAAAGAACAATAGCCAAACCAGTGTAGTTTGAATTGTCAAATTTTCATCTTACATGTATAAAGGAATGCATCCTAAAATAGCATCCTGATGCTTATTGGTTATATCAAACATTACAATTGTGAATTGTAAATTCCATCCTAGATAAGATACAGTATATAAGGGCTTCCACTTGGCCACCTGTCAGGAGAGGACCTTTGCCCAGATTTTCATGAGCAAGATACTGCCAGACCAGAAGACAATCCTGTGTGCAAGAGATGCTGCCACCATATCACACTTTGAACTGAAAGCTGATATTGAGACTGAGCCCGGGTGGAGTTGATGCTGATGCTGACGCTTGTTTGCCCTTCGCAGGGCACACAGACTCCCTGACTCCTGATAATTACAGCATTTTGCTGTAAATAAGGTATGCAGTGCACTCACCCTCCCTAAGAAAATCTAGCAGCAAGTTATTTTACTTTCCATTCTTTACTAGCATAGTAGGTTTTAGAGTGTTAGGTATTTAGATGACATTTGAAAACCAAGTTTGAAATTTTCATTTTATTTTTGTTGTTCACAACATGCATTTGTGCTATTTTAATCATATTCTGTTTGGTTATTTTTGATGTGTTGAGCAACAGGGTGCAGCGGTTGAAATAAACACACTTTTTTAGATAAAGTGTCTTTTTTTAGTGCATCTTGTGTGTGTATGATTGAAGAGAATGAAAAAGGTTTGTTTTTGTTCACCACAGTGTCTCTGAGACTGTTAGTAACCTAAAATTATAGATTTAACTACATATTGGGTGATGTTCGGTAGTACTACCAAAACCTGCTTTTCACATTCAGTTTTGGTGCATTGAACTACGTTCCCTTGTGCCACCTGTGGGCGGAAACCAAACATTGTAGAGTTAAGCCAGAGACTCAGTTTATGCAACATTTCAAACCTAGTGCTTTGATTGTTCTGAGTTATGACATAAGCATGGGGAATGTAGCCTTGGTGGTAAGTAGTCCCTAGTCCAGTGACTCAGGAGAGTGTAGACAGAAGGATCTAACTCAGTTCATAGAGGCATAGTTCTGGCAATGGCCTCTATTGACAAAGCAGAGAAGCCCATCAAGGTAGTGTACCGTGGCTTTTGGCTGGAGGGGGGACATGTTGGACTTCACCCTCTCTGCAGGGTCATCCGCAAACATTTTGCCTTCACCCTTCTTTTTTTCTGAACCTGTGTTTGTTGGCTTTAAGACTCTGCACACTTTTCCACTGCAAACCAGTTCTAAAGTGATTGTGCTCTCTCTCTACAAGATGGTAACATTGGTTTCCACACAATTGGCATATTTAATTTACTTATAAGTCCCTAGTACAGTGGCACTACATGTACCCAGGGCCTGGAAATTAAATACTACTAGTGTGCCTGCAGCACTTATTGTGCTACCCAATTGAGTAGCCTATTGTGCCATTGCAGGCTGCGAGTGCAGTTATAAAACTGCCATTTCAACCTGACAAAATAATACATATAAGTCACCCCTAGGGTAGACCCTAAACTGCCCATAAGGCAGGGTGCAGTGTTTTTGCATGTTTAAGTTTTATATGTCCTAGTAGTGAAAAACTCTTTTAAATTCATTTTTTATTACTGTAAGGGTTACTTCTCCCATAGGTTAACATTGAGTTACCTTATTACATTTAATATGTGATAACTTTCAAGTGGGAGCAAGTAGGAATGAATGGATTGGATCGGATTGGTAGGAATGTAGAGTGTGGCATCTAAATAATTACAATTTAAACGCCTCTTTAATGATAATTCTAAAAATGACACTTTCAGAATATTGACATTGTCATGTCCTTAACCATTTGGTGCCTTCAGCTTGTATCCTGGGTCACATGACTAGGTATAGCTGGCACTTGGTCTTTGTGCATTGCTCCCAGACAGTGAGAAAAAGAGGAAATAAGGTGTTGGCCAATGGGGCGGAGCTGTCACCTACCACACTGCCTCAGCACATTTACAAAGGGTTTGACACTAATATTTTGTGTCCCCAGACAGGCTTATGCCAGGGCAGGGAGGCGGGAATTTCCAAGCACCTCTCGGGGTGGAACTCTCTATAAACTTCTCCTATTTCAAAGCTGGGACCAAGGATAAATAGTGGAATCCCTCGACACTCTGCAACTAGGATTTAAAGTACTTTGCTTAGCAAGCCTAACTGGGTCCCTGTACCTGGTTCATGCTCCATTCTGTTAGGTCTGAACTGTTGACTTTGCCCCGGGCCAGTGCGACTAGATCACCACAGATGGCACTTTGTGCTTTTAGACACTATTTATAATTACATTTTTAAAATATCAGATTCTACTGATTGGATTTTGTTCATTTTGGTCACAAATAATTTAATAATTTTTACTCTACTTTTCTAAATTGGTGTGGAATTTTTCTTGTGTTGTGTTTTCACTTTATTACTGTTTGAAGTGCTGTATACATACATTACACATTCCCTCTAAGTTAAGCCTGACTGATTTTATGCCATGCTACCAGAGGGTTAAAAGTAGGTTCATTTGGGGCTTGCTTGTGCTTCACCCTGACAGGAATTGTGATTGCTGGTTGAGTAGAGCTTCACCCCCCCCAACCAATAATCCAGTTTCATACAATGCATATACCATAAAAATAAAACAGAACAATAAAAAGAAGAACATATGCTGGCTCCTAAATATGGTAGCTGTACTTGTAATGAAAATGTTAAATTTGAAAACATCTCTATATTAAATATAAAAGTATGAATTCTTTCTTGCAGGGAGGTGTACTTAGAAATGAAATAGGAAGCCTTTTTTGGTGTTAATACATATTACAAGGAGATACAATACCTTTTTCTGCCAATAAATGATACTACTGGGTTCAAATTACTTCAACCTTAAGACATAGTTTAGACTCGGAAAACTAACTAAAAAAATAAAAATAAAAAGAGTTGGCCTCGCACTACATTTAAATACTCCAAAACTTTTATTACCTTCCCTCTTGCATGCAGTAGCCAGAGATGCTTAGAAGTGAACACCACTTTAACTCTTATCTTTGGGGAGAAAAAACTCAGTTAAAATTAATGTTCTACTTTTTTCCAGGTACTGTCTATCATATCTACAAAGACTTTTTGTAGCTGTTAAACAATTGATTTTAAAATGTTTTTGTCTGGGAAAACGAGTCAGACTTTTTAAGAGATATCTGAGAACAGTCTAGCCCTTATTGACTCTAAAGTCTATTGTAGGGTAGCACAATTATGGGGTATTGCTGACTAATCCCTTAAGGAGACTGATAAACACTGGCTACTTATGGACAGAGCTGTGGTTTGGTACATACTTTAGAAACTCGACAAATACAGGTGTCCTATCACCTCCCCTGTACAGTCACTCTCTTATTTAATTTGCTTTAAAAATCCATGACCCGGTGGTGTTCTTTGTTTGACCCACACACACCCTATTGATGTCATGCTTCATTACTGGGTCCCATCCTGGTCCCTATTAACCAGGATGGGCTCAACTGTTTATAGGGAGCACATTAGATATTGATCTCAATGGGGTCTACTCAAGAAATAGATCAAAATACCTAAAGGTCACCCCAGCATCCCTTTATTTCAGTGCCTTTGGTATGGTTAAACATACGTGTTTAGGGAGTCTGTAGAGAATTAAGTGTCTTTACAACCTAGTGTTCAGTCAACATGTTTCAGCCCTTGTAAGTAGGTCAAGCCAAATCTGGTGCTTTTATCAGGACTTATTTGTAGATACCCTGCAATTTTAGTTCTAGGTGTTGTGTCCTAATTGGTTGGAATCTTGGTATTACAGAAAGACAACATAAAAAGATATGAAAGAGGGGCACCAGATTGACTCTGCTTCTCTAAAACACCAGCAATTATCACGGGCTATACACAGTGAGTTCAACGCCTCCCTGACCAAGCCAGTCCTACAAAGGTATTATATCAAAGTAGTCAGCTCAGTGTTATGCGGGCGGAACTCTGGGGGTTCGATAACCTGTCCAAACTCTCATACCCCGAAAATACCTGAGAAACATCACTACTCTCCCCTCAAAATACCTAAAGGTCTCCCTAGCATCCCTTTTTTCAGTGCCTTTGGTATGGTTAAACACAGGTGTTTAGGGAGTCCGTAGAGAATTAAGTGTCTTTATAACCTACTGTTCAGTCGACATGTTTCAGCCCTTGTAGGTAGGTCACGCTAAATCTGGTGCTTTCATCAGGACTTATTGGTCGATACCCTGCAATTTTAGTTCTAGGTGTTGTGTCCTAATTGGTTGGAGTCTTGGTATTAAAAAAGACAACATAAAAAGATATGAAATGGGGATGCGAGACTGACACTGCTTCGTTAAAACACTGGCAATTATCAGTGGCTATACACAGTGAGTTCAATGCCTCCCTGACCAAGCCAGTCCTACAAATTTAGAATATGAAAGTAGTCAAGTCAGTGTTATACAGGGCGGAACTCTGGGGGTTCGATAACCTTTCCAAACACTCACTCCCCGAAAATAGGTTCCTGAGAAACATCACTATTCTCCCCCAAAGTACCCCGGTCCCACCACTGTTAAAAGATTTGGGTAGGAAAGCATGGGCGGTTCTAGCAAGGCTAAGCTCTATCTTGTACTGGCACAGAATATGGTGTACTTCAGAACTGTCAACATACGCTGCAGGTCTTAGGGATGTAATTATGACAGACCGGTTTGATAAAATGAGTTGGCTGAGAGCGGTCAGAGCTTCCCTAGTGAGTATTGGTATGTCAAATTTGTGGGAAAACAAATTTGTGGGAAAATCCATTGTGTTGCCAATTCCCCTCTAAAGAGATTATAAAAGAAAGTTATTGGGAATTGGTTTACCACAACAGCCACAGAAATAGTGATAGTTCATCGTTAACTGGGGCTTTTTTAACAATTAAGCCTGGAACGGTACTGGGACTTCTTATCTAAAACCCTTGATCGGAAGTTGTACTTCCAATTTAGAGTGGGAACTCTGCCTTTAAGAAGATATACAGCAAAATGGGCCAAACCAGGCAATAGTAATTGTCCCTTTTGCAATGCATTGGACGAGTCCTACGCCCACGTCCTGTTTGTTTGCCCTGCCTACTCTGGCCCTCATAAAGCATGGCTGACACCAATCTGTAGGAACTTGGGTACTAGAACGAGTAGCATTGCCCTAAGAATATCGTGCACACTGCACAGACACGTTGCTGTGTATTACAATAGCAGTGGCCACGTTCTTCATTTGGATGTGGATAATCATATCCCGTTCTACAGACGTCAAATGAAAAACCTCAAAAATATTATTTGACCGTGTGTTCCAGTCACACATCTGTGGTGATGTCTGAAAACTAGTCCCCCTAGCTATAATTACCCCCTATGGCTTTTAATACCAATACGATATTGCACTCCTTTTAAACCTAACAATGCTTTTAACTTGGATCATGTTTGCTGTATGAAATTTTAATGCTTTTATTCTATGAATGTACTGTATTTTAATGCTGAAAATCATGTTATCATATCTGCGATCTGCTTTCATGACACAATCTGTTGAACAATGCTTTTTGGAATTAACAACATAAAACATGAAACCAGGTCTACTTGCTTCTTAGTGCCAAAGGGAACAGAGCAGAGGACAGAATAGGTAATGTAAGTGGCACAGCACCCTTGAAGTGAGTTTGACTATAGAGGCATGCCTCCGCCTGTCCCAGTGGAGCATTGTGACATACCTCTATGGACACCAATATGGTGCATGAGGGTCAAACAAAGAACACCCCAAGGTCATTGGTTCTGAAATCAAAATTCAATCATAGAGTGTCTGGACAGCTGAGTATATAGGATACCTGTATGTGTAAAGTATATAAATATGAATGAAGTATCCTGTACCCCAATATATCCATCCTTCCTCCCCAGAGCAACCAATGGTCTGGAGGAATTGGATTATGGTACATACTTTGGAAACCCAAACATGATGAGCTTCAGGGTGCATACCTAAGCACAACTACAAGGACACAGTTTTCTAGAGGCACTGTGTTAAGTATTTATGGAGCACACAAGCAGTCATAGAGTGAAAACACAACCCAAGAGATATCCCACACCAATTAAGAAAAATAGAGGGGTCCCCCAGGACCACACACCGACTTCATTGCCTCACTAGCTATCAAGTCAAAGCACTACATCTTCCTCGGATCCCTCAATTTCCATCTGGATGACCCTACAGACACTAACTCCACCAACCTCCTGGAATGCACGGGCAACATTGGCCTCACCCAGCTGGTCACTGACCCCACACACAGAGTAGGAGACACAATGGACCTGATTTATATGGCCTGTAACAGAGTCAAATACAGCCATGTCACAGAACTCTCCGGGACCGACCACTCCATTGTCCATTTCACAATTGCAGGATCACCTTGCACCACCACCGACCCCTTAATGCTTCCTTTGCAGCTGGAACAAAGTGAAACAAGCCCAATGGATTGACACACTCAAACCCACCCAGCTTGACCCCATAACCAATCAGGAACAAGCAGTCCAGAATATCACCACCTGAATCACCAACGCCACCAACTGAGTCGGCACCATCAAACAAGCCAATGCCCGGAAATCCACCAAATAATCCAGCTGGTACACACCATACCTCAGGACAATGTTATGTTATGTTATGTGATGTTAGAGAGTATTTATAGAGCGCAGCTGTCACTCCAAGGAGTATCATGTCGCTATAGGCGATTAAATTGCGGTCATAACGTAACATCTATTGGGAGTTGGACTGAAGGGGCTAGATTAGAGCGTTACATAGTGCATCTGAGACAGTGAAAATTAAGGTTTTCAAGGACTTCCTAAAGAGGGTTTCTGATTGAATGAAACAAAGGTTACTAGGGAGTTGGTTCCACGCTGGGGGTGGGTGGAATTTGCGAAATTTACTTTCGCAAATTATCGCGAAAATGTTAAAAATATCTGCAAACACGCGGAAATATCGCGAAGATGCGGAAGTTTTTTTCCCGTCCGTTCGCGGTATGTTCTGCGTGGTCGCGGCTTGCCAACTTACCCATGCGGTTGCTCGCGGGCGTGGCCATCTTGTTTTCACTTGTCTCGCGGTGCATGATCGCGAGAAGAAAGACGTCATCGCGCGACGTATGATGTTACTGCGGAAGCGAACTGTCGCGAGACAGCGCAAATGGCTACCAACAATCCAACATCTCGTGAAGAACACGACCGGATCGGGAAAACTTGTCGGCGAACGCGGAGATTCAGGTAAGGCGATCACGCGCACGCAAGAATGTATTATTTTACAGCGCGAGGAAGCAAAACATTTCCGGTAAAATGCGGATTGTGGAAATTTTGACATTTTCGCGCTCTCCGCGGAACGCGAAAATGTCAAATTATCGCAATTTCCGAGAGTGGAACGGATTTTTAGCCCAGGCCTATTCCACGCCTTTGTGCCTAATACTGCAATGGATTTGACTCCTTTAGAGGTACATCTGAAGGCTAGAGGTTTTAATAAATTTAAGTTGGAAGATCTAAGCATGCGGCAAGGTGCATAATGGGTGAACCTGGATCGAAGATACTGGGGGTCAATGGAACGAAAGCTTCTGAAAGTAATTATTAAGAGTTTGAACAATATTCTTTTGTGGACAATGAAACGCAGCTGCATACAACTGGAGAGAAAATGGCACACCAGCAGAGACACCACAGACCAAGCCAACTTCAAGTCAATTATGAATAGATGGGGGTGCACAGTTCAGAGAGTCCAAAAAGCAAGTAGTTGTAGAAAAATAACTTCTTTACTTTAACTTTAAAGATTCCATCTGGTATAAAATTGTCCAGCCAATGCATTTCATTCACCCATAGGGTACTTCATCAGAGTTGCAACATGACAAGACAACATATATATTACATTAAAATCATTAGAAACACAGGAATAACACAACAAACAACTGTATCAAAAATTGAATCAAAACAATATCTCCAACAGACCAACACAGAAAGGAAAGCAAACATCCAACTTTTAAATAATACATATAAGGTTACATATAAGATCACAAATCAGCACCTAATTTAAATATCAACAATTATATGTATAAAAACAGCAACCTGAAGGTCTATTAATACATCATGTTTATAGAAAAGAATGTACACTTTCCGTTATTTCTTATTTGATACAACACACCCCACATATCAAAGTTGCAACAATCCCAAATGGTGTGATCCAGAAATTGGGTGAATCAATCATATTCTGAGTTTGTAGTTATCCAAAAAAAACTATCCTAATTCGGTGTATAAAATAGAAGATATAAAACCGCCTCAAAATTTGTAAATAGTCCCTAATTATAATATCATGTACCTATAGTCAATAATCATACCATAGCAAATGGACATTGACTATTAAATGAGTGGAAGCATACCTTCTGTTTTCAAATTTGAGTCACTGAGTAGTTTCCAAAACATTCATAGGGTGAAGTGTATTGCACTTGAACCTATATTATTTATTTATTCTTTATTTCGGTCACACGGACCATAAAAGGGTTACAACATAAAACAACTCATGAAGATAAAATACATTTGTAATTTACAATCAATTGACCAGAATATAAAACAATCATTCGTTTGATGATGACTTAATGCATTGATTACGGCTGTGCCACATTGATGTTAAGAATTTTGCAACTGCAAATACAATTGGGGCCGACAAATCTCTTTTCAAAATCCTATAAGCAGGAAGATAGCGCCTGAAACCCAGATTTTTAAGTATTGGAACGAGCCAGTAGTTTCTTGCTCTTCTGTATGCTGGACAGAAGAATATTATGTGCAAGTCACACTCCCTCGCGTAGGCGCAGGCTGGGCATTGTAGTGAAGTCTCAGAATTTGTCCAGCGAGCAGTATGCACTTTGAGAGGAAGGGTGCCATACCGCCATTGCATAAAAAGCATCCTTGTAAGCGGGGGGCCAATGTTATCATAAACAAGCTCCTAGAGATATGAGTCTTTTGTCCCCAAGAATTTACCCGTTAGGGACCTCTCCTCAGTGTTATTGATGTGAGTGCACAAATGATATTCATAGTAGGATTTTGATAGGGACTGTCGTGAAGTTCTAGGGCAGGTATTTTCTGGATCAGACCATAGATTCTGTCTGCCTATTGCCTCACATGTTAGTTTAATATGTCTGAGCCAAGGGAACCGTGCAGGATTACATAGTCTCATGATTTCCTGAAGCTCAGATCTGTAATTAGACAATTCTGGTACCGACCATAGTTTCCGCCAATACAATAGGGGTTTAAGGCCCAATTCTTCTGTGATTGGTCTAAGGCCTAAATCCAATCTCAGTGGTAAAAGTGGGGTACTAGGCGAAAGGCCCGTTAGTTGCCTGATAAAATTATTCTCAGTGACCTGCATGGTCTGGGTGGCAGAATGCCCCCAAAGTTCAGCTCCATAGGTCACTGCCCCTTTTGCCTGCATTCTATAAATTTGTAAACGAGGGGAAAACGGCTGGTAAGACAGTCCACGGGACATCCTTGCCAAGCCTCCTGTCATTTGAGTTAATTTAAGTCTCGCCCTGGTGCGATGCGAATCCCAGTTCATAGACTCATTTAATGTTATCCCTAAGTACTCAAATGTAGAGACCCTCTCCAACCTAGAGGGCCCAAGAGTAGGATTTGCGCGTGTTTTCGGGGGGGGGGGGGGTTGAAGATCATGTACTTGGTTTTAGAAGCATTGATCTCCAACCCCCGAATCGCACAGAAATTTGCGAATCCGTCGAGGATCCGTTGGATGCCCATAGGGGACTTGGAGAGCAACAGGGTGTCATCTGCAAAAAGAATAGCAGGTACCCCCGTGCCTCCAAGCCTAGGAGCATCAATATTTTCCAGTGCATTCAAATAGCTGATCACTCCGTTGACAAAAAGGCAGAAAAGAGTCGGTGCCAGCACACAACCCTGTCTAACCCCCCTGTCAACGGGGAAACGATCAGTAAGGGTGCCCCCCCTTCCAAACCTCACCCTTGCGAAATTACCCAGGTGCAATCTTCTTAAAATACCTAATATATCATTTGGGACACCAAGATCGTCCAAGACGACCCACAATTTATCCCTGGGCACTAAATCAAACGCGGCACGTAAATCAACAAAAATCGTATATAGAGTGCCGCCCTCTATTAAAACAGTCTTCCAGTGAATGCAATTTAAATGAAAAATCTGGTCAATGGTAGAGACTTTTCTTCTAAAACCAGCCTGGTATGTGCTCATAATGTTCGATTCCTCGATCCAGTCTTGTAGGTGATTGAGGATGAGTCTCCCAAATAGTTTTTGGGAGACATCAATAAGACTGGTTGGTCTGTAATTGGCTGGGAGCAGAGGCGAACCCTTTTTAAAAATTGGGACAATCTCTGCGCCCAGCCAAGTGTCAGGCAGCTCCATGCCCTTTAGAATAGAATTAAATAGGAGCAAAAAATAGGGTGCCCAGACTTCTGGTTCATGTTTGAATAGGTCTCCCGGCAGGCCATCCAAACCCGGTGCCTTTCCTGACGCCAGACCCATGATAGCTATTTTGACTTCTTTGAGTGAAAAAGAGAGAGACAGAACCGATGGTATGTCTGTTTCTGCCTGGACAGGATTCGCTCCAGTGCCCTCGGGTGACATATATAGGGACTGAAAATGGTCCTGCCAGGTCTTGGCTGAGATGTTAGGTTCAACTGCAGAGACCAACTCCTCTGAACCTGTGTTTACACAACGCCAGAATTTTCGTGAGTCTCTGCATGCCAAGAACTTCGTTAGTTTCTCACATTTTTCATGTTCCCATTCAAGTTTTGCATTCTTAATTAGGGATTTGTATGCCAGTCTTCGTTCGCTAATTTCTATCCGGCCTTGTCCTGTCTTAATTGTAGAGAGAAGATCGCTTTTAGCCTTCCTACATGCAGAATTATACCAGGAGGGACCGGGAGTAAACCCACAGGCCTTTTTGGATTTACTGGTTAAAATTCCTGATATAGATGTAATAAGATCTGCATGCAGCTGGCCCAACTTAGTAAATAATCCCAGCATGTTAGATTGGGTGTTTAGAACTTGGGCCTTCTCTAGCATGGGAGTAAGTAGGGCGTATAGCTTAGGTAACAGCCCTTGTTTGGCTACTAAGTTCTCCCATTTTATTCTGCGTCTATTATTTGAGAGAGATAGCCCCACAACAGGAGGCTCCCTATTCTTTTCCCTAGGTTCCAGACCGGAGCAGTGTAGCTCAAGCTCCAAAGCATGATGGTCACTATCTTCTCTTGGCAGTATGCGAAAATCACTTAATTGTGACCACAGGGCCAGTGGGACCAAAATGTAATCAAGACTTGATGTTTTGCCCTCTCTGTGGAAGGTGCATTTTGGAGGAATATCTGATGGTAGCCTTCCATTACAGGCCCTGAGTCCGTGTTTAAGAGTAAGAGATGTGATTTTCACCGCCAGAGGAGACCACACTCTTGGGGCCGGTAGCTGGGAGGGTGGTATAGACCAGGCAAGATCCTCCTCCTTGGTCAAACCATCCAATGGACCCATGAGTGGCTCGAAATGACAGTTCAGATCTCCACCTATTATATAAGGGGTGCCCTCAGGAATTGTATTAAGGGCAAGATCGAGCTCATCGATAGTACAAGATTCTTTCGAGATACTAACTGGCCTCGAATAGACATTTATTACCAAGAGGCGATGCGAACCTGGCCACTCCAGTAATACAGCCAAAATATCCTCTGAATTTACTAGCAAAGGGGCAGACCTACAACCCAATTCTGTGGCTATCCAGATTGCAAGACCACCAGAAGGGCGGCCTTTGCCACTCCATTTAGCATTCTTAGAGAAAACGGCGAAGCCAGTGCGGGTAAGATCTTCCCTCATCCAGGTTTCTTGGAACAGACATATATTCTTGTTCTCTATGAAAATGTTCCAAGCCGGGCAGTTTAATTTTTTGGACAAGCCCGCCACATTCCAAGATAGAATATTTAGAAGGGGGGCTAAGGTCCTCACAGGGTTAGGAGATGTCTGTACAGTGACCATAGGATGGACCTTCAAATTAGCAGACGGTTCATCCTGTGCTAGGTGCCCCAATACTGCACCATTAGATAGAATGGGAGCCACCACACAGGATTCCAAGTCGGTTTGTGTCTGCTGGGGTCCATTGTTCTGTATAAAAGTATCTAACTGTACATCATATAATGAGGGCCTTTTACGATCCAAAGCCTCACCAAGGCTTTGCCTACCCAGTCAGTCCACCCTATCTAGGTGACTAAACCTGTTATATGTGGGAAAATAATTATCCTCCATGATTCTAGGGTTAGAGTAAATTTTATTTACATTGGGTCTCCACCTCCGATCCCTACTGCTAGTAGGCACAAGTTCCCATCCCCCTCCCTCCCCCTCGTGCCTCACCAAGGGGTAGAAAAAAGACAAGGGGAGAGTTTGAATGGGCGACCCGTGCATATTCCGAGGCCAGCTACAGATGTACTTGACAGTTGCAGGGTCCCTGAAGTTGATCACAACATAGTCACCCTGGATAGACTTCCTAGTGGTGCCTACCCAGGGGACTCTTCTTACCATAAGGACCTTGCTATGTGTGCCCTCGGGCAGGGTTCTATTGATGGACAGCCAATGAATAATCTTGTTTTTTAGTGCACCCACTGGCTCTCTGGCTGGGGGGATTAATTCAGGAATACCTGCCAGAATCACCACATAAGGGATGGCCTGGGGTGGAAGATTAATTATCTTGTGCTGAGGATCCGTCATTGGCGCCTCTGCAGGAGGTGCGACTGAGGCTTCTTGGCGAGTTATGTTTACACAGGTTGGATTAGGTAATGGTGGATTCTCTAATGCACTTACAGGGGATTCTTGTATTAAAATGGGCTGAGGTGGAAATGGGCCTTTTATGGGGGGGGCTCAGATTTATTCTCCCTCTCCTTGCTAGTCTTGGCACTAGATACCTCCTTCCCCTCCGCTGTGCATAGAAGACCCGTGTGAATTTTCAATAAAAGTGATTCTATCTTGGAGATGCGATCCTTCAAGGGATTAAGAATTTCCCTTAGGAGGACTCGAATGTCCAGGAGAGAGGGTGGCTCATTCCCTGCTGGACAATTAAGACTGGGGGATAGCTCAGACGTAGTTAGAGCGGGTGATAACCTATTTTCCCGTATTGGCTCGGTGTCTTAGTTTTGGAAGACTTGTGAATCAACTAATTCTTAGAATTGCGTTTGAGAGTGTTCACCTTGCGTCCTCCAATTGAGCCAACTTTTTTTGTAATTTTCCTTTTGGGGATTGCTCCTTCCCTCATCCTCTGTGATGAGTCTAAATTAGGAATGGGGCACTCGGTAATTGTATCACCAATAGGGAGGGTTTGAGTAGCATTCGAGGGAAGTGATGGTGGCCTGGTACAGGGGAGAGGTAAAATGCTTAACTCCGTGATAGCGGACATCTCACAATCAGTAGTATTTGAAGTAGGACTGCACAGGTCGGCTAATTCAGGAGTAACATTTGTCCCCCTAGAATCTACCATTTTAGGGGCACCAATTTGTTCAGGCATGGTAGCAAGTGCAAGGGGACCCAGTGAAGATCTTCTAACCCAGTCAATCTCTTGGGATATTCGCCTTTCAAGAATGGATATTTCATCTATTATTAATGAGCCGGCTTTGGCAAAGTAAGTGTCTAGAGTACCTTTAGCCGCTCCTACAGCCCGGGAGGATCTGCTTCTAGTTTCTCTGGCCGACATTCTCATATAAGTCTTCCGATAGTAAGTACTGGAATTTGTGATTCAATATGGCCTTGGCCGTGCCTCGGCCGTCCTCGATCGGCCTCAAACGGCCCGCTCTTTGCCCGGTCTTCGCCCTGCTCTTCGTTCCGCGCGCGTTCCGCTGGCGCGGATGTTGCTGCGATATACGTAAGCAAAGGTAGCTAAGGGGAGTGGCTGGGAAGAGGACCCAGCTGCGCCGATGGTGCTCCGGGCGCTAGGGAAGCTGGTCCTCGCAGTCCCGCCCTCCTAAGTATGCTGGTCCCAAACAGGCGTGGAGCGAAACAAACAGGAATCAAAGCACACAAGAGCCAAAAGTCAAAAGCAATTTATGACAACGAGTGGCTCCCGCGAAGCGGGGGCCGCGAGTCGTTGCGCTGGTCAAGGGGAGTGGCTGGGAAGAGGACCCAGCTGCGCCGATGGTGCTCCGGGCGCTAGGGAAGCTGGTCCTCGCAGTCCCGCCCTCCTCAGTATGCAGGTCCCAAACAGGCGTGGAGCGAAGCAAACAGGAATCAAAGCACACACTTGAACCTATAAGTCCTGTTGAGAAATGTGATAACTAATATTATACCTCAGTAGTCAAGAACTGATAATATCTGACATGTCTTCAAATCAGTACTATGCCAATAATCAAAAAATATCACACTGCATTCGTAATTTTTAGGTAAAAAATAAAATAACAGCTCACTATGCGCAGAAATGTGTACATATTACAAAGAGTATATTGGAAAACGAGAAGGCACCAGGCTCAGTGCAATATTACAAATGACAAAGTGCATTGTAACTTCAGAAACAAACCAAATTCAATGCAAAAAAGGGGGCTAGAATTATTACAAATTACTTTTATTGTTTTTGTTAATTGTTCTTTTTATATTCATCAAAAGTTTTTTTCCTTTTTTAAAAAAAACATTAATATTCATCGTTTAGTTCTGTTCAATTTGCATGAAATTATAATACTAATACATGAGACAGATATGACAGAAGTATGAAATTTAACACTGAACGTATGAAGTGACGCGTTTCGACAGAGCCTTCTTCAGAATGTTCTTGTCAGTGGTTACTATGGAAAGTAAGGAACAATACATGTTTCTTTAACTTCTAATAATATAATGAGAGAAAAATATCCATTCAATTTAAAACCATGCGATGTACATAAATTTGATCTGAAGTTACTTAGCTCTATTAGCCACCAATAAACAAATAATTCATTCCTAACTAGGAACTTAGAATAATAAAAAAAAGTGACTAGCACTGAAATCGTCCAAGATCCAAGTCCAAGGAGGTATTATGGTACTGAATAGATAAAGCTTTTAACAAATAAAGAACAAAAATAACATTCATACCTATTATGAGCAAAAGAGAGTGATACAGAGTAGACGATAAACACCCAAAGAAAAGAAAATCTGAACCAAATCACCATAATAATATCAGAAAGATGTGAAGTAAGATTCATACCTATACTCTGATGAGCTTTTCAAGTAGTGGGAGGTAGCTTAATCTGAGGGCCCACAAAAAGAGGAATAATCTTAAAAGAAAAAAATGTATTTAAATGAGAAAGCATAATGAAGGATATACTTTCATCTCTATTTTGAATTTTAATATGCCTAATTTAGAAAGTTGGTAACAATTTATAATCAAGATGAAACAGGTATCTTACTATATCTTACCTACTTAAGATAAGTTGCAGCAAAGGTCATGAACTGATGTGATTACAATATCATGTGGCTTTCATTTTAATATGCTGAAGTTCTAAAAGAAAATAATATATAAAAAACAAAACCTCTTTAATGTGATCCCCCATATGTTACTATTGGCACACATCCTATATGGTCCTTTTAAGTTCAAAATTATTTATTGTCCTGTACTATGTCGATCTTACATACCTACAATGCAATCGGATAGGATTGAATTATAGATCAATCTTATATTATGCCTGGTGAGCGCCCCAACTTCTCCCGACAAGTTGAAGCAAAATACTTGACATCAAGAGATGACTGATGCTAATGGATCCTGATCGCCGCGGTGAGATCAGTCTTTATCTACTTTTGTTAAGAATCCCAATCACTTCTGTAATTTAAACGATAAATTGAAAAATAATCAATAATGATATATATAAATTTATCCGCATTTTACATATTTTACATGTTTACGGACCTAGTTTGAACCAAAGAATGCGTGCTGGAAGCACCTTTAATTTTAAGCCTCTTTCACTGCAAAAGATCTTTCTCTGAAGGATTGGTTACCTTAAGGGATGATTAAGTACCTAATCAGTTTACTTAGAGGCCGAATTGCGCATGTTAATACAGGATATAGCACCCTGAAATATATGTATTAAATCCTAATGTTAATGCCAATTTTCCAACTAAATATCTCTTCTTAAGTTAGAGCTCCTATGCATGATGACTCGCTATATAAGAGTCTGCTAATGATTACTTTCTAGCCTCCCATCTATATTTGCAGGCAGGCTCCTATACATAATGCCTCGCTAACTAACAGACTGGCGAGCCCCACCGCTAGATTCTTACATACCGGAGATAACGGCACAGATTCCTCGATCCTGCTTACGTGATGTCGTGCTGCTGAACGAAACCCAACGCCATAAGCTGTCCTTTATACACTTGAGTTGATTCTAAACACCTGAGTGGTGACGTGTTTAGAACGCGCGTATTTTATAGAAAAAATGGTACGAATAACGCGGCCATCTTGTAATGTGGAGAGAAGTAGATGTCCACATGAGTATGGACAAAATTAAAAAGAATTATAGTGGAGAGTGAATCTATTTACTTAAAATTTTCTTTCTTTTAATAGAAAACAATACTAAGCTCTAAGTCTCTCGCTATGAAAAAAATACATAATGAAATGAGAAAATAAACATAATGACGTTCTGTATCGTCAACCAATAAAACATATATAAAAAATGTTAGGACAACCTGAAACATCAAGATGGAGATATGCATGTCCTTGATAACAAAGATTATATTTGTTGTACAATAATTACGTTTTATATTGGAATGACTGACAGATGATCTATCTTAAAGGAGATCAATCTCCACGTGACAGTCTCTCCATATAGTGGCTAATAAAAAAAAACATATTACAAAGAGTGACACTGTCAGAGACAGTAATATATTATCAAAAAGGAATATTTAGAAAGAGGCTCATACCTTATTCACATGAGTATTGTCACTTTTTTGTTTTTAGGACAATAAAGCACAATATAAAAGCCCCAACAAAGAATCATAGTGGGAGCTGAGTATGTCAAGATTAGAAACGGTCACACCTTCACCATGCATGGTGATGCGGTGAGACCTTTGAGGGCAATTTTCAATTTAAAAAACCTTCTATAGTATGTCACCTGCCAAAGAATGCAAATCCCATCATCCTACATTGTACCAAGATTATTAATGAAGAATCAAACAACGAACGCACTAGTGACTTTTCTACATAGTACTGCAATTATAATATTTAACAAACGTGAAAAGAATGAATCACCCCTCACAGGAACACAGAAGGCGCGGAAATATCTTAATTCCAAACACTCACATTCCATGAAGAGAATAGAGCCACAGTGTTTATAAAGAAAAGGGCGATATCACAACATGGGATCTATTAAAAAAAGCCATCACCCCAAATGACAAAATCATTGAGGAAGAGCAATTGGAAAAAGATGCTTTCTAAAGCAAGGGGTGCAGTTATGAAAAATTGCATGCTACTTGCTACAGCGTTGTAAAGTTAAAGAGCAGGGCAACATGCCAAGCTCCATACATCCCACATATAATATACGTAAGGTCAAAATTTAGATAACATACAGAACTACATTTATCCCCAGTACACGTCTCCTTACCTAAACCAGGCTTCCAAAACTTCCTTTCCTTTCCGTTTCTTCTCATTGGTACAACAACATAAACCGCCTTTGGTATAAATATACAAAGCTCCACCCTCAGTTTGTACAAACAGCCAATCAACATGGACCGTGTCAAGAGCAGTCATTTGTGTACTATATTGAACCAACGCAGACCGGCTGTCATTACTAAGTGGTCCGCAACCTCCGACTATCTATTAACGTATACCTTCATAAGCCGAAAAACAATTGAAAACACATAGATAGGGAAAAAATATATATAGTAATTGCCACAATTATGAAATTAACGACATTGTGGCCAAACACTCATATATATATTTTGTCTGTTCGAAATTCACAACACCTGGCGTACATATAAGGAAATGTCGTAAAACCAAATAATCATTAGTATAGATCACAAACGGCGAGCAACGTGCATGGTAGGTAGACTTCAGATCCAAGAAACGGATATCTATCTAAATGAAAAAGGAAGCGATCTTGAGTCGGTCGAATTTATGGCAGAACCGTGAGCTATGGGAAATTCTGAAGGAGTGCTATATGTTAATATCAACGATGTATTCAATCAACATTACAATAGTAGATAATTCAGATCAATATTTTAAAAAGTGGGCGCAATTCCAAATTCTGATAACAAACCCCATTATTTGCAGTTCCTAATGGCAAAGTATTACATATACATCCATCAGAATGCAAGCGGACGCCATCTTTAAACAGTCAGATCTTTGCATGACCGTAAGTTATCGGAAGATTTAAAACAATACTACATAAAAAAAATATGAATTCCCATATTGTTACGATCAATTTTCTTATAGTAGATAATTAACGCCATTATATAGGAAAGTAGGAATAATTCCAGATTATAATAATGGACGTTATTGCTGGCAATGTCAAGTGGCAAAAACGAACACCTCATGTGATTTTCATTCTAAGAGGCTTAGGGTTGTCCAGAGTCAGAAAGGTTTAAACGCAATTGACAAATTCTGGCATATGGGTTAATGGTAGACCAATGGGGACGTGATCTAGAAGACAATAAAAAGTGCAATTGTACACAGGAATGAGTCCATCAACAGACTGACAGAATTATCGAGGATAGAGCCATGTAACAAATGCAGTACTGTTTGTACACCATACCAATGTATAATGACATAGTATCCCTGAAGCATAGCCGTTGCTCCAGGCCTATATATCAATTATTTTTGAGGAAATAGTGCATCTCATGATCGGTATTGAAACCTTTAGCAATGCTGCGAAGTTTACAGATCCATTTTGCTTCACATTGCCTGAGCTGCAACTCTCGATCACCACCTCTTGCCATCATTTCTACATGCTCAATAGCATGGAACCAAAAGTTAGCCTGACCATCATGTTCTTTTATAAAATGTTCTGTAAGGGGGTATCTATAATTCCTTTTCAGTATGGCCCTCCTGTCTTCCTGAAGTCTTATTTTCAGGCTCCGTTTGGTACTGCCTACATAGATAAGTCCACATGAACATCCGATAACATATACCACAAAGGTGGTGTTACAATTAGTGAACTTAAAGATGTTATAGCTCTTTGAGTCATTGTAGGCAAAACTCTTGATTGTATTCACCCCCAGATCACAAACATTACAGGTGCTACATGTGAAAAAAACATTCGGTTTTGTTGGTAGCCAGGTTGCTTTCTTTTCAACATCTGTCTTAACATAGATAGGGCAGAGATAATTTCTCAGAGTTCTTCCTCGTCTGTATGTAACAGAGGGATTATTATGAATCACCTTTCGAAGACTAGGTATTTCACTCAGGAGATTCCAATTTTTCTTCAATAGTTTGAAAATAGCACTACTGTGCACTGTGTATTGGGTGACAAATCTGATACTGTTATCATCCTTACTGGCCCTTGTCATTCAATAGATGTATTCGTTTTCCTTGACTGTGGTATGTACCCCCGTGTGTTTTTGTTAAGCATGTTATGTTAGAAGAATTGTTCAGTTATGCATGTTAGTCTCGTTATTGATTGTTAACCGATAATGTCTCTGAATAATTGAAATCATGAATGAATCCGATAATGTATACACTGCCTTTAATTAACGGTTCCTCGGGGGCCTTGTAGTTACGGTAGTCTTTCAACTCTGCCCATGCTTCGGGAACCGTCATTAACACGTAGACGGTTGCCCCGGTAATCGTACATACACGCGGTTGAGCGCACACAGAGCTGGTGACTCAATGGAGATGGATGGCCATTACTAAGCACATACATTGCGTCTCTCTCGGTAAGATAAGCTCCCTTTAACCCCAAAACCGCACACCCTGATCCGTTATTCGAGCTTCATTCGAGCTCCCTAATGTCAATTACCGTTACAGCCCTGATTGAATTATACGTCTCGGCGACACATACAATGAGTGGGTGATCCAACGAAGACGGATTACCTTTGGGCGAACGCATACATTGCGCCCAACGCGGTTAAGATGTTCAGCTCGAATGATATTCTCCATTAATCACGTAACTCATATCCATTTGTACCCCGTTTGATTTCCCTAATTGTAATCTGTTTTTTAACTCATAGCCCTGGTTGAAATATACGCCACGATCTTAGTTCCATTACTAAGGCAAAGAAACTCCTACGCGGGGCTGTTCACTCCTTCACTGTGTACTCGGCGACACGATTCTTCCAAGGTGATCCCCTTAGTTTAGTTTATACTCGCAGGTTGTACCCCGCCAACCTTGATTCAACTCTAGTTTCATTATTGTTTTTCTTGACAGCTTGAATAGAATATCATGAAGTCCCTGACCCGTGATGTTTAGCCCTCCATCTATTGGAATGTGGGACACCTCTTTCGATTTAATTGACCCTGAATCTGATCAGGTACATGACCCATGAGGCTGATCTTTCGTTTTTTAATAAATTGTTCATTTTAGGACAACATCCTCATACCTCCATGTTCTAGGTGCTTGATTAATACCACCATCCAGTCAGGTTGCCCCCTTTGGTCCTGATGAAGACCCGCACGGCCAAGGCTTAAATTCCCTTAAGGCCATCAAGACGGGTCGAAACGTCGACGCCCTCCCCTTACCACCTAGGACACATAACAGTTCTCTGTGCTAGACCACTCTTTGGGTCGCTTATTTGAAGCATAACAATATATTTTGGCAATTTATGAATGTGACCAGGTCTTGGATTTTGGACGGTGAATTATAACCGATCCCCATTGTTAACTCAATTGAATGTTCTTACTACTATGTATCTATCATTCTTTGTCTCAATCACTCACCCTTTAATCACTTTCTTTTGATGCACGTTCTCTCTGGAGCAACCCTGTACTGGCTTATCGGTAAATGAATTATTTCAAATTATTTCAAATTGGTGAAAATAATAAACATATGTATAGTGATTTACAATCTTTGGATGTTGCCCTTTGTTTGATTGAATTGGTATATTGAATATTGTGAGCCCCTTTAAAAAGATTTCTGTTCCTGAGCTCATGATTAGGTAAATTATTTAACTAAGTGCGAAGCATATTGCTCTGATGTATTAATAGTTGGTCTAGGACCACTGTTTTTGGTATCAAGATTACACCCAGGTCCTTCAACCATGGATTACCCCATTTTTGTAATGGTCATACACGAAGCGGCGGCAGCGGCTGCTCCTTGCGACACGCTTCTCCCTCTTAAGTTGTGCTTCCAGCTCCTTGCGACACGCAGTCCCTCAGAAGGCCCAAAGCAGCTGCAGGCACTTCAAAAGAACTCCAGGGGAGCTGGTGGTTGAAGTCTGTTGTCCCTGAGACTTCAGCAGGAGGCAAGCTCTTTTACAAGCCCTTGGAGATCCTTCACAAGTTTAATGAAAATGCACACAAAGTCCTTTCTCCTTTTCCTTGGCAGTCAGGCAACCACTGTAGGCCCATTCCCCAAGCAGCACTTCAGCTTAGGGATGCTTTCTCCTCAGTTTCTTCTGGTTACACTCCTCAGCAAAGGTTTCTTCCTGTTTCCCAAAGTGATCTAAAGTTCTTGGGTTTTGGTCCCAATATTTATACCAAGTTTCTCTTTGTTTTCTGAAGGCAGAGAGGCCTTTGCCTAGTCCAAACCAGTTCTGGTCAGTCCTGGAGCACTTTGTTTATATGACTTCTTCTTTCCTTTCAGAGTGCAGGATAGAGACATCAGACCCACCACAGGAGGTGGAGCCAGCATTGTGGAGGGAAGGCACAGCCCTATTCAGGTCCCAGGTGCAACTCCTCCCTCCCATCTAGAGGCAGATCTCTCTATTCACCACTGGGCTGACTGTCTCCTGGAATCCCCCAGCCCTGTCACTCAAACTCCAGACAAGGAATACACAACCTAGCAGAGGCAGGTTTGGATGGTTAAACAAGAAAATACCTACTTTCTAAAAGTGGTTTTATCAAACACACAATGTTAAAACCAACTTCACTAAAAGATTTATTTTATCATTCTGAGTTCAGGCATACTAAACTTGAATTTCTACCATGTTCCCTGATTCAGTTAGGATTATAACATGTAATAATCAAACTGCCCATTCTGGCCCATGGAGAACAGGTAGCCTTGCAATAGTGAAAAACAAAAATGGCTGTAATTCACTATTAGGACATGCCACACACACCAGGGCATGTCCTACCTTTTACCTACAATGCACCTTGCCCTTGGGCCTACCTTAGGGGTGACTAATATGTATTAAAGGGAAGGTTTAGGGACTGGCAAGTGGGTGCCCTTGCCCAGTCAGCATGGCAGTACCAGACTGCACACAGGCTCTGCAATGGCAGACCTGAGACACAATGAGTGCTGCAAGCAGCATTGGTTACAAGCCCTGGGCACACGCAGTGCAGTGTACTAGGGTCTGACAAGTAAACCAATCAAGCCAATCATGGAGTCACTAATCCATACATTAATTTACCATAGGGAGCACTTGCATTGTGGCACTGAACAGCAGTGGCACAGTGCCCAAATCATCTATAACCAGCAAAAAAACATGAGGCAACAGCAAAAAATGGAAGGGAGCCCCACTCCAATGGTGCCAGGTCTAACAGGTCTCCAGGCAGGGGCGGCCAGTATGGCTCGCGGGTGGCAGGGTTGGGGGATCGGGCAGGGGAGGTTGCAGTGGAGGGGTCATGCATGAATCAAGGATGTATGACGTTACAACGCATACTTTTACAACGTATGCACTTACAACGCAATTTTTACAACGCAACATCCACTACAACGCATTCCATTACATCGCATGACACTACAACGCATTTTTAAAAACTACTTTTACAACGCATTCCATTACATCGCATACTACCTTTACAACGCATACAATTACAACGCATAATATTACATTGCATTTAAGGTAAGTATTGGATAGTATAGGGGTAAAAATTACTATTCTAACTCCAGGGGGTGCAACAGTAGGGTAAGTGTTGGATAGTATAGGGGTAAAAATTACTATTCTAACTCCAGGGGGTGCAACAGTAGGGTAAGTGTTGGATAGTATAGGGGTAAAAATTACTATTCTAACTCCAGGGGGTGCAACAGTAGGGTAAGTGTTGGATAGTATAGGGGTAAAAATTACTATTCTAACTCCAGGGGGTGCAACAGTATGGTAAGTGTTGGATAGTATAGGGGTAAAAATTACTATTCTAACTCCAGGGGGTGCAACAGTAGGGTAAGTGTTGGATAGTATAGGGGTAAAAACTTACTATTCTAACTCCAGGGGGTGCAACAGTAGGGTAAGTGTTGGATAGTATAGGGGTAAAAATTACTATTCTAACTCCAGGGGGTGCAACAGTAGGGTAAGTGTTGGATAGTATAGGGGTAAAAATTACTATTCTAACTCCAGGGGGTGCAACAGTAGGGTAAGTGTTGGCTAGTGTAGTGTAATATTATGCGTTGTAATGGTATGCGTTGTAAAGGTAGTATGCGATGTAATGGAATGCGTTGTAAAGGTAGTTTTTAAAAATGCGTTGTAGTGTCATGCGATGTAATGGAATGCGTTGTAGTGGATGTTGCGTTGTAAAAATTGCGTTGTAAGTGTAGTGCGTTGTAAAAGTTGCGTTGTAAAGGTTGTTCCCCATGAATCAATTATAAAACAAAATAGAAAAAATAAACTTACCTTGCCATAGGCCAGGTCCCGCATCTCTGCTCCTGCTCTCCTCGAGCACATCGAGGAATAGGAAGCAGACCCCACTAACCAATCACAACACTGCAATGCAGAGTTGCGATTGGTGAGCACCCAGGCTCCCCTGACCAATCACAATGCTGCAATGCAGCATTGTGTTTGGTTTTGAACGTCCTGGTTTGACGTTCAACCAGGAAATGGGGGCCTGGACTTGTTCTCCATGCAGGCTGTGATGCAGCCTGCATGGAGAATGGGGAAAGTGCACATGACTGGTTTGGGCTGCTCGAGAAGGTCGACCAAACAGTCACTGCGCACTTATGAGTGGGCAAACCACTTCTTCCCTGCCCTGCTCCAAGAGCAGAGCATCCCTGCCCACTCACCCGCCCGGAAAGCAGCAGAAAGCAGCCTAAAATTATAATAACGCAAGGTTATTATAAATTTAGGTTTCGCCCCTGCCTCCGCGTATCAATCTTTTGCTGATCGTGTAATAATGTAGAAATGCTTGGAAGCAGCCAAGAACACCCTGGGGGCGAACTAGAAGGAAGATGTAACCCCGCCAATATCCTTGTGGTTTTATAGACTCTGGAACATTCTGGCAATGGAAAGTCTCTCATACGTAATGAGCAATAGTTAAAACATGTTTTAATCAACTTGCCAACTACTCATAGAACATCTATCTGAAGGTGACCTCTATTGTCATGCCCTAATCCCTTAAGAGCCCTGAATGTATTCAGTCATTAATGCTGAAACATTACGCCCTGATCTGATTTATTGGTGATATGCATGCAAGACTTGTTAGTGACTTCTCTTTCACAGGTTGAAGCCAATGTAGGATGTTTAATGGTATGTACTTTTTTGTAGGTGTATAGATTTGGTACTGTTTGGGGATGTTAAGGGTTGATTTCATCTTTGCTACGCTCTAGTCAAAACCTGAAAATAAGATCAATTTGTTTATTAGCTGCAAGTTTGTCTCATACATTGTTAACAAAGTAGTGTCAGCTCGTCATTAAAGGTGGAGGCACTAGGACCCCGGCAGTTTTGTCTCCTCAATCAGAACGTCCACAATTCACTGAATCTAAGACGGTGTTAAACCTCAGTTTCATGAGGCAATGTGTCCCTCCCATCACATCAGACTAATTAAAAAGTCAGTCAATTAATAAACGGGTCTAATCAATTATTGAGATCTCGATCAGGAGACTTGTTAAAGGGTTCTATCAGAAAAACTCCAAAGTAAGGATGTAAAGAGTCAGTGCCATGAAGGCTATCAGCAAAAAGAATATTCCAGAGAAGTGCAAATCAAAACAAACATATAAGTCCCAAGTGACCAGCAAAATCAAGTGAAAAAGACAGCATCCCTAGCAGCATAGAACAGATCTCTGGCTCACCCCCAAAACTGAATGTTGTTAAAGATTATTTTCACTTTTGAAATTGGTAAAACTGCAAAATCACTGTGGTCTAATGAAAAAGTTCACATTCTCAGCAAAATAGAGCGTGATTTTATTGAATGTTATGTTCCCTTAGCACGTAAGCGCTATCCCACTGCATGAATATTGATTCTGCCCATTCTTTACTAATGCTTTGCTGAAGGTGGAACAAACTAGATACATGAACAACAGCAAATTATTGTGAACGAATAGGGTACAATGAAATAGCGGAAGAATCTTGGAAAGAGATTCAGCTTGGTGACTGAGCCAGGGAAGATTCATCCTGTATGCTGTAAATGGGTGTGTGCATGTGTATGTGTCACAGCCTAGTAAACACTTTCTTATGTTTGGCTGTGGGCGTGCATGCATGAATTTATGTGTATGTGCGTGTGTATGCTGTAAATGGGTGGGTGTATGTGCTTGTGGATAGTAAGTGTTTGTGTGCACGCATGTATGGATGGGTGTGAGCGAGTGGGCATGTGGAGGAGAATGAGTATGAGTGTGCTTTTGTGGGAGAAACTGTGCGTGTGTCCGCCTGCCCCACCAATCCTGCACATTACAGGATGCCACCATCATACAGGTTGTTTTATGCTTATGTTAAAACTCAATAAAAACGATTTGATAAAAAATACATCATAAAATAAGCAGTAAAGAAAGGAAAAAGGTAATGACTGAAAGCAGTAAACAATAGCACTGGGTTCGGATGGGTGGGCTATGTATTTGCTGTCTTGGTAAGGGTCTGGTGGAGGCTGCGGATCATCCTGGGTTATAATGCGAGACACTGTTCTTGCGTGTTTGATCTTCTTTTCACAAAAGTAATGTATATTTCCTGCTGTGTTAAGTGAAGAGGAAATGCAAAATCCCAGCCCCTGTGTCTTGATGTAAAATGTGACTCTTTTAGCCAAAACCGGATATTAACCAAGGATGACAAAAAACCACACAAGCTGTCTCTGTGATGAACGTGGCAATCCAACCTTTGAAGAAGGTGCAATTCGAGCAGATTATATTTGCAAGAAAACTGATTTACGATTATACGAATGAATTTGTTACAATGAAAGGTAACACGAGGACAGGATTCCGAAAAAGCACCCATTCCTATTACAAAGCAGTTGCGTTCCACAGCTCCTTCGAGTGCACCAGCCTTTGAGACACTTAACTCAGCGAGATGTCAGTGGAGAGCACATACTTGTGAAGGGATAGCCGAGGGCACGCAGGTCAAGAGAAGCCATTCATTAAAGTGGCTCGATACAGCTAAACCTCTGTTCAAACATTCCGATGTGAAATTCATGTGTGTGCATGTTTGTTGAATTCCAGATAATATCGGCTCACTTCAAAAAGAAAAAAATGGAGCTGCCTGTATGAACTCAGCCTCTTCTGAAGTCAGACACAGTGTTTTGTTCGAATTACATCATCAGATAATGAGTCATCTTGCAATGGTGTCATGGCTGCCTCAGCTCATCAACCTAAATCAGATGAGCGGATGCGATCATCTAAAAATAATAATGAAAACAGTATTGGACCAAAGCTTCAGATTTGACAGACTTGTTTCAAAGTAATTTTAACACCTGAAGTGTTTTTAACAATGATCCAGTTAATAAGCCACTTTCGTGGTATAATTTCCGAAAGGATTAAGAGGGTTTGTTTGTTTAAAGTAGGAGCTCCTGTCAGATTACTACAGTGTTTCTTAATGCGTCAATTTCTTGCTTTTTATCTTCATTACTCTGTTTCAGTAGATACTATATGAGGTGCGTTCACTTTCCCCAAGGACCGCATGGCCTATATAAGTAGACACAATCTTTACTACCACTGTCCTTCAGCCTGTCTTTTCGGTCTCTCCTAATATGAGACTCCCGCATCACTTCTTGACATCCCCACACACCACAAGAGTGGATCAAGAGGAATGTAAATACTGGGAGGGGAAGGGGT
The DNA here is from genome assembly GCF_964204655.1 of Triturus cristatus. Classification (NCBI taxonomy): domain Eukaryota; kingdom Metazoa; phylum Chordata; class Amphibia; order Caudata; family Salamandridae; genus Triturus; species Triturus cristatus. The sequence goes on along the minus strand of NC_140585.1, from coordinate 683,817,733 downwards.
AATCAGAATAATGAAGCTTACCGGTAAATAATCAGTAAATATGTGTAAATATACTGGAGCAGTAAGTCCACAACACGATCCCAACAAGGGACATGAATCACTAAAGAAGCAAAAGATGCTCACAAAAAAGAACTGCATCACTGGATGAAAGAGGACTCTGAAGATATGCTGTAGGGAATCAAAACCAACTGACAGGCCAGGAACCCCCAAAACACTCACAACCAATACGGAGTTAAAGATACAACAGAGGAAGCAGCCCAGAAACAGCGCAAAAGACCCTCTGACCCCTCGCCCCCGGGGGAAAACCATATCTAGGCCTGTTCCAAACGTGTAAAAACATGAACAGTGACAACGAACCACACAACAGGAAGGCAGAGCACAGGAGACCCAAACCAAGGAGAACTGGCACACAGAACATTAACACAGTAAAGTCCATGAGACCTGTCTAATATCACACCACCAGCCACCAGGACCAAAAGGAAGTTCAGGGACCACCAGCAACCCCAAGAAGATGCCACTAGCAACACCAAGAAGAAGCTGAGACGTCAACATTATCAACTGAAGGCATGACAAAACACCTAAAAAGACTGAAGAGCACTGCAAGACAGAGACTACAAATGACATAACGCCAAACCACCATGACAAAAAGCAAAACCCAGGGGCGGCTTCTCCACTGGGGAGGAGGAGCGTCACCCCACTGCTTCTCGCAGTGCAAGAAGCAGAAACTTAAATGGCAATACGTTTCGTTATTACCATTTTATGTTTGGTTGTGTGCGGGCAGAAAGCGGGTGGGTGTTTCTGCTCTGAGAGCAGGGGAGGAGTGGTGTGCCCTGCCACTCTCGAGTGCACAAAGACTGTTTGGTCGGCCCCCTGGGGCCTCCAAAACCAGTCATGGGCACTCAGCCTTTCTCCATGTAGGCTGCATGCAGCCTACATGGAGAAAATGTCCTCCCCATTAGTCCCTGGCTGGTTGGCGTCCCGACCAACCACAACGCTGCTTGAGCAGCGTTGTGATTGTCTTAGGGGAGGGAGGGAGCCTGGCTGCTTGCTTCTACTTCTTGTTCCCGGAGAGCAAGAGAGCAGAGAAGACGCGGGGGCCGGCCAGGTAAGTTTAATTATCTTTTTTATTTTTATTAAATCAACCCCCCTGTCCCTGCGAGACCCTAGTACCCCCAACGAGCGAATCGTGCCAGCCGTGACATAAAAAAGGCCCTCAAGTGGATCCAAATTACCAGTGCAGCAGTCAGTTGGGAGGCAACAAGGCAAGAACAAAAACATGAGGACCAGGCCACCACTCACAACACTATCTCTCATAGTAACAAAGAGAGAAGGCAGAGTGGAAGAGCACATCTAGACCACTCAAAAAGAGCCATACAAGAAGACCAAAACATGCAACTCATCCTAGCCAAAGGAGAACGAAATAGATTCAGAACACAAGATGGTGGGAACCAGTTTAGAGGACCTACACACTAGGTAAAAATGATCCTGGCATAACAAATGCCTGGACCGGAAATACCAATCTACCCTGTTAAGATATGAGAGGAATCAAAGCCAGTACACAGGCCACAACACAAATTCCACTAGCTAAGGATATAGGGAAGACCATACAAAGTAGCTAGAGACACAAAACCACCAGGAGGGAGCAAAGAGAAAGTTAGAGTGAGCATTGCCACTGAACCCATATCAACTGAGCCACCACAAAGGGCCCAGGCAAGGAGGTGACTCAGAAGATGACCCAAACCAGACTTAAGAAGTGTAACAAGAGGAGAGCCTCAAGCACAGCAGCACAACTCCCCAACTGAGAAGGGATCACTAATACAATATCGAAAACAATATTGTGATACAAAATATTGTGTCAAAAATATGGATTTCAGACAATAATGTTTACCTCTACATGTAATGGTAAGTAAAAAAATGTTGAAAAAAGTATATTGGTTTACACTAATATCGTTAAGCAAACAAAACTTTAGTTTGTTAATATAAATATAGTTTAAAATAGTAAATCCTAAATATTTGAATATATAAGATTAAAATAATGTAATTTAAATAATATTTATTGCTATATATAAAGATGTACTTATATTAACACATACACATATATGTGTGTCTGTGTTTATATATACATATATACCTCTAATATTAAAACTATACATTTTACATTATATTACATTTTTGTGTTAAAATTTTAGATACACTACTATAAAACGCATACCAAAGTAAATGTGCATATGCAATTAAATCACAACCTTGTAAACTGGAAATTGGACCTTGCTTCTATTATTTCTGAGTGCGAGCGGATCTGTCTCCAACCGGAGACGTTGCTTTGGAATTTGAAACGACTTGGCTCCGTAGTACCATGGACGCACCGCCAAGAGCGCCCAGGTGTTGAAAAAAACTGGCCGAATTGGGAAGGATATATATATATATATATATTCACTGAAAAAACCATAGGTTTCACACATGTTATAGTTAGCTGGACATTTCACTCGTGAAAAACCAATGAAATTCCACCGTTATAGTTAGTTCAGCTAACTATAACTCGCGCCCCCGCAATGCACTGCTGATGACGTCACATATTACATCACTCATGACATGGTCAGTGACATCACTCATGACATCACTGATGACATCTCAAATGACATCACTGATGACATCATCCAGTGAATGTGTGTTTTTCTGAAAATTAAATATGTTTTATATATGTATATCTCAAGGTCGATGGAAGAATAAATGGGTATATAAGTGTCTAAATGGATGATTTGTTTTTGAAAAATAGATTGTATAACTGACTGATTAAGTGTATCTTAGTGAATACATGGCTTAGTGAGTAATGTTTAAATATGTAAATATCTGTATCAGTCTCTCACTTTGTGTATAAGTGGCTGCATGGGTTGGTGAGTAGCTACATGGGTGTCTATATAGGTTATTAGTTGGTTTTTTGAGTATCAGTCTGAGTGTCTGCATGGTTCGGTGGGGGGTATTACGTAGTGCATAGGTGCATGAAGGAGTGACTCTCTCTTTGTATGTGTTGAAGACAGCATGTGTGCAGGACTGTATGGGTGGATGAGTGTGTGTATGGGTGTGTTAGTGAGTGAACGACTGTCTCAATAGTGTCTGTATCAGTAACTACATATGTTTTAAACTAGTATATGTGACTATTGGTGTATATAAGTGAGTATATGTGAGAGTGAGAGATTGAAAGAGTTCCTGTATGAATAAGTATGTGTTTCTATAAGTGATTGTTTAAAAGACTAAGTATGTGTAAGTTCCCGTAGAAGTAAGTGTGGTGGTGTGTGTATAAATGTATATGCAAGTAAATGTATGTTTCTTCCTTTATTAGCATGAGTGATTATGTGTGTGAGTAACTCTGTGGATGAGTGGCATTGTGTAACAGGATGTATAGGTGTATGAGTACATATGATGAGTGAGTACATGTATGAGTGACTGTATAGGACTATTGGTGAATGAGTGGATGTGTATGTGGATCTTAGAATTACTCAAGAGGTTGTTGTAACTGGTATTGGCATGTCCATTTTTTGGAAAATGTTAGTGTCTATTTTTGAATTTGTGTATCAAAGGTTATATTAGGGTGAGAGGAGGTCTGCCACTCTGTCACAAGGATGATGTCATCAGTGATGTCATTTGAGATGTCATCAGTGATGTCATGAGTGATGTCACTGACCATGTCATGAGTGATGTAATATGTGACGTCATCAGCAGTGCATTGCGGGGGCGCGAGTTATGGTTAGCTGAACTAACTATAACGGGGGAATTTCATTGGTTTTTCACGAGTGAAATGTCCAGCTAACTATAACATGTGTGAAACCTATGGTTTTTTCAGTGAATTTGCAAGGTTTTTTAAATGCTAATTCCTAACTATAACGTGTGTGAAACCTTTGGTTTTTTCAGTGAATTTGTACGGTTTTTTAAATGCTAATTTTTGTATTATTTAATTAAAAAACATTTTTTTTTATTAAAAATAAAATTCCTATGTATTCATTTATATATTATCTGTATCTTTTTATTTGTTTTTGCTTTTTTTTTTTAAATTCATTTAGAATAAAGTTGAACAGTTTTTTTAATTTTTGTAATTAATTTTTCTCCACTTTTTTTTTTTATATATATATTCTTGGGGTGCGCGCTCTGAGCGCGCTCCTAGTACAATTTCGTAAGTTTTTTATGAATACCGTCGTACGTTATTTACGTACGCAAATATACGTCATAGTGCGCGCTGGGAGCGCGCACCCAGTACGTATGCGTACGTACGTACGCATGCGTGCGTGCGTCCTACGCGCTCCACGCGGTTTACTTCCGCATACGCTAAAATTACGCGCAATAACGGTCGCGTATACGCGTGTTCAACGTATGCGCGCTAGGTACGCGCATATGACGTATGCACATGCGCTCCTACACGTTCGCGCATTCGTAATCACGAGCTGCGCGCTCGGAGCTTGCGCAGTGCGTGCACCTCGGGTTTATGCATAATAAAACAGCACTTCTTATTGGTTATCATTACTTTCAGTTTCGAATTGTTTCAACACCACACCCAATCCCCTCATGGCAAGTCATGTGATCAAGAATCATCACTTTTGATTGGTTTGAAGTACTTTCAGTTCCAGATTCTTCCCAAACCACACCTACTCCCCTCATTATTAGTTCTGATTCCTTTGGAGAAGGAGCTATTCTGTTGTTGAGAGACAATGGCTGAACAGCAACCATCTTTAGACAGTGATCAGGACACTCTTGAGAGGCAGAGGAACAGGAAGCAGAAAGACAGCTTTATATGGCAGTTTTTCACTTTTCCAGAGGGACAAAAAAAGGTAAATGCACCTAAAGTTACATGTGTACTTTGTCAAAAAGTCTTGTCACGTGGGAATCCTAACAAGAAATATTCTTTTAGCATTCACACTATGTTGAGACATGTTAACAAAATGCATCCAGTGACTTTTCGTCGAGCTTCTGGAGCAAACCCTCCACCTGCTCTACCGACGACATCTGCAGCAGCTCAGCCGAGCACATCTTCGGCAGCTCAGCCGAGCACTTCTACTGCAGTGGTGCCTTTGCCTTCTTCCACACCTCGTTTTGGACCACCTTGTTTTGCTAGGTTGTCCACACGCTGCACTGATTGCGGTAAACTTATTTCTGTGTGTGAGACCAGTCTTGATCTCATTCAGAGAAAATTTGATGCCCATGAGTGCAGTAGGCCATAGATGTTTTTTCTTTTTTTTCGTTTTTCTCTTCCTGTTTCCCTCCATTAACTCAAGGGCTCTTTTAAGAGCCACTTATAAACGTAACCCCAAAAAATTTTTTGGAGGTATTTTTTTTTATTTTTTTTTTGAGGTGCACGCACCCTGCGCGCACCCGAGGTTTTTCTAAAAATTTTTTTTTTTTTTTTTAAATTTAATGTACAAAAAGAGGTGAAGAAATGGAAGCATGAAAAGGGAGGATTGAGTAATACTAATATTTTGCACTTATTTAAAAAAAAAAAAATCAAAAGAAATTTTTTTTTAAGTATTTTGCAAGGGAACAGATTTTTTTTTTGATTTTTTCTTTACAGTTCTCCAAAAAAAGAAAATAAGTATTAATATTCAATCATACATTACAAAAAGCATTACATGTTTTTACATATTTTACAAAGCAATTTTTTGCCCTTTTGTTGCTGTTTTCAGAATTTTTTATTTTTCACTTAAAATAGTGAAAACAATTGTATTCATCATTTAACAGCGGGCAAAAAAAAAACAATCTGAAAGATTGCTTAAAAAAAGCCCTAAAACTTTCCTCACTAAAATATACCTTGTTAGAAATATTACATATATATTACAAGTACTTCTCTAGATGAATAAAAATTTTCTAGACAAACCGTCTTTAAACCTTGTCGCAAAAGCACACATGCCAAAATAATTTCTGTCAAAAGAGTCCAAAATTGTTTTTATTACTTTTCCTTTAGGCCAAATAGTAATTTCAAAATCCTTTTTAAGTGATATCTTCAATTATAATCCTTTAAAATTACAAAAAATGCTTCCTTCAGATGCAGTTTTTAGTTTTCAAAATTTAGGTTTCAGAAAAATTAAGTAAGAATTGGGTAAATCATAAGGCAAACGTTGCTTGAAAATCAATTGGGAATCATTACACAGTGTCCAGCCTTTTTCACATTTAAGATAAACTGTGTAATGTCCAGAAGTTACAGTAGGTCCTTCATGAAAAATTATTGCAACTGTAACAAAAGTTTTTCCAGAAATTGATAATTGCTGTCCTGTAAACTTCTTTATTAAAGTATCCAATTTTGAACCATCAGCTCTACAACGTTGCATCATTAAAATTACATATTGACCATATTTCTGTAAAAATAACGTGGAAAACATGTCAGATTTACATTCAGAACATTCCATGTTGTGATTGGCATCTTTAACTAATTTACTAAAAGTCACTGATTTACTTTGTGGTAATGGTAAAAATATGAACCTTTCTGAATCAACATTACTACTACATGTGTTCATACAGTTTTCACAGCAATGTTCCCATTTGTAAGAGACACCAAATAAGTTTTCTACTTCTACTCCTTCATCTTCTAGTACACTCAAAATATATATTAAGAATTCCTGAGCATCTTGCTGGACATTTTCTTTAAACTGTGTAGAACCACAACATACATCTAAAAGATTTCTAACATCAGTAGCACTTTCTATTTCAGTTTTATCAGTACTCAGCTTCTCAAAAAGGAGACTCAGCAGAGAACACAATCTTTTTCCATGATTTACCATTATCTGTTCTAGCAACTTTTCAAGATAAAATACAACATTCAGCACTACATTTGCATAGCAGTTGACACCAGAGCTATTTTCAAAATGGCAACCAACAACCTCTTCAACACTGTCATTTTTCTTTTTCCTTGCTATAACATCACTGTCCTTTTTTTTTTGTTCTGTTCATCCACATTACAGATATTCTCAAATCTCCTTTTCCGACAAACAACATGTTTTTCAATCACAGGATACTGACCTAAATGAGGAGCATAGGTTCTTCTTAATCTGTTATACTCCTTTACACAGTTTGTATCAGCACTAACTTTTGAGTCATCAAAGTCTATCATAAATAAACCAGATAATGTTTTCACTCGTGACAAAGCAACATATGCCATACCTTTTTTGAACACAGTAGAACCAAAAGCACTATCTACAGTCAATCCTTGAGACTTGTGAATAGTTACAGCATATGCTAGAGAAAATGGAAACTGCTTCCTACGTACACATAAGTCTTTCACAAGCATGAAACGAACTGAACAACGACAAATGTCTTTAACTTCTTCTATCTGATCAAATTTTATTTTTAAACATTCAATTCCATCTTTTTTCTGGTAATTAATAAAACCCACAACTCTTCCCATAGCTCCATTCACTAAACCTTTTTCTACATCCAAATTTCTCCTTAAAATCACTCGACAATTCATGCAAACATATAGATTTTTTTCTAATCCAGCTGTTTTGGAAATATTCTTCTCTAGTGAATCCAATTTATTTTTCAGTTTGCCTGTTAATGTAAAAGTAATTCTTTCATGCTGAATTTTGTCCTCTGCTTCCATTTTCTTAATCTCTTCCTTTTCCAATTTCAAAAGTTCCTCATTGAATATTGAGCACTCACGTAGTGTTGGCATTAAGCAGATTACAGTATTTTTTTCTGCAATGTTCTGGTATATTTTCTCTGCAACTCTTTCTTCATTTGGAAATAAGTTATGTAGCAAACGACTCTGTAATGCTTTTTAGCCAACTTCTGTGAGTAGTCCAATTCTGATATCTTTCAGAATACTTGCATAATCTTCGTCGTTTGCTTGTCTCATATTGGTAGTGAGTTCTTTGTACTCAAAGAACGACCAAATATTCGCATTACCAATGCTTCCTAATGACTTCTTCGTGTTTTCATGTGTCACAGTATTAAACACTGGTTGTCCTTTAACTGGAGTGAGCTGCAGAAGATCCCCAAAAACTATGACGTGTTTACCTCCAAATAACACGTCATAGTCTCTCTTAAGTATTTGTTGCATTCTTAAATGCACAAAGGCAAGCATTAAATTTGAAACCATGCTCACCTCATCAATAATGAGAACTTGCATCTTCTTCAACACTCTTGAAACTTCGAGGCATGCTTCTCCAGTTAGCTTGTGGTATTCTATTTTGTTCTCATGCTCCACTGGGTTGTCCTAGGGGATCTTGACTAAGTGTTACTGAACTTTGGCTGTCTTGAGAACTGTCTCTAGCTACTTCAGCTGCAATTTTTGCTTCCTGTTCATTTTCTTCATTTAACATTTGGACATAAGTTGTGAAAGTACTGCATTCTATGCTGTCTTTGCTAGCATTAAAAGAATCTTCATAGCTTTGAAATTCTCCCAGTAGTTCGTCCTCTGAACGCCATGGTTTAAACAGCTGTAAAGAAGCCAAGTAGTAAAATTCCTTTTTGTCAGTAGTTTCGCAACTGAGCTTCCTGTGATTTATCAAACTTCCTTTTGTTTGCTTCACCAAGCATCCTTCCTCACCAATGACTTTATATTTTCCATTGTTGATGTCTTCTGTGGCTTTCCGTGAATAAATGTAGTTCTGCAGCACTTCATAGAGACACATGTTCTCAAGATGATGACTTCTCTTTGGGTAATATGTGTCCAACATGTTTGATTTCAAAATATCTGTACTTTCTGGGTCATTCTCGGCCAAATATTCAATTTCTCCAACAGATTTCAGTACCCGATTTCTCATTGCTGCAAGGCCTAAGCTTACCCAAATTATTCTTCTGGATTTCGAGTAAAGACTTGCAGATGATAACCTATCTGAGCATTCGTAGGATCCAATTTCTCGATGCGATAACATCTTTAAACTGAAACTGTACAGCTTCTTACTGACAGTCTTCTCGTGAGAAATCTCTTCCCACATTTCCTTCAATTCTGTTTTCTCAGATTTAGTGATGAAAGATGTCACATACCGAGCAACAGCAATAGAATTGTCTGCCACATACTGAATATCCATGTTAGCATTCCACATGGATAAAATCACTGGGTTGAAGTCATTTATAAATTTTGACTCTTCATTTCTTTTTAGGTTGTAGGTATTTTTGGGAGATTTTCTGGTTATAGTATGTCGCACAGCTGACATAAAACTGTTGACTCTTCCTTTTGAAAGAACAGGTCTAGGAAATCCAAATCGACACTTTGTGTAGAATTTATCTTTCGTCTTGTACTTCCGTCGACAGTATTTTCCACACCGATGACTTTGGAAATGTAAAACTTGCTCTTTTAACTTTTTCTCTTCTGTGCTTTTAGGTATAGCACATGTTGCATATTCTTCAATGAAAGATAACACTGCTTCATCAGTATCTGTTCCAAACTTTGGGGCATCCTTGATCCACAACAGCATATGAATATAAGAAGCACCTCTTGCCTGGTACTCTTTTCTCCAAAAGAAATCCACTACTTCTCCAAGAGGTGGATTTTTTTTATTGCAGATAAAGGACATCATAGCCTCAAATCTATGATTGAAATATCTGCAAACATTAACTGGATCCAAAGAGCACAATTCTCCAGCTGTCTTGTATTCAATGTTTTTAATGTTTGAATTTGCCTCTCTTAGAAAATCCAGTAAATCATCCCAAGCGTACTCGGCACAGCTTAGGGTAAGGAACCATGTTGGAGTTCCTAAATTTCGTAACATGCATTTTAATTCACCATGGCGTCGGTACCAATATTCATTTGTCCCACGCTGACAAGCCATCAGATTGATCAGTTGTGTTTCCAAATGATCATCTCGGTGCTGCACTTTCTCCATAAAATCCTTAGCAGACACATTTTGTAAATGTACTCCACTTTTTAAAATGTGATTTACTGCATAAGATAATGCAGACAAGTCGCTTTCAAATAAAAGATGGAACAAATAAGGAATACTTTGACGAAATCTTGGATCTTCTGCATATAGTCTTGTAGTCCGATACTCAGAAGCTGGAATCTGTTCTGGACGTTCATCGTATCGTCCTCCTTTTCCTGTAGGAAACAGCTGGGGAAAACATCGAGCTTCCAAGCTCTCCTCCCATACACTCACGGGAGTTCCTTTTGCTTTCTTCATCTGAAACAGATCAATAGTGTCTCCCATAACTTCTTTTGAATGAAGAGGATGTATGCTAAAATGTTCATAAATTTCTTCTTCCTTTGACTTGTCCACTTTTTCAATTTGACCAGTTGGTGTTTCTGTGTCTTCTTGTAAATCTTCTTCTTCTTCTTCTATATAAATTGATTCATACCATTTAATATTTTTTTTCAAATACAAATTTGCTCTTTGTACTTTTCGTACATCCACCAGCTCTTGCCAAATCTTCTTATTCTTTGTAGGTACACCATTAACCAGAATTACTAATGGTTCAGTTTCCAAAGTATCTGCATCAATAGTTTCCATATTTTTTTTCAAATCCAAGGGCAAATACACCACTCTTCCTTTTAAACCTCTCAGTAAATCAGAAGGAGGTAATTTACCAGTTTTGGGCTCCATACGTACTATGGTCTGGAACGGATGAACACATTGAATGAGTATAGACTCATATGTATTTAATTCAGAAAGTTCGGCAGGAATAGCATCCAATTCTAAATTATTATGTACAGCTCTGGTCGGCATTCTATTTTCTTCTAACTTATTATAACAGTATTTACAAATACGCTGATCTTCACCCAATTCAAAACAATTTTCAAGAAATATATATGTTGCAAAATCCTTCCACTTATAATTATCTTCATTTTCACTTTTTTTATACAGATCAACACTCCTTGTTTGAATTTTATAATGACTTCTGCGGCAACAAATACAAGTAATATTTGGTGTTTCATTAGAGGTGATAGTAAATTTTGTCATTTCATCCTCAAAATTTTTAGTAATAATGAGTTCTACATTCTGTTCCTCATTTTCCTCATTTACTGTGTCCTTTTCTGCACTTTCTTGTTCTGGACCAAAGTAACAAAACTGAATCTCATCAGTAACCTTCACTACATCTGATACAGATCCACGGAACAGAGCATTATTCAACTCATTCAACTTTACTGCTGGACTTTTAGCAAAATACAATGTTCTCACAAACTTTCTCATTTCAGTATGATGAACAGCCAGCATCCTAAAATGGTGAAAAACACTTTGACACACTTTTCTAGATAGACAAGCCAGAGAATGTCCCTGCAAACCAGTATTTTCTCTCACTCTGCATGGATCTAGTGTTTGAAGCACCTTCATCTTCTGTTTTACACTCTTTTTACTATATTCTCTTAGAAAGTCACGTAATTTATCAATAGATTCCTGATGCACAGTACAAATACTACTACAGTTCCAAGTGTACACTGGGGCTTTTGGACGTCTCCCCATAGCCTCAGCAGCCATTACTTCTTCCTCATTTCTTGGGACCATTTTCTCTTTTTGCATCACACAACCATCCTTAACTTCATATGCTCTACCATTGGTGTCAACTGCATGCAACAAACTATTACTTTGAAGATAACTCTCTTCATTAAAAAATGGTTCAGTACTTGAACTGTGTTTCCATTCTCCCAAGAACACTTTACAAAAGTTACTTTTTTTCACTTCTCTTTTCCTTTTGCTTTGTGACTTCATTGCATTCACTAATTTTTCTAATCTACGCATCCTATTCAAAATTAGAATAAAAAGTTTTCTTTTTATTTCCAAAGCCTTACTACAATATTTTCTATAAAAAAATGTTTCTTAATAAATTTGGATTTTTTCTTATATTTTTTCACATCCTTTAGCAAATTTAACATCACTCTTCTCTGAAACATTTTTCGACGAATGTTTTTAAAATCTAATTTTCGTGTTAAATCTGTTTGACATACTTCTGATTGTACATTAGCTTTTTTTTTGCTGTTGACTGTGTTGTTGCTTTGTACATAAAACTCTCTTTGTTTTACGGTTATTTTTGCCATTTTTTTGTTTTTTGAAAATCTTTTTTAAGAATTCTCTGCTCTGCTTACCAGTAGACTTTTTCTTTTTGCCATCACCAGCTTCTCCTGCTATTTTTTTTCCCCAGTTTTGTCCAGATATACTTGTTGTTGCTTTTCTTTCCTTTTTCTTGTCCTTAAAGGCATTTTTTTTTTCACTGTTGCTCAGCAATTCCTGCAAGGAACTAAAAAAAAAATCCTTTTTGTAATTATAATTCATTAAAATATTTTTTTTTACTTTTCATTTATTTCAAATGTTTTTCCATTTGTCTCTCATTTGTGATTTACTAATTTGTGCACAGTACTAACCACCACAGTTGAAAAAAAACAAGCTGCCCCTTTCCTGCAAGTGCATTTTTTAACAGAACAACTGCAACACAAATTATATCTGTGGCCACAATTTCTGTGCACACACAGCCTCATGGTGTGCTTCTAAGCAGAAAACAGAATTTGATTTGCAAATTCAAAGCACATTTACTACTCTGGTAGATCAAGTGATAATTGCTGTTACAGCCTTACACATTTCACCTGGAAAATCACAGAGGCAGAAAAGAGCACATTTCCTAACAGCTACTTCATACCATAAGTATCTGCAACCTGGCTGAGTGTTTAGAGTAGAGCAAAGAAAAAGAGGCCTTGGTGACGTTGAATGTGTTTGCATTACACACAGACCTGAGTAGTACGCATGGGAGTGTTGGAGAAGCTGCTGCGTGTGTCCCAAGAGTGTGTTTCTGCAGACTATGTATTGTCAGCTGCAAGAGACATGAGCAAGGAGATTTCCAGAACTGCATGAAGACTACAGGGATGTACGTAACAGTGCATGTGTGCTAAGGGATAATTTGTGTAAACACAACAGGCTGCCCCTTTCCAGGGACTGCATTTCTTACTGAACAACATCTTCACAAATTAAATCTCTGCCCACAATTCCTGTGTGCACACAGACTCATGCCGTCTTTTTACGCACATAATACAGGCTGCCCCTTTCCTGGGACTGCATTTCTTACTGAACAACATCTTCACAAATTAAATCTCTGCCCACAATTCCTGTGCGCACACAGACTTATGCTATGTTTTTTGGAACAAAACAGTGTCCCTGAATAGTACCAAATTACTGTTACAGCCTGATACATTTCCCTTACCTTTTACAGAAGCAGAAAACAGCACATGTCCTAACAGCTCCTTAAGACCATGTCCATGTGTTACAGGGTGAGTAATTACACTAGATCAATTTAAATTAGGCCTTGGTGACGTTGAATGTGTTTGCATTACACAGTGCTATCTGAAACAGCACACAGAGCTGAGTACTACACATGAGAGTGTTGGAGAAGCTGCTGCGTGTGTGCCAAGAGTGTGTTTCTGAACACTGTGTATTGTCTGGTGCAAGACAGATGAGCAAAGAGACTTCCAGAACTGCATGAAGACTGCAGGGATGTATGTAACAGTGCATGTGTGCTAAGGGATAATTTGTGTAAACACAACAGGCTGCCCCTTTCCTGGGACTGCATTTCTTACTGAACAACATCTTCACAAATTAAATCTCTGCCCACAATTCCTGTGTGCACACAGACTCATGCCATCTTTTTACGCACATAACACAGGCTGCCCCTTTCCTGGGACTGCATTTCTTACTGAACAACATCTTCACAAATTAAATCTCTGCCCACAATTCCTGTGCGCACACAGACTCATGCTATGTTTTTTGGAACAAAACAGTGTCCCTGAATAGTACCAAATTACTGTTACAGCCTGATACATTTCCCTTATCATTTACAGAAGCAGAAAACAGCACATGTCCTAACAGCCCCTTAAGACCATGTCCATGTGTTACAGGGTGAGTAATTACACTAGATCAATTTAAATGAGGCCTTGGTGACGTTGAATGTGTTTGCATTACACAGTGCTATCTGAAACAGCACACAGAGCTGAGTACTACACATGAGAGTGTTGGAGAAGCTGCTGCGTGTGTGCCAAGAGTGTGTTTCTGAACACTGTGTATTGTCTGGTGCAAGACAGATGAGCAAAGAGACTTCCAGAACTGCATGAAGACTGCAGGGATGTATGTAACAGTGCATGTGTGCTAAGGGATAATTTGTGTAAACACAACAGGCTGCCCCTTTCCTGGGACTGCATTTCTTACTTAACAACATCTTCACAAATTAAATCTCTGCCCACAATTCCTGTGCGCACACACCCATGCTATCATTTTACGCACATAACACAGGCTTCCCCTTTCCTGGGACTGCATTTCTTACTGAACAACAACTTCATAAATTAAATCTCTGCCCACATTTCCTGTGTGCACACAGAGTCATGCCATCATTTTAGGCACATAACACAGGCTGTCCCTTTCCTGGAACTGCATTTCTTACTGAACAACATCTTCACAAATTAAATCTCTGCCCACAATTCCTGTGTGCACACAGACTCATGTCATCATTTTAAGCACATAACACAGGCTGCCCCTTTCCTAGGACTGCATTTCTTACTGAACAACAACTTCACAAATTAAATCTCAGACAACAATTCCTATATACACACAGACTCATGCTGTGTTGGTAGGCACAAAACACAGGCTGCCCCTTTCCTGAGTTATCAATTCTTACACAACTAATGCTTTTTTCAAATGTGCTGCCATTTTCCTCTCTTTTCTTTCAAAGTGATTTCCGCTAAATGCTAACCATCACAATTAAAAAGAAGCTGTCCTTTTCTTTCAACTGCAAGTCTTACTTTTCAACAGCAACACAAATAAAATCTCTGTCAACAATTCTTCTCTGCACACAGACTCATGGTTTGATGGTAGGCACAAAACAGTATTCCTCATTGTTACCAGTACACATTAACTTATGGTGAAAACATACTCCATAATATTTTACATATTCAAAACAGTTAAATATCTCGCAAAACAGAAAATATAAATCACAACTTTAAACAAATAATCATAATTATTTTTTTTATATCAAAATTAACCACAAACACCCCCTCTCAAACTCATAACTCACCTTTAAAATTAGTTAGTTGTGAAAGAAATGTGGCAGTCACACAGCAGTTTATCAGACCAGAATCTCTGAGCTGAACACCTCTCTCCTCTCAGCAGAACCAGTT
The DNA here is from genome assembly GCF_964204655.1 of Triturus cristatus. Taxonomy (NCBI): domain Eukaryota; kingdom Metazoa; phylum Chordata; class Amphibia; order Caudata; family Salamandridae; genus Triturus; species Triturus cristatus. The sequence continues at coordinate 683,802,666 of NC_140585.1, read as the reverse complement.
AATGGCACAGTTTCCCTCTCTTTTTTCACACATATACATGTTAATTTCAAATCTCAGTGCTTCCCACATTTTTTCAAATGAAATCACACATTTCTATTGGTTGAAAACTGAAACCCCTTTCCAAATGTACCCTTCCCCCAACTTGACTTCTGCCTGCTACCATAGCAACAGGTCATGGAACACAGGTGTGAGCAGAGAGGTCAGAAGTTCAGCAGACAATGTTTCATTTCCAAAGAGCAAGAGTGCTTGACTTTTCAAACCTAACAGCAAATCCAAACTAATGTTCTTTGTTCACACATTTTTCTGAACCAATACAATACATGCTTTTTAAAATCTAAACATACAGCCTAGATTTTAGTGTAGAATGGTTTGAAACAGCCAATGAGTTCTTTTTATAAAATAAAGTATGTGTGCCCCCATTTTTCAACTGTCTTTCATTTCTTTTTGCCTTTCTACTGAAAGACACCTCCTGAGTGCATCCAGATCTCCTTTGAAGATGTTCACAGTGTGGATTGTAGGTCACAGCTATGTCTTCTGGAGTGAAAAATTTGCAGAAAAAAGAGGTATGGTGAGAGGCCTTGCTTTGCCAAATGTAGACATCAAATGGATTGGTCAGAGAGGGTTAAAGTGGCACCAATGAATGCCTTTGGTGAAAACCTTTCTACATCTCCCACAGCCTAACCTTATTATTGTGCACTGTGGTGGAAATGACCTAGGCACTTTAACTGGGGTAGGTCTGGAAATGCTTATTAAGGACACCTTTGTGCAATTGATGTCACTTTTTCCACAAACTGCCTTCGTATATTCTAACATATGCCAAAGGCAAAAGTGGAACTGGTCCAACCAATTTTGTCCGCAGATTGACAAAGCAAGGAAGCACGTCAACAAATCTATTTCTGCTTTCCTCAGAGACTATGGTATGGGTTCTATATACCACAACAACTTGCGTTACAACATGCAAGACATTTAGAGGAGACGGTGTACACTTCACTGATGAAGGCAACAGAGTCTTCCTCTTGAACTTTAGACTCTGCATCGGTACTTACTTGTAGGTACCAAAAAACAAACAATAAACACAAGGGCTCTTTTTAGAGCCACCTTATATCTAAACACTTAAGTGCGATTTTTTATTATTTTTTTTTAAAAAGTTTTTTTTCGGGTGCGCGCTGGGTGCGCGCACTCGGCGATATTTTTTTTCAAAATATAAATCTTTTTTTTTGCCCTACAAGGTCCTACTGTGACCCCCTTACAATGCCTAGTGGGTCAATATCTCCCCACTCTGACCCCTTTTCAAGTTCTCCACCTTTGTTTCTCACCCCCTCTTTATGCGAGAGACAAAATGGCGGCCGCCGCTTCCTGATTTCCACCGATTCGAATGTTTACTGACATCTAACAACCAATCAGAAGTGCGCTCGCGCACCGCAAGGTGCGCGCACAGGTCTTGCTCAGTGCGCGCATGGTACGCGCATACAGATATATATATTGATTTAAATGCTAATTTCTCAGGAAATACTGAACAGATTTACACCAAACCTGCAAAAGGCACTTCATGGACCTTATGGCTACCTCTCTGCCAAATTTCACATAATTCTGTTCAGCCGTTCGGGCTGTAGCTGCGACTAAAGTCCCTATGGAAAAATGCATGGGGAAAACGCGTTTTGGGACCCCCCTTTTTTCTCGGCCCCCGCTTGACGAATCCCCCCGAAACTTTCAGGGTAGGAGCTGAGCGGAGCGCCCCATTAGTTTTGAAAATTTCGCGAGGATTCGTCAACCGGCGCCAAAGTTATTCAAAATAGAATTTTGAGATTTCCTATGGAAACACGGTCCTAACTATAACTACCTACTGGCGACCGCCAGTAGGTAATAGATATATATATCTATCTATATATATATATATATATATATATATATATATATATCAAAACAACTCGCAATATAACTCCCTTTGGGGAATCACGGGCGCAGACCTCTTGAAGTGCCAAACAATTTTATTTATTTATTTCCCCATCGATGTCAAGACGCGTTTCGGCCGTCCAAGCGGCCTTGATCACCTGACCACGTGCTTGGGCAAACCCATTTTTAAAGTGCAAGTGCTTGTAAATTTTCAATAAACATAGAAGACATACTTAGTGTCAGTAAATACAATGTAAATACATTACGCTAATCCAAAATCATTTTAGCAAATGCATAGACTGTGTTACATTGTAACTAGAGATTCAAAGCCCAAATGCCAATAGTTATACAGAAAAAATATATTTCGCATACATCTCTTTCCTAGGTGTCAATTGACAGTATGTCGTATGTCATATTATTTTTAAAGTGCTCACCATGTTATAATAAAAAACATCATGTAAATAAATTTCATACTCCCACAGTAGTCCAACTCTAAGTTCAAATAAATAATCTACTAAAGTGCATTAATGCGACAGTACTAAATGGACATAAAGTGACTGGTGCTACTTGGTGCAAAAAAGGCAATCATACTACAACAGTAGTCCAACTCTACGTTCAAAATACATAGTCTATTAAAGTGCATTAATGCGACAGTACTTGATGGACATAAAGTGACTGGTGCTACTGGTGCAAAAAAGGCAGTCATTGGTGGAGACAAATGGTAAATGATATGGGCAGTCCAAATATGGTGGTATACAAAAAGAGAATAATCCGATACCACAATCCAGGCAAGTTCAAGTCAAATTCATCAGAGATAAATAAGCAATGAAAGACAGAAAAATGATCAAATGTAAAAGACTTGTGACATATTTAAAATGATCAATAAAAAGACACTGGGTATATAAAAATTACTACCCTGCAGTATCCTTAAAACCAATCATTAAAAATAACAGTAAAAAGTCCCAGGATAAACTGTACCAGTATTGCTTTGTGATAAAAAGATGATTCTAACAGATAAAACTGGTTACCTATCAGATACAGTAAGTTAAAGAAAGGTATAGAGATCCTCCGTGGCATTCAGGCCCCCCGGCCATTTGGAATCAAACTCCAAAATATATTGAGTTTCCAGACGGCGGAGTATTGCCTCCCTGTTGCCACTTCTTTTCTTCAACGGTACTGATTCGATGGCAAAATACCTAAGGCATTTGGGGTTACTGTTATGTACCTTTTCAAAGTGCCTGGCTACGGGGTAATTCTGATCCTTGTTATTGATGGCTCTAATGTGCTGCAGAATACGTTTGTGCACTGCCAACTTGGTACTGCCTATATACTTCAAAGAGCAGTCACATTCCAGGACATATACACAATAGTCCATTTTGCACGTGAGGTGTTGCTTAATTTCCCTTTCCGTGTCTGGGAATACCGTGCAATAAGTCTTGGTGTTTGTACCAAACTGGCAGGCCTTGCAGGTCAAGCATTTAAAAAAAACATTTCTTGTAGGTAACCATTTTAAAAGTATCTTGACTATTATCAGTTAGCATATTGCCCATGCTTTTGGCTTTGCGAAAAGTAATAGAGGGATTAGGGGGCATGAGGCGCCCTATCACTGGGTCTTCCCGTATAAAATGCCAATGTTTTCTCATAATATTCCTCAATTCTTTTTCCTGTTTTGAATATGTAAGGATAAGGCGTACCGGCTCATTGTTAGTGTTTGGGGCCTCTTTATTTCTGTATTCCAAAATTTCCTCTCTCGGTTTTAGCTGGGACTTTTTCATGGCAGCCTCCACTACTGCATAACTGTACCCTCTAGCTAGGAACCTTGTCATGCATTCTTTTTGCTTTGTTTCCATATCCTCAGGATTGCTACATATACGCCGGATACGGAGTATCTCCCCATAGGGTATACTTCTAATTAGATGCGGGGGATGCGAACTAGTAGCATGGAGTAGTGTGTTGCCTGCCGTAGGTTTCCTAAAAAGTGTAGTAGTATATATATATATATTATCTACTGGCGGTCGCCAGTAGATAGTTATAGTTAGGACCGAGTTTCCATAGGAAATCTGAAAATTCTATTTTGAATAACTTTGGCGCCGGTTGACGAATCCTCGCGAAATTTTCAAAACTAATGGGGCACTCCATCCAGCTCCTACCCTGAAAGTCTCGGGGTGATTCGTCAAGCGGGGGCCGAGAAAAAAGGGGGGTCCCAAAATGCATTTTCCCCATGCATTTTTCCATAGGACTTTTAGCCGAAGGTACAGCCCGAACGGCTTGACAGAATTACTTGAAATTTGGCAGAGAGGTAGTCCTCAGGTCAGGGAAGTGCCTTTTGCAGGTCTGGTGTCAATCTGTTCAGTAGTTCCTGAGAAAATAGCATTTAAAAGCATGTAAATATCTATAAGCGCGCACTGTGCGCGCACCATGCGAGCACCCTAACGTGCGCGAGCGTAATTCTGATTGGTGGTTACATGTTAGTCAACGTTCGAATCAGTCGAAATCAGGAAGTGTCGGCCGCCATTTTGTTTGTTTTCAGTGCGAGAGTGAAAAAGGAAGGTGGCGAACGTGAAAAGGGGGAAGGGTAGAGAGTTCCTGACCCCCTAGCCTTTGTCAGGGGGTCCCTGAAGGACCCCGAAGGCAGAAAAAAAAAAAAATTGTTTTAAAAAAATCGCGGGGGTGCGCGTGCATGGTGAAAACCCCCCCCCAAAAAAATATATATATATATATAAAAAAATAATAATACATAAATAAATTAGCATTTAAAAAAACCTACAAATTCACTGAAAAAGCCATAGGTTTCACACACGTTATAGTTAGGAATTAGCATTTAAAAAACCTTGCAAATTCACTGAAAAAACCATAGGTTTCACACATGTTATAGTTAGCTGGACATTTCACTCATAAAAAACCATTGAAATTCCCCCGTTATAGTTAGTTCAGCTAACTATAACTCGCGCGACCGCAATCCACTGCTGATGACGTCACATATTACATCACTCATGACATGGTCAGTGACATCACTCATGACATCACTGATGACATCTCAAATGACATCACTGATGACATCACTAATGACATCATCCACTGAATATGTGTCTTTCTGAAAAATAAATATTTTTTATATATGTATATCTAAAGGTTAATGGAAGAATAAATGGGTAAATAAGTGTCTAAATGGATGTTTTTTTTGTACAATTAATTGTATAACTGACTTATTAAAAGTATCTTAGTGAATATAGTGATGTAATATGTGACTTCATCAGCAGTGGATTGCGGTCGCGCGAGTTATAGTTAGCTGAACTAACTATAACGGGGGAATTTCAATGGTTTTTTACAAGTGAAATGTCCAGCTAACTATAACATGTGTGAAACCTATGGTTTTTTCAGTGAATATATATATATATATATATATATATATATATATATATATATATATATACATATATATATTACCTACTGGCAGTCGCCAGTAGGTAGTTATAGTTAGGACCTATTTTCCATAGGAAATCCGCAACATTCTATTTGGAATAACGTTGGTGCCAAATGATGAATCTTCACGAAATTTTCCAAACTATTGGCCAGCTCCGGTCCGCTCCTATCCCGAAAATTTCACGGTGATTCGTCAAGAGGGGGCCGAGAAAAAAGGGGGGTCCCAAAACGCATTTTCCCCATGCATTTTCCCATAGGACCTGTTGACGCAGATACAGCCCGAACTGCTGAACGGAATTACACCAAATTTGGCAAATAGGTAGTCCTCAGTTCAGACTCGTGCCTTTTGCAATGGTGTAAATCCGTTCAGGAGTTCCTGAGAAGATCAAAATCAAAATCACATATATCTGGGCGGAGCCTAACCACACATCTCATCGTGAGATCTGATTGGCTGTCAGTACTTCATCCAAGAAGTGTTGGCAGCCATCTTGGGACCAATATATATGATAGCACCTCATTAAAAAGCATTGCAGTTAATAGAAGGTTTTAATACTTTAGTTACATTATAAATCATTTGTTGATGGTACCATACTCATTTTAGGAATTGTGGTGTGTTCTAAGGTGATTTTACCATGTGAAAAAGCCTCCTGCTGTGATATCATGAATCATTTTTGAGAGAAAACAATTTTCTCATGATTTTCCCACAGAGGTTTGGAAGGTGATCTATAAGCTAAACTGAGAGCATATTTTCTGTAAATTCACATTATCTTTCTCAGTCATGTGAGAATGAAGTCTGACATTCTCAGTAAAACATGTACATCCAACAAGGGCAGAGACTGTCAGCTGATTCCTTTGTGTTCTACTGCAGCTTCCCAGAGTGTTCCAAAGAACAACTAGAGCGCTAACAGTCCTACTTATGACAAACATATGGCACACCTGAAGCCATCTTGATTGGAATAAAGTGGTAACTCTTAAAACATTTAATTTAAAAAGGAACAAAATGAGGGGGTTCATTTTGCCATAGAAAGTATGGTTAGTGCTGCAGAAATAAAAATTAGGGCACATTTTGAGTGCCTTCTCAAATCCTCTTCTATTTCATAAAAAAATTCTGACATGCAGACTGAAACATGCACTTTCAATACCAGCAGCAGACTTCCCTGGTGAGCAGTAGCTTTACTACAGTGATCTAATAAGCAACTAGTGTGCTAACATTCTGAATTGTTGGCAAATGTGTGACACATCTGAATGCCTTTTTGATGGAATCAAAGTGAAAAACTGAAAGTATTTCCTACTGAGGAGACTGTAGTAAATGAGGAAATTAGGAAACTTCATAACAAATAAGTCTCCCAAAATGGCCACCAGATACAAAAGAGCCCAAATATCACCCAGATGTAGCCCAAGTATAGCCCAATGACAGAAGTGTGCAAAACACTTATTTTTTGTGTATTTTCAGTTTTATATAGTGCAGACTTGTCAGGTATTGGAGTGCTTTACATGAGCATTGGTTACATCACACAAGATCAAATTTGTTTTGGTTGTAGACATGGGGAGATTAAGTGATTTTGACCCGAATCACAGAATGTTGAGCTGAAGCAGAAACTCATGCACATGGACAACAGAGAACAGAGGGGAAAGAGGCAATGGTAGCTAGCTGACCATAATGGACAGACAGGAGAGAAAGCTGCAGCATAACAGACCATAAAGGGCAGGAGGGACGGATCAGGGGCATTACAATGGAACAGAAAAGCCAGGAGGGAGGGAATAGGGGTCTGCACATGGAAACAGAAGGCTGGGGGCAAGGGGGCAGGGCAGGAGCAGCAAGATGACCATGGAGGTCAGGCAGGATGGGCACTAGAAACAAGACACACCATGGAGAGCAGCAGTGAGACTATGATGTCATACACACAGACCATGGAGGGAAGGTGGGAGGGGGTCAGGGGCAGCTGGCTGACCACACAGGGAAGGTGGGAGGGATCATGGCAGCACAGAAGACCATGCATGGCAAGCGGGAGGGTTAGTGGCAGCACAATGGCTATGATGGACAAGAAGGAGGGTGCAGGGGCATGCACAAAGGACCATGAAGGATAGAAGGTAGGGTCAGGACCTGGGTACAGGCAAGAGAGTTCAGGGGAAGGGGCCTCACAACAGATCACGTGGGGCAGGCAGCAGGAGCAAATGCAGCACAACAGACCAGGGAGGGCAGAAGGGTGTGGCAGTAAAATGGACCATGGAGGGCAGGAGGAAGGGGATAGGGGCATGGCATGTAGACAGGCAGGGTAGAGGTGGCAGGGACAGGTTACAGTCATCTGACAATTCTAGGCAGGTGGGAGGGGAGTGGCAGCTCAACAGAACACTCAGAGTAGATAGGAGTGGCAGGCCCATGGAACATGGTGGGCAAAAAGGATGGAGCAGGGGCATGCACAAAGACATCGGAGGGCAGGGGGAAGGAGAATAGGGGCAGCAAGCTAAGCACAGAGGCTAAGCAGGAGGTCAATGATGGGCCATAGAATTGGGCAATGGAGTGCAGGAGGAGTGGACTGGTACATCATGCTAAATGGAGGGCAGTGGCAGCACATCAGACCATGCATGGCAGGACGGAGGAGGCTAGTCCATGGATTCAGACAACAGAGGATAGGGAGGAGGTGGATGGGGCAGCAAGCTAACTGTTCAGAGAAGGTGGGTATTAGGAACTTTATTGTTTTTAAAATGTGTGTCTGTGCGAACTACTTAAAATATGAACAAGTATGCAGCATAATCTCACTTTCATTCAGGAAGAAGAGGACGTTTGTGACTGTGACTCCGGGCTCACTTGGCAGAAACACCCCCTGACCCTCCACCGCCTTCGCAAAATGTAATGCCCGTGAAAAGGGTAGGTAGACGCAGTGTTATATAGAACATAGTCCTGAGAGCATGATTGAAAATGAAAACTTTATATAGTATATGGTATAAACTATGCACCAAAAAGTGTGATATAAGATGAACCGGGGCGTGAAATATAATATGCAATACATTGTGCGCAATGACAGATTAATTGGAGAGCGCGAGATAGCACAGGCACTAGCGCGTGCTATGCGATATGCGCCTTGGAGTGTAATATGCACAGGGCTTTGTTGTGTAACCTAACTAGTCTCTAAAGTTGTAATATAAAATATGTGCTGCGGAGTGTAACGTTGCATATGCACTATGACAAAGATATGGATCCCAGATTGTAACATGTATGGCATAGCGCTGTGCGTTATAACATAGGCATCAAGGAAGGCACGTTAGATGGGGCAATATAACCCGTGTGAAGGCAAATGTGGCATGACATATCCACGGGGTTGTGTTACAGTGCACATAGGCTAGAGAGTGTCATAGCATATGCACCAGCTGGTGGAATACAACACAGAGGTGTGTGGCACTAGGCGGGCACTGGTGGATGTAACACAGCATTGGGCTCAGCCAGCAGCACGCTGTGACTCTCAAGTGAGGTTTGTCTCCTTTCCAGAGAGTAAAATAACACAGTGAGGAAGGGAGGGGACGGGGCCTGAGGTGACGTGTGCAAACACGCCCTGTGGCGCATTGTAAGAGGTAGTTTTAATCCCTTGCCCTATTATATACTAGGGGCTTACAGAGGAGGTCATGCTAATCACAGGCGGACCCCAACGCATAGTGTTCCCTAGTGTATGTAGGTGTTTTCACTGTATTCTGAGTGTCTTTTAACATAGCACTGGCTCTAGGACTGGTTAGTCAGACTCAGTTACCACCAGTATCCATCTGAAAAAGTTGAGGGTACAGGATGAATTTGCAACAAGGCTTCTTTCTGCTCTTCTGTTTGTTCTTTCTGCACGTTATCCTTCTTCCTGCACTTTTCTTCGTATTTGAGGACTTCTGTTGCTTCTTTCTGCATTTCTTTTTTTTCTTTCTGTGCGTTTTTTCTTCTTTTTTCACATGTCCTCTCTCTGTAGGCATAGTTAGAAATTAGCATTTAAAAACCCTTTGAAATTCACTGAAAAAAACATAGGTTTCAGGCACGTTATAGTAAGGAATTAGCATTTAAAAAACCTTAGAAATTCACTGAAAAAAACATAGGTTTCAGGGGCGTTATAGTTAGCTGGACTTTTCACTCATACAAAACCATTGATATTCCCCCGTTATAGTTAGTTCAGCTAACTATAACTTGCGCGCCCGCAATGACGTCACATATTACATCACTCATGACATGGTCAGTGACATCACTCATGACATCACTGATGACATCTCAAATGACATCACTCATGACATCACTGATGACATCATCCTTGTGATAGAGTGGCAGACCTCCTCTCCCCCTAATATAACCTTTGATACACACATTCAAAAATAGAAACTAAAATTTTCAAAACAATGGACATCACTGATGACATATGTGTCTTTATTAAAAATAAATATTTGTAATATATGTATAGCTAAAGATTAATGGAAGAAGACATGGGTAAATAAGTGTGTAAATACAGTGATGTAATATCTGATGTCATCAGCAGAGGATTGCGGTCGCGTGAGTTATAGTTGCCTGCACTAACTATAACGGGGGAATTTCATTGTTTTTTTATGAGTGAAATGTCCAGCTAACTATAACATGTGTGAAACCTATGGTTTTTAAGTGAATTTGCAAGGTTTTTTAAATGCTAATTCGTAACTATAACGTGTGTGAAACCTATGGTTTTTTCAGTGAATATATATATATATATAAATATGTATGCACTGAGGAATGTCAAGTACCCGTCACAAAATGCCAAGCTTCCGCAGGAGCCGATGACTATTCCTCAATTCCCCTACTCAGTTACCCAAGTCACGCAACATGTATAATATATACGTAACCCTAGGCAACCTGAGAGGGGGAAAGGGGAGTTGGAAAGAGAAGAGATACGTCACGTCTTCTTTCACCAGACAGGTCTGCTTCTATTCAGTATGTTCTTCCTGCAAGACAGATCTACATTAATTTTTTTACATTGTATTCTTTCTTTCCCTTCTTTTCTAGTCTTACACTAACCCCAGAATGCTTACCTGTCTTAGTTAAGTGGCTGTCTATTCTCTTGTAGGTAGCTTCCTATTTGGACTCTGTTATTCCATGGTTCTGTTGATTAAGAATACTAAATTAATTCAGATGCTAAATTATGTAGTGTCTCAGAGCTCTCACTATATTTTCTACTGGAATATACACTGTGTTTACCTTGCTACCCTGTAGTTGAAACTAGTCTTTTTCTCTTTTATTTTTCAGGTGAAAGTCTCTTCCTTAGATGAAGCTTCCAGAAGTACTCGAGTGGAGAAAGAGGACTTCACCAGGTTGGTAAGTATCCTTTGTAGGTTCTGAACTACTTCCTCTACTGCTGGAACATCCCTCTCTTGTCGTCCCACAAAAGTGTTTGGATGTCTACCTGAGTTTAAATAAAAAAGAGTGTAACCCGTAGATGAATGCTCTGCATTATTATAAGCAAACTCGGCTGCCCAAATTATAACTGGCCACTCCCCTTCATGATCCATCAGGAAAATACGCAAATATTGCTCCAGCTCCTGATTAACTCTTTCCGTTTGACCGCCAGACTCGGGATGGAAACTGGAAGACAAACGAGAGTCAATATCCAATCTCTTTAAAAATGATCTCCAGAAATGAGAGATAAATTGGGGGCCCCGGTCAGAAATCACCACGCTAGGAATTCCATGTGTTTTAAATACATGTTGTGTGAACAAGGATGCTAGATAAGAAGCATTGGGAAGAGATTTTAAAGGGAGGAAATGACCCATTTTAGTGAAATGATCCACCACCACCCAGATGACTGAAAAACCCTGACTAGATGGTAATTCTACAATAAAATCTATGGAGACAGTGTGCCACGGATAAGGAGCCGGGGGAACTGGTAGAAGTAACCCTTGTGGAGCCATTCTAACTGATTATCCCTTTAAACACAGTTCACAAGAGGCAACATATTGTCCCACCTGAGTCTCCATGGACGGCCACCAAAATTCACGTTGAACCAATTCCAGAGTCTTCTTAACTCCCTTGTGTCCAGCCAGCAAATCATCATGAAAATGTTGGACTATCGTCATTTGTAGTTCTTCATTAGGAATAAAAAGTTTTCCCTTAAAATAAGGTCGACCATTTCTTATTTCTCGATCAGCATCTTCTTTGACCCAATCTGCAAGATTAAAGGAAACGAGAACTTGATTTAACTGTTCTTCAAATTCCGGAAACAAAACCACCCCAATTATCTTCTCCTTTGGAATTATCAGTTCTTTTTCCAATATTGGGACATCTTCTCCGGTATCTAAACGTGATAAAGCATCAGCCTTCCCATTGGCGGAACCAGGTTTGTAAGTTAGCACAAAATAATGACCAACGCAACTGCCTGGGAGTCAGAGTTCGAGGAGATTTTAAAAACTGAAGATTCATATGGTCAGTAAACACAGTAACTTCATGTCGAGCACCCAATAAATATTGCCTCCACTCCTGAAAGGCATCTTTGACTGCCAATAGCTCCTTATCGGCAATAGAGTAATTCAATTCAGCAGGGGTTAGCTTTCTGGACCGGTAAGCAACAGGATGAAGTTGACCGGTGGTCCTGTCCCTCTGAGATAAAATTCCACCCATTGCCAAATTGGAAGCATCAGCTTTAACAAAGAAAGGCTCCTCAGGGTTGGGATGCAAAAGCACTGGCGCTGTCGTAAAAACTTTCTTTAATCTACTGAAGGCTTCTTCTGTTTCAACAGTCCATTCAAACCTAACCCCTTTCTTGAGCAAACGGGTTAGAGGAGAAACCTTCTCAGAAAAATTGTCAATGAAACGTCTGTAAAAGTTGGCAAAACCAATGAAACTCTGCACTTGTTTCACATTACGAGGAGATGGCCATTCATTAATAGTCTTCACCTTGGCTTCATCCATGGAAACTCCGTCAAGGGAGAGTACGAAACCCAAAAATTCCACTTGACTAGCATTGAACACACATTTCTCCAATTTCATGAAAAGTTGGTGTTCCAAAAGAGTCTTCAAGATGATTCGCACATGTTGAATGTGCTCTCCCATGTTTTCAGAAAAAATTAGAATGTCATCTATGTAGACAACAGCAAAACGATCTAAATACTCTCTCAGAACATCATTTACAAAATGCTGGAAGGCCGCCGGAGCGTTGCATAAACCGAAGGGCATGACCTGATATTCAAAGAGCCCCAATCAAGTCCGAAAAGCGGTTTTCCACTCATCGCCTTCCGCCATTCGTACTAGATGGTAAGCCCCCTCAAGTCCAGCTTGGTATACACACGTGCTCCCTTGACCTGATCCAGCAATTCAGAAATTAATGGTAGCGGATTCCTATTCTTCCTTGTTACTGAATTTAAGGCTCGATAGTCGATGCACATTCTCAGATTTCCATCTTTCTTGGGAATAAAATAAAAGCGGAAAGAAACTGGTGACTGAGAAGGGCGAATAAATCCATTTTCAAGATACAATTCTAAATACTCCTTGAGATGTTGATTCTCTTTTTCTGAGAGAGCATAAATGCGACTGCATGGCAAAGATGCTCCCGGTTCCAACTCTATTCTGCAGTCGTATTCTCAATACGGAGGCAATTTGTTGGCTTCTCTTTCATTAAACACTGCTGCCAAATCCAAGTATTCTTCTGGAATCTCTTGTGTCTCCATAACACAAATCATTTTAGCTTGACTAGCCAAATACCGAGGCGATGAAGCTGCAGAAGATTCAGAACTCCAATTATGACAATGACCTTTACAATATTCAGAATCCATCTCTATAGTTCTCTTGGCCCAATCTATCATTGGATTATGTTCCGTAAGCCACGGAAGCCCCAGAATGAGCTGGAATTGGGGTGCATCAATGAGACTAAATCCCAAAATGCTCACATGATTTTCAGGCCCAGTTAATCTAATCACCTCCGTATCATGTACAATGGGGCCTGATGACAAATTGGTACCATCTACTGCACGAACTGCCTCCGGTCTTTCCTTTTTAACGAAGGCAATTCCCAACTTCTTTGCAAAGCCGATGTCACAGAAATTGCCCGTTGCTCCCGAGTCAATCATTACTGAGATATCTTTCAACCTGGTACCTCCAAATTCAATGGAGCTAGCAACAATTAAATGCGGTGTCGAAGATTGTAATGTATTTGCTACCAACTGCGGATCAGGAGTCGACTTTTCTTCAGCTCCCAGCAGGGCAACTCCTCTTACTGGTGGAGCCTGTCTTTTACTAATACATTGTTCTTAGGCTTCTTGGTGCATTCCTTTACAAAATGCCCGGAATCTCCACAGTACGTACATAACTTGCCCGATCGTCTTCTCTCTCTTTCCTCCTTCGATAAAGGCCCACGCATAGAACTGATCTGCATGGGTTCTTCTTCTGAAGGAACTTCCTTACCCTTAGAGCCTTCTAACTTAATCCAGTCAAAACGAGGAGGAAAATATTTGACATCCTTCCGACGCTCACTCTTTCTTTCGCATTGCCGTTGGTCAATTTGCAACACTAAATCAATGAGCTCAGATACATCAGTAGGACGCTTGGGAATTTGCACCAGACCATCCTTTATCTCATCCTTGAGACCACGATAAAAAATTGAAGCTCTCTTTGCTTCAGGCCAATTAGTCTCTACAATTAACTTATTAAATTGCGTCAAATATGCCACCAAATGTCTATTTCCTTGCTTCAATTCCAACAGCTCATTATCTGTGGCTTGAGAAACAGCTCTTCTATCGAATATCCGCAAAAAGTCTCTTTTAAACTCATCAAAATTATACAGAATTGGGTCATTGTTATTTACCAAAGGCATTGACCAGGCTGCTGCGTCTCCACTCAGGTAGGACAACATGAACGCCACCTTTGACTGATCTTCCTTAAAAATGATTGGTCTACAGAGAAAATGCAAAGAGCATAGCGTAAGGAAAATGTGCGCCTTATGAGGGTCCACACTAAATCTTTCTGGAGCTGCAAGGGTAATGGTGGGTTAAATGGCATGTATAACCTGTGTGGTGAGTTCTGCCGCTGAGGGAGCTGGTGCAAAAGACTGAGATTTGTCTTCTCTTGATCCAGAAGCGGAACCAATGGATAACTCTTCCACCCTTTGTCACAAAAACAGAGTTTTCTGACTGGACTTCCTAACTTCCTCTCTCAGTGATTTGTTCTCAATCATGGCCTCACTAAGTTGTGTCTGAATTCCATCTAACACTGTAGCTAGGGCCTTAACATCGAATCCCTCTGCAATCCTGCTCAGGCGGAAGTATTTTGAAAATGGCACTTCAATCTGTCAAGTACCCGTCACAAAATGCCAAGCTTCCGCAGGAGCCGATGACTATTCCTCAATTCCCCTACTCAGTTACCCAAGTCACGCAACATGTATAATATATACGTAACCCTAGGCAACCTGAGAGGGGGAAAGGGGAGTTGGAAAGAGAAGAGATACGCCACGTCTTCTTTCACCAGACAGGTCTGCTTCTATTCAGTATGTTCTTCCTGCAAGACAGATCTACATTAATATTTTTACATTGTATTCTTTCTTTCCCTTCTTTTCTAGTCTTACACTAACCCCAAAATGATTACCTGTCTTAGTTAAGTGGCTGTCTATTCTCTTGTAGGTAGCTTCCTATTTGGACTCTGTTATTCCATGTTGATTAAGAATACTAAATTAATTCAGATGCTAAATTATGTAGTGTCTCTGAGCTCTCACTATATGTTCTACTGGAATATACACTGTGTTTACCTTGCTATTCTGTAGTTGAACCTAGTCTTTTTCTCTTTTATTTTTCAGGTGAAAGTCTCTTCCTTAGATGAAGCTTCCAGAAGTATTCGAGTGGAGAAAGAGGACTTCACAAGGTTGGTAAGTATCCTTATACATATATATATATATATATATATATATATATATATATATATATATATATATATATATATATATATATATATATATATATATATATATATATATATATATATATATATATATATATATATATTACCTACTGGCGGTCGCCAGTAGGTAGTTATAGTTAGGACCCCTTTTCCATAGGAAATCCGCAACATTCTATTTTGAATAACTTTGGCGCCGGTCGATGAATCCTCGCGAATTTCTCAAAATAGGTGGGGCGCTACGCTCCGCTCCTACCCTGAAAGTCTCGGGGGGATTCGTCAAGCGGGGGCTGAGATAAAAGGGGGGTCCCAAAACGCGTTTTTCCCATGCATTTTTCCATAGGACCTTTAGACAGAGCTACAGCCCGAACGGCTGAACAGAATTACTAGAAATTTGGCAGAGAGGTAGTCCCTATGTCAAGGAAGTGCCTTTTGTAGGTTTGGTGTAAATCTGTTCAGTAGATTCTGAGAAAATAGCCTTTAAATCAATATATATATCTGAGCCCGCTTACGGTACGCTTACCGTACGCTTACCGTACGCGTACGGTGGCGTGCGCGAGCGCGATTCTGATTGGCTCTTAGATCTTAGTAAACATTCGAATCGGCCAAAACCAGGAAGCGGCGTCCGCCATTTTGTCTCTCGCACTGAGTGTTATTTATCAAACATGATGCCCAAAAACATGTTACGGGGCTGTTTTGACAACTCCCTCCCACATAGTCATGTTGAGGGAGTCCCCAAACATCCCCCAAGAGCAAAAACGGTTTTATTTTTTTTTCGGCAATTTCGCCGAGTACGCTTACCGTACGCTTACCGTAAGCGTACGGTAAAAAATAGAAATAAAAATAACACTATCCACACTTACCCCACCCCCTGTGCTTTTGTTGGCCGTAGGCCACCAAATGTACAGGGCTTATTACATCAGTAAAAAAACTATATTTTGGCAACATGAAATTATAAAATCGAAATAAAAAAAACACTATCCACATTGACCCCACCCCCCGTGCTTTTGGTGGCCGAAGGCCACCAAATGTACAGGGCTTATTAAAGTTGATAAAAACCGTGTACGGAACGCACTGCGTTAAGTGGGCGCGCACGCCTCGAATGGCGTAAAGTAACTTAGCATTTAAAAAACCGTACAAATTCACTGAAAAAACCATAGGTTTCACACACGTTATAGTTAGGAATTAGCATTTAAAAAACCTTGCAAATTCACTGAAAAAACCATAGGTTTCACACATGTTATAGTTAGCGGAAATTTTACTGATAAAAAACCAATGAAATTGCCCCGTTATAGTTAGTGCTGGCAACTATAACTCACGCGACTGCAATCTTCTGCTGATGACATATGTGTCTTTATAAAAAAAAATATTTGTAATATATGTATAGCTAAAAATGTATGGAAGAAGACATGGGCAAATAAGTGTCTAAATACAGTATTAGCATCAGCAGAGGATTGCGGTCGCGTGAGTTATAGTTGCCAGCACTAACTATAACGGGGCAATTTCATTGGTTTTTTATCAGTAAAATTTCCGCTAACTATAACATGTGTGAAACCTATGGTTTTTTCAGTGAATATATATATATATATATATATATATATATATATCCACATAATTACACCTACATGAAGATTCTTTGTGGAGATTGTCTTCAATAATTAATCTCTTGCTGTATTCTTGGGTAAGGGTTCACTCCCTAACATTGCTGAAAAACTATATCAGGGAAAACACAGTTCTTGCAATAGACTCAATTAGCCTGTTGAGCGCTGACAGGTAAGTCGTTTGAAAACTGAGAGCTACTCCTTCTCTTTACAAGTAGCCGCTTCTTGTGGAAAAACTATAGCCAGATACCTGACTCTGCAGCGACTCCCAAATGAAATACTTGAGGTCCCAATAAATACGAAGTAAATAGTCTTACCTTCCGCAGCCGCGGAAGCGGTAACTCTGGTATGCCTCAATACTCACAAAACTCTAAATTCACTGACTAGGAAAAATGCCGCTAGAAGACACGCAACCGTTTTCCTCAGAATTGCAGTTGAAGTGTGCAGTTTGCAGCGATTTCAATCGCGAGCACAGCTGCGCTGGGGAGGAGGGAAAAACACTAGACCGGCAACCTCTAATGTTATCACCGGCAGCCATCTTGAAGTTACGCGGTACATAGATCGGTCGTTTCATAAAGGAATGAGAAAGCCCACGGTGGAGTAAGTTTCTGCTTGATCCAAATCGGCGGATTTTATGTATTTTGCCACACACAGAAAGTGTCTGTTGATGAAGTGATGCCTTAGGCTGGCCAGCCCTGACAGAGGACATTTGACTCGTACAAAACCAGAGAAATTCCCCCGTTGTAGTTAGTTCAGCTAACTATAACTCGTGCCCCCGCAATGCACTGCTGATCACGTCACATATTACATCACTCATGACATGGTCAGTGACATCACTCATGACATCACTGATGACATCATCCAGTGACTGTGTGTTTCTGTAGAGTTTAAATATGTTTAATATATATAGGGAAAGGTGTATTGAAGAATGAGTGGGTGTATAAGTGTCTGAATGGATGATTTAGTAGGTGCGTGACTGACTCTATAAGTGAGTGATTAAACGTATCTTACTGAATGCATGGGTTAGTGACTAAACTGTGTGAATGTCTGTATCCGTCTGTCTGTTGGTGTGTAAGCAGCTGCATGGGTTTGTGAATAGCTACATGAGTGTCTATATGGGTTATTGATTGGTTGTCTGAGTATCTATATGGGTGCCTGAGTGTTTGTGTGGGTGGAGTGTGTGTGACTCTGTGCATAGATGTGTGAGTGGGTGATTCACTGTTTGCATGGTTTCAAGAGTGCATCTGTGATGGACTGTATGGGTGGGTGAGTGTGTGTATGGGTGTGTTAGTGAGTGAATGTATATCTCAGTGGAACATGTGTGAGTAACTACATATGTGAAAGGCAGTATACATGTGTGTTGGAGAATATAAATTGCTATAAGTGATAAGTGATAAGTGTGATTATGAGAGTGGCTGTATGGATGAGTGTGTGCTTGTATCAGTGATTGTATAAGAGCGTAAGAATGTGCTAGTATTTGTATGAGTAAGTGAGCCGGTGTGTGTATAACTGTATAGGTGAGTAAATGGCAGTGTGATTAAATATTTGCATGAATGACTAGGTGTGTGTGTACCTCTATGGATGAGTGGCAGTGTGTGAGTGTCTATTTAGGTGTATGAGTGCATTTGATAGTCCTGTACTGAGTGACCATAAGTATGAGTGACTGTATGGGTGAGTGAGTGGATGTGTGTGTAAACCTAAGAATCAGTGAGTGGGTATGTAGTTATTGGTGTTAGAGTGTCTATGGTTTTGAGAATGGCAGTCTGTAATTTAGAGTGGGTGTATCAAAGGTTATATTAGGGTGTGAGAAGATGCATCAAATTAGCACATGGATGATGTCATGAGTGATGTCATGAGTGATGTCATTTGAGATGTCATCAGTGATGTCACTGACCATGGCATGAGTGATGTAATATGTGACGTCATCAGCAGTGCATTGCGGGGGCTCAAGTTATAGTTAGCTGAACTAACTATAACAGGGGAATTTCTCTGGTTTTGTATGAATGAAATGTCCAAATAACTATAACTTTCCCTAAAACCTATGGTTTTTTCAGTGAGTTTCTAAGGTTTTTTAATTGCTAATTTCCAACTATAACGTGCCTGAAACCTATGGTTTTTTTCAGTGAATTTCAAAGGTTTTTTAAATGCTAGTGTCTAACTATGCCTACAGAGGTTGGCCATGTTAAGAAAGAAGAAAAAACGCACAGAAAGAAGCAAAAGAACTGCAGAAAGAAGCAACAGAAGTCCACAAAGAGGAAGAAAAGTGCAGGAAGGAGCAAGAAAGAGACCTTGTTGCAAAATCATCCTGTACCCACAACTTTTTCAGACGGGTACTGATGGTAACTGACTCTGACTAACCAGACCTAGTCAGACCAGAGCCAGTGCTATGCTAAAAGACACTTAGAATACAGTGAAAACCCCTACACGCACTAGGGATTACTATGCGTTGGAGTACCTCTGTGATTAGCATGACCTCCTCTGTAAGGCCCTAGTACATAATAGGGCAGGGGGATTAAAACTACCTCTAAGTCAGAGGTGCAGAAATATGCTACTTTAACTAGTAGTCATGTTTGCAGAGTGGTGGAGAAAGGGTGCTGGGCATCCAACCAACGCTCAGGAATTCCGCTGCGTAGGACTTACAGGAGGTACCAGGAAGGATTCTCGGCCCCCAAACTCCCTCAGGACTAAATTAGACTTCATCCCCCATCCTGTAGTCTGCCACGAGACACGTTTGCAGAGTGGTAGAGAAAGGGGGCCATGGCCTCCGAAGACGTCTTAGCAATCCAACTGTGTGGAACTTACTGAAGGTAACAAGAGGGGTAGTTGGCCCCCAAGGACATCCTTGATGGCTAACTTCCCAAACTAGTACCTCCAGTCAGTCCCACACAGCAGCTCTAGTAAATACTCGTACCAGGCCACGCCCACATTGCCCACCGCTCTACAAATGCACTCCCTGGTGCGCTCATTGATGGGGATTGAAGCCCCCTTCACTGCTGGGGGTCCTTTAGGGGTCAACTAGCCTACCTTTTACCTCCAGTAAGCTCCACGCAGTGGGATTGGTGAGAGGTAGACAAAGGCCATGCCCCCTTTCTCCACCACTCTGCAAACGCACCCCCTGGCATGTTGTAAGTTGGGGGATTAAAGTCCCCTTGAATCCTGAGGGTCCCTGGGGTCCAACTAGCCCACCAGGTACCTCCAGTAAGCGCCACAGAGCTGCATTGCAGAGGGGGGAAAAAATGGCATGGCCTGGACCACCTCTCTGCAACGCAGCATAGTGGCGCTTACTGGACGTACATGGTGAGCTAGTTGACCCCCAGGGACCCTCAGGATTGAAGAGGAATTAATTCCCCACCTTAAGAGGCACCACAGGGCGTGTTTGCACACATGTCACCTCAGGCCCCACCCCCTCCCTTCATCACTGTGCAAACGCGCCCCATGGCGCATTTTAAGTTGGGGGATTAAGTCCTCTTGAATCCTGAGGGTCCCTGGGGTCCAACTAGCCCACCAGGTACTTCTAGTAAGCACCACAGAGCTGTGTTGCAGAGAGGTGTAAAAAGGGGCGTGGCCTGGAACACCTCTCTGCAACGCAGCACAGTGGTGCTTACTGGAGGTACCTGGTGGGCTAGTTGGCCCACAGGGACCCTCAGGATTGAAGAGGAATTAATTCCCCAACCTAAAACGCACCACAGGGCGTGTTTGCACACATGTCACCTCATGCCTCACCCCTCCATTCACCACTGTGTAAACGCACCCCGTGGTGCGTTTTAACTTGGGGGATTAAGTCCCCTTGAATCCTGAGGGTTCCTGGGGTCCAACTAGCCCACTAGGTACCTCCGGTAAGTGCCGCAGAGCTGCACTGTAGAGAGGTGTAAAAAGGGGCTTGGCCTGGACCACCTCTCTGCAATGCAGCGCAGTGGCGCTTACTGGAAGCACCTGGTGGGCTAGTTGGCCCCCAGGGGGCCTCAGGATTGAAAGGGAATTAATTCCCCAACTTAAAAGGCACCACAGGGCTGTTTGCACACATGTCACCTCAGGGCCCGCCCCCTCCTTTCACCACTGTGCAAACACTCCCCGTGGTGCGTTTTAAGTTGGGGGATTAAGTCCCCTTGAATCCTGAGGGTCTCTGGGGTCCAACTAGCCCATCAGGTACCTCCAGCAAGAGCCACAGATCTGTGTTGCAGAGAGGTGTAAAAAGGGGCGTGGTCTGGACAACCTCTCTGCAACGCAGCATAGTAGCGCTTACTGGAGGTACCTGGTGGGCTAGTTGGCCCCCAGGGACCCTCAGGATTGAAGAGGAATTAATTCCCCAACTTTAAACGTGCCACAGGGCGTGTTTGCACACATGTCACCTCAGGCCCCGCCCCCTCCCTTCACCACGGTGCAAACGCCGTGGCGCGTTTTAAGTTGTGGGATTAAGTCCCCTTGAATCCTGAGGGTCCCTGTGGTCCAACTAGCCGACCAGGTACCTCCAGTAAGCGCCACAGAGCTGAGTTGCAGAGAGGTGTAAAAAGGGGCATGGCCTGGACCACCTCTCTGCAACGCAGGTCTGTGGCGCTTACTTGAGGTACCTGGTGGGCTAGTTGGCCACCAGGGGCCCTCAGGATTGAAGGGGAATTAATTACCCAACTTAAAACGCACCACAGGGGATGATTGCACACATGTCACCTCAGGCCCCGCCCCCTCCCTCCACCACTGTGCAAACGCACCCGTGGCGTGTTTTAAGTTGGGGGGATTAAGTCCCCTTGAATCCTGAGGGTCCCTGAGGCCCAACTAGCCCACCAGGTACCTCCAGTAAGCGCCACAGAGCTGAGTTGCAGAGAGGTGTAAAAAGGAACGTGGCCTGGACCACCAATCTGCAACACAGCCCTGTGGTGCTTACTGGAGGTACCTGGTGTGCTAGTTGGCCCCCAGGGACCCCGAGTATTGAAGGGTAATTAATTCCCCAACTTAAAACGCGCCTCAGGGCGCGTTTGCAGAGTGTTGCTGGGAGGGGGCTGGCCCTCGGCGATGCCGGTCTTTTTTTAAATTTTGTTTTTTTAAGAAGGGGAGCTGTGTTGCCCCCCTTCCTTTCCTATTTTATTTGCCCCCTGGGGACCCCATCCCCCAGGGCCTAACCCCTGATTTTTAATTTTTTTCAATAATGGAAGGGGGCCACGTAGCCCCCCTCCTGAGGCCATATTCGGCCCCAGTGACCCCATCCCATGGGGCATGGCGAGTGTTTATTTTATTTGTTAAATATTTGGAGGGGGACTGCGTGGCCGCCCTCCTCAGCCCATTTACCGCCCAGGGGACCCCATCCCCTGGGGCCAGCCTTTGCATGTTTTAAACAATATATATTATGGGGGAGGGGGGCCACGTGGCCCCCCTCCCGGGCCACTCCTTGCCCCGGGGACCCCATCCCCCGGAGCCTGGCCTCTTGATGGGGACCGTGGGAGGAGCCTTAATGCCCCCACAGTCCCAGCTGGCTCCCCGCCTCCTGCGGGAGCCATCATTGCTTGTCCACACGGGGTGTTGCTGATGCAATCTGGTTTGGATTTTGGAAGAGAGAGCAGGTTTCCTGCTCACTCTCCCAAAATCCAAACTACAGTTTGCTATGGTATGTCGGGAGCCACTAGGCTCCCGCCCTGCAATAGTAATCAGCACTGTCCTGGGGGTGGGCACCCCGGGACACTGCAGGAGCCAGCCCTGGGGGGTGGCGGTCCCCAGGGCCATCACAGGCTCAGGAGGGGGCCGCGCTGCCCACCTCCCATCTAATGCACAGCCCCGGGCAGGTGGTGGTCCCCGGGGTTTGTGGGGGGCTCGAGTCCCCCCACACAGGTTTTTTTGTGTGAAAACAAGCCCCAGGGGGTGGCGGTCCCAGGGGCTGCGGGGGTCCTCCACATTAAAAAAACAAGCCCCGAGGGGTGGCGGTCCCCAGGGCTGCGGGGGGGCCGTGTGCCCCGCAAATATTTAAGAAAAGCCCCAGGGGTGGTGGTCCCCAGGGCTGCAGGGGTCTCCCTGGACCCCGCAATGACATTTCTCCGTGCCCCCGGGACTTTTCCCACCCGGGTGCTAAATAATAACGAAGAGCGGGAGTCCTCCCTTCGTTTTTTTATTCTCACTGCGGGATTCGCGGATCCTCCGCGGATTTTGCCGTTTTTAAAAATAAAAAAAGTTTTTTTTGGCCTGGGGGTCCTTTTGGGACTCCCTGAGCAGGCCTAGGGGGTCAGGGTGTTTCTACCCTGCCCCCTTTTCTCGTTTTTCGTGTTTGTTTTTCTCTTTTCTTGTGGTTCGGTTCTACCGAGTCACAAGATGGCTGTCAACACTTCCTGGTTTGGAGTGTTGACAGCCAATTAGAATAAAGCTCGTGGTCAGGAGGGTCCGCGGATCCACCGCACCTCTAGATATCAAAACTTTTATTTTTTTATTTTCTCAGCAACTACTGAACGGATTTACACCATTTAACAAAATGGTCTCTTTCTGAACCAAGGGCTACCTTTTTGCCAAATTTGGTGTAATTCTATTCAGCAGTTCGAGCTGTAGCCGTGTCTAAAGTTTCCTATGGATATATATGTATATAGTTGCACACGAAACTCGGAACTTACTGCAAGGACGAGCCACACCAATCCGGGAAGTTCAATGTATATTTATTCGGGCACAACAACGCGTTTTGACCTCAACAGGTCTTGGTCACAAGTGAGTTTTCGTATTTGAAAAGTTTTTTGGGGCTTCTCACATGACGCAGATGACATGGAAAACAGACTTCATCGAAGCCACAAATCACTGTGAACCTTAATACATATACATAGTTGTGAAATACATAAGTGCAAAAAATAAATAAATGCAAAAATAATTTCAACAGTCCATTTGTTATGGGCACAAATGATGCCTCGCAAATTGCAGCTTACAAATACATCAATTGAGTATTTTGTTCACACTGGCTAAAATACCATGGCAGAGAAAAGCGTGACCAATCGGGTATAGTACCCTAAGTGGGTCAATGTTTGACATTTAATTGTTATTCATATATACGCTTGATTCTCACTTGACTTTGAGATGTTCGACATAATGCACGCATGCGTTACATTTTTATACATGTCAAACCTAGTGAGAATGATTCCTGTAACAGTAATACATGACATACATGGCTCCTAAGTACCCAATGTATATCATTGGTGTATAACCTTTTTTAAAGTACGATTGTAATGGTACGACATGATGTTCCTATTTTATATTCTAGATTAATTCAACTAGCAGTGCATTTCTCTCGGGTATAGTACCCTTAATTCAATGCGGTGGCCCCCTTCACTCTCTCACAGTATTTACGCATCTATACCTTTCAAGCTCAATATGATATAAATATTAAATATGTTTTAGGTGCTTTGTACAATGCTTCCCCTCTTTGAATGTTATCTGCTCTTTCGGCACCCACTTTGAGCATTTTGAGGGGATACCCTTTTGCTCTGAATCTACCCATCATTTCTTGCTTATTCTTCTCAGAATTGCCTGCAGAGCTGCAGTTCCTTTTCGCTCACAAGAATTCACTGAATGGAATGCTCCACCTGAAATTCGGGGGATGGCAACTGTTTGAGTGTAGTAAAGAGTTACCTGCTGTGCTCTTTCTAAACAGGTCAGTATGTAGTTTGTTGTCTTCAATGGTTAATCTGATATCCCAAAAATCTACTGTATATTGGTTATGTTGCATGGTAAATTTCAGATGTACAGTATTACAATTCAATTCTGTGACAAATTGCAATAGATCATCTTCATTGCCCTCCCACACAAAAAATACATCATCGATGTACCGTAGCCATATATTTACCCTGCCTGTCCAGTGTTCTAGTGTTTCACTCCAGAGCACCTGCTTCTCCCACCAGCCCACCAACAAGATGGCGTAGCTGGGCGTGAATCAGGTGCCCATAGAAGTCCCTTGTACCCTTGTACCTGTTTGTATTAAGCTCCATTAAACATTAAACATGTTGCTCCAGATGACCGAAACCTGTTTAACAGAGAATGTGTTTATGTTTAAAGGAGCATACCCCACACAAACTTAGCAGTCCACACTTAAAACAGAACTAAAGTAAACAAGTATAAGTCAATTTACATAACTGATAATCAATTAACTAATTAATTAGCAATTAATATTATTTGTTAATGAATTATTACTTAATTAACATCTCACCATATAACCTAGATACCTAGCAACCAGCAAACAATATACAACTAAAATACATTAATATTACATATGTGTTTAACTAATTATCAACTAAATAATTAATGTAAAAGAAACTAATGATAATTAATAATCAATTAAATTATGTAATATAAATTATTTATTAATTAATTATTACTTAATTAGCTTCTCACCGTATACCCCTCAAACCCAGCAGCCCACAACTAGTAAATAACTAAACATATATAATTATTATACAATTTACATAATTATGACACTATAAATTACTATAAGCAATTAAGTTAAAAATTATAAATCACTTAAAATAATTTATATTTAAAAATATTATTAACAATCATACAAACAATAACACATAACATTACATTATAAACTAAAACATATAAAGATAATTTAAAAAACAATATTTTTTACAACTATATTATTGAAAATGATATTAACAACAACCAATTCCCGACAACGATATTACTTACTATAAAAATGTGATATTCTTGACAACTAAGGGCCAGATGTACAATGCTTTTTAGTGTACGCAAACGGGTCTTAGACCTGTTTGCGCACTCTAAAAAGAATGGGCCCATGTACAAACAGTAAATTGCGACTCGCAAAATACTGTTTTGCGACTCACAATTAGGAAGGGGTGTTCTCTTCCTAATAGCGACCGCAAACCTCTGTCCCAATGTTTTGGGACCCCCTAATTGCAGTCGTAAAACACTTGCAAATTGCCACCTACTTCAAGTAGGTGGTAATGCATTTGCAAATGGGAAGGGGTCCCTAAGGGACCCCTTCCCTTTTGCAACTGCATGCAATAATATTTTATTAAGGACTGGCTGTGGTCCCAAGGACCACTGCATGCTCTTAAAAAATTAAACGGAAACATTTCATTTTTTTAAAAATGCATCTGGTTTTCCTTTAAGGAAAACGGGCTGCATTTTTTTTTGATAAAACTGCTTTATTTAAAAACAGTTCGAGACATGATGGTCTGCTGAGCCCAGCAGGCCACCATCCCTGGGAGGACCTGTCATTCCCGATGGGCTTGCAAATTGCGAGAGGCTCATTATTAGTCATAAGCCTTGCAATTTGCGACCCCATTGGGAATCAGAAACAGTGTTAAACACACTGTTGTACATGCCAAATTGCGAGTCGCAAATGAAACGCAATTTGCGAGGCACTCTTTGGCAGGTCGTACATCTGGCCCTAAATTTCTACATCACAATTATTGTAACACAATATTTATTTCCGATATTTCTGTATCCCGATATTTACAACTCAGTATTGTGTTCAAATATCCCGAGGAGTGAAGTATTTGAATAACAGACACACCTGAGCTGGACAAGCAAACACTCAGACCCCAACACCGGAGCAAGATCAAGAAGGGGCAAAAGCCAGATCAAGTGTAGACAACCCAGAGGACAACCAAAGACCTGGATCACACAAGGAAACCAATGGAATCAACCACCGAAGGAGACCTCACAAGAGTCACATAGCTTGAGTGGAAAGCATTAGCCCATGGGATGAATGACAAATAAGGAACCCAACGAGCAGGAGCACCAACATGGAGCACCAAAAGTCCACAATAATACGGGAAGCAGACCAGTGGCTGACCACAACACCTACCATGAAAGGCACAGAGAAAGAGCCACTGTAGAAGATTCGTTTCTGACCATTGAAAAGAATCACACCTGAATTCATTGACATTAAGCAGTTACCCAAACTTGAGATTAGAAGTACCAGTTCACAGGACTCATGTGCCAGAACCCAAGAAACACCCACAAAAATAGGCCAAGTACCAACACAGTCATACAAGGGGCAAAATGGTGACCATCAACACTCCTTGACCTATACATCAAATCAAACAAGCATTGGCAAAGTCAATAGGTCTCAGCTTTAAGCCCTGTTGCCTCTCTCAGTGCCTTTTGTTCATGCCCTATTATGCTGATCATGTGTACGGTAAAAGCTGAACAAAAGGACCTAAGAGGTGGCCGTGTTATTTTGTATGTGAACGCATGAGTGAGAACGTGTTTGTGCATGTGTCTTCACGCATATATGCCTCCAAAATTACATGAGTTTTTAATTTACTAATCTGAATTATCTCTGTGAATTTGCCAAGTATAAAAGAAGTAAGCATTAGAAAAACAGGACTTTTAGGCAGGCGTGCAAATGAGGAATGGGTGGAGCAGGAAGTAACCAGTGTAGGAGGGAGAATGCAACACTCAGCAAGTATAACACATAGAGCACAATCTAGAGTACAGAGCGAGAGAAGCACCTGAGGAAGAGAACTGTAAAACATGAGCTCCTGGGGTGCAGGTATTATGCTAATAGCAACATTTATTTTAAAACAAAATTCCTCTTAAATATTGGTTTTAACAGGACAGATAAAAGTGGAATGTACACTATATATTGAAGTGGATACCCACACAATTTACAGCTTTTGCTTCTTATACCTATTTTTATACCATTCTCATTGCTCCAAGCAAGATAGCGAGTTTGAGTTCCATTGGATCATCCTCACTACATGTGCTGCTCTGGTAACATTATTTACAGGCTATGCTGTGGCCACACACACACACCACTGAAGAGCCTCAGTAAATTTTCTATAAAAGAGGGAACTCTCAGCACTGTACTCGTGGTTTGACACAGGGCAGAAGAGGGCATTTTGAACTATAAAACTGCGTTGGAGTATTTAAAATGCTTAAATCGGTCGCTCCAACTCCAAACAGGATTTAAATTGGACCAAGTGCAGATGGAGTACGTGTTTACAGGCCTGCCACCACTGGGACATAAACACCTCTCCAGCAGCTCTGTCACTGCGAGGCCTTACAAACATAACAGATATCAGAGTCCAACAAAGACTGCAGATATTGCAGGGTCTCAGGCAGCCACTAAAATTTCCAAAACTACAAATTGAAAGTTGTTTCACAAATTAACAGCTATATACACAGTAAAATTCATTAAGTGACTCTCATGAGCGTTGTGCAACAATAACACTAGATATGGCAAGATAGCCGACAAAATGATTGCAGACGCGTGGACTGGGTTCAACCTTCAGGAAGATGCTAAATAGAAACAAAAGACAAGTGTGTGGAGATGGGGCAATAGGTGGGGGGAAGCCCATCCTTCAATGTCAGGGCTGTCTGGAAGCTCAGCAGGCAATGTGAGGGCAAAGGGCCGGTCTGTGTCTCACTGTATGGGGATGCTCACATGTACAGTATATTATCTAGCACCCTATCTAAATAGCTGTGCACATGTTTATCAGAAGGAACACATCCATCACTTTTAGAACTGTCAAATTAAAACATATTTTAATAAAACGCCTTTGTTTCGTTTGTGACGGAATTGCACAACAGAGCACTATTATTGTTAGTAGTGGAAATATGAATACTAATATTATTATTTTTAGTGTTATTATTATGTGTTAATTTAAGGTAGTGCCCCGTAAATATTTGCGGAATTATCGAATTACACTTTAGTGTACTATATGAAGAGAGTGTGTCCATTATATTTTTTGCACAGCAGATGTCAATAATTTGGGGTCTCGTCGTAGCTTTAAAATAATTCGTACTGGAGAAGAAGGAGCCCACTGTTTAAGAGCATGGCCGTGGTGTGTCTGTGGATATGGGGCTGTACGGTACTGCCAAAGTGCCAACATCCCAAAGGTCGATAGATGAACACAGACGTAACACCAAAACACTCACAGACCCAAGCAGGGACAACTACACAGGCACGCACCGATCTGGACACAACTATGCACCTGTGCCCCTAATTTAAGAGTTACAGAATGGACCCACAATCTAAAACACACAAGGTAATTGGCAAATACATGAACACATGCAGACATAGGCACACACACACACTTAGACCATGCCCACACACAGTCCTAGATATCTACAATACACACAAAAACCTTCATGCACATAGAACACTCAGGTGTGGAGTATTCACACCAGACACACACGAGACAATTATGTGCTGCACAGAACTTGCTTCTTCTGAAATATTTATGACATAAAATCTTTATTCTGGTGCTTAATGTTGGAAGGCGTTCTCCGGGGGGCTTTGGAATACGTTCCTGACCACCCGTTGACCCACCTCTCCCGGAGTTAGGCCGAGCAAGGGCGGGGAGGCCTTTCCTGGAAGGGTCTCGTACCTAGGATCGCACACACTGCGCTTGCACTCTCTGACAGAGGGACGCCACACAGTAGTTCTTCGTAAGGCAGTATACTTTATCGGAGACGTAAGGGATATTTATGATCCGAAATGCAGGTATGGAAACAGTGCCACAATCAGCGGCGATCTCGTGATGGGGGTTTGGGGGTAGCGGGACAGTCTTTGAGTCAGTGTCTCTGCAGAGTATCCTACGCACAGCTCTCAATCCTCGAGCTGGGGGGATGTTGCTTCTCTCGGCAATCTCTGCCGATTCCCTTGGAGGAGAGTGCCGCGAGTCACTCAGCAGGCACAGGTGGTTCGGAGTTCGGGGAGCCGCGACAGCGTCAGCAGGGCTCAGATGGTTCAGAGTTCGGGGAGCCGCGACAGCGTCAGCAGGGCTCAGATGGTTCAGAGTTCGGGGAGCCGCGACAGCTTCAGCAGGGCTCAGATGGTTCAGAGTTCGGGGAGCCGCGACAGCGTCAGCAGGGCTCAGATGGTTCAGAGTTTGGGGAGCCGCGACAGCATCAGCAGGGCTCAGATGGTTTCAGAGTTCGGGTAGCGTTCTTCGGTTCGGGGAGCGATCGAGCCGCGACCAGGTCACCAGGTCTTCTCTGCCTCCCGTCCCTTCAGCACCCCTTGTTATACTCCCCCTCCTCTTTGAAGTCCGGAGTCCTCGCCGAGAGGGGTCTTGGTGCATGGGGGCGGTGTGTCGGGACTTCCTGTCGCTCGGCCCTTTGTTCTGTTCAGGTGGGTCTGGGAGGGACTCCAGACACCCAGCAGGCGAGGCGCCCGCTCACCGGGGGCCTGGTGGCCGATCGAAACCTTCCTTGGGGAAGAGACCAGAGGTGTGACAGGGACGGCGCCTCCCGGTCTGGCTTGGGGGGGTTTCTCTCTCCCTCGGCCGGGCATGCATGTTGAGGTCTGGACGGCCATCGGGATGTTGGGCCATGGTGGCCGGAAGTCTGTGACATCGGGGATCGGTGCGGTTGCAGGGTGGCTTGCTGGTCAGGAGGGCCCACGCCACGAGGCCTGTCTCACACTTAATGTTTTAAGAAGAGATATCAGGAACTTAAATAGTCGAGACAGCACCCCGGCTGAGAGTAAACTTGGCAGCCCCACCAAAAGCTGCTTAATTAATGCAATAGATGGGCACAATATACTGTGAAACAGAACTAAAATATAAACTACCACTGCATGCATTAGTGTTATTGAACTGCAGCAAAAAAATTACAAGACACTTTAAAAGTAAATAAATGGTTTTAAAATTTTTGAAAGTCATGTAGGAGATATGTGCATTTGTGTCATTGAAAGGACATTAATCACCAACAACGGAGAGCGAGGGTGAGACAGGCAGTGGAAGAACAAGCACTCGCGGCGACGCTAATTACAAACAGATGGCCCCTGCGTGCCACTGCTCGCTCCCACAAGGTGGATGCCACCACAAGCACAAGTGCTTGAAAAGAGCAGACCGATTTCTAAAGGTCATCTCCTAGTGCAGCGCATGTGCGCTGCTCTAGGTTCGACCTAAAAAGGTGGGTTGAAGGATCAATGGATGAGGCAGAACTATGGCCGGTGTTGAGAACAATGGCCAGAATCCAGGGACAAATCTTGTATAAAACAAAGCTCCATGATTCACTGCTGATCTGGCCAGGCAACTATAGAGTTACAGTGACGGACCAAATCCACACTGGTAACACAGAGAGAAGACAAAAAGTGACCTCCCTAGCTAGGAAAGGTGGGTGAAAACAATTGATTAGCTCAGAGAAGGTGTCAAACCAAACCCACAACTATCACACCCAGCCACAGGGCACGTAGGCTGCAACCAGTAGTGGATTGTTGCCTACCCAACACCCGGGGTGGTGTCAGATAGATGTAATGCCTAACCCTACTAAAAGCATTTTTGACGTCATAAGGCCAGCCATGTGCCATGGTCACCAAGGAAGCTTGGGAGCAGAAAGAGAGCTGTTCCTGGGTCTTCGTGCATAAATCACCCCCAATTCTTCTGTTCTTTGACATCCATTAGAACAAAGGTGTTACAGAGGAACAGTGGCAACCACAGATAAGTAAGTGAGTGTGAGGATTGAGGCAAGTAATGTTATTGGGCAGTAGTTAACATAAGGAAGTCTGACTGGCAGATGGGAAAATTATTCAGAAAATTCCTGAGGAACATTATTGGCATAAGGGTACTCCACTGGACACATAAACTGCATTTGGTGACACATAGTGAAAAATCAAGGGCATGGAATTGCACATGAGGGTACCTGAGAAACCTCAACAGGAAGATGCTCTCAGTCCAGGTTATTAAGGACACCATCTCCAGACCTGAACGTTTCACTTATAAATCATTAATGTCAGATGTTAATATCTAATTAGTTCAATGGAAGCGAAACATGACTACAATATCCAGAATGCATTAGGCTATCACAACAAAAGTTCAGAATAAAAAACCACGTCCTTAATGACTGAGTGGGAGGTGGTCGCCCTATACCCTGATGTGTTAGAAAATGGTGTATTTGGGCAGTAGTCCAAAACCCTTAAACGTAAACAACAATCATAAAAGGTGCTCAGTGTAGGAGTTATACACAACAAAACAACCTATTAGGGGACAGTAAGAAATGAATGAATCCCTTGAAGGTTTGCAACACGTTCAAGTAAAAATATTTTTGATGCCCATCTGCTAGCAGACCAAGCTTCTCCATGAAATGCTAAAGACAGAGGGGATGTAAGTCTGGCTCAGTAGAGAGCGCTATATGTGTCTACGCGTTTTGGTAATTTTTTGTTAACCCTATGGTAATGCACCTCTAATACTCAATTATGACCCATCTGTATGACAATACCTTCCTCATATCCAAACCTGATTGTTGTCCGAGCAGTGCTATGATACAATGCACTTGAGCCTAGATTTATCAAGGGTTGCATGCAGCAGTGGCCCATCCCCCACCAAAGTGACGGGGCAGGCCAGAGGAGGGAGCTGGGGGGATGGGTGGGTTTGGGGGACAAAATTAAAAAACAAATAAATAAATAATACCTTATCGCCGCCTCCCAGACTGCACTGTGGCCAATCATGAAGCTGCATGAAAGCAGAGTCAGGATTGTCCTGAGCGCTAGAACTTTGTGCTCCCAGGCAGACTGGGAGCCTGTTCCATGCTTTCTCCAGCCCCAGCGACTCAGGGACTGAAGAAAGCTTCACTGTGCATGAGGGTGTGGCCGGCCTGAGATGGCTGGCCAAACCCTCATGCACAGTGAAGGGAGTGGCCACCACTCCCCTAACACAGTTTCATCCCCCTGGACCCTCTCCCAAGACACATGAGAGTCCTGGAGGTGAGTGCAGGGGGATTAAAATAAAACAATAATAAAAATGGATTAAAATCCGTTTTATTATCGTTTTATATGCAGGCGGTGTCAGGCGCCCTAATTGAGGTCCCGCTGCTGGTTGCACGGGCCATTTTGTTACGCTTCCAAATACCTCAGGCTGTCATAATTGTGACATGAATGGTATTTCATTAGCAGAGGAGGAGCACAGTAGAAGACATCAGATGTGTGAAAATACAATGCTGCATTGACCAAGTGCAAGGTTAAAGCTGTAACTGGCATGCTTAGCCCTTTCCTGCCTGTGGAGATCATGGTGACTCAATGAGAGCTTGATGAAAAAAGCAAATAAAAACCAGTTAAATATTGTTTGAATTTCTAACTTTAATTGATCCTGAAAAGAGCAAGTTAAAAGGCATTCAAAGGTTACTAAATGAGAGCAGATGAGTGTGCATTCAGATGAGACAGAAGGGTACTCTTGATAAGTTTCAGCAGCGACAGGAAGGAGGTGCATTCTCCAACTGACCAAACTAAGAAACAAAGCCAAATAAAGCTGAAGGGTGCAATGGAAACCTAGAAGGAGGCAGTGTGGGCACAGATAGATAGATCTATCAAGGCACAGTGGTGATTGCAGTATGGAAAATGACTGGTTCTACAATGTGCTTTGGTACAATTTTACTGAAAACAGACAATAGAAGCCTCTTGATGATCTCCAATCAGTAGTTAGGCCAGAGAGCAGCACCGGTACGGAGATGTTATACACAGTAGCTGATTCTCGTTGCATCTTTAAATTAAATGAGTTTTGCCTCCTCGTCCTTCTTGGCCTGTCTGCAGCATCTAACACTATCAATCACACTTTTCTTTATAAATTTCTGTAATAATAGATGGTGAACGTTGACACAGATCAGAAATGGTATAAACTCATCTTACCAACCATTCACAAGTGACAATGCTGCCAATCTATACAGTCTCTGACATCTTCTGTACGGAGTCCCAAAATGATCCATTCTCTTTTGCATTCTATTCAAACTGTACATGGAGTCCCTCAACTCGCTCCTGAGACAATCAAACATCTGTTTTGATCTCTGTGCTGACGAAACTTGATTATATTTTAATGTACCAGAGACCATTGCTAGGGTAGCAAAGACCAGAGATGACCTACAGTCATGAAAGACATCATCTTAAACTGATTCTACAGAAAATAAAGGCCCCTATGAACCCCCACCCTACCTAAGTGTGACACTCTTCTACTAATGTTGTAAGCAGGTTCTAACTATCAAAAAGGAGAACAGCGATTCTTGGCACTCAGGAACAGTTTAAGTTTAATTAAACAAAAACGGCTGGGAATTGCAGCCACATCTCCTACAGTTCTGTGCTGAAATTCAACTTGTATTAGTTACATCGCATGTTTTATACTGCAAAGCGGTTGCAATAAAGAGAAGCTCATCCCCTTGTGGGCAGGAAGTACTGCTAAAGTGGGCCAAACATTATGTGTTAGATGCTTGATCCCCACCTGATAGAAAGGTACATAAATACCAACTGGAGGTCACATTCTGAAGTGGTCCAGGTGGCCAGGTGTGTCATATGTGTGTAAAAGCACTAGGGGTAGACAGAGGGCAACTATGTTATGTTGATCTTATAATGGGTGACTCTGAAACTATAACAAGTATTTCATTGTGAATTTGGGTAGTGCAGGCAACAGTTGCTCTGAGGTGTGCTGGACTCCTAAAGGTGGGACCTTTTTATATATCAATCTGATGCTAACATTCCCCCCTGTAGCTGAGTTATCAACTACTGCCCTGGCTGTTTATGTCCATGTCTTGCTTGTGGGGTTCCTTGTTTCTGGTATGTGGTGTGCATGTTTCTTTTAGCTTTGGGTATCCTAGCCAGATGTAGATCCCCTATGTTTAGAGTAGCCTTTTTCATGCAGGCATTTATTAGTTGCAGAGTACAGCACTTCAAGAGCAAGATTTTAACCACTGGTGACAAGAACTTGCATAGGCCTGCGGTCCACCTTGGCAACCAGGTAAACCAACCAGTAAACCTTTCTATGTTTGGTGCCCCTCCTTCTTTAACCATGACCTGCTGTAGGTTGTGCAGTGCTTGGATGGCGATTGACAGCATACCATTGTCCAGGTCGTTAATGGGGATGAAGGTACAGCATGCTGTACCTTTCTTGGCGCATACACCCCCTTTCATTGTGGTCATTCAGTCCAACACATACTGACGCTGTGTCACCATGAGGCAGATGGTGCGCATTTCTTGATTGTTTGCATTGAGGCCGTCTTCAGTAGCGTTCATCATTTTCAGCAGTTCTTACCTGGTGATCTCAAGCCACCGGGTGTTGACCTTGGTTTGCACAGTGAAGAAGGGGATTGACCCTCCCACAAAAAATTTCAGAAATGTCCTTGAATCTGTCCCAGACAAAGTACTCGGCTGACCTTCTTTTGCGTATTTGTTGTAGTTTCCTGACTGCTATGGGTTTCTCCTTACCCTCTATCCATGTGTACCCTCCAACCTCTGCGTTCATGTGTCTTGGCATTGCATCAGTAGGGCATCATTCAACCTGCAACCATGGGACATGCCGTTACTTCTGTTCCCTAAATTTATGGCCCTGCATGAGAACTGAATGTTGGGGTTCCAGTTATTGTTCATAAATGCAGTCCCAGTTACACTAATGGCTAGCCTTTGTCCTCAGATTGCTACTTGTGTAGACTCTTTATTGTAATGGGTTGAGGGCTTGGTGAAATCCAAGAAGCCCTTGTGGGTGCTGGCTTTATGTTCCGTATTCCAATACTGTGTCTGGCCCTTTTTCTTGAGCTTGTATAGCTCGGACTGGAATCCATCCTGCTCTGTCTGGATGTGAAGAACTTCAGGTATGATGTCATACTTGGTTAGTTGACTGTGACCTCCTGTGGTGTTATAGTGTTGGACTGGAGTTTGGCTCTTATTCGGCATAGGTACAAGTGTTTGAGAAACACGGTTTTGCAGGGTGGTACCTCCTGAGACAGCTTTAGTCTACCTGTGCCTACTGCATGGGGTATCAATGAGTAAATGTAGCATGAGGTGGTAGATATTTGGCTCCCCACTGAGGTCATGTGCTGATAACAGGTGCTGTGCAGTAGTGCGCTGTATAATGCATGTGGGATGCTGATGTGTGCGGTGAAATTGTGTGTTGAATGTGTTAGATGCCGGGGCTCATAACGGACTATATTACCTAGGAACTTGGCTGAACCTTGACCTGTTTCTGTTTGGTGATACATCATTGAAAAAACATCAAAGCAGGTAGGGCAAAAGACAATACAAAGATGTATGTTTTCAGTTAGGGTGTCAAAGAATCAATGTAAAGTCCGGGGGAAACTCTATGGGTGATCCTATTCACATAGTGTTTGCAAAGTCCGGGAGAAGCTCTACGGGAGCCTCTGTCCCCAAAGTGTTCATAGTTCACATTGGAAAAGTCTGTGATAGGTCCAATCAAATGTCCGAGAGGTGTATCCATGACCCTTTCCCTTTGACCTTGCCAGCTGTAAGAGTTGAAAAGATTACTTTGAAAGGCCCTTCAAACTTGCTGTCTCTCGACCTTTGATGGAAGTTGCGGATTTGGACTCGGTCGCCAGTTTTCTGGATGATGTATGGTAAGTCAACAGAGGTGCGCACTGCCTTCCTTTAGGTAACCTGTTAAGTGAGGAAGCTGCAAGGTTTGGTCAATTCAAAGAGGTATATAAACATTTCTTTACCTAGGGCCTCAGAGCTGGGCAGCACAGGGCTTAGTTTGGTTCTGCTTGGAGGTATTGGTGTCTGAATTGAGTTACCAGTGACTAGATGATTTGTTGGGTCAAGTGGTGGTCTCTGCTTGGGGTGTTCCTTAGCGCAAACAGGACTAGCGGCGAGTAATGCAGTCATTTCTTACCCATGGTGGCGCACAGTTTGCTGAGCTTGTTTTTTCGCAGGCCATTGAAGCATTCCACTATACCATTGCTTTGGAGGTAAAAGACACACAGATGATGGATGAAATGCTATGGATATAAAACATTCACCCCCAGTCAAGAGATCTGGGTTAAATCCATTTGTATTTTGCTCACCATGCCACCCCGGTTTAGACCCAGCAATATGCAAATCAGTCCTGACCCTGTGCCTCGTGGGAAAAGTCCAGCCAGAACTGCCAAGCCAGGTCCTCCCTGGATGGAAACAAGCATCCTGGAACCGGTTTCAGCAAATCACCCCTCATCAGCCAGGCTAGCTTGAATCCAGTGGCACAGTGAGCCTGGGATGCATGTCTGGGCATACCCAGTGCACTTAGGGCAAGAAAGCAAAAGATGCACAGATGATGGATGGAATGCAGAGCAAATCAAACCTTACCCCCCCACCAGTCAAGAGATCTAGGTTAAATCCATGTTTCTTTTGCTCACCGTGAGACCCCAGTTTAGACCCAGCAATAAGCAAATCAGTCTTGACCCTGTGCCTCATAGGCACAGTCCAGCCCGAACTGCCAAGCCAGGTCCTCCTTAGACTGAAAACAAGCATCCTGGGACCTGTTTCGGGGCATCACCCCTCATCAGCCAGGCTAGCTTGAATTCAGTGGCACAGTGATCCAGGGACCCATGTCTGGTCATACCCAGCGCACTTAGGGCGAGAAAGCAAAAGATGCACAGCTGATGGATGGAATGCAGAGCAAATCATACATTCACCCCCAGTCAAGAGATCTGGGTTAAATTCATTGTTATTTTGCTCTCCGTGCCACCCCAGTTTAGACCCATCAATATGTAAATCAGCTTGACCCTGTGCCTCATAGGAAAAGTCCAGCCCGAACTGCCAAGGCAGGTCCTTCCTGGATGGAAACAAGTATCCTGGAACCGGTTTCGGAGAGTCACCCCTCATCAGCTAGGCTAGCTTGATTCCAGTGGCACAGTGCACCTGGGAACCATGTCTGGGCATACCAGGCACACTTAGGGCGAGAAAGCAAAAGATATACAGCTGATGGACAGAATGCAGAGCAAATCAAACATTCATCCCCAGTCAAGAGTTCTGGGTTAAATCCATTGTTCTTTTGCTCACTATGCCACCCCAGTTAAGACCCAGCAATATGCAAATCAGTCTTGACCCTGAGCCTTATGGGAACAGTCCGACCCGAAATGCAAAGCCAGGTCCTCCCTGGACAGAAACAAGCATCCTGGAACCAGTTTCGGGGCATCACCCCTCATCAGCCAGGCTAGCTTCAATTCAGTGGCACAGTGAACCTGGGAACCATGTTTGGGCATACCAGGCACACTTAGGGCAAGAAAGCAAAAGATACATAGCTGATGGATTGAATGCAGAGCAAATCAAACATTCATCCCCAGTCAAGATATCTGGGTTAAATCCATTGTTCTTTTGCTCACCATGCCACCCCAGTTTAGCCCCAGCAATATGTAAATCAGTCTTGACCCTGTGCCTCATGGGGACAGTCCAGCCAGAACTGCCAAACCAGGTCCTCCATGGACCAGAAAAAAGCATCCTGGGACTGGTTTAGGGGTATCACCCTCATCAACCAGCTAGTCTGAATCCAGTGGCGCAGTGAGCCCGGGACCCACATCTGGGCATACCCGGCGCACTTTGGGCGAGAAAGCAAAAGATACACAGCTGATGAACGGAATGCCGAGCAAGTCAAACATTCACCCCATTAAAGAGACCTGGGTTAAATCCATTGTTATTTTGCTCACCAAGCCACCCCAGTTTAGATCCAGCAATATGTAAATCAGTCTTGACCCTGTGCCTCATGGGGACAGTCCAACCCAAACTGCCAATGCAGGTCCTCCATGGACCAGAAACAAACATCCTGGGACCGGTTTAGGAGCATCACCCTCATCAACCAGCTAGCCTTAATCCAGTGGCACAGTGAGCCCGGGACTCACATCCGGGCATACCCGGCGCACTTTGGCTGAGAAAGCAAAAGATACACAGCTGATGGACGGAATACAGAGCAAATCAAACATTCACCCCAGTCAAGAGATCTGGGTTAAATCCATTGTTCTTTTGCTCAATATGCCGCCCCAGTTTAGACCCATCAATATGCAAATCAGTCTTGACCCTGTGGTGCCTCATAGGAAAAGTCCAGCCCGAACTGCCAAGCCCGGTCCTTCCTGGATGGAAACAAGCGTCCTGGAAACGGTGTCGGGAAATCACCCCTCATCAGCCAGGTTAGCTTGAATCCAGTGGCACAGTGTGCCCAGGACCCATGTCTGGGCATACCACGCGCACTTAAGGCGAGAAAGCAAAAGATACATACCTAATAGATGGAATGCAGAGCAAATCAAACGTTCATCCCCAGTGAAGAGATCTGGGATAAATCCATTGTTCTTTTGCTCACTATGCCACCCCAGTTAAGACCCAGCAATATGCAAATCAGTCTAGACCCTGAGCCTCATGGGAACAGTCTGACCCGAACTGCCAAGCCAGGTCCCCCCCGGACAGAAACAAGCATCCTGGGACCGGTTCGGGGCATCACCCTTCATCAGCCAGGCTAGCTTGAATCCAGTGGCACAGTGAGCCCGGGACCCACGTCTGGGCATACCCGGTGCACTTAGGGCGGGAAAGCAAAAGACACACAGATGATGGATGAAATGCAGAGCAAATCACACATTAACCATCAGTCAAGACATCTGGGTTAAATCCATTGTTCTTTTGCTCACCATGCCACCTCAGCTTAGACCCAGTAATATGCAAATCATTCTTGACCCTGTGCCTCATGGGAACAGTCTAGCCCGTACTACCAAACCAGGTCCTCCCTGGACCAGAAAATAGCATCCTGGGACCGGTTTAGGGGCATCACCCCTCATTAGCCAGGCTAGCTTGAATCTAGTGGCACAGTGAGCCCGGGACCCACGGCTGGGCAATGATCTGGAGGTGGCATGCTGAGACCAGCATGTGGGCTATGCCTATAAGGGTACAGATGCTTTTGAACATTTTGTTCATGAAATGTCACCCACTGTCTGATCGGATGACCTCTGATACCTCCCACCTTGGTATAACTTCTTGAACTAGAAAGGTAGCTGCGCCTTCAGAGTCACACTGTGTGCTGGGGCCCACTTCAATTAACCTAGAGAAGGAGCAGAACACCACGATTAGATATCAGTAATTGGCACATCTGTCAATTATGTCAATGAAATCTATGTTTAGTGCCTGTTATAGCCCAAAAAGTCTCAGGATAGATGAGGTTATGACTTTCAGTGTGGGTTTAGTTGAGTGCAACTGACATTCTGTAAACTCATTTAGGTACATGGAGATCATTTCTGCCACATGGGGAATAAACGAATCTAGCTGTAGGTTAGCGAGTATGCTCTCTTTAGGGATATGTACTGGTAGGTGGAGCTGGTTCAGGACTGTGTAGAATAGGCTGTGGGACATGATGTGTTTCCATGTAAAAGTGTCCCTGCAGATGATATTGTGAGGGTCTGTGTGCATCCCAAGATTCCCGGAGTTCTCGCTCATGTGGGAGAGCCACTGCCTGTATTTCCCTAAAGTACAAACTAGCCGTCTCAGTGTATGGTAATTCAGAATGTGGAGAGGAGTCCTCTGAAGGCTGATTCTCAGCCTCCTGTACTGGGGACTCATGGATTGCTCCTGTTATCTCGTAGGATGCCTCCTTTGGCGCCTAGTTGGTGGGAGCGTCCTCAGGATATAAAGTCCTGGCCTCCTGCATGTGTGGTGCACTTGACTACTGCTACTCATTTCAGCAGTGTAAATGCGTTGATGAGGAGTTCTAACAGATCTCTGTGCATTACTGGTGTGGCATCAGATTTGAGGAAGCCTCTTCTCTTCCATTTGCTAATACTGGAATGTACGGTAGTTGTAACATAGGGTGAGTTAGAATATACTGTGATGGTGTCACCTGTGCCTTGTGGGAGGTCCTCAACGAGTTCCACCAATTTGGTTGCTTGTGCAGAGAGGCGCATGAGTCATGTCAGCTGGGCTGTGATTTGCAGAGAATCTGACGATGCTTGATAATAGCCTGTGACCTCTGCTGCCTCTGTGTGCCTAACATCGGTATCTATGACAGAGGAGCCATTTACAAACATGACTTTGTTGTCGGGATTGGGTCTTCTTCTACCCTGAATGATTGGTCTGGTGCCTGCACAGGGCAGTCATGGACTTCCTGTCCTTCTTGTATTTCATGGGTACTGAAGGGGGCTGGGTTGGCGATATGGCACCACACTATGTTGAGTGCAGTTCTGTATAGCATAAGCTCATATCCTGAGACTCGCTGGGTGTTCAGGGTACCTTTCTATTTCTGTATGATTGTGAACACTGCATGTTCAATGTACAGTGTGA
The DNA here is from genome assembly GCF_964204655.1 of Triturus cristatus. Taxonomy (NCBI): domain Eukaryota; kingdom Metazoa; phylum Chordata; class Amphibia; order Caudata; family Salamandridae; genus Triturus; species Triturus cristatus. The sequence continues at coordinate 683,761,949 of NC_140585.1, read as the reverse complement.
GGGGTGCCCCGTGACAATGGAGGTGCTTTTGTGAAGCAAAATGCTGAAGAAGGCATTTTTAACATCTATGACTGAGAAGTACACAGCTTCAGTTGGGATGTTGGTCAGTATGATGGAGGGGTCTGGTATCACAGGGAACTGTGGAACCACTACATCCTTTAGGAGAAGTAGGTCCTCTACTAGGTGCCATGTTCCCCCCTTTGCCTTCTTCATGGGTTGTATGGGGGTATTACAGGGTTTATGCAGGTATCACAGGGTCACTGGATCTCTGTTGCTCGTAATACATTTTGGTCCTGCAGTCTACTGCAAGGTGTCCATCTTATGGCAGTAGAAGCATTCTCTAGTGTATTTCATTGGACCTCCCCTTCTTCTTTCCTTAAAACCTCCTCTTGCCCTTCGATCATTACTTTAGAATCCATGGACGTTCTGTGTGCCTGTTACCATGGGGATCGTGTCAATCTGCATGGCTGCAGCTACAACTGCTCCCCCTAATCTTTCTTTATTTTTGCTGTACCAGCTTTGCTGTGTCCCTCTGTACTTGGTCCTGCCTGCCTTTGTCTGTTTCTATTTTCTTCTTGCAATAATGTATCATGTGGGCCTGTACCTCTGGCCATCGTTTTGGGTCCAACTCAATTATGTTGTCTAGTCTGTTTTTTACTTCAGTGGGAAGTCCCTTTTTGAGGATATTGAAGAAAAAGGTGAGCTGATGGCCTGCATTAACACATGGCTGTCCTGTCTCCTGACCCCATCATTCCTTTATTCTGGTGAGGTAATTGTTTATCTCTTCATTAGGCTCAATAGTCTCTGCCATAAGTTCCCCCATGTCCAGACCACCGTGAAACATTTCTTTCAGGCCATGGTTACATGTGTGCTTTAGCTTGCAAGTGCAAACTCTGGGCAACGTTTACAAATGGTTGCCTTTCACTGGGGAAGGCTCCCTGCATGTGCTCCAGAGGAGTGCATATTTTTGTGGCTTGAGGGCCATAAGAGGTGTGTGGTTTTGACCCTGGTTGGTGGTTGTGTGGGCATTTAGTGGTGCCCTGATGGTCTGAATGGGAAGGACTCGAAGTGGGCAGGTCTGCAGGCATATTTTATGGGGAGCTAGCAGGTAAAACCTTGTGCGGAAAAAGTCTTCTCACTTTTCAGCCTGAGGCAATGCATTGGCATTCAAGAGCACTTTACATGCATACAATCATAAACTCCTCAGAGACAATAAAACCTTTTTTCGCTTTACATTAGTAATAACTGTGGGCAGAGGCTGATGACAGGACAGAAAGGCGAGGGATATGAGAGAGATAAAAAAGAGAGAGATAAAAAGGGAGAGTAGAATTCAGAGGTGCAAGAGTCAGTAACACAGACATAATGTAAGTCACTAAGAGCAAAGAAAACAGTTGCACATGCGCAAGGCAGAGCATGTATGTACAAAGTGGAAGATAATTTTCTAAAAGGGTGATGTGCACACGTTAGTAGGTGAGCACAAGGACATAGAGTGCGCGTATTAGCAGTACGAGTGAAGCAACCTTCAAGGAATCACATGCATACAAGAGAGTGTGCATCTTGGAAAACCCAGGGTGGGCGAACATGATGAAAATTAATTTAGGAAAATGAAGCCAATACGCTCACGTGAGCAGAGGGTGCATGTAGGACATGAATTCACATATGGATCAACCCACAGGGAATAGTGGGCACACAAGAAAATGCACATTTTGAGAGCAGCCCAAACAGTGTAACAACAATCAAATTATGATCACATAGTCAATTTTCACAAAAGAGCAGAGAGTGTGCTTACTGACCAGAATTATCATGTGCGTTTTAAGAGCAGCGCTAAAAGCGTAATAACAATCAAATTATGAACATATAGTCAATACGCACAAGAGAGCAGAGAGTGTGTGTATTGATCAGAATTCACATATGAAGCACCCCTAAAAGAATAGCACACACACTAGAGAATGCACATTTTGAGAGTGGGGTGAACAGTGAGACAACAATCGAATCATGAGCAAGTAGTCAATATGCACAAGAGAGCGGAGAGTGTGCATATTGACCAGAATTCACTGAGAGGGTGCAAGTCACTGCCAACTAGAGATGTTCATTTCTAATACGCACGCACAAGAAAATGCTTGTTTTGAGAGCGGGGTGAACATTGAGACAACAATCAAATCATGAATAAGTAGTCAATACACAGAAGAGAGCAGAGAGTGTGCATATTGACCAGAATTGATATGTGGAGCAACCCCCAAGAATAATGCGCACACAAGAAAATCCATGTTTTAAGCAATGGGTGAACAGTGTAACCGTATGTAGATTGTTTGTTATGTCAGCTGGGGTGCGCCCTTTAAGAGTGCATGCTGAGCTTGGTGATCAGCAGGCACATCAGAAAAGCAGTCTATAAATGTTGGGTGTGCTAACCAGGTGCGTGCATGGCAATGTAAACAGCTTATTAAGATAACACTTAAAAGCGAGCCACAACTGCAATGCGATACTGTTAAGCATGGTCCTCTTGACCACAGACAAAGATAATGCAAACAATGAGAATCCATTATGGCAGCACGGGCTCCTGTCCTTTTGACGGCAAATATGCAGACAATATCAATGCGTTCCTGCAGCGCAGGCTTTTCTCATTCAGACGATACTCATACCTCATTACTAAAACATATATGTACATAATTACCTTAACTCAAGGGCACAATTGTTGTACAGTCTCTCCTGTGCTCTTCTAGAGTTAGGCTATGTCTTCTAGGTACACTGTCCCTGGTCCGAATTGAAAACGGTTTACTCCTCTCAACACTCCTTTCAGATACAGGGGTAAACCCTCTTGCACTAAGCTTGCGGTTAATTAAAAAATATGAGTTTGAGGCTCATGCACCTCCAGGCCACTCTGTTCAGGAGTGCTAGGTGAATCTATTTTTATGCTTAAAGAGTATACCTCCAGGCCACTCTGATAGGGAATGCTAGGTGACTGGTTCATTTTTATTTTTTTTATAAACAAACTTTATTCATTTACATCTCATTAACCAGTCCCATATTAAGGATGAAACAGTGCCCATATAATGATGAAGTATTTAGTGTCATTTACATGAATGATTATACATTTCTTAGAAGCATCGTTTCGTCTAATGTCTCCTCTTCTTACATTGCTCCTGTGGTCATCCAGCTGATCAACAGTTCTAGGAGATTGGGGATCTATATCTCTCTCTGGGGGATCAATTCCATAAGCATCCGTGCTAGTCCTTACTCATATCTATTCCAACAGTCAATGGATTAAAAAAATACCACCTCCCCACCCTCCCCCCTCTAACTCTACCCACCCCCCTCCCACCGTCAGACATTTCGCTCTATCCTTCAACTCTCCATGTTGCGTATTATTCAAACGTGTAGGGCATCTGGCATCACAGTTCAAATAAGCAGACATCCGCATCAGGGGGAGCCACCATGTTGGGTGACTGGTTCATAATAAATAATAATAGAACAAAGTACCTCCAGGCCACTCATATGTTTGAGTGGTAGGTGAATCTATTTTTTGTGCTTACCGCTCCTGTTTGCCGAGCTATGCTGTTCGTATTAGTTAGGGAAGAAGCGCTAATCGCGGCGTCTTACCCTTTCCAGTGGCCGCCAGTACATGGATCCAGCCTGCAACAAGCCAGCAGGTTTGCAGTAAAGGGAGGTGCCTGTCACCTTTTTCTTCAGAAATGCATGGAGAGTGGGCTCAGGAGGCAGGATCCTCCTGTACCCAGGCTGCAGTCTGGGTATCTGCCATGATTAGCTCCTATTTGGCTCGCCAAATGTCGTAAGCAGGTTCTGACTATCAAAAAGGAGAACAGTGAGGCTTGCCAATCAGGAACAATTTAAGTTTAATTAAACAATAACGGCCAGGAATAGCACCCACATCTCTAACTGGTGTGTGCTGATATTCAAAGTGCGTTAGGTACATGGCATGCGTTTTACTGGACAGCGGGAGCAACAAAGATAAGCTTATCTCCCTTTGGGCAGGAAATACTGGTACAGTGGGCCATAAATTACATGTTAGATGATTAATCCCCATCTGATAGAAAGGGCCAATAATGCCAACTGGAGGTCACATTCTGAGGTGGTCCAGGTGGCTGGGTTTGTTGCGTGTGTGTGTAATCTAGGATGGCGCTTACTACTTGTCACTGTTTATGCTTTATCTGATGAAAGCAAATGGCCGGTTGCTTTGGTATTGTGTCCTTGGACCGAATGCAAGTCCTCTGCTGAGCCCTTGTTCATGTTTATGAGTGTGCACATCTGACTTGTTTCTTAGGCATTACATTCTTGGGCTGAATGTGATTTACTGCTGCAATCTCACAGGTGTGTCTGAGGATGTTCCATATCTAGTATTTCCATCACAAGGAAGTACTAGGGGTGGACAGAGGGCGCTGCGTTACGTTGATCTGATGAGGGTTGACTCTGAAACTGAAACAAGTGTTTTATTGTGAATTTGGATAGCACAGGCAAAAGTTGCTCTGGAGTGTGCTGAACTCCTAAAAGCGGGACCTTTTTATAAATCAATCCGCTGCTAACACTCCCTTCATGCTGTTAATATGCTCAAGTGCAATTCCACCACTGATGAAAAACTCTAGATTTTTTCGGTTTATCTGTGACTTTAAGCTGAACATGCACACTTACAGGAATGCTTAAGAGAGATGAGATCAATACACAATCAGGATTTTACAGGAACTTAACCACTCAAACCAGCAGATCTCTTCAAAACAGTATCCAATCACTAGTTCTTTCGAGGCTGTACTACCCAACTCCTTACCAACCAGCATTCCCAGAATCCACTTGGCTCCTTTAAAAGCTGCCCATAACACTACGGCTAGACGAACTTCAGATGAGTTTACATTGCATTAATTTTTATCACCCTAAATTGGCTTCTCATTAAATCCTGAGATTTTGCATACAGATGTAGCTAACTTTGTAGGTCAAAAATTGCTAAGGATGTTCTCGATCTCAGAGAAGCACAGACCTGCTCCACCTGGAAACTCACTTCTTTAAAGAGCACTAAAGCAAGTTTACTCAGGAAATGCTCCGAAAAGTTGAAACTCTATCCCTTTGGGTTTAAGGATAAATCCATAATTTGTCTATTTTAAGAACTGAAACCCATACTCTTTGAGCAACACTTCCAAAGCTTTCCAGATATCAGCAAAGGCCTCTTATACCTAGGAGGATGAAAGGCATTCTGAGCTTGGATTATTCAATCACTTTTAAAACGCTATCTTGTCGGTGGTCAATTTGCTCTCAATGCACTCCTGTCCTTGAACACCAACGTTATTGTTTATAACTCCACTCTGCGTAAGTGACTTACATCCATACACTTTACTCTACTTACAGTTCTATTTTGATTTTTACGCATGGATGTTACAGATAGGAATTGCGTGTGTAGGCAAAACATTTATTTGAATGGAAACCTAGGGTAAGCATTTTTCTGAGAACAATGTAGCAATATAAAATGTTTCTGTGCAGCAATGTAGTACTGTAAGTATGCATATATAGATACATAGGAATGCATTTAAAAAAAGAACGCAAGATGTACTATTTGTATTCTTGTTTTTAGGTTACGGAAAATATGAGGAACTCAAGACTGCGGTCCGACTCTTCATGCATCACCGAGACAAGACATTAATACAATGAATGTGCAATCATAGAACCGTGAACAAGACGCCACTTGCCTTTAAACCCCGCCAGCCCCCCAGCCCCCCCCCACCCCCCACCCCCCAAAACACGCATACTCGTACAAAGCATTTAATACAAAATATAGCCGCAGGACACTATTTCAGGAACAAGGTGCCAAGCAAACACCACCCAATTGGAGCGAGTGATATTTGAAGTACAGGTTCCTTCCAGTAGTGTCTTGTTTGCCAGGGCCTTGCTTTTAAAACACACACACACAGGACTGGAACATATTTCAGTTGAGAAGCAGGGACCTGTAGAGTGCAGTGCAGGCCCCGGCACTCCTGCTCAAGGGCAGCATTCCAGGAGTGGGTGACTCTCTGGTCAGTGTCAGTGAATGAACGTTTTCAGAGAAATGTCTGAGCAGGATTAGCATCTCTCTGGCCATATATGGCATTGCCTTCCTCTTCCCTTTGGCTCATGTTACTTTGTTACAGAATTTAGAAAGTTTGTAGAGAAATACAATCCCAACTCCACAGGTAAATTTCCTTGTCGAGGCTGTTGGGCTGTTGAACGGTTTCAGTTTTCGTAAATCCTAAAAGCCTTACTTTTTTAAATAAGAGCTTTTTGAATGTCTGATGGTGTATTCGGTTTCTCTCTCTGTCCTTACTGTCTCTCTCGAGTTTTTTTTATCTTTTGTCATCCATTGGCCAGCCTCGTTCATTCAGTCTGCCTTCATTTATAAAGTTCTGTCACAGTCGATCGACTTCCTGAACTGATTTTAATCAATAAAATAATTAATTAAACACTAACTTGCTTGAAGGTGCTCAGGAATTATGGCAATGTTAAGGACAGAAAGTAGTATGAAGTGGGTATCACAGAACAAGCAGCAACAACATACAACTAATAGAAGAGCATAGAGATGAGATCCACGTCACACACTGTCACTGCAGAGTTAACAAAGCAACAAGTTATGGATACTAAATATTGACTCTGCAAAACCATGCCAAGTTAGAGCCCAAGCCTGACCATATATAGACATGTAATATTAACAGTACTAGGCGAGTCGAAGCTAAATTTTAGAAGCAGTCATACAAATGTTGTGAGTTTTATAACAGTGCATGACATACAGCACGAGCTTTTACTGCGCGTCCTTTGCAGCACCGCGCTTTGGAGTTAACAAAGATCTACAGGCAGATGGGCAGATTAGATTGTTTACACCATGTTATATCTGTGTTACTGTTAACTTTTGCAAGCAAAGTATTTTGACAGCGCTTTGCACTCTATTAGGAAAGGTGCACAATATCTCAGTCTTGTAACTGCTCACATCTCACCCTCTGATCCTTCGTTTCTCAGTCTCAGTGAAACCGGAACCGGAAGACCCTGTGAGAAAGATGAAGGACAAGAGAAACATGTGCCGTCCTAACAGGTAAAGACTGGCCCCCGAAGCGGCGGGGTTTCCAATGTTGGGCCCACCTCTGTCTCTGCAGAGCTGAAAGGCGCCTTGTCATGACAGGGATGGAATGGTTTCAAGCGTCCCTCCTGCTCTCCTGCTTGCTAGGGCTTCGCTGTTCCTCTGGCTCTGACCCTTTGGCACTTCACATGACTGCTGCCAGTGCCACCCATGACGTTTTCTTAAAAGATGGTTAAGAAGCGAATCAAACAATACTTGTGGCACTGTGGTGTTTTAGGGGATCACTGGGGCCACCTTCTGGATTTCAGTCCTGTAGTCTTACCTAAATGGTCTGTTTTTGAGCTGCGAGGATCTCTTTCACCGCTGGTGTGCGTTCTTCACACATAGCCATATTTACTGTAGTTCACCCAGCAGAGCAGTGCCTGAACACTGTGTTTGTCATAAAGGAGAGTGATCCAATTGAGGATCCAGGGGGATGGGATCAATACAAACTACATATATGAAACACCCCCTATACCATCAATCTTAAAACAGTTAACAGAGAAAAACGTCACACCATTATTTCTCTGAGCATCAATTAATGGCTACTGATGATTTTTGTGTGTGTAATTCGTACCAACTGTACACTGAGTATACAATATGTCACATTCACAGATCTAACCGTGTACCCGAAGATTGGAAGAGAACACAAGGGATTGTATATGTCATCCAATATTCTTCTTCTTCATTGGTAAATGTACAAACAGTGGCATACATTTAAACAAAACAAGATTATACATATAACTCCATCAAACACAATACATGTGCATACAATGTGATTGAACAAATCAAAGAACAAAATTCATTAAGGTACAGGAGTTCTGAGGTTTGGTGGGTCCGTATTGTACACCAATTAAGATCAGACAATCTGGCCCTGTAGGGGTCAGGTACTAAAGTCTGTCCAGGGCTGCGGCTTAGAGTACTTCCATTGAGGAGCTGATGGCCGGGGACTGTCGGCGCCTACTTGTATAACCTCTGATAGCGCAGCTGCGTCTTCTCAGTACATCCTCATCTTCCCAGGAAAACTGTAGCACTGCGTTGAGCAAAGGACAAAAAAGTAGAACAACACCAAATATAGCTCGTGTGAGACGCTGATTAAATCGACAGTTGTGTTCCTTCTAGAAATGATTGTTCTGAGTGACTTTGACGTTGATTACTTTATGTTGTGTTGGGCGTCATACTGGGGTCACATTGCACTATTTTTGGATATACTTCTGTGAAGTTATTTACCATTTTGCTTGATTAATGATTGAGGATATTAAACTGTTTGATTATTTGTATTCTTATGGTGGTGATCTATTTATGATTATTTAAGCATTGATTGCATGAGGTCATCAAACCTCTAAACAGAATTTGACTTGAATTATACCCATAAGACCCATTGGTGCATAATAATCCCTTGATACTCATGTTCTAATGGGTTTATGGGTTGCTTTTGTAGCTTTTTCAGCGTGTTCTGTGTGAAAGTTAGCTTCATACAATGTTGCAAAAAGCGAGCTAGCAGTGCCTAGCGCAGGGTTTGAATTTGGATTACACCTTCCAGTACACATTCCAACATAACAACACAGGGGTCAGACAGGTAAGATGTGTGTAGTAGGATAAAACACACGTTACATGTGGATATAGCAGGCGGTATACCGCTTGAGCCCTTGCTTGCACCTTATTTCACTTGGCTTTATAATTTGGTGCAAATGTATTTCACACTACTTCAGTATGCCTTATTTTGTACCAAACCCATGGTGTTTGTGAAGTCCTACCCTAACCATGCACCCTTTATATAAATTAAGAGGGGGTTACTCTTATCTCCTGTGGGGCTGTGCAAGGGTCAGCTTTCTGCATAAAATAGGGGACTACATGTTTATTTACTTACATGTCCTTTACTCTAATTCCCCTTTTATTACAAATAGCATATAGCAAACAGTAGCATTCACACAGGTAAAACCAGTATCACAAAGTGTATAAATATAGTACATTAAACTATCATCCCAGCACTCTGATTGTTCACACTAAAGTATTTATCCATACCTGAGTCTCCACATTCATTATTCCTTAAGGAGAGGTAATTTGAACTCTTCCACTAAGTCCTTGTGAAGCTTGAAGCAACCATCAGTACCTGGGACCATATCTTGTATAGCTGTTCTGGCTTAGTGATGATCATGCCATCTGTTTCATACATTTGCAATGATTAAAGCACATACATTTAACTCAGAATTTCTCTAAGTTAGTCTATGATTTTCAGACAGGAAAATGTTGGCTTCCAGTGCATAACATCTGTGCCGGCCCCAGGAGATGGTTTCCCCCTGGGCCATTAATGGCTCAATGAGGGGACTTGAAGGCTTGGGGAAAGGGGCCACACAGTCCCTCTCCCCTTATATAATTATTTTAGCTCTGGGGGTGGGCTCCCTGGAGCCTCTGATGGCGTGGGAAGGGAGGCCATGAGTCCCCCATCTCTTTACATATTATGTTCAACCCCGGGGTGTGCTCCCCAGGGCCTCTAATGGCTCAGGGTGCTTAGCCTCACATCCCTCTTCCAGATACATAATGTGTTAGGCCAGAGTGGGTTCCCTGGGGCCTCTGATGACTCGAGGAGGGGGGTGTGCAGCCCACCTCCCCTTTATGAGTACAGCACCGGGGGTGGGTTCCCCAGGGATTATATTAAATAAAAGTGGGCCGGCTGCCATTTTGTTTTCCGATCAAGCAAGAGTCCCACAGGATTGCACCATTTTTTGTTAGGTTTTTTCTTTTTTGGCCCCCATTTTTTTTAAACATCAGTCAGTCCTGTAATGGCTGCCAGCAAAACTTTTCTCATTTTGCTGTCAGCCAATCAGAGCACCTGCTCTCACAGGAATCTGACTCCAGTGGGAGTAAGATGGCACAAGGAAAATAAAGCTCCCTGGGCCAATTAGAATACTCTTTTTTACAACCCGCACTCCCGCAAGAGTTTCTCAGGACTCTCATGGATCCTACTGCCTAAATAGACAATTATATTTTACTCTAAATTTCCCAAAAACAACTGAACAGATTAACACCAAATCACAAAAAGCACAATCTGCACACCAAGATCTAGCTTCCTGGCAAATTTGGTGCAATTACATTCAATAGTGTTCTCTGTAGCTTTGTCTAAAGAAGTCTGTGGAAAATGTAAGGGGATTTTGTGTTTTGGGCCCCCCATTTTTTATTTCAGCCCCTGCTTGCTGGATCACCCCGAAACTTTCCAGGAAGGAGCTGAGTGGATGAACTACTTTTGTGAAGATTTGTCAAATGAGGTTAAGGTTATCAACAAACCAAAAACACGCTCTTTCTGTTGAAAAGCAAGTCTAACTATAATTACCTATCTAGTGGCAAATGCCACTAGGTAATATATATATATATATATATATATATTTTTTTTTCACTAAAAAAACATAGATTTCAGGGACGTTATAGTTAGTTGGACATTTGACCCATATAAAACCAGAGAAATGCGCACGTTATAGTTAGTTGAGCTAACTATAACTCGCGCGCCCGCAATGCACTGGTGATGACCTTACAAATTACATCACTCATGACATGGTCAGTGACATCACTGATGACATCACTGATGACATCTCAAATGACATCACTGATGACCACTGATGACATCATTCAGTGAATGTGTGTTCTGTAAAGTTTAAATATTTTTCATATATATCTATGCCAAGGTATATTGAAGAATGAGTGGATTTACAAGTGCCTGAATGGATTATTTAGTAGGTGTGTGACTCACTGCATAAGTGAGTGATTGAACATGTCTTACTGAATGCATGGGTTAGTGACTAAACTGTGTGAAAGTCTGTATTAGTGTCTCAGTTGGTGTATAAGCGGCTGCATGGGTTGTTGAGTAGCTACATGAGTGTCTATATGGGTTATTGATTTGTTGTCTGAGTATCTGTATGGGTGCCTGAGTGTCTGTGTGGGTGGGTGGGGAGGTGTGTGACTATGTGCATAGATGTCTGACTGGATGATTCACTGGTTGTATGGATTCAAAAGTGCACCTGGGAAGGGCTGTATGGGTGAGTTAGAGTTTGTATGTGTGTATTGGTGAGTGAATGAATGTCTCAGTGGTATATGTGTGAGTAACTACATATGTTTTAAGGCAGTATATGTGAGTGTTGGAGTGTATTAATGAATATACGTGAGAGTAAGTTATTTTTAGAGTGAGTGTATAAATGAGTGTCTGCTTCTATCAGTGATTGTATAAGACAGTAAGTATGTGTTAGTATCTGCATAAATAAGTGATGTGGCGTGTGTATAAATAACGGAGTTGGTGTGTTTAATTGTATACATGAGTAAATGGGTATGTAATAGATTCTTTGCATGACTGACTAGGTGTGTGAGTAACTTTATGGATGAGTGGCGGAGTGTGACTGTATGTATAGGTGTATGAGTGCATAATATAGTACTGTATTGATGAGTAACTGCATGTATAAGTGACTGGATGTGTGTGTAGACCTAGGAAATAGTGGGTGGTATGTAGTATCTGGCACTGTTGTGTATATGGTTTACAGAATAGTAGTCTGTATTTTAAAGTGCGTGTATCAAAGTTTATATTAGGGCATCAGTATGTGTATCAGATTATCACGTGGATGATGTCATCAGTGATGTCATCAGTGATGTCATTTGAGATGTCATCAGTTATGTCATCAGTGATGTCACTGACCATGTCATGAGTGATGTAATATGTGACATCATCACCAGTGCAAGCTCCATCAGCACGCTAATCCTATCCGCAATATTGCTAAACTCGTAAAGGATGCGCATTTCATATCCGACGGCTTCGCAGCACTGCGTCCCGCCTAACATCTCATATGTACAATCACAAAGACATGGGTTTTCGCTTCAGGATCTGCACATCCACAAACATAGTCAATAACAAAACAACATGTATGACTTAAATTTCACATGTAGAGGTGCTACAATGGTGTCGGCAATACCCACCCATCAGGGTATAAACACTTTAGGACGAATCCTAAGGCAACATAAAGATTCCCAATACACCTGAGCACACCCAAGAAGAATAACTGTAATCCAAAGGTTTAGTCAAAACCTGAGCAACGTAAACAATAGTCAGTTATTAGAATGTCCTTTATCACAATCGTATGTAAAGAAGCTTTCCAATCAGGTCCTGTTGCAGATTTTTAATAATCAGACAACAACGCAGAACGCAGAGCAGCAGCAGCCGACACGCGTTTTGCCCTCTGGGCTTTTTCAAGGCTAGAAAGTCGAGGCTAAGTCTTCTAACTGATTCGAAGTTGAGGATTATGTAGCCATCGCTTGCTGGATTAATTCCCGGATCATCGATGCCCACGTTAATCGTCTTGTAACACGTAAGGCTGTGAGACTGAGACACGTTCTGAGAAAGCGGTGTGTCGTCGTTATCAATAAAGATCCCATTCAAACCTGGGAAACGAGCACCGGACCTTGATAAGTCCTGATTCGTAAAACGAGATCTTGTAAAAGACGCGTGGCAACTCGGCGTTCTATCAAGAACGCCGAGTTGCCATGCGTCTTTTACAAGAATTAATCCAGCAAGAGATGGATACATAATCCTCAACTTCGAATCAGTTAGGAGACTTAGCCTCGACTTTCTAGCCTTGAAAAAGCCCAGAGGGCGAAACACGCGTCGGCTGCTGCTGTTCTGCGTTGTTGTCTGATTATTAAAAATCTGCAACAGGACCTGATTGGAAAGCTTCTTTACACACGATTGTGATAAAGGACATTCTAATAACTGACTATTGTTCACGGAACATCTCATATGTATAAGGTTGCGCCAGCTGCTAGTTTGGTATGCGACGGGTGCGAGGTACCAAGCCGTGCATTACGTCATATACATATGAGGTCGCGCCGGCTGCGTGTTCCGTATGCGACAAGAGCACTGTGTTACGTCCTAGACGTATGGTATCGTGCCGGGTATGCCATTCCCTCAAATTTTTTTTATGCCCCAAAACTATTTCTAAATAAGTTTAAAGTGTATATGAGAGCAAGCGATAATCTAAAATATTTTAAACATTTATATATTTCTAACTGTAATAAACTTATATTATGGCAAACATATTTTCTCAAAATCGCGTCGGGTGTGGCCTCCTTGCGCGCTCGGTGTGCGATTGCCATGTGACCTTAAAAAAAAGCATTTGATTGGTTCATAACATTTCCCATTTGAACAGTTGGAGGACCCCACCCATTTTAGTAATTCTCTCTACAGCGTTTGATGAGAGACACCTCTTCTGCTTAGAGAGCTTTTTTGAAAAGTTTTTTTCTGTGTACACATCTTATAGAACACACAACATGCAACGATCATCTTGATCAATATTCATGCTCTGTACAGTAGCCTTCCACGTGTGATGGCCATGCATCTGAAACGTTACATCAAAAAACAAATGTGTGTTACACGATGCCCCTCATGTGTGTGTGTGTGTGTGTGTGTGTGCGCATTATTGTGCCACCTTTCGGCCTGGGTATTGGTGGCTCGAAGGGGTATCATCAGCCACGGGTAGAGTGCACATCCTAGATCACATGTGACAAACAGTAAAGAGTAATGTGTAGATTTGTGTTGCAGTATGCTCTGTTGTCTGGCTTTACCACTATAGTAGTGTGTCATATGTGAGACATTCAGATTCACCTTTGACATGCATTGCTTGACTGTAATGAGTGTTATCACTGTGTATGATGTAACCTCACTGCTGATCCTCCCTCCATCCGAGCACATTCACATGTGTGCGCTTTACGATAGCAACACTTTCAATAATACCGCACACCATTGACATGCTTGTCTGCGCATATCCACAAGCTTGACAAAGACATGTGATGTTGTCCATTCAATGTTATCGGACAGCATATCATTAGCGATAGTTGCAGCGCTCCCGGTACATGCTACATTAATGTTAATTGCAGATTGTGCGACGTCAAAACTGCAACAGGGACACACACATAAGTACACTTCCTGCTCAGGCAGGAACTGAACAACGCCCAGGTCCCCGGAATTATTCACACCCCTACGCTGGCCTGGCGTACACAAGCCCAGCCCACTTTGCATACGTATAAATAGGATAATGACGACGTCACATGTCCCAGTTCTTCCACACTGCCTCAGGTGATATGGCCGCATCAACCTCGCATATCACAATGCGCAATAAAAAGAAGGGATCCATGAGGTGTACACCATCCTGGCAATCAAAACAACATCTGAATTGTGAACCCTGCTGGCTGTCGTGTTTGGACACACACCAATGACAGCAGGTGAGCAGTGGGGCCTGGGTGCACAGGGGCTGCAATTGAGCGCGGTGCAGCGGGAGGGGTGGGGTACATCAGCCTGAGTGCGCAGGTGTGAACAAGTGGTGTTGCCGTGCGTAATGATGTGATCTCTGACCTCATTCAGTCACATCTCTGTCTCGTTTTAAAGACCTGCTAGACCGTACTGTAGGCCTGAGCCAGCGGGCAGTGCTGCCCTACAGACACATGGTGTTGGCTTTTGGGGCACTGTAGTGAGCTGACTACTAAGTGTACATGCACACAGGCTTGGGCCACTGCATTGCCCACGCACATTATGCTTCTAGCAGGCGCTCTGTTCCTTTGTATGTGAACGTTGGCATAACATATTATTATTTAACCTTGTGTATTTTCGTGCACTCCATCTTCTCTTTGAACCACAATTACCACTAACAGTTGGTAGATCGTACTTCAAGAAGGAAGAATACACTCAACTGGTGTTCTCTATTAAGCTTGAATAAACCTTTCATTTACCTCAAGACGTTTCCAACATTATATTATTTCTCCCTTTTCAGACACTGAGTTAGTGGCACCAGCTCGCACCGGCACGTCGTTGGACACACCGGTTGTGGCAGGTGAGCAGTGACGCCTCGGTGCGCAGGAGCTACAATTGAGCACATTGCGGAGGAAGGGGCTGGGGTGCAGCAGCCTGGGTGCACAGGTGCAGGTATGCGATGTTGCCGTAGATAATAATGTAATCTCTGGCCTCATTCATATCTCTGTTATATTTTAAAGACTTGCTGGACTGCACTCTTTCTCGCCGACCCCAGCATCCCAGACACACAGGTGACGGGAGGTGAACAGTGAGGGCTGGGTGCAGTAGGCCGATGCTCTGTCTCCTCCTCCCTCTGTTCTTTTGACTCTCCCTCCTCTATTCCCTTCCACCCACTCGCTCTCTGTCCCATTCTCACTTTCTTCCTTTCATTCTGACTACCTTTCTTTTTCTCTTGCACATGGCACACATACTTCTGTTTCTTTTTTGTCTTGCAGGTTTTGTACGCTGCTTCCGGAGGAGTCCCACCCACTTATTTCATGTTTTACTGTTGTTTGTTCGAATAAAGTTGCGTTTCCATTTATTTGTGTTGTTTTAATAAAAGTTATTTTGTTTACCAATAAATAAGTGAGTGTATGGGTCTTCTTTTTCTGACAACACTTGTCTGTAGTTTATTGTGAAAATCGGCGGTTGATAGGAGGATATGAGGGAAAGCATTTGTAATTTTGCGGTACACATACCAAATATAAACCAACAGACTATTACATAAATGAAGCCTAGGTAATTCTACAACTGCAAGGCTTCTATTAGTGTATCACTTTATAACACCATGAGTACTGCCCGTGTGATTACAGAACCAATAAGTCACTGCTTAGGGCCACCGAGGCTTCAGGGACTGGTGACGCCCACCCTGCCTATTTAAGTAAAGTCCCGGAGGGTGGCGATCCCTGGACTTGAGTTTGCCTCGAAGCCCCCCGAACAATTACTAAACAATACCTGTGGAGGTGGCAATCCCCTAGGCTGCGAAATGTGTCTGTGCCCTCCCGCGCCTAATTTACATGTGAGATTAAGGTCCGCAGTGCTGCAGAGACCCCGCAATATAATAATAGGATTAGCCCCAGAACATTACCCACAAGGGGGCTCATTTAAATGAACGGGTGAGACCCCGCTTCGTTTTTATTTTCCTCCATTTTTACCATCCGGGTCCGCTTTATTGAAGTGATATGAGGTTTTCCTCTCGCTTCAACGAGGCAAACAAGGATTTGCTATCACAGAGTGGAAGCCATGCTCCCGCCCTGTAATAGCAAACATAAATGTCCCGCGAATGCACACCCTGGGACATAGTATGAACTGCGCCTGGGAGATGGCGCTCCATAGGGCCTTGATGCATTGGTTACTGCATAACTACAGAATTAAGTATAAACGCATACTAACACTACTTGCACACGTGTTGTACAGCGACCAGAGTGTAGTGAAGAGGCAGAGGAAGCCCATAATCCAAAAATTTCAATCCTACCAGGTCGGATGACATAGTTCCATGAGCCGACGACCGTGGGATGAGTAGAAACAGCTTCACCAAGAAAACGGGTCTGCAGAAGAACGCAAGGAAGCTCAAAATATTGGTGAGTGCTGCCTTCTTTTTACCTTCTCCCGCACCTCGCCAAATTTATGTAGTGAAGAGGAAGACAGCAGTGGATCCGATAAATAGAGTTATTGCAGGAAAAGAAGACAACTTAAACAGCCACCAACAGGAGCATACAGCAAGGCAACCGTCTTCTCCAGCACCGTGTACAAACTCCCCAAGATTCCCCTCATGACAGCCCTACATTCTAACATTACATACTTACATTCTAGTAGCATTACACACTAACATTCTACTATGACTTACATCGGAATACTACACAAAGCACATGACTTTACAGCAATGAGTTCATGGTTTCATCCACGAGTCTTGAGACCGGTAGGGGTGAGTAGTTTGTCTCCCACTCCCTGTATTGTATAAACGCAAACTAACACTACTTCCACATGTTTGCTACAGCGCCCAGAGCACATCACTTTACAGTAATGAGCTCACGGTTTAATCCCCGAGTCTTCAGACCAGTAGGTGTGAGTAGTTCGCTTCCCACTCCCTGTATAGTATAAACGCATACTAACATTACTTACACAGTTATACTACAGCGGCCAGTATGCTACATCACCCAGAGCCCATCACTTTACACCCATCATCTCGGTTTGATCCCCGAGTCTTCACACTGGTAGGCGTGAGTACTTCGCTTCCCACTTCCGGTATAGTATAAATGCACGGTAGAGGTCAGTAGTTCGCTTCCCACTCCCTGTATGGTATAAACGCCTACTAGCACTACTTCCACAGGTATGCTACAAAGACCAGAGCACATCACTTTACAGCAATGAGCTCATGGTTTAGGCTCTCGGTTTCATACCCGAGTGTAGCAGCATCTCATCTCAGCACCATGTCTTTCTGAGCAACACCGCACTTTCAGACCGGTAGGAGTGACTACTTCGCTTCGCACTCCCCCACAGAGGTTACAGTGCTCCTATCCTCCTGTTTCCTAATCTTTTCGACCTTTTTTCCCCTTACTCGTTTCAACGGAATCACAAAATGGCTGCCAATACTTCCTAGTTGCAACCGCTCGCAGCGCTCCCAACAAATAAGCAGCAAGCTCGTGCTTGGAATGCCTCAGCCAATCAGATGGCAGAATTCCCAAATATCAATATCTGCAAATTTCGATATTTCTCCAAAACTACTAAACGGATTTACACCAAATAAAAAAAAAGCATGCTTTCTAGACCAAGACCCTTCTCCCTGCTAAATTTGGGGTAATGCCGTTCACCCGTTCGCCTTGTAGCCTTGTCTAAAGTTTCCTATGGAAATTGCATGGAGAAAACATGTTTTGGGACACCCCTTTTTTATCGACCTCCCCTTGATGAATCACCCTCACACTTTCAACTTAGGAGCTGATATGAACAAAGAATTAGTTTGGAAACTTTCATGAAGATTCATTAAACGTCGCCAAAGTTATAAGCAAAACAAAAAATGCTCTTCCTATGGAAACTTGGTCCTAACTATACCTGCCTACTGGCGCCCGCCAGTAGGTTATATATATATATATATATATATAAGTGTTCACCAACAACTCTCCAACTGGATTAACAACGCACTCCAAGGACTCTCCAACTGTCAGTTTTCAATTTCTTTACTTGATAAAAGGCAGACCGGTTTCGGCATCACGCCTTCTTCAATCCCTTGTGTGCATTTAAAAGAATGTCTTGTCCCAGTTTAACTACATTTTAGCACCTCCCCTTTGGTCACAGGACGTGCCGCGAGTGATGACGGACTTATATCACCATTGCAGAGTCCGCCATGTCATCGTGGTGAAAAATTATAACCTTCTCTTAGTGAGTCCTCGTATGCACGTGTTACGCTGTACAGTACAGTTTTTACCTTAGTAGGCACAAGATACAGGGCTTAATTGCTCACGATGAAATCACACTTGTCACGGGGGTGAGATTGAAAGGTAGTTCCTCGCCCTGCCTGTTTCACTGAGCACAGAGGCACTCCCACAGGGAACAGTTTAGTAGCGGTTCTCCTCCGTTTACAGTAAACGATGACTCCGTGTCAATGGCTATTACCTCTGAGTCAGTGGCGGCGGTTCATGCAAATCCTTTCTGTTCCTCCACAAAGCCATTTTTTGCCGAACAACTTGCGGGCAGGTGCCGTTTTCGTGACAGTGGCAGTCACGCTTTAATGTTCACCAACAACTCCCCAACGGGATTAACAACGCACTCCACGGACTTTCCAACTTTCAGCTTTCAATTTCTTTATTTGTTAAAAGGCAGACCGGTTTCGGCATCATGCCTTCTTCAATGCCTTGTGTGCATTTAAAAGAATGTCTTCTCCCTGTTTAAATACATATTAACACCTCCCCTTTGGTCACGGGACGCGCTGCGATTGATGATGGACTTGTATCACCATTGCAGAGTCCGCCATGTCATCGTGGTGAAAATTATCTTTTCTTAGTGAGTCCTCGTATTCACGTGTTACGCTGTACAGTACAGTTACTACCTTTCAATCTCACCCCCGTGACGAGTGTGATTTCATCATGAGCAATTAAGCCCTGTATCTCGTGCCTACTAAGGTAAAACTGTACTGTACAGCGTAACACGTGAATACAAGGACTCACTAAGAGAAGATAATAATTTTTCACCACGATGACATGGCGGACTCTGCAATGGTGATACAAGTCCGTCATCACTCGCGGCACGTCCAATGACCAAAGGGGAGGTGCTAATATGTATTTAAACGGGGACAAGACATTCTTTTAAATACACACAAGGCATTGAGGAAGGCGTGATGCTGAAACTGGTCTGCCTTTTAACAAATAAAGAAATTGAAAGTTGGAGAGTCCTTGCAGTTTGTTGTTAATCCCTTTGGGGAGTTGTTGGTGAACATTAGTGCGTGACTGCCACTGTCATAAAAATTGCACCCGCCCGCAAGTAGTTCGACAAAAAGTGGCTTTGTGGAGGAACATAATGGATTTGCCTGAACCGCCGTCACTGACTAAGAGGTAATAGCCATTGAGACGTAGTCATTTACTGTAAACGGAGGAGAACCACTACTAAACAGTTCCCTGTGGGAGTGCCTCTGTGCTCAGTAAAACAGGCAGGGCGAGGAACTACCTTTCAATCTCACCCCCGTGACGAGTGTAATTTAATCGTGAGCAATTAAGCCCTGCATCTTGTGCCTACTAAGGTAAAAACTGTACTGTACAGCGTAACACATGAATGAGAGGACTCACTAAGAAAAGATAATACGTTTTTCACCATGATGACATGGCGGACTCTGCAATGGTGATACAAGTCTGTCATCACTCTCGGCACGTCCCGTGACCAAAGGGGAGGTGCTAATATGTATTTAAACGGGGACAAGACATTCTTTTAAATGCACACAAGGCATTGAAGAATGCGTGATGCCAAAACCGGTCTGCCTTTTAACAAATAAAGAAATTAAAAGCTGAAAGTTGGAGAGTCCGTGGAGCGCGTTGTTAATCCTGTTGGGGAGTTGTTGGTGAACATTAGTTTGTGACTGCCACTGTCACGAAAATGGCACCCGGCCGCAAGTTGTTTGGCAAAAAGTGGCTTTGTGGAGGATCAGAATGGATTTGCCTGAACCGCCGCCACTGACTAAGATGTAATAGTCATTGACACGGAGTCATAGTTTACTGTAAACGGAGGAGAACCGCTACTAAACAGTTCCCTGTGGGAGTGCCTCTGTGCTCAGTGAAACAGGCAGGGCGAGTAATTACCTCTCAATCTCACCCCCGTGATGAGTGTGATTTCATTGTGAGCAATTAAGCCCTGTATCTCGTGCCTACTAAGGTAAAAACTGTACTGTACAGCGTAACACGTGAATACGAGGACTCACTAAGAGAAGATAATAATTTTTCACCACGATGACATGGCGGAATCTGCAATGGTGATACAAGTCCGTCATCACTCGCGGCATGTCCCATGACCAAAGGGGAGGTGCTAATATGTAGTTAAACGGGGAAAAGTCATTCTTTTAAATGCACACAAGATATTGAAGAAGGCGTGATGCCGAAACCGGTCTGCCTTTTAAAAAATAAAGAAATTGAAAGCTGAAAGTTGGAGAGTCCGTGGAGTGTGTTGTTAATCCCATTGGGGAGTTGTTGGTGAACATTAGTGCGTGACTGCCACTGTCATAAAAACGGCACCCGCCCGCAAGTTGTTCGGCAAAAAGTGGCTTTGTGGAGGAACATAATGGATTTGCCTGAACCGCCGCCACTGACTAAGAGGTAATAGCAATTGACACGGAGTCATCGTTTACTGTAAACGGAGGAGAACCGCTACTAAACAGTTCCTTGTGGGAGAGCCTCTGTGCTCAGCGAAACAGGCAGGTAACTACCTTTCAATCTGACCCCCGTGACAAGTGTGATTTCATCATGAGCAATTAAGCCCTTCCCTAAAAGAAGATAATAATTTGTCACCACGATGACATGGCGGACTCTGCAATGGTGATACAAGTCCGTCACCACTCGCGGCACATCCCGTGACCAAAGGGGAGGTGCTAATATGTATTTAAACGGGGACAAGACATTCATTTAAATTCACGCAAGGCATTGAAGAAGGTGTGATGCCGAAATCGGTCTGCCTTTTAACAAATATAGAAATTGAAAGCAAGTGTTCATGTGGGAACAGCTGTATGGGTGGGTAAGTCTGTTTATGGGTGACTTGGTGAGTGAATGGGTGTCTCAATGGTATATGTCCAAGTAACTACATATGTAAAAGGCAGTGTATGTGAAAGTTGAAGTATATAAATGACTATACATGAGAGTCATTGATTGTGAAAGTGCCTGCATGGATGAGTGTGTACTTGTATTAGTGATTCTAGAAGAGAGTAAGTATGCATTTGTTTCTGTTTGAATAAATGATGTGGTGTGTGTATAATTGTATAGATCAGTAAATGGACGTGTGATTGATTCTTTGCATGACTGACTAGGTGTGAGAGTAACTCTGGATGAGTGGTGGTGTGTGAGTGTCTGTATAGGTTTATGAGTGCATATGATAGTGTTCTATTGATGAGTGACTGCCTGTATGAGTGATTGTATGGGTGAATGAGTGGATATGTTTGAAGACCTAGGAATCAGTGAGTGTGTATGTAGTAACTGGTATTGGTATCTCGATGGTTTCGAAAATGGTAGTCTGTACTTTACAGTGGGTGTATCAAAGGTTATATGAGAGTGTGAGGAGGTGGATCAGATTTTCACGTGGATGATTTCATCAGTAATGTCATTTGAGATGTCATCAGTAATGTCACTGACCATGTCATGAGTGATGTAATATGTGACGTCATCAGCTGTGCATTGCGGGGGCACGAGTTATAGTTAGCTGAACTAACTATAACGGGGGAATTTCTCTGTTTTTTTATGAGTGAAATGTCCAACTAACTATAACGTCCCTGAAACCTGTGTTTTTTTCAGTGATTTTCCAAGGTTTTTTAAATGCTAATTTCTAACTATAACGTGCCTGAAGCCTATGTTTTCTTCAGTGAATTTTAAAGGTTTTTTAAATGCTAATTTCGAATTATATTGTTCATTAAAGCTATGGTTTGTTCAGTAATTTTGATTTTATTCGTGTTATTTTGTAACTTTAATATCCCAAAAATAGTTTTGTATTTTTTTTGTTGGTTATTAAAATAATATAATGTCTTCTGTTTTCTTAAACATTAATATATATATATTTGTTTTAGAAAAAGTGGAGCCACGCCCCCATTGTGTACCTATCTCACTGGGTGTGTGGATTCAAACTGCCATATTGGTAAAGTCATGAAGGATGCGCGTTTCAGCTAGCCCACTCCACTGACGCCTACAGGGAGGGAACTACAACGCTACATGTCCCAGGTCTTCCCTTTAGTGATCTGCTGATTACAGGTCTAGTTGTCAGCATGCCACAGCCACTCCCTCATGGCTGCTATACACCCACACCACACCCATGCAGCAGAGGCGTCACAGGACATATGACCCTGCCAATGAAAAGGGCCGGGTGCACGTGCTCGACGCCATTTCCACTCTCTATCTGGGTGTATCCGTGTGCTTATTATGTTGGTGGCAGCTGAGGCACTTTGACCGACATGGGCCTCCAGCAACGTTGCGATGAGTTGAGGTGCACAGACATGATGGCAGCCGAAGCACTTTGCCGGACACTGGCTTCCTGCCATGTGACGATGACTTGAGGTGCACAGAGTTGGTGGCAGCCGAGACATTTTGGCCAACACGGGCCTCTCGCCACATAGCGATGACTTGAGCTCCACTGAGTTAGTGCTACAGAGCTGAGCGGGTGAGCAGACTGTGATGATGCATGGCCTCAATACACTAACCTGGCAATCAAGACCCGATTTGAATTGTGAGTTAGGCTGTACCACGTGTATGTCAAAGGCAGCTGGCTGTACAGACATGACTCCTCAGTGTGGTGCAGCAGGATGCACTGGGGGCCTGCGCTGCGGAATCCATCGACGGCTGAGGAGGTTGCTCTGGCACGTCTTGGACCCTCCTGGAGACACGCCGGTGGCGGCAGGTGAGCATTGAGGTCTGGGTGCATAGGGTCAGGCAGTCATTGCTGGGCGGCAGACTGGTCTGGGGACCAGGGCTGAGATGCTTGCAAAAGATGTAAGAATCATGCACACTGCCTGGGAAGTTTGCATCAACATTAGTGTGCAGGCCCCGGTGGTCCAGTTTTGCCTGCATATTGTTGGAATGCGTGTGGTTTCTGTTGCAGTGATTGGGTGCAGTGTCGGCAGGGGGCACAAATAGTACATGTGTGCAGTCAGTTGCCCCAAATACGTGCAGGAAGGCTGCTATGGCGTGAGGTTCCCTTGCTTGGTCTCCAGTTGTTTCTGTGCAGGTTAGGTGAAGTGAACATGCATGTGTATCAAGCTGAAACGAACCCTGATGCTTACAGGTGTGATAAATCCAGCAAATTGAGACCGTAACAGAAGTTTGTGTGATTGTAACATTCCTTTTCTTTCCTACTAAGGTTACGACCACACAAGCTTCTGTTACGGTCATTTTGTGCAGGATTGATCATATCTGTAAGCATTCCGGTTTGTCCAAGTGCAATACATTGTAATATATTATGTTTATGACCATACTAATGCTTGACCATTATCTTCATTTAGCCAACAGGTTTCTGAATAAGGACTTTTGAGATTTCCAGGATGATGTACAGTTATTTCGATCCACAAGTTGATGTTCCCCGTCGGCAATGTCACTCGTTGTTTGATGTTTTTGTGTTGTTCTAATAAAGTACTGTTTTTCCACTACTGTTGACTACTAGACTTCATGACCTGGTGCACCCCCATTTCAGTGACTACAATCTTGGATCTGGAGCACAAAGGCATCAAGCAACGGCTGGGGTTGGGGTTGGTAGTGCAGGAATACTACAAATTGGGACGAGCGGGTGGTGTGGATGCAGGGGCCCTAAGTTGCTTTTGTAGACATGCTTCCAAGACGTGTGAGGAAGTTTAATAGGGCTGGCTGTGAGACTCCTCCGACTCTCACAGTTGTTAGTTGGAAGATACCAAAAGCCAACAGGTGCAGATCACAGACAGCAGCTTTGTCTTCATAACAATGTTGATTGTCTGCTGTGTTGGTACCGTCAGCCTGTGGGCAATGTGGCTGTGTGCACCAACTTGAGAATGGGACGATAATTCTTTCACCACTTTTGCTGCGCTAAACTGCCAATAACTCGGCGATAAGTCCCAACTGTTGGGTTATAGGGTGACTCTAAAACGAGCCCCTGTGTTTATTAGGACTTTGTTGTAGCTACATGCGAATCACAAGAAAAAAGATGAAAAAACAAGAAAAGTGTGCAGGGTACAAACACCCTTACCCCCTAGGCCTGCTCAGGGGATCCCCCAAAAAGCCCCAGGGCCAAAAAATGATTACTATTTTTTTTTTAAAGCACCTGGGTGCACGAATCTGGACAAAAAAAAAAAAGAAAACGAAGGGGTGTATTCTCAAGAACTTATCGCTGAGTTAGCGGCACTTTACCACAGCAAAAGAATTATCATCTCATTCTCAACCTGGTGAAAACCGCCAATATCGCCAGTTTTCCAACAATAGCTTCTTCAAAAAAACATCGCCACCAATGAGAGCGACAACTAATGCTAATGATATGCAAAATAGGCGTTCCTGTGCAAAAAAAACATGAAAACACAACTTCCCGATATTTTCAACAACCAGCGAAATCTGCAATGCGACTTAAAGACAGGAGATAGGTTACGTTAGCAGTAGGAATTTAACATCTCCCTTTTACTGGTGTAAAGCAGGACGATGATCTACAGTATGAAAAGGAGCCCAGCCCAGAACAACATCTGAAGACCTGCACATGTCATAGAGCTACTGACCATGCAGCTCCTACACCCAAGAAGGCTACAACAGCCACTGCCACCAACCCCAGGACCTCCCCCTCGGGGGGTACCACCCCCCTCCTCCTACTACCACCGAGGCAGCGCAGAACAGGACAGCAGACCTTCCCAAAATGGCATGGCCCCTCAGCCACACAATAGCTGAATGTTGGGAGACATGGGAGCCAAGTATGTGTGAAGGGGGCAAGTCACCAATCAATAACAATGCACACAATGCCAAGTGTAGCGGTAATGTGCTGGACAGACCTCACTATGCAGAGCATAGACTTCTCCATGTGTACATATACTGCTGGTGCTTGTATTGTTGTGGACAGTGGACGCAACCATGTTACTTCAGACAGTGGGGGACATCTCGGTCATGTAGCTGTCCCCGCCTGTAAGTGGAACCGAAAGCAGAGTGGGCTGGTCCAACGTACGCCACTCAGCGTAGAATTGTGAATAAATAGGCCGGGAGTCTGGGCCTGGTTCACTTCTGCCTCCTAAGAGATCTGGAGATAGATCCCGTCAGTGACTGGCTTATAACTATGGACATTGAAGCCCTGTACACGAGTATACCTCAACAAAGAACACTGGAAGTCGTAGAAAACATCATTCTACGCAGGCAATGGGATTTCATCACCCCCCAACACTTTGTCATGGAATGTGCCGAACTGGCCCTCACAGAAAACTTTTTTCAATATGAACAAACCATCTACTATCAAATAACAGGAACTTCGATGGGGAGCACCTTTGCCCCTAGTATGGCCTGTCTGTACGTCCAACAATTTGAGGATGACTTTGTCAACAATCCGGCGAACCCGTTTCTAAGTCATCTCAAGATTTGGAAACGGTATATAGACGATGTACTGATTGTGTGGAATGGAACAGAAGAAGATGCAACTGCTTTTGTACATTGGGTAAACTCTCAAGACAGACACCTAAAGTTTACTCATTCCATCCACAAGGACCACGCTATCTTTCTGGACCTGGACATCACACTCACTGGTAGAGGGTTTTCAACTAAAGTCCATAATAAACCCACAGACAAAAACAGTTTACTTTTATATGAAAGTTACCACCCAAAAGCCCTCAGACAGAACCTTCCGGTCGGCCAGTTTCTACGAATAAGAAGAAATTGTTCTGAAAAAGAAACCTATACAGAACAAGCGAAACACCTTGAGAACAAACTTATCGCACGGAACTACCCTAGAAAAATGGTTAAGAGGGCCAACAAAAGAGCAAGTAATAACCCCACGCGCAGTACACGCACAGATGACCACATTGGAGGACACTGAACAACCGAGACTCTGGGACCAACCACGTGTAGTGGGTCATTTTGCCTGTGGTATGTGCAACTCTTGTAACCTCACAAAAAACACCAAAGAGGTTGACATAGGAACTGGAAAACCCTGGAAACTCAATACATTCAGCAATTGTAATACGGAGAATGTTGTCTATCTCCTAACTTGTCCCTGCATGCTCCAGTATGTAGGTATGACTACTAGGAAGATAAGAACCCGTATCAACGAACACCGAAGCACTATCAGGTGCAAAAAGAACAATACTAAGCTGACTCGCCATTTCTCTGAAGCAAACCATAAAGAAACAGACCTTAGTTGGACTGTACTTGAAGTCATGAGAAAAGGGAAATCTGACCTTACAACCAACCTTCTTTTTAGAGAGCAACGATGGGTTTACCGCCTCCGAACCCATGAGAGGGGTCTCAACGACGATATTCCATGGCTACAACTGACACGATAGAAGGATCAATGTACTTAGAATACACTATCATTTTTCCAATGATGTATACGTGTTTTCATAAAACTCACGCTACATCATGGACTGAACTCATACATCACACTCTAGCACCCCCTGCCATACGCAACACCTAGTATGAGCATTAATATGTATGGGACGTACACACTCTGGCTTAATCTAAAGATGACTGTGATAACATTGTTAAGGCTTTATTCTTGACAGCGCCTCTTGACTACTGTTTGTATGGGAGCGATCCTTAAAAAACCACAGAAGTTCATTGTACGGGAGGTCAGTCATGCTTTTGATTATTTAAACATCCATGGATCCAAGAGTTGCGCTTGCCACTTATGACCCTGCATGAAGTATATTGATTACTCAACCGCATGATACAGAATCTGCTTCTCACGTGGCTTGCATGAGATCCTCACAATCATCGCATGTAATAATATCTCGCATACCCAGCACGGAGTTACCTCCACTCCGAGTCCAACATCCGGAGGATCGCGCCACCACCCCATGAGCACTCATTACATGTGCGTTTCCATGCCAACGATACATCCATCCGATTTATGGCCACGCCCCCCCGCATCAGTTCCTCCTATCAGAGCGGGTTTTAGAAATGCCTCTATAGTGCATCCTATGAGAGTACCCCTCCTTCGGCACACTATCGCCTGCACAGATCTCTCAACGCGTACCATTGGCCGCTAACACCCAGCCTCCTATCATCGAATCACGTGCGTCTCCAGAGACTCTCACACGCCTCTGTCCGACATCCTTGCTCCAGGCAGCAGTAGCCGGGGACACCGGGAATCATTTACGCGCTGTCGACTCATGCTAATTGTTCCGCCCTACCCAATTAAGCACCGGGAAGTAACCATTATATATTATCCGCCCGCTCCCTGTCATTCTCACATTCGGGAGGACGAGGAGCGGACGTATAGGTTGCAGGACGCGCTGATCACCAGTTACAGTAAGAGTGTGTCTGAAGTGATTGATGGTAGATTGAGCAAGACAGTATGGGTATGTGAAAAGGTGGAACGATACTGACTCACCTCACGAGTCTGGCTGAACATGATGATATATCCCTTTTTAACATAACGCTTTTACTGAAGAACTGTCTTGTCATGTTTTCTCTTACAGAGGAAACACAACTGTGGTTTTCTTCTACGCCTCTTCTCCCATGAGGCAACTTGTCCAAACTATTAGGGTAAGCCTGGTGACAGCACCGTCTGCCACCACATTTTCGCACTAGTGTACACAAATAGAGTGCCACCAAGTCACGCACACACTTATGTCACGCACGACACCCAATGCATGCATTGTTTTGTCCTTTTTTCCTCCCTCTTTTCTTTACAGGTACAAACGACCCAGCGAGTTACATTGTCTTTCAAAACTCTATTTTCAGGCTTCACTATTGGAAGCAGCTCTTAGACGGTGAAGTGTGACCTATGCCACACTCCCGCAGTGGTGAAACATTACCAAATGTGGTAAGAAAGGAGCCCAGTATTCTTTTATTTAGGTCCTGATGAATGCCGCGGACCCTTCGGGGCCACCCAGGCAGAAACATGTCGACCATCCACGAGATCATTCACTAGACGGTTGGGAACAATAAACATCCCAATCACCGTCGTACTTATATTTTAATATCATATAGTTTTCATCCCACATTAAAGAATTGCTACTGATTACTATAATGATTTTTAACTTCACTCACATAGTCACGGGCCGCCACTCCATCACTTAGAAGTGCATCCTTGTCGTCAAGTGTATGCCCGCCCTCCATCAAACGAAGGTTTTGGAGGGCGAGGACTGGTCAATGATGAAGCATGACACCAGGTGGTGTGTGAGACCAGTCCGTATCTTTTTGTGAGATGCCCACACTCACGACGTTCTTGTAACTCATTTGGGTTATCACACTAGGAGCAGCTCTTTTGTGATGAACATCACTTCTGGGAAGGCCAACGCGTCTGCCAGAGCGGCGGCCCTCACCCTGTCACGAGGCCACCGCCATGACCGCTGGCCTCCTCGACACAGGCCCCCTGTGAACCCAGTTGCACAGCACCGCAGAGTTATGTCTGTACAGAATACTGCCTTCAATATACACTGCGGACAGCAGGGCTCACAAGTCAGATCAAGTAGCGATTGCAGATGACACAGTCCAGTAGGCAAGAGACATTGCTCCCAGTGGGGCCCGCCCGGACCACGCATAATCGCAGGCTGTGCACACGCTGAGTACTTCAGGTGCCACTAACTCAGTGCACCACATGTCGTTGTCACGTAGCCTTATTGAGGCAGAATTAATTAGACAAAAGACATTGCTACCAGTGCGGCCCGCCCGGACCACGCATCATTGCTGGCTGCACAAACGCTGAATGCTTCAGGTACCACTAACTCTGTGCAGCTCAAGTGAACGCCACGTGGCTATTGGTCCTTGCTGACTACTGCCTCCAGCCTACACTTCGGTTAGCAGGGCTGACAATTCAGATAGAGTCGCGATTGCAGATGACGCAGCCCAGTAGGCAACAGACATTACATCCAGTGCGGCCCACCTGCACCACGCATCATCGCTGGCTGCGCACACGCTGAGTGCTTCAGGTGCCACTTTCTCAGTGCACCGCAAGTCATTGCCACGTAGCCTTATTACGGCAGAATTCATTAGGCAAAAGACATTGCTCCCAGTGTGGCCCACCTGGACCACCCGTCATCGCAGGCTGCGCAACACTAAGTGCTTCAGGTGCCACTAACTCAGTGCACCACAAGTCATTACCATGTAGCCTTATTAAGGCAGAATTCATTAGGCAAAAGACATTGCTCCCAGTGTGGCCCGCCCGGACCACACGTCATCGCAGGCTGCGCATAAGCTAAGTGCTTCAGGTGCCACTAACTCAGTGCACCACAAGTCATTACCATGTAGCCTTATTAAGGCAGAATTCATTAGACAAAAGACATTGCTACCAGTGCGGCCCGCCTGGACCACGGTTCATTGCTGGCTGAGCACACGCTGAGTGCTTCAGGTACCACTAACTCTGTGCAGCTCAAGTGAATGCCACGTGGCTGTTGGCCCTTGCTGACCGCTGCCTCTGGCCTACACTTTGGTTAGCAGGGTTGACAATACAGATAGAGTCGCGATTGCAGAGGGCGCAGTCCAGTAGGCAACAGATATTGCATCCAGTGCGGCCCGCCTGGAACACGCATCATCGCTGGCTGCGCACATGCTGAGTGCTTCAGGTGCCACTTTCTCAGTGCACCATAAGTCATCGCCACGTAGCCTTATTAAGGCAGAATTCATTAGGCAAAAGACATTGCTACCAGTGCGGCCCGCCCAGACCACGCATCATCGCTGGCTGCGCACACGCTGAGTGCTTCAGGTACGACTAACTCTGTGCAGCTCAAGTGAACGCCATGTGGCTGTTGGCCCTTGGTGACCGCTGTCTCTGGCCTACACTGTGGTTAGCAGGGCTGACAATTCAGATAGAGTCGCGATTGCAATTGACGTGGTCCAGTAGGCAACAGACATTGCATCCAGTGCAGCCCGCCCGGACCACGCATCATCGCTGGCTGCGCACATGCTGAGTGCTTCAGGTACCACTAACTCTGTGCAGCTCAAGTGAATGCCACATGGCTGTTGGCCCTTGCTGACCGCTGGCTCCAGCCTACACTTTGGTTAGCAGGGCTGACAATTCAGATAGAGTCGCAATTGCAGAAGACGCAGGCCAGTAGGCAACAGACATTGCATCCAGTGCAGCCCGCCCGGACCACACATCATCGCTGGCTGCGCACATGCTGAGTGCTTCAGGTACCACTAACTCTGTGTAGCTCAAGTCAACACCACCTGGCTGTGGACCCTTGCTGACCGCTGCCTCCAGCCTACACTGTGCTCAGCAGGGCTCACAATCAAGATTAGTGCTAATGCAAATTGTGTTAGAGAGTATAATCGGTTAAGAAGACCAAATGCTCCCAATCAGTGCAGCTCAAGTCAACATCACGTGGCTGTGGGCCCTTGCTGACTGCTGCCTCCGGCCTACACTGCGGTCAGCAGGGCTCACAATTAAAATTGAGTCTTGATTCATTAATTGTAGAGCCCAGTAGGCAACAGACATTGCTCCCAATGCAGCCCGGCCGGACCACGTATCATTGTTGGCTGTGCACACGCTGAGTGCTTTGTGTGTTACTAACTGTGCACCTCAATTCTATGCCACGTGCCTGTGGGCCCTTGCTGACCACTGCCTCCGGCCTACACTGTGGTCAGCAGGGCTCACAATTCAAATTCAGTCTTGATTAATTAATTTCAGAGTCCAGTAGGCAACTAACTATAACGTCCCTGAAACCTACACATTTCGACAATGTATTCCATGCATATTTCATCTTTGTTCCATACGCCTACACTGCGGTCAGCAGAGCTCACAATTTGAATTGGGTCTTGATTTATTAATTTCAGAGAGAATTGTACTCTATGTCCTCGGATTTTGTCAAGAGGAAGTGACAAAATGCATTCCTCGATGTCTGTGCTGACCACTGCCTGCCATCTACACTGCTGACAGCAGGGTTCACAATTCAGAACGAGTCATGATTGCAGATGACGCAGTCCAGTAGGCAACAGACATTGCTCCCAGTGCGGCCCGCCCGCACCACGCATCATCTCTGGCTGCACACACGCTGAATGCTTCTGATGCCACTAACTCAGTGCACCACAAGTCACTGCAACGTGGCCTTATTGACGCAGAATTCATTAGGCAAAAGACATTGCTCCCAGTGCGGCCCGCCCGAACTACGTATCATCGCTGGCTGCGCACATGCTGACCACCACTGTTGCCACTAACTCAGTGCACCACAAGTCAACACCACATGGTTGTAGGCCCTTGCTGACGGCTGCATCCAGAATACACTGCGGTCAGCAGGTCTCACACATATCCAATCCAATCCTGTCCTGCAAGGACATGCCATCATCGCTGGCTGTGCACACGTTGAGCTCTGCAGGTGCCACTAACTCTGTGCATCACAACACATGGACCCTTTATGATTGACTTTGTGCTGTAGACACCGGACGCAACAATGTCACCTCATGCAGCAGGAATATCCCGAAAGGGACATTACCATTTCTTAACATCAGCATGCTCATCTCTGGTGCCCTACCTCAGTGCACCACAAGTCATGGACCATTTACAATACAATCTTTTCTGTCTGATTTAAGATCTGGTACTCCTACCTTTGGTGCACCACAAGTCATGGACCCTTTATGATTGAATCTCTGTGTGTGATCCGATTATCACTGTTGTAGTTGTTGCCAGCACCAACCATTCCCTGAGGGCTGGCTTACACTCACCCCACATGCATCCAGCACAGACGTCACCGGACATGAGACCCTGGTAATAAAAAGGGGCCGAGCGCACGTGTCCGTAGCCAGTTCCACTATCTAACTGTGTTCATTATGTATGCATGATTGCTCTGGTCCCTACCACATTATATTGTACTGTTGACTGCGCACGCAACCATGTTACCTCTGGCACTGGGGAAGACCTCGGTTATGTAACTTTGTCTGGGTCATTAAATGAGTACATGGGTAGAGACTGGATGATTAGAGTACTGCACGGAGAGTGTATAGTGAATTAATAACTGCTTGGGGATTGGCAGAGTGATAGGACAAGTACATATGTTGGCAGAGCTTAACCCCCGAGCACAAGCTTGGCTCTAATTGGCTGCCAACCAGTGGCAACCCCGGCGGAGCATCAGATTGCAAACCAAGCCTTGGGAAAGGCCCAGAATCCTGTCTGCAAGATATTCCCAGCCCCACAGCTGGGTCATTGACATACGGCGGATAGAATCTACGGAATTCTCTAAGGATAGTGGAGTGGGCAGAGCCGGCGTACGCCAGTCAGGAGCACAGCTAGAGCCACATTTCTGGGGGGGCTGATAAAAATTTAAGGGGGGGGACCTAATTCTTCCAGTCATAGGCAGAGTGGAAATGCAGGGGCTCTAAGAAGAAGGGAAATCACCACAAAGCCTCATTTACAAGAAAATAGTCTTTTAAAGACCTGTGAATTACTCGGGTGCCGGTCTGAGAGCTGCGCACCCAGCGTGTTCACACTAGGGGGCCGCGCTGAGAGGCACGCACCCAGCGTGTTCACACTAGAAGGTCGCGCTGAGAGCCACGCACCCAGCGCGTTCACACTAGGGGGCCGTGCTGAGTGCCCCGTTAGGATAGCCACTCCAAACTTTTCTGAAAAAAAAACAGTCCACTTCCATTAATTTATATTTGCCCCAATTCTTGAATGTACTTATTAATCATTAGGCCGTGCGGTCCCCCTTCCCTTGTCCACTTCTTGCCTTGTGGACCCCATCCCCAGGGGCCTGTCCTCTTCGTTGGGGACCGTGGGGGGAGCCCCAATGCCCCACTGTCCCAGCTGGCTCCCCACCTCCTGCAGGAGCCGGCATTGCTTTTAGGCAAGAGGAGCTGCTAACATACAGCTCCCCTTGCCCAAAAGCAATCTCGCAATATAATTATAGGATTGCCCCTGGAACCTAGCCCACCCGGGGGCTCATTTAAATGAAGTGGCCTCATTTAAAAAAAACATTTTTCATCTGGATTCACGCACCCAGCGCGCATTCTAATGTTTTAAAAAAAAATTTGCCTGGGGGTCCTTGTGGGACCACCTGAGCAGGCCTAGGGGGTCAGGGTATATCTACCCTACCCCCTTTTCTTTTTTAAAAATCTTTTTTCGACTGTTTTCTTGTGAGTCGGTTCTACCGAGTCACAAGATGGCTGCCAACACTTCCTGGTTTGGAGTGTTGGCAGCCAATCACAGTGAAGCTCGTGCTCGTGGCAGCCAATCAAGTGGTCGGGAGGGTGATGAACCCACCGCTGCCCCAGGTATAGAAACTTTTATGTTTTGAATTTCTCAGCAACTACTGAACGGATTTACACCATTTAAAAAAACAAGTTGCTTTCTGAATCAAGCACTAACTTTTTGCCAAATTTGGTATAATTCCATTCAGCAGTTCGGGCTGTAACCTTGGCTAACGTTTCCTATGAGAAATTGATTTTTTGGCTTTTATTTTTTGAATTTCTCAGCAACTACTGAACAGATTTCCACCATGTAAAAATAAGGTCACTTTCTGAACCAAGCTCTACCTATTTGCCAAATGTGGTGTAATTCCGTTCAGCAGTTCGGGCTGTAGCCTGTGATAACATTTGCTATGGAAATTAACATGGAGAAAACACTTTTTCAGACCCCCCTTTTTTCTCAGACCCCGCTTGATGAATCACCCCCAAACATTGAGGATAGGAGCTGACCTGAGATTTGGGAGAATTTCGCGAACATTCGTCAAATGACGCCAAAGTTATTAGCAAATCAAAAAATGCTTTTCCTATGGAAACTAGGTTCTAACTATAACTACATACTGGCGACATCCAGTAGGTAATATATATACATATATGTGTGTGTGTGTGTGTGTATTACCTACTGGCGGTCGCCAGTAGGTAGTTATAGTTAGGACCACGTTTCCATAGGAAATCCGCAACATTCTATTTTGAATAACTTTGGCGCCGGTCGACGAATCCTCGCGAATTTTTCAAAATAGGTGGGGCGCTACGCTACGCTCCTACCCTGAAAGTCTCGGGGGGATTCATCAAGCGGGGGCTGAGATAAAAGGGGGGTCCCAAAATGCGTTTTTCCCATGCATTTTTCCATAGGACCTTTAGACACAGCTACAGCCCGAACGGCTGAACAGAATTTAATGAAATTTGGCAGAGAGGTAGTCCTCAGGTCAAGGAAGTGCCTTTTGTAGGTTAGGTGTAAATCTGTTCTGTAGATTCTGAGAAAATAGCCTTTAAATCAATATATATATCTGAGCCAGCTTACGGTGCGCTTACGGTGCGCTTACCGTACGCGTACGGTGACGTGCGCGAGCGCGATTCTGATTGGCTCTTACATCTTAGTAAACATTCGAATCGGTCGAAACCAGGAAGCGGCGCCCGCCATTTTGTGTATTTCACTCCGGTAAAAAAGGGTGATATCTTGAAAAGGGGGCAAGGAAGAGAGTTACAGACCCCCTAACATTTGTAAGGGGGTCAAAGAAGGACAGAAAAGTAAAAAGAAAACATTTATTGATTTTAAAAAAAATCACGGGGTACGCGTATGGTAAGCTCACCGTACGCGTACGGTAAAAAAAATAAAAAAAATAAATGAAATGCAGATTTAAGTGTTTAGATATTAGGGGGCTCTAAAAAGAGCCGTTGTGTTTATGAAGTGATTTTTTATTGGTACCTACAAGTAAGTACCGATGCAGAGTCTAAGGTTCAAGAGGAAGACTCTGTTCCCTTCATCAGTGAAGTGTACACCATCTCCTCTATGTCGTAACGCAAGTTGTTGTGGTAAATGGAACCCATACCATAGTCACGGAGGAAAGCAGAAACAGATTTGTTGACGTGCTTTCTTGCTTTGTCAATCTGCGGACAAAAATGATTGGACCAGTTCCATTTTTGCCTTTGGCATATGTTAGAAAACACAAAGGCAGTTTTAGGGAAAAGTGAAAACAGTTGTGCAAAGGTGTCCTTCATAAGCATTTCCAGACCTACCCCAGTCAAAGTGCCTAGGTCATTGCCACCACAGTGCACTATTATGAGGTCAGGGTGTTGGATTTGCATGAAGGATTTCACCAATGGCATCAATTGGTGCCACTTTAACCCTCTCTGACCAATCCATTTAATGTCTACATTTGGCAAAGCAAGGTCTCTCACCATATCTGTTTTCTCTGCATACTTTTCACTCCAGAAGACATAGCTGTACCCTAAAATCCACACTGTGAACATCTTCAAAGGAGAACTGGATGCACTCAGGAGGTGTAATTCAGTAGAATGGTAAAAAGAAATGAAAGACAGTTTGGAAATGGAGGCATACATATTTTTTTTATAAAAAAAAGAACTGATTGGCTGTTTCATACCATTCTAGAATAAAAACTAGGCTGTATGTGTAAATTTATAGAAGCATGTTTTGTATTGGTACAGAAAAATGTGTTACTAAAGAACAGTACTATGGATTTGCTGTTAGGTTTGAAAAGTCAAGCACTCCTGCTCTTTGGAATTGAAACATTGTTTGGTGAACTTCTGACCTAATTCTGCACAGCAGTGTTTCAAGAGCTGTTGCTATGGTAGCAGGCAGAAGTCAAGTTGGGGGAAGGGTACTTTTGGAAAAGGGTTGGTTTTCAACCAATAGAAATGTGTGATTACATTTGAAAAAAAGGGGGAAGCACTGAGATTTGAAATTAACATGTATATGTGTGGACAAAGAGAGGGAAAGTTTGCCATTATCTGGTTCTGCTTAGAGGAGAGAGGTGTACAGAAGAGAGATCCTGGCTCTGATAATCTGCTGTTTGAGTGCCACATTTATTTCACAACTAACTAATTTTAAAGGTGAGTTTAGAGTTTGAGAGGGGATGTATATGGTAAATTAAGAAATGAATAATAGAATTGGAATTCCTTTTGTTGAAGTTGTGTTTATTATTTTCTGTTTTGGGAGAAATTTAAATGTGAGGAACATGTAAAATAATATGGACTAAGTTTTCCCGAAAATTTAAGGTGTACTGGTAAAAATAAGGAATACTTTAAGGGTTTGAGGTTGCACTCAGTAATGCAAATACATTCAGCATCAGTGAGGCTGGTTGCCCTTGCTGGAGTGTAGTGAGTCACCCAGGTTACACATGTTGCTGGTCTCAGAAAGCTGTTTGGTATTGCTCTGGTGATTTTACATTTGCATTAGATGGAAAGGGGGAGGTTTTTTTTTAATGCAGAAGCAGACTCTTAGCACACAGCCAGCTGCTTATCCTGTGGAATCATGCATAGTATTCACAACCGAGTGGGGTTTGAGGTTTCAGTCAGTAATGCAAATACATTCAGCATCACTAAGGCTGGTTGCCCTTGCTGGAGTGTAGTCAGTCACCCAGGTTACACATGGTGCTGGTCTGAAAAAAGCAGTTTGGACATGTGCTTTTATCAGAATCTGAAAAGTGGATTCATAATGTGTCAGTCTGTAAAAGTGTTTATCACTTGCCAAAAAAAAGAGTAGTAAGTGTGCTTTCAAATTGGCAAAGAAATTTCGTTTTGTGACTAATGTGAAAACATGACTCTGTGTGCAAATAGGAATTACAGGCAGAGATTTATTGCGTATTGCTCTGGTGATTTTACATTTGCATTAGATGGAAAGGGGGAGCCATTTTTTTGTATGCAGAAGCAGACTCTTAGCACACAGCCAGCTGCTTATCTTGTGGAATCATGCACAGTATTTACAACCGAGTGGGGTTTGAGGTTTCAGTCAGTAATGCAAATACATTCAGCATCACTAAGGCTGGTTGCCCTTGCTGGAGTGTAGTCAGTCACCCAGGTTACACATGGTGCTGGTCTGAAAAAAGCAGTTTGGACATGTGCTTTTATCAGAATCTGAAAAGTGGATTCATAATGTGTCAGTCTGTAAAAGTGTTTATCACTTGCCGAAAAAAAGAGTAGTAAGTGTGCTTTCAAATTGGCAAAGAAATTTCGTTTTGTGACTAATGTGAAAACATGACTCTGTGTGCAAATAGGAATTACAGGCAGAGATTTATTGCGTATTGCTCTGGTGATTTTACATTTACATTAGATGGAAAGGGGGAGCCATTTTTTTGTATGCAGAAGCAGACTCTTAGCACACACCCAGCTGCTTATCCTGTGGAATCATGCACAGTATTCACAACCGAGTGGGGTTTGAGGTTTCAGTCAGTAATGCAAATACATTCAGCAACACTAAGGCTGGTTGCCCTTGCTGGAGTGTAGTCAGTCACCCAGGTTACACATGGTGCTGGTCTGAAAAAAGCAGTTTGGACATGTGCTTTTATCAGAATCTGAAAAGTGGATTCATAATGTGTCAGTCTGTAAAAGTGTTTATCACTATCCAAAAAAAAGAGTAGTAAGTGTGCTTTCAAATTGGCAACGAAATTTCGTTTTGTGACTAATGTGAAAACATGACTCTGTGTGCAAATAGGAATTACAGGCAGAGATTTATTGCGTATTGCTCTGGTGATTTTACATTTGCATTAGATGGAAAGGGGGAGCCATTTTTTTGTATGCAGAAGCAGACTCTTAGCACACACCCAGCTGCTTATCCTGTGGAATCATGCACAGTATTCACAACCGAGTGGGGTTTGAGGTTTCAGTCAGTAATGCAAATACATTCAGCATCACTAAGGCTGGTTGCCCTTACTGGAGTGTAGTCAGTCACCCAGGTTACACATGGTGCTGGTCTGAAAAAAGCAGTTTGGACATGTGCTTTTATCAGAATCTGAAAAGTGGATTCATAATGTGTCAGTCTGTAAAAGTGTTTATCACTTGCCAAAAAAAAGAGTAGTAAGTGTGCTTTCAAATTGGCAAAGAAATTTCGTTTTGTAACTAATGTGAAAACATGACTCTGTGTGCAAATAGGAATTACAGGCAGAGATTTATTGCGTATTGCTCTGGTGATTTTACATTTGCATTAGATGGAAAGGGGGAGCCATTTTTTTGTATGCAGAAGCAGACTCTTAACACACAGCCAGCTGCTTATCCTGTGGAATCATGCACAGTATTCACAACCGAGTGGGGTTTGAGGTTTCAGTCAGTAATGCAAATACATTCAGCATCACTAAGGCTGGTTGCCCTTGCTGGAGTGTAGTCAGTCACCCAGGTTACACATGGTGCTGGTCTGAAAAAAGCAGTTTGGACATGTGCTTTTATCAGAATCTGAAAAGTGGATTCATATTGTGTCAGTCTGTAAAAGTGTTTATCACTTGCCAAAAAAAAGAGTAGTAAGTGTGCTTTCAAATTGGCAAAGAAATTTCGTTTTGTGACTAGTGTGAAAACATGACTCTGTGTGCAAATAGGAATTACAGGCAGAGATTTATTGCGTATTGCTCTGGTGATTTTACATTTGCATTAGATGGAAAGGGGGAGCCATTTTTTTGTATGCAGAAGCAGACTCTTAACACACAGCCAGCTGCTTATCCTGTGGAATCATGCACAGTATTCACAACCGAGTGGGGTTTGAGGTTTCAGTCAGTAAAGCAAATACATTCAGCATCACTAAGGCTGGTTGCCCTTGCTGGAGTGTAGTCAGTCACCCAGGTTACACATGGTGCTGGTCTGAAAAAGCAGTTTGGACATGTGATGTTTTCAGAATCTGAAAAGTGGATTTAAAATGTGTCAGACTGTAAAAGTACTTATCACTTGCCAAAAAAGTAGTAGAAAGTATGCTTTGCAATTGGCAAAGAAATTTCGTTTTCTGCCTAATTTCAAACCATGACTCTGTGTGCACACAGGAATTGTTTTTAGGTATTTAATTTGTGATGGTGGTATTGTGATTTTCACTTGTAGGAAAGGGGTACATAGTATTTTAAGATTTGAAAAGATCATAAAAAATGTAGTAATATATTTAAATAAAATAAAGGAATTTTTTTTTAGTTTTTTTCAGGTATTGCTGAAGAGCAGTGAACAAAATTTAAGATGCCTACAAAATCCAGACTAAAGAAAGACCACAAAAAAAACCTATATTTGAAGACAACTGGAGGACCTAAGTTAGTTGGAGATGCTCATGTTGGGAAAAAGAACAAGTCTTCTGGTAAGCAGACAAAAGATTTTTTAAAGAACATCTTCAAAAAAAGGAAAAATGTACAAAATGTCTGTACTGGAAAGAATGTTTTCAATAGAAAAAAACAGGAAAAAATTGAGAATTTATTTAATGTAAATATACCTTCTGCAACAACAAAGATTAACTTAAACAGAAAAACAGCGTTTAAAGAGATACGTAGAAAAATGTTTCAGAGAAGAGTTATGTCCAATTTGATAAAGGATGTGAAGAAATATAAGCAAAAGGCAAAATATTACAAGAGAAAAAAAGAAATTGAAGCCATTGCAGCAAAGGCATTAGAATTTAAAAGGAAACTATTCATTTTAATTTTGAATAGGATGCGTACATTAGATAAAATGGTTAATGTACTGAAATCACAAAGCAAAAGGAAAAGAGTAGTGAACAGAACAAACTTTTGTAAAGTGTTTTTAGGAAAATGGATGCATAGTTCAAGTAGTGAACCTTTTTTTAATGAAGAGAGTTATTTTCAAAGTAATAGTTTGCTGCATGCAGTTGACACCAGAGGTCGTGCTTATGAAGTGAAAAATGGTTGCATAATGGAGAAGGAGATAATGGTTCCAAGAGATGAGGTACAAGTGATGGCGGATGAGGCTATGGGGAGACGTCCTAAAGCCCCAGTGTACACTTGGAATTGTAGTAGTATTTGCACTGTGCGTCAGGAATCTATTGATAAATTTCGTGAGTTTCTAAGAGAATATAGTAAAAAAAAGTGTAAAACAGAAGATTAAGGTGCTTCAAAGTCTAGATCCATGCAGAGTGAGAGAGAATACTGGTTTGCAGGGTCATTCTCTGGCTTGTCTATCTAGAAAAGTGTGTAATAGTGTTTTCCATCATTTTAGGATGCTGGCTGTTCATCATACTGAAATGAGAAAGTTTGTGAGACGGTTGTATTTTGCTAAAAGTCCAGCAATAAAGTTAGATGAATTGAATAGGGCTCTGTTCCGTGGATCGGTATCAGATGTAGAGAAGGTTGTTGATGAAATTCAGTTTTGTTACTTTGGTCCTGAACAAAACAGTGCAGAAAAGGACACAGTAAATGAGGAAGAAGTGGAAGTGAATGTAGAACCCTCTGTAAGTAAGACATTTAATGATCACATAACAAAATTTGAAAAAATCTCTAATGAAAGACCAAATATTACTTGTATTTGTTGCCGCAGAAATCATTATAGAAAACAAACTAGGAATGTTGATCTCTACAGAAAGAGTGAAAATGAAGATAATTATAAGTGGAAAGATTTTGTCACATATATATTTCTAGAAAATTGTTTTGAATTGGGTGAAGATCAGCGTATTTGTAAATACTGTCACAACAAGTTAGAGGAAAATAGAATGCCGACCAGAGCTGTACATAATAATTTAGAATTGGATGTTATTCCTGCCGAACTTTCTGAATTAAATACATATGAGTCTATACTTATTCAATGTGTTCATCCGTTCCAGACCATAGTACATATGGAGCCCAAAACTGGTAAATTACCTCCTTCAGATTAACTGAGAGGTTTAAAAGGTAGAGTGGTGTATTTGCCTTTGGATTTGAAAAAAAATATGGAAACTATTGATGCAGATACTTTGGAAACTGAACCATTAGTTATTCTGGTTAATGGTGTACCTACAAAGAATAAGAAGATTTGGCAGGAGCTGGTAGATGTACGGAAAGTACAAAGAGCAAATTTGTATTTGAAAAGGAATAACAAATGGTATGAATCAATTTATATAGAAGAAGAAGAAGAAGATTTACAAGAAGACACAGAAACACCAACTGGACAAATTGAAAAAGTGGACAAGTCAAAGGAAGAAGAAATTTATGAACATTTTAGCATACATCCTCTTCATTCAAAAGAAGCTATGGGAGACAATATTGATCTGTTTCAGATGAAGAAAGCAAAAGGAACTCCCGTGAGTGTATGGGAGGAGAGCTTGGAAGCTCGATGTTTTCCCCAGCTGTTTCCTAAAGGAAAAGGAGGACGATACGATGAACGTCCAGAACAGATTCCAGCTTCTGAGTATCGGACTACAAGACTATATGCAGAAGATCCCAGATTTCGACAAAGTATTCCTTATTTGTTCCATCTTTTATTTGAAAGCGACTTGTCTGCATTATCACATGCAGTAAATCACATTTTAAAAAGTGGAGTACATTTACAAAATGTGTCTGCTAAGGATTTTATGGAGAAAGTGCAGCACCGAGATGATCATTTGGAAACACAACTGATCAATCTGATGGCTTGTCAGCGTGGGACAAATGAATATTGGTACCGACGCCATGGTGAATTAAAATGCATGTTACGGAATTTAGGAACACCAACATGGTTCCTTACCCTAAGCTGTGCCGAGTACGCTTGGGATGATTTACTGGATTTTCTACGAGAGGCAAATTCAAACATTAAAAACATCGAATACAAGACAGCAGGAGAACTGTGCTCATTGGATCCGGTTAATGTTTGCAGATATTTCAATCATAGATTTGAGGCTATGATGTCCTTCATCTGCAATAAAAAAAATCCACCTCTTGGAGAAGTAGTGGATTTCTTTTGGAGAAAAGAGTACCAGGCAAGAGGTGCTCCTCATATTCATATGCTGTTGTGGATCAAGGATGCCCCAAAGTTTGGAACAGATACTGATGAAGCAGTGTTATCTTACATTAAAGAATATGCAACATGTGCTATACCAAAAAGCACAGAAGAGAAAAAGTTAAAGGAGCAAGTTTTACGTTTCCAAAGTCATCGGTGTGGAAAATACTGTCGACGGAAATACAAGAGCAAAGAAAAATACTACACTAAATGTCGATTTGGATTTCCTAGACCTGTTCTTTCAAATGGAAGAGTAAACAGTTTTATGTCATCTGTGAGACATACTATTACAAGAAAATCACCTAAGAATACCTACAACCTAAAAAGAAAAGAAGAATCAAAAAATATAAATGACTACAACCCAGTCATTTTATCCATGTGGAATGCTAACATGGATATACAGTATGTAGCTGACAATTCCATTGCTGTTGCTCGATATGTAACGTCTTACATTACTAAATCTGAGAAAACGGAATTGAAGGAAATGTGGGAAGAGATTTCTCACGAGAAGACTGTCAGTAAGAAGCTGTACAGTTTCAGTTTAAAGATGTTATCGCATCGAGAAATTGGATCCTACGAATGTTCAGATAGGTTATCTTCTGCAAGTCTCTACTCGAAATCAAGAAGAATAATTTGGGCAAGTTTAGGCCTTGCAGCAATGAGAAATCGGGTACTGAAATCTGTTGGAGAAATTGAATATTTGGCCGAGAATGACCCAGAAAGTACAGATATTTTGAAATCAAACATGTTGGACACATATTATCCCAAGAGAAGTCAACATCTGGAGAACATGTGTCTATATGAAGTGCTGCAGAACTACATTTATTCACGGAAAGCCGCAGAAGACATCAAAAATGGAAAATATAAAGTCATTGGTGAGGAAGGATGTTTGGTGAAGCAAACAAAAGGAAGTTTGATAAATCACCGGAAGCTGAGTTGCGACACTACTGACAAAAAGGAATTTTACTACTTGGCTCTTTTACAGCTGTTTAAACCATGGCGTACAGAGGATGAACTACTGGGATAATTTCAAAGCTATGAAGATTCATTTAATGCTTGCAAAGACAGCATACAATGCAATACATTCACAACTTATCTGCAAATGTTAAATGAAGAAATTGAACAGGAAACTACAATTGCAGCAGAAGTAGCTAGAGACAGTTCTCAGGACAGCCAAAGTTCAGGAACACTCAGTCAAGATCCCCTAGGACAACCAATCGTTGAAAATGAAGCATCAATAGCCATGAATGAAGTGGAAACGGCTATGAATCAAGCTCAAGAAGAATTTATAGACTTACAAAATTTGGAAAGACAACTGAACGAAGAGCAGCAACAAATGTATGAAGAGATCAGAAACAAAATTGATCACGGATTTCTACATGAAAAAAAAGAGTGCTCATGCACATCATTTCATCCAATCAGGATGTATGTAAGCGGACAAGCTGGAACTGGAAAAAGTTTCCTAATAAAAGTCATCAGAAGCTACCTACAGCAAAAAACGGATTCTACTTTGTCTTGTGTGGTTACTGCTCCAACTGGGTTAGCAGCATATAACATAAAAGGAATCACCTTACATCGTTTGCTAATGTTACCAGTGGAGCATGAGAACAAAATACAATACAACAAGCTAACTGGAGAAGCATGCTTGGAAGTTTCAAGAGTATTGAAGAAGATGCAAGTTCTCATTATTGATGAGGTG
This sequence comes from Triturus cristatus, assembly GCF_964204655.1. Lineage (NCBI taxonomy): Eukaryota > Metazoa > Chordata > Amphibia > Caudata > Salamandridae > Triturus > Triturus cristatus. Next base: position 683,718,474 of record NC_140585.1, on the reverse strand, counting down.
AGCATGGTATCAAACTTAATGCTTGCCTTTGTGCATTTAAGAATGCAGCAAATTCTAAGGACAGACTATGACGTGTTATTTGGTGGAAAACATGTCATTGTATTTGGGGATCTTCTACAGCTTACTCCAGTTAAAGGACAACCAGTGTTTAATACTGTGACACGTGAAGACACAAAGAAGTCATTGGGAAGCATTGGTAATGCAAATATTTGGTCCTTCTTTGAGTACAAGGAACTTACTACTAATATGAGGCAAGCAAACGATGAAGAATATGGAAGTATTCTGAAAGATATCAGGATTGGACTACTCACAGAAGTTGGCAAAAAAGCATTACAGAGTCGGCTGCTACATAATTTATTTCCAAAAGAAGAAATAGTTGCAGAGAAGATATACAAGAACATTGCAGAAAAGAAAAGTGCCATCTGCTTAATGCCAACTCTACGTGAATGCTCAATATTCAATAAGGAGCTTTTAAAATTGGAAAAGGAAGATATCAGGAAATTGGAAGCAGTGGACAAAATTGAAGATGGAAGAATTACTATCACATTAACAGGCACACTGAAAAATAAATTGGATTCACTAGAGAAGAACATTTCCAAAACAGCTGGATTAGAAAAAAATCTATAAGTTTGCATGAACTGTAGAGTATTTTTAAGGAGAAATTTGGATGTTGAAAAGGGTTTAGTTAATGGAGCTATGGGAAGAGTTGTGGGTTTTATTAATTATCAGAAAAAAGATGGAATTGAATGTTTAAAAATAAAATTTGATCAGATAGAAGAAGTTAAAGATATTTGTCGTTGTTCAGTTCGTTTCATGCTTGTGAAAGACTTATATGTACGTAGGAAGCAGTTTCCGTTTTCTCTAGCATATGCTGTAACTATTCACAAGTCTCAAGGATTGACTGTAGATTGTGCTTTTGTGAACATTGGTTCAACTGTGTTCAAAGAAGGTATGGCTTATGTAGCTTTGTCACGAGTGAAAACATTATCTGGTTTATTCATGATAGACTTTGATGACTCTAAAGTTAGTGCTGATACAAATTGTGTAAAGGAGTATAATAGATTAAGAAGAAGCTATGCTCCTCATTTAGGTCAGTATCCTGTGTTGGAGAAACGTGTAGTTTCTCGTAAAAGGAGAAATGAGAATATCTGTAATGAAGATGTAGAGAGGAGGAAAAAAAAGAGGAGTGATGTAATTGCAAGCAAAAAGAAAAAGGAAAATGAAGAACAGGTTGTAGGATGTCATTTTGAAAATAGCTCTGGTCTCAACTGCTACGCTAATGTAGTGCTGAATGTTGCTTTTTATCTGGAAAGTGTGCAAGAGCAGATAATAGTAAATCAGGGAAAAAGATTCTGTTCTGAGTTGAGTCTCCTTTTTCAAAAGCTGAGTAATGATAAAACTCAAATAGAAAGTGCTACTGAAATTAGAAAACTTTTAGATGTATGTTCAGGACGAACACAGTTTTCTCAAAATGTACAGCAAGACGCACAGGAATTCTTGATATTTTTTCTTCAGGTACTGGAAGAAGAAGGGGTTCCCATTGATAACTTGTTTGGTCTCTCTTATAAATGGGAACATAGTTGTGAAAACTGTTACAATATATGTGGCTCTAATGTTGATTCTGAAAGGTTTATTTATTTAACATTGCCAGAAAGTAAAACAGTCACTTTTGCTAAATTAGTTAAAGATGCTAATCATAGCATGGAATGCAGTGAGTGTAAATCTGAAATGTTTTCAACGTTAATTTTAAAGGAATACGGACAATATGTAATTTTAATGATGCAACGATGTAAAGCTGATGGTTCAAAATTAGATACTTTAATAAAGAAGTTTACAGGACAGCAATTATCAATTTCAGGAAAAACTTTTGTAACAGTTGCAATAATTTTCCATGAAGGACCTACTGTTACTTCTGGACATTACACAGTTTATCTTAAATGTGAAAAAGGCTGGACACTGTGTAATTATTCCCAATTGATTTTCAAGCAACGTTTGCCTTTTGATTTAGCAAATTCCTATCTAATCTTCCTGAAACCTAAATTTTAGAGAGACTTGGCAAGATGTGTACAAAACAATTTTACCATTTTATTGGATTACCATTGGAATTTTCAAAAAAAATGATTTTTCAAATTATCATTTGGCCTAATGGAAAGGTAACCAATTGTAATGTGGACTTTTTAAATTTTTAATGAAACTTTGGAAAACCAAAAATTTAGACAAAATCGGTAACATCTGCACAATTTAAATTTTGGAATGTTATTGGATTGCCATTGGAAATTTATTCAAAAAAGATTTTTAAAATTACTATTTGGCCATGAGGAAAAGTAAACAATTGTATTGTGGACTTATTTAATTATTATTTAATCTTTCAGAAACCAAAATGTTACAGAGAATCGGTGAGATTTGTACAATTTAAACTTTAGAATTTTATTGGATTACCATTGGAAATTTAATCAAAAAAGAATTTTAAAATTACTATTTGGCCTAAAGGAAATGGAACCAGATGTATTGTGGAGTTATTTGAGATATAATATTTTTGGGATTATACTTCTGAAACAAAAATGTCAGACGGTATTTTAAAGAAATAGGTATTGATATTAGATGATATTTTTTAAGAATATTATGCATTTCTATAATGTTATGTTTAAGTTAAAAGAGATTCTGGGCTTTTTTAAAACAATCTTTGAGATTGTTATTTTTTTTTTGCCCGCTGTTAAATGATGAATGCAATTGCTTTCACAATTTATAGTGAAATGCAATATATTCTGAAAACAGCAAAAAAAAGGCAAAAACATTTTTTGGGAAAATATGTAAATATGTGTACTGTATTATAAAATGTTTTATTAAATATTAATACTTTTTTCTTTTTTTTCAGAATGAGATAGAACATTTTCGAAAACTTGAACCATTTTTAAAGCAATAAAAATTTAATTTTAATTAATAAATAATTTTTTGAGTGGGTATGGTAAGTCAACAATTTCATGGTCCCTTTTTTCCACTTCTCCACAATCACATTTTCAGTTTATCATTGTAGTCTCTCAAGGACCTTGTAATGTGATGATTGATTTTTAGTGTTTTTAAAAAAAAAAAAAAAAATTGCGCGTACCGTACGCGTACGGTAAAAAAAAATAAAAAAAAGTTTTAAAAAATATATTAAAAAAAGTTAAAAGGTAAGGTTGGCTCTTAAAAGAGCCGTTGTGTTCATGCAGGGACAGAGGAAAGAAAGAGTGGGAATATTAGTCTCTACGACAAATGTGCTGATCTATTAAATTGTTCACTAGGGCAACACTGGTCTCCCTATGAGCAATTAGATCATGACAAGTGGCGTACCGAACTAAAACCCTCGAAAACCGATGGTTGATTTCCAGAGGAGGAGAAAAAGGAGATGCTCCCCCCACAGATGAAGGGCTCAGCTGACCTGCCGAAGATGGACTCGGCACTGCAGATGATGGACCAGGCTGAGCTGCTGTGGATGTGCTTGGTTGACTTACTGAAGGGTTACCTTCAGTATGTCGAGCAAATGTCCTACCGTGTACATCTTGAAGGTGTCTCAACATGGTGTGATTCCCGAAGGAATACTTCTTGTTGGGATTCCCTCTTGAAAGTACACGGCCACAAAGCTTACAAGTCACTAAGGGTGCATTTACCTTTTTCTTGTCCTCTGAAAAAGAAAAATACTCCCATATGAAAGAGCTCTTTTGTTTCCTCCTTCTCTGCCCCAAGGTAGTGCTGCTAGCCTCACTCTCAGAAGAGTTCTGCTGTTCTGCCATCGTATCACAAAGACAACTCAGCTCCTTCTCCTAAGGGATCACAAGCAGAAATGAGGGGAATGGGTGTGGTGTAGGACTGTTCTAGAACTGAAAGTAGTTTCAACCAATCAAAAGTTGTGTTTCATGATCACATGACCCACCGTGCGCGTACGTTACGCTTACGGTGCGCTTACGGTAAAAGTACGCATGCGCGTAAAAAAGACACGCGCTCGCGCGCATGCGCAAAACAGGCACGCCCCTTCACTTCCGCGTAACAAGCGCGTGCAGCGTACGCATTACACGCTGCGCGCGCGCGACGTACGTCTACGCAAATTGCGTAAATGAACGCAAACAGCGTAGAAATCTAACGTAATGAAAGCAAGACGTGCGCTTACCGTACGCGCACGTTAAAAAAAAAAAATAAAAAAAAAGACAAAAAAACCAATATGTTATACTAATAAATCTTACCTGTTTATTTTATAAAAATGGTAAAAAAAAAACATATTGTAGAATTTATAAAATTTAACCATAGTCTTTAAAAAAGGATAGAAAATTATAATAAAAATATGTAAAAAAAAAATGAAAAAAAGAAATTAGCATTTAAAAAACCTTGCAAATTCACTGAAAAAACCATGGGTTTCACACACGTTATAGTTAGGAATTAGCATTTAAAAAACCTTAGAAATTCAATGAAAAAACCAAAGGTTTCACACATGTTATAGTTAGCTGGACATTTCACTCGTAAAAAACCAATGAAATTTCCCCGTTATAGTTAGTTCAGCTAACTATAACTCGCGCGCCCGCAATGCACTGCTGATGACGTCACATATTACATCACTCATGACATGGTCACTGACATCACTCATGACATCACTGATGACATCTCAAATGACATCACTGATGACATCACTCATGACATCATCCTTGTGATAGAGTGGCAGACCTCCTCTCACCCTAATATAACCTTTGATACACACATACAAAAATAGAAACTAAAATTTTCAAAAAAATGGACATACCAATATCAGTTACAACAACCTATTCAGTAATTCTTAGAACCACATACACATCCACTCATTCACCAACAGTCCTATACAGTCATTCATACATGCACTCACTCTTCATATGTACTCATACACCTATACATCCTTTGACACAATGCCACTCATCCATAGAGTTACTCACACATAGTCACTCATGCTATAATTAGCTTATACAGTTATACACACACCACCACACTTACTTCTACAGAAACTTACACATAGTTAGTCTAAAAAACAAACACTTATAGAAACACATACTTATTCATACAGGAACTCTTTCAATCTCTCACTGTCACATATACTCACTTATATACACCAATATTCACATATACTAGTTTAATAGATATGTAGTTACTCATAAAGACACTATTGAGACAGTCATTCACTCACTAACACACCCATACACACACTCATCCACCCATACAGTCCTGCACACATGTTGTCTTCAACACATGCAAAGAGTGAATCACTCATTCATGCACCAATGCACTACATAATACCCCCCACCGAACCATACAGACACTCAGACTGATACTTAAAAAAAGAACTATTTACCTATATAGATACCCATGAAGCTACTCACCAACCCATGCAGCCACTTATACACAAAGTAAGAGACTGATACAGATATTTTCATATTTAAACATTACTCAGTAAGTCATGTATTCACTATAATACCCTTAATCAGTCAGTTACACAATTTTTTTTTTTTAAAAAATTATCCATTTAAACAATTATATACCCATTTATTCTTCCATTGACCTTGAGATATACATAAATATAAAACATATTTAATTTTCAGAAAAACACACATTCACTGGATGATGGCATCAGTGATGTCATCAGTGATGTCATTTGAGATGTCATCAGTGATGTCATGAGTGATGTCAGTGACCATGTCATGAGTGATGTAATATGTGACGTCATCAGCAGTGCATTGCGGGCGCGCGAGTTATAGTTAGCTGAACTAACTATAACGGGGAAATTTCATTGGTTTTTTACGAGTGAAATGTCCAGCTAACTATAACATGTGTGAAACCTTTGGTTTTTTCATTGAATTTCTAAGGTTTTTTAAATGCTAATTCCTAACTATAATGTGTGTGAAACCCATGGTTTTTTCAGTGAATATATATATATATATATATATATATATATATATATATATATATACATATATACATATATATTTATATTACCTACTGGCCATCACCAGTAGGTAGTTATAGTTAGGACCTATCATCCATAGGAAAATCGTAACATTCTTTTTCCCAATAACTTTGACGTCGGTTGACGAATCTTCGCGAAATTTTCAAAATTTGTGGGGCACTCCGGTCAGCTCCTATCTTAAAAGTTTCGGGGTGATTCGGCAAGCGGGGGCATAGAAAAAAGGGGGGTCCCTAAATGTGTTTTCTCAATATTAATTCCCATAGGAAACTTTAGACACGGCTACAGCCCGAACTGCTGAACGGAATTACACCAAATTTGGCGAAAAGGTAGCCCTTGGTTCAGAAAGATCCCTTTGTGTTAAATGGTGTAAATCTGTTCAGTAGTTCATGAGAAATTATAAAAAGAAAAAGTTTCAATATCTGGGCGGAGCCTAACGACACATCTCATCGTGAGATCTGATTGGCTGTCAGCACTTCATCCTGGAATTGCTGGCAGCCATCTTGGGACCAATATACATGATAGTACCCCATTGAAATGCATTGTAGTTAATCGAAGATTTTGAGGGTTACCAAAAGGAGAACTATAAAGGGTGATAACAGACTTTAGTTACATTAGATATCATTTGTTGATGGTACCATACTAATTTCAGGAATTGTGGTGTGTTCTAAGGTGATTTAATCCTGTGAAAAACATTCTGCTGGGATATCATGAATCATGTTTGAGAGAAAACTGAAGCTAAAATGAGAACATATTTTCTGTAAATTCACATTATCTTTCTCAGTCATGTGAGAATGAAGTCTGTCATTCTCAGTAAATCATGTACATCCAAAAATGGCAGAGACTGTCAGTTGATTCCTTTGTGTTCTACTGCAGCTTCCCAGAGTGTTCTAAAGATCAACTAGAGCGCTAACAGCCTTACATATGACAAAAGTATGGCACACCTGATGCCATCTTGATTGGAATAAACTGGTAACACTTAAAACATTTAATTTAAAAAGGAAAAAAATGATGGGGTTCATTTTGTCATAGAAATTATGGTTAGTGCTGTAGAAAGAAAAATTAGGACATGTTTCAAGTGTGATCTCAAATATCTTCCTGTTATGTTTCAACAGGAGCAGCCTGTCAGTTGATGCCTTTGTGTTCTACTGCTGCTTTCCAGAGTGCTCTAAAGAACAACTAGAGCGCTAACAGCCTTACTTATGACAAAAGTATGGCACTCCTGAAGCCATCTTGATTGGAATAAACTGGTAACACTTAAAACATTTAATTTAAAAAGGAACACAATGAGGGGGTTCATTTTGCCATAGAAATTATGATTAGTGCCGTAGAAAGAAAAATTAGGACATGTTTCAAGTGTGATCTCAAATATCTTCCTGTTATATTTCAACAGGAGCAGCCTGTTAGTTGATGCCTTTGTGTTCTACTGCAGCTTCCCAGAGTGTTCTAAAGAACAACTAGAGAGCTAACAGTCTTACTTATGACAAAATTATGGCACACCTGAAGCCATCTTGATTGGAATAGACTGGTAACAGCATCTGCATTTGGGACCGAGTACCGTGACGCCAGCAGAACTACCAGCCCCAGGAGCCTGAGGGGTAGCGCGGATAACTGAGGTTCCGCCCACTGACACCGGGGCCAGCATTTATTCACCTCGCATCTCCCGCCTCGCGGGAGATGCAGCGTCTGCATTTGGGACCGAGTACCGTGACGCCAGCAGAACTACCAGCCCCAGGAGCCTGAGGGGTAGCGCCGATAACTGAGGTTCCGCCCACTGACACCGGGGCCAGCATTTATTCACCTCGCATCTCCCGCATCGCGGGACGCGCGCGGGAGGGTGCCGGGCAAAGGGCGGGCCGTCTGTGGCCGTCCGGGGCAGGACGTGGCAGGGCAGGGCCACGGACTTTGGTGTTTGTTGTCAGGGTTAATGCACTATTGTGAGACTCCGTCTATTTAACCAATGCTAATCATTGTGTTTGGGATATTATATTAGTTTTATTGGCAATACATTGTCTTTTATTTTGTCTGTTGTGTAATTCATGATAGCTTGGGTGCATCAATTTTAGCATTTGTGCAGCAGGTTGTGTTCGGAGTTGTAAGCATGTCCAAACAAAATTCCTCTAAAACCTCTGTAGCGCCTGCAACACTGGATAATTATCTAGTGAAAGTTGTTAATAAAATCAACTATGAACGTCGACTCTCCCTTAGTCAGGGTAGCCCTTCTGCTTCCCCGTCTACCCTGTCTACCCCCCGGTGTACTAGTGCTAGATGTTAGCCCTGATCATGATCCACAGCTGATCAACAGTGATGACCCAGTGTTAATGACTTTTGATCAGTCGGTGGTAAATGACCCCCCTGATTATCCTGGAGATTTTTCCCCAATGTGTAGAGCCGTTAGGGCATGTCGGAAAATACCTGTTAAGCGAGGGGGGAACAAAAAGGCTAAGAGAACCCAATTACCACCTAAAAGTATAGCTGGGGGGGAGGAGAACCAAGGAATAGAGGGCCATGCCCAGTTGAATCCTGAGCAATTTAATTTGTTGGTTAGTCCTATTGACGCCAAGCTCGATAAGATCATTTTACCGTTGGTGGCCAAATTAGATCAGATTTCGGTAGAAGTAACTAGACTGGCCCATCTTTTGGATACCTATACCACTAGGGTTGGCAACCCAATGACCACTGATTTAAGTCACAACGTAAGGAAAGAGGTAGTAATTCCATCTGTGGAGGGGACTAAGATTAACCAAATAGTTGTACCAATTTTTGAGGCGATTAGGGCTGACCAAACAGTCGTACCAGCCCAACCGCACCCTGCGAGTCAAGAGAACCAGGCTACCTTGGTAGCTGAAAGCAATGCGGGTTGGACCGAGGTAAGGAGAAAGGGTTTCGTTAACCTTCCGCCAGATTGTGCCCCTTATGTGGTGGTTTTAACTAACGTACCACGGGTTGACTCTTTTATGCCCCAGACTCAGTATGAATCTCATGATTCCCTGAAAAATAAAACTGTTGCCTGGTTGCATAAGCAATGTGGATTCCCTACAGCCCTCTCTAATGATATATTAACTACAAGAAGGGTCAACTGGGTTGGTAATTCTAGAAAGATCTGTAAAGGGGACTGTGTTATTGTTAATTTTAAATATCCTCAACACGTCGCAACAGTTCTGCTTAGATCAGCCTCCCTACCACTTACCGATTATGGCGTTTGTGTACGCCCGCTTGGCTTTTTTTATAGCCATCTCATTAATATGCCCCCTAATGATTATAACTCTTCCTGGCTACCCCCGTCGATTCAGCAGCGGGGTTTAGCCATTCCTTTGCATAATCGTTTTTATGCCCTTAACAGTTTAGATTCTAATGACTGACTCAACCAGGAGAGCCCGATTTCCTTGGATAAGGTTATGTAAAAGCGGGGTACTGAAACTATTAAGGTTAACCTGGTTTCGGAGCCAACCAAGGCGGAGGTTTATCCCGATAATGATTGTAGGGGGTCAGTCAATGAAAACCCAAGGGAAGGCAATTATCCAACCATATCTATTACACCAGTTAGGGCTAATGCAAGGGGTAAAGGAATAATTATAGCCAGTTGGAATGTTGCAGGGTTAAAATCCAAGGGGAAGGCCTTGGGCTGGCAGAATTTCATTAATTCCTTTGATATCGCATGTTTTCAGGAGACATGGTGTAGGGAAGAAATTAATTATGATGGGTTTGTTTCATATAATCTGGTGGCGAAGGGCATTGGGCCGGGCAGAGCAAAAGGGGGTTTGTTGATATTAGTGTCAATCCACCGCCCAATCATAGTAAAAGGGTATATAACAGTGGGTGAACATGCCCAGATTCTCTGGTTGTTAGAGGAACATGCCCATAATATCTTACTGATAAACTATTACAATAATATTTTTGATAGTTCTAGGGATGTAGTCGTCCGTGATCTGGCTAATGCCATTGAAAATCTGAACCCAGAAGCTAACATTTCTTTTGATTATATCTGGGTTGGTGATTTTAATATCCCATTATGTGAACTGTCAATCGAAAACGTTTGTGGATTTATCAACGATATGGGAGTGGAACACCTACATTTTTGTCATAACAACTATGGAGATTTATAAAATTATTTTTTGGGTTACTATGGTTTAGAAATTCTAGGTCTTCCTAGAGAGGAATCGGGACAAATTATCCCTAATTTTAAGGGTCATCATTCCTGCTCAGTTATTAACCATGTGATTGTTTCCTCTAATATTGCTTCCTGTTGTGCTTCACCTAGGGTTGAAGTAACTACCTTAAGCGATCACAAGTGTATTATCTTGGAAACAACTTTTTGGGCCGATAGCTGTGTCAAAACGGGCGTTGTGGTCTCTAATATTGAACCATATAGACCAAATGGTGTTCGTTTGAGATGGGTTGGGGATAAAGCTAGTGATTTAATTGGCTTTATCTTGAGGGACTGCTTACCCAGTATTAGTATTATTTTCGAAACCCCTATTAATGAATTGCAGGTTTTAAAAGCTTTTATGGATATGAATTTAATTATTGAGGCCAGATTTACCAAATCCAAGGGGGGCCAGCGTAGCAATGCTCCAAGATGGTTTGACCATGCATGCACTCGCCTATTATCTGAACTAAAAGTGGCGCTTGCCAAAAAACCTAGGGATACTGAGTCCGTTGTGAAATTAAGGCTGGAATGCAAGCTTGCTCTAAGGCGAAGGAAGAGTGAGCTAGAGCAGTTGGCATGGGACTCGCTTAACCAGGCAGCTGAATTATCTAACAGTACCTTGTTCTGGGCCACTGTTAATTCCCCTTTTATCAGGGTATGAGAATACCCCAATGTTAACTTCCAATGTTTCTCGTGATGGCTGGGTTACCCACTTTTCAAATATTTTTGATTCTAACAGTTGTATTGGTACCTGCCATAATAGTTGGCCTGTTTTACCCTTAAATATTACTGTTAGTGAGGTTGAATCCGGCATTTGTGCTAGTAAGGGGGGCAAAGCTCAGGGCCCAGACGGGGTGCCTATTGATGTGTATAAAGCGGCCCTCGATATGTGGAGCCCCCTGTTGGCTATAGTTTTTAATGCTGCTATATGTACTGTGCCCCACGAAACATGGGGGGAATCTATTATCATTCCAATACATAAAAAAGGTAGTAGGTCCGATGTTAAAAATTATCAACCCATCTCTCTTCTAGATTCGTCTGTTAAGATCATGAGCAGAATTATGCTGGTGAGGTTAGAGGAATGGGCCGAGCAAGAGGGTATTCTAGATGATAGTCAGTACTGATTCAGAAAGGGTAGGGGCACACTTGACCAGTGTTTAAATCTTGATCTACTGATCGGGAAATATACCGATGCTAAGTTAGGTTCACTCTACCTTTGTTTTGCAGACCTTAGCAGCGCATTTGATATGGTTGACCATTCAATTCTATGGTCAACCTTGTTACAGTTAGGTGCACCAGAAGGTATAATTTATTTTCTGGCCAGACTGTATGGGAATTTAAAAACTTGTGTGCGCTTTGGGACCAAAGGAGAATGTACTCCTAAATTCAGTGTAAAAAGAGGTATTAGACGGGGCTGTGTACTGGCCCCCCTTCTTTTTATCCTATTTATCAACGCAATCGACGCAATTTTAAAAACAATCCAAGCAGATGCCCCACTGATCCAAGGTTCCCCTGTGCCAGTGTTATTATACGCTGACGACGCCGTCCTACTTTCTAGAACTCCATTAGGACTGCAGCGTCTGATTGATAGATTTTTTTCCTTTATTAAGGATAGGAGGTTGACTATCAACAAGAAGAAAACGTATATCATGATTTGTGGGGCCAAAAGTAAAAAGAAAAGTAAATCTGTTAATTTTTCCTTTTTTATAGATAAGGACAAGGTGCTTCAGGTAGATACCTTTTGTTATCTTGGTATAACCTTCTCTAATGATAGAAAATGGTTCAACGAATTTAAAAATATCCGTATTAAAATGGCCAAAAATGCCCATGGTGTTTTTAGATTTGCTGCGAAGGTTGGGGACCGATGCACCAGGGATATGCTTAAGATTTATCAAGCTAGGTGTGTTAGTATCGCTCTGTATGGGGCGGGTGTTTGGGGACATTTTCCTGCCCATTTCTTGCAGTTAGAGGAAAATGCTTTTTTTAAAAACTTTTGTCATTACCACCCACTGCATGTACTGACCTCACTCATCGAGAGCCTGATATTAATTTTCCTACCGATCAACTATCTCTGAGGCCACTTATGATTTGGCGTTCTATTTGGCTCCAAGAAGAAAAAACTTTCAATAGATCGGTTATTGAGGATTGTCTCTTGTTGGACAAATTCTTAAATATACCATGGTTAAAATATGTCGTCACATGTTTTTCCGAGATTTTTAATTTAAACATCTTGGTGGACCCTAACGCAGCGTCTTTAATAATGAAACAAGAGCTGAAAACAAATTTTTGGGCATTTGCCGCAAGGAAACGGGCCATTGCTAACGGTTCTCTATCTACTGTTATGTTTTATAATAAGCATAACCTTGTTGAAGGTTTACCCATTTATTTAGTATGGGTAACGAGGCCATCCCATAAGTTTGTGCTGACCAGACTGAGGTTTGGTATCGTCCATCATCTAGTGGCACTGCTAACACTAAAGAAATATCCGCAGGGGCCCTGTATGTGTGATGGCGTCTCCAAACAGAGCACTGTGCACTTTCTCTTCATCTGCAAACTGTATATGAATTTTGGTATTGCCTATTTAAAACCTATGTTTTGTAAATATGGTATACGTACAGTTAATCAAGCTATGAGTTTAGTTTTTAACTTACAATACGTCGATATCTGTTTTTTACTGCCATGTTTTTAACCCAATCTATCAAGGCCAGGAAAAGTATGTGTTTTTAAATTTATAACATTTGTTATCTATAGTTTTCGAATTGTAATCTGCTGTATTTGATATTGAAATGTATTTTTTTTTTTATTTATTATTGTTGTGCTTTCATGGTCATTTTATATGTACCGAATAAAGCTTCATGAAATGAAAATGACTGGTAACACTTAAAACATTTTATTTAAAAAGCAACAAAATGAGGGGGTTCATTTTGCCATAGAATTTATGGTTGGTGCTGCAGAAAGAATATTAAGGGAATGTTTTAAGTGAGATCTCAAATCCTCTTCTAGTTCATTAGAAAATTCTGACATGCAGACTGAAACAATCACTTTCAATACCAGCAGTAGACTTCCAGTTAAATCCCTGGTGAGCAGTAGCTTTACTACAGTGATCTAATGAACAACTAGAGTGCTAATATTCTGAATTTATGGCAAATGTGTGACACATCTGAATGCCTTCTTGATGGAATCAAAGTAAAAAACTGAAAGCATTTCCTACTGAGGAGACTGCAGTAAATGAGGAAATTAGGAACCTTCATAACAAATATGTCTCCCAAGATGGCCACCAGAGAAAAAAGAGCCCATATGTAGCACAAATATCACCCAGATGTAGCCTGCATATAGCCCAACGACAGAAGTGTGCAGAAACACTTTTTTTTAAAGTTTTTCTGCAGCTTTATATAGTGCAGACTGGTTGGAGCGTTACATCTTACTTGGACCCCTTATTGCGTATTTTGCACGCAGTACATGAGATTGATCTTGCTCTGAACCAGGCTTTGTAACACCCGTTTTTACCTCCTGGTTTTAATTAATTTTCACTGTATTGTATTGTATTAGGAAAGAGGATTTACTGTTTTTATGTACACTTTTATGATCTATGTTTCTAAATCAGATCGAATTAAGTTTAATGAATTCTATGGCAGGACGGAGGTGAGGATTATGCATATCTTTCCGCACTTTATTTGCATAGCAGTTCAAAGAAAACTTAACACAACAATCATTAAACAAAAGACTTCACAACCCATGAATTATTAGGGGGGTAGTCTCCAAGGCAACTATAGTCCAATCATATCACAGTCCATCGTATATAATATTGTGGCGTCCCTTCCGCTTCCTCTTTCTTCACTGCTCGTCACTTAAGTGCATTCCTTACATTCTTGGCTTAATCTGATGTTGTTGCTGCTTGTATAGCGGTTTCTTGTGCACGTTATTAGCATTATTGCCTTGGTATTGTTTCATATTCCCTGCGCCGCAGGCTCTTGCCCGAGAGCGTTCTCCCCCTCGCAGTTTCTCCCACTGTGCGCTCTGCACGCAGTGAGATCCTGTCAGGCGCGTCTGGTCTGAGCGAGGCAGCTCCGTTGAGCGCTCTCGCTGGTCTTTACGCGCGTTTGGGAATCCAGTCACTCCTTTAGTGTCCGCTTGATTTCCGACCAACCCTCGCCTAATTTTGACACCGCTACGCGGTGATTTCCCCACACCGCCACGTTATTGACCAGCGTTGGTATTGCGCCTCAGTCTATTCTTTTAACAGCTTCGGGGAAGGCCCAGCTGTTGGAGCACCGGCGAGGGGGCTGCCTTAAGGATTTTAAGCGTTACAACAAACAAATGATGGACGGAATGCTGACAATGCATACATTCTCCCCCAGTCAAAAGATCTGGGTTAAATCCATCGTTCCTTTGCCCACTACACCACCCCAGTTCAGACATGGCCATATGCAAATCAGTCTTGACCCTGTGCCTCATGGAAACAGTCCAGCCCGAACTGCCAAGCCATGTCTTCCCTGGACCGGAATCAAGCATCCTAGGACCGGTTTCTGGCTATCAGCCGTCATCAGCCAGGATAGCTTGACTCCAGTGGCGTAGTGAGCACGGGTCCCACGTCTGGGAATACCCATCCCACTTAGGGCGAAAAGCGTTACAACAAACAAATGATGGACGGAATGCTGCCAATGCATACATTCTCCCCCAGTCAAAAGATCTGGGTTAAATCCATCGTTCTTTTGCCCACTACACCACCCCAGTTCAGACATGGCCATATGCAAATCAGTCTTGACCCTGTGCCTCATGGGAACAGTCCAGCCCAAACTGCCAAGCCATGTCTTCCCTGGACCGGAATCAAGCATCCTAGGACCGGTTTCTGGCTATCAGCCGTCATCAGCCAGGATAGCTTGACTCCAGTGGCGTAGTGAGCACGTGTCCCACGTCTGGGAATACCCATCCCACTTAGGGCGAAAAGCGTTACAACAAACAAATGATGGACGGAATGCTGACAATGCATACATTCTCCCCCAGTCAAAAGATCTGGGTTAAATCCATCGTTCTTTTGCCCACTACACCACCCCAGTTCAGACATGGCCATATGCAAATCAGTCTTGACCCTTTGCCTCATGGGAACAGTCCAGCCCGAACTGCCAAGCCATGTCTTCCCTGGACCGGAATCAAGCATCCTAGGACCGGTTTCTGGCTATCAGCCGTCATCAACCAGGATAGCTTGACTCCAGTGGCGTAGTGAGCAAGGGTCCCACGTCTGGGAATACCCATCCCACTTAGGGCGAAAAGCGTTACAACAAACAAATGATGGACGGAATGCTGGCAATGCATACATTCACCCCAGTCAAAAGATCTGGGTTAAATCCATCGTTCTTTTGCCCATTACACCACCCCAGTTCAGACATGGCAATATGCAAATCAGTCTTGACCCTGTGCCTCATGGGAACAGTCCAGCCCGAACTGCCAAGCCATGTCTTCCCTGGACCGGAATCAAGCATCCTAGGACCGGTTTCTGGCTATCAGCCGTCATCAGCCAGGATAGCTTTACTCCAGTGGCGTAGTGAGCACGGGTCCCACGTCTGGGAATACCCATCCCACTTAGGGTGAAAAGCGTTAAAACAAACAAATGATGGACGGAATGCTGATAATGCATACATTCTCCCCCAGTCAAAAGATCTGGGTTAAATCCATCGTTCTTTTGCCCACTACACCACCCCAGTTCAGACATGGCCATATGCAAATCAGTCTTGACCCTGTGCCTCATGGGAACAGTCCAGCCCGAACTGCCAAGCCATGTCTTCCCTGGACCGGAATCAAGCATTCTAGGACCGGTTTCTGGCTATCAGCCATCATCAGCCAGGATAGCTCGACTCCAGTGGCGTAGTGAGCACGGGTCCCACGTCTGGGAATACCCATCCCACTTAGGGCGAAAAGCGTTACAACAAACAAATGATGGACGGAATGCTGACAATGCATACATTCTCCCCCAGTCAAAAAATCTGGGTTAAATCCATCGTTCTTTTGCCCACTACACCACCCCAGTTCAGACATGGCCATATGCAAATCAGTCTTGACCCTGTGCCTCATGGGAACAGTCCAGCCCGAACTGCCAAGCCATGTCTTCCCTGGACCGGAATCAAGCATCCTAGGACCGGTTTCTGGCTATCAGCCGTCATTAGCCAGGATAGCTTGACTCCAGTGGCGTAGTGAGCACGGGTCCCACGTCTGGGAATACCCATCCCACTTAGGGCGAAAAGCGTTACAACAAACAAATGATGGACGGAATGCTAACAATGCATACATTCTCCCCCAGTCAAAAGATCTGGGTTAAATCCATCGTTCTTTTGCCCACTACACCACCCCAGTTCAGACATGGCCATATGCAATTCAGTCTTGACCCTGTGCCTCATGGGAACAGTCCAGCCTGAACTGCCAAGCCATGTCTTCCCTGGACCGGAATCAAGCATCCTAGGACCGGTTTCTGGCTATCAGCCGTCATCAGCCAGGATAGCTTGACTCCAGTGGCGTAGTGAGCACGGGTCCCACGTCTGGGAATACCCATCCCACTTAGGGCGAAAAGCGTTACAACAAACAAATGATGGACGGAATGCTGACAATGCATACATTCTCCCCCAGTCAAAAGATCTGGGTTAAATCCATCGTTCTTTTGCCCACTACTGGGCACAGGGTCAAGACTGATTTGCATATGGCTGGGTTCAAACTGGAATGGCATGGTGAGCAAAAAAACGATGGATTTAGGCCCAGATCTCTGTACTGGGGTGAATGTATGACATTGTTCTGCATTCTGTCCATCAATTGTTGTTTTTGCATTTGTCACCCCGAGTGGGAAGGGTATGCTCAGACGTGAGTCCCTTGCTCTCCATGCCACTGGAATCAAGCTATCCTGGCTGACGAGGGCTGAAAGCCCGAAACCGGTCCTAGGATGCTTGTTTCCAGTCCAGGGAGGACCTGGCTTGGCAGTTCGGGCTGGACTGTTCCTATGGGGCACAGGGTCAAGACTGATTTGCATATGGCTGGGTTCAAACTGGAATGGCGTGGTGAGCAAAAAAACGATGGATTTAGGCCCAGATCTCTGTACTGGGGTGAATGTATGACATTGTTCTGCATTCTGTCCATCAATTGTTGTTTTTGCATTTGTCACCCCGAGTGGGAAGGGTATGCTCAGACGTGAGTCCCTTGCTCTCCATGCCTCTGGAATCAAGCTATCCTGGCTGACGAGGGCTGAAAGCCCGAAACCGGTCCTAGGATGCTTGTTTCCAGTCCAGGGAGGACCTGGCTTGGCAGTTCGGGCTGGACTGTTCCTATGGGGCACAGGGTCAAGACTGATTTGCATATGGCTGGGTTCAAACTGGAATGGCATGGTGAGCAAAAAAACGATGGATTTAGGCCCAGATCTCTGTACTGGGGTGAATGTATGACATTGTTCTGCATTCTGTCCATCAATTGTTGTTTTTGCATTTGTCACCCCGAGTGGGAAGGGTATGCTCAGACGTGAGTCCCTTGCTCTCCATGCCACTGGAATCAAGCTATCCTGGCTGACGAGGGCTGAAAGCCCGAAACCGGTCCTAGGATGCTTGTTTCCAGTCCAGGGAGGACCTGGCTTGGCAGTTCGGGCTGGACTGTTCCTATGGGGCACAGGGTCAAGACTGATTTGCATATGGCTGGGTTCAAACTGGAATGGCATGGAGAGCAAAAAAACGATGGATTTAGGCCCAGATCTCTGTACTGGGGTGAATGTATGACATTGTTCTGCATTCTGTCCATCAATTGTTGTTTTTGCATTTGTCACCCCGAGTGGGAAGGGTATGCTCAGGCGTGAGTCCCTTGCTCTCCATGCCACTGGAATCAAGCTATCCTGGCTGACGAGGGCTGAAAGCCCGAAACCGGTCCTAGGATGCTTGTTTCCAGTCCAGGGAGGACCTGGCTTGGCAGTTCGGGTTGGACTGTTCCTATGGGGCACAGGGTCAAGACTAATTTGCATATGGCTGGGTTCAAACTGGAATGGCATGGTGAGTAAAAAAACGATGGATTTAGGCCCAGATCTCTGTACTGGGGTGAATGTATGACATTGTTCTGCATTCTGTCCATCAATTGTTGTTTTTGCATTAAGGATTTTAAGGGCATTTGTTCTGTGCTCACACCCTCTGCTATCATGTCTTCTCCAGAAGACCATTTTTATTCTTCCTACCTATAAGTGGAGGAGGAATGGCCCCCCAACTTCTCCCTTCAGCAGTGGACCAAGCCCTTTCTCTGGCTACTTCTAGGGCGCTGGCTCCTCTTAGGGAGCAGGTTGATAAGCTGGTGAAAAGCATCCCTGGGGTGTTCAGTGACCCAGATCTGGTGGATGCGGGTCCCAGTAGCTCCCAGATGAGGAATAAAAGGGCAGTTAAGCATAACGCGGGGCACTTGGAAGGATTTGTTAAACTTAGAGAGACCTTCCTCTAGAATGCGCAAATGCTTAAACATGCACCCTGCCGGGAGGAGGAGGAGTCCGGAGAAAATTGCGATGCTGTCACCACTATTGTAGACCCTGACGGCGGGTTTCCCTTACAGGGATAGGGTGTATCAGAGGACGATTTCTCCTCCAATGAGGATAAGGACTCGGGGCATCCCTGGCATCCAGAGTCCTACTCCTCTCAGTCCTGGGTTGGGGACGGGGTCCACTCGGACATATTCGAGCCTACCCAAATTTACCATCCTAGGTCGGCGGAGTGGACCCCTGACACCAAAGTGGCAGAGTATGTGGTGGGGAAAATCCATGAACCCCTTGAAAGGGAGGCCAGGAATGAGATGAGGGGAGAATGCCCCAGGCCCTCACTGAAGGGGAAGGTGGCACACACGCCTGAAATTGATGAGAAACTATGTACCTTTTTCTCCAAGTATATGAGGAATCTCAAGAAAGGAATTGATAGGTCTTGGACATGGTAGGGCCCTTGACCCAAACTATTCAATTTGCGGAGCGTTCGAAAGAGTCAAGATCCCCTTTGTCCACGGATATTGTGGCTGGTTGGCGCACTACCCTAAACCCTAAAACACTACCCCCTCCACTACCCAAACACCACTGCACTACCCTAAACCCTAAAACACTACCCCCAGCACGACATCCTACACTACCCAAACATAACTGCACTACCCTAAACCCTAAAACACTACCACCAGCACGACTCCCTACACTACCCAAACACCACTGCACTACCCTAAACCCTAAATCTACCCCAGCACAACCCCCTACACTACACAAACACCACTGCACTACCCTAAACCCTAAAACACTACCCCCAGCACGACCCCTTCACTACACAAACACCACTGCACTGCCTTAAATCCTAAAACACTACCCCAGCACGACCCCCTATACTACACAAACACCACTACACTACCCTAAACACTACATCTACCCCCAGCATGACCCCCTACACTACACAAACACCACTGCACTACCTAAACCCTAAAATACTACCCCCAGCACGACCCCCTTCACTACTTAAACACAACTGCACTACCCTAAACCCTAAAACACTACCCCCAGCACTACCCCTTCACTACCCAAACACCACTGCACGACCCTATCCCTAAAACACTACCCCCTACACTACACAACCACCACTGCACTACCCTAAATCCTATAACACTGGAACCCAGCACGACCCCCTACAGTACACAAACACCACTGCACTACCCTAAACCCTAAAACAGTACCCCCTACACTACACAAGCACCACTGCACTACCCTAAACCCTAAAACACTACCCCCAGCACTACCCCCTACACTACACAAACACCACTGCACTACCCTAAACCCTAAAACACTACCCCAGCACGACTCCCTACACTACCCAAACACCACTGCACTACCCTAAACCCTAAATCTACCCCCAGCACAACCCCCTACACTACCCAAACACCACTGCCCTACCCTAAACCATAAAACACTACTCCAGCATGACCCCCTACACTACTCATACACCACTGCACTACCCTAAACCCTAAAACACTACTCCCAGTATGACCTCCTACACTACTGCACTACCCTAAACCTTAAAACACTACCCCAGCATGACCCCCTACACTACCCAAACACCCCTGCACTACCCTAAACCCTAGAAAAAATAAACCACCCCATGCCCAATCCCCCTTACCTCTCACTCCTCATGGTTCCTCTCTCCTCGTGGTTCCTGCTTCACATTGTCTCTGAGGGGCGGTGCACGTCGTTGTGAGAAAACGGAACAGCCTCTGTTGCTTTACAACAATGTGGATCGTCTACATGTTTTTTAGAATGCATGGTCATTTACCATAAATACCTTTACAACAAAATTTGTTGTAAAGGCATGCGTGGTAAATGACCATGCATTCTAAAAAAATGTGTAGTAATGACTTTGTGGTGTACAACGCATGTGTGGTAATGCATGCGTTGTAATGGTATCGCGAAGTAAAAAAGTCGTTGTAACAGCTGTTTACCGATCGAAGCTGGCCCCTGTTCTTCAGTGAGACGTTTATTTGATTAATTAGGAGGAAGGAATGTGTTTTTTTTACCAAAAAGAGCATTCCCAGCTGTTATATTGTGAAAGTGTCCGTGTGGCCTGGTTTCACTTCCGGTGAGAAAGTGGAAGAGTCTGTTTGGATCTAAAGGAGTTATGTTGTTGGACGGGGCTGACACGACACGTAATCAGAAAACATAGCTAATGGAAAGAGTCCTCCCTGAAGTGTCGAGCAGTGCCATGAGAGGTCAACAAGTGTGCATCCCACCGCAGTATGACCGTACCGCGTGACCCATGTACCGCATCCAGGGTACGGGAGGCAGAAGCGGCATCGCAGGTCCTCTTGAAGACTGTTGTAGCACTAATTCTACATTTTGGTACTAGGGCATTTTAACTTTGTTGTTCCTGCCAGATACAAAGGGTAGATGCTGTGTTATTCAATGCCCTTGTTACCTTTTTTGTGGGTTGTGGTGCTTGTCACTTCGCTGCCCCGCCGGTGCACATGACTGGGCACCCCACCTCATGTGCCATCTGCAGGGCCTCTGCCCTGGATCACTGGTTTCGGTTTCTGGAGTGGCAACATAAACAGTTGCTCCCAAAGGACTAGCCTGAACACTTAGGTGAAATTTCCCTGCATCAGCATTCCACGGAAATTCTTTCCTGACTCTCCCATGTCAACGAGGACGTCATATTAGCACGGCTCCGCTCGCGACACCGTATGATGTCATCGTAGCCATAAGAGGACCTCGTCGGCGTGCTGACGTCAGTTCCACCCATTTTTTCTGTGCCACCGAGGCAAGAAGGCGGACCGAGACATTTTCACATGTATACATAGTATAATAAATTGCGAAAATTACTCCTTCCACCTCTACCACGGCAGCGAAGAAAGAGATACGAACCACTTTTCTCAGGCAAGATGTTTTATTTCATACCCAGCAGCATTCGACAGATGACGCGTTTCGGGCTCAAGCGCCCTTGCTCACATAAAGGCTGCAGTGGATTTCGCCATTTTTAAATAATATGCCCTTCCCATAATAGTCACATGATACAAAACTAATGAATGACATAGAAAACAGACTTCGTAAACATACCCCATGTAGGGAATACAAAGCGATAATATAAAAATTCCTGGATAAATCCAATTTCACATTTATAAAAAATGTAAACAATTCATTCATTATAACTGCACGAATGCATACAATCATTAACAGACTTGTGACTTTGGAAGGCAATGTGCAAAAGTAGTATAATAAATATATATATATATATTCACTGACAAAAACCATAGGTTTCAGGCACGTTATAGTTAGAAATTAGCATTTAAAAAACCATAGAAATTCACAGAAAAAAACATAGGTTTCAGGGGCGTTATAGTTAGTTGGACATTTCATTCATACAAAACCATAGAAATTTCCCCGTTATAGTTAGTTCAGCTAACTATAACTCACGCGTCCCAATTCACTGCTGATGATGTCATATATTACATCACTCATGACATGGTCCGTGACATCACTCATGACATATACTGGCAGATATGTCTTCTCTGCCAGTAGGAATCGAGGCAGGAAAGGCATGTCTTCTTTCACACGGCAGGAGCTTTAAAAATGCTTCCACCCGGTGGGAGCAGACTTCTAATTCCCTGCCCACTTTCCTGAGGGCAGAGAAAACATGCATTGCTCCTGCCCAAGCAAAAAGCATCTGCTCCCGCCAGGTGGGAGCAATGCTGGCTACCGC
This sequence comes from Triturus cristatus, assembly GCF_964204655.1. Classification (NCBI taxonomy): domain Eukaryota; kingdom Metazoa; phylum Chordata; class Amphibia; order Caudata; family Salamandridae; genus Triturus; species Triturus cristatus. The sequence continues at coordinate 683,696,153 of NC_140585.1, read as the reverse complement.
AGCATGAGGGGAGGGGAACTGACTGATGGTGGAGGCCCAGGCTCTTCCCACAGCCATCAACGTATTATTTGGTGGGTGCCCCGGTTGGGCACCCACCTAAAATAAACACAGGACCTGTGGTCCCTGGTGCATATAAGACTGAGGTAGGGGAGCAGCATGTCCCCTCCCCTTAAAAATGGAATTCATCTCTCGGGGATGAGTTCCCCAGGGCCTATTATGGCTTGGGGAGGGGGGGTCGTGTGGTCTCCCTCCTCTTATTTATGATGTTTGGCCCTATGGAACAGGGCCCCTCAGGTCTATTAGGGCTTGTGAAGTAGGGGCTGCATGCCCCCTTCCCTTATGAATAGAATTCGGCCCAAGGTAATTGGGTCCCTGAGGCCTACTAAGGCTAATGAGGGGGCCATGCTCTCCTTCCCTGTTTTTGGCATTCGGCCCCGGGGATGTGCCTCCAGTGCCTATTAGGCTCGGGGAGGGGTGCTATGCACCCCTTCCCTAGGCCCTGGGGTATGGGGTCCACAGGGCTTATTAAGGTTTGAGGCAGGAAGCCTTGTGCCACCCTCCTCTTGATATAAATGTTTTGTCCCAGAGGGATGGGGTTCATGGGGCCAACATTGTCTCGGGAGGAGGGTGGGGGAAAACATATGTTTTGACCCTGGTGATGGGGTCTCTGGGGCCCCTTTATCCCATTTAGGAGGTCCAGGCACTCCCATCATTACCAATATTTTATGACCCCAGGGGATGGGGTGCCCAGGTCCAGTGTTGGCTTGGGGGGGGGCATGTGGCCACTCCCCTTAAAGGCCCTAGGCTATGAGGTCCCCGGGGTCCATTTTGTCTTGGGGAAGGGGGCCTTACTCCTCTCTCCCCTCTAAGAATATCTTTTGGTCCCAGGTGATGAGGTACACATGGCCACTAATGGATTGGGAAAGAGGCACTTGGGGTTGAGGTTCCATGTGCCTAAATGGTTCAGGAGAGGGGTTGCATGCTTGGGAGGGGTGCTATAACAATGGGTTGGCCAGTTCTTGTGACCAGCTACACGCTATGCAAGGTCGAAGGCTGTGTGCGACGTGGGTTTGATAGCCCGCAGGCCCTGCGTGCAAAACATTGGCACAGCCCCCTCCCCAACAGCTGCATTAGTGGGATCCAAGGTGGGGACAGTCCAATTTGGGCTGGGACACAGGCCAAATCTACCCCTCTAGAGATGCCAGTGTTTGGATCTTACATTTTTTATTTCTAAAACGCATTTCAGTTGTGTTCCTGTACTCTTTTCCTCAGTGGCGAAGATCATCTTTGAACACAGAGCAATTCCTAGATTTATTTATCCTCCTGGCTCATGTTTGTGAAGTGTCTGTATATTGCTACATTTTTGTCTACATTGAGTAAGCTTTGAAAAAGGTGCTTTATTGACGTACTTATTGGTAGAGCTTTGTGATGGAGGTAAGTGTATCCCAGCTAGAGAACTAATTTCTTACATGGCAGGGACGGTGGAAGAAAGGAGAGTAACAGAGAAATGTATTCAGAAGGAACCGACACTGAAGAAGGACACTTCACTGCGAATTGATACTGTGTCAGGAAATAGAAACTGCAAATCATTTTGCAATTTCTTGCCTTATTTATATTTTCACTTGTATTATTGTCTGAAGGAAGTTTTCAATCGTATTTTACATTTTTCTCATCAAATTTTCTCTACCAGGTAATCTATTGCTGCGTTTTTATCTGCGTGATCTGAGCCGTTTAACTGCAAATATTTATTACACGCCCTTCTAGTGTGTGGGTTTGTGTGCGTGTATGTTTAATTCTGCCCTGAGATTTGCATATTTATCAAAAATTCGAGTCCCATACTTGTCTTCCATGACTAGTCCCTCTATAAAGTAGGAATTTGTGCATTTTTCCAAGCCCACACACTTTAGTTATGCCCTAAGTAAGGGCAGCAGATGCTGTAAAGAGAAGTGTATAGCAGTAAAATTGCATACCAAAGAATGTTTCCTAAATCAGGCTAGGGCGGAATTTCCTCAGGAGAAACAGTGCCATTTTCTTTGAGCTGTGGTATGATAGATGGGTTCAGAAGCTTTCCAAAGTACCAAAATTGATTACTTTCTTTCAGCAAGTAGAAAGCTCATTTCTCATGGAACAGATGTTGTAGGTGTGGCATGAGCTTCTGTCCTGCACGTGTGCTAAGAACAGGAGTAAAGAACATTTGCTGCATGGAAGTTAAGATTTGGTTTAGCTTAAATTGTGGAAGTGTCCGACGTTCCACAAAAGTATGTTTGCTGCATTTAACATTTTCTTTACCTCATCAAGTCTGTGCTGGTGAGCCGTAATGCGTGGGTACAACATAATTTTATGGATTGCCATATGAATGTGAATCTATGCATATATAAGGTCTTTTTATAGCGCAAACCTAGTCAAAAGGCAGTGGAGCGCTATACACAGTCAAAGACAAGCATTAAGTCATAATAGGAGAGGAAGTGGGATTGTGGATCATAATGGATTGTGACGTAGTGTACTTTAAAGAAGGTGAGTCTTCCACTCTTTCCTAAATTGGAGCAGTGTGGGGGCTGTCATGATGGGTAAGGGTTTGTTCTTTCAGGTCCAGAGTGCACAAATGGAAAAAGCCTGTTGTCTCGTTTTTTCTTTTTTACACAAAGACTACAGCCTTATGGAGTCCTGGCTGTCAGTGTCCCTTGAACCATCAGAGAGGGTGAGCTTGTCTACAAGGTAAGTGGGGGTGCTGTTTGTGAAGCCTTTGTTGCTGATGCAGTTGGGTTTGAAGATGGTGCAGGCCGGCAAGGAAGCCAATGGAGTTCCATCAGGATGGGGGTAATGTTATCATATTTCTTCAGGCCCTGAATGAGACGTGCTGTGGTGTGAAGGATGCACATAAGGGGTGCCAATGTGGTGGGTGGAGGCAATGGAGGAGGGCATTACCATCATCCAGATGCAGGAGTATGAAGGCTTGAACAGTAGTTCTGAAATTGCTAGCTAGAAGAAACTGTTTGACATTCTTTATAAGAGCAAACTTGTAAAACATGGTCTTTGTGAATTTACTGATTTCTTATCAGTTATCTTCATTACTCTGATTACCCTTTACTCAAACCAGTACTAACTATATAGAGTTCCACCTCCCCTTTCTAGGCACCAAATAAATCCAGTGAATAGCAAAAGCTACCTAGACACCTCCTTCCTTATCCCTCCCCATCCCCCTCCTTGGCCCCACCTCTCACCAGGGGAAAAATTGAGGGAAGGCCTCAAACACTTGCTGTCATCTCCAAGCTTGGAAGAATCAATAGGAGTAATGAAGATTATCAGTAAGTTATCAGGCGATTATCTCTCCACTCTTATCTCATTTCAGTATTTATTATATCAGGATTTACAAGAGTGAGCATAGTGATCTGTTTCCCAAAACAGGCACAGCTCTTGGTTGATGCAACATGTTTCGCATTTACTAGAAATCTTGCAAAGATACACAGGAGAAACAAAAATCGTATCTAGAGATAGCAGCCCCTATATCCAGATCCAAATTTTAAAGATTGTTGACTTCCAACTTTCGTTCTATAATAAGTGGATGGGGCGGTCCAAGATGTAGCCATCCCTCCATTAGACCTGCCCTTAACTGATCCTGGAAGGGTAGATCCTCAGGAAATAATATTCCTTATCCATCAATTTAAACTAGAGAAAGAAGTTTTAAATGCTTTCAAAAAGATACCAAAATTAACAAAGGAGTTTTCACATTGTCTGTAGTCCTTAGACCAACCAAGGTTAATCTGGACAGCTGTGGCTACATTAAAGTCTTCTTTGGGGAAAGAATGGGAAGGAGAAAATAAAGGAAGGATAATCTCTTGTTCCTGAAGGACAACACCTTGTGGTGACATGCAGGTCCCAGGTGAAAAACTATTCTGTTTGGCAGGATTCATAAATCTGGGTTTCTACTTGATAAAGAATGCAGTTACCCCAATCTACAGGGTGAGTTGATAGTCACCAGAAAAAACCTTGAGGCATTAATTGTTAAAGGTCAATGTCTGAAAGAGATACAAAGGATGGGGACTGTAGCAGCCCGAGGACTAGAGGCAGATACAAGGAAATGATGAGTGCATTATGTATCTATATATTGTGTTTCGATGGTGCAAATCTAACCAAAAGGCAGTGGAGCGCTGTACATGGCCAAAGATAAGCATAAAGTTAACAAGCAAGAGGAGATAAGCTGGGTTGAGGATAGCTAATGGATTGTAGTGTTCGTTAAAGAGGTGAGCCATTAACGCTTTACTAATTGGAGCAGTATTGGAGAGATCCTGATGAATATGAAAATGTTGTACCCGTTTCTGGGTGCATAGGTGGAACAGGCCTGCTGTTGTAGTAGCCTGTGGGGCCAAGGAAGAGTCTGTGTCCCACGTTTTTATTTTCTGCCTAGGGTACCAATCTATACGACGAAGCTGGCTTCTTCAACTCTGTAGAAATCTTGGGTTCAGTCATTATAAAGAGGCGCTTAGAATTCTCAAATCTAATACTTCCACCCCTCTTGTTTTCTCTGTCTCGAGCTTTATTAATGCTATGTGGCGCAGGAGAAGTACTTTTTATAGTTATTTTAATTTATATTCCCCTCTTGTCATTATTCAATTAAGAACTGTTAATCAGTGTTTTTTATTCTTTTATATTTTTTAACTTCAAATAATTTTTATTTACCATGATAATTGTATTGTGTTCTTAATTTTAAGTGCTGGAAATACTAGATATGTTATTGCTTGTATATATGTATCTTTTAGGGTCTATGACCGAAATAAAGATTATTTGACTGACTGTAGTAGCAAAAGGTGGCTTGACTGGAGAAAGTAGAAGAGAAAACCTCTCAAAGGCCTACTGCCCAGTGACTCCATATTGGCAAGGTGCCCTTCCACTGAAGGAGATCAGTTCACATTGATTACTGATGTTTGGGCACTTAAAGTGGATTGTGCTAATTCTTGATCAAAGCCATTCTATAAGATTTGAACAAGGATAGACGGTAAGAAATAAGCAACTTAGGCAAACAGTCCAGTGACCAACATTGCAGTGCTCTACGGAAAAGACATGGGGATTTGAAATTAGCTGTTTCCTTCACTGGGAACAAGTGGAGGGACCGTAGTGCAGGTGAGATGCCATCACAGTGATGCGGAACAAACTCAAGGTTGTCAGCTTCTAGTTTGGAGATAGATTAGATTGATTAGCTAGGGAGACCTGTGTTAAAGCCTTTGTTCAAATACTCAGTGCAGGAGATTACCACAACAAATGTGATCACATTTTTCTAGAGAGGTGTATGGATGGAAGCACACTTCTTAGGAAGCATAGCTGGTGGAAGACAGATATTGAGACAATAAGGCAGACATGGAGACAGGGTGTTGAAAATTGAAATAACGATGTGAGTAAGCATTCACTGAAGACATGAATTCCCCTTTAGGACCGAGTTTCTTCCGTTATGTTGACTAAAGTCTGGACTCCATTTTGTATTGTCATGCCTCCACGTGCGTAGCACGAGAAGAGTCCTATCTTCGTGTTAGTTGCTCTTGTAATCTGCCTAGTAACAGTCTATAAATAGCTCCTTTGTCCGTCTGGCGCATGCCCAGACTTGACCACATCTGTTATCAGTTAGTCCTTGCTTGACCATGTTTTCGCGGGCTTAAGGAATGTGTTAACTCCGCCCATATATTGATTCTGTATCAAAAATGACCATAAAAGGTAATACTCTTTGCCTCATGTTGTATCCACCCACTTATGAACCCCTCTGTTGTGTATAAAAGGGGACCGTGTATGCAAGTTCGGTGTGCTACTCTATGCAATACTGAAGAGTGTTGTATGGATTGTAGGACCACCCTTAAGGGTTAATAAACTTTGTCTTTGTACTTTGCAGTTTCCGTGCCAACTTCCTTGTAGATTCCATTTGCAGGAGAGCGAACCCTTGTGTCCTGCAGGCCTAGCTGGGGCCTATATTCATCAATTGGCGCCCGTCACGTGGGGCTCATCGGCGACTCGGATGCTCGAAGGACTGGTCGTGACGAAGGTGAGGAATTTGGCCGGGGATGTGATCACTGCCAGAGGCACTTTAGTCCTGGCATCCCGAGGTTTTCTTCCTTCCCTTCCGAGCTGACCATCTGGGTGGCGCCGGTCCTCGACTGAGACCTCTTCTGTCGGTCCTGCCGTGACAGCCGTTTGGGTGAATTTTGGAGCTTGGCAGTTGGAATCTGGACACTCTTGATTGGTAAGAACCGCTGTACGGTACTTGCTCCGAGTTTTTGAAGCCTGGGTTGGCTATTTGAGTTTGATTTGTGATGACCGGTCATATTTTGTATTGATTACTGTGAGAATATATGCGTTGCAACACATATAGGCAGGTAATGTGGAGATATTTCTCCGGAGCTGTGTAAATTTGAACGGCACAACGTTTAAGTGCCATTTTTGATAATACTGCATATTTTGCATTATTTTTGAGCATGCCTGCTTTTAGCGCACTCCGTAAGTGGTGCTGCTGCTTTGGAAACCGGTTAGACCTCGAGGACTCTGCTCCAGCCCCCCCAGAGGGGACGCCTAATAGGGATATGTATGTGAAGCATGGTCTTTCTTCCATAATGTACAGCACGGTATGGAGGAAATACACCAAAAAGGATCCTGAGTTACAATGGCCTTTGTATGGATCGTTTGATATGCGTAAGATTGAGTATGTGGAACAGTGTATGTGTAAACGGCGTGCTCGTCAAGATATGTTTGAGTGTGTCCGGTTATGGGTGAAGGAAGTGTGTGAGCGAGAGAAACGTGAGAAAGCGCTGTTTGATAAAGAGCAACGGAAAAATGATCATGTGAGAGCGCAGGAAGCGAAGCGCCGGGAAGAAAGAGAACTGGCGGAGAGACAAGAGAAAGAGCGTAGGTTGCAAGTCTCGGGTCAATATGCTGTCCGTCAGCCACTTTATCCTGTCCTTACTAATCTTGACGATGATTTTTATTTATTAGATCGCTCTCCGCCCCCTTATGTTGGCGCGTCTGCCCCGAGGTCACAGGATTCTGGATCGGCTTCGGATAAGGTAGACACGCGGTCCATGTTATCGGTTGACCGAATGGGTGAGCTTCGGAAAGTTTCTTTTCGTGCACTTAAGGGCAAGTTATCCCTCGCTGAATTGTTGGACTCTTGGGAAAAGTGGCAGGATAGAGAGAAGTTGTAATTTTTGGGACACTTTTCTGATGAAGTGATTTCTGTCTTTTGGAAATATTCGGAAGTTTTTGAGCCTGATGATGTAGTATTAGATGCTAAAGCATTGCGTAACGGTGTTTTTTCTCCCTCTAAGGCGCCTGATGCGGCTCGACGGCTGTTTGCATTACGGGACGCGGCGAGTGACCTTAAAGAGAGAGCGCGCCTAAAAGCAGAGGAGGAAAAGCAGTCGGATTCACGTATCGGTGATGACCAATCATCTACCTCCCACTCAGATAAGAGCGAACTAGTGCATGCTAAACCAATGCGAGAGGCGGCACCTTTGTATGTTCCTCCTAAAGGAGCGGGAACTAGTGCGGATATTACCTCCGCCGATGCTAAGGGATATTTTGTGTACAATTGGGTTTATACTCCCTGGCATAGGGCTGATGTTATGGCATTAAAGAATGCATTGCCTGATCCCCGCAAGAATCCAGCGGCCTTTTACGAAGAAGTCGAGGGGGCCTTGAATTCTTGTACTATGACCTTAGCAGATATAGATCTGTTCTTTGGGCTTATTTTACCACCGGATATGTGGCGATCCGTACGGAAGGTGGATGATCAAGCCGCTTTTAAGGCTCGGTGGTCTGAGCTTGAGGATGAGGATAGGGAGAGGAAGCCCGCGCAGAAACCACCTCAGATTATCCTAGATCTCCCCGCTGCTATTTTGACCAAGTTAAAAACAATCATTCCCCCTAAAAAGATTGACTGGAATATGTTAGCTTCGTGTAAACAGAAAGTTGATGAATCAGTTGCAGATTTCTTTACGCGCTTTGAGGAGACATTTCATGATTTTAGTGGTCAGTCACTTACGGATGATACGGGTCGACACCTCTTTGCTGATAAATATGTGGCAAATTTATTACCGGCAATAGCAGCCCGCCTAAAAGCGAGTGAAAGTTCTTGGTCCACCGCGTCTCCGACAGCCCTCCTGACTATAGCTCAGTATTATGAGCGTCAGGAGCAAGAAGCGAAGGGGCAGGAGGAGAAGAAGTTGAAAGATTTAAAAACGAAGGTGATGTTAGCGCAAGTGTATGGTCCGCCTCGTCGGGGTGTCAATAGAGGTAGGGGAGGATTCTATGGTCCTCCTTCGGGCCGATCCGATTTGAATAGGAATCAATGTGCGTATTGTAAACAATCGGGACACTGGGCCAGAGATTGCCCGGCGTTGTATGCATCGCGTCAGGGGCATAAACAGGGTGGACCAAGAGGTAGAGGGGGTTCTTCGAATTTTAGAGGGAATTCTAATGATCACGCTCGTTTTGAACCTACCGGGCAGCAACGAGATAGACCTAATGTCTTTGATCGACAAAACCAGTATCAAGTGTCAGGGACTGACCGCTCTGGGTACCATGATTCACAGCATGCATAGGAATGCGTTGGATGGGGGTTAGAATCAGTTGAGGTGCCGGTTGATCAGAAGGGTCCTTATGTATCAGCGAAGGTTTTGGGTTCTACTGATCAGTTCCTAGTGGATACAGGAGCGACTCGTAGCGCGCTGTCTAAACAATTGGTTCCGAGGGCTCCCCCATCTGGCTTAATGGTTACATCGGTAGGGTTTGACGGTACACTCTCCCGAAGCCCTCTTTCTCGACCCCTCACATTCCAGGTTGATTCCTTTTCTGCACCCTTTCCGTTTTTGCTTGCCCCGAATACGCCGGACAACATTATGGGTCTTGATATGCTCAAGCACTTCAGAGCTACGACCGCTGCTCCCCCGCTGGAGTGCGTGTGATATTAAATGATAATCACCCTCTGTCTGAACGGATGTGTGTGGTTGCAGAGGATACTGTGTTAGCAACTCTCCCTCGTACTTTGTGGGCCATTTCGGATACCGATGTGGGACAGATGGTGATTCCGCCTGTCCATATTAGTGTCCAGGAGGGGGCGGTGTTACCACGCCTCCCGCAGTATCGTATTTCCCAGGAGGGTGAGGAGGCTCTTATATAGATTGTGCAGGATTTGATTAAGGTGGGAGTAGTGGAGGAAGTTCCCTACAACGTCTGTAACAGTCCAATTTAACCCATCTTGAAGAAGGATACGGATGCCAACGTTTATCGGTTTATAATTGATTTGAGGGAGGTGAACAAGATCGTGATACCTCAGTATCCAGTGGTTTCTGATATCACGACGTTGCTCACTTTGGTCCCGCCAACGGCGGCCACGTTTTCGGTTATTGATTTGAAAAATGCTTTCTTTTCGATTCCTATTCATCCCGATAGCCGATACCTTTTTGGTTTCACTCTGAATAACAGGTCTTATCGATTTTGTAGAGTTCCTCAGGGCTACACAGAAAGCCCTAGCATTTACAGTCAAGCCTTGAAAAGACAATTGGACTCCTTTGTTCTGCCCGAGGGTGTCGCCCTCATACAATATGTCGATGACATCTTGTTGGCGGCTGACACTCCGGAGCTGTGTGAGAAAAGCACGTTATCCTTGCTTTCCTTTTTGGCATCTCACAATCACAAAGTGTCGAGGAAGAAATTGCAGTTCTGTAGACCAAAGGTGACTTATCTTGGTCACCTTTTGTCTAAGGAGGGGCGTGCACTCACACCAGATCGTATTCAAGTAATTTTGGACACGCCAGTGCCTTCCGCGCAGAAGGACGTGCGTGCATTTTTGGGTCTTGTTTCTTTTTGTAGGCAATGGATATTAGGGTTTTCACACATAGCCAAGCCATTATTAGCCCTTTTGACAAAAGACACACCTATTCCGCTTCCTTGGTCAAATGAGTGTGACACTGCCTTCCAGCAATTGCGACAGGCCCTTTGTTCAGCACCAGTGTTAGGGACCCCTGATTATACAAAACCCTTTCCGCTGTATGTGCATGAGAAAGATGGATGTGCATTATCAGTTTTAGTGCAGATGCATGGCGACAAGCAGCGCCCTTGTGCATATTTTTCGGCTGTACTTGATCCTGTTGCCCGAGCATTGCCTGGTTGTTTTCGCTCGGTTGCGGCGACAGCTGTGTCAATACGCCAAAGCGAGGGAATTGTGTTATCTCATAACCTGTTGGTATTAGTCCCCCATGCTGTTGATGCCCTGCTTAATCAGACAAAGACGCAGCATTTGACCAGTGCCCGTTTAACGGGATATGAGCTGACGCTTTTGGCTCCTCATATTACGTTAAAGAGGTGTGTAACGTTAAATCCGGCTACATTGTTGCCGTTCCCGGAAGCTCAGTCTGAGGCACGGAAAGCACATGATTGTATTCTTGTGACTGAGGAACAGACAAAGGGTCGTATTGATCTCCAAGATACGCCCTTTCCAGATGTAGATGGAGAATTGTGGGTGGATGGATCATGCCTGAAGCTACCAGATGGTACGACTTCAGCAGCGTATGCAATTACCACACTGCAAACAATAGTGGAGACAGCACGCATACCACAGAAATCAGCTCAAGCAGCGGAACTGATAGCATTAACACGAGCATGTGAGCTCAGCACAGGATTGTGTGTGAATGTTTATACAGATAGCCGCTATGCTTTCGGAGTAGCGCACGATTTCGGCCTACTCTGGAAGGAGAGAGGGTTTCTAACGTCGCATGGAGTACAAATAATGCATGGAGAGTTAGTTCACAACCTTTTGACTGCATTGACATATCCGAGGAAAATTGCTATCATTAAATGTAGTGCCCATAAGAAAGTGGTTGATAAAGTCGGAGAAGGGAATGCTTTGGCAGACCGGGTGGCACGGGAGACTGCGATGCAGCCCGGTGCTACTGCCATGTATGTAGTAAAGTCGCAGGTAGAAAGATGGCACGATGCGAAAAGAGAAGTGCTGGAAATACAGAGGACCGCTTCTGACAAAGAACAGGAGCAATGGTCCAATGATGGAGAATTGGATGATGAGGGTTGTTGGAGAAATAAGCAGATGGATAGATGGAAGTTACCCACAGCTTTTGTACAACCTATGGTTCAGATGGCACATGGGCTAGCACATGTTGGAGCTTCAGCAATTGTAAAATTGCTTACTCAAGTCTGGGAGCATCCAGAGATTGCTAGCACGGCAAAGAGGGTAGTGCAGACCTGCATGATTTGCCTGAGGTACAACCCAGGAAAGGGTACTCGAACTCCAGTAGGAGGATTTGCGACACCTACTGCACCCTTTGAGGTTTTACAGATGGATTACATTCAGCTTGAGCGCTGTAACAATTTGAAGTATGTTCTAGTAGTGGTGTGTGCCTTTAGTAAATGGGTTGAGGCATATCCTACGAAAGATAATACTGCAATGACTACAGCCAAAATGCTATTGAAGGAGTTCTTCCCTCGATATGGCGTGTGTAGACTGCTGTGGAGTGATAACGGACCCCACTTTATAGCGGATGTTATAAAGTATGTTCTGAAGGGTCTGGGCATCACCCAGACGTTTCACGCAGCGTTTCACCCTCAGTCTGCAGGACTGGTCGAGAAGTATAATGGTACACTGAAGCTCAAGATCGCTAAGATCCAAGCTTCAACTTCTTTGACTTGGCCAGATGCTTTACCGCTGGCATTATTGTCAATTAGATCGATACCGCATTCTCGAACCGGTCCTACGCCGTACGAGATTGTTTTTGGGCGCCCAATGAATATTTGGGGTCCGCCACGGCCTAAGGCTGTGTATGATGTACCTTGTGTAATGATGAATGATTATCTGGCACAGTTAACGGATAACTTGGTTTCTATTCATCAACAGGTCCGGGAGGCGCTCCCTGATCGGTCCACCGGCGAAGGTCACAGTCTCCGACCTGGAGACTATGTTATGCTGAAGATTTTTGAAAGGACGAACAGCTTGGAGCCGAGATGGGTTGGTCCTGAGCAAGTCCTACTTGCAACGAGGACGGCTGTGCGGGTTTCCAACCGAAAGAATTGGATCCATTCCCTGCACTGTCGCAAAGTGCCGCCCGGATTGGTGGAGCCTGCTGTATTGACCGACCATCGAGAAATTCTGACTGCAGAGAAAGGCCGTGCTGTGGAACCGAACGACACTGAGGAGCTCTTTCCGGACCACGTGATTCCTGGAGGAAGGCGATATCATCTCAGACCAAGGAAGTGAATTCTTCAGTATCAGGACACGTTGTCAGAACGGCCCTTGGGTTAGTGAAACGGAGAGCCAATGAGGCAAGGGGGGGGGATCAGCCCTGCATTAGTGTAGCGACACCCGTCTTGGCCCGCTGGTGAAGAAATCAACCGCTGCCTAAGGGGAAGAGTTCTGACAACCTTTTAGTTTCAGGAAGATATTGATTTTTCATTCTAACATGGAGAAAAAGAAAATCCTTTGTGCAACAGGTTTTATGTTCACAGTAGCTATTGTTGGAATAACCACATGGTTTGTGGAGGATGTGACTCCTGCTCGAAAGTTGCTTGTTTTGACTACTCCAGTGCCTGAGGAGCACTACTTTTATACACTTCTGTATCAGGAGTTGAAGCATCGCCAGTCTTATTTAAATAACACTTTCATCCAGATGCTGCATCATACCCATGTTGCCACCAATGCTACGAACTGTTGGATATGTGGCATGATGCCAGCTCACCAGAAGAAAGGAGGAACTCCGTTCACACCCCTTCCTTTTTCTCATAATGGCTCTTGTAGAGCATGGTACACTTTGCTTTTTGCCACCCGGAAACCTACAGTGGGACGGTTACTCTTCAGACTTAATAGGGAATGTCATCAAGATAAAGATGGATATCCACAAGCGAATGGGACAATTTGGGAATGGGAAGAGTATCGACCGGACAATGAATCGATTCCCTATATTTTCACGAACACCAGAGACACTGGGGGAAAGACCGATTTGTGAATCAAGTGGCACAAGCTCAAGCGGACCTGTGTGTCCAGAGTGTGGGTTATATTCCTGTTGGTGTTAGTGATTGCATCACTATCTTAAACATCGACGGGTTGAATAATAGTACCTTCTTAGCATCCCATAATACATACTTCGTATGTGGAAATAAAGGTTATTACCGCTTGCCAGCCGGTTGGTCTGGAGTATGTTATGTAGCATTTTTATTACCTCCTGTATTCTTGGCACCTGCATCTTATCATAAAGATTTGAAGTTGTTGAATAATGTGACTGTAAATAGGTATAAACGTACTCTATCGATTGATGACGTGGACCAAACCGATACTAGTCTGCAGCAGTATATTGATTTTAATTTAGGATTGTTCTTCTTTGTTGGAGCTGCCCTAAATAGTAGGAAAGTTCGAAGGTTAACAAGAGTTGTAGAGGCTGTGTCAAATCAAACCGCTGCTGCTCTTGGGAATCTTACGGAAGAATTGCAAATTACTAGAATTGTTGCATTGCAGAATCGTATGGTGTTAGATGTTATGTTAGCTGACCGAGGTGGAGCTTGTAAAATTATCGGAAGTAGTTGTTGTGTGTTTATTCCTGACCACACGCCATCAGTTTATAATGCCATTAACAGATTACATAAAATTGCAGCTGAAATCCATACAGAAAATGGCGCTTGGACCTTTTCTGGATGGTTTTGGGCATTGATCACCACATGGGGATAGAAGGTTCTAACTGGTCTCTGTATCATTGTAGCAATTCTGTTTTCCTGCTGCATTTGTATCCAATGTGGTCCTTTACTCTGTTCCCTATGTGTGTCACTCTGCATTCCTGATAAGAAAGCTATTGCCAATGTCACTTACCAGAAACATCTGACTAAAGAAATAGAAGAAATGATGAAGATTGATATATACGATGATTATTCTAATAAACCGGATGTCTTCAGTAAATGCTGAAAGGGTCGTCTGTTGAAAATTGAAATAACGATGTGAGTAAGCATTCACTGAAGACATGAATTCCCCTTTAGGACCGAGTTTCTTCCGTTATGTTGACTAAAGTCTGGACTCCATTTTGTATTGTCATGCCTCCACGTGCGTAGCACGAGAAGAGTCCTATCTTCGTGTTAGTTGCTCTTGTAATCTGCCTAGTAACAGTCTATAAATAGCTCCTTTGTCCGTCTGGCGCATGCCCAGACTTGACCACATCTGTTATCAGTTAGTCCTTGCTTGACCATGTTTTCGCGGGCTTAAGGAATGTGTTAACTCCGCCCATATATTGATTCTGTATCAAAAATGACCATAAAAGGTAATACTCTTTGCCTCATGTTGTATCCACCCACTTATGAACCCCTCTGTTGTGTATAAAAGGGGACCGTGTATGCAAGTTCGGTGTGCTACTCTATGCAATACTGAAGAGTGTTGTATGGATTGTAGGACCACCCTTAAGGGTTAATAAACTTTGTCTTTGTACTTTGCAGTTTCTGTGCCAACTTCCTTGTAGATTCCATTTGCAGGAGAGCGAACCCTTGTGTCCTGCAGGCCTAGCTGGGGCCTATATTCATCAAGGGTAGTTATGTAGCTATATTTTATATGATGCCTGATTTGGAGACAACATAGGATGTATGAGTATGCATGAGAAGGTTATACAAAGTTCTTCTAGCACACCTTGCAAAGTAGTAGAAATAGGTATTGAGGAAGGCTGAATGGATGGCTATTGCAGTTAGCAGGCTTACCGAGGACGAGTGCAGAGAATACTGTTTTAGCTATGTAGCTGAGGATGTGGGGCAATTGTTTTGAATGCTGTGTTCTTGGCATCTGCTGCACTAGCTACTGTTAAGTGGAATGTAGACAGGCACAGCAACCACACTTGTGGGCATGACAGGACAGGTCATTCAGACACAAGAAAAAAGAACCAGTAGGCTGTGGCCCAGTTATAGGCACATACATGTTCTAATGCTGTAGAGAAATAATGCTACTGGCTTTTGCGCCAACCTGGACGTATTTGAATATTTTAAGAATTTGTGTCTAGATTTGCCTACAAAATGTATTCTCATTACAAAATGGAGAGATCATTCAATTTCAGATCAATTTTAGTAATGACATTGCTATATGTAGTAATTATGGGCAAATGTAAAATGACTTGTATTAGAATCTCCCACAGTTTCAAAACACCTGCAGTTTTATACCACCGTTTTGCACAATGAACATGAGGTCAGTGTTCATAAAAAGTCCAACTTGATTAAAGCTTTGGTTTCCAACTCCAGGATTGTAAATCTAACAGTTTAGGTCTGAGTCAGAGATTTGTCTATGAAACGTTATAAGACGGGATTTAAGACAAAGAAATGAGACCCTTCTGTAATACATTACTAGGAGCTAATAGAATGTATATGCCTACCCAAGCAGAGTTCATAAATGCTATAGCAGTATGCGTTTAGGTACCAAGACTCAAGGTTTAGATTGGAAAGCATGTGAGCCTGAAGCAAAGAGTGCAATCGAGAGTGAAGGGGTGGAGGGATTCAACAATCATTCAATCTACGTCATTTAATTAGTTTATCATCTCCATGGCTCCATCTTTATGGCAATGCTGGATATGCCCCATTGACATCAATCACCTCATTCATGAATAAGAGAAATCTTCAAGGTATTTTGCTCACTTTGAATATTGTTCATTAAAAACTGTGTGAAGGTGATTGACTTATCCATTTTGATGCAAATATTGGCTGAACGTAGTGGTGGAAATGAAGAAATGTCCTTCATAGAAACCAGCCTTTACCAGTCATTCCTCCTCTATATTTTTGTCTTCCTTCCATTTTGCTTGCAATGTTACGTCTCCCCTTTCCCCACATTTTCTCTTTACCAGCTCCTGTGGAAGTTCATTTGTTTTTGCAAACTCTGCTATTGTTCTTTCATGTACCCATTTCTTTTTTATGGATTTCGTTGCCACATACTATGGTGTTTCTCTCATACTTGGGGCTTTATTTAGCATTTGGCGGATGGGATGCCCTGTCACAAATGAGGCGGGTATCCTGTCTACCACATTACAAGCGCGTTATAATCTGTGGCATTTGTAATTTAGAAGACCAAAATATTAACCACATTTTGAGAGATATCCTATCTGCCAAACTAAATAAAAACCTTAGTCTTGTCATCTAGTATTATTCCTTGAATAATTTTGCATTTCATTCTCACTTCTGTCTTCTCGCCCCCACCTTGACAATCATTGGCAAGATCCACCAACCTTTTAAGTCTGACTAGACAGCGGAGCGGCTTGCAAATGTATTGTTAACAATTCTCTGAACTATATATTGAGTGGGCTTAGGCTGCAGCCAGAAGATTATTTCTCTCTCACCTCATGCTATTGGCAGCTAGATATACGATTCCTCCTCCAATGGAGTGCTTACATCGAATGCACGAATGACTTTTTTCATCTCAAAAGCACCCCTGGTCATCACATAGTCAACTATGTGTTTCATTCAAGCATGGTATGTAGAAAACAATCGTATGGTTTTGTTGCACTGTAGCAGTTTTTTTACAATATGTTCGAAATCATGTGTGAGTCACACATTCATTTACGCATATATTTTTACCCACAAATGCAAAGGCAGATGGGTGCAGACTTCAGCTGATAAAAACAAAACAAATATTGACAAAGCCAACAAATCTAGCTTCAATATTGCCACGTAAGGATACACTGCCATACACAAATGCATTAGCATGTTAAAGCCAGACCTCGTGATATTGCCAAGGCTTGTTCTCAATATAGATGTGTCTTAGTCCTGATTGAGGTACTATTTACTCTTGGAAAAAGGCTTTGTCTATCGGGTCACATAAATTCAGCAATACTTCCTTAAGAATACTACATGTAAGAAAAGCACTGTCTGTCTCAAATGAGGAGTTGTGTTCACTAAGTAGTCGCCATGCTATGAACATGTGAAAGGGACCCGGGTCTCTCCCAGGACACGCTATTTGCAGTGGTACATTTCTGTACTTGTTAAAAATGGGAAGGGCCTTTATTGTAGTGTACTTGTATTCATGCATTTTCCATAATGCTGGAGAATATTTTCCCTGAACATCGTACTTTAAATATCATCCTTTTTGACTTCCCTGTCACGTGAGCGGCATTGGGCAGTAGGAGGAGCGGAGACCTTTTCGAATTTTCCCGGTCGGGAAACCACGGAGCCCCCTGTGTTTGCACAACAAGAAATTAAAAGAACTGGACCAGCGGAAATGCAACGATAAAGTAATTCAGCAATTCAGCTCCCGTGTGGACTTTGGTGCGAGCCTCGGATACGCCGTAGGTGGCTCGGTTGAGCTGCCTGAAAATAGCGTTAGAGGACGGCCAGCTGATACGCATGCACGCTGAGGTAACTTTTCTTAAGAATGAAGGCAACAACTTGACTCAGGCAGGGAGGTGTCGTTTAAACTCACGAGCTTGGTGATATTAACATTGGGTGCCGCTCGGAGGCTGAACTCTTTTGCTGACCTTGCCCGTGTTATCGTGTCTGCCTGGAGGAGCTTGCGGTATGGTTCAGAGGGACCAGTACTCAGTACCAGTACTCATTCTACCACTCCACTGTACTCGCGGGACTGCGAGGACCAGCGGGCCTTGCGCCTCTTTTGACATTGATTGCAGCTGGTGCCTCTTCCCGTTCCCTCCCACCCACGATACTTAACGCCACCCACGATACTTAACGCCTCGCGGCTCCTGCTTCGCAGGTGCCGCTCGGAGGCTGACCTCTTTTGCTGACCTTGCCTGTGTTGCCGTGTCTGTCTGGAGGAGCTTGCTGTGGGGTTCAGAGGGACCAGTACTCATTCTACCACTCCACTGTACTCGCGGGACTGCGAGGGCCAGCGGGACCAGCGGGCCTTGCGCCTCTTCTGACATTTATTGCAGCTGGTGCCTCTTCCCGACCCCTCCCTTCCCCTGATTGCTATATTTGTTCGCCCCTCCTAGTGGGGCGCAGACTGGGGCGTAGCCTGGGCAAAGGGTGGGCCCTCTTAGGCCCTCAGAGGCCGAGTGAGGCTGGGCGGGGCCTGGTTATTTAGCTTTCATTTTCCTGTTCCATGTGTGTTAGTTGAACAGTGTTCCTATGGCGACAGGTCATGACGTAGGTAGTGGGATAAAGTCGGGGGCTGTTAAATGGTTGCCTGGATAACTATTTTAAGAGGGTTCAGTCGGATGACGACAGGACAGCGTCGTCGCTCAGTTGAAAACCTAAAACTAAGGGCTCCACAGGATTATATCGTCCACGCTGCCCCCAGGGTTGGCGGTAGCTTGACCGGTAATGAGGATCCCTTTGTACGGGAGAATACCCCTCCCGTGTCACGGGATCGTCCTTCCTCAATCTGTACCCCGATTGAAACCCCTCCCCCCACCTCGATTAGTGTACATGCAGATCCCATAAAACAGTTCCCTAGCCGTGGCAAAGTGCCCAGGAAGAAACCTAATAATCCAGAATTGGGTAAGGTTCATGGCCCTCCCCCACGGAAAATAAGACGTAAGGTGGGGGTGAGCAAGGTCAAACCCAAGTAAAGTTACTCTGAGTTTGGGAAACATATAATGACCAAAAGCGACCCAGTGTTAGCGGTTGCCTTCGGTAGTCTGCCTGAATCGGCCCCCTCTTTTGCCCCTGTTGGCCTTGATTCAATTGTTAACGGACTTGAGGCATCGTCTAACTCTGTTGAACCGTCGCAGCAGGCGGTACTCTCTCCCATTTTTTTAGACTCCCTGAGAGTCTTGGTTAGTTCCCTCATCTCCCCTATTATCGAGACCTTGACGAGGGTGGAGCAGAGATTGTTGGACATTGAATCTATACTAAAAAGTAAGGGTAACCCGGCTAAAGCTCAGCCATATAGGGCCGTCCCTCCCTCCCCTCCTATTTCCCTTTCTACTATTAATCTACCTAAGGACATCCCCCAATCTAGTGCAGTTATCCCTCAGTCATCTAACTTGAGAGAGCCAAACCATCATAGGCAGGTGCCTCTCATTACTGATAAAACAGCGGTCGCAAAACCTGTTAGTGACTCTGTGGGGGGGAATTCATTGGCACCCCTAGGGAATATTCGGGAGGTGTGGGGGAGTAATGGCCATAAAGGGGTTCTGGGGAACCTTGGGCCGCAGGTAGAACTACCCCCAGAAGCTGTTCCCCTGGTGGTTGTCCTGACGGGTGTGCCCATCTTGGCTGCTAATAAGAGGGAAAGTTTTACCCAGTTGAAAAATAAAACCATTCACTGGTTAAGTACATATAGACCGATTGATAAGAGCATCAATGGCGAGATACTCCACGTTAGGCGTCTCCCCTGGCTTGGAGGTAGACCTAAAGATATTAAGGGGGATATAGTGGTGATCAACATTAGAGATCCAGTTGCAGTTATTCATATATTAAACTGCCCAATGGGATATGGTACTAACTGCATTAACCCAAGAGCCCTGACATATTTCTATCCTAGATCACTGGTATTTCCACCATCCAACACAAGTGATTATGCTCCTCTTTACCCACTCTTTCCCCGGGACCTTTTACTGGCCATACAGCATTAGATTCGCAGGGGTGGAACATTGTTCCCCCCAGATCCAATAGCACAATTATCCGAAGATTGGATCATTTGAGACCCTTCACCCCCCTGGAGATAGGGAATAGGTTTGAGGTGTTTTCCGGCATGGACGAGTGCGACTGAAGTTTACAGTACATGCCGGGTTCTTCGGGCTGTTCAGGTGCAGCTAGTTTAGAGGGAAATAGCCCAGAGGTTCCTGCAGCGGTCACGGGTTCTGTTAGTGTAAATAAGGTTGCAATGCCATATCCCAGTTTCGACTCCCTTAGTGCCCTAACTCTCACCCACGATCCGTCATTAGGGTCCAGAGTAGATGGTTGTCAACTTTTAAACTCACCAATTCCACTCGCAGTTACCATCGACCCTATTTCTAGTGGGTTGGTAGGTATTGAGGGGGTCAGTTCGGTTGGGCATATTGGTGACAAGGAGGTCATCCATCTGATCTCATGGAATGTGGCCGGATTAAAAAAAAAGATAGAGCTTCCAGAATGGAACAACTTTATTGAAAAGTTCGATGTTTGTTTGTTCCAAGAAACATGGTGCATGTCCCCTGTACATAAATCTGGCTACGCAACTTTTTGGCAGCCCGTTTATAGTTGCGGGAAGGGCAGACCTGCAGGTGGTTTACACGTTTGGATAAAAATAGAACTAGATTGGGTGGTTTCTACACACGAATCTGCCTCCAGAGACATCCAACATCTTTCATTTGCAGGCTGTAAGAAGGACAGTAGGATTGACCTATATAACATCTATTCTAGAGGGTCCCCGGGAGATAATATTCCGTCCACCTTTACTCTTTTAGAACAGGCTTTGGCCAATTGCCCCCCTACTTCTAAACTTTTTGTGGGTGGGGATTTTAATTGTACTTTTGAACCTCTTAGTGGTGATGATCCCCTGGGCACGGAAGATGAGGACTCTAGATGGTCTATCCCTCCTCTGTCATTAGCCCCGATTAAAAAATGGTCTTCCAAGGCAATCCAGATAAATGCCCTTACGGTGGAATATAAATTAAGAGCTTTAAATGGCAGGTCACCTTCTGACCGAGACGGTGCTATGACTTTTAATAGACTAAGCGGACCTTCCAGAATTGATTATATTCTACTGGATGTTACACTCTGGCGCGATTTAATAGACATGGAGGTGGTTCCCTCACAGGATAGTGATCACAACCCTCTATGTATGAAGATACTGTGGTCCAATTGTAATGGTGGTTCGAGAAGTGCCCCATTGAGGTTAACCAAAGAAGTGATCCCTTATAATGGTAACCGCAGGTTGAAATGGGATAAGGTTCACCTACAGACTGAGAACCTGGCAAGGATCAGGGTGCACATTGAAGAGATGTCGTTGGAGTTGGCGGGTCTCGATTCGGTTTTAGAGAGTACCCAGGTGACATCCCTTGCCATGGTCTACAAAAACGCCATTGAGGAAGTAGGTAAATACTTCCTATCTCAGGGTAAATGTGGCAGACTGAACAATATATTGCCCAAATCTAGTAATCCTTGGTACTCCGCTCAGTGCAAGGCAATAAGGAAGGAGTTAACTGTTGCCTTGCGAAATAAAAACCAACCTCTAGTCAGATCAGTGAGGAAGGAGTATGCGAAGGAAATGGCCCGGGCTAAAAGAGATTGGGAGGAACAGCATTGGCAGGACCTCAAATGTGCATCTAGCAGAAGGAATGCTTTTCTGTTCTGGAAATTGATTAACAAAGCAAGGCAGCGTACCAAGCCAGTTTTAGTTAATCACATAACTAGTCTTCAATGGCATTCCCATTTCTCCGCCTTGTATGGTGTACAGGACACGACCTGCCCCTCTCCTCCTGAGATAGTTAGCAAGGCCTCCCCTATACCATTGGTCGAAGACCCATTTTTGGCTTCCGAGGTAATGGTGGCTATTAGACACCTTACCCCGAGGAAGGCTGCTGGCCCTGATGGCATTCCGGGGGACCTCCTTTTGGAGGAACCCGCGGCCTGGGGCAAACTTATTGCCCTGATAATGAATATGATCTCTAGGGGACATCCAGTCCCTGATTCATGGAAGGGTGCTGAGGTTATAACTGTGTTAAAAAAGGGTGCTAGAGATGACCCTGCCAATTACAGACCAATCAGTTTGATCGATGTAATCCAGAAAGTGGTTGGCAGGGTCATCATCATGCGGGTGGGTGCCTGGATGGAAGAGGAGCATGTTCTGTCTCACTTTCAAGCCGGCTTTCGCCAAAGGGTGGGCACGATGGACCAGGTCTTCCGCTTTTTTGCGATCTATTGGAAGTCTGTGACCATCAATAAGGGTAGTCTCTACCTGGCTTTCATAGACCTCAGGATGGCGTTTGACCTGGTTCCTCGAACAAGGCTATGGGATGTTTTGAGGAAGATGGGCTTCCCTGGTCCACTTTTGGACTTTATTGTTAAGCTCCATGAGGGGAATTATGCGAGGATCAGATGGGGCTCTCAGGGACAACTGACTGAGAGGGTACCCGTAAGGAGGGGAGTTTGCCAGGGATGTGTCATGGCACCTACCCTATTCTCTCTCTTTGTGAACGGGGTGGTGGACCATCTAAGAGAGGTATCGGCTGACGCCCCATCCCTGGCAGGGGAAAAAACACCTACCCTACTCTTTGCAGATGACACCATTCTGATCTCCAAATCCCCAGCAGGCCTCCAAAAGCTCTTGCATTGCTTTAGTGCGTTTTGTATTGACAGAGGGCTTACCATCAATACCTCCAAAACTAAGCTTATGGCCCTTGCACCCTCTAAGAGATTTAGGAATAATCTCTAGCTTAACGGCGAGTCTCTGGAGTTGGTAGACTCCTTTGACTATCTGGGTGTCAGGATAAATAGCCGGATGAGCTGGATAGACCATCTGGCCAAAATGTCGCTAAATTTTAAAAGAGTTTCTGGGTTGGTCCTGAGAGAACATCGGGAGTCATTGAGTAAACCCGTGGCTCCAACGCTTGCAATATACGAGGGTCAAGTCCTACCCTCTGCCCTTTATGGATCTGAACTTTGGGGGTTTGAAAGCATACCGGAATTAATTACTTTAGAAAATAAGTTTCTGCGAGATCTGGTGGCTCTTCCTGTTTCTACTCCGCTAATCCCCCTTCGTCTTGACATGGGCAGGCGCCCCCTAAACGACTTAGTGCGCCTCCGTCCCTTGCTCTTTTGGGTGCGATTGAGAAGGACCGGGGAGCTTAACAAATATGCTGCCGCCCTAGATGAGCTTATTTTGATTGATAAAGGCAATAAGATTAAGTGGCTGAGTAACTTGAAGCAGTTGGTTGTGCAACTGGGCTTGAGCGATTCCTGGAAGAGCCAATCTCCTCCACCCAAGCAAGTCATTAAGAAGTTGTACTGGGATTGGATCCAGACGGAGGCCATTTGTAGAGGTGTAGGGGGTTCTCTTACTGAGCGATTCCTGGAGTTTAAATGGTCCAGGAAATTTGAACCGCTTTTTGATTTTATTGAGAAACCCTTAGACAGATCACTCTATCTTAAAGTCAGGTTTGGGATCCTTCCAGTGAATGATTTTACGGCCGGGTGGAATTTCCAGAGTGGTACATCGAAGGCTTGCCCGGGCTGTGCAGCCCCTAAAGAGTCCCTGGCACACTTTTTCTTTGCTTGCCCCGCCTACAGGGTTGCCAGGAGGATATGGTTAAAACCCCTCTGTCAGGGGCTGGGCTTAAGATGTCACATAATGGCCCTGCGGGTCCTCTGTACTGATACGTCCTCAATAGCTATGGTATGTGGTGTAGCAAAATTCCTGGGTAGTGCCTGGATGACACGTATGAGGAGAATTAAGTCGTCCAGCATTTAATCTAATGGTTATGGGGCCTCCGATAGGCATCACCAACGCCACTGCTAGTTGTTTTATGAATTTTTTATTATTAGCTATTGTGCATATTTTATGAGTATATACTCCAAGGATGGTGATTTTTTGTTTTTCTTATTGTACTGTATTGTATACTTTTATGATGAAATTTTTATCGAATAAAGTATTTCTACTACTACTAATATCATCCTATAAAAATATCATAGACAAAATATTAACTATCACAATATTGTGAAGACGAGTTATATATTAGTGCCGAGTTTTTTCTTAACTCCACATATATGTACCTTGATGATATATATATATATATATATATATGTGTGTGTGTGTGTGTGTGTGTGTGTGTGTGTGTGTGCATATATATAAATCAATGCCTACCTATTTATATATGCCTGCACGATATTGTCATAGACGAAATTCTGGCAATAGTTTTTTTGTGGGATGATATGCTATGCAATATTCTGACATACGTCCCCTTTGAGTACTAAAGAGCTTTAGGAGTGGTGCGATTGTATTATTTATACAGAGCGTCATGCCCACGGTGAGGGTGTGAAGCACTCCTATTTGTATAGGGTTTGTAAATCTATAGAGAAAATGTGGTATGTGTATGGAGGACCACCAGATTGTGAATTAGCAAAGGAGTGTTTTGCTGTAGCATATACAACTTGCACTACAACATTTCTGTTCCTCTTAAGATTTCCATATTTCCTGAAGAATTGATTTCATGTGGTACAAAAGCGGACTTCCCTGGTTAATATTCTTGTTGGAACCCGGTTGCTTTTCCAAATAGCTCTTAAGGGAAACAACATGCCTGAGCCCAACCCAATGCCTGCTGCCCACACTCTCTGGTAACGCTCCTGAGGTTAGATCTCCACGCTGAGCTTCTATAGGACACTCCCAGGTCACACAGATGCTTTGGTAATGTTCCTACAAGACCACCTACTGCAACAAGTCAAGACTGAGTCAAGCATTTTGTGGCAGGAGCACAAGAAAATTATGTTTTCTTTTCCCTTTAGTCAGCAATGGAATTCCGAGGTTGGGCTGAAGGTGTGTGTGGACAAATATTTTTGGCTTAAAGTCATTTTCAGCTGTATTTGAGAATGCAGCTCTTAATACAGAAAAGGAATGCGTTTCGCCGGTTTGTCTTTTCAAATTGTTAAGCAGTACACTGGAAGGTCATTCCCGTGCACGCTATCTTGAGGTTTCCTAAAGTACTCATTGATTGTTTTAAAAACAAAGAACCAGCATGTTAACACTGAGTTTACAGAATCCCTGACAAAAACACGGGGCATCTTAAAGTGGCACCCTTGAAAGACAAGTCGTTATTTGTTTTTTTAATATACATATGAATAGGGCATTCTGTAGAAAGGTTTGTAGGTCAGTAAGACAACACTTTGCAAATATTTGGCATTACACGGATAGGCATTTGTACACATAATGATTTAATGGTGGCACACAAAACCATGCTTTGCCACTTCAATTATGCTCCAACTTTTAGTTTAACAGACCCCTTGCAGGGTGCATTCATCCAACACGAGTAATCGAGTATTTCACAATTATTCAGAGACAAATATGGGAGGTTTCAGAGTAGCACTATATTAACCTCTTATGTGAGATGGTGTCACCCGCTTGGACACACTGAACGAAACCCCATTGGATATTAGAAAATAACTTCTTTCTCTTCACTTCAACTCCATCCCGTCCAGTAACACCCATCTCAACAAGGGCTCTGTGACTGCCATCATTTGACGTAATATTAGAGTGTGTGATGAAAAATTGCCACATCTCCTCAATGTATGAACAAACAGAAATTTCCAATGTGCAGTGAGATACACAACTACCACATGATGCTTCACATGACCTCACACACTATGTAACATATTCTTGTAAAGAATAAGGAGAGAGTAAAGGTTGTTGTAATTGCACTTAATGATAAAAGAATATCCTCACAGACTGGAACTATAGTTACTTTAGTATGTAGGTGATATCAGCACATATGAAGAGTAGGTAGGGGTGAGTGATAAACTCTGCTCTGCCAGCAGAGTTTGTTGAGTTTTCCCCACTCAGAGTTAAGCTTGTAACACGGAGTTCCTGCAAAACTCTGCCAACTGCCATGTAGAGTTTTTTCTCGCATGTGGCTCACCAACATTAAGTTGGCAAGCGAGAATTTGCGTTCCCCTAGTGGGATTCTCGGGTGCTAGAACGCCACCCAGCAAGATTGTCTCAATGCGGGCAGTCGCGACAGGTCATGACCGTTCGCATTGAGAAAGTTGCAGCTCGAGTAGGAAATCTACTCTAGTGGAAGAAAGAAGTAGTGTCGTCTGGCATGCTGAGTGGTGCCATTTGCATTGATTTTACAATGTAGAACAAGCTCTCTGTGTTAAAAATCAGAGCGAGCAGTGCAACTAGCTGAATTCCACCCTCTCATAGAACTCCACGCAATCTCATTAACTCCGCACATTCTGAGGAGTGAAACTCCATGAGTTCCATCCACCTAATGAATAGGAGGTTCTGTTTGCACTTGCCAACCGCATTGACGCCATCTCCAGCAAAAGTAAGGAGATTCTTGCCATCTTCAAAGATTTTGCCACCCCTGCAGGTACTCTAACAATGTCACTCCCTCACAGGTCCTCTACAACAAACTCTCAGGCTTCTTTTTCAACAAAAACATAACAGTACACTGTAAGGTCACTATCGGTCAAGCCATTGTGAGGTTTCCAAAGTACTCACGGAACCAGTATATTAACATTGAGCTTACAGAACCGAAAAGAAATGGGACATTTAAAATTGGCACTTGTGAAAGGGTAGTCGTTAGTACCAATTATATTCCTATCAAGGCATACCCACATAGATCATGATTGTACTTTATTACCAGATGGTATTGAAGTGGGCACATATGAAGAGGAGGTTCTACTTCCACATCACCTAATTGATGTGGAATACAAGCAAACATTTTTCATTTCAGTGATGCTATTCATGATGTGAATGATGACTTGATATGTAATGTCTGAAATTTCTCCAAAAACTGCATTTGTGATATCATTTGTGTTTGTAAATTATAAAGGAATGTACAATTACACCACCTAGCTTGTATAGTTATATGTATTATGCTTACATACATGAATTGTGGGCGGGAGGCTGTGTTATCACTTTCAAAACCGATAAACTATCATAAAATATACCTGAAGAAACAAGGCTATATTTTCACTATCAGCAAACTGACATGGAAAAGATAAATTGCTTTCACTTTCTGTTATTTCGCTGATGATGCTAATGAGGGAATGATATGTGATGTCTCTAATGATTTTTGTTTAATGGTACTATAAAAATTTGCTGGAATTTGCCTGTCCCTTTTGCCCTACTGTAAATATTCAAAACACAGCCTTGGGCCTTCTACAAACTAGCCAGCCACAACACAGCGGCATCAATATGCATGCAAGAGGATCAGTGCAACAAGCATATACTATTGTGGACTGTGGCATGATTCACAGCACCAGAAGATCTCTTTTTGCAGAGATGTAAAGGCAAATCTGTCTATGGTTTCCTCCTATGTGTACTAGTAACAATAAACCCCATGATTGAATGAAATAAAAAACGAGTGTCTCCATGCATGCCCCTGCTCTCAATATTGTTAACTCATCCCAGTCATTCACATGCCCAGAGTGAATAGCACGTATTTATATTATACCTTATTACCACACATGTATGGTGTGGACACATAAACATTGTTTATGATGTCTTTCCATTTATTATTGTGTTCATTTTCATAAGTTAAACAGAACAATATACGTGACTCAATTTTTTAACATGGAAAATTGGTGAAATAAACCTTCTCCTCACTCACTTGTAATATCCACCTCATATGCAAATTTCTGTTTTATTCATCCATATGTTCAATAAACACAAAACTGTTCTCAAAAGATATACTCCCCACTGCAATCTCTCATATTCTTTTTACATCAAATGTGTAGACTGTATCACATTCAACATTTCTGTACTTTGACGTGGCAGTTTGATGGTAACTTACACTTTCTCTACCTTTCACAGGAGGTCATATATAAAACCTTGCGTACACTAAAATATTACTGGCCTCCAAGTAGTCCTTCTTTTTAGGTCTTGCCTTCACAGCGCATGTGCTGTGCTGTGAGATGTATTTTTACTATTCAGTGGGCTTGCAACCCACCCACAGCATGTCATTGGTTGTTTTCATTGTCACTTTCATTTGCAATCTTTTATTTGCTTAACTCCCATAGGCTTCCATTACTTTCTTGTGTTATCTCCTCCCTAGAGCATGGATCAAGTACTTATGTTCTTCCTCATCTTTTTTCTTCTTCATCTTTTTTGAAATGCGCTATTTTATTTTATAAACATTTGGTATTATTCCTGGACATAAAATGTGCTTCCAAACTTTTAAACACAGACACACAGCTTATTATTGATGTTGATTTCACCATATCTGCCACCTCAATTAACGCCCTTGCTACTTACACCCACAACTGTACTGCTCTATGCCACTCTATTCTACTTCAAGCCACTCCACCCTATGTCGCTCTACACTAGGCCTGGGCAGAGTTCCACTTCACGGAACGCCGTGAAGTGACCAAGAAACTCTGCCGCACTACGTGGAGTTCCACAAGTGGTGGAGAGCATTTGGTCATGCCGTTTGCATTGATTTTTAGCACCGGATGTTTGTCCCTTGCTGTAAAATCAGCATGAACTGCATCATGTGTAGAGCAAGAGGGTTCTTCTTTTTTTGCTGCTTGAGTAGAATTTTTACCCAAGCTGCAGCTTTCTCTACATGTATTTTTACTATTCAGTGGGCTTACAACCCACCCACAGCATGTCATTGGTTGTTTTCATTGTCACTCTCACAGGAGGTCATATATAAAACCTTGCGTACACTAAAACATTATTGGCCTCCAAGTAGTCCTTCTTTTTAGGTCTTGCCTTCACAGCGCATGTGCTGTTCTGTGATATGTATTTTTACTATTCAGTGGGCTTGCAACCCACCCACAGCATGTCAATGGTTGTTTTCATTGTCACTCTCATTTGCAATGTTTTATTTTCTTAACGCACATAGGCTTCTCTTACTTTCTTGGGTTATCTCCTCCCTAGAGCATGGATCAAGTACTTATGTTCTTTTTCATCTTTTTTCTTCCTCATCTTTTTGAAATGCACTATTTTATTTTATAAACATTTGGTATTATTCCTGGACATACAATGTGCTTCCAGTTCCAAACTTTTAAACACAGACACACAGTTTCTTATTTGTGTCGCTTTTACCTTATCTCCCACCTCAATTAACGCCCTAGCTACTTACACTCACAACTGTACTGCTCTATGCCACTCTATTCTACTTCAAGCCACTCCACTCCACTCTATGTCGCTCTACACTAGGCCTGGGCGGAGTTCATTACAAGGAACTCCGTGAAGTGAACAAGAAACTCTGCCGCGCTACGTTGAGTTCAACAAGCGGTGGAGAGCAGCTGGTCATGCCGTTTGCATTGATATTCAGCGCCGGGTGTTTGTCCCATGCTGTAAACTCAGTGCAAACTGCATCATGTGCAGAGCAAGAGGGTGCTGCTTTTTTTCTTGCTGTTTGAGTCTAACTTCTACCTAAGTGGCAGCTTTCTCAACGCAAACAGAAGGTTTGTCAATGCGAGCAGTCGCCACCATCTGCGACCGCCCGTGTTGAGAAATCTCACCGCACACATTGAGAAATCTCACCGGTTGGTGGATTTTTCTCGCTTGTGCTCATTAACTTGACGTTGGCGAGCATGAGCGAAAAAACTAATCCGCTTCTCAAAATCTGTCAACGGAGCGGAATTCACTGCCCAGGCCAACTCTACTCTATGCTATTCCACTCTCCTCCATGCCACTCCACTCCATGCTGCTCCACTCCACACCACTCTACTCAGGCCGGCAAAGAAGCCAATGGGGTTCCATCAGGATGGGGGTGATGTTATCATATTTCTTCAGGGCCTGAATGAGACGTGCTGTGGTGTGAAGGATGCACATAAGGGGTGCCAATGTGGTGGGTGGAGGCAATGGAGGAGGGCATTACCATCATCCAGATGCAGGAGTATGAAGGCTTAAACAGTAGTTCTGAAATTGCTAGCTAGAAGAAACTGTTTGACATTCTTTATAAGAGCAAACTTGTAAAACATGGTCTTTGTGAATTTACTGATTTCTTATCAGTAATCTTCATTACTCTGATTACCCTTTACTCAAACCAGTACTAACTATATAGAGTTCCACCTCCCCTTTCTAGGCAGCAAATAAATCCAGTGAATAGCAAAAGCTACCTAGCCACCTCCTTCCTTATCCCTCCCCCTCCCCCTCCTTGGCCCCACCTCTCACCAGGGGACAAATTGAGGGAAGGCCTCAAACACTTGCTGTCATCTCCAAGCTTGGAAGAATCAATAGGAGTAATGAAGATTATCAGTAAGTTAGAAGGCGATTACCTCTCCACTCTTATCTCATTTCAGTATTTATTATATCAGGATTCACCAGAGTGTGCATAGTGATCTGTTTCCCAAAACAGGCACAGCTCTTGGTTGATGCAACATGTTTAGCATTTACTAGAAATCTTGCAAAGATGCACAGGAGAAACAAAAATCGTATCTAGAGATAGCAGCCCCTATATCTAGATCCAAATTTTAAAGATTGTTGACTTCCAACTTTCATTCTATAATAAGTGGATGGGGCGGTCCAGGCGGTGACTTTACAGGCCTCGGTCCAAGATGTAGCCATCCCTCCAATAGACCTGCCCTTAACTGATCCTGGAAGGGTAGATCCTCAGGAAATAATATTCCTTATCCATCAATTTAAACTAGAGAAAGAAGTTTTAAATGCTTTCAAAAAGATACCAAAATTAACAAAGGAGTTTTCACATTGTCTGTAGTCCTTAGACCAACCAAGGTTAATCTTGACAGCTGTGGCTACATTGAAGTCTTCTTTGGGGAAAGAATGAGAAGGAGAAAATAAAGGAAGGATAATCTCTTGTTCCTGAAGGACAACACCTTGTGGTGACATGCAGGTCCCAGGTGAAAAACTATTCTGTTTGGCAGGATTCATAAATCTGTGTTTCTACTTGATAAAGAATGCAGTTACCCCAATCTACAGGGTGAGTTGATAGTCACCAGAAAAAACCTTGAGGCATTAATTGTTAAAGGTCAATGTCTGAAAGAGATTCAAAGGATGGGGACTGTAGCAGCCCGAGGACTAGAGGCAGATACAAGGAAATGATGAATGCATTATGTATCTATATATTGTGTTTCTATAGTGCAAATCTAACCAAAAGGCAGTGGAGCGCTGTACATGGCCAAAGATACGCATAAAGTTAACAAGCAAGAGGAGATAAGCTGGGTTGAGGATAGCTAATGAATTGTAGTGTTTGTTAAAGAGGTGAGCCATTAACACTTTACTAATTGGAGCAGTATTGGAGAGATCCTGATGGATATGAAAATGTTGTACCCGTTTCTGGGTGCATAGGTGGAACAGGCCTGCTGTTGTAGTAGCCTGTGGGGCCAAGGAAGAGTCCGTGTCCCACGTTTTTATTTTCTGCATAGGGTACCAATCTATACGACGACGCTGGCTTCTTCAATTCTGTAGAAATCTTGGGTTCAGTCATTATAAAGATGCGCTTAGAATTCTCAAATCTAATACTTCCACCCCTCTTGTTTTCTCTGTCTTGCGCTTTATTAATGCTATGTGGCGCAGGAGAAGATCTTTTTTATAATTATTTTAATTTATATTTCCCTCTTGTCATTAATCAATTAAGAACTGTTAATCAGTGCTTTTTATTCTTTTATATTTTTTAACTTCAAATAATTTTTATATACCATAATAATTGTATTGTGTTCTTAATTTTAAGTGGTGGAAATACTAGATATGTTATTGTTTGTATATATGTATCTTTTAGGGTCTATAAAGATTATTTGACTGACTGTAGTAGCAAAAGGTGGCTTGACTGGAGAAAGTAGAAGAGAAAACCTCTCAGAGGCCTACTGCCCAGTGACTCCATATTGGCACGGTGCCCTTCCACTGAAGGAGATCAGTTAACATTGATTACTGATGTTTGGACACTTAAAGTGGATTGTGCTAATCCTTGATCAAAGCTATTCTATAAGAACTGTACAAGGATAGACGGTAAGGAATAAGCAACTTAGGCAAACAGTCCAGTGACCAACATTGCAGTGCTCTACGGAAAAGAAATGGGGGTTTGAAATTAGCTGTTTCCTTCACTGGGAACAAGTGGAGGGACCGTAGTGCAGGTGAGATGCCATCACAGTGATGCGGAACAAACTGAAGGTTGGCAGCTTCTAGTTTGGAGATAGATTAGATTGATTAGCTAGGGAGACCTGTGTTAAAGCCTCTGTTCAAATACTCAGTGCCACAACAAATGTGATCACATTTTTCTAGAGAGGTGTATGGATGGAAGCACACTTCTTAGGAAGCATAGCTGGTGGAAGACAGATATTGAGACAGTAAGGCAGACATGGTAGTTATGTAGCTATATTTTATATGATGCCTGATTTGGAGACAACATAGGATGTATGAGTATGCATGAGAAGGTTATACAAAGTTCTTCTAGCACACCATGCAAAGTAGTAGAAATAGGTATTGAGGAAGGCTGAATGGACGGCTATTGCAGTTAGCAGGGTTACCGAGGACGAGTGCAGAGAATACTGTTTTAGCTATGTAGCTGAGGATGTGGGGCAATTGTTTTGAATGTTGTGTTCTTGGCATCTGCTGCACTAGCTACTGTTAAGTGGAATGTAGACAGGCACAGCAACCAGCAACCACCCTTGTGGGCATGACAGGACAGGTCATTCAGGCACAAGAAAAAAGAACCAGTAGGCTGTGGCCCACTTACAGGCACATACATGTTCTAATGCTGTAGAGAAATAATGCTACTGGCTTTTGTGCCAGACCTGGACCTATTTGAATATTTTAAGAATTTGTGTCTAGATTTGCCTACAAAATGTATGCTCATTACAAAATGGAGAGATCATTCAATTTCAGATAATTTTTAGTAATGACATTGCTATATGTAGTAATTATGGGCAAATTTAAAATGACTTGTATTAGAATCTCCCACAGTTTCAAAACACCTGCAGTTTTATACCACCGTTTTGCACAATGAACATGTGGTCAGTGTTAATAAAAAGTCCAACTTGATTAAAGCTTTGGTTTCCAACTCCAGGATTGAAAATCTAACAGCTTAGGTCTGAGTCAGAGATTTGTCTATGAATCGTTATAAGACGGGATTTAAGACAAACAAGCATTGGCATAGCCAATAGGTCTCGCCTCTGGGACCTTATAAGTGTTTAGTTATGCAGCACAATATCCTTGGTGCAACAACATCAACTGTTGCATGGCTCAACACTTATGGGGTCCCAAAGGCGAGACCTATTGGCTATGCCAATGCTTGTTTTCATTAATTATGGACACAGTCCGCTTGCTTCCCGCCAGGGGATGGAGTGAAAAGTGCATCTGACCGCTGAGTTTACAGGAAGGACAAACACATGCACGCTGAAGTCGTCTGACCGGCTGAGTCTTGCAACCAGGTGAGTAACACATTTTAATATTTAAAGCCAAATATATCTAGGACAGCTCATGCATTTGTTGTTGTCTAGGAGGAGCAATGCTTTGGCTCAAATGCCAATATACTGTTTGATGCAACTGTGTGCTCCTGGGTAGAGCGTGCAGGCACTGTACCGCGAAAGTGAAGACGAATGTGGCCCATTTTAACTTGTTAGTTGAAAAAAGTCTCCTAACGATTGCACATTTGGTACCAGAGTGCAAAGGAGAAATTTTATGTTGCCAGAATCCCGTTTCGCTTCCTTTAGAATTCACTGCTTACTGTCTTGCAGATTTCACGTTACAATCACTTTACAGAAGGAAGAATGGGCCTCTAACCATAAGGCTTTTTAATGAGTTTTTATCCACCTACGTGGCTTAACCCCACGTCTATTTAAATATATTTTCTGCGCATGAAAGCAGAACATGGCAGGAGCCATTCACACTGATCCGCAGAGCGTAATGGCAAATTCTAGGTCAGTATAGCGCCCTGAGCGCTTTTATTATTTATTGATCTATTATTCAGACTTGTGTAGCGTTCCTGCATCACTAAGTATTAGGTGTTATAAGGAACAAGGGTACCCCTTATGCGAACCTGGGGTGATACAATGTGGAAAAGAACAATGGTTCGGGTTGGCCTGAGAAGGTCCAGTGACATGAACAAGCCCTTAGGAGGGCGAAATGATTTGGTATAGGTACAAGGACTCACAATTGGAGAATGATACTTAATATAGAGGAACAAGGGACAAGGGGGGTCAGTGTATGACACTTATTTATTGAATAAAGATTGAATTCAAAGTGCTCACATATTTAGTGACAAGAAAGCGTGACATGCAGGTGAGGGTGGGGTCTTTAAAAGAGAACATCGCATTGGCAACAATTGAGAACCATTTTAAATTAAATTAGTACAAAATAGGTTCGAGTTGCATAAGGTCGACGGCGTTTCGAACTCAGTTATTTGAGTTCATCATCAGGACAAAATGTGAGCATATGAACTCTAAAGGTGAGAAAATTACAGAAAAAACAAATCAATAACAAATAATCAAAACATAAATTAGTCCCTGGACTTTAACAAGCATCACAAGCAATTAATGAGCGTTACATAGTGTTCTCTAAAAAAGTGATGCAATTACACAAAAAATGAAAAAACGGTAACCTGGCAGAGTCAGCAGGGTAATGGAACTGAGCAGTTTATTGCCTTGAAGGAATGCGTAATTACATGAATAGGATGTGAGGAACTCCGAGCTCAAAGTGACGAAGTAACTATTAGCGCTAGGGGCGGAGATGGGGGCATCTTAACGCGCGCATGAAGTGAAACACTTACTGAGTATATGAGCGGTAGAGTGAACGGGTAGTCGTCAGCGAAAAACGAGTTCGTCGCGGGAGTGGACGTCTTGATTTGAAAACATTAGTCTAGAAAACCTCCCCCCTCCCACCACCTGACCAGTCGCTGCGCGTAACCACACGCACACAGGATTCGCTCCACTCCCCGTGACCCCCATTGATTGCACCGAGTGCCGTTTGGATTAAGTAAGTACTTTTCTAACTACACCCCCTCCCTACACTTGCTCGCGGCTCTATTATCCGCCTGAAGGTAACCTCCCGCATCCTCCCCTACAGATTATATTCCTCGGCAACGAAATAACTCGCCTAAACTCGCAGAGCAGGCATGATTACAATCTTAACTCAAGTAAGTGTCTTCGTTCTAAAAGTTTGACACCGGCCCGTAACTACATGTACACACCCCCTTAACAACCCCCCTTTCCTTCAGGCACCTTCCTCCTGATACCTGCTTGAATATGTTTCGGCACTGACACCGCGCTTCCATTCATTGAGAAGTCTGGACCCATTCTATCACTCCAGTAAGTGTCTATACTACCCTGACACCACGCGGTATTCTTACTTCAATCACCAAGTGCCCCATTTTTCTAGACTAATGTTTTCAAATCAAGACGTCCACTCCCGCGACGAACTCGTTTTTCGCTGACGACTACCCGTTCACTCTACCGCTCATATACTCAGTAAGTGTTTCACTTCATGCGCGCGTTAAGATGCCCCCATCTCCGCCCCTAGCGCTAATAGTTACTTCGTCACTTTGAGCTCGGAGTTCCTCACATCCTATTCATGTAATTACGCATTCCTTCAAGGCAATAAACTGCTCAGTTCCATTACCCTGCTGACTCTGCCAGGTTACCGTTTTTTCATTTTTTGTGTAATTGCATCACTTTTTTGGAGAACACTATGTAACGCTCATTAATTGCTTGTGATGCTTGTTAAAGTCCAGGGACTAATTTATGTTTTGATTATTTGTTATTGATTTGTTTTTTCTGTAATTTTCTCACCTTTAGAGTTCATATGCTCACATTTTGTCCTGATGATGAACTCAAATAACTGAGTTCGAAACGCCGTCGACCCTATGCAACTCGAACCTATTTTGTACTAATTTAATTTAAAATGGTTCTCAATTGTTGCCAATGCGATGTTCTCTTTTAAAGACCCCACCCTCACCTGCATGTCACGCTTTCTTGTCACTAAATATGTGAGCACTTTGAATTCAATCTTTATTCAATAAATAAGTGTCATACACTGACCCCCCTTGTCCCTTGTTCCTCTATATTAAGTATCATTCTCCAATTGTGAGTCCTTGTACCTATACCAAATCATTTCGCCCTCCTAAGGGCTTGTTCATGTCACTGGACCTTCTCAGGCCAACCCGAACCATTGTTCTTTTCCACATAACTCACTAAGTATTAGGGCCACTTACATGCAATTCATATTCATAACGCTGCATTAAATGTATAGCAAAACATCAAACTACATGAACGAGTCTAGAATAGAGCGCAGGATTCAATGAGCTTCAGAGGAGCCTCGCAGAATGGCGAGACTTATTGAAAGGGCTCCAAAAAGTGCTGCCAGGCCAGCCTAGAGCTACAGTGCATGTGCGCGGGCGCGCGCGCCGCGCTTTACCGCGATTACTTTCACTTTCGCGGCCGCTTTGTTGTTTGATCGCGATTGCGGCCGCTTTGCATAGCCAATAGGTCTCGCTTTTGGAACCTTATAAGTATTTAGTTATGCAACTGTTGCATAGCTAAACACTTATAAGGTCCCAAAGGCGAGACCTATTGGTTATGCCAATGCTTGTTTTTGTATGTTCTGTGGAGTAGGTTTCATGTGTAAGTTTTGCTAAATAAGTGCTACATGTTGATGGAATAATATGGCAGTCAATAGATATATGAGAGTAATACATCTATTGAGGATACTAGGCAGAATTAAAAAAGAATGTGTTTGAAAAGGTTTTAAATAAAATATCTTTTCTACAAAGCATGTATATTGTGTAGCGCTTCTCCGGATCAGAACACATATTTAGACACAATCGAAAAATTCAGGTCAGGTGGTATTTTTGTCTTGCTTAATTGTTTTTACCCCTTAGTCCAGACCTAGAATTAAGATTTATAGGGGGTACCTTCTGTGTTTGGGTGGATATGGTTCAATATTGCCATCTCCTCGTGTTTTAAAAGCATCCCTTCAAGAAGCCGTTTCTATGTAAGCATGAGATGGTTTTGAAAACCTGTTTGATAAGGCTGTCCTAGCTTGTTGAGCTCTGGTGTTAAAAGTCGAAAGAAACAACGGCATAACGGTCCGGTCAAAAAGCAGAAGGTGTTTTTTCACACCAAGTGCCCTACGATCAGAGGTTTTCTGCTTTGCTGCTGGAACGGATGTACTTCTCGTGTACAGTACTGAATAGCCATTTGTAGGATCGGAGGTATGCTGCTTTATTAAATATGGATGAAACGGCATTCTGTTTGCGAATCCAATTGAGGCGGCTGTGAATAAGGGAATAGAGGCGTGTAAGGGACTGAAGACTTTCATCACTACATTCGTATTACGCCAGAATACCTACTTTGATTCCAGACCATCTCCCTTACAGGGGCGGGGCTTATGCACTGGTAAACAGGCGAGATAAACGAGGCAGGCGGGTGTAGTCGGGTGCCAATGCGGACAAGATCGACGGCCTGCGGTAATTTTGCATATAAAATCTGTCACCACGCGCACTGCATGGACCGTCGGGCACACGCATCCAGGAGCTAGTGCAGCCACTCTAGGACCTGCCTCAAGTCAGAGCAGCGTGGAAGATGTCAACATGAAAGGGCGAGGAAACAAGCGCTAGTAATGTTGCCAGTTGTGGGTGTGCCGGCAGAGGAGGCTGGGTCTGCGCGAAATGGAAAGTGATCGCGATCGCGATCAAAGCGGCCGCGAAAGTGAAAGTAAGCGCGGCGCGCGCGCCCGCGCACATGCACTGTAGCTTTAGGCCACGGCAGCACTTTCAAAGCCCAGATATAAAATGTCTCTTCGAGCCTTTGGCTCGCGAGACCTAAAAAATGAGACCCTTCTGTAATACATTACTAGGAACGAATAGAATGTATATGCCTACCCAAGCAGAGTTCATAAATGCTATAGCAAAAAAACCATGCTTTGCCACTTCAATTATGCTCCAACTTTTAGTTTAACAGACCCCTTGCAGGGTGCATTCATCCAACACGAGTAATCGAGTATTTCACAATTATGCAGAGACAAATATGGGAGGTTTCAGAGTTGCACTATATTAACCTCTTATGTGAGATGGTGTCACCCGCTTGGACACACTGAACGAAACCCCATTGGATATTAGAAAATAACTTCTGGATGTTTTTACAAATCTTAGGAATATTCTCCAATAAAGTGACTCGAAAATAATTTGTTGGCGTTATAGAAAAAGTATAAGACTTTCTCTTCACTTCAACTCCATCCCGTCCAGTAACACCCATCTCAACAAGGGCTCTGTGACTACCATCATTTGACGTAATATTAGAGTGTGTGATGAAAAATTGCCACATCTCCTCAATGTATAAACAAACAGAAATTTCCAATGTGCAGTGAGATACACAACTACAACATGATGCTTCACATGACCTCACTCACTATGTAACATATTCTTGTAAAGAATATGGAGAGAGTAAAGGTTGTTGTAATTGCACTTAATGATAAATAAATATCCTCACAGACTGGAACTATAGTTACTTTAGTATGTAGGTGATATCAGCACATATGAAGAGTAGGTAGGGGTGAGTGATAAATTCTGCTCTACCAGCAGATTTTGTTGAGTTTTCCCCACTCAGAGTTAAGCTTGTAACACGGAGTTCCTGCAAAACTCTGCCAACTGCCATGTAGAGTTTTTTCTCGCATGTGGCTCACCAACATTAAGTTGGCAAGCGAGAATTTGCGTTCCCCTAGTGGGATTCTCGGGTGCTAGAACGCCACCCAGCAAGATTGTCTCAATGCGGGCAGTCGCGACAGGTCATGACCGTTCGCATTGAGAAAGTTGCAGCTCGAGTAGGAAATCTACTCTAGTGGAAGAAAGAAGTAGTGTCCTCTGGCATGCTGAGTGGTGCCATTTGCATTGATTTTACAATGTAGAACAAGCTCTCTGTGTTAAAAATCAGAGCGAGCAGTGCAACTAGCTGAATTCCACCCTCTCATAGAACTCCACGCAATCTCATTAACTCCGCACATTCTGAGGAGTGAAACTCCATGAGTTCCATCCACCTAATGAATAGGAGGTTCTGTTTGCACTTGCCAACCGCATTGACGCCATCTCCAGCAAAAGTAAGGAGATTCTTGCCATCTTCAAAGATTTTGCCACCCCTGCAGGTACTCTAACAATGTCACTCCCTCACAGGTCCTCTACAACAAACTCTCAGGCTTCTTTTTCAACAAAAACATAACAGTACACTGTAAGGTCACTATCGGTCAAGCCATTGTGAGGTTTCCAAAGTACTCACGGAACCAGTATATTAACATGGAGCTTACAGAACCGAAAAGAAATGGCACATTTAAAATTGGCACTTGTGAAAGGGTAGTCGTTAGTACCAATTATATTCCTATCAAGGCATACCCACATAGATCATGATTGTACTTTATTACCAGATGATATTAAAGTGGGCACATATGAAGAGGAGGTTCTACTTCCACATCACCTAATTGATGTGGAATACAAGCAAACATTTTTCATTTCAGTGATGCTATTCATGATGTGAATGATGACTTGATATGTAATGTCTGAAATTTCTCCAAAAATTGCATTTGTGATATCATTTGTGTTTGTAAATTATAAAGGAATGTACAATTACACCACCTAGCTTGTATAGTTATATGTATTATGCTTACATACATGAATTGTGGGCGGGAGGCTGTGTTATCACTTTCAAAACCGATAAACTATCATAAAATATACCTGAAGAAACAAGGCTATATTTTCACTATCAGCAAACTGACCTGGAAAAGATACATTGCTTCCACTTTCTGTTATTTCGCTGATGATGCTAATGAGGGAATGATATGTGATGTCTCTAATGATTTTTGTTTAATGGTACTATAAAAATTTGCTGGAATTTGCCTGTCCCTTTTGCCCTACTGTAAATATTCAAAACACAGCCTTGGGCCTTCTACAAACTAGCCAGCCACAACACAGCGGCATCAATATGCATGCAAGAGGATCAGTGCAACAAGCATATACTATTGTGGACTGTGGCATGATTCACAGCACCAGAAGATCTCTTTTTGCAGAGATGTAAAGGCAAATCTGTCTATGATTTCCTCTTATGTGTACTAGTAACAATAAACCCCATGATTGAATGAAATAAAAAACGAGTGTCTCCATGCATGCCCCTGCTCTCAATATTGTTAACTCATCCCAGTCATTCACATGCCCAGAGTGAATAGCACGTATTTATATTATACCTTATTACCACACATGTATGGTGTGGACACATAAACATTGTTTATGATGTCTTTCCATTTATTATTGTGTTCATTTTCATAAGTTAAACAGAACAATATACGTGACTCAATTTTTTAACATGGAAAATTGGTGAAATAAACCTTCTCCTCACTCACTTGTAATATCCACCTTATATGCAAATTTCTGTTTTATTCATCCATATTTTCAATAAACACAAAACTGTTCTTAAACGATATACTCCCCACTGCAATCTCTCATATTCTTTTTACATCAAATGTGTAGACTGTATCACATTCAACATTTCTGTACTTTGACGTGGCAGTTTGATGGTAACTTACACTTTCTCTACCTTTCACAGGAGGTCATATATAAAACCTTGCGTACACTAAAATATTACTGGCCTCCAAGTAGTCCTTCTTTTTAGGTCTTGCCTTCACAGGCATGTGCTGTGCTGTGAGATGTATTTTTACTATTCAGTGGGCTTGCAACCCACCCACAGCATGTCATTGGTTGTTTTCATTGTCACTTTCATTTGCAATCTTTTATTTGCTTAACTCCCATAGGCTTCCATTACTTTCTTGTGTTATCTCCTCCCTAGAGCATGGATCAAGTACTTATGTTCTTCCTCATCTTTTTTCTTCTTCATCTTTTTTGAAATGCGCTATTTTATTTTATAAACATTTGGTATTATTCCTGGACATAAAATGTGCTTCCAAACTTTTAAACACAGACACACAGCTTATTATTGATGTTGATTTCACCCTATCTGCCACCTCAATTAACGCACTTGCTACTTACACCCACAACTGTACTGCTCTATGCCACTCTATTCTACTTCAAGCCACTCCACCCTATGTCGCTCTACACTAGGCCTGGGCAGAGTTCCACTTCACGAACGCCGTGAAGTGACCAAGAAACTCTGCCGCACTACGTGGAGTTCCACAAGTGGTGGAGAGCATTTGGTCATGCCGCTTGCATTGATTTTTAGCACCGGATGTTTGTCCCTTGCTGTAAAATCAGCATGAACTGCATCATGTGTAGAGCAAGAGGGTTCTTCTTTTTTTGCTGCTTGAGTAGAATTTTTACCCAAGCTGCAGCTTTCTCTACATGTATTTTTACTATTCAGTGGGCTTACAACCCACCCACAGCATGTCATTGGTTGTTTTCATTGTCACTCTCACAGGAGGTCATATATAAAACCTTGCGTACACTAAAACATTATTGGCCTCCAAGTAGTCCTTCTTTTTAGGTCTTGCCTTCACAGCGCATGTGCTGTTCTGTGATATGTATTTTTACTATTCAGTGGGCTTGCAACCCACCCACAGCATGTCAATGGTTGTTTTCATTGTCACTCTCATTTGCAATGTTTTATTTTCTTAACGCACATAGGCTTCTCTTACTTTCTTGGGTTATCTCCTCCCTAGAGCATGGATCAAGTACTTATGTTCTTTTTCATCTTTTTTCTTCCTCATCTTTTTGAAATGCACTATTTTATTTTATAAACATTTGGTATTATTCCTGGACATACAATGTGCTTCCAGTTCCAAACTTTTAAACACAGACACACAGTTTCTTATTTGTGTCGCTTTTACCTTATCTCCCACCTCAATTAACGCCCTAGCTACTTACACCCACAACTGTACTGCTCTATGCCACTCTATTCTACTTCAAGCCACTCCACTCTATGTCGCTCTACACTAGGCCTGGGCGGAGTTCATTACAAGGAACTCCGTGAAGTGAACAAGAAACTCTGCCGCGCTACGTTGAGTTCAACAAGCGGTGGAGAGCAGCTGGTCATGCCGTTTGCATTGATATTCAGCGCCGGGTGTTTGTCCCATGCTGTAAACTCAGTGCAAACTGCATCATGTGCAGAGCAAGAGGGTGCTGCTTTTTTTCTTGCTGTTTGAGTCTAACTTCTACCTAAGTGGCAGCTTTCTCAACGCAAACAGAAGGTTTGTCAATGCGAGCAGTCGCCACCATCTGCGACCGCCCGTGTTGAGAAATCTCACCGCACACATTGAGAAATCTCACCGGTTGGTGGATTTTTCTCGCTTGTGCTCATTAACTTGACGTTGGCGAGCATGAGCGAAAAAACGAATCCGCTTCTCAAAATCTGTCAACGGAGCAGAATTCACTGCCCAGGCCAACTCTACTCTATGCTATTCCACTCTCCTCCATGCCACTCCACTCCATGCTGCTCCACTCCACACCACTCTACTCTATGCCACATCACTATACGCCACTCCACTCTATGCCACTGTACTCTATGTATGCCATTCCACTCTATGCCACTTCACTCTATTCCATTCCACACCATTTTACGCCCCTCCACACCACTCTACACCAATCTACTCTATGCCACTCTACTCCACGCCACTCTACTCTATGCCACTCAATACTTCTCTACTCTACACCATTCAATCTTTGCCACTCTACTCTATGCCAGTCTACTCCACTCTCGTTCCCTCTAAGCCACGCTACCCCACTCTACTCTATGCCACTCTACTGTGTGCCACTTCACTCTACTCTGCACAACCCTACTCAATACCACTCTACTTTATGACACGCTATGCAACTCCACTTTGCTCAATGCCATTCCACACTACTCAACCAGGAGCAGCTGCTGTCAATCTGAGGTGGGGGGGTGAAAGAAAAAAATAGTAATAAAAACAGAAACGTACCTTTCCTAATGGTCACTGTGATCTTCTCCTCATGCGCCCCTCTGCTACACTGTTCCCGTCCTGACAACACTACTATTACCATGTGCACAGGCTCCCAAACCCAGTGCTTCTTCTGGCATGAAAGAAACACTGGGATTGGGCGGAATAAGCTCCTTTTGCGCTCCAGCATGGTCTTGGAGCCTGTCCCCCTGAGCACTAGGATATCTCTAAGGGAACAGCCTGGAGATATCCAAGTGCACATGTGGGTTTGGCCGGCCAGGGAAGGCCGGTCAAACCCACATGCACACTTTTAGTGCCAGCCTGCCACCACTCCCTCTGCTGTGTGATGCTGCTGCCTGGCCCCGCCCCTCCCCTGACTCGGCGGGCTGGAAGTAAAAATAAAATGACAATAAAATATTTTTATTTTCATTTTATTTTTACTGCTGCGTTTACTACTGCGTTTTAGCAGTGGGTGCGATGTTCCTCCGCCATAGCAGAGGAGCCATGCTCAACCATACTCTACTCTTTGCCACTCTATACCACTCTACTCCACTTCAACCCATCACACTACTCCACCACACTTTACTTCACCCCCCTCTATGCCACTCTACTCTACACCACTCCATTCAACTGTCTGCCACTTCACTCTATTCTATGCCACTCTACTCTATGCTGCTCCACTCTACTTATTATCTGCCACTCAACTCTACATTCCACCACTCTACTCTACTCTTCACGACTCTATGCCACTTCACTTTACTCTATGCCACTCTCCTCTATGCCACTCCACTCTACGCCACTCTACTCCATTCTACTCTACACCACTACACTCTATGCTTAATGAGACTCTACAGCACTCTACTGAAACGCCCCTCTACACCACTTGACTCTTTGCCA
This sequence comes from Triturus cristatus, assembly GCF_964204655.1. Lineage (NCBI taxonomy): Eukaryota > Metazoa > Chordata > Amphibia > Caudata > Salamandridae > Triturus > Triturus cristatus. The sequence continues at coordinate 683,652,883 of NC_140585.1, read as the reverse complement.
CTCTCCTCTATTCTATTTCACTCTACTCTATGCCACTCAAATGTATCACAACCACACTCTACTCTATGCCACTATTCTCCATGCCACTCCACTCAACTCTTCACCCCACTCTGGGACCTGTACTCTACGCAACTGTGTTCTACAACACTCTACTCTGCACCACTCCACTCCATACAATACCACTCTACTCCATACAATTCTACTCCATAACACTCTACTCCTTTTTACCCCACTCAATGCCACTCGTTCTACTAGACACCACTCTGCTTTACTGTATGCCACTCCAGGCCACCCTATGCCAATCTACTTTATGTCATTCTATGCCACTCCACTCTACTACATGCCACTGTACTGCACACCATTCTACACCACTACACTTCACTCTATGGCACCCTATTCTATGCCACTCCACTCTGTGCCACTCCACTTCACACAATGCCACTATGCTAGCCTATGCCACTCTACTCTATGCCACTCTGTGCCACTCTATGCCACTCCAGTCTAGCTTACTCTATGCCACTCCACTCTACTCTACACCATTCCAGTCTACTCCACTCTACACCAGTCTACTCCACTCTACTCTATTTCGCTCCACCCCACTCTTTGCCACTCCACTCTATGACACACCACTCTATGCCATTCTATGCTGATCAACTACATGCCACTCTACTCTACTCAACTCTAGTCTGTGCCACTCTACTCTATGCCACTCTGTTCTACAATATTCTACGTCACTCTATGACATTCCATTCTACTCCACTCTACTCTATGCCATTCCATTCAACACAATACCAATCTACTCCCTACCACTTTACTTCACGCCACTGTACTCCACACACCCCACTCTATGCTACTCCACATCCTTCCACTCTATGCCATTCTGCACCACTCTACTCTACACCACTCAACTCTATGACAATCCACGTTGCTCCATTCCACTCCAAGCCACTCTACTCTTTGTCATTATACGCCATGCCACTCTACGCCGCCCACTCTACTTTGTGCCACTCATCTCTATGCCACTCCATTATACTTTATCCTATGCCTCTCTACATAAAATGCCACTCTGCTGAACTCTAGGTTATTCCCGTCCATGCAACTCTACTCTATGTCACTCTCTACCACTCTACATTTCTCCACTCTGCTCAACTCTACTCTATGTCACTCTACACTACGCCACTCAACTTTATTCTCCTCCACTCTAATCCATGCCATTCTATTCGACTCCACCCCATTTTGTGCCACTCTACTCTATGCCACTCTATTCTATAACATTGTATGGCACTCTATGCCACTCTACTCTATGCCACTCTATGCCACTCCATTCAACACAATACAACTCTATGACATACCACTTTACTCCACACCACTCTACTCCATTCCACCCCACTCTGTCACTCTACTCTATGCCACTCCACTCTACCTACGCCACTCTACACCACTCTACACCACCCTACTCTACTCTATGCCTCTCTGCTCTATGCCTCTCCACTCTATGCCACTGTACTCTATGCCACTCGACTTTACTCTATGCCACTCCAGGCCACTCTGTGCCACTCTACTCGTTGTCATTCTATGCCACAGCACAATACTCCACCACAGTCTATGCCACTCTACTCTCTGCCACTCCACTCTGCCACCACTCCACTCCACTCTACTCTCTCTGCCACACCACTCTGCTTTCCACTCTTTGCCACTCCACTCTACTGTATGCCACTCCATGCCACTCCATTCCACTTTAGTCTATGCCACTCCACTCTACTTTTCGTTGCTCTATGCCACTCCACTCTACTCTACACCACTTCACTCTACACCACTCCACTTCGCTCTACGCCACTCTACTCTATGCCACTCCATTCTATTCTATGCCATTCCACTCCATTAAATGCCACTCTGTTGCACTTTACACCACTTCAATCTATGCCACTCCACTCTATGCCACTCTATTATATGCCACTTTAAGCCACTCTACTCTATGCCACTCTACTTTCTGCTACTCTACTCTATGCCACTCCACTCTACTCTGTTCCACTCTACTGTACTCTATGCTACTCCACTCTACTCTACTCCACTGACTCTTTTCCGTGCCACTCTATGCTGCTCTACTCTGTGCTATTCTACTCTACACCGCTCCATGCCCCTGCACTCCACCCTACGCCATTTTACTATATGCCACTCCACTCTTTGCCACTCCACTCCATAGAATGCCTCTATATACCACTCTACTCTATGCCACTCTATACCACTCTACACCACTCTATGCCACTCTACACCACTCCACTCTACCCTACTCTTTGCCATTCTACTCTACGGCTCGCCACTGTATTCCACTCCACTTTGCACCACTCCACCCTACCCTCGCCACCCCCCTCTATGCCACTCTACTCTACACCACTCTATTCTACAACACTCTACTCAATGGCACTCTATCCCAAGCCACTCTATGCCCCTCTACGCCACACCCACTCCATTCCACATGATCCCATTCTATTCCATGCCACTCTACTCTATTCTACTCCACGCTATGCCACTCTAGGCTACTTTACTCCACTCTGCTCCACCCTATGCCACTATACTCTATACCACTCTATACCACTCAACTCTACTCTACGCCACTCTAATCTACTCAACTTCACTCTACGCCATTCTACTCCACACCACTCTAATCTACTCCACAAGGTGCTCACCCCCTCAGGACATAGATGTTTTCTTTTGCTTATCCCGCCAAGCAAGAGCAAACAATAAGCCGCTCCCAACGGGAGAGAACAGGAGAACTGCTTCTGCTCGCTGGGAGTGGACTCTTCATCGGTTTTCCTTACCCCTGTCAAGCGGGCAGGAAAACAGATGAAAATATTGCTCACACACACAGGAAGCAGCATGTTTTGCTACTCCCTGCATGCAAGAGCAATGCCGGCTTCAAATGGATTCTGAAAGCTGACAGGGACTGCGGGGTTTTGCCCCCCCCCCCCACAGTCCCCAACAGGACACACTGGGCGCCCAGGGTTGGTTCTAGGGTACCCAGCAACAAGTGACCAGGTCCGGGGGATAGGGTCCCTGGGGCCAAAATTAGTCCAGGAGAGGGGCCACAAGCCCCCCCCCCCCACCCCCTCCTGTAAAGAAACTTCCTGGGATTGGTGAACACAAAGAAAGTGTTTTTTTTTTTTTGCAATTCCACATTGAAAAATTATCTGAAATCCTTGGTGGAGGTGAATGTATTGTTGATCTACTGGAATGCAATCTGTAGTGACTGTAACAAGTGGATTCTTTCTTCTCCTATTCTGGTGAGAGCAGAGTGCATGGTCCTCTTAAATTACTATGAGTATGCAAATGTACAAAACAACTTGAAAGCCTCGCCCATTTGGCCCCACACTATCCACCTTAGTATGCAAGGGACTTCCTGCCTTTTGCCAGGATGATGGACAGGTTAGTAAAAGGTCTCCCAACATGTTTCCCGCTGATTTTGGTGACACCTTGATGCAATGAATATGAGGATATCTCCACCATACAAAGAAGCACTTACTTTATATGGTTAAGAGTAAGTACCCTTGTTTGGTGGAGATTCACCTCTTTGTAGTCTCGTCATTTTATCTATAAGAGAATTTATGTGATCACAGATTTCTGTAAGAATATGCACAAGGAACAATCACTGAAGACATTTCTTCCCAGTCCATTACACATCTATAGTGTTGAATATGCATTAGACAGTTACCCATCGAGTTAGCACTTACTAATTAACAGGTAGAAAGTACTCCGGTTGAGTAGACATGTGCAAAACTGTGAACTCTTCTTGAATAAAAGGGCAATACACACATCCACACATACATCTCACATCTACTCACAGGCCCAGACAGCCACTCACATACCCATACAGTCATTCACACACCCACACACTCACCCACAAAATCACTCACACACCTACTCACAGACCCATACAGTCACTCATACACCTGCTCACAGACCCGCATACCCACTCATACACCCACTCACAAACATGTACAGCCACTTACACACCCACAAAACCACTCACATATCCATACAGCCACTCACACATACTTATAGGTCCATACAGCTACTCATGTGCCCACTCACACACCCACTCACAGATCTATACAGACTCTCACACACCCTCTCACTGACTCACACACCCACTCACACACCCTCAGAGGTACTCACACATCTGCTCATATACATATACAGCCACTCCCACACCCACTTACTGACCCATATAGCCACTCCCACTCCCACTTATACATCCACAAAGTCATTCTCACACCCACTCACAGATCCATTCAGCCACTCACACACCCACCCGCTGACCTATACAGCTACTCCCACACCCACTTGCAAAGATGACAGGTTACAGTTAGGAAATAAAATTAAAGCAACCCTTGAAATTCACTAAAAAAAACAACATTGCAGGGACGTTTCGGTTAGAAAATAACATAAAAAAACAAAGGTTCCAGGGATATTATAGTACGAAAATAGAATTAAAAAATCTTAGAAACCACTCACACACCTAAGCACAGACCCATGCAGCAACTCACACACCCACAAAACTAATTACACACCCACTCACACACCCATACAGCCACGCATACACCCACTTACAGATCCATACAGCCACTCTAACACCCACACAGCTACTCACAGATCCATACAGCCATTCACTGACTCCTATACCCACTCACACACCCTCAAGACTACTCATTCACACCCCATACAACCATCACACCCACTTACTGACCCATACAGCCACTCACACACCCACTCACGCACCCACAAAATCACTCTCACACTCACTCACAGACCCATACAGCCACTCACACACCCACTTGAAAAGGTTACAGGTTACAGTTAGGAAATAGAATTAAAACAACCTTTGAAATTCACTAAAAAACACAGGTTACAGGGCAATAATAGTTAGGAAATAACATTAAAAAAACATAGAACTTCACTGACAAATTCAAAGGTTACAGGGATGTTCTAGTTAGGCACAGATTTCACTCATACAAAACCAGAGAAATTTAGCAGTTAAAGTCAGGTGAGCTAACTATAACTTACGTCCCAGCAATGCACTGTTTATGACCTCACATATTACATCACTCATGACATGGTCAGTGAAATCACTCATGACATCTCAAATAACATCACTCATGACATCGCAATTAATATCCCTGATGACATCATCAACAGAACCACTCACACACCCACTTACACTCCATACAACCACTCATAAACCCACTCCCACACAACCACTGATATACCCTTTCACAGACCCACACATCAACTCACCTATAAAGCCACTGTGCAACCAGTAACTCACATATACAGCCACTCATGCAACTACTCACTGACCAATACAGCCGCTCACACATCCAGTCATACAGCTATATAAACACTTACACACACACTCATATGCCCATACAGTCACTCACACATTGAATCAGTCACTCATACAGCTACTCACACACCTAATCACTCACCCATACAGTCACTCACACAGCCGCTCACTCACCCATACAGTTACTCACACACCCACTCACTTAATAAAGATATACTAACACATATACTCACTTACCTATACAGTCACTGAGACAAGCACATACTCTCCCATATAACCTCTCTTGCACTCACTTACTCACCCATACAGCCACTCACACTGATCCACTCACCCATACTGCCAATCACACACCTACTCACTCACCCATCACCCACTTACAGACTCATTCATGCATCCATACAGCCTTTCATGTACCCTGTCACTCACCCATACAGGCACAAATGTATCTGCTCAGTCACCCATTCAGCCACTCATGCACCCTCTTGTTCACCATTACAGGCACTTACACACCAACTCACTCACCCATACAGATACTCACACAGCCACTCACTCATGCAACTTTAAAATGGCATCACTTGAATTGAAAGATCCACAAGTCATCAGCCTCTGTTTTCAGCCTAACTTTCATGCTAAGAATATCCTCAGCATAGTATAACAGTGTTTTCAATCAGTTCACGGGACAGAATCTGCACTGCTTGACATAATCGATAACATTCAACTTATTACAGATTGTGACCAGCTACGTCGTACTAACTCTATTTGATTGGATTCTAGTAGATTGTTGTAGCAGTTGAAACAGTCCATAAAACTACCCTCCTCAACAGACAATAATACATTGCTAAGGATAGAATGGTGGATTTCCAGTCTTTCAAACCTTCCTTACAGCAGAGGACTGCATTATAAAATAAGGATGCTACTACTCACCAGCCACAAGGATGGGGTGTTGAGTCCCTTGTGGGTTTCTCCTGCCTTTTACCCCTTCAAATCCTAAACACTTCTGGAAGGATTAGATTGTAGAATTTACAAATACAATCCTATGCCAATGGTTGATAGTTCAGCCTCACAGTTGATAACTTATGGCACGTCTGAACATGTACGGTGCAAGAGGGATCAGATTCGGTTGGGCGACATTAAAATTCCATTTGTTTACTTAATCTATCCTCACCTTTAGACTCAGGACAGCAAACCAGCAGATAAGTGCCAAGAGACCTAGAGGCAGATTTAAAACCTTTTGCGTGGGTTTGCATCACAAAAGTGATTCAAATCAGCACAGTGTTGCAATGAGATTTACTTTCCAGTGTGTAACTTGTTTCATGCTGGAAAGTAGCCCAAAAGTATAGAGCTACTTTACATCAAGGAGGTGTGCCATGTGTGGTACATGGGCATTTCCATGAAACCATTCATCATTTTTTGCCACAAAGCCGATCTACTAACATTAGTTGACAGGTATTTGCATAAACAAATTATGCTTCCTTGTTATAAGCATTACGATAGAGAAATGCTAACGTTTCACCAAACATATCCAAATTTGCATGTGTTATGTATTCTACATCACACATACAAGGTGGGAAAAGGATTTAGCTTTGTCAGAGTATAGTATTTTGTACTGGAATGGCACTACAAGTGTACTCTTCCAGTACAAAACCTATGCTTGACATCACACACACAACTGCACACTATGGCGTGAGGCAGCCTAACCTGTGCCATTGCTAGGGGAGAGTGCAACAGCACTGTATATCAATAGATTTGGCACTGTTGGTTAGTGCGCTGCATTGGATCAAAACATAGTAAAACTGCCCCCTATGTCTGTTGTGGAATATTTACCAAACCATCAAAAATATCCTTATAAAACCTGGAAATTATAAAAAACGTTATAGATGAGTGATTCTGTATATTTCATGTCTTGTCCATGTTGAGATACTTATTAGAATCACTCAAGCTCAGATTTAAATGTTCAGTTCGAGGGGCCTATTTACAAAAAATTGCCATAGAGCAGTGCCACAAGTCTTTTTGCTGTGCTGCCCCACGCTAAATTGAAAAGGCAGGAATGCACCGTATTTATGAGATATGGTGCATTCCTGTCCTTTCAGTGCCACAATTTGGTGCCTTGCACCAACACAGGCACCGTTGCACCATGATACAAGGTTGTCTCCATTGCTGCAGGATTGTTTTTGTGCAGGAAGGGGCACTTTCCTGCACAAAAACATTCCATGGAGGCGCTGAGAAAAAACAAGGAGGAATTAAAACGTTTCTCCTTATTATGCCTGCTCTGGGGAGTTGCAAGGTTTTGGCGCTGCCCCAAGTTTACGTCATTTAGTAAAACTGGGGCAGCGTCAAAATCCAGGGGTGTTGCATGGAAGCACCCATCGCAACGGTCATGAAAAGCCTCCTTGCCTTACTCCATATCTATTAGGTCATGCAAAGCCACGCAGGGTGGTTTCGCACCGCTCATAAATATGATTGAGAGGCCTGAGCCACTGAATTGTCAAAAAAAAGTGGCGCAGGTCTCCTGTAAAGAAGCTGCTTCGTTTGTTCCGGTTTGGCTGGGCTTGCTTATTTCACATGTTTTGCTGAAGACCAAAATTGCCCCTGGTGGCTACATTTACTAAGACTGTCTCATTTATTTACTCCTTGAGAGGATGGAAAATGTAGTACCAAGTCTTTCCTGAAAAAATACGTTTTTGGACAGCTTGAACTTTCGAATGCTGCCAGAACGTCGGAGTAACGGAAAATGAGGCACCTGCCAATGAAACATTCTATCATCTGTTAGTACATGATTAAAATTAAAAAAAGTCCTGGTGAAAACAGTCCGCAAATGCAGGCTGCCGCAGATGTTGCCACGTACGATTCCTCTATGTGGACATAAGACTTCGCTTTCTCATTGACTGTTAACTTGATTGATACAAATTATTTTTCTAACTCACATTCTTTATTCTCTCCTATGCATTATACGTGAATATTCAGACTGATACATAGATTTTCAAGAAATATGTACCCTATATGTCGATAAAATGCTTTTTGAATTACCTTTCGGTCTGGCTTGACAGAGCAGCTGTCATCAGATAACTATGCGAGAACCGCCAGGAAATGAGCTTTTTCTACGCTCAGAAGGACACGTTTTGATTGGGCAGAAATTGTGTGCTTTCACAAAAAAAGGACTTGCACTCCACACAGCTGTCATCATTTTGTTTATTAATCCAGCAGCCTGAGCTTAAACTTTAAGGGACACACACATGCCTTTATAATGCTGTTAAAGTGTCTTCGATAACTAGGTTATCAATGGTGTTTTTCTCTGGAAGCAGCAGAGATGAGAGGAGACAGTCATTTATGTACATGGATTTTTTGTTCTGGCTTGACAATTTGTTCATAAGCCGATCTATTGGCATAGACAATGATTTTTAAGTCTGGCTCGGCATTGCACCTGTCTCCATGCCCTCATGTTCATAGCCACCGGTATTCATGGGTCAGCCCACTTCAAGCATTGCTTTGAAAAAGTGCCAATCATATCTCGGATCAGTTCACGTTTTTCGCACTTTGGCGTATCATTCCTCCACCCGCTTTACCTGCAGCGTATAAGGAACTATTTTATATCAGACAGGTACACTCAATGTCACAATCTTTGCCACATTCAATTCTATAACGCACACATATCTCAAAGCAAACCTTTTTTGTTGCTTTTTCACTGCAACAGGCATTTTGCAGTGCTTTTGTTTTATAAGCAATTGCTGGAGCTCTGGAGCATACAACCTTCATTCCAATTCAGTAACAAACATCAAACACTAGCGCGTGATCCTCTGCCCCTCCAGCTCAGCACCAGACAGAACCCTGTCATCCTCACCTGAGGTCAGATTGACTTCCTCCTGTGACTCTTCTGTTTCTGGCATCGCCTTTACTTCTTTTTGCCCGCCCTGAACTTTCCAGCTTGCACTCACTGCAGCACCCCGTCCATCACCTTGTTGCAATAGAATCACTGACAAAATATTGAAAGACAAATTATCTATCTACAATTATATCGATACAAAATTATCAATAACATTATTATCGACATCATATACTTATTTAAGAACTCACCAAATTATCGAAGATACAATATCGAACTACATAAATATAGATACCACAAATCTCGCTAACATACTTATCGAAATCCAAAAATATCGACCTTCATTAAAAAACATTGACTAGGTTAAAAATATCAGACACAAAAATATCGACAACACTAATATCGTAGTTTTAAATATATAGACTATATAGAAGTATAAAAAATACAAAAATAAAACAAAATAAATATCAATAAATTAATAAAAACACAATACAAAATTAATAATAAACAATAACAGTTTTACTACATTAAAAAATCTATTAACACAGCCAAAAAATTACTAAAACATTATTAACAACATTACTACATTAAACATTAATAATATTAAATATTACTATTATACTTTAAGTATATAATATATAATAGAAGCTATTTAAATATACATTACAAGATTATACACAAAATACTACTAATTAGAGTTTTCCATATTTGGAAACTAACTACCAAAACATTAAAAAAAAATATACAAATTAACCAATAGAAACACTCCAGATTCAAACTAACCAATACAACAGAGATTACAACATCCAACTCACTATATAAACAGTTAAACTTCATTCCTATTCCACACCCAAAAAAAGAAAAATAAAGAAGGAGAAACTCTACAGGAATTCAACTACAGATATAAGAAGATCAGCATATACCCAATATTTAACTCTATCAAAAGTAAGTATACTAAATTTAACTCAATAATACTAAAAGCAAACAACTTTAAACATTAATATACATAAATTATAAATTAATCAATGTCTTCTTTCTATTATATATTGCCACTAAAGGAAACTCCAGAACAAACTAAGAAACTACAGAAAAGCCCCCAAAAAGATACAAATAACAAAGTAAGTATTTACCAACCCAACTTAAACGAATAGAATAAACAACCACGCAAACTCAAAACCAATGCCAAACCCCCTACCCACCCCCTATAAAAAATATAGAAACAAATACTAAGACAAATGTACTTTTATTTTCCAGACAAAGAAAATACAGAAAGAACATTCCACAACTAAAGAGTAAAAGTCATCGAACTCAAATACATCAAAAACAACTTTGTAAGTATGTTATAACTTAGGGGCCGATTCCGATAGCCGGTCGGACAGCTGTCCGCAGCCTTACCGTGTGACCGACATGTACCCGGAGCCGGTCCATCCTGTAGAGTAAGTACGATGCGCATAACTGCCAAAAACACGACCGACACGAAGGCTGTGATTCAAGCTCCATTCTCCATCTGAGCCGTAACTCCTAACGCTGAACCGAGTCGCCCGGAAGCAGTATCCATAGCAGTTTCTGGCATGACAAGTACAATTCGTACTTGCTACGTGCCGGACGGGTCGCCACGTACGGGACGTCAAGCATATCAGCTACGATTCGCGCCACAACTCAATACACGGCTATGAGACGGACCAGCTTGCAGTGGGTACGAGACGGAGCAACAAGCAGCGTGTACGACACGAACACATCATGAATCCCATCACGCAGGTCATACCAGTACTCTACATCTATGACCGGCTCAGGAACCGACACCGACGGCGCAGGCAGTAAGTCAGACACCTACCACATAAACAAACGGCACGTACCCACAAAATGGCACACACACACAGGGTATCCACATCCTGGCCACTAACAACAGCCCACCATAGTGGTTGCATGGCTAGCACCACTAACACCCCCACCCATAGGGCTTATGTTGCCCATCACTACTGCCGCCCACACCCATAGGGGACCTGTTGCCCAGCATTACTGCCACCCCCAGCCATAGGGCTTATGTTGCCCATCACCCCTGCAACCACCACTCACAGGAGACCTGTTGCCCATCACTCCTGCCACCCCAGCCATAGGGCTTATGTTGCCCATCACCCCGGCTACCCCCACTCACAGAGGACCTGTTGCCCATCACCCCTGTCACCATCCCCCTAGGGCTTATGTTGCCCATCACCCCTGCCACCCCCACTCACAGGGGACCTGTTGCCCATCACTACTGCCACCCACAGCCATAGGGCTTATGTTGCCCATCACTACTGCCACCCCCACCCATAGGGCTTATGTTGCCCATCACTACTGCCACCCCCACCCATAGGGCTTATGTTGCCCATCACTACTGCCACCCTCACCCATAGGGCTTATGTTGCCCATCACTACTGCCACCCACAGCCATAGGGCCTATGTTGCCCATCACCCCTGCCACCCACACCCATAGGGGACCTGTTGCCCATCACTACTGCCACCCCCAGCCATAGGGCTTATGTTGCCCATCACCCCTGCCACCCCTACTCACAGCGGACCTGTTGCCCATCACCCCTGCCACCCCCACTCACAGGGGACCTGTTGCCCATCACCCCTACCACCCCCAGCCATAGGGCTTATGTTGCCCATCACCCCTGCCACCACCCCCCATAGAGCTTATGTTGCCCATCACCCCTGCTACTCCAGCCATAGGGCTTATGTTGCCCATCACTACTGCCACCCCCACCCATAGGGCTTATGTTGCCCATCACTACTGCCACCCCCAGCCATAGGGCCTATGTTGCCCATCACCCCTGCCACCCACACCCATAGGGGACCTGTTGCCCATCACTACTGCCACCCCCAGCCATAGGGCTTATGTTGCCCATCACTACTGCCACCCCCACCCATAGGGCTTATGTTGCCCATCACTACTGCCACCCTCACCCATAGGGCTTATGTTGCCCATCACTACTGCCACCCACAGCCATAGGGCCTATGTTGCCCATCACCCCTGCCACCCACACCCATAGGGGACCTGTTGCCCATCACTACTGCCACCCCCAGCCATAGGGCTTATGTTGCCCATCACCCCTGCCACCCCTACTCACAGCGGACCTGTTGCCCATCACCCCTGCCACCCCCACTCACAGGGGACCTGTTGCCCATCACCCCTACCACCCCCAGCCATAGGGCTTATGTTGCCCATCACCCCTGCCACCGCCCCCCATAGAGCTTATGTTGCCCATCACCCCTGCTACTCCAGCCATAGGGCCTATGTTGTCCATCACCCCTGCCACCCACACCCATAGGGGACCTGTTGCCCATCACTACTGCCACCCCCAGCCATAGGGCTTATGTTTCCCATCACTACTGCCACCCCTACCCATAGGATGGGTGATGCGCAACACATACAGCATACTCCAACATCAGGTATGTCAGCAAAATACATCCCCCCTAACATCATGTCAGCAGTGTGTAGTCGGTGACAAAGTCCCACAACAGTGATTATGGCTACGAACATACAATGTAAGTAACAGCATATGTGTGACCAACACATGAGTGTGACATACACAAGGCAAGCATCACCATAGCACTGTGGCAATGTAAAAAGAACACCCCTCACTGTATAGAACAGAAGTTAAGTGCGGGCTTCCGAAATGCAGCAGATGTTGAGCATTGTGGTGATGGGGACTAAACCCCCCCTCATCACAGTGACCAAAAGGTAAGTGTCATCATGTTCAAAGCTGCAAATAGCAAACAGCATGTAGGATCCCTGCTCCCAACACATTAAACACTTCTGTGGCAAACTAGTGGTTGTGTCCTATACACACAGAGATGTGGTGAGGCTAACAGTGCTGTGAAAACATAACACACTCTCGGCCATGTGCACACAAGTACCACACATGGGGGCTGACAATGCATACAGTGTACAATAACACAAGAGCAGAAGTGACCATCACCAAGCATGCACACATCTCGAAAATAGACACACCAATCAAAACAACATGTGTAGACTGTAGGTGTCAGCTTACAAACTCACATTCCATGCCAGCAATGGCACCTAATAACCAGGATGAATATACACATTGATGTGATATGACTCACCGGGACAGCAGGCAAAATCACAGAAACACCATCCAGACAAAGGCCCACAACAGCAATACCAATGCACTGGTGCAGATGCACAAACCCAAACAGGCAAACTCACACTGCACATCTGACACAGCATGTGTGTGTGTGTGTCACAGTATCCCCAGGCAACTACACAACACATGAGGGGGGCAGAACCACAGTGACACAGATGTGGACACAGTGCCATGCAAAAGTAAACCATCATTGGGACACCCTCAGTGGGCAATCAGGCATTGGGAGATGAAAGGGAGCACAACAGACACATGTGACACAAGCTGGAATGTAAATCAACTAACACAGCAAGAGACTGACACACAACAGCACTACCCCCAGGGACCAGACATTGGGGTGACACAAGCATGCATGACACCTCCACTGTGATGACAAAGGCAGATATCGTACAAACTGGGAAACCCAGACATGTGTCCTGTGCCACAAACGTACATCACACATACACAAACACAAATCACTCAGCATGGCCCCTCATCCATGGACAAACGGGAGCTAGGGGACCATCCATGCAAACATTCACATCAGTCCACTCTCAACACCACACACCCTGAACTGCAACAATGTGTATCTGTGAAGCCCACATGGACAGGTGACATTGCACATGCACCCATGACAAATACAGGAATGTTGGGAGGAACTAAGGTGCACAGACACATCACACAAGGACAGTTTACAGCCCTGGGGAATGACAGACATACTGCACAGTATGCGGTACATGGCCATGACCTCAAAGCTCACGTAACCTTCAGAATCCCTGCCACAGTCCCAGGACAATGCAGAAGCCAAGGAGAACCACAAGGCACACATGCTGACACCTGCCAGCATCGCAGCCATGTACCCGACAAGTGGGAGCAGTCACACACACATACAAATGTCTTAATCACTGAAAGGTACCACCTAGGGACAACTACATGATTTAGCAAATAAACAGATGCCTTGAGGAACCCTGACTGTGTCCCATCTGTGTCTGACAACATCATCACCACTCATAACTGACAAATCCCAATGATGATACACCAATTAACAGTAGTGTGTCATGCACCCACACATCTGGTAGCCCATTGGAAAAGTAGTGGGATGAACCCAGTACCACTCAGCAAGCATCAACAACAGGAACATATCAAGGGAACACTGTCTGTTTATGAACAGGGATGTGGACACACACACATGCTCATACAACACACACCATGGGCCCAGGCCATGTCACTGGACAACACACTTACTTGAGGGGACACAACTCCTGTGGAAGCCCAGCTGTGCCAAACATATTCACCGCAAGTCTCACTCATGTCTGCAGAACACTTGGTCACTCAGCCATCAGTTACCACACAATGAAGGCTCTGGTCACAACAGCCTGGGTACGTGAGTCTCTCCTAAGTCATCTGCACATACCCAAAACATATGTCTAGCAAGTTGCACAGAGGACCCAGTTGCTCTATACCAATGATGCCCACACCTGTAGGTCCAGTGTTGATGAGCACAAAGCCTGTGGAATTGACAAATTGGACAATGGGAAGCACATCATATGTGCAGGGGTGCAAGCCAGAGATGTGACCATGCAAATGAAATGCTCACAGAGAGATGTCCACAAATAGTTGATCCTGGCACACCTGCAAAGGTAGCTGCAAAGGATGACATGGATACCCACCAGAATTGGATACATATCTCATGGACCTCAGGGAATACCTCACAGCAACACATCAGTATTCAACATTGTAAACAAAGCATCACAGGTGCAAGGGCATGTTAAACAAGTTAAACATCATCAACATAATGTACAGCTAAATCTAGTTCACAGGGATAAAGAAAAACGTCTGTTCAAATAAAAGGCCAATGGCCAGTCCATGTCCAAATGCCAAGGAGTGAAGTAGAGTGACAACTGTCACACATTGCGTGCCTGCACTGCTAAGGACCGGGGTCATCCCCTCGGAGGGGCATACATGGGGGCAGGCCAGGCACCGCAGGGACAGGATCAGGGCGCAGCAGAAGGAGGCAGTGAAGAGGTGGTGGATGCAGGCGAGACACTTGCAACTGCAGTGGAGCGGACTGAAGTGGTGGGTGCTGTCACAACTGTGGGGCACAAGTCAGATGGGGTGGGTGTCGGCACAACTCCAGTGGGCAGGTCAGATGGAGTGGATTGGCTCACCACTGCAGTGCCCAAGTCAGACAGGATGGTCGTGGACTCCAATGCAGCGCCTACATCCATGGGAGTGGAATGGGGTGCAGGTGAGGTTGGCAGGGCATGGGGGGACACGGTGCCCACATCAGTGGCACTAACCGTCTGACCAGGTGTGGAGGAGCAAGTGCTAGGGGGGATGGCCTTAGCATTTTGGGGATGGTGTATCTGTGGGTGGGGGAACCCAGGGCAGGGAGTGGCGGGGGAACCTCTGGAGTGGTGGCCTGGGGGATGGAGGACAGAGACTTTGCCTTGGGGCTGTGTGGTGGCGGGGGGTCTTGCTCTTCTGGTGCCAAAGGGACTTGCGGGTGGGGGTCTCTGTCTGA
Source organism: Triturus cristatus (assembly GCF_964204655.1). Classification (NCBI taxonomy): domain Eukaryota; kingdom Metazoa; phylum Chordata; class Amphibia; order Caudata; family Salamandridae; genus Triturus; species Triturus cristatus. The sequence goes on along the minus strand of NC_140585.1, from coordinate 683,637,071 downwards.
CTGCACCTGGGGGAGGGTGTCCAGGTGTGAGGGGCACTCCCCTCTGTGTGTGGGGACATCCTCTTCCCCTTGTAATCAGGATCTGCTGGGTCGGTGGGGAAGAGGCCAAGGTCACAGAGGAAGAGCTTCTGGGGAGATGGGGTTGCAGGTGATGCAAGGGAAGAGGGCTGGGAGGGAGAGGTTTCGGAGGACTGCGGAGTGGTTGTGGATGACTGTGTGTGTGTCTGCAAACCAGCCCCTGTGAGTGTGGTATCAGTCCCCTGCGCTTTCATGTGTGCACGTCTAGACCTTGGGTTGGGTGTTTCTGTGCTTGGGACAGGTAGGGTGCAAGCAATCGTGGGTGGTGCAGGGGTAGGAGGGGTGCAGGACTGATGGAGGAGGGACACTGCTGCTGTCAGGGAGGAGACCACGGACTGATTGGTCCTCTGTAGGGCAGACATGCCCGAGGAAATGCCCTCCATGAATGACACCAGTTGTGTCAACAGACCTGTGTGTGCATGGAGGACCTTCAGCATCGACGTCTTCCCTACATGGATCTGTCGAACTAAGTCCACAGACTATTCACTCAGGGTAGCAGGGGACACAGGGGCAGGGGGTGCGGTGCCTGGCACAAAGGAGACATGCTCACGAACACGGGAGCCCACAGGGACCTCTGGGATGGGAGCCCATGGGAGGGTGGTGGTGGCGGTAGCGGGGACAGCCTCACTAGCTGGGGTTTGGTGGCTGCTGACACCCGCCTCCACAAGGGAGTCATCCTCAGAGCTGCTGTGGCCCTCAGCTGGGGAGGATGATGCTGACGACTCCTCTATGTGGCTCCACTCGTTCTCCGTGCCACTGGGTCCACCCAACTCCTCTCCTTCTGTCCCTGTAAGGCTCTGTGGCTCCTCCTGGTCCGTGGAGCTGTCTGGATAGGAATAGGAAGTAAGAGAACAACATCAGTCACCTGCACCGACTACACACACCACAGTGAGTACATCACATCACAGGGAAAGCCCTGGCATCATCAGCTGAACACAGTTCAAAGTGCCAACACAGTGTAGGATAAGACAATTGTAATTCTCAACATCAACCATGGCACACACATCCCTCCTTGACTTTCACGCATATGTCTTTTGCATGTTGGATGCTAACACCCCAATGTGCCAACATGTACCACCCACACATTAATTGTACATGCAAGTGAACATGTAGGAGTATGTCACTATACACACAGCACATCTCTTGCTACTGACTCAATGCAGGTGTCCGGATGAAGGGATGGGCAGAGACTCATTTCACATGCTTGTGATGCATGCCAGCAACACACGCTATCATGTACTCATGTCCTGATGGGCAATGCCACAATGGGGTGCATGGTGCACACTTGCACACAATGCAGGATCACTCATAGCAAGTTAAATGCCATAGCACTGGGATGCCCTGAAAGTCAGTCAACACTGTCTCCTGTCACAGGGGCAGGGCATTCAGACAACAACAATATGCACTGACTCACAATCCTAGTTCAGGGGTAAAGCTAACTCTGCAGATGACCGGCAAACTTTCCCATCCCATGCAAACAACGTATCCAGGACCCAGAAGACCCCACATCCTGCAAATCATACATATGAGTCTCTGCAAACACAAATCCCTGTACATTAACACATCACAGTCTGCCATGCATGTAACCCAGCTGCATGAAGGACACAGTTGCATACACCATTGTGCGCTGTCAGATGATCACACACCTATATGTCACACAGGTCTTGTCTCTCATAGTCACATCTCAGATGTCATGCTGACCCTCTGAATCATGGACACCCCAGTTGTACGTAACAAGCCACACCCTAATGATACAGAGGAAGACACCTGAGGGCACATGTCACTAAGCACAACCTGCAATTTCATAAACAGGAGTGGGATTACAGAGTGTTTCTAAATGCCCTTGAGGAGGCATGACTGGCCAGGTCTACTTGAAACAGTGTTTGGCCCTGGACAGCAGTCAGGTGGCTAAGCAAGTGTGACTTGATATGCATACTCCTGAGTCCTGAGGCCAAAAAATTGGAGTCCCCTGCTGCATGGTTTTGTTTGGAATACCCCAGCCACATGTTGCGAGTCAGACCAGCAATTGGTACACATCTCAAGGGCACACACAGATCACATGTCAGATCTCAGGCATTGTGTAAACAATTGACCCACCCATGAAACACACAACACAGTCACGGGAACAGATGCTGACCTGTAGCTGAAGCATAGCTGACTGCAGGGACACAGTGCCCTAGTGACACAAGCAACAAACTGTAGGGGCCACACCTGTGGAACAGATGAGGAGGGTGCATCACACAATTGAGGGACATGAGTATTGGACTACAAGACCGACATAATGTGGAAGTGTGACCAGGCCAAAAGACTGCTATTAGCATGTCAGACATAGTACACAGATCAGGCATGGACTTACCCTCTTCCTGCTGCTGTCTGGCCTTCAGCTGCCTATCCAGTTCCGAGAAGACTACCGCCAGGATACAGTGCATGTGGGGAGTCAGGGTCTAGTGTCCGCCCCTCCTGCATGGAGGTGACAGCTTCAGCTGGACTCTAGCTATCTTCCGGGTTCAGCCCCGAAGGTCCTGCCACCTCTTCAGGCAGTTGCGGATCCGGCGCTTGTAGACCCCCACAGAACGAACAGCCCGGGTGATGGTCAGCCAGATCTTCTGCTTCTGGTGGGCATTAACTTGTGAGGATGACAAAGTGAAAAGTACATTAACACACATGCCCCAGATTTGTGCAGCACACATTTTGATATACATGTCATCATCACAAAGGGAAATGAATTACACAGGTAGTGCAACCATGGGGAAGGAGAAATCACCTGCATGTCTGACATGTTAACAATGCCTGGATAGTTTAAGCTTGCAATAATGCACTTTAGCAGCAGGAAACCAATTCATTACATGTACCTACACACTTTGGGGGATGGAAGTTGTCAGTGAGAATGCTTGCCACTGGTGTACACACTGCTAGTACTGCTAGTCAGACAACATGCATAATTAGGAAGGCAGTGGACTGCACACTCACCTGCTCCCCTGGTTTCCCATAAAGATTGCTGTACTGTGGAAGGAGCCCGTCCAGCAGGGCCTGGTTCTCCTCCTCAGTGAAGGCTGGGGCCCTCTCCAGAGTACATGCCATAGCAGGAGCCAGAGGATGCAGAGAAAGCAGCAGTGGTGACATGGATGTGGTCCAGTAGCATGTAGTGCAGGCAAGTGAGCTCCCTGGGGGCCAGCCAGCCTTATATCTGTGCTGCAGAGGCAGAATCTGTGCCATGTGTCCCAAGTGATAGGTCCAACACAGTTGCATTCTATGAATCTGGCCAATCCATTTAAAAGTACGACTCGTACACGCCTTCTTCCTCGTTCAAATCTTCACCTTCATGGAACACTTGAAATTGCAACATTGTTGTAGGCATCCAACTGAATTTCCAGTGCACACCTCGTACAAGTTTTGAATCCGCATCCATCTCCATGACAGTCCGGAGCCAATGGGTGCGCCCGGCTCGTTCAACTGACTGTACAACGCGTATTTTGAATATACACATGCACACGTCTCCATGCGATTCAATGGCCAAGGCGTACGCCTGTCTCGGACCATGACTGTCTGACCCGTATTCATGATAGTCACCCGCGTCGGTCCTCATTGCATTCAATTACAAAGCGTACGCACGGCTCGGACATGACCCATGCAATACATACGCATTGTCACCCGTGTCGATCCTCATTGCATTCAAAGACAAAGCATACGCACGGCTCGGACATCACCCATGCAATGCATACGCATTGTCACCCACGTCGGTCCTCATTGCATTCAATGACAAAGCGTACGCACGGCTCGGACATGACCCGTGCAATGCGTACGCATTTTCACCAGCGTCGGTCCTCATTGCAGGCAATGGTAAAGCGTACGCAAGGCTCGGACATGACCCGTGCAATGCGTACGCATTGTCACCCGCGTCGGTTCTCATTGCATTCAGTGACAAAGTGTACGCACGGCTCGGACATGACCCATGCAATGCGTATGCATTGTCACCCGCGTCGGTCCTCATTGAATTCAATGACAAAGCGTACACACGGCTCGGACATGACCCGTGCAATGCGTACGTAGTGTCACCCGCGTCAGACCTCATTAGTGTGACTATTATACGGAAGCAACACACATATATTGGCCAGGGACACCTGTGCACACCTACCACACTACAGCATTGGCCACACAGTGTTCCATGGCATGTAAGGCTGCATTCCCTGGGTGTTTGGGGGGCCACATCTGGTTTTTTGGCTGGCACTTTGTGCAGCCACTCCCAGGCTGTGCACGTGTACATGGGGGCACAATCCTTTGTGTGTTGTGCATATTGCCACTGTGATGTGCAATTGGACAGTAATGGGCATGAGTCACGGACACAGTGTCAGGTTGGATATGTTTAGGACAGGTCACATACACCCTGAGTCCTGGGGGTGATGGCATGTAGGTCACAGTGAGACCTGTAGCCATAATACTGATGTGCACCCACAGTCTGTGTGCATGTTGTGTCTCAGATGTGTCTGATCAAATGTGCCCAATGGGTGGCAGTCTCCACATCTATGTGGTATATGCATCAACCTTGATGGGGTGTGTGTCTAAGAGACGTACATGTAGGGCCGGCAGGAACAGCAGTGGACACTACCTGTGGGACCTATGCTTGTCTTGTGGTGGGTACGTGCTACGCCATTTCCATTGCTGTGTTGATGTGGCAATACAGGGACCCTGGGTTTCTACATGGCAAAGATCTGAGATGCCTGTGAGACATGATGCCTCAATTGTCACTGTGGTGTGTGTTTGGAACGTTGCAGCAGCACATAGGTTTGGTGACACAGCCAGATGATTGGCCATTGCACTACATGGGACTCATGTGGACATGTGGAATTGAGATGTGAGGCGGTGGTCTTGCTCACTTTGCCACTGGATTCAAGCAAGCCTGGCTGAAGATGGCTGAAATGCCAGAAACTGGTCATAGGAAGCTTGTTTCCGGTCCAGGGAAGGCATGGCTTGGCAGTTCGGGCTGGACTGTTCCCATGAGGCACAGGGTCAAACTGATTTGCATATGGCCATGTCTGAACTGGGGTGGCAGAGTGGGCTAAAGAACGGTGATGGATCAAACCCAGATCTGTTGACTGGGTGTGAGAGTTTGATTGGCTCTGATGCTCCGTCCATCACCACCCCCTTTTGTACCGCTTTGTTCGCCATAATTTGGCAGGGTATGCTCAGACATGAGTTCCTTGCACACTTTGCCACTGGATTTAAGCAAGCCTGGCTAAAGATGGCGGAAATGCCAGAAACCGGTCCTAGGAAGCTTGTTTCTGGTCCAGGGAAGGCATGGCTTGGCAGTTCGGGCTGGACTGTTCCCATGAGGCACAGGGTCAGACTGATTTGCATATGGCCATGTCTGAACTGGGTGGCAGAGTGGGCTAAAGAATGGTGATGAATCAAACCCAGATCTGTTGACTGGGTGTGAGTGTTTGATTGGCTCTGATGCTCCGTCCATCACCACCCCCTTTTGTACCGCTTTGTTTGCCATAAGTTGGCAGGGTATGCTCAGACGTGAGTCCCTTGCTCACATTGCCACTGGATTCAAGCAAGCCTGGCTGAAGATGTCTGAAATGCCAAAAACCGGTCCGAGGAAGCTTGTTTCCGGTCCAGGGAAGGCATGGCTTGGCTGTTCGGGCTGGACTGTTCCCATGAGGCACAGGGTCAGACTGATTTGCATATGGCCATGTTTGAACTGGGCTTGCAGAGTGGGCTAAAGAACGGTGATGGATCAAACCCAGATCTGTTGACTGGGTGTGAGTGTTTGATTGGTTCTGATGCGCCGTCCATCACCACCCCCTTTTGTACCGCTTTGTTCGCCAATAAGTTGGCAGGGTATGCTCAGATGTGAGTCCCTTGCTCACTTTGCCACTGGATTCAAGCAAGCCTGGCTGATGATGGCTAAAATGCCAGAACCCAGTCCTAGGAAGCTTGTTTCCGGTCCAGGGAAGGCATGGCTTGGCAGTTCGGGCTGGACTGTTCCCATGAGGCACAGGGTCAGACTGATTTGCATATGGCCATGTCTGAACTGGGGTGGCAGAGTGGGCTAAAGAACGATGATGGATCAAACCCAGATCTGTTGACTGGGTGTAAGTGTTTAATTTGTTCTCATGCTCCGTCCATCACCACCCCCTTTTGTACCGCTTTGTTCGCCATAAGTTGGCAGGGTATGCTCAGACGTGAGTCCCTTGCTCACTTTGTCACTGGATTCAAGCAAGCCTGGCTGAAATGCCTGAAACCGGTGCTAGGAAGCTTGTTTCCGGTCCAGGGAAGGCATGGCTTGGCAGTTCGGGCTGGACTGTTCCCATGAGGCACAGGGTCAGACTGATTTGCATATGGCCATGTCTGAACTGGGGTGGCAGAGTGGGCTAAAGAACGGTGATGGATCAAACCCAGATCTGTTGACTGGGTGTGAGTGTTTGATTGGTTCTGATGCTCTGTCCATCACCACCCGCTTTTGAACCGCTTTGTTCGCCATAAGTTGGCAGGGTATGCTCAGACGTGAGTCCCTTGCTCACTTTGCCACTGGATTCAAGCAAGACTGGCTGAAGATGGCTGAAATGCGAGAAACTGGTCCTAGGAAGCTTGTTTCCGGTCCAGGGAAGGCATGGCTTGGCAGTTTGGGCTGGACTGTTCCGATGAGGCACAGGGTCAAACTGATTTGCATATGGCCATGTCTGAACTGGGGTGGCAGAGTGGGCTAAAGAACGGTGATGGATCAAACCCAGATCTGTTGACTGGGTGTGAGTGTTTGATTGGCTCTGATGCTCCGTCCATCACCACCCCCTTTTGTACCGCTTTGTTCGCCATAATTTGGTGGGGTATGCTCAGACCATGAGTCCCTTGCACACTTTGCCACTGGATTTAAGCAAGCCTGGCTAAAGATGGCGGAAATGCCAGAAACCGGTCCTAGGAAGCTTGTTTCTGGTCCAGGGAAGGCATGGCTTGGCAGTTCGGGCTGGACTGTTCCCATGAGGCACAGGGTCAGACTGATGTGCATATGGCCATGTCTGAACTGGGGTGGCAGAGTGGGCTAAAGAACGGTGATGGATCAAACCCAGATCTGTTGACTGGGTGTGAGTGTTTGATTGGCTCAGATGCTCCGTCCATCACCACCCCCTTTTGTACCGCTTTGTTTGCCATAAGTTGGCAGGGTATTCTTAGACGTGAGTCCCTTGCTCACATTGCCACTGGATTCAAGCAAGCCTGGCTGATGATGGCTAAAATGCCAGAACCCAGTCCTAGGAAGCTTGTTTCCGGTCCAGGGAAGGCATGGCTTGGCAGTTCGGGCTGGACTGTTCCCATGAGGCACAGGGTCAGACTGATTTGCATATGGCCATGTCTGAACTGGGGTGGGCGAGTGGGCTAAAGAACGATGATGGATCAAACCCAGATCTGTTGACTGGGTGTGCGTGTTTGATTGGTTCTCATACTCAGTCCATCACCACCCCATTCTGTACCGCTTTGTTCGCCATAAGTTGGCAGGGTATGCTCAGACGTGAGTCCCTTGCTCACTTTGCCACTGGATTCAAGCAAGCCTGGCTGAAGACGGCTGAAATTCCAGAAACCGGTCCTAGGAGCTTGTTTCCGGTCCAGGGAAGACATGACTTGGCAGTTCGGGCTGGACTGTTTCCATGAGGCACAGGGTCAGACTGATTTGCATATGGCCTTGTCTGAACTGGGGTGGCAGAGTGGGCTAAAGAACGGTGATGGATTAAACCCAGATCAGTTGACTGGGGGTGAGTGCTTGCAATGTTCAACGCTCCGTCCATCATTTCCTTTGGTTTTTGCTTTGTTCGCCATAAGTTGGCAGGGTATGCTCAGACGTGAGTCCCTTGCTCACTTTGCCACTGGATTCAAGCAAGCCTGGCTAAAGACGGCTGAAATGCCAGAAACCGGTCCTAGGAAGCTTGTTTCTGGTCCAGGGAAGACATGGCTTGGCAGTTCGGGCTGAACTGTTTATATATGGCCATGTCTGAACTGGGGTGGTGGAGTGAGCTAAAGAACGGTGATGGATTAAACTAACCCTGGGCGTGGTTCACGAAGTAGCACTTCGCGAAGCTACGCAAAGTGCAGTTCGCACTACGCGAGCTACGCGTAGCACTTCGCGAACTGCCTAGTACCTTGTTTGCACTGTGCCAGATGTTGTTTTCAATGATTGCACAGTACGGACAAGCAACCGGCACTGTGCAATCATTGAAAATGGCATTTAGCACAGTGCGAGCTGTAGTTTTCTGCTGCTCGAGTAGATTTTTACTTGAGCGGCAGCTTTCTCAATGCGAACTGGTAGTTTCTCACCGCGAGCGGTCGCGAGCATACGCGACCACTCGCAATGAGAAACCTGACCTCCACGCGTTGGGAATCTCGCCGGGAGGTTTATTTTCCATGCTCGCGATCGCCAACTTGATGTTGCTGATCGCGAACAACGAAAAAGTCTCGCCGGGATGTCATTTTGCTTGCTCGCGGTCGCCAACTTGACGTTGAGGACCACGAGCAAGCAAAAAATGACCGCAGCACTACACAACACTACGTTACGCGTGTTCGCACTGTGCTACGTGCAATTCACGTAGTGCGAAGTAGCGCGAACTTCGCAAACTACGCGAGTGTAGCGTAGTGCTTTGCCCAGGCTTAGATTAAACCCAGATCAGTTGACTGGGGGTGAGTGCTTGCAATGTTCAACGCTCCGTCCATCATTTCCTTTGGTTTTGTTTCCTACCCCTAACCAGGGTGATACATGCAAAACTAATACCATCTATCACCTAGGGAAACAAAGCCATGAGAGGGAGAGATGCTGAAACACTGAGGGGCGATTCCGATCCGGGTCGGAAAGCACTCCGACCGAGTCGGATTCGGACAGGCCGACCGAGCGAGTACGATGCGCACATATGCTGTCGGACTCGGTTCGGTCGGACTCCCATAGATGTCAATGGGAGCCGGTTATACGACACGTACATGGGCTCCCATTGACAGAATGGGTACGTCTCGAACAAGTGCACTCCCTACAGTGGGTACGCGTCGGTGCCATCCGCACCGTACATGACTGTGTTGGGGAGACCCATGGGTCACCCCCTGCGTCCGAGTCGTAGGGCTGCGGGTGTTTGGGGGTCTGACGCAGACCCCCAAAGTCCGACTCCAGGAGCTTTTGCGAGCGGACACTCCGGCTCGCACAGGCTGTCCGACGCGTGCATCGCACTGGCTTGGTCATGAATCGCATCCATTGCACGCCTCGGTTAGCTTACGACCGAGACGTACGGAGCGGTTCGGACCCGGGAACAAGTCGGTCGGTGAATTTCATGTAGCTCGCATCGTACTTGCTCGCTCGTACGGCTCGTAGTTTTTCCATCCGGATCGCGTTCGGTGATCGGAATCGGCCCCTGAATGGCACCATAGCAAAAGCTTTGCGAATGATCTATGGGTTACCAGGATATACATCATCCGCACAAATGAGGCTAGAATTCGGGTTACAGAGACAAGAGCTGGCCCGTAAAGGAGCATTTATTAAAAACTGGTATAAAATCAAAAGAGGGCAGCCCGATTCGCTGAACGCCTACCTGTGGAAAGAATTACAAACCACAGAGACCTGCCCAGCTAGACACTATTTGGACACTGCACCTGATGAGCTGGGGATATGGCACCTCTGGGAATCATCAGGGACCTATGTGAGTTTCAAGAAAATAGTGAACAACATTGTTAAAAAAGAATCCATCATACAAGATAAAGCCATCCTGTCGGAATATGCACATGACTGGCTTACCATACAGACTTACAACAAAGCATCACCTCAAGCATACCTCCACACCAGCTTCTCTAAAACCACCAAAGAGAAGTTTCTGAGATTCCGTCTAGGCCTATTACCATCTGCATACCACCTGCAGCATTGGCTATCCCCCCAAAGCCAGCAAACTGTTGACTCTGTGGGGATGGTGAAGAGGACATAGTGCACCTCATCACCATATGTAGGGAATTAACAGGGCAACACCGATCCCTCCTCAGACCACTCTTCAATAAGAAACATATACTGACCTGTAGGCAAGCAGTGCTAGCAAGCTTCTCCGGCGAGGACATCCAAATAGCTGTCGCCTGGTAAAACTCTTAACCGCAGGTGATCTCAGTATCAAGAAACAACCTGATTGCCTGGGATGTGGCACTGTGGCTGGGCTGACTCTGGTTCCCTGATCCACCTCGCGCAAGACTCTGACTGCATCTCCACTATATCGAGAACTCCAGCATACTCAAGCCCTGGCACACCTTACACCCACATGGATCATCCAATTCTGAACGGTCGAGGGAGCAGCGATCCCGCGCTATAACAACCCTCCAAAACAGCATTCGTGGCCTGGAGGCTCACGATGTGGAACGCTAACACTTAATACTCAAAATTAGCTGTTAATAGAAACCTTTCCTATTTTGCACAATTAGTTCCTACTATCTTTCAATGGTTTTAAATGTGAGCATTTGATTTTGGTGCAAAGGTCTTAATCAACTATGTAGATAGCCTGCTGTACCCTTTGAGCTAAACGTCGAACACACTAGTGAGTTAACTTTTGCTGCCCTGCACTAAGCCCAAAAAGTCGCTATTGTACTCTGCACTTTCTTATGCACTCTCTGGCACCTGCCTCTTGCCGCTTCCTCTATCCTGCTGCTAAGATTCTGACCAAGGAGGACAACTTATTTTCTGCATTGTTGCTAAACTTCTGTTTACAAAGTCGTTAATTTGGACTTTGGCCCAGTAAGGCTTTGGGAGGCCTACTTTTATGTTATTTTATTGTGTTTTAACTGTGGCTTGCATTGCTGCTAAAATTCTGATTAAGGAGGACAATTTATTTCCTGCATTGATGCTAAACTTCTGTTTACAAATGTCGTTAATCTGGACTTTGGCACAATAAGGTTTTGAGGGGGCTCATCTTAAGGTTATTTTATTGTGTTTTTAATGGTGGCTAACAGCCGTTTAACCCCTTCACTGCCAGGCCTTTCCCCTCCTGTGCACGCCCTTTTTTGGCTATTTGGGGTAGTGCGCGCTCAGGCCCCTGTAACTTTTTGACCACATAAGGTATCCACGCCAAATTTGCATCCTTTTCTTCCAGCATCATGGGGATTCTAAAGGTACTCAGGGTTTGTGGATTTTCCTAGAGGGGTTACAGACATTAGCCAAAATACAGCAAAATTTTGGTTTTGTTCGGAAAAATTGGAAAAACGGGCTGCAAATGAAAGCATCTTGGTTTTTCCCTGCAAATGTTATCAAAAAAGGGTTTGTGGGGTTGAAATCACCATTTTCCCAGCTTTTCGGGGATACCAGACTTTTGTCAGAAACCCAACATACTTTACACAGTTTTGGCATTTTTCTGGGACATAGCCTAATTTTGCTATTTTTTGTGCTTTTGACCTCCTTCCAGTTAATGGCAGAAATGGGTACAAAAGCAATAATGGATCCTGGAAAGCTATACATTTTCAAGAAGAAGACAAAATTCTGAATTCAGCAAGGGGTCATTTGTGTAGATCCATGAAGGTTTTTGTATAGAAACTAACAGTTGAATATAGGATAAATTGAAAATTAGTTGAAAAAAAACCCTTTTGTGTCAACGTTTTTACCTGTAACTTCTTCTAATTATGACAGCTCTTTGAAAGCAATATACTATTACATCCGCTGGACATTACTGGTTGTGGGGATATATAGGACTTGTAGGTTCACCAAGAACCCGACGAACCCAGAGCCAAAAACTGAGCAGCAACTTGCAATGTTTCTTTATTATGTACCGGGTATATCGTAATTATTCTGTAAAAATGTGTACATGGAAAAATCGGTATGAAAGACACCTATGTATTTCTGAAATGGGAACAAAATATAAAGTTTAGAAACAGTAGATATTTGCACATTTCTAAAATTGGGAATACTCATACTAGCATGAGAATTATCAGTCATTTTTTAGAATGACTTCTTTTTTACACAATATCTTTCATTTGGAAGGCAGAAATGCATCGAAAGTCAATAGATAATAACAGTTTCTTTACAAAAATAAATTACCCTAAGTCTCCCGATAAAAATGGTATCTCACTTGTGTGGGTAGGCATAGTTCCCGCGACAGGAAACGGCGCAAAACGCAACGTGGTCACAACTCAATATCGCAGTGAAAATGTACCCTTTTTTGGCAAAGTGCCTAGCTCTAGTTTTTGAACCCTAGCTCTACGGGCACCTTGGGAAACCTAGCAAACCTGTACATTTTTGAAAACTAGACACCCAGTGAATCCAGGATGGGGTGACTTGACTGCCTCCCACCAGGGTCTATTACCCAGAATCCCTTGCAAACCTAAAAAATTGACAAAAAAACACATTTTCCCCACATTTCTGTGGTGGAAAGTTCCGGAATCTGCTTGGATCCACAAATTTCCACCCACCCCGCGTTCCCCAAAGTCTTACGAGAAAAACGGTACCTCACTTGTGTGGGTCGGCCTAGTGCCCGCGACAGGAAACGGCGCAAAACGCAACGTGGTCACACCTCAATTTCGCAGTGAAAAATGACCCTTTTTTGGCAAAATGTCTAGCTGTAGTTTTTGAACCCTAGCTCTGCGGGCCCTTGGGAAACCTAGCAAACCTATACATTTTTGAAAAATAGACACCGAGGGGAATCCAGGATGGGGTAGCTTGACTGCCTCCCACCAGGGTCTGTTACCCAGAATCCCTTGCAAACCTAAAAAATTGACAAAAAAAACACATTTTCCCCACATTTCTGTGGTGGAAAGTTCCGGAATCTGCGTGGATCCACAAATTTCCACCCACCCCGCGTTCCCCAAAGTCTTACAAGAAAAACGGTACCTCACTTGTGTGGGTCGACCTAGTGCCCGCGACAGGAAACGGCGCAAAACGCAACGTGGTCACCCCTCAATTTCGCAGTGAAAAATGACCCGTTTTTGGCAAAATGTCTAGCTATAGTTTTTGAACCCTAGCTCTGCGGGCACCTTGGGAAGCCTAGCAAACCTATACATTTTTGAAAACTAGACACCCAGGGGAATCCAGGATGGGGTGACTTGACTGCCTCCCACCAGGGTCTGTTACCCAGAATCCCTTGCAAACCTAAAAAATTGTCAAAAAAACACATTTTCCCCACATTTCTGTGGTGGAAAGTTCCGGAATCTGCGTGGATCCACAAATTTCCACCCACCCTGCGTTCCCCAAAGTCTTACGAGAAAAACGGTACCTCACTTGTGTGGGTCGGCATAGTGCCCACGACAGGAAACGGCGCAAAACGCAACGTGGTCACACCTCAATTTCGCAGTAAAAAATGACCCTTTTTTGGCAAAATGTCTAGCTGTAGTTTTTGAACCCTAGCTCTACGGGCACCTTGGGAAATGTTAGAATCCGGGGTCTCTGGTTGGCGCAGGTATGCACTTGCAACAAGCAGGGACCCTTTTCATCTAAGTCAGGGCAAAGGATCACCTCTTTAAAAATAACCCCTGCTCACCCTCTAGGTAACGTGGCGCGAGCAGTCAGGCTAAATTTCCAGAGGGCATAAGGTTAAGTGTTCAAGTTGTCCCACACAATAATCACCACCCCACCACACAAAAGACACAAGGCTGTATTTATCAAAAATAAAAGTCTTTATATAAAAGGTTTCTTTCAGGCAGGTTGCATAAATACAGTTCTCTTGGTAAATTAAAGTTCCAGTTACTTGCAAAGCTTAAGGGCCGTCCACAGGTTTCAAAATGGCACAGTTCTACTTAAAATCAGGTTCTTAGGTCTTCTGCGCACTTCGTAGCGCCTTTGTGATGCTCTGAGCAAGGTTTTTGCAGTGCCTTGCCGTTTCTCACGCTTCCCGCGTGAGCCGGAGTACGCTTGCCGAGTCTCACGCTTCTTGCGTGAGCACCGGCATTATCTTCCAATGCGGTACGGTTCAAAGCAGGTACGGTTCGAACCACACTGCTCCAGAGGCCAGTACGGTTCAAACCAAGGTTAGTACGGTTCGAACCAAGGCCAGGCAGTACGTTTTAAAAGCGCAAGGATTGCAGTAAGTACGGACCGGACAAGCACCAGTACGACTCGGACACGGGCCGTACGATGTCAACCAGGGTATTATAGAAGCAGGTACGAGTCGGACTATGGCCCCAGGCAGTACGGGTCAAACTCAGTACGCACCAGCGAACAATACTTTCAAGGCAGGTTCGGCTCGTACAACGGGCAGTGCGGGCCGTACATTTTAGCGCAAAGGGGCACAGTACCTTGCAGCTTCACGGGAAGGTTCGTGGCGGCCTCGCGGTCCAGTCCAGGGGTGTCCCACGTCGTGCTGGCGTCCCAAGTGTCCAGGGGACGGCGGTGCTTCGTGGGGCGCTCGGGAAGGATGCAGGTTGCCACGAAGGGGGACAGAAGCAGGAGGGCAGCCTCGGGGTGAGATCACAGTGCCGCGCGCTGTTAGCTTCGGCCGGGGATGTGAACCAGCGCACTTTCATCCTTTGCACACACCTCCACAACCCGGCGGGGGTCACAGGGGCTCGGGCTCAGGCACAGAGATCTCCACCTTACTTTGCGAGCTACGGCTCGAGGGGGCAGCTGCTTACTTTGCTCGGGCTGACAGGCCTTTATATTGCTCACTGCCACTCCAGCAGCAGAAGTCGCGTTCCTCAGCGAGATCAGGGGATGCACAGGTTCTCCGGGGTCAGCTTGCAGAATCACTCCTAGGCACTTCTCGTCTTCTTCAGGAAAGGTAGCGCCCACTGTTCCTGGGGCGCAGATCAGGGGGCAAGTTCACCAGCAAGCCCTTGGAGATTGTTTAAAGCACAAGTTGATGCAAAAGTCTTTTCCTTAAGTCTTTTCCTCTCCTTCTTGCAGCAAGGCACCCACTGCAGGCCAGTCTCACAGGTCAGAGACAGTATTCCTCCTTCAGCTTCTCCAGGTCCTTCTCTTCGGGCAGAGTTTCTTCTTGGCGCAAACAGGATCTGATTTCTTAGGAGCCAGGCTCCTACTTTTATACAGTGATTCTTTTGTTCTTTAGCGCCAGGGGGCCTGGGCCTGGCTCAGTCCAGTTTTGGAGCACTTTGTTGTGGTGACTCTGCTCTTTCCTTTCAGCAGCAGGGCAGAGACATCAGCCGCTCCACAGGGGGCGGAGCCGGCTTTGTGCTGGCAGAGCACAGGTCTATTCAAGAGTCAAGGTGTACTCCTCCCACCCATCCTGGTGTAATCTCTCTACCCACCACCTGGCAGCCAGCCTGTCTTTTGGAATTCCCCAGTCCTGCTCCTTACTGTTGCTAGGCAGAACACACACACACAGCAGAGGCGGACTGAAATGGCCAGGTCAGTAAATACTAACTTTCTAAAAGTAGTATTTACAAACACAGGATATTAAAATAAACTTTACTAAAAGAAGTATTTTATTATTCTGAGTTCAGGCTAACTAAACATGACTTTCTACCATGCTCTATGAGTCCACTGGGATTACAGGGTGTAGTAAATCCAGCAGCCCATTCTGGCCTATGGAGAGCAGGTAGCCTTCAATAGTGAAAAACGAAAATGGCTGTAATTCACTATTAAGACATGCCACACACATCAGTGCATGTCCTACCTTATGCCTACAATGCACCCTGCCCTGGGGCCTACTAGAGGGGTGGCTAACATGTAGTTAAGGGAAGGTTTAGGGACTGGCAAGTGGGGGCACTTGCGCAGTCAGCGCGACGGTACCAGACCGCACGCAGGGTCTGCAGTGGCAGACCCTAGACACATTTTACTAGGCCGCTTCTGTGGGTGGCACAACCAGTGCTGCAAGCCCACTAGCAGCATTTGTATTTACAAGCCCTGGCACTCCTGGTGCACTTTACTAGGGGCTGATAGTAAACCAAATAAGCCAAACATGAACACCAATCAATGTATACATTTTACCATAGGGAGAGCATATGCACCTTAGCACTGATCAGCAGTGGTAAGGTGCCCAGAGTCATAAAACAGCCAACAACAGGTCAGAAAAAATACAGGCGGAAGGCAAAAGTTTAGGGATGACTCTGCAAAAAGGGCCAAGTCCAACAGGAAACCTAGCAAACCTATACATTTTTTAAAACTAGACACCCAGGGGAATCTAGGATGGGGTGATTTGACTGCCTCCCACCAGGGTCTGTTACCCAGAATCCCTTGCAAACCTAATAAATTGACAAAAAAAACACATTTTCCCCACATTTCTGTGGTGGAAAGTTCCGGAATCTGCGTGGATCCACAAATTTCCTACCACCCAGCGTTCCCCCGGGTCTCCCGATAAAAACGGTGCCTCACTCGTGTGGGAGTCCCAAGTACCCGCGACAGGCAAGGCCCCAAAACGTATTGAGGCGACATGAAAATTGCCTACCTCAAAACGACCTGATTTTGCAAGGAGGGTCACCTGGGTTTTTGGCCCGGTGCTCAGCGGCCACCTAGGGGAACCTACCAAACCCACACATTTCTGAAAACTAGACACCCGGGGGATTCCAGGGAGGTATGGCTTGTGTGGATCCCCCAACGTTTCCTTACCCAGAATACCCTGCAAACCTCAAATTTAGCTGAAAAAAATCACCTTTTTCACACATTTTTGTGTGGAAAAGTTGTGACATCACCGGGCTGACACAAATTTCCTACCACCCAGCGTTCCCCCGCGTCTCCCGATGAAAACGGTGCCTTACTCGTGTGGGAGGCCCAAGTACCCGTGACAGGCAAGGCCCCAAAACGTATTGAGGCGACATGAAAATTGCCTACCTCAAATCGACCTGGTTTTGCAAGGGGGGTCACCTGGGTTTTTGGCCCGGTGCTCGGCGGCCACCTAGGGGAACCTACCAAACCCACACATTTCTAAAAAAATAGAAACTCGGGAGATTTCAGGGAGGTATGGCTTGCATGGATCTCCCAACGTTTCCTTACCCAGAATGCCCTGCAAACCTCAAATTTAGCTGAAAAAATCACCTTTTTCACACATTTTTGTGTGGGAAAGTTGTGGCATCACCGGGCTGACACAAATTTCCTACCACCCAGCATTCCCCCGGGTCTCCCGATAAAAACGGTGCCTCACTCGTGTGGGAGGCCCAAGTTCCTGCGACAGGAAAGGGCCCAAAACGTATTGAGGCGACATAAAAATTGCCTACCTCAAAACGACCTGGTTTTGCAAGGGGGGTCACCTGGGTTTTTGGCCGGGAGCTCAGCGGCCACCTAGGGGAACCTACCAAACCCACACATTTCTGAAAACTAGACACCCGGGGGATTCCAGGGAGGTATGGCTTGCGGGGATCCCCCAACGTTTCCTTACCCAGAATGCCCTGCAAACCTCAAATTTAGCTGAAAAAATCACCTTTTTCACACATTTTTGTGTGGGAAAGTTGTGGCATCACCGGGCTGACACAAATTTCCTACCGCCCAGCGTTCCTCCGGGTCTCCCGATAAAACGGTGCCTCACTCGTGTGAGAGGCCCAAGTACCCGCGACAGGCAAGGCCCCAAAACGTATTGAGGCAACATAAAAATTGCCTACCTCAAAACGACCTGGTTTTGCAAGGGGGGTCACCTGGGTTTTGGCCCGGTGCTCAGCGGCCACCTAGGGGAACCTACCAAACCCAAATATTTCTGAAAACTAGACACCCGGGGGATTCCAGGGAGGTATGGCTTGCGTGGATCCCCCAACGTTTCCTTACCCAGAATGCCCTGCAAACCTCAAATTTAGCTGAAAAATTCACCTTTTTCACACATTTTTGTGTGGGAAAGTTGTGGCATCACCGGGCTGACACAAATTTCCTACCACCCAGCGTTCCCCCGGGTCTCCCGATAAAAACGGTGCCTCACTCATGTGGGAGGCCCAAGTACCCGCGACAGGCAAGGCCCCAAAACGTATTGAGGCGACATGAAAATTGCCTACCTCAAAACGACCTGGTTTTGCAAGGGAGGTCACCTGGGTTTTTGGCCCGGTGCTCGGCGGCCACCTAGGGGAACCTACCAAACCCACACATTTCTGAAAACTAGACACCCGGGGGATTCCAGGGAGGTATGGCTTGCGAGGCCCAAGTACCCGCGACAGGCAAGGGTCCAAACCAGTAGTTACTGGTTGTGTGCTACATGTTCTATTTTAGTGCTACAGTGATTGTATGTGCTATGTTCTAAAGTATTATTCCTATGTTCTAAGTGCTAATTTCTACAAAGTGCTAATTCCTGACAGTGGTCCATGTGGCCCTGTCCCCTGTACATATAATCCCTTGTAAACTCTGCCCGTGCCTGTTGGCACATTGTAAAGTGTGTGTTTTTATCTAATGTGTTTTGGTATAATACAAAGGCTATTTTTATATAATACCTTGTGTGGAGTTTCCTTTGTGGTGGGCCTGGGGTGTTGTTGCTGGGTGCGCGCGCAAACACTTTACACATCGCCTCAGAGATAAGCCTGACTGCTCGTGCCAAGCTACCAAGGGGGTGAGCAGGGGTTATCTTTGGCGTGTAACTTCCTTGCCCTGACTAGAGTGGTGGTTTCTGCCTGACTTTGGCGCAAGCCTTAGCCAACCAGAAATCCCATTTCTAACATTGGTGATCAGCGGTGGGATTTGGACTTGCGTTTGCGCTGTACCGCAGCAGCAACTGGCTGCACTACAAAACTCTGCATTTAGATAGTCACATGGTATAGGGATTATTGTTCTAAGTTTGTTTTTATCATTTCTTTGGAAATGTGTTTCTTGTGCACTGTGAGTTAGGTGTCCCTAGCTCGGGAGGGTAGATCATCCCCCTAAGTGCAGTGTGTTTTCTGGATTCACCAGTAAGGGTGGGATCCAGTGGTGGCAGCGTAATAGTGTCCAGTACATTTGTTCCCCGCCCTGCGCCCAGAGTTGGTACCTGTGTCACTTGTGGTCAGGTTGAGGAATCAGGGGTGGTAGAAACTGCCTTACCAGTCCGAGGGGAGGGTTGTGTGTGGATGAATGGTGTGAGTTCTCTGGTATAGAGAGCTTGCTGAATCTTTTGTGAATTGTGTACTCCTGTGTTAAGCTCAGACCCCTAGGTTCCCTGTGTAATCTTTTCACCAGAACGTCCGCCAGAATGGAGCCTGTTGCTGGGTCCAGCGTAGGAGGCAGCGCCTCATCCCTTTCCCTGTCCCCAGAGGAATGGGTAGATAGGAGGAAAGAAAGGGAGCACCAGCTGACGTTAGAAAAGCTCAGGTTAGAGCATGCCCAGGTTATGGCGCAGCTGGAGGCCAGGAAGCAACAGCAAGAGACTGAGTGGGTCTTGGCGCAGGAGAGGGTAGCGGAGGCTGAGAGGGCCTCCACCAGAGGCAAAGTAGCTCTGGAGGGTAGACTATCCCCTGCGCGCAGTTTTAATTTTCTGGGCTCCCCAGGGAGGGTTGAGTCCAGTGGTGGCAGCTATATAGATTTCAGTGTAGGAAATCCCAGTCCCAGTTCCCCCAGTCTGGTACCTGTTTCCCAGGAGGAGGAGTTAAGGTTAAAATTCAGGGGCAGTAGGAAACTGTCTCACCAGTCTTGGGAGGAGTTTGTGGATGAATGTGAGGATGCACTGTTGGATTGGATAAAAGTTCCCGCAGAATCTGATTTTGATAAACTGTGTAATCTGGTTCTCAAAGAACACCTGCTCAGTTGTTGTATGCCGGGGTTGCGCCAACACCTGTTGAGGTATAACTCTTTTTGTCCATTTGAGCTTGCGGATGAAGCAGAGCGCTGGGAAAGTGCTAGAGGTTCTCTAGGGTCATTAGGGAGTGACTCCAAACGTAGTGGGTCAGGTATCTTCCAGCCCAGCGTGGTGGAAGAGGCTCAGTGTAGCCCAGCTATGTCCCAGGATAGCGAGGAAGGTGTAGGGGCTTACGGCCTGGCTCAGTGGAGCGGGAGTAAGTGGGTGAACGAGGGTCCCCAGACGTACGAAACCCTGCCTCAGGACTTGGATGGTTTCATGAGGGAACACCAAGTTGGGGACCTAGGCTGTCCTGTTAGCCCATTTGAGGAAGATCTCCTAGTGAGTAGAGGACCTGGAGCGCCGGTAAACGGGGCTCCTGTGGTTCTAGAGTCTGGCAGTACCGCTCCGGTAGGGAGAGTACAGGAGTCCAGTGTGAGGAGTAATTGGGGGATGAGTTTCCCAGTGGAAGAGCCAGTGGGTCAGGGACTACTCAGTTGGGCTAGGATCCCGTGTAGTGACCATGGGGACACCACTTCTGTTCTGGGGGATCTCTGCGCACTGTCAGGTGGACAGGGGATGGGAGATCATCGCCAGACAGACAGTCACACGACATATGTGTCTTTTGTTAGCCTCAGGGGGATGGAGTGTAAATCCTCAGAAGTCCTGGAGTGCCAGGCAATTATTCCACCAAAGGTTCTAGGCCGGAGGTTGGAAGGCCAGGTTCGGGATCAGCCTGACCTGAAGGGTGGGACGTCTGTAACCAGCGTCCCGACCGGTTCTTCTTCCAGAGGTACCGCCCCAGTTGGTAGGGAGCAGGGCTCTGGAAGGGGGTGCAGAGGGTGGAAGAGCCCACCTCTGACCCCGGTGCAACCTGAGGGGTTAAACCCTGGGTTGGAATGGCGTTCTAGGTGTACCCCTCGCCAGAGGAGGAGGAACCCTAGGAGAAGAGGTAGGGGGAGGAGAGCCTTCCCTGAGACTCCTGGTCCGCCTGAGGGTGTAGACCCTAAGCTGGAGAACCAGTGGGAGTCTAGTCCTGTCTTGCAGAGAGGAAGAGTGGAGAATGGCCGCTATGTGCCAGGGGTTACTACCCCCCACTCTGTGATTAGGCAAGGACCAGTGGCACCTGGGTGGCCTAGGGCCTGGTCTTGGCCGCGGACAGCTTGGGAGTACCAGTGGGGTATCCCAGTTGGTCCGGACAGTGGTTTCAGAAGGAATTCCATGGGTTCACCGTGGCGTAGAACCGGAGGGTGTCCCTGCAGTTGTGGGCCCGCGTCCGTGTTCTATCGCCCCAAGCAGGGAAGTCCATCACGGTGGTGATTGGTCTGCCCTGCGTTTTGGCTGGAAGGGGGTTGTGTTGGACTTGGCCCTTCTGGCAGGTTCACCCCTGAACTTTTTGCTTCTATTGGTGACCTGGTGGTAGTGATTTTGGGTTTCTGCGCACTTTACCGCTGTGTCCCAGGGGAAAGTGTGTGCGTGTAGTGAGATAGGCCTGCCCTCCCATAGGAATGCATGGGGAATGTATGTGTCCCTAGTAGTTCCTGATGCGTGGGGTGTGCAGGCCCGAGTTTGGTATGTGCGGACTCGTGTGATCGAATGCTTCGCAATGATATATAATGCGTGATTATGTCATGTGCGGAAGTGCCACTTCTAGGAGTTGGCATATTAGTGTAAAATGTGCAGTGACTGCCTGTCGCGTGATTGGCTGAGTGAGGTCATGTGACGGGCTAGGGAAATCCCCAGAGTCAGGAGGAGTCACCCAGTGGTGAATAGGGAGATTAGCATGCTGATGGCTGGGGAGGAGTGCACCTTGGACCTGAATAGGGCAGGGCTTTCCCCACACAATGCTGGCTCCGCCCGCTGTGGTGCGACTGACGACCCTAGCCCTGCCAGTGAATAGAGTGAAGGGCTGAGCACATCAAGGGTGCTCCCCAACCAGCTGCGACTGGTTTTTCCCCTCACCCTGAACCCAGAACAAAGGGAAAAGGTGTATAAAAATGGGGCTGCGTCCCCACAGAGATGTTCTCTTCCCGGATCCTACCTGAGGGAGGCTGCTGCTGCTGCTTGACCAGAGGACCGCCACTTGGACTACCTCCCTGCCTGGAGGCCCAGTGAGCTGGCTCTGGGTCCAGCCTTGCCCCCCCCACCCCTGCCTGGCTGCATGCAGGGGAGAACTTTGCTGGACTCTGTTGGTATCCGCCTTTAAGCGCTGGGAGCGATTTATTTTGCCCCTAAAGCGCCTGGAAGCGCTTTTCTTTCACCTATAGCGCTAGGAGCGCTTTGTTCGTGGCCAGCAGCGCGGAGCTGCAATTGTTTGCGAGGGAACCCCGACGTAGGGATTCCCTGCTAGTCCGCCGTGTAGTAAGGCGGGTGCCCACCCCGCATTGTGGAGCTCGAGCGGGAGCCTACCCCGCTTTATTGGAAAATCAATATCCCTAGCGGGTGCCCACCCCGCCAGGGACCTTGCCGCTTGTTTCCGCCACTTAATACTTGAAATCCGAAGGCGGGAGCCCACCCCGCGCTTCAGAGAAAGCCGGTATCGAATTCACCGCCGGCAGCCCGAGAGTTCGCTGACGTCACCTCCCTGCCGCGCTGGGATTGGTCCAGCGGCAGGGAGTGTCACCCACGTGACCGGGGCCTTAACGAGGAAGCGACGCTCGGATTCACGGAAGCAGGTGGGAGCCTACCCCGCTCTGCCCCGAACGGAGGAAAGCAAGAGGAGTCCGCAAGCAGCAGCGCCGCTGCTGTCCCACCGGAGGGCTGCCGGCCCCCGCCGAGAGAAGGAGATGACGCGGGAGTCCCCCGAGCGCAGCCCGGTAAGTGAGAAGGGCTGGGTGACACCGTGCGGCCCCAGCGCTCTGACGCAGTGCGTTGCCAGTTACGAGCGCGAGTGGCGCTCCAACATACAGGGGCGCATTGCTTGATTCAGAGTCCGTAGGGACTCCAACGTTAGGGGCATCTTTGTATTTGAGCGCTCCTGCGCTCCAACGACGGGGGCAGTGGTTTTCGGAGAAGAGCGGCCCCGGAAGATAGCGGGCCGCTCCAACATTGGCCCCCACTATTGGTTGTAGAGCCTGAAGGCTCCAACCAGGCGAATTAATGATTAGAGCCTGCGAGGCTCAGGGGGCATTTCTTGTTTAGAGCCTGCGAGGCTCAGGGGGCCACGAGTATTTTCTCAGAGCCCAGCGAGGCTCCCACGGAGGCCATAATTGTTCCAAGGACCCAGAGGTGCCCAGGCCTCAGCCCCTACAGCTGCCCAGCACTTAGTGGGCAGCTGCCACGTTTAGCCCCCCCCCCCTGACTCTGCTGGACACAGGGTGTCCTAGCCCCGACAAGGCCAGTTGGCCTAGGGACTGCCACAGGTGGTGGCTTATATGAGTTCTTGCGCTATTGTTCCTTTCCTGCACCTCTGAATGTGTTTTTATGCGTCATGTGCCTTGTTTTACACCGCTGAATGTTTTTATGCATCATGTGTTTTCCTTCCCTGCACCTCTGAATGTGATGCATCATGTGTAACGTGCTATTACCCCTACAGGTATTGTGATACTTAGGTGGTTGTTTGTTTACTCCTAGTACAGGTGGTGCTAGTGAGGTCCTAGTTCCCTGCGTGACATTTTCCTACGGTGGTTAGGGTTGCGTAGGTGGTACTTACCTGTTACCAGTAGTTACTGGTTGTGTGCTACATGTTCTATTTTAGTGCTACAGTGATTGTATGTGCTATGTTCTAAAGTATTATTCCTATGTTCTAAGTGCTAATTTCTACAAAGTGCAAATTCCTGAGAGTGGTCCATGTGGCCCTGTCCCCTGTACATATAATCCCTTGTAAACTCTGCCCGTGCCTGTTGGCACATTGTAAAGTGTGTGTTTTTATCTAATGTGTTTTGGTATAATACAAAGGCTATTTTTATATAATACCTTGTGTGGAGTTTCCTTTGTGGTGGGCCTGGGGTGTTGTTGCTGGGTGCGCGCGCAAACGCTTTACACATCGCCTCAGAGATAAGCCTGACTGCTCGTGCCAAGCTACCAAGGGGGTGAGCAGGGGTTATCTTTGGCGTGTAACTTCCTTGCCCTGACTAGAGTGGTGGTTCCTGCCTGACTTTGGCGCAAGCCTTAGCCAACCAGAAATCCCATTTCTAACATTCCCCTAGGTGGCCGCCGAGCACCGGGCCAAAAACCCAGGTGACCCCCCTTGCAAAACCAGGTCGTTTTGAGGTAGGCAATTTTCATGTCGCCTCAATACGTTTTGGGCCCTTGCCTGTCGCGGGTACTTGGGCCTCCCACACGAGTGAGGCACCGTTTTTATCAGGAGACCCGGGGAAATGCTGGGTGGTAGGAAATTTGTGTCAGCCCGGTGATGCCTCAACTCTCCCACACAAAAATGTGTGAAAAAGTTGATGTTTTCAGCTAAATTTGAGGTTTGCAGGGTGTTCTGGGTAAGGAAACGTTGGGGGATCCACGCAAGCCATACCTCCCTGGAATCTCCCAGGTGTCTAGTTTTCAGAAATGTGTGGGTTTGGTAGGTTCCCCTAGGTGGCCGCTGAGCACCGGGCCAAAAACCCAGGTGACCCCCCTTGCAAAACCAGGTCGTTTTGAGGTAGGCAATTTTCATGTCGCCTCAATACGTTTTGGGCCCTTGCCTGTCGCGGGTACTTGGGCCTCCCACACGAGTGAGGCACCGTTTTTATCGGGAGACCCGGAGGAACGCTGGGTGGTAGGAAATTTGTGTCAGCCCGGTGATGCCTCAACTTTCCCACACAAAAATGTGTGAAAAAGGCGATTTTTTCAGCTAAATTTGAGGTTTGCAGGGCATTCTGGGTAAGGAAACGTTGGGGGATCCACGCAAGCCATACCTCCCTGGAATCCCCCGGGTGTCTAGTTTTCAGAAATGTGTGAGTTTGGTAGGTTCCCCTAGGTGGCCACCGAGCACCGGGCCAAAAACCCAGGTGACCCCCCTTGCAAAACCAGGTCGTTTTGAGGTAGGCAATTTTCATGTCGCCTCAATACGTTTTGGGGCCTTGCCTGTCGCGGGTACTTGGGCCTCCCACAGGAGTGAGGCACCGTTTTTATCGGGAGACCCGGGGGAACGCTGGGTGGTAGGAAATTTGTGTCAGCCCGGTGATGCCACAACTTTCCCACACAAAAAATGTGTGAAAAAGGTGATTTTTTCTGCTAAATTTGAGGGGCCCGATTCACAGAACTAATTTAAGACAACATCCTAAACTTACTACTATTTTGGTATTCACAGAAGGCACTTACTCATTTCGGTGTTCACAGAAGGCACTTACTCATTTCGGTATTCACAGTAGTTAGGAGTCCTAACTTTAGGACTCCTAAATGCCTTCTGTGAATACCGAAAGTCTTAAAGTTAGGATTTTTCTTAGTTTAGTAGTAGTATAGTTAGGACTCCTAACTTTAGGACTCCTAAATGCCTTCTGTGAATACCAAAAGTCTTAAAATTAGGATTTTTCTCAATTTAGTAGTAGTAAAGTTAGGACTCCTAACTTTAGGACTCCTAAATGCCTTCTGTGAATACCGAAAGTCTTAAAATTAGGATTTTTCTCAATTTAGTAGTAGTAAAGTTAGGACTCCTAACTTTACGACTCCTAAATGCCTTCTGTGATAACCGAAAGCCTAAAAATTAGGATTTTTCTCAGTTTAGTAGTAGTAAAGTTAGGAGTCCTAACTTTAGGACTCCTAAACTCGGTATTCACAGAAGGCATTTAGGAGTCCTAAAGTTAGGACTACTAACTTCTGTGAATGCCGAAATGAGTAAGTGTCTTCTGTGAATACCAAAATGAGTAAGTGTCTTCTGTGAATACGAAAATGGTAGTAAGTTTAGGATTTTGTCTTAAGTTAATTCTGTGAATCGGGCCAGAGGTTTGCAGGGCATTCTGGGTAAGGAAACGTTGGGGTATCCACGCAAGCCATACCTCCCTGGAATCCCCCGGGTGTCTAGTTTTCAGAAATGTGTGGGTTTGGTAGGTTCCCCTAGGTGGCTGCCGAGCACCGGGCCAAAAACCCAGGTGACCCCCCTTGCAAAACCAGGTCGTTTTGAGGTAGGCAATTTTCATGTCGCCTCAATACGTTTTGGGGCCCTGCCTGTCGCGGGTACTTGGGCCTCCCACACGAGTGAGGCACCGTTTTTATCGGGAGACCCGGGGGAACGCTGGGTGGTAGGAAATTTGTGTCAGCCCGGTGATGCCACAACTTTCCCACACAAAAATGTGTGAAAAAGGGGATTTTTTCAGCTAAATTTGAGGTTTGCAGGGCATTCTGGGTAAGGAAACGTTGGGGGATCCACGCAAGCCATACCTCCCTAGAATCCCCCGGGTGTCTAGTTTTCAGAAATGTGGGGGGTTGGTAGGTTTCCCTAGGTGGCCGCCTAGCCCGGGGCCAAAAACTCATAGGACCCCCTTTGCAAAACCAGGTTGTTTTGTGATAGGTAATTTTGATGTCTCCTCAATAGGTTTTGGGCCCTTGCCTGACGTGGGCACTATGCCTACCCACGCAAGTGAGGTACCATTTTTCTCTGAAGACTTTGGGGAACGCAGGGTGGGTGGAATTTTGTGGACCCACGCAGATTCCAGAACTTTCCGACAAAGAAATGTGAGGAAAATGTGTTATTTTGAACACATTTTTAGGTTTGCAATGGATTCTGGGTAACAGAAACTGGTGAGAGCCAGTGAAGTCACCCCAACCAGGATTCCCCTCGGTGTCTAGTTTTAAAGAATGTACAGTTTTGCTAGGTTTACCTACGTGCCAACTGCGCTAGGGCCCAAAATCCACAGGTATGCACATTGCTAAAAACAAATCGGAGCCCAGTGGGCTTTCTGCCGCCCTGGGGGGGAATCGGGGAAGGGGGTTTCATCCTAATATGCCCCTAAAGGGGCAGAAAGACTGTGGCTATTTTTTGTGGGGGTGGGGGCATTCGTATGACCATTTTGGGCAGCCCCCACCCCCACGCATAAAAAAAGCCTGCATACTCGCTGACACCTACTGGGCTTTCTGCCCCCCCCCCAGGGGGCAGATCAGGGGCCACTGCCACCATCTGCCCTCCCGGGGGGCATAAAGACTGGAATTTCTCTGGGGGTGGGGTGGGGTATTGTCATGCCCATTTTGGGGAGCCCCTACACCTACATTAATAAAACAAAAAAAATCCATCTAGTGGGCATTCTGCGCCCCCAGGGGGGCCAGATTGGGGGCCACAGCTCCCATCTGCCTCCTGGGGGGCAGAAAGCCTGACATTTTTGTGGGGGGAGAGTGGGGGCATTGGCGTGCCCGCTTCGGGCAGCTCACTCCCTAAAAACAATTGCGCAAAAAAAATCCCTGGTGTTTAGTGGGCTTTCTGCCCCCCCCGAAGGGGCAGATTAGGGGCCAATGCCCCATCTGCCCACCGGGGGGGCAGACAGACTGTAATAATTGTGGGGTGAGGTGGGGTGGGGTCGGGGTATGGGCCTGCCCGTTTTTGACGGCCCCCACCCCTATTTTTTTTATTTTTTTTTACAATTCCCTGGTGTCTAGTGGGCTTTTTGCCCCCCCCCCCGGGGGGCAGATTGGGGGCCGATGCCCCATCTGCCCCCCAGGGGGGGAAATAAGGCTGTAATGGTGGCGGGTGGGTGGGGGCATTGGCGTGCCCGTTGCGGGCAGCCCCCACCCTAAAAATAAAACTAAAAACTAATCCCTGGTGTTTAGTGGGCTTTCTGCCCCCCCGAAGGGACAGATTAGGGGCCAATGCCCCATCTGCCCCCTGGGGGGCAGAAAGATTGTAGTAATTGGGGGGGCATGGGCCTGCCCGTCTTGGGCAGCCCCCACCCCTATTTGTTTTTTGTTTTTTTTTACAATTCCCTGGTGTCTAGTGGGCTTTTTACCCCCCCGGGGAGGCAGATTGGGGGCTAATGCCCCCATCTTCCCCCCAGGGGGGGAAAAAAGACTACATTTCCCATAAATAAACAGGGGGGAGCAAAGGCCCTTGCCCAAGGGGCCGCTCCCCCCCTCCCTGGTGTCTAGTGGGTGGATCCCTGCTTGGGGATCGCCCTCCTGTGGTTGCTCCATTGTTGATTTGGGGGTGCGCTGTTGACTCAAGCTGCGTGGCCTACCTGGTGTGCCCTGTGTGCCTCGATCTGTTGACCCTTCTGCCCTTCTGTCCTCCGCCGCCGCTAACACCTACGCGGCCGCTGAGTGGGGACTGACTACGGATCCCGGCAGGCTGTGCGGCAGGAAAACCGCCGTCAGCGTTTCCCGCGCCAGGAGGCACTTTAAAACCAGGCATCTCCTCGGCTGAGCGGGTTGCTCCATTGTTGATTTGGGGGTGCGCGGTTGACTCAAGCTGCGTGGCCTACCTGGTGTGCCCTGTGTGCCTCGATCTGTTGACCCTTCTGCCCTTCTGTCCTCCGCCGCCGCTAACACCTACGCGGCCGCTGAGTGGGGATTGACTACGGATCCCGGCAGGCTGTGCGGCAGGAAAACCGCCGTCAGCGTTTCCCGCGCCAGGAGGCGCTTTAAAACCAGGCATCTCCTCGGCTGAGCGGGTTGCTCCATTGTTGATTTGGGGGGTGCGCTGTTGACTCAAGCTGCGTGGCCTACCTGGTGTGCCCTGTGTGCCTCGATCTGTTGACCCTTCTGCCCTTCTGTCCTCCGCCGCCGCTAACACCTACGCGGCCGCTGAGTGGGGACTGACTACGGATCCCGGCAGGCTGTGCGGCAGGAAAACCGCCGTCAGCGTTTCCCGTGCCAGGAGGCGCTTTAAAACCAGGCAACTCCTCGGCTGAGCGGGTTGCTCCATTGTTGATTTGGGGGTGCGCTGTTGACTCAAGCTGCGTGGCCTACCTGGTGTGCCCTGTGTGCCTCGTTCTGTTGACCCTTCTGCCCTTCTGTCCTCCGCCGCCGCTAACACCTACGCGGCCGCTGAGTGGGGACTGACTACGGATCCCAGCAGGCTGTGTGGCAGGAAAACCGCCGTCAGCGTTTCCCGCGCCAGGAGGCGCTTTAAAACCAGGCATCTCCTCCGCATCGCGGGACGCGCGAGGGCGACGCCGGGCTAAGCCCGGGCAAAGGGCGGGCCCTCTAAGGCCCTCTGAGACCGATTGAGGCCGGGCAGGGCTTGGTTATGTACGCCCTGTAAGCGATACGCTGCCTACCGTATTGAGGGACATTATCGTACCTATGGCCCAGAGCCCTGACAAAGTGAGTGGGGAAAAGCCGGGGGGTTTGTCCTATGGCCCTCTGGATATGTATTTTAGGAAGTTCGCCAGGGAGGAAAAGAGGGACCTTTCTTTGGATGAGCGTAGGACTGAGCGCCGTCGCTCCGTTGAAAATATGAAGCGTAGGGCTGTAGAAGTCAGTAGTATTGAGGAACCCTTGGGCGCTGTTGGTAATAGCAGGGTTAGTGATGCTACTTTTTCTCAGGACAGTGTGCCCTTGCTATTACGTGATTGTTCACCTGTAAATTGTGCCCCCGAAGTATATGATATTAGTGATACTGCCCTCTCTAATGCTATAATTAGCCCTATGGTACCTAAAAAACTGTTGCCTACTCGTGGTAAATTAATAGTGAAAAAGCATAAGAAATTGGATAAGGGTAAATTCTATGGCCCACCCCGAGGAAAATAAGACGTAAGGAGCGGCTGGGCCAGGCTAAATCAACAAAACTCAACCATTATGATTTTGGGCGTCATACTACAGCTACAAATAGTGCTGTTACTAAGCTGGCGGTTGGACCAGTCAATAGACCAAATCTGAGTCCATTCCACCCTTTTGCGGACTCTGATTTGGCCGTGACCGACTCTGAAATCCACCTGACCTCCGAGGTTCTAGCAGAGTCGGATGTTTCATCTACATCACTGTGTACTAAATTGGGAGAGCTGTTTAGCACCCTTATTTTACATATTACCAATAGTTTGAAGAAATTGGAGCAGAGGTTGGAGGGTATAGAGTCCACCCTGAGTAAAATGACCAGTCCGGAAAGGGTACAAGCACATAGGAACATTACTCATGCTAGGACCCCCCCCACCTATGCTCCCAAGGAACTCCCCCAAGCTGGTATAAATCCCTTACAGAATTTAGACCAGCCGTTGCCTGATATACATAGACAGGGGCCCCCTAGGATAGGGAAACATCCAATCAGTAAGTCTATTACTGAGCCAGTGGAAGGGAACGCTACAGCTGCTAATGAGTCTATGAGGCAGGAGCAGGGAAGTTCTAGCCATTATGGTAGTATGGGGAATTACGGGCCACAAGTAGATTTACCCCCTGAAGCGGTGCCTCTGGTGGTGGTCTTAACGGGGGTCCCCGTGCTAGCGGACAATAAGAGAGAAGGTTTTTACCAGCTGAAAAACAAAATTGTACATTGGCTAAGTACACATAGACCAATAAACAATAATCTTAATGGGGAGATACTACACGTCAGGCGCCTTTCTTGGATAGGTGGTAGATGTAAAGATGTTGAGGGAGATATCGTCCTGATCAATTTTAGAGACCCGGGTGTGGTTGACTACATAATAAATTGGCCCCCGGGAGTGAGTGACAGTTGTATTAGCCCTCGAGCTTTAACTTATTTTTACCTGAGATCCCTGGTTTTCCCTCCATCCCACCGTATGAAAAAGGGTAAAGCAAAATTAAGTATCCCGACATTACCCTATGGCAGGAATAGGTTATCTGACCCCCAGGGTTGGAACGTGATCCCTCCTAGATTTACTAGGCATAATAATCAGCGAAAGGAGTACTTGAGACCTTTTACACCCCTGGACACAATGAACAGGTTCGATGTGTTCTCGGGTATGGATGATTGTGATTGATGTTTAAGGATCGGGAAGGAATGGGGGGATAGCTCTAGTGCTTCCAGGCTATTGGGAAAAGGGCTGGTGACTCATGGTAAGGCTAAAGAACTGCCTAATGGGATTATGGCCCCTGCGGATCCTTCAGGTCTGGATTGTTCACCTTCGGTCCGTATGGACGGAGGGGGCTATTCTCTAATCCCTACAGAGTACTTCCAAATTCCCAATGCCTTGGAACCACGAGAAGTGGGTGGTAGCAAAGAAGTCCCCATCACCCTGCCCTCCAATAATAAAAAGATCATCCATTTAGTTTCTTGGAACATAGCAGGTCTGAGGAAAAAATTGGCCCTCCCAGAATGGCACAACTTTATTGAAAAATATGACGTATGCATGTTCCAGGAAACATGGAGTTTATCCCCCGTTTTTAAATCGGGATATGTAACCTTTTGGCTACCCGCTCATAGCGGTGGTAAGGGCAGACCAGCCGGGGGATTACATGTATGGATAAAGGTAGAATTAAATTGGAAGGTTTCTGCTCATGATCTGGAAAGTGAGGACATCCAACATCTAACAATCGTAGGTCAGACAAAAGACAGCCGAGTGGAATTATTTAATGTTTATGATAGAGGGATCCAGGGAGATAAAACGTCAAAAACCTTTATGCTCTTAGAGCAGGCCTTAGGTAACTGCCCCCCATCTTCTAAATTCCTTGTGGGTGGGGATTTCAATTGTACATTTGAACCCCTAAGCAGGGATGACCTTCTGGGCATAGCGGAGGAGGATGCAAATTGGTCTATCCCTACCTTGTCAATACCTCCAATCAGGAAATGGACAACTAAGGCTCTGCAGATTAATGCTCTTACTGTTGATTTCAAATTAAGAGCATTGAATGGTAGATCATCCTCTGATCGGGATGGGGCCATGACGTTTAATAGACTTAATGGCCCGTCCCGAATTGATTAGATTTTAGTGGACATCACCATGTGGTGTGACTTAGTGGATATGGAGGTGGTTCCCTCGCAGGACAGTGATCATAACCCACTGAGTCTGAAGTTAGGGTGGAGCAAATTAGAAAGTAGCATTGAGCAACCCCTACTGAGGTGAACAAACGAGGTGGTCCCATATAATGGAAATAGGAGGCTGAAATGGGAGAAGATTAGCTCCGACCCAGAGAAACTGGTCAATATCAGGGCTCATATTGAAGACCTGACTTGTGAATTGACGGGATTAGACCCAGAAACAGGGGATGCTCATGAGTCGCTTCTTCCTCAGATTTATAAAAAGGCTATCGAGGAGGTGGGCAACTATTTTTTAATCTCGAGCTCGAAAAAAATAACCCCCAAACCTAGTAACCCCTGGTACTCTGTAAAGTGCCGGGCTAAAAGACGTGAGCTAACTGTAGCCCTGCGCAAAAAGAATCAACCCCTAATTAGAGTTGCAAGGAAGGAATATGCAAAAGAACAAATACGAGCAAAAAAAGACTGGGAAGAACAGTTTTGGCAGGATCTCAAAAGTGCCTCTGAAAGGAAAAATGCCTCATTGTTTTGGGATCTGATCAACAAGGCTAGACAGGGTAACCAACCTGTACTTGTGAATCATATCACCAGCCAACAATGGTATTCCCATTTTTCAAATATATATGGCGGATTGCAGGCAACCAGATCCTCCCCTTCTGATCCAGCCAGACGGGCTTCTCCCATTATGGTGCCCGTGGAACCGTTCTTGACTTCGGAAGTAGTATTGGCTATAAAACACCTGACCCCGAGGAAGGCCGCCGGTCAAGATGGCATACCTGGGGATCTCCTTTTGGAAGATCCCACAACCTGGGCTTCAGTCATTGCATTGATAATGAATTTAATTTCCAGGGGGCACCCCATCCCTGATTCGTGGAGGGGTGCTGAGGTGATCACAGTATATAAAAAAGGTGATAGAGATGACCCTGCTAACTACAGACCGATCAGTCTGATTGACATGATCCAGAAAGTGGTTGGCAGGGTCATCATCTTGAGGGTAGGCGCATGGATGGAGGAGGAACAGGTGCTCTCCCATTTCCAGGCTGGGTTCCGGAAAAAAGTGGGCACGATGGACCAGGTCTTCCGTCTCCTTGCGATCTATTGGAAGTCGGTGACAATTAATCGTGGTAGCCTTTATCTGGCTTTCATAGACCTCAGGATGGCGTTTGACCTGGTCCCTCGAGCAAGGTTGTGGGAAATCCTGGAGAAGATGGGCTTCCCGGTTCCATTGTTGGATTTCATTGTGAGACTCCACGAGGGTAATTATGCGAGGATCAGATGGGGCACTCAGGGACAACTGACGGAGAGGGTGCCCGTGAGGAGAGGAGTTCGCCAGGGATGTGTTATGGCGCCGACTCTATTTTCCCTATTCGTGAATGGTGTGGTGGATTATCTGAGGGAAGAGCCGGCGGATGCACCATCCCTGGTTGGGGAAAAAACCCCTACTCTTCTCTTCGCGGATGATACCATCTTGATCTCGAAAACCCCAGCAGGGCTCCAAAAGCTTTTGAATCGCTTTAGTGAGTTCTGTAAGGACAGGGGTCTCACAATCAATACCTCCAAAACTAAGCTAATGGCCCTCGCACCACCCAAAAGATTTAAGAACTCCCTCATGTTAAATGGTGAACTCTTGGAGATGGTGGATAGTTTTGATTATTTGGGGGTTAGGGTGAATAGCCGGATGACCTGGAAAGACCATCTGGCTAAAATGCTATTAAACTTTAAGTTTTGCGAGAACATAGGGCGTCTATGAGCAAACCAGTGGCACCTATCCTCGCAATTTATGAAGGACAGGTTTTGCCATCTGCACTCTTTGGCTCTGAATTATGGGGGTTTGAGAACATCCCGGAGTTAACCATCTCAGAAAACAAGTTCCTGAGGGATCTTGTAGCATTACCAGTCTCCACCCCATTGATCCCTTTACGTCTAGATATGGGCAGGCGCCCCCTTAAAGAATTAGTGCGCCTTCGCCCTTTACTTTTCTGGGTGCGACTGAGAAGAACTGAAGAGCTCCAAAACTATGCAGCCGCTCTAGATGATCTTATCCTACTCGATAGAGGTAATAGGATTAAGTGGCTGTGTAACCTGAGACAGATGGTTGGCTTTTTGGGTTTGAGTGATCTATGGAGGAGTCAAACCCCTCCACCCAAGCTAGTTATTAAGAAGCTGTATTGGGATTGGGTGCAGCGGGAGACCTCTAGTAGAGGTACAGGGGGTGCTCTTACTGAGCGATTCCTAGAGTTCAAATGGTCTAGGTTATTTGAACCACTTCTCGATTTTATTGAGAAACCCTTGGATAGATCACTGTATTTAAAAGTTAGGTTTGGGATCCTCCCAGTAAATGCATTCACTTCGGGGTGGAACAACCTATGTGGCTATTCTAAGGCTTGTCCGTGCTGTGCAGCGCCTTTAGAATCTGTAGCACACCTTATGTTTGCTTGTCCAGCATACAGGGTGCCGAGGAGGATTTGGTTAAAACCCTTATGTAAACAATTGGGCCTCAGATGCCATGTAATGGCGCTGCGGGTCCTTTGTACTGATACGTCTTCCTCTATGATGGTATGTGGCGTAGCCAAATTCATTGGAAGAGCCTGGTTGATACGAATAAGGAGACTTAAGTCCCAACTTACCCAACAGGATAGAGGGCTTTTAACAATATAACCCTCCGGGCTGGATTTGATATTATTGGCAATAGACAAATCGGAAAGTGGGTAGTATGATCTTACCACATATCAAGCATATTTGTCTTTTATTATAGTTTTTGTATTATGATATTATATATTCGATTTTATTATTGTAAATGAAATGTATTGACGAGTTTTTTACTCTTTTAAATGTGTTGTAACAGTCAGGATCTCGACATGATTTAATTGTATATTTATGTGCTTTTATGATGTTTTATTCATCGAATAAAGATACTGACTGACTGACTGCTGATCTGAAAGGCATGCTTTTCTGCTTGCTGCCCTGCTGCCCTGCTGCCTGCTGCTTTCTGACTCTCTGCTCAATGAAAGCTGGACTCTACCTTGGACCCAACTGATCTACAAGGGCTTGTGGGCTTGCCTTCTGTTGTTTAAGACTCAGGGATATCAAAGTCTATACCCCTGCTCCTTTTCTTGCTCAGTGGAAATGACCCGGATACTTGCAACATGTATTTTAACGTATCTCCTGTTTGTTTGTAACAGAACCAACGCTTCGACCCGGTAGCAGGAGAAACATTTGCACATCGCTTCGGAACCAGCTCTTTGCCTCCAAAGATCGACACATCGGACAACGTGTTACCAGGGTGGCAGGTTGTGAGATCGATGCATCCCCTTGACTGCGTGGCAGAATCTGGTGCATTGCTGAATGCATCTCGACTCCGGCACCTGTCTTCAGAACTGACGTATCGCCTTCACTGTGTGGAGAAGCTCAACGTATCTCATTGCTTGCAACAAGGAAAGGTACTTTGTTCATCGGGGCCTGTGCGGGTCCTGTAGCCAGACTGAGCTTCCACGAAGTCAAACTGAACTTTGACTTTGCCTCGGTCCAGCACAACCTAAAGTAACCTTTTAGCACTACTTGCTTCTAAGTTCTTTACTGCATTTATTTTTATAATTCAACATTTTAACTTCTATACATTGGGTATTTGTTGTTTTGGTCATAATTTGATAACCTATTTTTTATAAACCTGTGTGGAGTCTTTTTGTGGTGTATTCAATGTGTTACTGTGTGTGTGTGTAGCATAAATACTTCAACCATTTCCTCTGTAGATAAGTCTGACTGCTCTGTGACTAGCTACCAGAGGGTGAGCACAGGTTATCTTTTAGTGTGTATCTAGCTTACCCTGACTAGGACAGTGGCTTCTGTTTGGACAGGGGGCATACCTATGCCAAACAGAAACCCAGTTTCTAACAGCTGGGCACACACAAAGCAGAAGCAGTAAGTTTTCCTGTTTGTAGCCACATAAGTGACAATCATTGTTAGACCAAGAATTCTTCCAGGTGGGGACCAAGTCCTTTGATGGATGTACACCAAGACGAATGTGCAGCAGGGCATATTTCATAGCCGCAGAAAAATGAACAGTCAGGTATGGCTACGGGCCTGGGGTGGCCTATGATGATAGAACTGCCCACATGTGAGGTTTGTGTGCAAATTCTGCCTTATCAGGAATTCATGATGAGAGCTTGGTGGCTCTCTTGGTGGCCCTCTTAAAGGCAGCATATTCCATAGGTATATTCCAGGCATCCTCTAGTTTTAAAGCTTTGGTTGATTGTTGAAGAGCAGAAAGTCAATTTCCTGCCAACACAGGC
This sequence comes from Triturus cristatus, assembly GCF_964204655.1. Lineage (NCBI taxonomy): Eukaryota > Metazoa > Chordata > Amphibia > Caudata > Salamandridae > Triturus > Triturus cristatus. The sequence continues at coordinate 683,601,321 of NC_140585.1, read as the reverse complement.
GGGCCACTGTGTTGGGTTGAGCGAATCTCAGCCTCCAGCATAATTGTACTAGGGCCCCAGTCCTTACAGAGCCCTGGTGGAGGAGGCCAAACATTAGCCTGACCTATGCTTGAGAGAAATACTGTGGTATCCCAAACAGCTTTTTGATAAGGTTCAACTGTAACCAATTTACGATGGCAGCGTCTTTCACCTTCAGGACTTCTGAACCACAGGTGATCGATAGCATGAACTTTGGATTGATGACCTGAAGTAGATGGTGGGTCAATGTGTTGTATGTCTTTGTGTGTATTGTTTTGAATGCAAACAGAAGTTTAGTTGCCTTTGCTCTTCTGGTGGGAGGAGTTCTTTAAATGTTAAATGGGAGTCCATGTTGTCACCGAGGTACTTCTAAGATTGAATCGATTCTAACACTTGGTCGTTTGCCCACCAAGTGAATATAGACTTTGGTATGGTGGAGGAACTCGAAAACCAGACCACTTTGGTCTTACCATAGTTACATTCCAGGTGCAGGTTTTGAATGTATCCACTCAATTGGTCAATTAGGTGCTGCAGTCTTATCAGCATTTGGCTGAACATGATGATGTCAATTGTGTATTGCAGACATCGTAATTGTTTGTGAGACAATCTGGGGGAGGTCACTCACCACTTAGGCAAGATGGCTATCAATATTGGCCACGTAGATGTTAAATAAACCAGGGGCTAAGACACCCTTGTTTCAGGCCTATGTTGGTACTGATCTTGCATGAGGTTCTCTGACCATCCACAACCTTGATTTGTATCCAGGTGTAGGTATATAAGTTAAGTGATTGCGTCCAGTAATTTCGGCCGTACTACCCAGTGGGCCATTTTTCCACACCCGTTCCCCATGGACCTTGTCGGAGGCTGACTTCAGGTCGATGAAGCAGGCAAAGAACTTGTGTGATTTTGCCGTAACCTTTTCTACAAGGAGCATAAATGCCAGCAGGTTTGTTGTAGTGCTCATGCCTGCTCTGAAGCTCGCCTGTTTTTTTGGAATGATATTTGCCTGGCTGACCCAGTTTTGAGGCATAAACTTTTGCCCCAAAGTCGATTAGGGCAATTAGTCAGTAGAGTGTGAGATTTGAGTGAGCACCTGATTTGTAAATAGGGTGGTGAATACTGCCATGCCAAGAGCTCAGGATAGAATAAGTTGAATGTACATAATTGAACAGCGGTGTTAAATGAGCAGCCCAAAATGAAGGATCTTACTTGAATAAGGCATTAGGGAGGCTGTTTGGCCCTGGTGCCCCCTCAGACATATGGTTTTTCAGAATGTGAGGAGTGTCTGAGTAATTCAGTGTAGGATGAGACACCTTTTAAGATGATAAGCTTAGGGGGCTGGAGGATTTGGGGCTTTAATGCACAGGAAGATTGAGCCAATGGTGTTCCACTTGTGACGAATATAACTGGTTCTCTTCTGCTGGAGCATAAGCTAGGTCTATGTACATTGACCACACAGACTCAGTAATGTCAGCGATGTTGATGGATTCCGTTGACTAGTTTATTGATTTCAGGCTAAAACGAGTTGTAGCAGTTTGATACAGATGCTCATCAAAAAGTTGGATTTAGCTGTCTAAATCACTTTTTTGTAAGCTTGCCTCATTGCACTAATTTTAATTTTGGATTCTCTGTTGTGGGGAGAATTATTAAGCCCATGAAGGTCCATGGCTTAACTTGGTGAAGGGTTTGGTTGGAAATATCGAGGTTATGGTGTTGCAATCAAAGAATGCTCCTCTGTAGGCATGTAGCGTAGAGTTTATGATTAGATTTATTAGAAGATTAAAAGTCTCAGTTACAGGTTACAGATATGATGTAGATGTAAAATCAATGCCCCCAAGGAGCAACCTCCTGCTGCTTAGCCTGCTCACTACAACTGATCTCTCAAGCATACATAAACATTCTCACTTTATCACAGCACACACACACTCTGGCTGAGCAGCAGGTAGCAGAGAACTAAGGAGAGAATGCACCATGCCTAATTCAAGATATAACAGAGGGCCTTAAGAAAGACCTCGAAGACTGGGGATGGGCCTGAGGGTAGTCACTCTCTTTTCTATGTAGGCAAATCTGAAGTCCAATTAAACTAGGACAGAATATGTTACAGATCAGAATGTTCTTAAAAACCTTTCCAGACAATCGGAGTAGCTCTCTTTATGGGAGAACGGATTTAACTAGATTTTTTCCATTGAGCTCAATTTATGACAGCTTGCCCTCTTATATGACTTTGATTGGTTCGAATTTCATATTGACTAATGCATTCATGTATTTATTAATCATTTACTCTAACTTGATGATTTTTGACTGCTGTAAACATTTAATAAACAATAATGGTTTGAAAATGTAACCACTCTCATTCTTTCTTGTGGAGCCTACTGTGATTCATGTTCTTTAAATGTATTGATAGATGACAAGCCTCAGTTGCAAACTAAGATTCATTGGACTGCGTTTTATGGGCCCCAAATATGCACAAAGAAAAGTGCTAATACCTGTTATGACCATCTCAGCAGTCCTAGGATTTCATACGGCATTTTTAGATAAAATGCCACGTATTTCATTCAGCTGGAGGAAGGAGTATTGTGGCTTTGACATCTGTCCTTAATGGCTATTTGATAATCAGAATTGAATATTTCTAGATATTTAGGCTGCCCACTTTAGAATTATGACCAATGTTAGAAATTGGGGTCTCTAGTTGGCAGAGGTAGGTACCTTTGTCCAAATAGGGACCCTTGCTTCTAGTCAGGGTAAGGGGGATACACTTCTTAAATAACCCTTGCTTAGCCCCTTGGTAGCTTGGCACGAGCAAACAGGCTTATCTCTGAGGCAGTGTCTAAAGCATTTGTGAACACATACAGTAATACATTGAAAACACTACAAATGGCCACCACACCAGTTTAGAAAAATAAGTAATCTTTACCTTAACCAAAACAAGACCAAACGACAAACATCCAACATATAATACTCTTAAAAATAGTTACCATGCAAAATAACCTTTAAATTGCAGGAAAAACTTGAAAATACAGTTCCTCTGACTCAGTAGCTCCTTCTGGGGCTACCGGGATATTGAATACGACAGAGTCTAACAATTCCGGCCAACCCCGTTGATACGGGTTAGCAAAAGCGTTGATAGACTCGAGACAGTACCTTTTGTTGTTGCAGCCGACACAATGGTACGATTCGGTCTGGTGCAACCGTTGAGGTTGCAATGTGAGGTGGAAGCATTGCAGCGTGCGGTGTCCTCATGGCTCAGTTCAGGCAGCGGCTCATTGACGGAGTCGGTGAGACCAAGTCTTGCGTTGCTGGGTGAGGGGGTGCTCGATATGGTGCTGGCAAGTCATTTTGTGGCAATGGAGCCAGTCGGTGTTCGAGGCGGGCAGTGACGGAGTTGGTGATATCAGTGCAGCATGTAGCGAAGCGTTGCAGAGTGTGATACCCATAGGACGCAGTGCAAGCTGCAGCTCATTGATGGAGTCAGTGAGACCAGGGGTGCGTTGCGAAACGAGGCGATGCTCTCTATGGTGCCTTCGGGACATAGAATCCTGTGACGGATTCGATGACAGAGTTGATTACCCTTTTCTTCTTCAGGCAACAGAAACCACCGGTTCTAGAGAAGGTGCCTAGAAGTTTGGTGAGGTCTTTGAAGTTCCTGAGACCTTGTGATCAGGGGGCAAGTTCAATTCGAGCCCTTGGAAATCTTCTTTCAAGCAGGGGACACAGCAAACAGCAAAGTTCATATCTCCTTTCCTTGGCAGCAAGTAGCCACTGCAGGCCAACCCCAGACAGCAAACAGCACTGGGGCAGTATTCCTCCTCAGCTTTTCCCGCTCTTCCCCTTGGCAAAGGTTCTTCTTGATTCCCAGAAGTGATCTATAGTTCTGGGGTTTGGGCCCCAATATTTATATCACAAAAGTATTTGTTCTCTGGTGGCAGAGAAGCCCTGTGGTTAGTCAAAATCAGTTCTGTCCTCTCTGGTGCAGCTTCCTGGCAGGAGGTGGAGACAGCTTTGTCCTTGGCAGACAAGGCCCATTCAGGTGAAAGTTAATCTCCTCCCCTACCCTAAATGCAGCCCAGGTCTATTCAGCCCGGCCCTGACTCATCAGGCTATCTGGAGCCACTGCTCCTCCCCAGCCCCTGTTATCCAAAAGTCAGACATGCAATACACAAACCTAGCAGAGGCACACTTGATGGCTAAGCAAGAAAATACCTACTTTTTAAAAGTGGTATTTTCAAACCCAGAATGTAAAAATCGCCCACACTAAAAGATGCATGTTAACACTCTGAGTTCAGGCATACTAAATGTTATTTTCCTACCTTGTTTCCAGGGGCAGTTATGTTTATAAGATGTTATTTATTTTATTTGAAAAGTTTGATAGAACGGGAACAAGACCCAAAATGGTATCAGAGCGTTGTACAGAGTTAGCACCAGCAAGTATACAAAACATAAACCAGGTAAGTGAAGTTACAACCTGTGGGAAAACATTCTAAAATTTAAGAGTATAGTGTTTCGGAGGTGCCATAGAGCGCTCCTAGTAAAACATCACGCAATCGAAACAACCCAAGATGTGCGATGTGCCACAAAGAATTTTAGCAGAAACAAGGAACTAGCAAAATCAAACAGTCCAATGCAGTTAAAGGAGCTATCTAGGACTTGAACAAAAAGAGGGCAAACAGATATAATGGAATATCAGTGAAAATATCTCAAGGCTTTTGGTCTTGACAAAACACACCAGCATGATCAACACGTTAACATTCGTTTATTAGTAGCCTTTTGACCAGTTTGTTAAAGGAAGTCATGGATGGATTGGATCTGATCTTGGATGACAAGTAGTTCCACATTCATCATAGCAAGATCGGTGAATGCCAGGTTGTATGTTTTTTTCTTTTTGAATCTTGGAGGTTTAAAGAGCAGGGTGAATGTACTTCTGAGGTTCCGGCTGGAGCCCAATAGCTCAAGTTTATTTGCAAGGTAGTATGGGGTATTGTGGTGAATGGCTTTATGCATCAGACTAGCGTTGGACTTGAGTTGAATTCTCACTTTAATGGATAACCAATTTAGCTGCAGCAAGTCGGGTGAAATGTGATCAAATTTCCTCGAGCCCATTAAAAGTCTGGCTGATGCATTCAAGGTAGCTCTGAGTGGGGCCAAGCTAGCTTTGGGAAGTACTGCTAGGGTCACCAGCCCATATTCCAGTCTAGGGATAATCAGAGATTGAACTGCTGGCCTGAGATCTTCAGGGGGTAGGAATGATTTTATTTTATTCAGTGTGTTGAGTTGGAAATTGGCACCCCTAGTAGTAGCACTGATATGTGCTTGCATATTTAGGTGTTTATCCAAGGTGATACCTAAAGATTTGGCAGAGTCTACAACGAGAGGTGTACAGTTTAGAGCAGTTAGGTGTTTAATCCAGTCAAGGGTAGGAGCTGAGTGATTAGGTGGGGTGATCAAAAGAAATTCCGTTTTTAGCGTATTTAGTAGGAGATGGTTCTGAGCTAACCATTGTTGAGTTTGGGCAAGTGCAGCATTTTTATATGTCTTCTTGTGAGGAGATCTTCAGGTACAATTGAGTAACATCTGCAAACATGTGGTATTGAATGTTCGCTCTGTTCAGAATGACTGCCAGAGGCTCCATGAACAGGTTAAAGAGAGTGGGTGATAGCGTAGAACCTTGGGGGACTCCAATCAGGACAGGAGTATTGGAAGTGAGGGCATGATTAACTTTGACCCTTTGCGTGCGGTTATGAAGGAAGGGGGCAAACCAGTTTAGGACCGGGCGCGAAAATCCCATCCTATGTTGTAGGAGATCGATCAGGTTTTCGTGTTTGATGGTATCGAAGACTGAGAACAAGTCTAGAAGGATCAGGAGACAAAGGACATTTTGGTCAAGGGCTCTCACGGCGTCATCAACAATGTGAGTTAGTGTTGTTTCAGTGCTGTGCCCTGCTCTGAATCCTGATTGATGAGGATCCAGGAGTTGATATTTCTCAATGTGTTTGCAGAGCTGCAAATGTATGCATTTTTCAAGCACTTTAACTAGAGTCATACTGCTGGTGATAGGTCGAAAATTGTTTGGATCGGATAGGTCCGTGTTGGGCTTTTTAGGAATGGGAGTAACTTGTCCAACTTTTAGGCAGTCCGGAATCTTTCCCTTGAAGAGGGATTCATGAATGATCCTGGACCAAAGAGGGATAAAGGCTGGGATTAAATCTTTATAGAGTTTGGGGGGTAGAGGATCACCAAAGTGGTTAGAGGGTTTGATGGATGCCATGTTGCACAGAATTTCAGAGCAGTCTGGTAGGAGAAAACTGCTCCAGCAGGTGTTGTTTTTGAGAGAGCTGCCCAAAGGCGAGTATATTGTCATGGGCTCTGCCACCTCCCCTAATCCTGGGGGCTGTATCATGGATAACAAGGTTGGAGTGGCAGGTAATAGCTCCAGCTCTATTTTCCTTGTTTTGTCAGCGAAGTGAGCTGTGAAATCATCACCACTAGGGAGCAGGGGTAGAGGAGTAGAGCTCTGGTTAGAAGATTGGTTAGATTGTTCCTTAATGATTTTGAAGAGCTTTTTCGGTCTATTTTTGGCACCATCCAGCTGAGTTCTGAACTGTTCGATTTTAGCCAATTGAATGTGTTTGTTGTAGACGCTTCTCACTTTCCTCAATTGAGATAACTTAGTGGTGGAAGGAGAGTTTCTCCAGAGTCTCTCAGAGAATCTTAGATTGCGCCGTTTATTGTTTAGGGCACCATTAAACCATGGTTTAGAATGTTTGACTGGGATCCTTTTGAGCTGAGTCGGAGAAATAGAGTCAAGAATGTTAGAGAAAGTATTACTGTAATGTTCAGAAAGATGGTCAAGGTTGGTCAAGTTTGGGGGGGTTGAAGTCTATTTTTGGTGATAGAAGTTATCATGTTAATGTTGAGGTCTCTCATGTTGCGAGTCAGTTGTTTCGCTTTTAGGGGTTGACCCTGTCGAGCCGGTCCCCTGTTTAGGATTAGGAAGGGAATTTGAAAATGATCAGACCAGTCACAAGGTAGGATTTCGCCTATTTGTATGAAGTTGTCTTTGGCAATGATGAGGTCGAGAGTGCCGCCTTTTTTGTGAGTAGAGCCTTTACATAGCTGTGAGAAATTGAGTTCAGAGAGGAAAGTCTTAAAAGAACAGACAATTGGATAATTTGTGTCATTCCTATGAAGTTTGAAGTCTCCGAGGAATATGTCTCCATGATTTGCTCAATGAAGACTAGATAGTCGCCTGGAGGGTGATAGATCAAATGCAGCATGCAAATCTTTTTGCCTTTGTTCCAGATTTCAGAGACTAGCTGTTCACAGGAGGATAAAACAGTACCTGAGGATTGTTTTACTGTGAGTTTGCAGCGATGAATGCAGGCAATACCCCCTCCTGTTTTACCAAGTCGATCACTTCTGAGAATGGAGTAGTCAGGGGGGATTAAAATGTCAAGAATTGGAGATGAAGTATCATTGAGCCAGGTTTCAGTGATGATCAGAAGGTCCAGGTTATGCGCAATGATGAGATCAGAAATATCAGCTGCATGTTTCACAGCTGATCTAAATTTGAGTAGCATCGAGTTGATGTGCAGGGTGGAAGTGACAACTTCTTGAGAGGAGGTGTTTATGTGAAGTAGGTTCTCAGTGTTCACATTACTGAATTTAGGGCTCGGTTCCCTGTTAGGGTCTGCAATGATTGAAGGGATGTTGAGAGTGGAGTTGGGTTGAGAGACCCCCTTTGAGTCAGAGTAGGTCCCAAGCAGGGTGAAGATATCTTCATACTATAGCTGAGGTAAGGGTCTGTGGGGCCGAAGGTGGTGGCTAGGTAGAGGCCCAGAGCTCCAGCGGGAGCTAAGATAGGAGCAGTAGGCGGTGAGGTATTTGGTTGCGTGCAATTTCTGTGAATTGTAGATGTTATTCCTCTTCTCGGTGGGTGATACCCAATGCTTTTCCATCTTCAAGGAGAGCTGCAGAATGTTTTGCACCAACTCTTTGACTACAAGTAGGACAGGTTCCGCTGTGGTAGGGTTAGTAGAGGGTTGGGTAGGACCATTGGCAAAGTTACATAGGGAGCTAGGGTCATATTCAGGATAGCAAACAGAGCTAGGAGTAGGAGTAGGTATAGGCGGAGTGGAATTCGGAGGAGTGGAGGGTGGTGAAGTGTTTAGTGCAAGTGTGGGTGAGTATCTGTTATAGTTCCGCGTGTAGGAGACATCAGCACGTTTCCGGGCCCTGCAATTGGAAATTCTAGAGCCTAAAGGGCGAGTATCCAATCCTATCTGACTGTTGGGGTTGGAAGGGTGTTCAACACACCCGTTATTGGAGTGAAATGCGTGTGACATAGGGGATTGAGGATAGGAGGTGATGCAAGGTAAGGGAGTAGTAATGGTGCGGATGGCAACAAGTTGTGAGGTACTCAGGTCAGTTAAGCCTTCGTCAGCACGAGGCATATATAGATTTTTCGGGCTCGTGATGTGGGGAGTAGGGGTAGCCTCTGTTAAATACGGTCGAGCCTTGGGGGGCGTGTTAATAGATCCTAGCGTGGGTAATGGGACGTAGGAGCTGTCAATCGCCTCGGGAACAGAGGCAGAGAGTGGCACGTTTTGACTGGTGGAGGTATTAGAGGTATTGGTGATCCAGCGGCGTATCAACAACATATACTCCAATACCATATACTCACCTGGACCCATAAACACACACACAATTAGGTAAACTGCTGGAGTCAAAAATTATGTTTCGAAATTCAAAATTAGCTACCTCTTATTCCTAACTGACCTTTCACTGATCAAAAAGTTATTTCCTCTTTCGATGGACCATTAGTTGAACTAGTTGATGGTGAAATTATTTAAATTAATCCTCTTTTATTATAATGAAATGATCACAGACTCGGCAAAGGTTTAAATCTTTATCTAAATTAATAGCATGTGAACCACTTCACAGTACAGTGCAGTCACCGTCGTTCATAGGAGAGAACATTCAATTAATCAACTCATCAACACATACTTCAAACTTACAATGACTTATGCTCAGAAAGGAGAGGACAGAGAGAAAAGAACATCTGTAAATTCATGAAGTTATAATTACCTAGGATGTTGTGAAGACCTACCCCTTGGCCAAAGGGCTAGTGAGGGTCGCCCGGGCTAGATCAGGCGACAAAGGCTTCAGGACAGGAATCAGGACAGAATAGATGACCTCTCTAGAATACTGATGACTGTGTCTCACCCCTCTCTGACACTCTCTTCCTCCTCGAGATTCTTCTGTGATCTTCTTTCTAATCCTAATAATTTAGGATATCAGGCTCAGCATTTGATTCTTTATCAGCATCTCTCGCTTCTCCGACAGCACCCACGGTTCACAGCATCTCAGCATCTACGTCTCTCTAACTAACTAAAGGCTACCTCAGTTATACCTTTCGCTCTTCATGTACCACCCACTAAAGTTTCAATATCATAAAAATACTAATTCTGATTGGTCAGGCAAGGGGGGAAGATCATCACACCATGCTTACATATCGATCTTTTCAGTTAGCCCTTTGTTAAAAAACCCATCCCCTTCATTTTTTTATTCATACTTTATTTTCCCACCCGCATTCACATTTCATCTGCAACAAATGTGTTTATTTGATCATATAGTCTTATTCATTCAGGTTCTTCACTGCCGGTTCTCAGGCAGGCTGTGTCCTTGTCCTCTTCTTGACCCACACGTTATACTTCCGGGCTGACTTTCAATTGCCATGTGCACAATCCATGTGACTCGGCTCCCTTCGGACATACCGAAGAGGCCCAAAAACTCACTAGTGATAGAGTCAGAAAGACAGATGTTACTTTAAAAAATAAATGGTTTTACTGTATACCAATTACTCACTTAAATTACTCTAACGGATCAACCGTGGTTGATATTGGTGCACGTTAGTGGGGAGAGATGTGAAGGATCTAATTAGAGTAAATACCTACGTCTTCACCAACAGGTGAGCAAGGAAAAGTCTTCCTTTTTGTTTATTTACCCTCACACACCCTAGTGGTGTCATGCTTCATCATCGGGTCACCCCGACGCCTAAAAGTCGGGGTGGGCTCAACCACAGTATTGGGAGCTCTTGGTAGAAGTTGGTGACCTGGGGGGCTGAATAAATTAAAATACCTCAAACAGATCCCCGGTTTCCCTTTATTCTTGGGTCTGTTTGGGTAACTAAAAAATAAAGGTTGGGTCTTATAAGGAGTCTTATGGTCCTAAGACCCTAGTGCCAACATGTTTCAGTCCTATTCTGGCCTTATGGGTCCTGGACTTTCATCAGGGCTAGGTTTTGGCCTCCCTAGGAGCCAGGATATAAGGGGGTTTCCCTATCCTGTATGCGATTCAAGGGCAGAGTAGCTGCTCCTTGTAACAATGATTGATGATTTACCAATCATGGGTAGTACTCCATCTGTAAAGAAAAGACAGACAACAGAGAAAAACGAAAAGACAAAAACAACATACATTTTATAGTAATGTCAATGTTTTTCTTCCAGACTTCGTCCCACATTGCGTGCTCTGGAACTAATTAATAAACCACTGGTGCCAATATGTGTCTATGACATAGTGGTAATCAATTGCTTTCAAACTTGTGCCACTCACGTGCTTGTCATCATATAATACTATCAAGTGACAGATGATTGGTGGGGTGGCTATGGTACTCAATAACTGATCTTGATTTGTGTCAGTATGTCTATGCTTATACTAGTGTAACACTCCATGCCTCACATTCATTCCACATTCATACAGTGTTAGTGCGAAGAATAGCGATAATCGTAATCATGTTGTGTTTATGATTTATCCCTCCTGATTCTGTGCGAAAAAATAATAAACAATAAAATCTTAGTCCCTTACCCAATTCTTGGATGGTTTCTGTGTCTCAGGGGATCGTTAAGCATCTAGGGGTAGCTTTATAGTCAAACCCTACATTCATGACCCCAGATGGTTAAGGGAAACAAATATGGCGAGTGGTTATTGTCTAACCTCGAAAAGTACATCTCCCTCGTATTCCTCGTTTAGAGAAACGAAGGACAAAAGTACTTAGCGATCGAGTTGGAAGTTGCCAGACTATGACTTACTTCATCAAAAGTCCTGCCCCGCATGCACACCTACTTGGCTCCGGTCCCCGGCTTTCGCGTTTTGAAAAGCGAAGGGACCGTGTATTTAAACCCGTGAGTTGTCATGGAGACAAATTGGTAGGACGACCGTCCTAGGCGCATATCCGTATACGTCATGACGTTAGTTACGTACGCGGATCCATGGGGTTTGTAGTTCCAAATTAGATTTGTGTGCATACGCCGAGATCGAGATCTTGTACTAAGATCCAGCCTCTTAAATTGCCAACCTTGTACTACGTCTTTTAATTGTCATATCATAGTGCAAACATGCAATATAAAAGTATATGCGGGCCGTAGTTGATGGCATTGTATATAGTTATCGCCGTTGGAAAGTGGAAATAACGTCGTTACGTAAGCCCACGTACCGGGAAATTAGGGAGATGTAGTTCCTTGTGGCTAATACACTCCGGGCGAGTGAATAACACTGGTACCATTATCTAACAATTAATGCCTACGGGATACAAGGCATGTATTAAATACAAAAAGGGTGAGATAAAGAATCCTTTTATGGTCTTATTACAACACAGTTGAGGCACACTTGGTGTGCCAATTTTTTCGGCTGTTTACTTGACCGCTGATTATTGGAGAAAGTTTAAACAACACAATGACAGCGGATTTTTCTGGTAGATCACTGATAGTGATGCATTAATTATTCGTGTTCAGCTCGTGTAGGAGGATCAGCGGGGGAGTTTTAATCTAAGTATACTCCATGTGTTATAATAGAGGGAGCTTCCTTTTTTGTAGCAATTGATAAGCTTGATTCAAACACCAATCTTTTTATATATATATAAGGGGTGTTGTATTTATATATATGTATATATACATGTATGTGCCCTTAAACGAAGGGAGAAAAAGTTGGGAATACCAACGTATACCAATGCTATCATTAGGAATATGAGCTAGTGCTCATGTAGCCACCAGATAAAGGTCCCCAAGTTGTATAGACAGTGTTAGTGCCCGTTTTTAATAAACACATAACAGGAGGGTAACCTAGTTATATACAACTTTTATTTATTTAGTTGGTTCCAGGGTATGCAATCGTTAAGGCCCCTTTCATAAGTTTTTAATCGGTGGACCCAACGTTGTTCGCGCTCCAAGAGTTTGTATTGGAGGTTGTTAACATGCTTGATCTTTTCTATGATGGTCCACTTTATTTCTGTGTCTTTGTGTTTTTTTTCATTGTAGTGTGCAGTCAATTTAGTTGCTGTGATTGCACGTCTTATTGTGCTCCTGTGTTCACTAATGCGTAATTTTACTTTTCGGCTTGTCATACCAATATACATTAGATCGCACGGGCACTTAATCATGTAGATCACTGCTTCAGAGTTGCAGTTGGTATGAGTTCTCTGTTCCCATGGGGAATGTAATCCCAGATCTATCTCTTTGGTGTGTTCTGTGAATGGACACGCTACACATGTGCCACATGGATAGTGTCCCGTGACCTGAGGTGTATTCCAGAGGGTTGATTGACTGGTGATCTTCGGTGTGTATGTGTCAGTATGTACCAGTAAATCTCGTAGACTTGTATTCCTTTTAAATGAGAACATAGGTTTCTCAAACGTTATTGTATTTAATGTCAGGATGGACCATTTTTTGTTTATTATCTTCTTTAGATCATTAGAAGATGTGTTATATGTAGTAACACATATCAGTTGGTCATTGTGTGTCTTTTCATGGGTCTCTAGCAATGCCTCTCTTGGTGTATTACGGGCTCTCTTATTTGCTTTATCTATAATCTTTTTCGGGTACAGTTTCTGTTTAAGTTTGTTGGTTAGGATGGTCGCTTCCTTTTTGTATGTTTCCAACTCAGTACAATTTCTACGTACCCTTAAAAATTGGCCTACAGGTAGATTCTCTCTTAATGAGCGCGGGTGTGCGCTATCGAACCTAAGTAGGCTATTTTTATCTGTAGCTTTGGTGAACAGAGAGTTCTTAAGGGTACCTTCACTAGCTGTGAAGACTACGTCTAGGAAGGATATTCTTTCTTTATTCATACTCATTGTGAAATGTAGATGGGGATTCAAACTATTGATCCATTTCTTGAATGTTTCCAAGCCAGTGGTATCTCCTTCCCAAATCAGAAAGACGTCATCAATATATCTATACCAACAACGTATGTTGGCAGAGAATGGATTATGTGTCCATATATGTTGGTCTTCAAAGTGTCCCACATATAGACAGGCCAGGCTCGGGGCGAATGTACTGCCCATCGAAGTGCCGTGAGTTTGTAGATATATCTGATCTTCAAACTTAAAAAAGTTTTCAGTAAGTGCTAAATGGATGAGTGTAGTGATCCATTCGATTGGCGCTGCCCATGGCCATTCTTCCTTTCTGAGGATCTCCTCAACTACCCTGATGCTCTCAGTCTGAGGGATGTTAGTATATAGCGCCTCAACTGTATACCACCCATCTCTACTCTAATCCCCTTTACTTATTAATACTTTCCCCGCATTAGCATTAGTAAAATAGCTCAATTGCGTTTCAGTTAAGCAGGTGCCATGCACGTGAGTCTTCAAGACTCCATATTAGTACATTCTGCTCATGCGCAAGAATTTCCCTCCAAGTGACAGCTCGTCATTCTGCGTGGATGCAGTTGACGCATGCGCAATAAAGATTTCCCATTTAAAGCCATTTTAGAAATGTGTTCGAGTTATTCACGTTAATAAACAAATATGCAAGCTTCTTTAACCCTCATTTTTGTGTGGTGCGCATTAGTTTTACACAATACTTAATTAATAACATGTTAGGGAGTTAAATGGGAGGATTGCTTCCAAGCAAGTCTCTTTTCTACGAGTCCTTGCTCATTCATTGGTATTAGTTAGATTGTTCTTGAACCTCAAGAAGGCATAATTGAAAGGCTTGAGATTCAGGTCCGAGGCTTGGATGAGTACATTGCCATTATTGTAAAGGGAGATACTCAGCTCTGCCATAAGGGCCGGGGATGGAAGCGTGGTTAAACAAAAACCATGCGGAGTTTTGGTCTGTTTGGAGCCCAGCATGGAGGTAAGGGTCTTTCTCCACTGCGCTCTTCTATTGGTGTAGAAGATGAGATCAGTAACTATAGTACCCTGATTTGAGATTTATGTGTCGACGTTAGTGTTTCGGGCCACCTCTTGAGGATTCTGTGCTTGAAGGTCTTCTTAGCATTTACCGATAGGTTGGGGGGTAGATGATCTTAACCGAGTTTACGCACGATTGGACAGAGGGGTTAGATGCATGATAAGTATTTTGTACCATGTTGCCTGATGTGCGTATTTGGCATCGATTAAAGGAGCCAGAAGCAAATAAGGGGTGTAGAGGTAGCCCCGTTTAGTAGGGGGTCCTATTAGAGGGAAGGGAAGCTAGCGTCCACTCGCCCATAAGTGTTGAGAACGCCACTGCAAGGGGGCAGTCAGTAGGCAGGGGATGGAAGATTGGGATGGGGATCCCAGCAATATGGGAGTAAGCCTGAGGTAGAAAAGATACCAATTTTCAATGCGGAATCCCAACTAAAATGGTGAACTTCGGGTTTTTAATTATATTGCCCCATGGTTGAGAAATTTGTCCTGGCTGCTGACTTTCGGATAATTGATATTTTGACTGATAATAAGTGAGTATGTTCTACTTGGCGCTGCCAGAGTGGTGTTAAAAGTGATTAGTGGACTGATTATAAATAGGTGAGTATAATAGGAGAGTATGTTCAGCTTGGCGCTGCCAGAATGGTGAGATGAGTGGTTAATGAACTCTGAGCTAGTAATAGGCATAGGTAAATATTTTGCAAGTGTCGTTATAAATCTATTATCAGTGCAGGGGGGAGCTACCTGGGCAAATAATTATTTCAGAATACTTTGTTTAAGAACTACTCAGGTGAAAAATACTTTTGTTGAAGAAACTACTCAGGTGAAAATCAATGTCGTTAGAATACGGGTCCTGAGAATACCTGCCTCGGAAATTGAAAAGGTTCTGGTTTAGGTGAAAAGTACTTTTGTTTTAAAAAGAAAACCTACTCAGGTGAACAACAATGTTGTTTGAGCAAGGGTCCTGAGAGTACCTGCTTCAGAGGTTAAAGAGGTTCTGGTTCAGATAAACTTCGAGGCCATTTTGAGTTGTGCCCATTTTGAGTATTGGCAAAAAAGTGGATGAATAACCTTGAGAGGCTCCATTTTGAGGCTCGTTTGAAATACGTAGAATAGACAGAGACACACAGACTAAAGGAGGACAATACCTCGAAGCCACTATTGAGCTGTTATTGTTGCAGAGAAGTTTTAGTTATCAAAGCCACTTACCCTGTCCAAGTAAAAAAAAAGGTTGGAAGCGACACTCATTAGCACCAGGCAAAAGCTGTATGAAGGTAGCAAGGCGGAGAGCAGCCTCTCTTGCATAGAACACAGCTAGGCAGCTGTTTCAGGCACTTTGGCACAGAATATTGCAGAGGCAGCTGCGACAAAGTAGCCAGCCCGCTCGTCAATCCCTTCCAATTCCAGCTGCTTGAAAACTCTCTCGGCAGATTGGGAAATCGATGATTGACACCTTCAAAAGAAAGGGTCTCAGGACAAAGCGCCAAAGAGTGCCCGCGAGCTCACTTACAGTGCTGATGTAAACCTGAATGGATCCGGGCCGCAAAAAGCACACAGAGGCGGCAGTGAGGTCTTCGGCCAAGGTGAGAGAACGTCGTGCCCTGCGGCCTCAATGAAGATTAGGAATAAAGATTAGGAAAGTCGAGATATCCGATCCCCAAGGCATCGGCCAAAAGACTGACAAAAGCCCTGTAGCACATTTCAAGCCCTCGATGCCCCAGCCAGACTGCGGGGCCCTTACGGAGGCACCCACCTCCCCTCTCTGAAGGCTGGTAACTTCCCCGTAGGGCTCCGTATATCAGATCATAGGCCGGCCGGGAACGGCGTGCTCCGTCGGAGGCAGGTGAAAGACCCCCTGCCCCCAACCAACGCAGTTGATGTTGCTGTTGAGGTTGCTTCCCAACTGCACCCCGCCCAAGATCATCAGGAATCCCCTGCTATGCTGCAAACAACTATGGGGCAGATTTATGAGCCCCTTGCGCCTCATTTACGCCACCGTTGCGTCACTTTGTGACGCAGCGGCGGCGCAAATCCTGCGCATGCTGCGGGGTATTTACTATTTACAACGTGACGCATCTGGCAGATGCGTCACGTTGTAAAGCCCTGCGCCACATGTAGGCGTTCTGGAGCAGGGGGGGCATTCCGGCGTAGGATCGCCTCCTAAAAGTGGCTGAGTGAAAGCTACAAGATTTCACTCAGTCACTTTTAAGGCCATGCTGCCTCAAAACCCTGCGCCTGCTTGAAGCAGGCGGAAGGGTTGACGCAGCATGTAAGCGATAGGGCACCCCCGAGCCTTGCTGGAGCTGCATCGCGCTTGCAGCGCATCAATGGTGGCGCACGGGTGGTCAGATGCGTCGCAACTCTTCTGGCGCATCTCTGCTGATTAGCAGAGATGCGCCAGACGTCATAAATCTGCCCCGTTGAACTCTGGGCCAGACAGATCAAGGGCCCCAGCGGAGTCAGGCGGGAGTACCCACCTCCCTCCAACACAGCCGTCGGTGCCGGAGGCAGAAGCGGTCACCACCTCACTGGGTCATCTAGTTACACCCTTAGCTGTCACGGCCCTCCAGCAGACAAGAGTGTGTCTTCGTAGGGCTCCACGGGGGCGAGTGTGCCCGGACTGTAGGGGCGGACTCGTCGAGGTCGGCTCCACATTGTATCATCCCGCAACCACTTTGCAGCTCCAGCCCTCCTGGGTCTCTGCAGGGGCGAGAGAGACCGGTCAACATGGGTGAGACCCGCTGTGGTCACCGGGTCCAAAGCGATCTCCATCCCTCATAGAGCGTTCCATAGCCACCACGAAGCTGCCGCCCTCCGTGGTCGTCAAAGGAGGAGCGAGGACGCACACGTAAACTCTGACAACATCAGGCTTTCCCTCAGTCTCCATTACAGGTATGCGTCATCTGGGCCGGAGCAGTCGATTTTCTCTAAGAAGGCGTCCTTGTCATCTGTGGTCGTCCAAGCGGAACGGGGGCGAGCGCGTTGATTCCGTTACACCAGGCCTTCCAGCGGTCACCACTACAGGGCGGCTCCAAGGTCGAAAATCGTAGTTGTAATTAGTCTTGTATAGTTATAATCTGTTAATGCCGGGTGGATGGCTGAGTTATCGAGGGATATTCACTGATTTAGTGATCCCAAAACCCGGGAGCTCCAAGGGCTGAAGCTCCTACCTGGCGGCCATTTTGATTTTATAAACAAACTTCCCATTCTATCCTATGAGAACCGTTAGCCTTGCAATAGTGAAAACGAAATTGGCAGTAATTCACTATAAGGACATGCCACACACACCAGGACATGTCCTACATTTCACAAAAGGAGCACCCTGCCCACAGGGATACCTTGGGCCTACCTTACAGCTGACTGACATGTAAGAAAAGTGAAGGTTAGGGCCTGGCAAGTGGGTGCATTGCCAGGTCGACATGGCAGTATCAGACTGCACACAGGCTCTGCAATGGCAGCCCAGAGTTACATTTACAGGCTGCTTATATGGGTGTCACAATCAGTGCTGTGCCCCACTAGCATCATTTGATTTACAGGCCCTGGGTACATACAGTGCGCTGTACTAGGGACTGACTAGTAAATCAGATCAGCCAATCGTGGAAACACCAATCCAAAACAACAATTTACAAGGAGAGCATATGCACTTTAGCACTGACCAGCAGTGGTAAAGTGCCCAGAGTCATAAAACCAACAAAAACAGTTCAGAAATAGGAGGCCAAAAAGCTAAAATCCGGGGATAAACCTGCTGAAAAAGCCAGGTCTAACAACCAACATTTAAATCTATAATTTACAAACATTGGAGTGATATTGTTCTAGAACACTTTGCACTCAATATGGAAATTGGAGCACCTGACATTGCAATCAAAGCTGTCATGCAGAGATTTCCTTGTTCACCTTCACAGGATTCAGGTTCTTGACTAGAATGAGATATCATATTTTGCTTCTTTTCACAAGGGTATAGTATATCTTTCTTGTTGGTTTAATATCTCTTCTATAGATATTCTTTTTATACAATGCCTAAAAGATATCTTATTTTTATGTAATGTCACTCTATGTCTAAAGATTGCTGTTCCAGTAATGATTTCCTTCACAGTGTGCAACATTCAAGTTTCTTTTCTCATGCACACCCTTGATTTGATGCTGACTAGGCATGGGGGCACTCTCTCTGAGAATGCATTGTTAGTGGTACAATTTCCAGGGGAGGGGGAGGGGTGATGCCAACAATGTTACATCACTAAAGTCAAAAGCATTATGAAAAATCCAAGCATTTAGCAACAAACGAGTGCTGCACAAGAGCTATGTCTATCCAGCAGGAGAGTGAGTAAGGTGTGATATGTAGGCAGCGGTACACTGTGGCGTAGTGCTTAATTTGTAAAATGTTAAGTGTCTGGGCTCTGACCAGGAGGCCACTGCAGCTTGCACCACCCATCGCCCCTGTCAACGCCGCCCAAACAACTACTAGCCATCTCTCTCGCATGTAAATGCGACAGTTCATATTATCCCAGGTCCCCAAAGCTAAAGTTAATGGCTGAGGAGGCAGGTATTGGTAATTTTGTAATGTATATTGTTTTCCTAAACAACCTTTATACTGCTCATCTCTAAATTACATGAGCAGTGCCAGCTTGTGGCAGACTGCCCTAATTGTGGTGTTTACGATTAGGTGACAGTGCCGAGCACCGGAAACCAATTAAGTGCCAGTGCTCAGCACCAGAAAGCTCCAGCTCAAATTAAGCACTGGCTGTTGCACGTGTATTATTAAAGAATAGTCTGGTAGTGCACTGTTATTTGCTGACAGCAAAATATTTCTTATTTGAACAGCACCAAGTAGAGTGTCCTGATTTATTTTCATCCCATTAAAATCTTTGTTTCCATCACACATCAGAATGACACAAAATGTGGTTCATTTGTGCTTTCCTAGCTGCTGCTATTTATTTTTCATATTTGTACAGTTCATTTACAGGTATTTATAATTTGCTGTGTTAGAAAATACTGATGCCCTACAGCTTTTCCTTTCACGTTTCCTGTGCCCCAGCAATTGTCAGATAGTTCACCTCTAACTTTTCTAGTCAGAGAAAGAAAAGTATACACCAATCTCCATGTTACAGGAGTAAGCATACATTTGTCTTAAAACATAGCCTGACATTTTACCTCTGTCTTTGAGCACACAGCAAATGAGACACGATAAAATCAATGTAAATGCATCTTTATTGCTCATTCACCTTCTAAACTCTTGCATAGTTACTTTGGGGGTGCTGCAGCAACCCCTCCACCTGCAAACCGACTTCCAGCACATATGTGAGAATGAGCAGTGCTGCAGGGCAGCTGTGATTTCATTCAAGATTATTTTTCCTTTCCCAAGAACCATGAACACCGTGACAACATGTTCTTTGGAGTACTGATAGAGGTGGGTGGTCAATGAATTTTAGCTTTACTGTTTCCCCGAGTGCTGAGTTTAAAGTGTGTGCTTCCGCAAATAATGTTATTAAACCAAGCAATAATGACACACAGGAGGCCCTCAAATCGGCTGGTCATTTAGTAATGCACACAGCAGATACAACAGCACTGTCCCTCCTGGGGCAGATGTGGCAGGTCTGCTGAAATGAAAGCACCTGCAGAGTGCACTTTCTTCTGGTGCCTTCTCGTGAATATGTTTGAGTTATCAGGGGTGCAGGGCTTCGCTTCTGGATGTAAACTTCTAAAGTAGGACTGTTGTGATGTCTTCATTAATTTAATTTTTATTGTAATTTAGTGGCATTTAGAAAATGCATAAATAATGTATGTTTATGTGATCAGTGGCGGCTGCCATGTACCGAGGGTGGTGGACGGGGACGCAAAAAAAAAGAAATAATCACTTAATTTGAGATGCAACGTGATGTCCTCCTCCACGAGTCGTCTCTCTTCCATGCGACCCAGCCAACTCCCCTAATCAATCCCGACGCGGCTCTCACCACCATGAAAGCAGCACCAGGAAAGGAGCTGGGAGGGTCAAGACTTCCGGGGTAAAAAATGGCGGCCGGCTAACGGCAGGTCGCGGGTGAGTGTGAAGAGCACATCGGAGCCAAAAAACTGCTTTGAAAGGAAAGGAAGTTTAAGGTTTAAGGCTGGAAAGCTGTGGATGTGTATTACCTGAGAGCTGGGGAGTCAAACTGGGGAGTCAAATTGTGTAGCGTGAGCGACCTCCAGTTATCGGTTATCGGCGTCTTTTTCTCTCTGAAAGACGGAGAGCAAGCTCAGCAGACACAGAGCAGCCATGGGCAAGGGCGGCGCTGGAGATGCGGAGGGGACATCGAGCTGCTGCCAGGGTTGTCTTCCAGGGTAAGGGAGGAGACAGCAGAGACAACGAGTCTGGAGGTGCCTGCAGCGCTCAAGGGGACAGCGAACTTGCCAACAGTGAAGGTGCAGGACTTTCGACTCGACATACACCACAGGAGCAGCGTCGGGAAGGAAACGCTGAAACACAGCACATTAAAAATCAGACCGGTAAGGGCAGGAGAAAAGTAGAGACGGAGAGCGCTGGGGTGGTAGGGTGTAAAGGGTTGTTTAGGTACACTCTCAGGAGCACAGGGAGAGGTACTAGCTTGGCAGATTCCTACGCAGCTATTGCAATTTTCAAAGTCGGGGATGAGGAGGAGGTCAAGGAGAGAAATATCATAATATAAGTTAACAGGCTAAGACCCCCAAGAGAGGGATTAGTTAGGAACGCCCAAGTTATGAGAAAGCATTGGAAATAAACATATCCCTGATCATAAGTTAAAGGCCAGCCCCTAACTCAGAACCTACTTTAAAGTTGTGCCAAAAACACTTATTTTAGCTAAAAGCAACAAGGTGGTGATAAAAGGGGAGCAGAAAGAGCTAAGTAAGGGGCAAGGGACACCGTGAAAAATCATGGAGTCGTTAAGTATGGGAGTTTGGTCCAACGACGTATGTCCAAATCGCTATCAGGTCCTGGCTGTGGAAAATACAGAGACCCTAGCTGTTGAGGGAGGGGACCTAATGCCTATCCCTGGGGGATTAAAAAACCCCATGTGCAGCTTGGAGGGAAAACACACAAGCTCTGAGAAAGAAGGAAGTAGTTGGAGATGTTGGGGACATTTCTGAGAACTTGGACAAGCAGGACCCAACCATTGGTACCCTTCATAAGATTCTGACTACCAAAATGAAGAGTAGATTTGAAGTTTCAGAATCAAATCAAAATGACATTAGATTGGCTTGTGAAACTTTGGAAGAGAAGATCGACGATCTGAGCAATAGAACAGTTATCTTAGAAGGAGAAGTATGGGACCTTAAGGACGCATTGAAGGCTAACACGGTTGAAATAGAGGGGCTAAAAACAAAAGAGAGGGAGCAGCAAGAGAGGATAGAAAGCCTGGAATTTTTCAGAGGAGGAATAATTTCAAGATTTAAAGAATTCTGGAAGGCAAAAAGGGGGAAGATAATAAAGCTTATATAGTTGATCTGATCAAGACGGAGCTACAGTTGGAGGAAACAGAGGAGGAGATTGCCAAGGATATTCAGAAGATCCATAGAAACCCCTTTAGGCTTAATGCTAAAAGGACCAAGCCTAGGAGAATCCTGATAAACGTACTCACCTATATCTTAAAAGAGCAAGATCCAGTCCATGGCCTTGAGCAAAAAGGTGATGGAGGTAGACGGAGTTAGATTTGAGGATAGATCAGACCTGTCGACTGGTACTTCCAACAGGCAACGGGAATTAGGGAAAAGGATGCAACCACTAAGGAAGCTTCAGTTCAGCTAAAAATTCCCAGCTTTTCTGAAGTTGATGCTTAATAATAAGATGCACACGTTTTGTTTTGTTGATGAAGTAGATAAGTTCATTGAAAGTCTGCAGCCAGGTGGCAAAAAATTTGGCGGCGTTGTTTCCCTTACTTTAATACTTCTTTTTGCTTTATCTTATAGCATTACAGCAACATGAATGTAGAGATAAATCACCTTTTTCTTTCATATAAATGTATTTTTTTTTTACTGATATTCGATCCGCACTTCGGAAGACACCCATAGGGCTTTAATCCATGAAGAGTCAGGGTTGGGTTTTCTATGGGGGGGTGGTTTCAGGGAGCACAGGGTGGGGAGCATGTGGGAGAAAATGAAAACAATTCCTCAGAAGCCTCATTAGCATTATACGTGCATTCAACTTTAGACTTTAAGTGGATTCTAAGGGGGATGGATGAAAAAATTCTATAATGGAATGTAAATGGACTCCGGGTTAGAGGAAGATGAGAAAGGGTGTTGCAGTATTTGAAGGACTGCCACGCACAGATCATTGTTGTGCACTTAACGGAGAAGGAGGGTCAGGAGTTTCTTAAGGCTAATAGATGGATGTCTCAATCAGTTTGTACAAGGCAGTCAGCGGTTACAAAAGGGGTGGCAGTCTTGGTGAAGCAGGGGACAAACATTTCTGTAGAGGGCAGTGTTTCAGATACAGCGGGTAGATGGCTTGTGGTAAAACTAAAGATTTTTGGGCACAACTACATGCTGGTGGGCTACTACGGCCCGAACCAAGATGATACTGATCCCTTAGAGGAATTATTTACAGTATTACTGAATTCTCCGGACCCCATTATTCTAGCTTGAGATTTTAACGCTGTCTTGGACCACATGTTAGATAGATCTCTGAATAGTAGAGCACTCGTAAATCCCAAAATGTCTGGGTTGATTAGACAACTGATGGAACAACTGGGTCTCTGTGACATCTGGTGACAGAGGGCAGGGTCTCAAAAAGGCTTTACTTTTTACAATAAGAAATACAGACGCCAGTCAAAGATCAATTATTTTTTAATTGATAATAGGTTGAAGGATCAAGTATTAGGCATTAACCATATTGGGGTACACTTGTCAGATCATTCAGCAGTAATGCTCCATGTAAGGTTGAGTGAGGGGGTTGCTCAATCAAGATGGACATTGGAACGCATGATTTTGTTAGAGGAAGAATCCATACAGACTGAAAGTAGAGACAAAAGAGTTTTTTGATAATAATTTGGGCTCTGCCTCGATTGATATAGTTTGGGACTCCTATAAGGCCTATTTGAGAGGTAGACTGGGTGCACTAGCAGCTGCAAAAAGGCGAGTGTATCATAGAAAGGTTTTATTGTTAGAGAAGCAAGTTCGAAAAATTTAAAACAAATTGATTAATCCAAAAAATCAGGGAGATCCTGACACCCTGCTCAGCGAAATAATGGTAATGAAAGCAAAGCTGACAGGAACCCTACAGAACAGGGTCAGAAAAAGATGGGAAACTAGTTGGCTGTCCCATTTTGAATATGGTGAGGGTGCATCCCAAGTTGTTGGCACAGAAAGCCAAGAATGATCAAGTAAGGAAGACTATAAAGGAGATCAGATGCGAGCAGACAGGATTGTTAATCAGGGACAATGAGGGTGTTGAGCTAGCTTTTAAAAAACATTTTGGGAGAGTGTATCAGGAAGATCTGGAAGTTACAGAAGACAAGGTGTTGACGTGGTTGAGCCAGGACTGTGCTGATCCCTTGACGGTAGAGGAAAGCGAACAATTGAATGAGAGGATAAATATGAGGGAAATGGACCAGGTTATTGGGGAGGGCAAAAAAGGGAAAGCACCGGGGCCAGATGGCCTGCCCCATGAAGTCTACAGGGTCTTGGCCAGTTGACTAAATCCTATTTTGGTAGAAATTTGTAATGCAATATTCCTGACAGGAGCCGAAATGCCAGAATCATGGAAAGAAGCTGTTATAACACTAATACCGAAACCGGGTAAAAGCCCCAAAAACTGTGACTCTTACAGGCCAATATCGCTTCTAAATTGCGATTATAAGATCTTTGCGAAAATTTGGGCAGGAAGACTTAATGGGGCTAGGTCGCAGCTTGTACATGAAGATCAAAAGAGGTTCATTCGAGGCAGATTTTTAAATAGCTGACATATACGCTTATAGGGTCTATAGATCTGGCCACCGCTTATGAACTCCCATTAGCAGTAATAGCATTAGATGCTGCCAAAGCATTTGACCGCATCAACTGGGTTTATTTACAAGCTGTGGTAAAGTCTCTTAACCTCGGTTCTAATTTCTGTAAGGCATTGCGGGAATCTATGCTGCACCCAAAGTGGGGGTGTTGGCTAATGGTGTCTTGACAGAGGCGGTTCGGATTACTTGGGGCACGAGGCAAGGTTGTCCCCTGTCTTCATTACTGTTTGATCTATATATTGAACCACTGGCCAGAAGAATCAGAACCAACACAAATATCTTACCCTTCAAATATAATGGATGGAAAAAAACCTAGGTTTATATGCAGATGACCTCTTAATCTATACCACCAACTTACAAAGAACATTGAACAGTGTCTTGACACTAACGGCAGATTTTGGGAAGATTTCAGGCTATGACATTAATAAAGACAAAGCGGAGGCTATGGCATGGAATTTAGAGCTGGGCCAAGAAACAAGTAAAAGCAAAATGAGATATCTAGGGGTCAAGATTACTCAGGATATCACCAAATTAAACTAAAGAGAACTTTGAAAAAGTAAGGAAAGATGTGGGAGTTTTGCTGAAGAACTGGTCATATCTCCCGCTGACTCAATTCGGCCGAGTTAATTTAGTTAAGATGATAGTTCTCCCCAAGGTCACCTTTCTTTTTGAATCAATTGCCCTTTAAGAAGGAGTGGTTTGCAAAGGTGCAAAGCCAGATTTCCACTTTTATCTGGTCATCTAAAGGGCCATGGATAGCTTGGAAAAAGTTAAGAAGGAGGTTGGAAAATGGCGGTTTAGCATTACCAGACCTGCTATTCTATTCTTGGGCTTTTTTACTGAAGAACGGGAAACTGCTTTTGGACAGACCTATAAAGTCAGAGATCGTAAGCTTTTTGAGGTGATGCTGAAGAAAGAGAATGGAGGAGAGTGTGGCTTCATGTATAAATATGCGTATCCAAAGTTCTTCAAAAAGGTTAGGCTAGAGGTTTTAGGGGGTATGGTTGAGTCCTGGTATAAAATCAGAAAGGTCATAAAACTTCTGTATTTCAGTCACTTTTCCCCCATATGGGACTCCCCAGGCTCTCCAGATTGGACAAAGGATTGGTTGGCAATTCCATTACGAGATGCCAGTATATTGAGGTGAAAGCATCTATTTCAAGATGGACGACTAAGGACATGGGAGTGGTGTAACCAGGAAACGGGCCAAAAGATCTCAAGATTCAAGTTCCTCCAGATGCAGAGCTGGTATCAGGACTTAGCTACAAGGATAGGGGAACATAATAAACTTGAACATAGACTAAATTCAGGGGTCATAGTAAAAAAAGAAATTGCTATGTTGTACTGGCTGATGATCGAGATGGAAGATGGCATTTTTACCTTGCCGATGGACCTGTGAGGAGGATGCTTGCCGGAGACCACGATGGAAGATTTATGGTAAGTATCTATGTCTATGTTGTACAAAGTTGTAAAGCCTGCATACCTGAGGAGAAATATTTTTTTCACCATACATGGTGTCCATTTTTCATTGGACACCTCAAAAACTGTCTAAGTTTGAGAAAGGAGGTGATGTGGCATGTCTGAAATGTGGTAGCATGAAGGAAGACGACGTCCATATGTTTGTGTATTGTCCAAAGATCCAGGCATTCTGGGAGGCTGTGAGTAGTGTCTTGTCTAACGTTTTAGAATTACAGATAAAGGTAAGCGTTTCACTGGTTATTTTTGGATGTTTGGACTCGCAATTTATAATCGGTAAAGCTGATGCAAAGCTGATTTTTTTTGCTATATTACTGGCACGCAAAGAGATTTGTAGACTGTGGGTGGCACATGCGCCCCCCCCCATTGTGAGGACTGGGTTTGGTCTGTAAAATATGTGGCCAGTTAGGATATTTCTGATAAGGCTCAAAGAAGATAGGAGTTCTGTTTACCCTTTTTACGTTGGTGTGAGCATCAAAAAAGTAATTTGGATCAGGTGTTCAATGAATAAGCCTTTCTCCGCCTCGCATGGCACCATTTCTAAGGAGCAGGGTTCTTCGCAAATGTTGGTGCACTTGGAGAAAGAGGCCTGTCACAATCCAAGGGCAGTAGCGTGTGATCCCTATTCTATTTCTTTTCCAAGTAAAGAGGTTTTAGACTCCCTATTTGATGTTGCAAGTGGAATGGTGTGATTGAGGCACTAGGATTGTGGTTGGATTGGCCTCACTCAGCGCTCTCAAGAGAACTGGAGGCCTGCGCTGTCTCTAATCCAGCTTGTGAAGTTTAAAATGCGCATGTCTGGCTGGCCATCACAAGATGGCCGGCCAAAGAGAAATGCGCATTTTAAAGCTCACCACTCCTTGCTGCTACTCAGCAGCACTGTCCCCGCCGCATCCTGTCACTCAGTTCAGGGCGGGTTGGTTGCTGAAAAATAAAATGGTAATAAATAAACTTTATTACCATTTTATCTTTCAGCTGTGGTCTGGGGCTTTTCTATATGGGCTGACGCTCCTCCATTCAAATGGAGGAGCTGCCTCTGTATGTTAGGTGAAATAGGAAATGACTGTGAATTAGCAAACACGTTTAATTTACAACAATAATGAGAAAATTAGAACTTCAGAGCAATACCTTTCTAAATCAGGCCTCAAGTTTTTTTTTCTTTTCTAAATACCCTGTTAAGCCATCATGCACTCTAATAGGTTTCTTGATGCTCAGACTTCAGGATCCTAGCAAAAGGACATACTGGTCAGAAGCAGATTTTGATGAAGCGATTGGGTATTGCAGTCCTTGGAGGTCAAAAGCATGAATGAACCCTGCCCATTCTGGGTGCAGTTGATCCATCAGACCTGCTGCAGCACCGAGTTGACTGAAAACAAGTCACAAGAAGAAATGTACATCTTTTGGTTCTTTGTGATTAAGCAGGCACTGTCTCCTAGATACCTTTATTATATTATAAATCTGGTATGAAAAATAAGTCTGGTACCAAAGGCAGCCAATGTAATTTCTTTATTACAGAATGCATAGCAAGAATGCAACAACCTTTGCTCAAATCATATTTTTAAATCTTAACTGGCCAATTGATGTTCCGTGGGAACAGCTTTAATATTAGGCCTGGGTGGAGCTTACTAAAAACTCTACCGAATTTCACAGAGTTCCTTACCCGAGTGGAGTATGACCGGCTCCTTGCGGGAGGGATGTGGACAGGCATGGATCTCATGGGCACCCACCACATGCACAAAGGGCACCCCGAGCCCATCAGTTTCGGCATCGACCAGATCCTGAACTCCCTGGACCAGAGCAGCTGCATGATCTCGGTGTCACACCTGCAGGACTCTGACTACGGCCTGGGCTGCATACTGAGCAGCGCCTACAACACCATGACAGAAAGTTACAGCAGTGGGGTGGTGGGGGTGCCGTGACTAGCTACAGCAACAGCACCAGCAGTATGGCCTCATAGCCCTGCTCCTACAACATGGGTCTCAGCTCATCCGGGGTAATCTGGGTGCCAGCGCACAGGCTGCCCTAAGAGGAGAGGGGCACCCACTCACGTCCACTGGCATGCCCACCGTGTCCAGTGTGGGTAGAATGATCAACCTGATGGGCCTCACCTTCCCTTGGATAGTGAGCAACCAGCGCTACACCAAGGACACTCTCCCAAGCGATTGGCTATGCCTGGCACTCCCAGCACTGAGTGTCCGTACCCTGTCCCAGCTGCACCATGCCCTGTAACCATTGCTGCTGGTGAGAGTTCCGGTTTCATCCATAAATGTCTATAAATGGGAAGGATTTTATCTGCTTGGTGCGTGTGCATCACTCCATTCCTCTCTCGCTAGGTCGTGCTGTATAAAGACCTGCACGTGCACACAAGTGTGTGCTCTCATGGATAAAAGTGTTAGCTGAATGCATTCCTGCAGAGTACAGATTGATTCAAGGTTTATACGTGCAGGGATGCAGGTTTGCCCTAAAATCTAACAATGCTTCAGCTACAAAAACAACGTCCATCCTTATTGTGGATTTGTCTTTGCTAATCTAGTTGCAGAGATGCCCATTCAGCAGCAGGGGGAGCGGTGCCATTTAACTGAGCTGTGTGAATATTTGGGGGTCATGTACAGCCCACCCACAACATTGGAACCCGTTAGCTCTTTGATGTGTGACTCTAAGATGTTTTGAGCCATAAAGCTGTACAGCTGCGCTCTACTATTGAACCTTTGTGGGGGGTTTTGCATTCTCCTTGCTTTTCTCTTTCCAAAAAATAAACAAAAAAGGCGTGACTAAAAAGAGCCTCTTATGTTGCACATTTTACGTTTATGAACAATGTAATGGAGGGAAAGTAGTGAACAGACATTTCAAGTCGATTCGTGATCATACGCAGCATCAGAAAGTCTATGCAATCAAGGAGCCGCCAATGCCCTAGGCTTACATACAAAGAAACAATCCCCCATACCTATCCACCCACTCAACAGAGGGTCTTTCAAAACACCCCTTTGCCAGAAAAGCCGCTGGCCACAGACCATCATGTTTAGTGGCAGGCAGTAGACATCACACGCAGGATCATCATGATGTTGCAGTTATTTTGCCCGGAAGCTGCTAGCCATGACAGGTAAGCGTTGCACTAGGATTTTCAGGAAACTGCACATTTTGGGCTCCCTCCCAGTATGTTTGCATTTCCCTTTTTCAGTAGTTTTGAAAGCTGCATATGAGAGTTGTGAGTCCCTACCTCATGGATTCGGTTCCTATGAAGTTGCTGGAGTTAGCCCCATCCGAAGCTGCAAATACAACGTCCATTCAGGGATGGGCATGGAGGACAGTCAGCTCGGATCAGGCAGCCCCGGAACCATGCATTTAGCTTGTGCCTATAATCTCAGCAGGTACAATAAGGAGACATCACCTTCTCAGAGGTATGTTAATAATTTGAATCCATACAGGTGAGCACCAAGCAGCTGAGCGCATCGGTAAACTCCGCTTTGCCGGCAGTCGCAGAGTTTTTGCTGAACTCCACGCTCCAAGCAGAATGTGGAGTGGCAAAACTCAATGACCTCCGCCGGCAGTGCAGGGTTCACCGCACACCCCTATTTATTATGCATATATAAATGTCTTTTATTTTTCTGGATATGGACCTAATATTGTTGTGGAGTGACCTTTAGCAAGAGCCTATGTTGACTTTGTTTGTCACGAAGACACCCACATAATACATAAATAAATAAATCTGCAATCATTTATCTCAATTCTTCCATAATATCCTGAATTTTGAGTATGTTGTGCTGCGTCGCTCAATATTTCCATGATGATGATACGAGTCAGTCAGTAAAAACTTTATTTGGCCAAAATGGGCATGAAAGAGTAGCAGCAATAAACATACAGTTAAACACAAAGTAAAAATAGACAGCATAATAAAATACAGTAAAAACAGTTCATGACTGCCAATTTACCCGTATCCTTATGACTCTACTGCTCCTATGACAGGTTTAGTTATCACAAAGGTTGGTCTGTGTGTAGCCTTTGGGAGCGATTTTCAACCTTGGAGGCACTACAGTCTCAATCACGTGCCGTTAATGATAAGCTTACTTCAAGGAAAAACCATTCCTCTGGCGTCAGGCGCATGGGGCTCCATGTGGAACTCGGGTAAAAAAACTCGATGGTGGCACTGGGGGGATTTGCCTTTCTTCCCTGGGCCTTGTTATTCACGTCAAAGGCTCAAAATCACCAATGAAAACTTCAAAGTATGAATTCCTTTTCTTTAAGCAGAGCGACGGGCAGCCCTCATCCTCTGTGATCCTTTCATAAAGACGAAAATCGCTCCCAAAGGCTGCACACAAACCAGCCTTTTTAGTCCTGAGGAAGACCCCACTAAGACGTTTAAAATACCGCGTTTTCTCAGGGGTCGAAATGTCGACGCTTTATAATCAAGTGTAGTAAATCACCCAGGACATCAAACTAATGATGTAATCGCTTACTGGGTTGATATGTTCATTTCACACTGTGTTTAAATATAATTTTTCTATGTATGTCCATGTATTATGTGTAAAGTTATGTGACATGTAAATATTTCAATGTATGTGCACTTTGTAGTCCTAAATGTTAGTCCAAATGAACTTATCTGTGTGTATGTAGGTATATGTAACGTAATGAGTTCACACTGACTTTTCAAAAAACAGATAAAATATCATTGAACACAAGACGCTGGTTTTGCGCTGTTTGGTTTGGATAAAAGTTTTTTTGCCTTTTCTTATTTTCTTTCATTTGGTGATCGTTCTCATCCATTTGGAGAGATACAATTGTGAAAATGTTCATATGAAATTACTCTGAAAGCAGAGGCAAAGGCTTGAAAGGGAAACATTGAAAATGAACAAAAAACATTTCATGAGCTCCAGGCCTAAGGCAATATGACGAATAGGTCTGGAACAAGCTGAAAAAGCAGCCCATACCGGATCCTCAAAGTGAGGAAAGAGGTAACTAGTGAAGTTGTGATGTATCAAACATCAGTATCCACTTCTACACAAGAAGTAAATCTCTGCCTGCCATCTTGCTTTGGGAATCTACTTAGGAAAAATAAGGCCAGACACTTGAGATAAACCAGCCTCAAAACCCAAGAATGAAGTTTCAATGGAGATAGCTACTATCAGTAAGTATGCTTTGAGTATCCTAAAAATGGCCCCAGTGTGTTGATTTTTGATCTGTAATGATCACGCATACTCAGTTCCAGAGAACACTGAACGCAAGGAAGCATGAGAGACATATGCAATAGGTGAAAGCATCCCCTGCAAATGGCAGCATGTAGATGAAGGTATAGGAAAGCTAACTATATAAGCAGAGACACCATGTGGGGGAAGCTCTGTGTGAGGGTCTGGGGAATTTCAATGTCGGCTCCAAAAACCTCGCGCACAAGCAGTTTCAGGCAATTGGGCACCTACGACAGCCTTCTGATCACCAACGGAAAATCTGAAACACATTTGTCTAAGCAAGAATTTAGCATCACTCACCATTCCTATCTTTATTGAACATTGGCAAAGCAAGCATTGATTCAGTCTCTTTACATTAGGAAGCGCGTGGATATGAAGGAATGGATGGATAATTATGATCACATTTATTTGTTGCTGTATTTCACTGGTCTAGACCCGTGGTTCGAGGTATTATTGTCAATGTGGCACTTTAGCTCTTACAAAGAATAGTAACAGAGGTGGATGCTTTTTGTCTTTTGTGCACTTCCTGTATTCTTGCAAATATTATGCTTGCTGCCCAAAAGTAGCAAAGTTCTCTGCATGTTATTTTAAATTAGGACTTTCATATTCTTTTAAAGTGTTTGCAAGAAATAAAATCACAAACATCCATCTGTATTGCGCAGTTTTTCTATTACAGACTTTAATGTATGTTAACCAGATCCTTATTTGTTTAATGTGTGTCATCACTCAAAGAAGTTTGCAATGGGACATAAAATAAGGCCTATAAATGAATATGAGATTGTTGCTTCATTTGTGCAAAGTTTGCACAATAATGTTTTATTTTGGCATGTGCAAAATGACCACAAGCCTTCTCTTTCCCATTTCTTGAGCTAAAAGGAATTTTTCAAGTTTTTTACCACCTGACATTAACAGCGGCTGCAAGATGATTTTGCTAACTCTCCAGTTTCTGCACTGAGTTCTGAATTTAACATGCACTATTCCTTCAAAGAAGATGAAAGCATTGTCCTCAGCTAGATGTGGTAACACACAGGAGAGATAGAAAATAGATGCTGGGTGTTGAACTTAACCCTCCCTGCAGGGTCACCCCTAAACTTTTATGCCTTCACCCCTCCTGTTTTTTTAATTCGTTTCTGCAGGAATTATGACTGTGTTCAGTTTACTACTGCTAAAAATTGCTAAAGTGCCTCTGCTCTCTCCTTTAAATATGGGAGAATCGGCTTACACCAAATTGGTATATTTAATGTATATATACGAACCTAGTAAAGTGGTACCTCCTATACCCAGGGTCTGTAAATTAAATGCTACTAGTGGGCTTGCTGCACTATTTATGTCACACACTAAAGTAGTTCCTTAAAATATGCCTCAGGCCAGCCTCAGCAGCCTGCAGTGCAGTTTTAAACTGCCAATTCGACTTGGTAAATAACCCTTTTGCTAGGGTTAAATCTTCCTTTTTATTTCATATAAGTCACCCATAAGGTAGACCCAAAACAGATCCCAGGGCCGGGTGCATTGTATTTAAAAAGTAGGACATGTGTCTTTAAGTTTTACATGTCCTGGTAGTTTACTTTGATAATATTCATAATCACGGAGGTATGCATTATCACAGTAATCATTTTAATTAATAATATTTATATTTAATTTGCACATAATAAACACTAATTGCTATAAATGATCAACGTATTTGAGCTTACTGGTAGTTTTTGGTGGATTTCCTTACTTATGTTCTGTAAACATTACACTGCCTTTTTCGAAAGTATTGAATTCTAAACTTCCCAGCACTCTTGTAAATATATTTCAGAGGTATGGGTTGGAAATACCTATCAGGTTTCCTTTTCTGTCTTTGGGGGCTAGGGAAACCTACTTAGTAGGACTCCCAAACAGAGGGGGCTGACACATCCAGTTTCAATGCAGTTAGGAGTGCAGTTTTAAAGTCAGATAGCAAGAAAACAGCACATTAATTTTCATTTTCAACTAGCACTCATGAGGAATTATTGCTAGATTATGGGAAAACTACATGAGGTTGTAAACTTTGAAATGGCTGGAAGCTCCATGTACAATGTGTAGGACAATATCGGAAATCAAAATAAGAAAGTCTGGCACTGGGCATAAGAGTGGACCACACAGCACTCTCCTCAGAAAAATCCTGGACCTGTGGAGAATTGAAAGAAGGGCTGCCCTGCTATCTTAATAACCTGAAGGCTGGACCTGCTTGCCTTGAACCCATGACCCCAGAAGTGACTCCAAGAGTCAGTTGGCTGACCACGTCTTTGAGCTAGAGGTACACAACAAGCTTCCAGAAGTCTCTCTCCCTGCAACTGCCCTGCTAACCAGTTTCAACTAAACCTTTCCTAGGCCCTGCTCATCTGCTGGCCTCTGTTGCAGGGAGTACTAATCCCCAGGTGGTGCCCCTCAGGTCTTGGACCATTGGCTGGTGTTAGAGTGCGCTCCTATCCACACTGTAAAAGCTGGGAGTTAGAAACATCTTGCCAACTTTCTCTCTAGAGAACCACAGTACACCAGGATCACCATTAAAGCTGCAGCCTTCAACTTCAGATTGGATTCTAAGTCTGAACATGAAGGGCTTCATCAGGACTGACACTGAGCAGCAACCCATCAAAGTTGGGGCCTTCCTGGGCATGGACTTTGGACTTTGCTTGCTCAGAGCTTTCCAGCCATCATTGACCACCACATCTGGACCCCAGTCTCCAGCCACCTGCGGTTGTTGAGCCCTGCTTAGTATCCAGCTTGCAGATTGCTCTGCCAATGACTCACCAACAGAATTCTTTTCAAGTCTGAAGGTAAACTCTCTCCCGGGACTAACCTGGTCCCTAAATCTGACTTGCGGTCTATTGCAATCAGCCTCAAGTTTTGACTTTGGCCTGATCTTGTGAGGCCAAATAACCATGAATGGCGCTTTGTGCTTTTTGGTGATATTTTTAATTCAAACTTTCAAAATTCATATCTCTGAGTTTTTTTATTGCATTTTGGTGTCACTTTATTTATTAAAATATTTTGAGATTTTTCTTTGCTGCGTTTCCACTTTATTACAGTTTGAGTATTGCATAAATATTTACACATTCCCTCTTAGTTTAGCTGACTGCTCTTGTGCCAATATCAGAGGGTTAAGCACAGGTTAATTTTGTGACTTTTGTGGTTCACCCTGATAAGGATTGTGATTATTAATTCAGGTGGGTTCCCACCCGATCAACTAATACTCCAATTTATTGCAAAAAGTGATACTTATTTACAGAGGTACCAACTAATAATAATGTGTCATATAAATTCCAAGAAGGTTTTTCTGAAGAGAAGAGTGAAACTCCTCTTTCTTGATCAAAAAAGTATTCTGCTCAGCAGGTAAAGAAGCTCAATACAGCCATTACTTGATAGGGAGTCCTACACTTACTATAGTTAATGTATAAAGTGCTGGTTATTCGACAACTTTCAGTATTAGGCAAAAATAGGAATAATGGCATGCCAATTTCATGTTAAAACACTTAGAGAAGGGGACCATCAAGTTTTACAGAGCATGTGAGGTGTGGCCAGACCAGCAGGCTTCAAACCATGACACAGGTAAAGAAAAACTCAGGCAACTCAGCGACTTCCTCCAGCATAATAACCTGTTGGACTCCTCACAATACGGCTTCAGAGCTCTCCATAGTACCGAGCTGGCGCTCTTGAAGTCTACAGAGGAGATCAGAGAGGTGATGGACAAGGGAGGCAATGCAATGCTGATTCTCCTAGATTTATCTGCAGCCTTTGATACCGTGCATCACACGGTACTACTTAATCGGCTATCAGAGATCGGAATCAAAGGTCAAGCATGGAATCTGCTTAACTCCTTTCTCAAGGATAGGGTACAAACCGTTGAACTCAACGGTAATACCTCCGAAACTTTTTCACTACCGTGCGGGGTGCCGCACGGATCATCTCTTAGTCCCACTCTCTTTAATATTTACGTGGCACCCTTGGCCGGCATTATTAGAGCTTTTGGATTTCAGCTTACCTCCTACGCGGATGACACTCAAATTGTACTGTCAGTGAAGGAGGGAGCTGAAATAGAAACAGGAGCACGCTTCTCAGATTGCATGGGCGCTATCTCCAGATGGATGTCAGCCAATTGCCTTAAGCTGAATTCAGCCAAAACTGAGGTTCTAAGGTTTGGCAATAACCCTTTGATGGGGACACCAGACTGGTGGCCTGCGGATCTTGGTCTCTGTCCCACAACGTGCAGGAAAGCTAAAAACTTGGGTGTGGTGGTAGATGAAAAACTCAATATGGGGGACCAGGTCAGTAAGGTGATATCTGGATGCTCGCTGATATTGAGAATGATCAGGAAAATCAGGGTCTTTCTCTCCGAGGGGAACCTAAGAACTGTGGTGACTGCATTGATATTGTCACGTCTTGACTATTGCAATAGTCTTTATGTCAATATTCAAGCACAACATCAAAATAGGCTTCAAACTATTCAGAATGCAGCAGCCAGATTGTTAACCAATACCCCTAGGTCGGTTTCAGTTAAAGGAGAACTCAAAAAGCTACACTGGCTCCCTACTCATCTGAGATCTAGATTCAAGGCATTATGTATTGTGTTCAGAGACTTGGCAGGGACAGGGCCTCAGTTCTTAAGAAATGAGTTTTCCTGGTACACCCCATCCAGATCTCTCAGATCAATGGGTGCTAAACTAGTGAAAACCCCCAGCTTCAAAAAAGTTAATTGGGGTGGTAGAAGCTTTGTTACCAGTGCATCCAGATTTTGGAATGAACTTCCTTTTTCACTAAGAAACTCCCCTGACATTAGTGTGTTCAGGAAGGGTCTCAAGACTTGGTTCTTTTCTCAGTTTTAATCATGTTATCTGTTTGGGTAGTCAATGCTTAGCGCCAGGACAACGGAATGGTAATCGAGCGCTCTATAAATTTAAATAACATAACATAAAGTGCTGGTTATTCGACAACTTTCAGTATTAGGCAAAAATATGAATAATGGCATGCCAATTTCATATTAAAACACTAAGGGCCTTATGTAGGTAAATTACATTTACCGATTCTTAAATACCGAATTTTACCGAATCGGTATTTATGAATCAGTAAATGTAATGTAGGTAAAAAAATACCGATTCGGTAAGTGTCGGTATTTTAGAATCGGTATTTACCGATTCGGTAATGGTAACCTGTATCTCATTGATTCCTATGGGCCAGGAGGCTCATAGGAATCAATGGGAAGCCAGTTACCATTACCGAATCGGTAAATACCGAATCGGTAATGGGGGGAGCTCAATCAAGGGTGGCAGGGTGTCACATTGACACCCTGTTGCACCCCTGATTCCTGCATGTGTGCATATGTGGCACATATACATGCCCTGAGGGCATGTGTGTCTGCCACATTGCACACATCTAAGGGCCAAATAATGCATTAACAGAGACATTCGTCATTTACCACCAACTTTCAGTTGTCGGTAAATAACGAATCCCCACACCCACCACACACTCCCCCTACATCTCATTTCTGTATTCGGTATTTACTGAATCGGTAAAATTACCGAATCGGTAATTTTACCGATTCGGTAAATTACCGAATACAGAAATGGTCCCCCTACATCTCAAAAGCCTAAATACCGGTCGGTAACGGTATATTTACCGAAAATCGGCCGTTACCGACCGGTATTGGGCTACCTACATATGGCCCTTAGAGAAGGGGACCATCAAGTTTGACAGAGCATGTGAGGTATGGCCAGACCAGCAGGCTTCAAACCATGACACAGGTAAAGAAAAACATGGAGGTATAAAAATAACAATTGGTGGATCACCATTCACCATGGGCAGGCAGAAGGTCTTACAATTCTTCTATGCATATTTTGCTAACTGGATTTTGTGGCAATCAAAGTCTTCCTACTCAATAGATCTCGATATTTACTAGAAGTTTATTTTTCATTTGTGGTCACTCCCTTCATCTGTGGTGCTCCTCAGAACTTCACACTCACATCCTTAACTTTTTGCATTTAACACTGTTCGCTGCTTCACTACACAGTGTTCTATATCAATTCAATGCTGGCAGCAAAAATATACACCATCGTCCATACCTCATGCTCACTTTGCCTAGAAACTTATTGTATATCCCTTTCTGTGTGCTACCCAAAGTACAACGACCACAGACTTGGCTGGAAGTTTTGGCAAAATCAAGGTTTTATTAATCAAACTGCACTCTGCTTGGACTACCTCAGAGACCAATCGGTAACTCATGGTATACACTGGCCCCTTCTTTTACTTAATACCTCAAATATGTGCAGTTATTGAGGCACTATTTTCAGCTCAAAACACACTTGCACATCCTCCCATTTCTCCGAAAATCAGCAAGGACAGTGATGGCATGCCTCACTAGGGAAACCTGCTATGTGCTCAGATCACTGCTTCCAAGCACTGCCTTCCTTTATGTGGCTCATCGAGGGGCACACATCAGAAGCTCCACGAGCCCCCGTATTCTCTTGTACCAAGATCAAGGTCCTGGGGATATCCACGAAGGTTTGAATAAATCCATATGAGTGACAGCATTAATCAACACACCACTATATTTATTCACTCTTAGAGGAGCCATCTTGAAATGTGTCACCAGTGAGACCCACATGTGGGATTGCAGCTAAAGTTCTGAAATTCTGGACAAGGCAAGCCAGAACATTTTAAAAACTTGAGTGCTCAAATCATATAAAACATGTTCTAGGACTCCTTCAATCTGTCATAACTCTGCAAGAAAGTTATAATGCAGAGTACACAAACATATGACAACATATCGAGCAAAGATACTGATTTATTAAAAAATGTACATGGGCCGTTACATGAGGCACACACACCCTTACTAGGTCACTGTTTTCTTTAACGTGGTGAGGTTCACACATTTTTATTCACTGTCGCTTGGCTTACAAAGGCTGGACTGAATGTTATGGTAAAAGTGAAAAATGTACACGTGTGTGTGTGTCAGACATAATGAGAAGGAATGACTGGACGCATCGCCTTATCTCCACATAACACAAAACAAATGTTTGCCCAGGTCTCATTTTCTTCTTTTTTGTCGCTTATTTAAGGTCATCTGGTCACAGTGATGAGGAGTAAGATTAATGTATAGTGTAGGCGAGAGATCGAACAGGAAGAAAATATCTAGCACTGAAACACACTACGAGGCCAGTTCACAAAGGCATTCATGAGTAAGTGAAGTAGTACTACAGCAGTAGTACCTCCCAGACTCCTCTTCATGTAGTACTACCAGAAGCAGTACTAAAGGAGTACTACCTTACAGATTCATACTCATGTAATATTACCTGAGCAGACCTACAGGAGCAGTACCTCCCAGACTCAGACTCATGTAATTATAGCTGTAGCAGTACTACAGGAGTACTACATGACAGACTCATACTCATCTAATATTACTCGAGCAGACCTACAGGAGTAGTACCTCCCAGACTCAGACTCATGTAATTATAGCTGTAGCAGTACTGTAGGAGTACTCTCTCGCAGATGCATACTCATGTACTACTACCTGAGTAGTTCTACAGGAGTACTACCTCCCAGACTCATAATCATGTAATGCTACCTGAGCAGTAGTACAGAAGTAGTACCTCCCAAAATCATGCTCATGCAATCCTACCTGTAGCGGTACTACAGGAGTACTACCTCACATCCTCATATGCTTGTAATACTACATGTAGCAGTACTACAGGAGTGTACTTCATGTACTCATGAATACCTTTGTGGACTGGCCCAAAAAGATTTGAAGTGTGAATACAATCGGAATATTCATAAACAACTAATATAAATAGAAAGGACAGTGCCCTCTTTGCACTTTTACTAATTGAAAGTTGGGCATTTTAGGACAGTTCACGAAGGCATTAACTAGTATGTAATTCATCAATGACTTTTTGAATTGGCTCCTATGCTTATGGTTTTCAAGATACTGCAACTACAAAAAAATGCACGGCTAGATAGGTCAATGCAGAATTCTGGTAGTCCGTGCATAGTAAAGACATGCACAGCTCCTGAAAACACTTGTTGCAGAGTCACACATGCGCAGTACCACATAGATTTAGGCAACACATTGAATCAGCTGTTATATATCTTAGCCGATTTTACTGGCAATTTTGGAATGGACTGTGAAAGACTTTCAGTGTAGCAATGTTATTTTCTGCACCAAATCTACTGAAGGGAAAGCCATGGGGGAACTGTCCTTCTGTAAAGAATATGTATTACCCGGTTATTCTCTAAATAAATACAGTAGCACAATGTAAGACTTCATACACCGTTTCCATGGTGTACCTTTGTATCATTCACTTGTTTAATGAGACTGAGTGCGTTAATACTGATCTGCGTGAGTTGGTTGAATGATGGCGACGCTGCTTGGCGAGGCAAAATGTTAGCTGAACACGTAGCAAAAATTGTACCCTCGAGGTAAATAGAAATATTAGCTATATCAATCAATTTCTGCTAATACAACTGAATCCCTGAAAAATGATTTCATACAAAATCAAAGAGAAAAAATAAATGCAACCATCTCAGCTGAAGAATATACATGAGCCCATCCTCTACCAGAGAAGAGCGTCTCTCAGTCCAATGTAGTGTTATTGTACCAATGAGGCTTAATCTTGGTCCAGGCGAACCCTGACGGAGGAGAAGATCTTCCCCTTACTACTGAAGCAGGGCGCGATGAAAGCCTCCGTCGTGGTCTTCCATATTGTCTTCACTGAGGGCAACATTATCAGGCAGGTCTTTATGAAAGGCATTACAATCCTAAACAGAAACAAACAAGAATTAGAGTACAGTCTTTACTTTGGCTTAGTACAATTCTATGCTGTTAAGAAGCAGAAGAGCTCATAGAGCAACTACAGTTAGTATCGCATTTGCACTTTGGGAATTGCGATCATGTCATCACTTCCACTTGTGTGTGTCATTGTCATCCAACTATTGCCTACTATGGAAGCTGAGGTTGTGTAATTAAAAGAACTGATGGAGAATGTTTGCTGCATTTGAAATAACAATGTAGGTAAGGAGCGCACACTATTGTGTAACCTAAGTCAATGTATTACGGTATGTGTGCTGTGTTGCAAATAGGCCTGCGAAGCATATATTAGTGAAACTGTCTGAGTGGCCTAGACCCTGAAAGGCGACTAGGAATGCAACACGCACTACAAATAAGTGATTCATACATTCAATTCAATTTTAATCAAAGAAATTTCCAATGAAATATAAACACAATATACATTCAAGTATCCATGCAAGTTAGAACGTTTAGATTGTTTCTATTAACAAGCCACATGATTGCCAAACTAATATTGCATATTTTTTCTGTACAAAAAATAATTATTGCAGCACCCAATGCATTTCGGGACACTAGGTCCCTTCGTCAGGGGTGTTCTGTAAGGAGAAAAGGAAAAAATTTCAAAAGATGCACTCTTGGGATCAGGTTGAGTGTTAAAAACACTAGTGTAATTTGTGAACGCATCGTGCTCCCCTCACAACAGTGTTTGAAAAGATACGTGACATTCACGACACTTACTATCTTGACACCGGTCGAATTACTAAAACACTATAAAAAGAAAGAAAATGTAGCAAAATGAAACCTCAGAATAGTCAGAAGCAGTCTCACATTGTGTTCTGCAATTACATGCTATTACGTACCTGCTTATCAATAGCTGACTGTACGTGTGAGAATGATCACCAATTCAATTCCATACCCAAATATGTATTGCGCCTGAAGATTAAAAAAATACCTAATTATTTATCTGTTTGTAATGATGATGATCATGCAGACTAACCAAAAGGTTTTAACATGGCTCACCTTAAAATCCGACAAAATATACATGTATATGACCACGCAAACTGAATCCGGGAAATTTAATTTCTTAATAGAAGCCCCTTGAAGTGATCTGAAGACTCCGTGTCACCTACCAAACAAACGCTCGGTCAAAACTATAAGTCCAAATGCCCAAGACATGACATCACAATATTGGCGAAACTATCACCGTCAAGATGATAGTGCGTAAGTGCTGCTTACCGATTTATGCTGGCAACAAATCCCGCGGTCGGCCGTTTTCATTAGCGTGTAGCGTTCGCCCGTCTCGATGAGACATAACTTCCTGGTTTATACGTTGGCGCGATGACGCGATCAAAGAGTGCTCAACACTGAAAACGGACTCGACTTGTTATGCTTTCGCGATTTAAAAAACTGAATACAAAACCCGGATGTGATCAAGCACCAAAGGTAAAAAAAGTTCACCGCTGTTAGATCTGGGGGTCTCTAGTTGGCAGGGTATATACCACTGTCCAAGTAGGGACCCTTGCTTCTAGTCAGGGAAAGGGGGATACACTGTTAAGATAACCCCTGCTCACCCTCTAGGTAGCTTGGCCTGAGCAGTCTAGGCTGTCAAAGGCAATGTGTAAAGTATTTGTACCAACACTCACAGTAACACAGTGAAAACACCACAGATTTACTCCACACCAGTTTTAGAAAAATAATGTATCTTTACTAAAAACTTCACAAGACCAAATACTACAGACAAACCAACATATAATTCAAAAGGTTACTTTAAAGATAGTTCAAGAGTTTGCAGAAAGTACTCCAGGATGTCAAAATCAGTGTCCTGCACAATGCGACTCTCAACGCACAAAATGCGACACTCTTGTGCCCAACAGTACCTGTAGTTGCGATAAGGTTCCCGAAAGCTATAACAAGGAAGATGGCAAAGGCGATGCGATACTCCTGAGATCCTGGGGAGGCTTTGCAGCAGCCCTGCTTCACGCAGCAGAGGTGGATGCGCTGGCTCCGATCTGTAGGGGGAGGATGCGATACCTTTGGCTTTCGTTGCGTAGGTTTCTTGGGGGGAAGCTTCACGCACAGGTTCGAAGCGACACTCTTCGATGTGGTGTGATGCGTGGCGCAGCGTTGCCTTCCGGTGCCGCAACTCTCGATGCGCCACGGAACGGGACTCTGCATCGACGCATGCAGCGACTGGAGACTTTTCACGCACCGGCAGTGGTGCGGCCCGCAAACTGGTTCTGCGACGACCCTCGCAGCATCAGGAATCTTCTCGCACCGGGACGATGCTCGACGCACTCGGCGATGAGGGGAGCCTGCGTGCAGATCTCCCTATTCACCCTGCTGCTGACTCATCCAGGCTCCTGGAGCCACCTAGCCCATCACATGGCACCAATCAGCCAACCAGCACACAGGCACACAGGAAGGTTAAACAGGAGAATAGCTACTTTCTAAAAAGTGCTATTCTCACACAGTGAATTTAAAAACCATCTTGCTAAAAAGATGTATAATTAAATTCTGAACACAGAGATACCAAACTTGGATTTTCTATCTTGCCCTTATGGGAAGATAGGCATGTAAACAGCCTTCCCCATTCTATCCTATGGGCAAGATAGCCTCTCAGCAGTGAAAAACGAAAATGGCTGTAATTCACTACCAGGGCATGTTACACACCTCAGTACATGCCCTACCTTTCAGATACACTGCACCCAGCCCAGGGGGGTACCTAGGGCCACCATAGGGATGCCTGACATGTACAGAAAGGGAAGGATAAGGCCTGGTCAGTGGGTGCACTGGCCAGGTCGACATGGCAGTCCTGGACTGCACATAGGCACCGCAAGCAGGCCTAAGACATCATTTTAGCGCTACTCCTGTGGGTGGCACAATCAGTGCTGCAGCCCACTAGTAGCATTTGAATCACCAGCCCTGGCACACTCAGTGCACTTTACTAGGGGCTAACAGGTGAAACAAATATACCAATCATGGATAACCAATCAATATAACAATTTATACAGAGAGCATATGCACTTTAGCACTGATCAGCAGTGGTAAAGTGCCCAGAGTTCTATTGCCAACAACCACAGGTCAGAAAAAATAAAGGAGGAAGAAGCAAAAAGTTTGGGGATAACCATGCAAAAAGGGCCGTTTCCAACAACCGCCAACGAAAAAACGAATGACAAGATGCTTAAAGTGCAGGGGTACCCTTAAGAAAATATGTGAAGTCTGGCAATGTTTATACACATAATACAAGCAATTACATTATAATCCTGGATTAACATAGTCATAAATTAAATAGATTGACACAGTTGATATTTCTAGGATTCATGCAGCCATGGTTACTACAATTAAACCATTAGAAATAAAAATATTTTGTAATTGTTCATTTGAAAACACCTACTACTACAAATCATGCCTCTAGAATTTATGACTATGTTAATCCAGGATTAGAATATAATTGCCTGTATTATGTGTATAAACAATTCCCAGTTAGACACACTTCACATATTTTCTTAAGGGTACCCATGCACTTTAAGCATCTTGTCGTTCATGTTTTTGTTTGCGGTGAACTATTTTATCTTTGGTGCTGGATCACATCCGGGTTTGTATTCAGCTTTTTAAATCGCGAAAGCATAACAAGCCGAGTCCGTATTCAGTGTTGAGCACTCTTTGATCACGTCATCGCGCCAACGTATAAACCAGGAAGTTATGTCTACACGCTAATGAAAATGGGATTTGTTGCCAGCATAAATCAGTAAGCAGCGCTTACGCACTATCATCTTGACGGTGATAGTTTCGCCAATATTGTGATGTCATGTCCTGGGCATATGGACTTATAGTTTTGACCGAGCGTTTTTTGTTTGGTAGGTGACACGGGGTAATC
Organism: Triturus cristatus; assembly: GCF_964204655.1. Lineage (NCBI taxonomy): Eukaryota > Metazoa > Chordata > Amphibia > Caudata > Salamandridae > Triturus > Triturus cristatus. The sequence goes on along the minus strand of NC_140585.1, from coordinate 683,557,841 downwards.
AGCTCTCTTCAAGGAGCTTCTATTAAGAAATTAAACCTGCCGGATTCAGTTTGCGTGGTCATATACACGTATATTTTGTTGGATTTTAAGGTGAGCCATGTTAAAACCTTTTGGTTAGTCTGGATCATCATCATCATCAATTAGGTATTTTTTTAATCTTCAGGCGCCATACATATTCGGGTATGGAATTGAATTGGTGGTCATTCTCACACGTACAGTCAGCTATTGATAAGCAGGTACGTGATAGCATGTAATTGCAGAACACAATGTGAGACTGCTTCTGACGATTCTGAGGTTTTATTTTGCTACATTTTCTTTCTTTTTATAGTGTTTGTAATTCGACCGGTGTCAAGATAGTAAGTGTCATGAATGTCAAGTATCTTTTCAAACACTGTGGTGAGGGGAGCACGATGCGTTCACAAACTAAACCTGATCCCAAAGTGCATCTTTAGAAATGTTTTCCTTTTCCCCTTACAGAATAACCCTCACGAAGGGACCTAGTGCCCCGAAATGCATTGGGTGCTGCAATAATTATTTTTTGTACAGAAAAAATATGCAATATTATTTTGGCAATCATTTGGCTTGTTAATGGAAACAATCGAAAAGTTCTAACTTGCATGGATACTTGAATGTATATTGTGTTTATATTTCATTGGACATTTCTTAGATTAAAATTGAATTGAATGTATGAACCACTTATTTGTGGTGCGTGTTGCAGTCCTAGTCGCCTTTCAGGGTCTAGGCCACTCAGACTGCTGCATTTGAAAGACATCCATTGCCCATTAGAGAGCATAAAGAAATGGCAAATACTTTGGAAGCTCATCAGACAAAAGACTTTGGTCACAGCAGGGAGAGCGAGAGGTATTAGAAAACGTTTGCCTTGAGAGAAGGTCCTGTAGGTGCTAGGACAGTCGTTTGTCCTTTTCCCACAGGCCTGTAGTAAGATCTTGTAGTACATTCTCATCACCCTCTTATCTATGTGATGATGGTGGGATGGAAGACTTACAAAGGGAAGTAAAGGCAAGAGGGAGCGAAGGCAAGGGACAGATTGAGATCAAATTTAAGGCCATGAATCCATTTATCAATTAATCACCTTTAAAAGTGGCGGAAGCACATTTTACTGAGCAACATATCACAGGACACAGTGCAGTTACCATTATGCAGAAGGAAGGAATCCAGCAGACATAGGGGACAAGGAGCTGGATGAAGAAAGGCACCTTGAAGCTTAACAGCGCAAAGACAAGGTTCATTGGTTCAAAACACATTTGACGGGCCATACTATTGTGTGTTCCATTCTTCTACTCTTTGTGAATATAACTGAGATCAGAATTAATATATCATCGGCCAATTTCAAAGGGAAGCTCGTCCTGTATGTTTTTTGTAATACCCCCTTATTCCAAGACTCTTAACCCCAGAACTGCCAGCTGTGCTGGATTATACCTTTATGGAGTTTCACAAATGAACGCTGGCTTCAAGTTAGCCGAGACTCTGACAAGCATTTTTCTTCTCATCAAAACAGGCCTGAAGAGTTCAAAGAGGACACAAGACATAGTATGATGTGATTGGAGAATTAGCAAATAGGAATGTCTCTCCATGACTACAGAACCTCCACTGACTTCCAGAAAAGGCTGACCTCACATATAACACCCTCTATATTTTTACATGGCCTCTCAGGACAGCCTACAATCCTATTGTATGGCCAAAATAACAATACACGGCTACGGGGTGTCTGCCCAAAGAGACCAGCCCGTCTCTGAAACCCAGATTCAACAATGCACTTCTTTGGAAATGAGCCATGGTGTAACAAGGGCTACAGGGGCTCTAATGCAAACAAGGGAAATAGCCACAGTACAACCGAGCTGAGGAGGGACTAACAGCCAAGACTGGGGTGCAGTGGGCCACTCGAACCCCTGGACTCCTATGCCACCGCACCTGCTTACTATTGGTAGAAGCCCCCCTAAGACCGAAGTGTGCAAGCCTTCCAAAGTGCATGCACGAATAAAACGACTTCAGCATATACGACAACGCTGAAAACAACCTACCGTCCTCATTCGCTATAAACCAAAGGGAATTACACAGAAGAATGAGAAACCCTCCTGAAACAACGGGATTCTCAAGCATAGTATGAAGCCAAAGAAAGGACATTTTTAAGTACATCACGAATGCAATCACAGCTAAAAGCACCTTTACAAGAAAGGCCAAACTGTACCATGCATCGACAATGAGTGGAAGGTAATTTTGGGTCGTCACATGCAGAAACATAAAGTATCAAAACCGTTTTAAAATGTTCTAGATTTATTCAGGCCTTTAAGTAACACTGTTTGCTTTGATTTAATGTTTTAAACTACAGAGACTTTTACGGTTGTGAATATTGCACCAGTTTCACTAGTGTAAAGGACTATAAAGCAAGTAACTCACTAGGCTAAGTGCCACACCTCGGCATGATCTATTCAGCCTTACATCATTCTGAGGATGATATCCCAATAGAATTAGATAACAGTAAGCTCTATTATCATTGAGAGAATTAACAATATTAATTGTTAATGCGAGCTATGAGGCACAATGACAGCTTCAAGTGTCGTCGTAAAACACCCATTCCTTGGATTAAACTTCCGGCCATTTCTACGCCTCTGGCCTTTACGTCAAAGACATTTAAAACTGCCAGAATTATATTTCCAGCAACATTTGTTTCATCTTCTTCTAGACAATGTGGTTGATGCTGTTTTGACGTTTTCCTTTGGTGCTGGCCAGTGTATCATTTTGAGAATTTGTTCCACAGTAATCAGCTTGCACCACTTGATTGAAATGAATATTACCATTACATAAATTAGAGTTATTTGGAACAGGGAAAGGTTTCGTTCGCTGCCTGGTGTTTTCTCTACTAGAGCTAAAACATGTTAATGCCTCCTAAACCAAGCAGTGGTGAAATGTTGCGGGTGGAAACTTTTTCTTCCTGAAATGTGTTATTTTTAACACCGTATTTACTAATGGGACTATTTGCCAGCCAATGCTTTTAGACAAGTGAAAGTATAGTATTACCTTTGTAAAAGTGGTGGGAAACATACCACAAGGTTAACATATTTACCACATATTACACTATTAAGACTGTCGCCTCTATATGGCCTGTGTGAGTAACTCCTATAAACATTCATTCATGTGTACTCATGGAACCAGTAGGATCTCAGGGTGTTAACTTGCTCCCATTCGCTATTAAATCTCCAGAAGTCACTAACAGCTACAGTGCACTCTGTCCATTTCCTCAGCATTGACAGCACAGTCGACCTGCGTCAGTGATGTGCTTATTAAGAGTACTGTCATAAAAACGCAAATGGGAGGTAATCCAATTATTGGAAGTTTCTGCCAATTATGCAGTTTTCTTATGGTAATACTATAATCATCCCCTGAATGTGGAAACAAATTCAAAGAAATGCAAAACATTCTTTTGCTACAAGTTATTCCCCATTTATCTGAACAAGTTGAACACAACAAATATGACTCCAGGCCTACCACTGTAGCTTGGCTGCTGCAATTTTAAAACTGCAGCCCAACCTGTCAAAACAATCTTTTGGCAGGAGAAAACCTCCCTTTCTAACATTAATTAGCAACCCCTCTGTAGGCCTTCTATCTCAGAAGGCATAATGCATTGTCTTTAAAAGTAGAACATATAAAACTTTAAAGTTAACATGTCTTACAGTGACAAGCACCCAAAAGTTATTTTCAACATAGGAAGGCTGACTGCAAAGCATTTTTAAGTATTAATTCTGCTATCTCAGGCTATGGGCCAACTAGAGAAATTATTCAATGGGTATATTTTATATTTATTAATAGGCCAACTTAATGGTGGTCAGATTCTTAAAAAATATTAATGAAAATTAAATTGACTTTGAGAAAACTACTTTTCCCTTACCTGTACCTCCTAGAGACTAGTTTGCATTAGCCCTCCAACTATCACCCAGATGGTGAATAGTCCTGAGGAGATGTGAAACTGCTCCCAGAGTAGGGATAAACGAGTCTCCACTGTTACAAGCAGATGTGAAATGACACCTAAACAGGTCCCTCCCTTTGTCCTCCATCAGGCAGGCACATGGAAGAAAAGAAACTGGACTTTGTGGAGAAGAAGGCCAGCCGAGGCCTTTTGAGGTCCCAGGAAGATGGTGGCAGCATTGGTGAGGTGTGCACTGGAGTTTTGTGATGGGGCATGACATTGACAAATGGTTCACCTCCTATGAAAGAGCACTGAGAATGTGCAGGGCAGAACAACATAACTAGGGGGATTCACTGTGGGAATTAGTACCTACACTGGGGAAGAATACACCCCTGATCTGGAAGAGGGGGTAGCTAACTCCAGCAAGAACATGAAGGATGCCCTAGTGCAGATGTTTAGCCTTACACCCAAGGAGTACTGGAAGAAGGGCCAGGACACACAATAGGATTCACAACAAACCTAGGGTGATATTGTACATGTCTCAGTGAATGCACTGCGGGGCTTGGTGAAAAGCAATCCCTACTTATGATTAGGGGTGGGCGATAAATTCCACTATGCTGGCATTGTTCGCAGAGTTTTATCCAATCTGTGCTGAGTGTGAGGGAGAAAGTCGAGGACCAGAACGTCTCCTGGTGCCTTCTCAATGTGGGCAGTCGCGGCAGGTTGCTACAGTTTGTATTGAGAAAGCTGCCACTCGAGTGCACAATCTACTCGAGCGGCAGAAAGAAGCAGCGACCTCGGGCATGCATCATGGTGCCATTCGCCCTGATTTGACAGCTCAGTTAAAGCTGCTGACGCTAAAAATCAGCACGAGCAGCGTGACATGCCGAGTTCCGCCGGTCACTGAACTCTGCGTAATTGAACTGAGTTTTTGTGTAACTCTTCGGAATTCTGTGGAGTGAAACATCACGAGTTCTGACCACCCCTACTTATGATGGGTTATATAATCTGATCACAAAGAAGAGTGTATCTTAAGTAAATGTCTTTGTGTTGTCTGACCTAAGGCCGCTTGAGAAGGCACCTGACATGTGGATGCATTAGGGTGCCTACGAGGTCCCAGGGGAGTGATCCCAGAAAAGGGGGTATCTCATCCATTGACTCGCCAATATCAAGTATTTTGAATGCCATTTTTTAGACCAAGGGCCTAATTTGCAGTTGATTGGACAGGTATTTACTCCATCAGAGGGACAAAATAAGGTACTCTGTTGCTGTGAGGGAGTACCCATCTGCTAATTTTGAGATTTTTGGTAGCTGAGCACACATCTCTTACATTTACAGGAACTGAGGTTCCTGCAAAAGCATTGAAAGTTTGTTGGATAGCTGCATAAACATGATGGAGCCATGCGGCAAACTTGCAATGTTTTTTTCAGACAGAAAATCCCACAATACTGGCAGGAGTTTTTTAATGCAATATCTCACGAGATTGGCCTTGCCCTCTCTCCTACCCCTTTAATGGTGCTTTGGGTATGGGTGTGGGAGATCCCTGGGCCCCAGAGAAGTTTCACCGCACTTACACCTCTACTCGCTAAAAGACAAGTGGCCTGTTGCTGGGGTTGGGGGATCTCCAAAGCATAGACAATAGAGAGACTTTTGTGTATTGCAATGACCAGCTTAAACTATAAGCAGATCTCTTTCCCCTGTTAGAAATGGGGGTCTATAGTTGGCAGAGTTAGGTACCTTTGTCCACATAGGGACCCTTCTTCCTAGTCAGGGTAAGGGGGATACACTTCTAAAATAACCCCTGCTCACCCCCTTGGTAGATTGGCACGAGCAGACAGGCTTATCTCAGAGACAGTGCACCAAGCATTTGTGCACACATACAGTAATACAGTGAAAGCACTATAAATGGAAACCACACCAGTTTAGAAAAATAAGCAAAACTTTATCTAAACCAACAAGACCAAATACGACAAAAATCCAACATACAATACTGTAAAAATAGTTACTTTGCAAGATTACCTTTAAATTGCAGAAAGAGCAGAAAAACACAGTTCTCCCGAGTCGGTAGCTCCGTCCAGGGCTACCATGATGCTGAAACAAAAAGTCTAACAGTTCCAGCTGACCACGTCAGTACGGGCCAGCTAAAGCATTGACATACTCGTGAACAGTACCTTTCTCATTGCGGCCAACACGTTGGTTCGAGACGGTTGAGGGCAACCGTCGCGGTTGCGTTGCAAACAAATGGAAGCGGTGCAGGGCGCGGTGCCCTCAAAATGCCGGGTAGGCAGTGGCTTGGTGAAGATTGTTTAGACAGCATCAGTGAGCCTAAGGCTTACGGTGCAGGGAGAGGTGGTGCTCAAAGCGGTGCTGGCAGGTTGCGATACAGGCGACGGAGCCGGTCGATGTGTGGTTCGTGTAGTGATGGTGTCGGTGGTGTCCAGGCAGGATAAGGTGAGGCGGTGCGGAGTGCGGGCCTATAGGACACGGAGCAAGCAACATCTCGGTGACAATAGTCCAGATGGCGCCAGTGAGACCAAGGATGTGGTGCGAAGTGTGGCGAGGTCTTCTGCAGTGCCTTAACAACACGGAACCCTGCGACGGACTCGGTGACAGAGTTGGTTGCTCCCTTCTTCTGCGGTGCCAGGAAAGGTGGTGAGGTCTTTGCTGTTCCTGAGACCTCTTGAACAGGGGGCAAGCTCCACTTCCAAGCTCTTGGAGATACTTTCTCAAGCAGGATACACACACAGTTCCTCTCATTGGCAGAAACAGCTACTGCAGGCCAACCCCAGACAGCACGCAGCAAAGGGGAAGTACTCCTCCTCCAGTCTAATCCAGCTCTTCTTGTTGGCAGAGGTTCCTCTTGAAGTCCACAAGTGATCTGAAGTTATGGGGTCTGGGCCCCACTTTTTATTGCACAAATACCTTTGTTCTCTGGTGGCAGAGAAGCTCTTTGCCCAGCCAAAACCAGTTATGTCCTCTCTGGTGCAGCTTCCTGGCAGGAGGCGGAGACCTCATTGTCTACAGCAGACCAGGCATATTCAGGTGTGAAAGAAATCTCCTCCCCCTACTCTAAATGCAGCCCATGTCTATTCAGCACAGTCCTGACTCACGCTGGAAAGGCAGGACACACCTAACCCCCCAAGTGGCTGTCTGAACAGAATGCACATCCCCAGCCCCTGTCACTCCAAAGCCAGACAGTCAATACACAACCTAGAAGAGGCACACTGGATGGTTAGGCAGGCAAATACCTACTTTCTAAAAGTGGTATTTTCAAACCCAGAATGTAAAAATCACCCTCACTAAAAGATGCATCTTAACATTCTGGGTTCAGGCATATTAAACTTTATTTTCCTATCTTTTCCCCATGGGCAGTTATGCTTATAAGTTGTTATAAGCAACTCCATGCTATCCTATGGAACAGATAGCCTTTCAATAGTGAAAAACGAAATTGGCAGTATTTCCCTACCAGGACATGCCACACACATCAGAGCATGTCCTACCTTTCACATACACTGCACCCTGCCCACAGGGGTACCTTGGGCCTACCTTAGGGGTGGCTAACATGTAAGAAAAGGGATGGTTAGGGTCTGGCAAGTGGTTGACCTTGACAGGTCGACATGGCAGTATCCAACTGTGCACAGACACTGCAGTGGCAGATCTGATTTACATTTACAGGCTGCTTATGTGGGTGGCACAATCAGTGCTGCAGGCCCACTACCAGCATTTCATTTACAGGCCCTGGGGACATACAGTGCACTGTACTAGGGACTGACTAATAAATCATATATGCCAATCATGGAATCACCAATCCATACAACAATTTACAGGGAGCACTTGCACTTTGGCACTGAACAGCAGTGGCAAAGTGCCCAAAGCATCTAGACCAGCAAAAACAAAGTCCAACACACAGCAAAATAACAGGAGGCAAAGGCAAAAATACAGGGGAAACCCACGCCAATGATGCCAGGTTTAACACCCCCCCAACCTCAAGATATATATGGGATCCCCTGTGGAGCCACCTACTTAATGAAGTTGGATTGTCTAACGAGGCAGAGGCCAAGGCAGAAATGGAACATTAAACATCTGACAGGAGTGTGTAATAAAACGTTATAGGTTACTTACCACAAATGCCAACTGCAAACTAGGAAGGAGAAGTTACCATGTATGAACAGCGACACATGATGCTATAATGTTATGTGAGTCTGGAGAATGTGTAAATGATACATAGCATTATGGGGATATTTGGGTGAATTGGTGTCATGTCAAAAAATGGGACGTTTGGAGAAATCTAACACACCTTGAATATGAAAAAATGGGGTTACAACTACATGTGGTGCCTGCTATGTTTGGATTATTGTTTTCCTATGTTATACAATCAATGCTTGAAATGCAATAAGCACAATACAAACAAATCTATATTTTACTACAGCAAAAGGCAAGAATTGAAGCTGAAACCGCAAAACACACAACTGTTCCGCTGTAAAGATAAAAGGTTAATTTTGAAGGAAGTCAATAAGTGAGGATGCTGCTATGACAACAAAGTAAAACCGGTCCAAAATCCGGGAGCTTCAGTCACCATCCCTAGTATATAATATGAACAATGGAAAGATGAGAAGCAGCCGTCATCAAAGGGCTAAGGGCCTTTCTGTCAGCAGTTTCGATTTTGGGCCTCTGCCCCCTGCTTAAGTAATTAGGGATTTCTTAAAATGACAGGGCAGGGTCTAGAGCAGTGAAGCGCACTTTTGAAAACTGTGGGGTACATTGGAGTACGAACCAGAGGTCTATGAGGTCCTGCAACTGCTTTACTCAATTTGAGACGGTAGGAGATTAGTAATATGTCTCTACAGGGCACTCCATAATTGATCAAAAACTGAGCTCAAAGGCTAAAACTGAAATAAATGGGAGGCACCTTTGAGGAAAGAAGGTCCTAGACAATACTGACTGGTAGACAATTTTGGCTTATGTCAGAAATGTTTCCCGAAATTCCTGCTTCAAATAGACCCAAATCAATTTCACTCAATGGACTTACTTAACCCCTAGGAAGAAAAACAGGATATATGGAGCAAACACCTTTTTGTGCCATATGTGTTCCCTTTCACCGGGTTTTGCCATATGATGTGGGAGTGCCTGGGAATAGGACTTTACTGTAAAGGGGTAAGAGGTAGGTGAATAACGCTGACATTAAGGATGGGACACCAGCCGCTGCAGACAGCCTGCTAGGCCTCTTCCCCAGGTGGAAACCTAAGAGAATGTTCTCTAGATTCATAGACATGGGTCTGTGATTGGTGTAGAGGGCAACAGCAAAGTCACCGGTAGCGGGCCATCTTGGGAGGTGGGAACGATGGGTCCAATATTGGGCAAAAGCGGAAAGTATGGCACTGCAAAGGGAAGAAGGTAAGGGATTACGAAATAAAAGGAAATAGCACATATATGGAATGAGGTGCTGCTTTTGCTACTGTCAGGTCAGCCTGACAACACCATCACATTTGCTCCAGTCTCCCTGTAGCTAGCCCGGTTGGTACTCTGGCCTCCAATACCTATTGGATACTTGTGGGACAGGTTTAGGCTGGCACAGCTATGGAACGCAGGTTGGACATTTCTTATAGTTACCTTTCTTTCGGCCTTGACCTGCTGAAATGTACATATGCGTCCTTCCCTCCCCCATCCTCCGAAGTGGAAGCTCAGCAACCAGTAGATGTCTTCTAAAGCTTAATGAAATTCTTCTTCTATTGTATCTATGATGAATGTGAAAGTATCTGATCTTGCATTTAATGTTCAGCTATAAATGAAATTCTGAGCCGATGCCTGCATTCTGTATGAGGTTTTCCTTCAGAACCCGGTAGACATCGTTCTATCCTCAGATACGTACTCAGACCCCATTATAATTTTATAGCATTGTGTCTGGAACTAACTCAAGACATCTCACCGCTCGATATGACGGTGAATGATTTCAATGACTACTCATTGAAGCTATTTTTCATCCCTGATTAGGATGTGGAACATGACCGGGACTTACAGTAAAGTCTAATTCATGCGATGAGCAGGTCGTCACTGCTCAAACTACCGGGTTTCTACTCTCCAGGAATGTGCAGGTCTTATTTTGCATGTAAGTAGACAGGGGTGTCTCTCGACTGAGCACAAGGCTACAGAATGGAGTTTTCAAGCACCGCAGGAACAAAGGAATGAAAAAAAGGGGAAACAAATAGTAGTGCTGGCTGTGGAGAAATCTAGACACACACACATGGCCGATGAATTCATTGCAAGCTGCCTGAAGGGATGAGGTGGAGCAGAAAAAGCAAAATCAAGATTAACAAGCAGACCAGAAGGTAGAATGCAGCAGGGGAATGGAGAAGAGAGACAAGGAGCAGTGGAAGTGGAAGTGCAAGTTCAGCGGAAGCAGAATCCCAGAAGTAGCGACAGAGCTGAGGAAAACAGAGCAGGGGCAAGTCCTACCAAAGAAAGTGAACAAAGAAATAAAGGAAAGGTAATAGGGAAGAGGAAACGGTGAACAGTGTATGTAGAATAGGGAGCTGAAGCATAGAGCAAGGGAACCAAGAAAACAACTACTTGAGAAGTAGATAAGAGAGCCCTTGCTCAATGTATTTAAGTAGTTGGGGAATTGCTTTTCTCATGACGTTCAAAAAGGCAAAAATTCATCTGGGGCTACTCTGTAGTCCACGGAGAGAGGAATGCATTAGCAGTTCAGGAGGGACGGCTTTGGGAGGGCACATTTAAGAGATTTGGAAATGGTTGGTACAGTCAAGCAGAAACGATGCAAATTATGCTTTTGAAATGCATCCCCTTACATTGAGAATAGTTTGTAACATTATTATTACTGCTTACGTTTTTCATATTTGATATGTTTTCCCCATATGGAATATTCTTTCAGTGTTGCTCTTAATTATATGCATTGATCGTCTTGGAGCTCCAAATAGAATCCTGGTTGTTTCAATTGAAAAATAACTTTACTGGAAAGTAATTAAATAATGAGGTGTCCCCCATCTCATGAGCAGTCTAGAAGTAATAAAAACGTGAATGGCACATTAGTATGTAAACCGAAATCTACACAAATCTGACTTTCTACTCCTATCAATGCCTGCTTCAACTCCACCTCCCTTTACACCATCCACAGCATGCTCTACTTCCTCACAGCCACAGGGATTACATTTACACAATCATCCAGTGCACAATCACAGGGAATTGCGCTGGCAAGCAAACATCACCTGGATTTACATATCAACATCTTTAGAGTTTAGATATCTATAAAAGAACTGATCTAAAATGTAACCTTCAAACATTACTCATAAAAAACTAACTTCACTCTGTCTTTAGTAGTCTGGTTTGGCTTCCTGTTGCAAACCAATAACAAGAGAGCTGTTTGTTGAGCCACAATTTTCAAAAGGGCCCAAACGTCTCAGTACAACTTTACTTGTATTTATTTGATCTCATATTAATGATATTGCACTGGTCGAAATGCTGTAGGTCTGGGACTTAAGGTGACACTACACCATCTTTTTACATATATATTACACAGGCAGGGATAGTGCCTGTATGGACACGGTTAGGTCAGACCTTTCATTGAGAAGGCTTTTTTGTTTTTTTAATTACATTGGTCTCATTTGACAAATCTAGAAGAAACTTTTCAATTAAAAATGCCATTGACCTTGGGTTTGACATGGCACATTTTTTGCAGATCCCTCAAAAACGTGCTGGGGGGCAAAAAATGATATTTGTCATTTTAACTCCCATAGAATTCTTTGCTCGTCTATACAGAAAAAATTAGTGTTTAAAATAAGTTTCGGTCTGGGAATGAAGAATTTAAATTGCAGATATATCTTGATGGTTGGAAAGGTGCACTTTTGATTTGTCTGAAACTTTAGCACTGTTTGATGAATTTAAAGAAATTTGGCAGATAGGTAGTATGTTTAGTTGGTATTCTTAAATTTGTACAGATTCACCAAGGAGGACACCTTTAAAAAGAAGGGGTCACACAGTTATCATTTGCTTGTAACACTGGCATAATTTCATGAATCCACATTAAATTTGACAGACTTCTATGCATATGCCAAGTTTTGAGCAGCTCCATCGAGGGGTGGGCAAAGTTAAATGTGGAGTTAAAAGGTTAAAAGGTGAGCAAAAACCCAACTACAGTCTGAACTGCTAAACAGAATTACACCAAGTTTGGCAGAAAGCTAGATTTTGGTCCTGAAAGAGTGCCTTTTGTAATTTGGTGTCAATCCTTTCAGAAGTTTTGTGGATTTTAAAGAAAAAGATTCATAGATATCTAGGGATGCGGAGGATCTACTGATCTAACAGATCTCAAAATGAGATCAGATTGGCTGCCACCACTTCAACCAGGAAGTGTTGGCAGTCATCTTGTAACTTGGACTCCTCCAAGTCCCAAGAAAAAAAGCAAAAAAAAATAGGAGGGCAGGGTAGGAATACCCTGACACCTTAGCCCTAGTGGTGGGGTCCCACAAGGACCCTGCTTGGGTCAAACATTGATATTTTTAATAACTTTCTTGGGAAACCATGGAGGATCAGTGGATCCTGGCAAAACTGGGAAAAAAGCAAGCGTGGTTGCCTGCGTTTATATTTTTTTGCCTCCCAGGTGGGCTGCATCCAGGTAGGTCACGCAGGCCCCTCCTCCCTAGGCCGATTTCGGTCCCGGAACCTCAGCTGATTAAAAAATTGGAAAGCGGGCTGCGCAGCCCCACTCTCGGGCCAATTTTGGCCCCAGGAACTCCATCAACCAGAGCCCGGTCAACTTTTAAAGGGAGTGTGGTTGCATGGCCCCTCTCCCGGGCCTTTTTCGGCCCCATCCCCCTTGGCCCATCCTTGCAACAAATGGAGGAGGAAGGGCCATGTTCAGCCCCAGGGACCCAATCTCCTGGGACCTCGCCATACATCCCAAAGAGAAAAGGGCTGTTCGCCCTCCTCCCGGTGCCAATAATGGCCCAGGGGGCCCCTTCCCCCAAGGCCAGGCTCCTGCTATGTCCTGGGGTGCCTAACCCTGCTCGCACTGGTGTGGCAGGGAAACCTATGTTTGCTCTCACTTGGTACGATCAATTTTACAGCTCCCGCCAAGCAAAAGCAAACACTAAGTCTGCTCCTAGCAGAGCCAATATAAGCACAGGGAGGTTGGCTGTGTGCCCCCTCCCCATTCTTAATATGTCTGGGTCCTGAGAGATTGGATCCCTGGTACCAGAAATCAGCCCGGGGATGGGGGCTGTGTGCCCTCCCTCTCCATTCAAAACATGGGCAGGCCCTGGGAGATGGGATTTCCATGGCCAAATATGACCAGGGAATGGGGGCAACCTACCCCTCCCATAAACAATGTGGCAGGCCTGGGGAATGGGGTCCACTGGCCGAAATCGGCCAAGGAAGGGGGCTATTTGCCCCCCTCATGGGTTCACTGCCTTTCGGGGGGTTTGGCCACAGGGTCTAGCCACGGACAAGGCCATGTGGCCAACCACTTTGATCATGCACATCGGTGGTTATATGGTAATTACTTTGTGTAAAAAAAAATGAGACATTCACTTGAAAAAACAAAGGTTACACAGTTTTTTAGTGAATTATATATCTTGATAGATGAATAGTTAATGTGCCTACTCTGGTCCTTTCCCATGTTCTGTAAATACAATAAAAAGTGCATGGACCCCAAGAGAGACCCCACACAGGCGCATGAAGCTTGCCACAGGTTTTTGGTCCTTGACCACAAAGCTTGCTGTAGAGTTGCAAACCAACAACAGGGTTGGTGAATCCTAAAAAAAAAGAAAAGAAAAAAACAAGGCTGGAATGAAGGCTGTGCGCAGTGGGGAATATCCATCTGCAGTGGGTTGGGCGAGGGCCAGGCCACAGGCCAAAGTTTGGAAAACTGTTAAATGCGGTATAAGATTATAAATTCACAAACCTACACTGAAACCAACAAATGTTAAAGTGAAGTTATGGTTAACTTTAATTTTAAAACTTAAATATAGGTTTCAAAAAATCTTAAGGGAAACACTGCAAAAACACAGGTAAAGTACAGTTATGGTAAAACATTTGATATGAAGAACCACTGAAATTCGCAAGTTACAGTTGCAACTGCAATTCATAACTTGCACAACAGTCATGTAAAATACAACTCGTACACCAAATACAATCCTTATAATCTTGCAATGTTAATACCAATAAATAAAACCACCTAAATGCACAATGTAATTAAACTACAACACAGGCTCAAACCAATAAATAATAGTGCATTTATATTTGTCACTTTCACAGTGTTAAGGATATTGTGGTATGTACTCTCACATATATTTTTTTTTACAGCATTTGTAACTGCACCTATCAAATCCAGGATGAGTTCATGAGCATTGCATGTGGTATTATGGTTTGTATGACTGTTTTCGAGTTATGAACTGCAGTCCTGATCAGAACTTGCAAGTTTCAGAGGTCGTTCAGTTTTTATTTATATCCATAAACACACTAAGGGGCCGATTACGATCTTGTTAGGAAGGCCCCAGACGGTTTCCGGAACAAGCAAATCCGATTCAGAACCTATGTTTCCGACCGAATCATCCCCCGTTCTGAACTACCAAGCACGATGCGAACATCTCGTCCGTGCTGACCGAATCCTTTCGGAACCCGATCCTGTCAGTCCGACTTGTTCGCTGCCGAATCGAGCCACGCAATAGAGCCGGCTTCCGAATGAGCGAGTACGATGCATGATTCGGATGGCCGTATCGATTCGGTCTCAGAGAGATGAAACGGCTGTGGTAATCGGACTTCAGGGGGCTGTTGTGGGCCCCCCTTCACCCAGGGTCCTCCGAATAGGTCCCATGGGGGTACCCATGGGTCCCTCCGTTCCATATGTGCCCGCCACTGGGTGTACGCTTTACATCACCCAACCCTTTTTGCTATGGGAGCCTATGTACGCGTTCAGTATACAGGCTTCAATGGGAGTCCGAACAAACCGAGGCCGTCACCATACGGGTGCATCCAAATCGGTCGCTTGGACTTGCGGGTGAACAATTCACTGGGAAAATGCTCCGGATCGGAGTCGTATGGAGGGCTTTCCTAGCGAGATCATAATCGGCCCCTAAATATGATTTTTTTTAACTTTTGTGAAATATATATATATATATATATATATATATATATATATATATATATATATTAAAAAAAAACACTGGCAGTCAACACTGTGAAGTTATAGCTAAGTCAAAGTTTCCATACGAAGAGTGTTTTTTGTTTCACTAATAACTTTGGTGCCGTTTAACGACTCTACACGAACCTTTCTGAAAAAAGTTTGATCTGCCTCGGCTTCTTCTTGTGGGTGACTAGTAAGTGCTTTCGAAAATACTGTTTAAGGAGGAAGTTACAATTAAACCTAAAACCACATCTAAACAGCAAAGAAAAGAAAAGAAAAGAAAGTGGAAGGACAATATGATTTGTTAAGTTGAACTGAAAAACTTTGTGTTATTTAACACTCTTTTCGGTGGATAACTTTCAGGTGGTGTGTTTTGATTTCCGAACTGTATACACAGATTGTGTGACAGTAGCTACACCCACCAAAGGTGCAAGAACTATATTCAGGTATAATGATTATTCAACCTCGTAAATGCAGACACATGCTGGAGTTCATTCCACTGTATCTTAGGTTGTCCAAGAATTGCAAAACTTTGCCCAACACTCCACTGTTCAGTAAGCCCACAACTCAGCAAGATACAGTGACAAATCGAGCAAATTAATTAAGTATGTAATTCTTTTAAACGCCAGATAAAACATTTCCAAAAAAATAAGAATCATCAAAACAAAATGAAATATGCTTAGGTGGAGTCAGTATTGTGAAGGTTATACACAACAGGTACACAGGTTATCAATCCAGAAAGTCTTCTTCCTGCGAGGTCTTCCTTCTCTGTCATAGCCTCCTAGATTCATCAAAACATGTTCAATAGATTGGAATTGAAATATTAATATTTTGTTGTTGAAACAGCCAGGTCGACTTGGCAAGTGCACCCACTTGCCAGGCCCTAATTTTCCCTTTTCTTACATATAGGGCACCCCTATGGTAGGCCTAGGGTACGCCCCTGAGCAGGGTGCAGAGGTTATCTAATGTGTGTATCCTCCTTACCCTTACTAAGAAGCAAGGGTCTTTATTTGGAAAAAGGTACCTAACTCTGCCAACTAGAGACCCCCATTTCTAACACCGGTGTTAACATTTATGAAAATATTGCACAATGGAGAACAGCTCCCAATAAAGTGAAAACATTTTATCTCCTCTCACTAGGACAATAAGCACTACCTGTAAATTTGGCTTCCATCATTTGTATTCTCTTTCCAATGCACCAGCCTGCAAATTCATCTTCAATACTAGTTTTACTCTTTTCCATTTTCTTTTCTTTTTTGTTTTGTGGGTTATTGTTCAATTCACCTACATTTTCAGCATTATCTGTGGTTTTAATAGTAGATCCATCATTTATATTCACCTGCAACGAGATATTACTGGCATATTGGTTATGTTTATCTTGCAACATATATTTTTTGCAGTGAATTAATTGGAGCTGGTGCTTTTATCATACTAGATTAAAGAAATATTTTAACACTGTATGTATTGTATATAGACACTGTACATTTGTTGCAATAAAGGGTCATGAAATTAAGAAACAGTCCCTGTAGTTGACTTCTCTAAATTTCAATCCTTCAGTCGCTTTTCCAGACTTCAAATGTCTCATTTAGAGTGGGTTGTAAGGTATGCTTACAATTACATTATTGTTCCTTTCAGTCATAAGTAGCTTGGTGCTGTATCTCCACCACTAACCTGTTTGTATAAATGTTGTATCTTTGTGTGCTCTCTTTCTTGCAGGTTGTATTGTCGGAGCAGGCCTATTGGAATCCAAACCATCTCTTGAGTAAATTCACGTTAATGATGCCAATTCTTTTTCGTAACTCAATTTTTGCTTGACTGATTATATGTTGTGTTGATGGGGTCGCAGGCGCACGTGACCTCGTCGAGGGTAAGTGCAAGACGTGGTGGGAAACCTGTATATTAAATGAAGACAGGAGCCAACGTCCTGACGCGATGTCCGCAGGTCGGCAACCTGCTGCGGTGCACCTTCGACAGCGGCTATGTCAAAATCCCAGTCACTCCTCCAACCTACAGCGCACCGTGGCACGAGCACCACAAGGTTGGTGATAACACCTTTGCGGCCGCCACGCGGTGCGGAAACGGGGCACGCCCACCCTCGTCGCCAGTTGTTGTGTTGATGGGGTCACAGGGGCACACGACCTCGTCAAGGGTAAGTGCTTGACATGGTGGAAACCTGAATATTAAATGAAGACAGGAGCCTGGGATTGTGCTTTATTAGCTAGCACTGTCGTACACCCAACTGGCGATACGTACGCGCATTGCCGTTTATTTCGACTGGGGCCACATGACCCAACGAGGCGTGCCCGTGGCGTTACAGACACGGCATAACAATTATACTCGTTTTGATTAGTTATTGACTGTACACTCACTAATACGACTTGACAATAGAACATTCCATCAAGAGACTCTACCATAATGACATTCTACTAAAGGCCTGGTTATAAGAATATTTAGCTAACACGAAGTGGAAGTATGGTATTTCAATATCAGTGCCTTCAGTTAGCAGATTCCACTACCAGAGACTGGCAAATATAATTTCTCTGATTATAAGCTATGTAGTGCCATTTGCTTTTTAAGACAAAGCAACAAGAACTGTACCATTTGAGGCTACATACTGAGATGAAAACCATCACCACCTAATATTTCAGTGATTCCAATGTGATCTACCTTTGTACCCAAATTTAATATTGCAAGAACATGACACTTGTAACAGTGTAAGAATACAATGGTGGAAAATCACAAGAAGGCACAGCCAGTGTCAGGTGGCAAATACTTCAGTCCACAAAAATCCCATTTATAAATGGCATAAAGGATCAGCACACTCACATGAGGCTTAGCTTTCTTTTCTATACATATTCCCATTTCAATTATTACAATTCTGAAGCTCTGAAGAGCAGTACTAGCCAAACCGTAAACATACTGTGTGTATTATCCATGGGATAAAGTGCACTCTGTCATATATTATAAAGGCATTGCAAGTCACCGAAGCATTCTGTGACCATATAGCTGAAAGAAGTGACAATTTTAAATAATTCATGAGGTTTATTAGAGGCCTCAGAAATGTAGGAAGCAAAGAAAGTTTTTTGAGCTTTCCCATTGGTTGTGTGATAGCTGTTCAAGGCGGCCTAATAGGTTGCTTTGCCCTCCTTATCATAGGGAAACCTCCCTCTCCGATCTAGATTTCTGCATAGAGATTTCTAAACTTTTAATGCCTCAGAGATCTTTGAGAAGTGGAGGATGTTTGAGGGGCAAACATGTCCAGGGCGCTAAGCAGCCAGTTATTGAAGCTGGCCACATCATGTTCTAAGGCTCTCCTACAATTAAATGATACAGAATGTAATGTCTCTTTGAATTGAACTTCAGATATTTTTTGTCATGGTCTGGAATTTATGAGTCAATCCTTGAGAGCAACAAGGAGCTGTTGAGACAACATTGAAGGAAATCTGAAAATAGTCTGACTAGGTACGTTTTAGTGCAGATTTGACCAGGACAGTCACAGGTTTCAAAAAGATGAGATCGAGAGTGTGGCCTGCTTTATGAGTGGGCTTCTTTACCAGCTGTTCTAGATTAAAACCTTACAATGAGGAGAAGAGCTGCTGAGCAAATCCATTATTTAGGTCATCCCCATGGAAATTAAAATCACCGGCTAATACCAGGAAAGTGACGTGGCGAGTAGACTATTGACCCAATGCATCAGACAATAAGAGTTGGCCAAAGCATCTGGGGGTGGTAAATAGGCACCCCAGATAGGGAACAGGAGGGAGCTAAGACAATAGTGAAGGTTAGTCCTTCAATATTATTAATGTTCGTCAATTTGGAGATAATACAACAGTAGGAGGAGCGATGGATGACTGCCACCCCAGCCCCATTTTTATCCACCCAGTCAATGTGCTTGATTAGGAAATCAGCAAGGACAGCCAGGGCAATATCAGCGGCTGAACACTCTTTAAGTCAGGTTTCAGTCAGGTTATGGGCAAGTAAGTTAAAAACATTGAGGGCATGTCTATGTAGATAGTATAACATAACATAACATAATGAAACATAATAAATGAAAACAACCCTGTCTTGTGGAAAACTGTTTAAGCACTTTATTTAAGGATCTATCTGGTACATTTGTGCCTGTCGTAAGCAAAGTGGTTAATGTGCCTTTATCTTAGGTACGTGTGCTTGACATATTACAAGGGGATCGTAGAATCCCATCTGGTCAAAAACACTTGGTCCTGAACAAACATCAAAATATCACCCCAATTCAACCAATTAAAATATCACTATTTTATTACGAATTTAGACGAATAAGTGTGCTGCAGCACTGCATTCATTTTGAGGTCTACATTCAGTATTTATTCCAGAAAGTGAGATTAAAACCACACTGATTGCCTGAAGACACTAGATCAGGATAAGACAGCTCCTGTGAACCTGATCCTGCAGGTTATGATACCATTGCTGCTCTTTTCTAATAGGACAGCTGGGGACTATGGGGGTGCATGGTTTACTTTTTTGCTGCTAATAAGAAATGTTATATCCAAAAGAAGGAAATAACTTGGAAGGGCTGGAAGTGCTATAGAAATCCCTATCCCAGTATCCTTTTATGTCCATCCTTTGCACAAGCCACCTAAGGTCAAAATGTCAATTTTTAAGGCCCACCTTGATAAACGTGCAAGTGGTAACACGCTAGATTTTGCAAGATTACATGCCATCTATGGCTCTATCCATGATTAGATGCTCTTAAATATATACACTTGAATGATTCTAAAACCGAGTTTACCTTGTGATTCAAACAGTATAACATGTCAATAGTAGGGATTTTCCATTGTTCTTTCAACTTTTGTATTACCGAAGATTTATAATTTGGGAAAGAGTGTAGAAGCCTGTAGAAGTCTATTTAGATAGCAGCTCAGGTGAACCCAAGGTGAGAACACCTTTAGTTTTTCTGAATAATCAGATATCGCAAAGCCCACAATGCTATCTTGAGCCATACTTTGAGACCACATAGAGTAGTGTAATGTTCCCAGTGCTTGAATGCCTAGGGGCCTCTAGCAGAGACAGCAGATGATGCAGAATTAAAACCACAAAAAATAGTATTACTGTCTGAGGGAACTGAATATACTCGTAACTTTTAGTCCATTAGACATGGTAAGCATAGAGCCTCAAAAATGTCGAGCTGACATCCTATATCAAAGTAAAAAAGGAACACAGTCTGGAGGCTCATTTTAAGATGTTACTTATGGCACTTGGAACAGGTTGTTTCTTAGAGTATCGATAAAGACCAGGTCACCTATAATTAGATGATTGTTGCCACAGAACAAGCACTTGCAGAATGTAAAAAATACCCAGAGCCAGCAGACATCTGCAGGCAGCCAATTCAACGGAAGGCTATGGTGAAATACAGAATGGAATGTAGACTTGTGCTCGAAGTTCCCTTGGATACCAACCAAGTATGGACAAACTTTGGCACAGCACAGAGAATCAAAAAAACAACATACCACTTATAATCAGGCAACTAAGCAACTAGTGTGGAATGAGACACATCCATCTTTTGAGGTGACCTTGGCAGAAAAAACAAGACTCGGCTGGTGCATAAAGCGCATGTCAGCATTATATGAAGATAATTTACTTAAATGATAATTCCAAACTTCGTCTCATCTCTAGCACTTTTCTTTGGCTTGCTTAGTTTTCGTATGCTGGGCTGGAATACGATCTTAAACCTTAGTATTGGTGAAGATTATTTCACACAGCTATTACTAATGGTCCACTCTTCTCACTTGCACTGCCTCCATGTTGGCCTCTGCTTTTGGAAAACATGATAACTAAAGAATGCCTTTGAAACATGGCCCAGTGTGCTGAAAATGATAAAGTACATCAGAACACTCAGCAATAGCCTTAAATGCACAACAACATTATAATGTCTTACGATTAAAAGGTTAAGGGGAAGGATAGGCTTCAGAAAATGTCTCTTTAACACCTTACAGACTCTTTTTACCATGTCAAACTTAAGACAAAATCCTAACTTTACTACTACTAAATGCCTTCTGTGAATACCAAAAGAAGTAGGACAGACTTAAGACAGACTTAAGACAGACTTAAGACAAACTTAGGACAGACTTAAGACAGATTTCAGACAGACTTAAGACAAACTTAGGACAGACTTAAGACAGACTAAAGACAAAATCCTAACTTTACTGCTACTAAATGCCTTCTGTGAATACCAAAAGTAGTAAGTTTAGGATTTTGTCTTAAGTTAGTTCTGTGAATCGGGCCCAGAGAGTCTCAGCTCAGGACGTCAAGCCTCCTTCTCTGTTACACCTACAGAATCTGCTGCAAAACCAACAGAAAATACACTATATTTGAGTCACTAGGTTCGTGATAAATGGCTTAAGGAAATTATTATACACATTTTCCTTTTGCACATTGCCGGTTTTCCATGCAATGACCTGGATGTGTGCTTTCACTACGCAATATATATGAAATGTACCTAACACCTTTGGTGCTGGTGCGCGTGAGCTAGATAAATAAATATTACATTTCAAACATGTCAACCGAATTGAAATAGCTTTGCCGTCAGCCAATTTCTAGAATGCTAGTGTCACATTACACCATTAGAAATAAAAACGCCAGCCAGTATAAATCCATGATGCATCTGACACAGGGCTCCCATCGTGACAGGGCTCCCTGTTATGAGCCATCCCTTCCTCTCTAGACTCCTCTGTATAACTACAGTCCTCTCTCTTAAGCAGGGCTTAATTTGTAAACACCACAAGTGCTGGGGCCCTCATCAGGAGGGCACTGCTGCGAGCACCACCCATTGACCCTCCCAGCACTGCCAAAGCCATACCAACGCAGCTTCTGACCATCAAACTCCTACAAGTCTGACAATTCAACCTATTTCTTGTCCCAAAAGCAATAAGAATGTCTTGGGCATTAGGCATTAAATCATTTTTAATGCATCGTTAATTAAGAAACATGGTGTTGTGCTCTTCTCTCAATCAGGCAGACAGTGCCACTATGTGACAGACTGTCTTAAGTGCTGGTATTGACTATTAAGTGCCAGAGCCAAGCACTGGAAACCACTGGCTCAAATTAAGCTCTGGTCTTAAGTCTTATCATTTTCAAAACAGCTGAACGTCTATCGATCAATTTACTCACCTCATCTACTACAACCTAGGAACCCCCTGCAGTCCAGATTTCATGCTCTCCGTTCTATGGAGAGTACTCTTACATATGCATCGAACTCTATCTACCCCTGACCATCATGATTGTCCTTTAATGTTCTTCACTGATCACCACAGTTGATTACTCTACCACGCTGAATAGGGCTATACTGATTCTCGGATAGCCTCTCATAGCTCTGTCTACTGCCCACCGGGAACAGGCACTTTTGCCACAAGCGCTAGAAACCTAGGCCCACTTTACAATCCATCTATGGGACTGGAATCTTTCAACACCACTACAGCCACTGACACAAGATTTCAGATCCTAAACATATGGGAAATAAAACTCAGATCCCCCTTCTATACAGTCAAAGTACTGATTAAGTAATTGGTTATTTATTGATTGGAGTACTGCACTACTTTCTTAGTAAACCTTCTCCTTGTCAAAGTGTTAAACTTTGCCACTAGAGTACTATTTTATCTATCTAGAAAGATATTTCCTCTGACAAATTAAGGTCGGCCAACAAGTACCTTCTTAACAACACCCAAGCCACCCTGAGCTCTGTCCAGATTCCAGTACTTCCAGCTTCTTGGAACCACTCATGGGAATGCTCGGCCAATGAACATCATGGCCACCCCATTATTACATCATTTTAAAACAAAATTAAAACAAATTTCTTGAAACTACAAGGTCTCGGAGATATATCAAAATTTTAAAAAAGCATCCTCAAAATAAATGTTGTATTATACCTCATGTTAACTGACTGATATTGTCTAGATACCCTTTTAGAAAGTATTTCAGAATTTTGTTTGTTTTTGCTTTTTTTTATAGTCAAAACAACTTATTTACATTTTATCGTTATACAGTCAGTGATTTCTGTAACTCCATGCATTACGTCTAATGTCCTATCTATTGTAATTTAGACGTGGCCTCATGTGCAATTTATCTTATTGAAGTGTTACTCAATGCACCAAATAGATAATTAATAAGCAGATAAATACATACATTTTGACCCCGCGTAGTCTGGTGGCTTAATGGAATAATGCGTTAACTGTAGGGGCCTGTGTTTGACCTCATAGTCTCAGGTTCAAATCACAGAGGGATCCACTCAGCCTTGCATCCTTCTAAGGCTGATAAAATGAGTACCATTGAGTTGGCTAACAATAACCATCTGATATTCAGCATCAAAATACCTACGGGTGAACGTGAGCTTTATAAATATGCATTGTGTTATAAATCAATTAATTCTGCTTAGAAAATGACAAAAATTCCTTTCACATTAAGACTAAAGAAAACTGCATATTCCATGCCTTAATTCAGTAAAACATCTGTGTTCAGGCTGCACACACCTTCTAGGACTGTGTAATGCATCGTAGGAGGGGCATGCAAGACACAGGAGAGCGAATGGTCCAAATTGCTATTCTTTCAGCAATCAGATCAGCCACTCTTTCAACAATCAGAAAAGGTCCCTGTGCTAGGACCATTTTCATTGACAGGCAGCAGCCAAATTACCTGGAGCACAAACTGCCCACAACTCACTTGGGTGCCAGCAATCTGGCAGTGGCACAATGACTGCTGAGGGATACTGTCTGTGGTTCATGTTTGTTTTCAGTCCATGGTAGGTGAAAGCAGCTGCTACCAAAAAAGACGGATTTTCCTGTGTGTTCCTTTATCTTGCAACAGACTGATACTGATTAGCCTTAAATGAAGCAAAGGTCTGTGACTGGGTACACTTGAATGTGGAAGGAGCTCTACCGGGCCAGAAGTCAGGGGCCCAGAGATGTTTGTTGTCACTTTTTGGTTTTAAAAGGTTAGCCTGCATTTAGGACAGAGGAGCATTTGGGAAGTTTCAGCACCTGTAAATACCTAAAGCTGAAGGATGCAATGAGGGCTGTTTGGGATGGCACATGGAGATGAAACAAGAAAAGAGTCAGTACAGCCATGTCAGTAAGAGAATTAAAGCAAACCATAGCCAAGACCACTCAATGTGTGTGTTCGTTCTGAAAGGAACTAAACCGGTGGCGTACTATACCTTTGATGCCTCTCTGAGTAAAGTGGTTCATTGCAAGTGCATAGCTAGTGGTGTTGCAGATTACAAATTAATCTCAACACATTATAGCACTGACCACTACTACTAGTCATCTAGTGAACATCACCAGTGAGGGCCACCATTAGATGTTGACTTACCCTACCTCCTAGAGATTAGTTTGGAATGTGTGCATGAGGGCGTTGACTTCAATAGCATCCTTCAGCAGCCCTTATTGGGTACTTGAAAGGATGTGGGAGATTTGAAATATTCATGGAATTGTATAGTTGGTGGAGAAATATTGAGTATCGTTTTGGATATTGGTTACTACAGTTATTTTATATTATTTAAATTTATATCTAGGCGCAACAGCTACCCAAAAGGGTTTCCCGGCGCCCGGCGGAAACGACAAAGATAAGGAAGTAAAACTTACTGATTAAAAAGCCAGGTTTTAAGTGACTTACGAAAAAGTGTAACATTAATGTGTGTGCAAAGAGACAACGGAAGAGCATTCCACACAACAGGGCCCAAATAGGAAAAAGAACGGCTACCCATACGGGATAGTCTGATCTTTGGCACCTGAAATTTAGCCTGAGTAGTAGATCTGAGAGTACGTGAAGGCAAGTAAAGATGGACTAGATTTTGCACGTACAAGGGAGCCATGCCGTGTTTAATTCTGAACATATAGTTCAGAGCTTTAAACTTAATCCGTTTTTCAACCCTTAACCAGTGAAGGTCCCTCAAGAAGGCAGAGATAGAAGCTGTTCTAGGAGTTCGGCAGAGCAGTCTGGCCGCGGAGTTGTGTACTCTCTGTAGCTTTTGTATCACATCTTTATTAGCTCCAAGGTAGAGGATGTTACCATAGTCCAGTTTAGATGTAACAAGAGCCTGGACTACAGATCTCTGAGGTGGGCTAGGAAGCATCCACACGATTTTTCTAGGCCACTTCAGAATGGTGAAGCATGTTGCAGCAACCTTCATGGCTTGTTGACGCATAGATATTGAGTCGTCAATAATAAAGCCAAGGTTGCGAACATGATGGCAAGGCTGCGGTACTGCACTTGTTTCTGTGGGCCAGTGTTGTGGACCCCAGAGCTCTTTGTCTTTCCCCAATACCAGAACCTCCGTTTTTTCACCATTCACCATGCAGCTTGAGAAAGATGCCACTTTGCTCAGCCCAGCCCGAAGAGCAGAATGCTCTGAATTTTTTTTCAGTGTATTATATTCCTCCGAACTACCCAGGTAGAGAGAGGGAATTTGTTCAAGTCTTCGATCATAGAGACAACTATGTCTTTGATTAGTAGAAGAGTGTCTGAATTTAGAATTTCCATTAATTGAAACTCTGAAAGAAACTGTCAGAGTCAGCTTGGGCAATCTCTCTGGCCATGCATTGATGAACAAAACAGCTACAGCAGACACTTACATGCCCTTAAATAAATGCATCAACCATTCGCAGATGTCTGGAATTTGAAATGAATATCTACTGTAGGGAAATAAAAGGAACTGCTAGCTGGTCTAGAAAAATAACCACACATGGGTAAATAATAACAAGGGAGTCAGCAGTATTCCTGCCTTTAGTTGCTCAAAACCAAACGAGTGCTTTGTAAGGCTTCTCAAGACTGAGCGTGTTTCCAAATCAATTAAGGGGTAAATATTAAGGTAATAAAATATGCAGAAATTATCGCGGATTTAGGGTGGATAGCTGCACTTTAGTATATGGCTTTTCTTGAAAATAACATATGAATAAATGTTCTGCTATACACTGAAATGTTCTGTAAAGTGCTTATGTATCTAATGTGAACAAAATGATTATTAGCTTTTTCAGTTGTAGGCCAATGAGTAAAATCATGAGCTCGAAAATGAATTATGTATTTATGTACTATGTGAGAAATGTCTCATATCACAATATTTCAGAAGGTAGCTGCCTTCCCAAAATTTAAATTTCCGAAGAGAAAGGAAATGATTTACTAGTCGGAGTAGTAATGAAGTGTAAATTTTATTTTGCTTAATTATTTAATATCGTAGCATACAAAAGATAAAATGTGTCATGATTAGGATCCCATAGGTAGAAAGTGAAAACATGGGTCAGACCCCTAGACTAAGCATTGCAAACTCTTCAGTTGGTGCTCGACCCTAGACCGAATTTTTATAAAATGACAATTTAAGATTGTGTCAGTTGGATTAAAACATGCAAGAATTGTTTGGCGACAGGAGTGGATGCCCCCTTGATTGAATGCCACATGCAAAGTTTTTTTTCTATCCTGAAGACGTGCTGGGCAGAGGCATGCTATGTGGACCAAGCCCTCTTTAGTAGCCCCATATAGACGGACAATTGTAGAATCACTGTTCCTTTGCCAAGGGAGGCTGGCAAATGCAGGGGTATGCCTCCAAAACGAACTTTCATAAACTTGCTTTTTATGAATGCCGGATAACCAGACTCAGTGTAGGACGATGGTTTTAAAGTCTTTAACTATGTAGTAAAATTCAGCTATTGGACTGTTTTGATAGGGGCACCTTGTGCTGAGCTAGCGAAAACATCTTCATAGAGCAGTTAACTAATCTTTTCAATACATAGGGGCCGATTCCGATCCTGGAAAAACCAGGTACGAACCGTCGGTCAGAGCGTTTTCTCCGTCCGACTCATACCCGGTAAAAACACCATACAAACTTGCAAGTACGATTCTTACGGAAACACCATTTCCGTACGAGTCAGAAAAAACACCGACCGACAGCAAAATCCATACGAATGTAATCCGGGACACCGCGGACGTGACGTCCTGATGGAGTTAGGCATGTTTTTACGTCCCAGCAAGTACGATTCGCACCGACAGCAGTCCGGACGGCAATATTTTTACGGCACCCAAAAAGTGCCAGAAAAGCAAAGGACGCCGCGATGCGAGCGGAATAGGGGGCCCGGTACGCTCCGTCTCCCCCCAAGCCCCCTGTATGTACGCGCCGTCCCCCCCAGCCCCGTGGATGGCCGTGCCATCCCCCCAGCCCCGCGGATGGACGCGCCGTACCCCCAGCCCCCCAGCGGATGTACGTGCCATACCCCCAGCCCCGTAGGTATGGCACGTACCCCCACCCATGTATGTACGGCACGTACCCCCACCCGTGTATGTACGGCACGTACCCCCACCCGTGTATGTACGGCACGTACCCCCACCCGTGTATGTATGGCATGTACCCCCACCCGTGTATGTACGGCACGTACCCCCACCCGTGTATGTATGGCACGTACCCCCACCCGTGTATGTACAGCACGTACCCCCACCCCCGTAGGTATGGCACGTACCCCCACCCGTGTATGTACGACACGTACCCCCACCCATGTATGTACGGCACGTAACCCCACCCGTGTATGTACGGCACGTACCCCCACCCGTGTATGTATGGCACGTACCCCCACCCGTGTATGTACGGCATGTACCCCCACCCGTGTATGTACGACACATACCACCACCCCCGTAGGTACGGCACGTACCCCCACCCATGTATGTACGGCACGTACCCCCACCCGTGTATGTAAGGCACGTACCCCCACCTGTGTATGTACGGCACGTACCCCACCCATGTATGTACCCCCACCTGTACATACACGGGTGGGGGTATGTGCCGTACCTACGGGGGTGGGGGTATGTGCTGTACCTACGGGGGTGGGGGTACGTGCCGTACATACACGGGTGGGGGTACGTGCCGTACATACATGGGTGGGGGTATGTGCCATACATACTCGGGTGGGGGTACGTGCCATACATACACGGGTTGGGGTACATGCCGTACCTACGGGGGTGGGGGTACGTGCCGTACATACACGGGTGGGGGTACATGCGGTACCTACGGGGGTGGGGGTATGTGCCGTACATACACGGGTGGGGGTTCGTGCCGTACATACACGGGTGGGGGTACGTGCCGTACATACACGGGTGGGGGTACGTGCCGTACCTACGGGGGTGGGGGTACGTGCCGTACATACACGGGTGGGGGTACGTGTCGTACATTCACAGGTGGGGGTACGTGTCGTACATACGGGGGGCTGAGAGGGGTACGGCGCATACATATGGGGGGCTGGGGGGGTACAGCACGTACATACGGGGGCTGGGGGGGTTGTTCGGAGCGTACCGGGCACCTGTTTGGACGTCGCCATGGTTTCTATAGGAGTTCGCTCCGGACGGTCTTTTTACCATACGGTTGTACAATTGGACGGACGGTAGGAATCGTACTTGCGTGCTCGGACTTCAGTTTTCAGATTCGGACGTAAAAATGTCCGGGGACGTGTCGGACACCTTTTCTGACCCGAGGACGTGTCGGGGAATTTACCCAATGCGATTCGTATGGACTTTTTCACATACGAATCGTACTTGCCAGTTTGTACGGGACTTGTACGATTCGTACGGTAAAAAATCCAGATACGATTCGTACGGGGAATATTTTTCCAGGATCGGAATCGGCCCCATAATGTTTAGATTCCAGAAGCATTCCTTCCCCAGGAATATTTGTGCTGGTAACGCATTAATTGGTAGATTGAATATGTATCAGTACACTTTTGATATTGTCTTGTCCAACAGTATAGTATTGCGACCTTGTTGAGACTCACTACCATAGATCAGTGTAATAACTTTGCAGAGACTATCTTTAGAATGGGAGTGAGAATTGGTCCTTTCAAAGTTCTACACAGTGCGAGAAATGTCTGTATCAGGGTGTTGCCTTTGCATGAAATTTTGAGTTTAGGAGACTGGAAGGAGCCTTGTACTTTGAATAGAACCCCAATATATTTTTACTTATCGACCACGTCAATAGGTCGGCCTTGCAGGAACCATTTATGATTCCCCCTACCACGCTTACTGACTACCATGACCTTGGATTTGTTCCAGTTTATAAGCATCCCATTGGCTATTGAGCAAAGATGTAAAGCATCAAGTAGGCGTTGAAGTTTAATTGTTGTTTGGCTTGGAAGGATTACATCCTGAGCAGTATTGTTT
Source organism: Triturus cristatus (assembly GCF_964204655.1). NCBI lineage: Eukaryota > Metazoa > Chordata > Amphibia > Caudata > Salamandridae > Triturus > Triturus cristatus. The sequence goes on along the minus strand of NC_140585.1, from coordinate 683,528,625 downwards.
AGAGAGGAATTTCCAACACTAAAGTAATCTATAGCTCTCATCTGTAACCCTGCAGGCCATTTTACTCAGATGTTTAAAGTGTAGGTACAGAAATGAATGTTTTTTTAGACCCTTGTCATGCTCCCTCACCTGCTTTGCATACATGTTGACACCATGAGAACCCTTTAGAAGTCATTTCTGGTCTGCGGAAAGTGCTAGAATCTCATATCAATTGCAGACTCTTCGCTAAACAAATGCCAAATAACAATTATAATTAAAGCACAGAAATAAAGCAGTTGTGCACGGAGGCTGCAGCAGCTCAGCTCACGTCTAGCCTTGTCAAATGATGTGCGTCAGGTGTTGGCATTTCGTGTTTGAAATACTTGTGTTGGATTGTGGTTGTTTTTTTAATCATCCTGTCCTAGGAGTGTAATCAAGACATCCTTGTTGAAACATAATTGTTCTATGTTGCTTCAATCATTATTATCATACTCAATAGTTCTTGAACAAACCAACGGGGTCAAAAGCTTCTAAACCAGATACTAAACTTAATTGAAGCCTAAAGGCAAAGAATGGACCCACTGTTACACATATTCATAGATTACAATGGTAATGTCTATGTTTCCACTGTTGCCAATGATTTTTACATTGGCATTGGAGACACTCGCTGCTTGTATTAGAGAGGATCCACTGATCAGGGGTTTTAGGTGAGATGATACCTGGGTGGAAAGAATATCTCTGTAGGCTGACAGCATGCTACTGTATGTGACAGGACCTGAAATGACTATATCCAGGATACGACAAGTGTTTGTGATATTCAGGAAGTATTCGGGCAATAAACTAAATATGGGAAAAATCCACATGTACGGTATGGTTGCCGGCAGAATACCCAATGTGGATATCGACAGAGGGTTTTGATACTTGGGTGTCTATGTATCATGAAACACAGATGCCTTTTTTTTATCAAAATTTTTATGTAATGCTAAGAAAGTTTAAGAGCAATGTCCGGCACAAGGCAGGCCTAATTGTGGCAAAGCAGAATATGGCCAACCATTAGTGAGCAAAAGAACTGCTGGCTTTAAACTTTTAGAAGGTAGATATGGACTGAGGCATGCTAGCAGAAAAAGTGATATATGAACGCAGGGCATGCCCTAGAAAATTAGGTTAATTTGGGAAGCATGAAAATCTTATAAAGGGCTTTAAAATATTGCCATAAAGGGCTACAAAGGCAGTCAAATAGTCAAGGATGAGGCTTGTAAGAAAGCCAGTTATAGGCTGAGGAGAACTGCAGAACACTCCATTGTAAGCACACGGTTTTCTTTTGATTACTGCTGACTAAATCATAATGATGTTTGTAATACATTTTGTTCTGTCTGTTTATAAAATTCAATAAAACTTTCTAAAGAAAAAAAGAATATCCCACAGGAACTTTACTTTGATCTTGGTGGCTTGGTCATACTGACAGTTGTTGCCCCGTCCAGATGTGTTGTAGTTGACAAATAGAAGCTCCAATTGGCTAGCATTAAGCTAGACATAGGTTTGGCCCATCCACTGCTATTTCCTAGCAGAGCAATTTTGCCACTTCATGGCTGATGAAGGTCTCAGCTTATCTAGCCAAATGAGAAGCTGTTTCCCACTGGATTCCTTCAGGGCACTGCAGCCATATGAAATGATCAACTCTGAAAGGGGCTAACAGCATAGTTTTGGTTAAAATATATTTAAATATTTTGTCTTTCATGTCACTTCCAGTGAGAGATAGAGAATACTCGTCTCCTCACCCGCTCGCTACCCATGAGGCATTAGGTGACCCACTATAAGTTAGTTCTCCTTTTTCTTCTTTTTCCAAACTCTGCAGGCTAATATACCTACAGTCCCATTTGAAAACAAAAAATGAATCAAGGTACTCAATGGAGTACCTAGAAGATAAAGGGGTCTGACTCGTAACGTCCTGATAAAGGCCCTTGACCCCTAAGAGGCATTTACTGGCCGAAACATGTTGACCACCCTCCTTGATGCCAAGGATAAGTAATTCTTCCTATTGGCGCTGCATACTATTTTCAACCTAATCCCTTCTTTTCACACAAAAATGGTCTTTGTGCTTAGGAAATAATTACAATTCTATTTTCATGTGCAGATCTCACCGGTGTTATCTACCAGACACTCTCACTCCAGTAGGAGGCATCGCTCACCTGAAGAAGTGAGTACCCAGTTGCATAGCCTGATGATGATGCCACCCACAAAAAATGCTTCAGTGGAGCTAATATACACTGTTGGAGGCAAGTTGGGTTTGAGGATTTCCTGGACAATAGCTGTGAGACTCTGGCATAGCAATTGTAGTGGTCCACTCTATTTTTATTATATATGTTTATCATAAAAGAGTCTGTAAAGCAGACATTCTTGAACCTACTTGCTCTCTGATCAGGACATTTGGATGATACACTGAAGTGTCTAAATGGTAATTAAATGTATTTAAGGGAAGCTTTTGGTTTTGTCACAGTTATATCATCCAGAACCTCACTCAAATGTTATTTCTCCCAACATACAACGGGTGTGAGGGGGTAGCCAATTTAGTAGGTCTTGGTTTATTAGCAGGACTATTATCAGAGAAGCTTACCATACAGTGATCCATCCAGCAGAGAAGAATTGGGTTGGTGATCATCTTTGATATGCCAAAGGCTTTTCCAGTCCAGATTATTATCAACATGCATGTTAAAACTGCCCAGCTCAATAACCCTTTTGGGATGCAGGGTGACCTGGCTAGTGATGTCTAAGTGGGAGTTCATGGCCACGATCATTTGTCCAAAGGTTTACATACCACCATGAAAAAGAGGGAAGCCCAAGGAAGAGTTGGCACTCACACAGCAGAAAACCAGACCGGTACTTGTCACAGTCAGGGATGAGTTTAGATCACGTAATGCTTAAACATCACTGCCAACCCACCTCCTTCTGATGTTTCCCTGCTCTGCCATAGAATGTTATACCTACAAGGGATGGTGTTGGTGAGGTCAGAGGAGGAAGTGTTCTGAAGTTAGGATTTTCAAAAAGGAACAGGAAATGCCAGTCTTTTGCTTTCAACAAACTCAATATTGCCCATTAATCCTCAGTCAGCCAATGACAGCTCCGCAGTAAACAGGAAAGAGGGCTGTTTAGAGATTAGCAATGCTCCCTGGAAATGTATCCTGATTGCTTCTTAACTGCCTGTTACTCGACTTCTTCTGTTTGCAAAACAAGTCTAAAGGGATACAGCACCGAACTCTCTTTCCAATACACAACTAAGCAATGGTTCAATGAGATTTTTATTACAGAACAACCCTGAAAGGGTTCCAACTGCTGGCAGGAATAAGTGTGGATCTACCTCCCACTCTCTTGAAAGGACAAAGTATCCTGCCAATTGTGCATTATTAGCACGGACAAGCGCAGACCAGCTTACTTTTATTCTTCCTTGTTAAAACGTTGGTGCGTTCCCTTCCCATTCCTTTTAAACTTAGATGCAAAGTTGTTACTGGGGACATTAGATGCAACGCTGTCTTGGGAGTCATTAGTGGTTGGCAACATGAAGTCAGTAAATATAGCAGTCACTTAAGCATTACGATTCATTAAATATAAATAAAACATGGTGGGTTCTCTCTAGCTCTTCCTGTTAAGGCCAAATATCAAGAATAATACTGGTGATAACCTGGGATGCGCTATTACGGAGAACTGACATTGGGCTCCCGTTTGCCCAAATTGCAAAATATTTCATTTTTTAAGACAATTAACTTCAATTGGATTAATATATTCTGAACTAATATACAGACCGGACAAGTGTTCGGTACACTTTTCAGAGCTGTTGCGGACTGTGAAATGTAACAATGAAAAAATAAGTTCTATACGTGTCATTTATGTGGAACATAGACCATCTCGGCCTCATATACTTAACCTTAAGACCGATGATGGCCATCAGGATTGTATGTACGTCTGTTTTGACTTCATGCCAGTTTTCAGGGTGGAAGGGTAGTGGTATGGTGTTCATGGGTCTTTGCAGTTGCCGCTGACGTAACTAATATCAGTAGAAACTCAAATACATATTCCGCTGGATTGTACTGAGATGCATTATTGGGAAGAGCTATTCATTCACCATAAACAGCAAGGCTAATGACAACCGAACTGGCATTTTAACGAGCCTAACATGATTGCTGGGATGGGGGAACTTTCATAGCACTGGTACACCTTTCTGTTTTACCCTTATACTTCCAATTTTAAAACAGTGTCAATATTTTGGAGCAAATGTGTACTGTTAATGCAACCTGTGTTTGTTCATGCGGATTCCTATGTAGACCAAAAGCAACTATCTTTTAATTGATAGTTGGATTTATTCAGAAAAGGAATGATTATGCGCCTAACGCTGGAGATTGAACAACATTTAGGATTACAGCTCATCCCTCCTGTTGGTGGTGCCAGAGAAATAAACAAATGTCTTTCAGAGACCTAATGCTTAAGACTTCTTCATTAGACTCAGCAAATTCCTTCTTGAGTGGGATATTGAAAGTAGGGCAGTTTCCACTGACCACATGAAAGGATGACTACTTAGGATTTTATTTTCAATGTTCTCATCTCGGGTTCTATATAGACATCGCTTCGATAGACAACTTCCTCCTGGCCCTATTAGAGTCCCATATATCTCAATACTGCATCCAGTATTATTTACTGTTTATATGTACTCATCATTTGATGTTGTTACTGAAAACCCTTCTGGCGTTCTCCACATGCACAATTGTACACTGTCATACTAAGTGAAAGAAGTAAGTACACTAAGTATAACTGCTGTTAGCCTAGATTTGGGTGACCTAAAATAATTCTGTACTATTCCTTTTCAGTCCGCTGTTCCTTTGCATTTATTCTTGTTTTCACATGGAACGATTCATGTCCTTATAGGCAAAGTTGGGAATCAGGGTTTAATTGAATTAAACCTTATCTCCTTACTGCCACCAGTTCCCGTTGGTGCCATCACCATACGTATAATAATCAATTCAGGCTAATCTTTCCCTTCCTCTCTTCCGGTCCTTCTGCCTCAAAGCCTTTATCTAATAGCTTTAATGTATTATGTTTAGATTAGTTAGTTTCCTTTTGGAAAGACTCACGCCCCATGGAAAATGCCATGCAATTTGTCAACAACGTGGTATCCCCTAGTACAATTCTTATGACCCATGTAATTGGGCACAGCTTCTCAAATCCTAAACCTTAGCTAACTGAGCAAAGTCAATGCCCGACTAGTACTCAACAAAATAAAAATGATCAGATTATGTCTACTATCTTTTAAGTACTATAATTGCAGATGTCACAAATACGTTGCTCGATAGTGTATGTTTTATTGACCTTGCAAAGATGTAAAGATGCATCAACACAGCATAATATGAAATTACAACTCTTGGCCTATCCAGATCTCTTCAGTATAGTATTAAATAAATTAGCTACTTGCTGGTAATGTATTCAACTCGGAGTTCTTCCTAATGCTCTTTTCAATGTTTGCATGTACAGAGTAACTATGTAGTAAATGATAATCTTGCCCATTCTGTGTCTATTGGAACATTTGTTAATACATAAGGTCCTTAGTCATATATATATATATGTTTACTTTAAGACAGTTAGCTTGAAAAAGCAGTTTTCTTCAAAGTGCAGCTAATAATAGACACTGACTGCAATGAGAATGTTCATGCTCTGTTAACCTTTTGTGAATACATTGTTAATAAAAGCAATGATGAGAGTCAGATGATTTAGGTGAGTTTGTGGCTGCAGTATTTAATGCATATGTATGGATTTATTGCACTTGCCACATAATTTGTCATATAATTTGCAAAGCTTTCAAATTTCATCAAAAATATTGGTTGTATCTTAAATGGATAAAAAAATGCTGACAGAAAATGTGCCAAAAGAACAAATGATGGACGAAATGCTGAATTAATCAAACATTCACCTCCAGTCACAGATTTGGGTTAAATCCATTGTTTTTTTGGATGTCACGCCATTCCAGTTTAGACTTAGCCATATAAAATCAGTCTTGACCATGTTCCCCATGGGAACAATCCAGTCTGAAATGCCAGGCCAGGTCTTCCCTGGACCAGAAACAGAAATCCTGGGACTGGTTTTGGGGTAACACCCCTCAACAGCCAGGCTAACTTGAATCTGGCAGTGTAGCGAGCACAGGACCCACGTCTGGGCATATCCTTCCTACTTAGGGCAACAAATGCAAAAAGAACAGATGATGGATGAAATGCTGAATTAATCAAACATTCATCCCCAGTCACAGATCTGGTTAAATCCATCTTTTTTTGCACACCACGCCATTCCAGTTTATACTCAGCCATATACAAATCAGTCTTCACTCTGTTCCTATGGGAACAGTCTAGTCCGAACTGCCAGGCCAGGTCTCCCCTGACCAGAAACAAACATTCCGGTACCGGTTTCGGGGTAACACTCCTTATCAGCCAGACTAACTTGAATCTGGTGGCGTAGCGAGCACGGGGCCCAGGTCTAGGCATACCCTTCCCACTTAGGGTGACAAATGCAAAATCTAGATAACCTTGCTGAAAAATGTGGTCCTCAATGCTACATAATCCTAGGATCCTTGATAATGTTAAAGCTCTGCAGAGTGGTTTCGGGACTATTATTTTAATAATGAAGCTGTATTTCTCATGAAAAATATTGGTTTGACACCATTGACTTTTATGCAATAAAGACACCAAAAAATGTAACAGTAATATATATATATATATATATTGTTTTCCAACAACGTCCAAAGAACGAGGTCGCACTCTGTAGAAGATTTCTCCAAGCAGGAGCTTTAATTAATACACGCGTAGAACTGGCATTTGCATCCGGAATCTTCATAGCGCCTGACGCGTTTCGAGCCACACGGCTCTTGTTCACAGGCAGTGAAGAGAAGTCGCAGCACCAGCCTCTAAAACACTACATTGACTGCATTTTCTCATTTAAGCCCCGTCAGTGAGGTCTCTCAGGTGAGTGTCGCTTGGCATGCTGGAACATGTAGTGAATTAGTGCTACTTTTTCGCCCTCCAGTGGGTGTGCTCGATTTTCTTCCCTTCAAAATGATATTTATTTTAATAAAGCCCTCCAGTGGGCCTCCGGGTGTACTTTACCAGTTCTTGCTCTTCTACAGCTGCCTCGGGGCTGTGAAAAGTTCGATGCCCCTGCAGCTCCGGTACATATTTCCATGGCGGTGCGTGCCTCACGGCGGGAGAGCCGTAATAATGTTTTCCAACAACGTCCAAAGAACGAGGTCGCACTCTGTAGAAGATTTCTCCAAGCAGGAGCTTTAATTAATACACGTGTAGAACTGGCATTTGCATCCGGAATCTTCATAGCGCCTGACGCGTTTCGAGCCACACGGCTCTTGTTCACAGGCAGTGAAGAGAAGTCACAGCACCAGCCTCTAAAACACTACATTGACTGCATTTTCTCATTTAAGCCCCGTCAGTGAGGTCTCTCAGGTGAGTGTCGCTTGGCATGCTGGAACATGTAGTGAATTAGTGCTACTTTTTCGCCCTCCAGTGGGTGTGCTCGATTTTCTTCCCTTCAAAATGATATTTATTTTAATAAAGCCCTCCAGTGGGCCTCCGGGTGTACTTTACCAGTTCTTGCTCTTCTACAGCTGCCTCGGGGCTGTGAAAAGTTCGATGCCCCTGCAGCTCCTGAACATATTTCCATGGCGGTGCGTGCCTCACGGCGGGACAGCCGTAATAATGTTTTCCAACAACGTCCAAAGAACGAGGTCGCACTCTGTAGAAGATTTCTCCAAGCAGGAGCTTTAATTAATACACGCGTAGAACTGGCATTTGCATCCGGAATCTTCATAGCGCATGACGCGTTTCGAGCCACACGGCTCTTGTTCACAGGCAGTGAAGAGAAGTCGCAGCACCAGCCTCTAAAACACTACATTGACTGCATTTTCTCATTTAAGCCCCGTCAGTGAGGTCTCTCAGGTGAGTGTCGCTTGGCATGCTGGAACATGTAGTGAATTAGTGCTACTTTTTCGCCCTCCAGTAAATATCATTTTGAAGGGAAGAAAATCGAGCACACCCACTGGAGGGCGAAAAAGTAGCACTAATTCACTACATGTTCCAGCATGCCAAGCGACACTCACCTGAGAGACCTCACTGACGGGGCTTAAATGAGAAAATGCAGTCAATGTAGTGTAGTGTAGTGTGGACTCAGCACGGGTATTAGCGTTAACTAAGAGTCACATTAAAGCTACTTTCAGTCTTGAAAGGTCTGAAGCTAGATTTTGTGTTGAGTCAAGGAAGATGATGGTTGCTATGTACATCATTGGAGGAAAGGGAGGGGTGACAGGAGTATTTGATGTGTGTTAAAAACAGATTTAGAAGTTGTATGGTGCACCAATTGGTTGCATTTCCGAAGATTAATGCCTATACCCCTTACAAAACAACTTGTCCCTGTAATGGAATGAGTAAACAAAGCACACTGTACTTTATTTTATTTTGTACGTTTTATAAGGAGCTGTGTTGTCAATATTTGAAACCTCTTTTTACTCATGCCGAATACCAGAAACTATAATGATGCACTGACATTTCTGCTTGCACTAAACAATCAATTTGTGTGTTTTAGTGTTGCCATCTTTATTTTAAAAGCTATCCTCCCATAGAAAAGTATTGTGCTAGATGCTGTTGAGGGTATATGATTCTTATGTGATGACATTTTAAAGGATTTTATTGTTTTATGAATAACATTACTTGGATTGATTTTATTTGTATGAACTTTAATGGCAATTTTTACTTGCCAAATAAAGTTCTTGAATTGAATTGACTCTGCGGGAGTGCGAATGGTTGTATGGGTGTGTGAGTGGCTGTGTCAGTGGCTGTATACGTATAGTATGTAATCTAATAGTATCTAATAGTATGCTAATAGTAAGTTAAATGTAGTCTATATTGTTTTTTTCAGATATCTGCTTGTGTTTACAGAGGAACGGAAGATGGAACAGTGAGGTGAAAAAAATTCACAATTATGCTTGTTGGCAGCATCCATAAATTGGAAAATAGATTACATTTTTAGTTCAACTGGCATATGGCATTTGTCAATGTTGGTGAAACAACGAGGACGGAAACGATGTCAGGTTGTGAGGGTCCCATAGAGGGTCCAGGTGCTGATGATGCTGCCCCATATTCCCTCTCTCTCATCATCCTGTCATACATCCTTGTATGTATGTTTTTCATACGTTTCCACTTGGAGGAGGTGCCATGTGAATACTTCTTCCTCTTGCCTCTTGACCGCTGTTTGCTACATATATTGCATTGGACAACATTTTGAAACAACTTTCTCTTTTCACCTGAAGGAATGGAGAAATATTTGCAAATGTCGGAGGACTTCTTTGTATGTGGTAAAGTCTTCTTCTTCATACTGCTCTTTTACTTCTCTTCTATTGTCAGTAGAAGATACCCTGACTTTAAAACTCTGTACTTTTGAGGGAAAGCCATAAAAGGATCGATTTGTGGTTTCCAGTCAAGGTTCATCGGAGCCACAGAGAGGTAATGTCCAGAGCGAGCAAGCAGCTTTGATGTATGTGGGACTACAAGCGCTCCTACCCTCCCGTGATAATAGCTCATGGGGCTATAGAGTGGTATTAATAGTATCAATTTAATCAACTATACCTATCAGGGTACAGTATTGAATGCATTTTATTTGTGTGCATTATTCCTGCTTGATTGATATAGCAGTACACATTATTGTTTTATTCTAAAAGTGGTGTAGGGATCATTCCTTTGGTCCTGATGAGAAGCCAAGGGGATGGCTTTGAAACATGTAGACTAGAGAGGTGGTAGCCCATCACAGCATACAACCTCCACTCCCCTTTTTTAACAATAACAGCTAGAAGGAGTATTAAATATTAGTTTTCCACATAGCCAGGTATTTTTTAACTTCACTATTCTCACTCTGACCCTTCCACTCTCACATTACACATAGTATATTTACTCCTAAGTGCTCCCGCGTCTTCGTTGGTCGAAGCACGCCCCGTCCCGCAGCGGGGCAGGAAGTACCTAATGATGAAGCATGCCACCAAGGGACCTTTTGGTGGGTGAAGGTTATTTTAACAACACATTGTGTTTCCCTGTACATGGGTAGGGAACACACATTTCATGAACAGTGGTAAATACGCTTTGGAAGGATATTATCATTTGTTGTGTTCAGGGTGGATTCTTTTATTATCATTTGTTGTGTTCAGGGTGGATTCTTTTTGGTTTTTCATTTCCAGTCTATCTCCAGAGAGATGTGAAACCCCAAAAACTTTTTAAAGGAGTGGTTCCCAATGTGAGTGGGTGGAGACTTACTATATCCAATGAGAAGTTGTGGTCTGTATGTGTTCCTGGAATCCGCAGAGGCATCGCGGCAGATCAGCGGTTTCGCCAAACTCGTAAAATAAATGAGTATGTTGTGAAACACAGATAGACTTCCAAATATTAATCTATGGACATGGTTTCTCTGATGTAAATGTTAACATTTGTGGGGCCTGTATGTAATATTTATATATTTTTTATTACATTTTATTGAATCCACTGATCTACTGCAATTTAATCACAGGAACTAGTAACCATAGAGTACTCATATGGGCTCCTTTCTCAAATTTGTGGTGGCTCTGCAGATGCATAAAATTAATAAAGAAAAGAGAAAAGCTTGGGGATTGCTACTTTTAAAATGTATAATAAGATAAATGTGTGAATAAAATGTATATATAAACTTGTAAAATGTATATTCCTAAATTGAACATATAGGTGAGAATGTAGTACAATTATTTTTTTTAACTGTAAAATTCCCTAATAAAGCAGAGGTTACAGAAACGTTATAGTTAGGAAATAACACTAAAAAGCCACAGAAAGTCACTCAAAAAAAACAAACATTACTGAGATGTTAAAATTAGGAAATGGAATTAAAAACCTTTTGAAGTTCAATGAAAATAACAAAGGTTACCGGGATGTTATAGTTAGGCTCAGAATCTACACACACAAAGCCATAGAGAGATTTAGGAGTTATAGTTGCATGACCTAACTACAGCTTACTCCCCCGCAATACACTGCTTATGACCTCACATATTACATCACTGATGAGATGATCAGTGGCATCACTAATGTCATCACTGATGACATCTCAAATGACATCACTGATGACATTACTGATGACATCATCCAGCAAAGGAAACTTCAATTTACTTCATAAAATACTATTTATATTATTTGGAACCATGGACAGAGGTGAGAGACATAAAGCACAGAGCTCACTGTAGCCTTATCAACTACTACACTCACTTATAACCTAAGAGACAGTTCTCAAAGCATAGTTCTGTCTCTTCTGAACCACTACTCTAAACACTAATGACCAAAGTAAAACATCTAACCGCATAGGCAAGTCTATTGCAAACCACAGAAACACCATTGCTAAACCTATAAATAGGGTGTTAGTGCAAATGTTAGATTTGCACAAACAATTATAACATACAACTAGTAGAGAAGTCTTAGCAGACAAGCTACTGTGTCACTAACCACTAGTAAAATTATTCTTCATATTGGAAAAAGATGTGGGCAGAGAGGTCTGTCGTAAATGTCTACTACACTGAGCCATCTTCCTACAGAAAGGTCTTATTGAACATAATAATTTATTGCAATCTACTACTGCAGTCATTCATCATAAATGAGACAGGTCTAATGAAACTGGTCAGTATGTCATAAAACAGAACTATACTCAGCTGTATCTGTGGAGTGAAGTCTCGATGAACAGCTTAGACTGTTGCAAAGCACTACCACGCACACACATCAGCAGGGGACATGTGTCAGTGTAGAGGCTAATTCACTGATAAATAGTACACCCACTTTAAAAACGGGATTATACATTAGATGATATCTGTTAGCAATAGTATCTCTCATTAGTAGTACAGAAAGAATAGTGATTTAACTTATGCAGTAGCTTAGTATAAATCTTTAAATCTCAGAAACGTTTACAAACAACTTACAGTCAATGGATGATATCATCAGTGATGTCACTGGCCATGCCATGAGGGATGTAATATTTGAGGTCATAAGCAGTGCATTGCGGGGTGTAAGTTATAGTTAGCTCAGGTAACTACAATTGCTAAATGTCTATGGTTTTGTGTATGTAAAACCTGATCCTAGATATAATATCTCTGTTACTTTTTTTTTCACTGAAAATATATATTGAATCTAGGGGCATAGATGTGGAGTTAAGAAAATTAAATATAAACTTACCCATATATAGTGATTTTCACTATATTTTGGTAGTCGATACTAAGGCACCGATATTTCTGAAGAAATATATGTTTGAGCTTCATATTCTGATACAACTGCACATCAACTATTAATGGAAAGAAGCATTTTTTAATCCCTGTCCCAACGTCTCTGTGGAAAGAAAATATTGACCACAGCAAACAATTGCAGAAACACAATCTCTTTACTGTACTTTTCATATAGCACTGTTCAAAAATGTTTAACAGCCTGTATACAGAATGGAATGTTTCTAGCATATTACCCTGGCTTCATTGGGTAAATTCAATACCTTAATATTCCTTCAAACACTGTGCTACATGTGTCTGAATGATACTTAGACAAGCACCAGACAGACAACTTGTATTTCAATGTATAGCCAAAGGAATCAAACTAGATAAAAGGTCAGTCAATGTGAGGACAAAGTGTGAACCTTCACGCTAATGGCAGAAGAAAATGGAACGTACAACTAATAGTGGAGACATAGTGAGTTCACAAGTGTTTTAAAAAATCAGGTGTGACTGGTGGCCACCTAATACTAGAGTGGAACACTGGTCTACTAAGAAGTGGTGATGAGGTATATGCACCAAGCCATGCATCCTTGGCATGCTTCCACCACCTGGACAGCTACCTAAAACTGTCAGATGTCTTAGAGCACATTTCCCAAAGCTATTGAGAGGGTCCTACTTTGCCACACAAGTATAAAGGTATGTTTGGGATAGGCAAAAATTGAGGATTAGACTTGCAAGAAGAATATTCACACATACTTCCATATGAGAAAATCTTCCAAAGTGGAATGTGGGCATTCCAGAGTTAGAATGCCCTTTAAGTCTGAAAATACACTCACAAATAGAATTCACAAACTGTTCAGCAGCACATTCCCACTATGGAAAATGTCAGAGATGTACTTCTGTTAAGGTCATTAGTAAAGATTAGTGGGGCTCTGGTGAAAAGGTTTTTTTCATTCATAAAAGGCAATTCACAAATGCTTAGAAGTGTTGCAATTTCCCAGGTGCATTGCGTGCTCCTGAAAATGGTTATGAATTTCAACACAGTTCGAAAACGTACTCCAAAATGTAGGAGGACACCTATAGAAAGAAAACTTGTACAATGGGTTCACAGACTTTTGTTGAATTAAACTGACAGCATTCACAAGCTGTTAACTCCTGAATGTGGCTGTGTTGTCTCAATGGTGATATGTTATTGGAGTCCATGAAATATAGTCACATTTTGAATCAAATTCTATGTGAGGTGATGCTTTGAATTTGATTGTTCTCCACACTTGTCTGCTGCGTGTTCAATGGATATTGAATCGACCTTCAAGTGTTTTAACGTGCACGTGTTCAATTGGGGAGACAAAGGTGGTTTTTGATGCAACATCCTGCAACCCTAACTTAATGTACTGTCTCTGACATGCACAGTCTTTTGCATCCAAACATCAGATACAAAATTTGATTGCGGTACAATGAAGTTGCTGGGTCTCCCTCGCATGGTCCTGTGGCTCACATTATCATCTCATATCCTGCTGACATCTACGTTTGGTGGTAGGGCCACTTGTCGTTTCAGATGACTACTCACTCAAGCGATAGGCCAGGCCCATGTGGAAAGAGCTGAAGTGTGCAATTAAGTGAATGATGGGGCAGAGGAAATCTTCTTCTGCATATACTGCCCTGTATGTGATAACCAAATCTTTATTTCTGCTTAAACTCCCAATGTTAGAACAAAAAACAGTTCCTTTAAAATGTGAGTGTTTTGGTATTTAAATGGCCTTCGAACTCCAATGTTTCGAAAGTCCAGCCTCTTGTGCCATTAGATAGAGTTTAGTTTAACGTCCGTGGGTTTGACATCACAAGGAAAAATTAGACATCAAACAATGTCTCTATTTTCAATTGGACATGATACCCTTCTGGGCAGGGCACATGCACCTTATTTGCATGCAAGAAGCTGGCTCCATCGTTATACACAAGCTGTACAATTGCAGCAATTAACGGTTTGGTAGTCTAAACATTCACTTCCCAATAAGGTGTAATATTCCACTTTGCTGAGTTTGGGGAGAGCCATGTATTTTTTCCGTAAACACAGTGGAATTCTCCCCAAGTTCCAACCTCTTTCTGAGTGCTAGACCTCACACAACTGTAAAATTCCATTGTAGGCGGTGGAACGTATTTTAGATGTGCCCGGAGTTATTGCAACGCTTCGTTTCAGTCCAGTTATTTCACATAATAAAGGTAGCTGCTGACAGCTCACCAGTTTCATGTGATTCATTGGAGACACATGCAGATGTGTGCAGGGTCACTCTGGGCGTCACATAGAAGCGCCTCAGATCCCGGAAGCTAATGAACCATCTACTGACAGCATTCCAGTGAACATAGCTGATGTTCTCTGTTCTCCTGAGGTCTACGGGTGTGTCAGTGTTATGGAGCAAGTTCATGGCTCGGTGTCTGAACTGTCCAATAGATAATACCAGGAATTACAGATTTTTCCAGGATAGAGGTCTGTTCTCTCGTACATTGTCATGCAGAATAAAATAAGAAGCGTATCATGAAATGTACATAGGAAAAGAGGACAACAGGCCCAAAGACACTTTTCATTTACCACCAAAATCCACCCTGGTCTCGAGATTTACCCATTCTATCCAGGCACTACTTTCCCCCTGTGCTTGTCTGGGCGCCTCCATCATCGTGTGCTCCAGCCCCAGTGTTCTATATACATAGCATCACCGCTAGTCCCAAGTACGAGAGGAGACCGCCACAGACATGGTACGTGCCTGTTCCTAGCAGATTGTTTATCATAATCAACATATGGCTTCTTGTGTAGTATGTCACACTGAAAACAAGGTAGTAGTAAAGAGGTGAAAGAAAAGGCTGGCAGACAGTTCTGACTCCCTCTCTCCCAAGGGCAGCAAATGGATCAGGTGGGCAGATGCTGTAAATAGCACCTTTGGGGGTGGCAGGAACCAGACACTCATAACTCACCAGATATGCACGCAGCTGAGCAAGGCGAAGATGAGGCCAGCCAGGAAGGCGAGCGGGATGGCCAGAAGCAGGGTGAGGAGCTTGTAGACCAGGTATTTGCTGACTTCAAACAGGGCGTGACTGCAGATCCACACCTTGTCAAAGCTGTGCGGGGTGGATGGCTCTGCAATCAAATCCTCAAATCCAATCTAAGATTTAACAACAGAACCATGCAGATTACAAGTGAGCTCCACACATAAGAGATTCCATCCTGAGCTAACCAAAGTAAGCCACAATAAAGCATGTGCAGTGTGGGAGAAGGCTGTGCACCCTTCAATGAAAGGCATCACCAAGCAGTACAATTCGATCACTGAGCAATGAGTTTGGGTTCAATACATATCCGCATATTGATAGAGTGTTAATTATCTATTCAACCCAAAGTGTGCATTAGTTTACTTGGAACCAAGGGACGGGGATCCGCTATTGCCCGGTAGATCTTCAAAGTCAACGAAGCTCCTTTCTGACTCCATTGTTCAACACGCCCCCACACACACACATCACTGCTTTGTAACTGCTGTCTCATCTTCACAGGTGCTCCACTCTGACACACCCCATCTGTTGCTGCCTTTGGCATTTTCCACTCTGCTCTCTCATTTTCAGTGGACTCGGAATTCATCCGGACTGCCCCTATGGACTCAGCCTTCCCCCTCGGCTGCCTCCTGCTGCTGCCTTCTTCCTCCATTCCTCCCCTTTCCACTGCAGCCCTCCGCTTTTACTCCTTACCCTTTACCCGCCCCGCACCCCTCTGGAGATGCCTGCGCTCTTCTGCGACTGCTCGCCTTTCTGCAGCTGTGCTCTCTTTCCTTCTTCCTCATTCCCTTCCTCACTTCTCTGCTGTGTCCATCTTCTTCTTCTCACCTCCTTGTTTCTGCTTTGTATTTTCACTCTGAATACTTCTGCTGCTGCCTTCTCCCATTTCACCTTACTATGACTGTCCTTTTCCTCTCACATTCCTCACCTGTCTGTTGATATGCTCTCCCGTTATGAAATTATTTTCCATCCTCACCTTTCTTCCTCTGTCCGCTGTTATCTATCGGTAGTTTTCCTCCATTGCCCTCCTCACCTTTAGACTTGTTTTGCTCACTTCACCTTTCATTTCCTCACCCGCCCTCCTCTGCTGTCGGCAGCTGGCCACATCATTATTTTGGGAATGTTTCTGCACTCATTGTTTCACCTTCCGCTATGCCCCCACCCCCTTTCCCCTCTGCCCCATCATCACACACACACATACACACACACTTCTCACCTGGAGATGGGAGTTGAGCCCATGCGGGTCTCTGTCCGCGGAATCCCCGCCCTTCTCCCGGGCAGACAGCATGGGGGCTGCCGATCGCTTGAACTCGTCCGCGTCCATGAAGATGCGAGCGTCGGCTTTCTCCTTCTCCAGCCCCATGTTTGTGCTCTGAAGGGGAGGACGTTCCTCCTTCGGGCCCCGGAGTACGTGTGTGTGCGTGTGTAAGGCACCCTCCTCCTCCGCCCGGCACTGAGGCTTTCCCACCACCCCCAGCTGCCGCTGCAGACTAAGAGCCGGGAGCTGCTGAGGTTCAGAGCGGGAGCAGCCCGTCCCGTCCTGTCCCAGAAGCAGCCACGCCCCGGGCAGGGCAATGCAGGCAGGCAGCGAAATGAAATATGTTCCACAGCCTAAAAATCCGACATACGGCTATGCATGCAGACGGAAACATACACAATGCGCAGCACAGGATTCTCTCCATACTGAGAGGGGGAGAAGCAGGGGGAAAGAGAAAATCTGTTTAGTCACCTAAAATCCAACCTAGGAATGACAAAAAGCGAAGGAACACTGAAAGACAGGGATGCAACCTACAGTGTGACGTCTTAAAATCCAAGCCACGACATGCTCAGAAGATAAAATAAAATACAGTATGTGTATTGTGCCTCAGGTTGAAATCCACATAGACCAAGGTGGGAAGTTGTCTCTCAACTGTGCCACACATCACCACAGCCAAAACAAATAACCCAAGGTGGGGCACCAAGTTCAGAGCCTCTGAACCAGAGCCTAAAGCTAAACACTGAGTGTTGCTACATTTTATTATATTGGAAAAGCAAAAGGACTTAGGGGCCCATACGATGGTGGAATGATCGCCACCGCCTGGTTGGCGGTGGCGATCGTTCCGCCATCAGAATGAGATTTACCCACTGCCATATTAAGATGGCTGTGGGTATCACAGCGGACGCAAAGCTTGTCCGCCGCTGGCAATCGTAACGATTGCCTGGTGGGTGGAGCAGGGCCACTAATATGTTGGTGGTGCCTAGCAGGCACCGTCCGTCATATTAGGATGTGGGTATTGGAGAGGCCTTTCCATGGCGGCGATGCCGCCATGGAAAGGCTGGTGGGGATTGGGTTTGGGGGCCCGTTGTGGGCCGCCCTTGTTTTGGGGGGGTTGCTGCACTGGGGGGTACCCATGGTACCCCCCTGCATTTCCATGCACCATGTGGCAGGCACCGCGTGGTGCCTGCCACGCAGTGCAGGGAAATGCAGTGCAAGCACTTTCAACATTGCGGACTGCGCTGCAGCCAGCAGCACCACCCGCAATGTTGAACGCCCAGGATGCGCCCGCCAGTATGACACGCGCATCCTAATTGCAGTTGTAGGACCGCCGCATGTCTGGCGGGCAGTCCGCATCACCGCTACGGTAGTGGGCGGACCAAGTCCGCCCACCATCGTATTCAGCCCTTAGACTCTTTGTCACAACCTAAAAACAAAGGTGAGACAATAAACTCTTCACCAGAGATTTAAGTGAATACAAAAAGTATAGGAACCGTGATCCTGGGTGTAGTTGGTGCAGTCAATGAATGTGGAGCTGGGTTGAAATATGTGAGTAAAAAGAACAATGGAACCATCTTACTGATTTTTCACCCTGAGGTAGCAGCATATAAAATAACATAGTTTAATTAATGTAATGCAATACAGAGATTAAAAATAAGGGTGTGGGGGCCATCAGACTATTTTCAGATGTGCTCCTGGATGTAATTGTCAGCAATTACTACCCCGATTTATTCGTTGGGTCCTCTTTTATAACGTGAATTACTTAAAACAGGGCCCCTGCCCGCATTTTTTCAAAGAAAGGATATGCCCATGATGGTCTGCCTCTCAACTGGTATACATTGTTCTATCCACATTGGTGGATGATACCATCATTTGTTTTCTCTTTAAATCTACTTTTTCCAGTGCATATAAAAACTAGTGCAGTTTACATAAAGGTGATACTTTTTATACAATTAGCTCTCATAATTCTTTATATTGCTGAGTTCCCTATCACAAACTTTAACAACATAGTACACAAGTCTACTCATTTGTTAAGGCATCTATATGTTTCTGCACACCTTGATAATCAAAATGATCCAGACAACTTCTTCAGGACAGTATAGTATGTATAGCTACCGCCAACAAACACAGGCCTCTCATTGCTTCAGATATAACAGCTACCAGGGGAGAGACGTCCGTGGTGCCTGAAAAGAGAAGAGTCCTATAAGACACATTAAGAAAGATGTGATAAAGAATGCCTACATCAGGTAGAGAATGGCGCATAAGCTCCTTTGATTTCTGGCATGCGCATGCCAGGTGCTGAGTATACGTTACTGTGCTACTATCACAGGCAGAAGAGTAGTTCTGCAGTATAGTGAGATTCAATGAGTACCAAAACTGGGTTTCAGAGAGAGGTAAATGTTGAGGAGTAGAAGGTGACCTACAATGAGATTCAGCATAGAATTCTTGTTCAGATAGTGAAAGTGTATGTTTACTACTCATCTCCTCTGCTGTACATGATGAAAATAAGACCCAAACATGACTAAAAGAAGAGAAAGCCATCAAGCATCATGTACTGCCACGACTAGAAGAGGGAAGTAAGGGAAAGAGTCTTAATACACAATCAGAGAAACACATAGCCTGGTTAACAAAGGGGTTGAGGGCTCTATGGGATTGTGTGATGAGATAATAAAATAAAATTGCCCCAAAACAAGGACAAAAATATCAACTTTATATACTTTGGTGCCGATTCCGATCCTGTAAAACCCGGGTACGAATGGTCGTACGGAGCGTATTCTCCGTACGACTCGTACCCGGGAAATCCACCTTACAAACCAGCAAGTACGATTCGTACAGAAATACCATTTCTGTACGATTCGTAAAAAACACCGTACGGCTAAAAAATACCTACTATTCTGATCCTGGACAGTGCGTACGCGACGTCTGCACGGAGTCAGGCAGCGTTTTACGGACCAGCAAGTACGATTCGTGCCTACGTCACTCCGCACGGCTTATATTTTACGGCAGCCAAAAACTCCCGGGAAACTGAGTACGACACAAATAAGGAGCCCCGGAACGCGACGGACAGCCATGGACCCCATCCTACGTGTCATACCGGTCCTCCTAGCCTACGACCTGGTGCACCGAAACTGCCGTGCATGCCGCAGAAGGTCAGAACAACACCCAGGGGCAAAGGGGGGGCGAGGGGCAGGAAACATAACACCTACCCAATTTAAAAACTACTATATTCTGTACATACATTACCTCCAGGGTCTGGTCACTTCGGGGGGGCATGTCCAACAATCCCTGCATCCCGCAACAACGGAAGTGGACGCGTACCCCTATGTCACCACTAGATTATTGATACGCACCGTACCCACACATCCATAGCGTGGGTACGGTCCGTATCACTATTGTAGTGGTGACGTAGAGGTACGCGTGGTATGGACCGTACCCACGTCCTCATAGCGTGGGTACGGTCCGTACCACGCGTACCCCTACGGCACCACTACAATGGTGGTACGGATCGTACCCACGCCCTCAGAGCGTGGGTACGGTCTGTACCACGCGTACCCCTACGTCACCACTACAATGGTGGTACGGACCGTACCCACGCCCTCATAGCATGGTTACGGTCCGTACCACGCGTACCCCTACATCACCACTACAATGGTGGTATGGACCATACCCACGCTATGAGGGCGTGGGTACGGTCCGTAATACGTGTACCCCTACGGCACCACTACAATGGTGGTATGGATCGTACCCACGCCCTCAGACCGTGGGTACGGTCCGTACCACCATTGTAGTGGTGACGTAGGGGTACGCGTGGTACGGACCGTACCCACCCTATTAATGCGGGGGTACGGTCCGCATCACCCGTACCCCTAGGGCACCAGTACATTTGTGATACAAGGCATACACACGCCACAAATGTTGGCTTAGGGCCTGGTGCAGCATATAACCAGTATATTGGGGTGTGTGTATGCCCAGGACAGCAGTGTACTGCACCAAGGGTGCAGGTGGCTGGGTGGGTGGCTGCCTAGGATTCCCAGCAGTGGACAAAGACATGTGAGGTGTGGGTGCCTATCACTCCCAGCAGTGGACAGAGACATGTGAGGGGTGGCTGCCTAGGATTCCCAGCAGTGGACAAAGACATGTGAGGGGTGGGTGCCTATCACTCCCAGCAGTGGACAGAGACATGTGAGGGGTGGGTGCAGAGGAATACCAGCAGTGGACAGAGACATGTGAGGGTTGGGTGCCTATCACTCCCAGCAGTGGACAGAGACATGTGAGGGGTGGGTGCAGAGGAATACCAGCAGTGGACAGAGACATGTGAGGGGTGGGTGCCTATCACTCCCATCAGTGGACAGAGACATGGGGTGGGTGCCTATCACTTCCATCAGTGGACGGAGACATGTGAGGGGTGGGTGCTATCACTCCCAGCAGTGGACAGAGACATGTGAGGGGTGGGTGCAGAGGAATACCATCAGTGGACAGAGACATGTGAGGGGTGGGTGCCTATCACTCCCAGCAGTGGACAGAGACATGTGAGGGGTGGGTGCAGAGGAATACCAGCAGTGGACAGAGACATGGGGGTGGGTGCCTATCACTCCCATCAGTGGACAGAGACATGGGGGTGGGTGCCTATCACTCCCAGCAGTGGACAGACATGTGAGGGGTGGGTGCAGAGGAATACCAGCAGTGGACAGAGACATGTGAGGGGTGGGTGCAGAGGAATACCAGCAGTGGACAGAGACATGTGAGGCGTGGGTGCAGAGGAATACCAGCAGTGGACAGAGACATGGGGGTGTGTACATCATTGTCAGTCGACCACAACTCCATGGGTGTATGTACGCATCCCTAATTTTTGACTATGTTGATAGTGCCATAACAACACATCACTGACAGCAGTGTCCCACTCCCATGAGGAAGGATGTCTTTCCCCCACAGCATTACACACCACATGTGGGTGTGAGGACAAATGACACGTGCATACCCACCCCTGGCGGATGCAGCACAATACACACACAGAGATCATGCCACAAGACTGCATAGTCATGTCAATGCCTACTAAACTAAGAGAGCCAAAGGGAACACACACTGTCACGCACATCCAAGGACTGATAGGAATGTACAGGTGCTGGGACAGCCACCAAGATGTTGTCTCTCATGGAAGGAATAGGGTGGAGTTCCCACAGATACAATGCCCACTATTGTGAGTTAGGTTCCCAAATACCCTTCAGAACAAGTACCATATGTGTGCTAGGCTGGGATAACACACATACATAGTGCGGAAAATGGAGAATTTCTCCACGAAGACATGTCAACATACTCAATACACAAGTACAGTGACTAGCAAGGATGGCACAGATGATGCAGCCGGAGACATTGCTGAGCAGGCATGGCCATGGTTAAAGGGATCCGTCACCAACAAAGGGAATGTATACACAGGTCAGCACAACAATTGTGCAACTCTCTGCAAGGAAGATGTCAGGTGCCACGGAGGAAGGGACACTCCTTGGTACAATGTCTCAAAAAACAAATAACACACACAACCAAAGATCCTTTGCAGAGACCTTGTGATGGCACGCAGATCCCATGGTCCACCTCATGACCATCAGACTCGAACCTTTGCCAGAAACATAACACATTACCACAACCCCAACTCCTGAAGCATCAGCACCAACATCAATACCTGAAATGCAATAGTCTTCAAAGTAAAAATAAAATGCTTTAATCAGCATAAAAATATTCTTTTTTCAAGAACATTATATACAAAGGCCAATGGCCAGTCCAGAATAGAAGTCCTAGGGGGGACACATGGGCACGCGTCTCCCCTAGCTTGCCTGCATAGTGGAACCCTCAGGTTCGTCGACTGGGGGGGCATCATGTGGGTAAGGGTAGGTGTGGTGGGTGCAGGGCCGGACGCCTCCACCACAGGGGGTGGGGCAGCGCCAAAGGTGGAGGTGAGCTCGGCGCTGCACACTTCTGCCAGGGCGTCCAGAGTATCCCCTGCACCAGAAGAAACCACAGGCACAAAGGAGGGGGGGGTCGGAGGGATGGGGTGCAGCGCTTCTGGGGGAGGGGGTGGACATGGGGGGGACTCAACTCCCCTACCCGGGGAGTGCCTTGCCCGCTTGCGGGCTGGTGAGACAGTGGGGCTGTGGCCCAGCACAGACATGTAGCTCACCTTGTCTGACTGTGTGGCAGGGGAGCCAAGGGGAGGGCTTTTGGAGGGACTGGGTAGTGAGGCATGCGGACTCAGACTGTGGCTGCGTGTATGTCTGTGTGCCCCAGACCCAGTGGGTGTGCCTTTATCCCCCTGAGTGTGCGTGCCAGGAGGTGTGTGCTTGCCCCTACGTGGTGGTTTGCTGCCTGTGTCTGGTGGGGTGCGTGCTTGGGAATGTCTGGGTGTGCATGGGACAGGCATGGGAGTGGGAAGTGTGGATGGGGCTGGGGTGGGGGGACGAAGCGCTGCAGGTTACTCACTGCTGCCGTCAGTGAAGAGTCCATGGACATCAGCAACATCTGTTGGTCAGACATCGCTGCTGACATGCCCTCCATGAATGACACCATCTGTGTCAGCAGTGTGGTGTGGCCATGGAGGACATTCAGCATCGATGTCTGGCCAACCTGCAACTGCCGCTGAATGTCCACAGACTCTGCAGTGAGGGCAGCTGGGGTGACAGGGGCAGGGGGTGCGGTGCCTGGCACGAAGGAGACATGGTGGTGCCCTGCACGGACAGAAGGGACCGGAGCAACTGGGAGGGCGGTGATGGGAATGGAGGAGGCGGGGACAGATGTTGTGCTGCTTCCAGGTGTTGTAGCTGCCTCTGCCCCCTCGATGAGTTCAGCCTTGGACCCGTCAGTGTCGTAGTCGGTGTCGCCACCAGACAGGTCCTCTGCCTGACTCCCCTCGCCCTCCGTGCCACTTGCTCCCGCAGACTCGGCAGCACTGGTGGCACCGGTGCTGGATCCCTCCTCCAGGACCGTGCAGGTGTCTCCCTCGGTTTCCTCTGATGATGCTGTGGGTAAGGTGAAGATACAGAAAATAATCAGACACCTGTATACATCTGACACATGAGTCAAAACAAAATAGGTCACAGTGCTTATCAGGCAATGCATCATGAGTAACATCTAGATGACTCCGCACATATGTAAGCCCTGTACTCCCCAGTTGGTTGACCCACCATAACAATGAAAAATAGGACACAACAGCCAAAATCTTGAATTATAAATATACTGAGAAGCTAGTGTCTGGGAACAGTTGAGCACAGCAATACTTTGAAAGCATGCCACCTCTTGTTTACTGTGAAAGAAACAGTATTTGTGCACCCAAGGCTAAATAACAGACCTCAATGCTGAAGGTGTCCCCACACTCAGAGACCTGTAAGTACTTTTGAAACGCAAACGAAATACATTTTGATCCCTTGGGAATCACACCACTTTACACAATCTACACATTTGATGTGTGATGACCTGTGTACACATGTCATGTGTGATGGGGCACTATGTGGCACACTTCCCCTTCACACTTTTGCACATGTGTGCATGTAGTACAAACGTGTCAAGCACAGCATCACTGGTTTGGCACAGTCACCACCACCCGCAACTGTCCCCTGATGCCAGGAACAGGGACACTAACAACTGACATTTAACGACCAGTGTGCACCGATGTGACTATGTCATGTGTTTGTCATGTGTTCCCATGAGCTTGCTGTTGGTGTTCCGTCAAATGCATCGCTGTTGCTGCATCCAACATGTGTCTGTGTGTAGATGGGCATGGCACACATCTACGCACACCATGCCACATGTGGATTTCCACGTAACGTGTGTCTGTATGCATCAAACATGATATTTTGACATGAGGACATATCTGCGTCATCTCAATGTCTGTGTTTTCTGTTTTCACGTGTACCCCTTCATCGCAATGTGTGTGATCTGTACATTTGACATTCCATGTGATCTGTGCGTCTAGCTTGCTGTCAGCTGTCTGTATGAGATGACATCCTTCAAATGCTGATATGTGGATGTATGTCACTCTTGTGATGTCTCTGGCTGTTCACTGACACTGGCCCACAGCTCGTTTCAGGGCATGTCATGTAGACTTGAAAATCAACGGGTGTAGCTGGCTTTTTGTAGGAGTATCACCTGGCTGGCATACTCTGTATTTAGCAGATGTGTATTAGAAGTTGAGCATGTGCTCAGTTCATTGACATTGATGTTGTTATGTTCTCACTGTTCGTTATTCATTCCAATTTTCTGCAGGGCACCGCCTGTCCCCAGACCTATGCCAGACTTGGGTGCCATTAGGGATCCTGACTGCATACGCCGTTACAGATTCACCCAAGAGTTGATTGAGGACTTGACCGCCAAGCTGGCACCACACCTCAAACCACGACACAGGTATCCTACTGCGCTGACCCCCAAGATGAAGGTGATGGCAGCCCTACATTTATTTGCCACAGGTACGTTTCAATTCACCATAGCTGATGTTGGTGGCATGTCACAGACGATGTTCAGCCGTGTCCTGCATGATGTTTTGGCAGCCATGTTGGAGCACCTGGATGAATTCATCCATTTTCCGACTCCTGAGGAGTTGACAGGTGTCAAGGGTGATTTCTATGCCCTGGGAGTGATGCCCCATGTCATTGGGTCCATTGATGGGACACATGTGGCTTTGGTACCACCACAGGCACAGGAAGTTGCCTATCGCAACCGTAAACATTACCACTCTATAAATGCCCTTGTGGTGTGTCTTGCTAACATGCTGATTTCCCATGTCTGTGCACGTTTTTCAGGGTCAGCACACAATGCCTAATCATGAGGCGTAGCAGGGTGCCACAAATGATGCTGCGGCTGCACAACGAACGAGCATGTCTTGTTGGTGAGTATACTCTGTTTGTCCTGTGTTTTGCGGTATCTTTGTATCTTACAGCATCTCCTGACCCACTTATTTACATGATGTTTCCATGTTGGGGACTCTGGCTATCCCAACATGCCATGGCTGATGACGCCTCTCCGCAATCCAAGATCAGCTGCAGATCACCGTTACAACAATGCACACGGGCAGACCAGGCGAGTGATTGAGAGGACGTTTGGCCTCCTGAAGAGCCGATTCCGGTGCCTTCACAAGACAGGTGGGTCCCTCCCATATGCACCGGCAAAGGTCTGCAAAATCTTCCTCGTGTGCTGCATGCTGCACAACATGGCAGTGGAGAAGGCAGTGCCACTCATCCTGGAGCAGCATGAGCAGGAACATCCACCCGTGGAGGATGAAGGGCTTGGTCATGAGGCAAGTGAGGAGGAGGAGGAGGATATCCGGAGTCAGCTCATATGCAACTTCTTCTCATAATGGTAAGTCACTGGGTCTGAGTGTGCACGCTTGGAGCCTTGTGTGGCATGTGTTGCAATGTGTGTGTCCAGCTGACTGTATGCTAAGTAGGGGTGGGCGGAATTTGCGAAATTCACTTTCGCAAATTATCGCGAAAATGTAAAAAATCTCCGCAAACACGCGGAAATATCGCGAAGATGCAGAAGTATTTTTCCCGCCCGTTCGCGGTATGTTCTGCGTGGTTGCGGCTTACCAACTTACCCATGCGGTTGCTCACGGGTGCGGCCATCTTGTTTTCACTTGTCTCGCAGTGCATTATCGCGAGAAGAAAGACGTGATCGCGCGACGAATGATGTTACTGCGGGCGCGAACTGTCGCGAGACAGCGCAAATGGCTAACAACAATCCAACATCTCGTGGAGAACGCGACTGGATCAGGAAAACTTTTCGGCGAACGTGGGGATTCAGGTAAGGCGATCGCGCGCATGCAAGAATGTATTATTTTACAGCGCGAGCAAGCAAAAAATTTGCGGTAAAATGCGGATTGCGGAAATTTTGACATTTTCGCGCTCTCCGCGGAACGCGAAAATATCAAATGATCTCAATTTCCGCGAGCGGAACGGATTTTGAGCCCAGGCCTAATGCTAAGTGACTTAGATGTGTGTTCTGATGTGTCACTCGAGTGATGATGTCATTCCACTCATTTTAGCTGAGACACAAAATTTTCAAATCGCATGGTGACAACATTATTCCTGTAGAGTAAATGACCATGTATGCGGATAACAATCTTTTAGCTGACTTCTTGTGTGTCTGTCATCCACAGGTTCTTGCACATGTTGTCTGGTCGTGTCATCGTTGGCCTCCTGCTATTCCTCATGAGTATTGCAACGTGTGCTGAATCAGCGTTCCATGCACGGACATGGGGAAAAGTCATTTTGGGTGAGGATTGCAGCAAGGCATTTTGGGGGTGTTACGTGTTTGGAATGTGTGGGGACTGCTCCTGTGCATGTTGGGTTACCATGCATACATGTCGACTCACCACGGGGCACATGACATGTAGCATGACTCCCATGAATTGATAGTCAACCTTCGTGACAGTCATCTGTAATGGTTTGTGGATTCTGATGAAGGCATCAATGTGTGTAAAACTTCCCTCGGAAACATACGGGATGCTACAGGTGGACATAGTGTGGGACATCCCCATAAGAGGCTCAATGGGGAATTGCAGCCTCTCCGTGTGCAGCAGGGGGTGTTTGGCTCATCCCCTTAACTTGTGTGCCAGGCCATTTGGATTTACTACATCTGTGTTGTGAAGAGGGTGTCCAGTGTAGGTCCCACATGTTCAGCCAAATGACCTGTGAGGCTGTTCATATTGATGCATTTCCCTTAGAGTGAGCCTGAGTAATAAAGGGGTTCCGCACCCTCCATGGTGCCTCATCTCTGTCAATGCAGGTCTCTTGCCACTTTGCATGCGGCATCTCTGGCATAGTTGTCAAAGATTGTGCATATGAGTCTATGTGTAGTTTGGCTACATGCATGCAGTTCTTCATGGGTTAGAATCTCGATGTGCATGAAGTCCATGGTTGTGTATGTATTTGGGCATGTTGGTCCCCACAACGGGCCATCAACGCCTGCTGATTGTGTGTCTCCTGTGCGCGGCTCGGCCTTCTGTTTCCTGATCCTGTGTCAGTCCTCTTTGGTGATTGTGCATCCATTTTCTCTGGGTGTGCCATGGGTAACCGGACACTCCTTCCTTTACATATGCCTGTTGCAGTTGTCCTTTCTGACATCCTTGTCTTTGTGTGCTACTTTTGGCATAGTTTCCAGGACATGCCGCCTGCTGCTGCGGCCCCTGCAGCAAGGGCCCACAAAGTAGCGGGATTCGGCAACACACACGCCTCAAAGATGCTCCTCTCTGCCTCCCTCCACCCACTCATTTGGCTGTCATCATCTTGTCTGTGCCACTGTTGCGGCCACGTGGTGCCAAAGGCAGGACCGTCAGCACATGCAGCGTGCACATTGCACGACCCTCATGTCCTTGCATGACCCACAGCACACTACAGTCTGATGTTGCAGACACCCTCCAAGCAATGTCTATCCGAAAATCAACCGCCTGCTCTCAGGCATACCCTAAGCACACACACGACACCTTTGCATGCTGAGTGTGCAACTCCAACTGCCTACACAGCGCTGCCCCGCCTTCCAGGCCCTGTCACACCAACCAGATCATGTCTCTCCTTCTCCACACCGGGTCCGTCCACCAGCAAGGCCATGAGAGTGGGACTCAAGCCTTCAGCATGTAGTATAGTGGCGTCATCTGGCACATGGCCCAGGGATCATCTTTCAGCGTGTCAATCTTCAATGTGTCCTGGACCCCCCTCTCCACCATCACATGCGCACCCAACCTCATCATCATGTCGTATGCCATTTACACCCAGGTGCTCCTCACCCTCACCAAAGACGCAGCCATTGCCAGTTCCAACATTCAAGAAGGCATGAGGTCCATGGATGAATGGCTGAACATCAGCCACCTGAGGCTGGACTGAGGTAATCATCTGAGGATTGTCCCCTTACAGCTGGATCCACTCCAAGGACAGACAGACCATCTCCCAGGTCCACGACACCAGCTGTGTCAACTACTGCCCCGCCCTCTACGGAGCAAGTACATCCAAACTCACGGGAAACGTTTCCACATCCAGGGTGCATCCGCACAACTCAGCTTCAACATCCTGCACCCCATCCACATCACCGTCCACCTGAGATAGCTGCAAGGGATCACTGTGTGCTGCAGGATGACCTTCACACTCCTCACACACACTCAGGAGGCAGTCAACAACCCCAGACCCCAAATTCAACCTTGTACGTCTGTCATCCAAGACCCCGTTGGCCCAACTCTATGCATCTGAACTTGGCCTGGCCACCATTCTTCACATCCACAACACTCCAGCATGAAGGAGATGGTTCTCCCACCTGGACAAACATACCTGAGACTCCCTCCCCGGGAACCGCCACATGAGCCATGACCTCTAGGCTTTCATCATCCTCTTCCTGATTGGTGTGTCCGCACAGTATTTCAAGCCCCTCCCTCAGCAGCTTGAGGCCATCACGGGTGAGTATTGGGCTCCTAGGCTGTATCGGATGATACATTGTGACCCATGTGTGTCTTGTACCGGACTCAGATCCCAGGGTATGGATGGCTGGAGTTAGTTCAACACTCAGGCATAGTTTGACATTTACCCACACGTATGTTGTGGACTAATGCAAAATGACTGCAACATCTAATAACAAATAAATAGTTTTATTCTCGGTGGGGTGTGTGTTTTGTTAGGTGCTCTACCGGGTGCATAGAATCCAAAGTTCACAGGGGGAGATGGGATCCTTGGCATTTGAAGTCATCAGAGTCCAGACCACAGTGTTGGTCATCATTGGTCAGAATGTGACCAGCAAGTCCATGTGGCAGAGAATGTCAGTGAATGATGTGCTGCTGTTGCGCATGAAGGCCAGGTGCCAGGCCAGGTGACCTGGGAGATGTGGATGGTCCGCTGCCTCTCACGGTCTTTTCCGTGGACGACCCACCTTCCTCCGGGGACCCTCAGATGCAGGCCTTGACGATGCTTGGGACGCTCCATCGGACGAATCCTCCTCCTCCTCCTCCTCCCTCCCTGTGGCTGGAGCTGGTCTGCGCCTGGTGTCACAGGGAGGGTTGCCCATGTTGCCGGCGATCCGACGGAGTGAATAGCTTATGTCCCTTTGCACCGCCAGTAGCTCAGCCAGACTTGCCTCAATCCGTCCTTGGTGTTGCTGTTGACTGGCATGTTGATCGGCCTGCTGATTCTTAATGTCTGTGAGGGTCGCCACTATCTGACTGATGGCCCTGGTGTCACGCCGGTATGCCTCCATGATGTTGCGTACGTGTGACATACTGGTCCCTTCAGCTGTCTGGCCAGGTTCTCGCCTCCGCCTGCGCCACTCCCACCACCCCTGCCCACACGAGCCTGGCCTGCCGTTGTGGGCACATCGGGTCTACGGGACCCCTGAGGGATGGCAGTGTCGGTGTTGTCTGCCTCCTCCTGGGTGCCGGTGAACCTTGTCCCTCCAGGTCAGACTGGCTCAGTTGTTCAGTGTGGGCAGGGCTCCTGGGTGTCTCCTGGGATGTGGCAGTAATGGGGGTGGTGGTTGGCACAGATGTACCTGAAGCAGGTGCTACAGGGGCTTGGACACCAGAGGGGCCAGGTGGGTTGGGGTCATCCGCGGAGTGTTGTGAGGTGTCGCTGCCGGTGGGATCAGGTTCCTCCCGAGCCTGGGACTGTGGTACTTCCCCCCCCATTGTTGGGGGGAGATCCATGATGTTACCCTGTGTGTGAGAGACAGACAATGTTAATGCTGTTTAATGCAACATCCATGTTTCATACATATTCTAGTTGCCACAGTTCCTCCAGGTAGTTGTATGTGCCTAGCATTCACTTCAATGTTCACTTGTGGATGGGTATGTTGCAGGGGACTGATTGAAATGTTCTCCAGGGTGTTTGGCTTGTCAAATTTGGGCTTGGATGCTTCTTTGGCTGTGGCTTGATCTTGTTGTGTCACATGTCCATTGTGAGAGTGGGTAACTCCATTGGCTGCCCCGGGGGTGTGTGCTTGTGTAAGGGGTGAGTGATCATCCCTCAGCCCGACGCTGTTCAACATCCACATGGCCCCCCTCACACAAGTGGCCCGCCACCACAACCTCAAAATCATCTCCTATCCCGACGACACCCAGCTCATCCTCTCCCTCACCAAGGACCCTCAAAACAAACATCCACGAGGGTCTGCGGGCCATCGCAGACTGGATGAGGAGCGGCCATCTGAAACTGAACTCGGACAAGACGGAGGTCCTCATCCTCGGACCCACACCCTCAGCCTGGGATGACTCCTGGTGGCCGACCGCACTGGGGACAGCACCGACACCCACCGATCACGCACACAACCTAGGATTGATCCTCGCATCCTCCGTCTCCATGTCCAAGCAGGTCAACGCCATCGCCTCCTCCTGCTACGACACCCTATGTACGCTCCACCAGATCTACAGGTGGATCCCGACCGAAACAAGTAGAACAGTGACACAGGCCCTCGTTAGCAGCAGACTGGACTATGGCAACGCACTCTATGCAGGACTCCCATCCAAACACCAACGGCTGATCGTCAACGCCCCCGCCACAGCCACATCACCCCCCTCCTGAGTGACCTGCACTGGCTCCACATCGACAAGAGGATCACCTTCAAGCTCCTCACCCACGCACACAAGGCACTCCACAACGCCAGACAAGCCTACCTGAACATCAGACTCAGCTTCTACACCCCCACCCGCCAGCTCCGCTCCGGCAGCCTCGCCCTCGCAGCTGTCCCCCGCATCCAACGTACGACCGCCTGTAGCAGATCCTTCTCCTACCTCGCCGCCAAGACCTGGAACACCCTCCCAACCCACCTACGACTGACCCAAGACCTACTTGCCTTCAGAAGACTCCTCAAGACCTGGTTCTTCGAGCAGTAGTAGAACCCCCCCCCCCCTCAGCGCCTTGAGACCCTCACAGGTAAGTAGCACGCCTTACAAGTACCCTGATCGATTGTTGATTGATTGACGGTGCCTGCTGGTGGGTGTAGTGTGATTTGGCAGTGGGTCTCCCAGGTGATGTATCTGTCCCCCCATGGAGCATGCTGCCATGTCAGTGAGTGTGAGTTCCTGTCCTAGATATCTGAGCTTGTTGCGTTTGTGTTGGAGTTTGCAGTGGTCACAGGAGGGCCTTGTGCTGCCTACAGCAGGGTCAAGTGTCAGCTACCTTGTCAGTACTTTGCCAGTCCCTGTGCATTGAGCATGGTGCATGGGTATGTACCTGGGCCATATGGGCTGAGGGCAATGGTGTCTGTTTCTGAGTTGTACAATATGTTTAGTGATCCCCACCCTCCCAGCATCCCGGACATCCAGTCTTGGGTTTGTGGTTTGTGTAGGCTGGGACATGACATGGCCTTGCTTTGTGAATGGGGCATACACAAGTTAGTGGCATGAGCGTTGTTTTTGAGTGTGGTTGTATCCGGGGAGGGCTTGGCGGTAGGTGAGTGCATTTGTTGTAGTTGGGGTGTGGATGCCATTACCCCCATGTTCCGTAAGTTGTTTGTGTACTCACCAGGCTCGGCAACTCCTTCGACTCCGTGTACTTCCACCGGCGGAAGCAGGGCCATCACCTTCTCCTCCCAGGGATGGTAATGTACCGGTCTGCGGGGCAGCCCACCTCCAGTGATGTTACTCTGGGCGTAGTCCTTGTTCATTTTGCGCTTGACTGCCCTCCGCAGATCGTACCACCTGGCTTGGCATTCATTCCTGGTCCTTCTGATGGGTGCAACAGCATTCACCCGATTGACGATCCTCTGCCACAGGCATGATTTTTTGGCTATGCTGGTCTGTCTGACCAATGTTCCAAAGAGCTGTGGCTCGACTCTGATGACTTCGTTGACAAGGATGTCCAGCTCCTCCATTGTGAACTTTGGATTCTTGTCTGTGGGCATGGTGTGGGGTGAGGGTATGGATGGTTGTAGATGTGTGGATGTGAATGTGTAGGTGTGTGTGTGAATGTGTAGAGGGGGTATGTGCGAAGGAGGTTGTGTGGAGGTGTGTAAGTTAAGGTGTATGGGTGCAGTTGTTTGTGTGTGGTGTCTGTCAGCGGTGGGTCTGTTGCAAAGGCTCATGGTTTGTGAGTGTGGGCCCTTTTTATTGGTCCATTTGTGGGTGTGGCTGGGTTTGAAATTTTGGTGGATGTGTTATAAGAGGTGGTTGTCAGTTTGGGCCTCTGTTTGCCTGTTTGGATGTGCCAGGTCAGTCTTTTAGATGTAGTTTCTACTGTTGACGTGTTTTGTGATGTTGTGCAAGTCGAATTGACCCTCCTTGTGCTGTTTCATAGTGTCCTGTTTCTGTACGAGTAGTTTTAGCATATGTAAGGTGCGTACATACGCGATGTTGTTGTACAGTGCTCACATATGCAATGCTGTTGTACGGTTCGTACATACGTGATGCTGGGGTACGGTGGTGGGGTACGGTGCGTCCAAGTACGGGGCTGGGGTACCGTCTTGGGGTATGGTGCGTACAAGTACAGTGCTGGTGTACGGTGCGTCCAAGTACGGGGCTGGGGTACGGTGGTGGGGTATGGTGCGTCCAAGTACGGGGCTGGGATACGGTGGTGGGGTACGGTGCATACATGTACGGGGCTGGGGTACAGCATTGGGGTACGGTGCGTACATGTACAGGGCTGGGATACAGTGCTGGGGTACGGCGCTGGGGTACGGTGCGTCCAAGTACGGGGCTGGGGTATGGTGGTGGGGTACGGTGCGTACATGTACGGGGCTGGGGTATGGCATTGGGGTACGGTGCGTACATGTACGGGGCTGGGGTACGGTGTTGGGGTACGGAAGCATACATGTACGGAGCTGGGGTACGGTGCTGGGGTACGGGGCTAGGGTACGGCGCTGGGGTACAGTGCGTCCAAGTACAGGCCTGGGGTACAGCGCTGGGGTACGGTGCATCCAAGTACGGGGCTAGGGTATGGTGGTGGGGTACGGTGCGTACAAGTAAGGGGCTGGGGTACGGTGGTGGGGTACGGTGCGTACATGTACGGGGATGGGGTACGGTGGTGGGGTACGTGTGTACAAGTAAGGGGCTGGGGTACGGTGGTGGGGTACGGTGCGTACATGTACGGGGCTGGGGTACGGTGCTGGGGTAAGGTGCGTACACGTTCGGGGCTGGGGTAGAGTGCGGACATGGGAGGGTACGATGCTGACATATGGGGGGGATGGGTGGGCTGTACGACTCATATCCCGGGCACAAGTTTACCCGTATACGAGTGGTACGGCGTTCGCTCCGTACGGGGCCTTTTCCATGCGCTTGTGTTTTCGGAAGGGCGGTACGGATCGTACTTGCGCGCTCGGACTTCAGTTTTACGATTTGTATGTAAAACTGTCCGGGGACGTCTTGTAGACTTTTCCCGAAGCGATTCGTATGTATTTTTCACGTACGAATCGTACTTCACCGGTTGTACGGGACTTGTACGATTCGTATGTAAAAAAATACGGATACGAGTCGTACGGTAATTTTTTTTAACGGATCGGAATCGGCACCTTTATGTAAAGTCAAAAATATCAACTAAAAAAATATGGTAGACCAAAATATCAAAGAAAATGGGTAAGTATATTGAATATTATACACTATATTCACTTTAAAACATATATAATAAAAAACGTACAAATATAAAATAAACAATATAGACTTTAAAGTAAATGCAAAAAATAATTAACATAATATTGAAAAATATATATATTTAAGTAATAAAGAATACAAAATGCTGATGCAAATCAATTATAACAAACACTAGATATTATCAATTAACAAATGCATGCCATAACAAAATGAAGAAATAAATTACCACAAAAGTATTAATAAATAAGTAATGAAAATAATTCACATTAAACTAACTTTTGAAATTAAAACAAAACATATGTATAGAAAAATAACTTGAATATTTAAATAAGTTTGACTTGGAGGTTTCAAATGTGCTATGCCCACTCCAGTTTGGACAAAAGTAGGGATAGTGTTACACTTTGGAGCAGTGAGATTTAGTATTTTCACTCTAATGTAAACAACAGTAGTAAAGTGTTGGACTTTGGAGGGGTTACATTTACTGTTCCCACTCCAACATAATGAACAGTAGAGAAAGAGTTGGACACTAAAGGCGTCGGATTTACGATCCCACCCCAAGCTGAGCAATATTATAGAGTGCTGAGCTTTGGAGAGTTTAGATTTAGTATTCCTACTCCAATGGAGGCCACAGTAGGGAAAGGGCTGGACTTTGGAGGGTATAGATGTACTACTCCCACTCCACCATAAGCAAAAGTGGGAAAGTGTTAGGCTCTGAAGAAGTCAGATTTACTATTCCAACTTCAACCTGAGCAACAGTAGGGACATTTTGGGACTTTGGAGGGGTCTGCTTTTCTATTCCCACTTCAACGTAAGCAAGTGTAGAGAAAATGCTGGACTTTGAAGGGGCCAAACGTACTATTCCCACTCCGACTTGGGATATGGCAGGGAAAGTGTTGGACTGTAAAGGGGTCAGATGTACTATCTTCACTTCAACCTGAGAAACAGTTGGAAAAGTGTAGGACTTTAGAGGCATCAGATTTACTATTCCTATTCCAACAAAAACAACAACAGGAAAAGAGTTGGTCTTTTGAAGGGTCACATTTACTATTCTCACTCCAATGTAAAGAACAGTAGGGAAAGTGTTGAACTTTGGAGGTTTCAGATTCACTATTCCCACTCCAACCTGAGCTACAGTACAGAAAATGTTGGACTTTGAAGGGTCCGATTTACTAATCCCACTCCAATCTAACCAATAGTAAGGAATGTCCTGGACTTTTTAGATGTTAAATTTACTGTTCCCACTCCAACATGGCTACAGTAGGGAGAGTGTTGCACTTTCAGTGGTCAGATTGACTTATTCCACTCCTATGAAAACAACAGTATGGAAAGTGTTGGACTTTGCAGCGGTCAAATTTATTATTCCCACTACAGCCTGAGCTACAGTAGGAAAATTGTTGGACTTTGAAGCAGACAGATTTACTGTCTTCTTTCCAATGTAAATAACAGTAGGGTAAGTGTTGAACATTTTAGAGACAATTCCAAGCTAAGCTACATCAGTAAAAATGTTGGACTTTGACCAGATCAGATGTATTATTCTGAATCCAACCTGAGCTAAGTAGGGGGAGTGTTGGACTTTGGAAGGGCCAGATATACTACTCCCACACAAGCCTGAGTAACAGTAGGGGAAGTGTTAGACTTTGGAAAGCTCATATTTACTATTCACACTCCAACCTGATCAACAGTGGGGAAAATGTTGTATTTTGGAGAGGCCAGATATAGTATTTCCATTCCAACGTAGCCAGCAGTAGGGGAAGTGCTGGACTTTGTAGAGGTCTAGTTTACCGTTCCTACTCTAACCTGAGCTACAGTAGGGAAACCATTTAACTTTGGAAGGTTGTATTTACTATTCCAACTCCAACTTGAGCAACAGTAGGAAAAATGTTGGGACTTGGAGGGATCAGATTTAGTATTCCATTCCAACTTGAGAAAAAGTAAGGAAAGTTTTGGACTTCAAAAGGGTTGGATTTACTATTTCCACTCCAATTTAAGTAACAATAGGGAACATGTGGGATACTGGAGGGGTGGGAACTACTATTCCCACTTCACAGTAAGCAAAAGAAGGAAAAACATTACATTTTACAAAGCTTATCTGTAATTTTCCCTATCCTAAGTTCATTACTCGCGCCCCCAGCAATGCACAGTCTTGTCATCAGTTATGTAATTTCAGGTGTTGCAGTAATGTTATCAGTGATATCATAGATCATGTCATGAGTGATGTAATATGTAGGGCAATTAGCAGCACATGGCGAGGAACGAATTATAGTTACTTTAGGGCACAAGCTATAGTTACTTGAGATAACAATAACTGATGAATTTCAATGTTTTTTTAAGCTTAAAATATTGCGTTGTCACTGAAATTTTCCCTTAAGTATAACGTTACATTAATCTTTATTTTTTCAGTTTTTTTAAATGTAAAGTAAGATATAATTACTGTTAGCAAATTAGGTTTCTGCTTGGCAGAGTGTATACACTGTCCAAGCAGGAGTCACAATCCTAGTCAGGATAAGCCAGACACACAACATAAATTAACCTGTACTCAACCTCTGGTAGCGTGGCACAGAACAGTCAGGCTTAACTTACGAGACAATGTGTAAAGTATTTGTGCAACACTTAAATTACAGTTACACAGTGAAAACACCACAAAAGGCTCCACACCAGTTTAGAAAAATAGAGAATATTTAAGTGAGTAAAATAAGACCAAAATGACAAAAATCTAATAAGAATTTGAGATACGATTTTTTAAAGATTAAATACAAAAACAGTGCTTAGATGTCAATAGTACTAAAAGGTTACTTGAGGTCGCACTAGACCAGGGTAAATCAACAGTATAGGCTGACCGCGGTGGAGGGCCGCCAGCTACATGACCCAAGAAGGGCCCATTGAAAAAGTACCTTAGGATGAAGCAAGCGTCTGTGTTGCAGACTTGATGCATCGGTTCCGATTCACACAGTTGGATCGATGCGCCAAAGTCGAGCCTTGCAGCGGCATCTTCGGATAAACGCTGCATCATCGTCAAGCCTTGCAGTTGTGACCTCAGATTGGTACTGCATCATTGTTGAACCTTGCAGTCGGGTCTCGCGAGCCATACAGGGATGTCCTTGGATCGGCATTGACTAGCATCGAAGGGCACAGTGTCGGTTCCGATCAGTGCAGTGGTGACGATGCATTGATTTTGAGGCCCATGACTGAAGGGGGCACCTCAAGCAAAGGTAAGACTCACAGATTGCAGAGCCCAGCAGCACCAACAGAGCTGCAAAAAGTATTTTATGACCCGCACACTTCAGAAAATAGGAGACAAGACAGCAAGCCCTTGGAGAAATGGGTTCAAGGATGTATAGAACAGGTCCAGTCCTTCTCACTCCGAGGCAAGAAGAAGCAGGCAGCAGGCCAACACAACATAGCAGGCAGCAAAGTGGCAGTCCCTCCTACAGCACAGCAGCTCTTCTAGCAGGCAGAATGTCCTTGGTTCCAGCAAAGTCCTTATTTGGTTGATTCAGGGGTCCAGTACTTATACTCAAATGTGCATTTGAAGTGGGGGAGGCTTCAAAGATGCCTGGATTTCACCAGGTCCCTGCCTTTCCTGCCCTGGCTTCAGACTCACTACAGGGGGGTATGCAGTTCTTTATGTGGGGACAGGCAAAGTCCTATTCAGGTGCATGTATCATCTCCTCCCTCCCAATCAACCTTAAGAAAGTTCATCAGCCTGGCGATCGTCCACCAGGATACAAATGTCACACTTCTTCTCCCTTTGTGTGACTGTCTAGAGGGAAGCAAGCACAACAAGCTGATGGACGGAGTGTTGACACTTTTCAAATGCTCACCCCCAGGAAAGAGATCTGGGTTTAATCCATTGTTCGTTTTCTCACTATACCACCCCAGTTTTGACCCAGCCATATGCAAATCAGTCTTCACCCTGCTCCTCATGGGAACAGTCCAGCCCAAACTGCCAGGCCAGGTCCTCCCTGGATCGGAAACAAGCATCCTGGGACCGGTTTCGGGGTTTCACCCCTCATCATCCAGGCTAGTTTGAATCTAGTGGCACAGCGAGCAAGGGACCCATGTCTGGGCATACCCTTGGCCACTTAGGGAGAACATAGAAAACAAAACAAGATGATGGACGGAGTAACTTTTCAACCACTCACCCTTAGTCAAGAGAGTGATGTCATCAATGATGTCACTGACCATGTTAAGAGTGATATAATATGTGAGTTTATAAGTAGTGCATTGTGGATGGCGTAAAGTTTAGTTAGCTCAGGTAACTAAACTGCTGAAATTCTATGGTATTGTACGAGTGATATTTGAGCCTAACTATAACATCCTTGTAACCTTTGTTTGTTGCAATAAATTTATAGACACAATATGCACACATAAATAGATAGATAGATAGATAGATAGATAGATAGATAGATAGATAGATAGATAGATAGATAGATAGATAGATAGATTGATAGATAGATAGATAGATAGATAGATAGATAGATAGATAGATAGATAGATAGATAGATAGATAGATAGATAGATAGATAGATAGATAGATAGATAGATAGATAGATAGATAGATAGATAGATAGATAGATAGATAGATAGATAGATAGATAGATAGATAGATAGATAGATAGATAGATAGATAGATAGATAGATAGATAGATAAAAATGTCACTCTCAAGATAACATTCTAAACAAAAATCACTGAAATTAACTAGTTATAGATAACTGAACTAACTATAACTCACCCAATGAAGTAACCATAATTTACGCCCCCACCAAGCACAGTTTGGTCATCAATAATGTAATTTCAGATGTCATCATTGATGTTACCAATGCTGTCATTGAACATGTCATGACTGATGGAATATGTGAGAGTCTTAGCAGTGCACCACCACTCCAAAACAAAACTAACTGAGAGACTGTGGTTTGCTCCACTTGACTGTGTCCTAGAGTCAAAGAACTGTGTCCCGGGATAAAAAAGCCATGTATTTAACACTCTCAAAACCAAATCCACAGTGAAGCAGCCCCAGAGATAGCAGAGAGATGTGATACACTCTAGAAATATATACATTCATTTCTAAGCCAGATGAACAGAGAAATAAAAAACTATACACCTTTTCTTAAAAGCCAAGCTGAGGACAACATTCCAAGTGTGCCACTGTGCTAAACTACAACCCAAGCTAAAGACGTTAAAGGAGCAACCCAAATTAACTGTTACACATTACAAGTACAGGAAAATCAAACTCCTGGAATGGGATTCAGACAGACAGAACATAATTACACTTTACTATTGACCACAAGCGCAACTTTGGATGCTATATCCACAAATAGTACAGATGTGCTCTGTCTAGCACAAATAAATGCAATAGTTCAGCATACGTTGCCTCAGACTAAACGTATTTCCACACTTCAAGGCAAATAGACACAGAGCCTTCCATCAGTTTAACACAAACAACCATCAAAAATTTTAAGTTATCATGAGAGTGAAGTGTCCTCAATGTCAATATAACATGCATCCTGCTCCACTGAGAGTCAAACTCTCCACACTACTATTAATGAAACAGCTCATGGTGGTGAAGGGTTCACTGACAGAACATCGACACCTAAAATATCCTCATACCACAATATCGAGTTTTAAATATCGATGTCAAAAATATCGACATCCTATATTTATAATGTTAAGAACAAAAATATCGAGAAAACAAATATCGATGTCAAAAATATAGTTGTACAAAATATATATAAATGTATACAATATATATATATGTATATATGTATATATGTATTGACATCCAGAGTGTTAGACCTGGCATCATTGGCATGAGTCTCTCCTCCATTTTTTTCTGTTTGCCTCCTCTGTTTACGATGTTTTTGCTGGATTATTGCTTTGGGCACTGTGCCACTGCTGATCAGTGCCACAGTGCGAGTGCTCCCTATGTTAAATTGTTACATTGATTGGTGTTACCATGATTGGCTTGGTTGACTTACTGTTCAGACCCTAGTCTAGTGCACTGCGTGTGCCAAGGGCGTGTAAGTTAACTGCTGCTGGTGGGCTTGCAGCACTGGTTGTGCCACCCACAGAAGCAGCGTGTAAAATGTGTCTCAGGCCTGCCACCGCAGCGCCTGCGTGCAGTCCCTGACTGCCATGTCAACTTGGTAAGGAAACCTACTTACCAGTCTCTAAACCTTCACTTTGCCACATTTCAGACACCTCTATGGTAGGCCCTAGGGCAGGGTGAATTGTTGGTAAAAGGTAGGTCATGCCCTGATGTGTGTGGCATGACCTAATAGTGAATTACAGCCATTTTCGTTTTTCACTATTGAAGGGCTACCTGCCTCCCATAGGCCAGACTGGGCAGACGGATTATTAACTCCATTATAATCTATCTGACTCAGGGAGCATGGTATCGAGTCGAGTTTAGTATCCCTGAACTCAGAATTTAATAACACACCCTTTAGGATGGATGGTTTTTAAATTCTATGTTTGAAAATAGCACTTTTAGAAAGTGGCTATTTTCTTGTCCAACTATCTACCGGTCTCTGCTGGTTTGGTGTGTGTGTCAGGGGCTGGGTGGCTCCAGAGGTCTGAACGAGTCAGTGTGGGGTGAATGGGGCGTTTACACATAGAGTGAGGGAAGAGTAGCCTGCCCTGCCTGACACAAAACTGGCTCCACCTCCTGCTGGGCGACTGATAGCCCTGCTCCTGCCAGTGACAATACTGGCTCCGCCTCCTGCTGGGCGGCTGAGGACTCTGCCCTGCTCAGTGAATGGGCCAGGTGCCTCTGCCTGGCAACACTCACAACAAACCTGAGATGGTGGGAATCGCCCTGCTTGGACAAAGGGAACTAAGGGAAAAAGGGGTATAAGAGAAGGACCCCTGAACCAAGAACTCAGATCACTTCTGACAAGGAAACCTGTACCAAGGACAAGAAGCCTGCTGATCTAAGGACTTGCCTCCCCTTTCTGCCAGAGTGCTGTTTTGCTATGGAGGAACCTGAAAGCTGCTTCTTTATTTTTGCCAAGGAACAAGGAGAGAGGAACTTGGTGTGTACTCTCTGAACACTTGCTAGGAAATCTCCAAGGGCTGGAAAAGTGCCAGTCTCCTGCTGAAGTCACAGGGCCAAAGGACTTCACCATTTGCTGAATTGCTGGAAAGTGTTGTTTCCAGTACACAAGGGAAAATCTGCAGTCTCGACGCCAGCAGCAACGCCAGTGAGCAGTGGGTATCGGCCCCGGCTCCAAGTGACCCCGTCTCGACGCCGGTATCGACGCCAGTGAGGAGTGAGTATCGGCTCTACCTCCAAGCGACCCCGTCCCGACGCCGCTGCTGATCGCATCGACTCGACGCCCTTCTCGACGCCGTGAGCGCTGCTCCGGCCCGACATCCCTCGACGCCGCTGCGGATCGGCCCGACTCCGAGGCACGACCCCGACGCCGACCTCGACGCCGATCTCGACGCCGTGGATCATCGTTTTCTTCGTTTCTCAAGGTACTGTACTTGTGGGGTCTGTTGCGACTCCAGGCTTGACGTAGCGCTCCTCGCGGTCGACGCCGAACCTTGGGAATCTGGTAGACTCGACGTCGTGTGACTCCTGTGGGGGTTACATTGTTGCCAAAGAACTGTTCTCAGAAGAATACTTTGCTAAAGAACTATTTGCCAAGAAGAAACCTTACTTGAACTATTATTTTCCTTCCAAAGAGTATTTATTAAGACTGTGGTATATTTTTGTCGTTATTTGGTCTTGTGCTAAGCCTTATATAAAAATACTATTTTTATAATAACTTCTGTGTCGGGTCCATCTGTAGTGTATTCACTTTATTACTGTATGTGGTCATAAATGCTTAACACACTGCCTCTGAGATAAGCCTGCCTGCTCTGCCAAGCTACCAAGGGGGTAGCAGGGGTTATCTGAGTGTGTAATCCCCTTGCCCTGACTAGAGTTGGTTGGTCCCTATTTGTCAGAAGTGTATACCTCTGCCAACTAGAGACCGCCGGTTCTAACATTGGTGGTCAGCGGTGAGGATTTGAACTTTGCATTTATGACTCATGTGCAGTGATTAGTGTACGCTACATAGTGAAAGCAGACCATAACGCAGCCACAATCTGTTTTTGGTAGGATATTCTATTTTTGTTCTCCGCTTTCCTGGAGCTTATTTTTTTTAAACACTGCCAGTTTTGGCCATGGAGAATGCCGGAGCTACTACACCTGTGGAGATTGTTGTGGGGGAATTTGATAAGGAGAAGATAGATTCCTACACGCTAAAAGATCTAAAAGGATTTTGCAAGCAGTTTAAAGTTCCTACCACAGGTCTCACAAGGAAAGACGACTTCCTCAAAGCGCTGAAGGCCTGGTTAGAGGCCAGAAATCCCTCTGATCCGGTGGTGGTACCGGAAGAGGAAGAAGAAGAGGAAGAGCCCACAGGTGGGCCAGTGTCATCTCCAGGCAGTAGTGCATCCTCTAGGAGCCTTTCCCCTGAAGAATTAGAAGACAGGGAGAAGGAGAGGGGGTACAAGTTAGAAATGGCAAAACTTAAATTAGGAGGGCAGTTGGAATTAGAGAATGCGAGAAGCAAGAGAGAAGCTGAAATGGAGAGCAAAAGATTAGATTTTGAGAGAGAGAAATTAGCGTTTGAACGTGAGAAGATGGTGAGGGAGATGGAGCTTAAAACTAAGAGTTTAGAGTTGAATCCCTCTGGTGGCAGCACTCCATCTGTGCCTGCAGAAAGTAGGTTTTATTTTCCTAAAGATGTGATCAAGGATTACAGTAAGAATGAAGATATTAGCCAATGGTTTAAAGCGTATGAGTTAGCATTGTTGGCCCACCGGGTCCCTGAGAAGGATTGGGGAACGGGGTTGTGGAGCCGCTTTACAAACGAGGGGAGAGATACCTTGTTGAGCCTTCCTGCTGAGGATAGGATGTCTTATACTCATATGAAAGATGCTTTAATGCTGAGATATGGCTTAATCCCCGAAAAGTACAGACAAACCTTTAGAGAATGTAAGAAGTTGCCTGGTACTACGTGGGTTGAATATGTGTCTTTTTTCTGCAGAACCATGGATGGTTGGATAAAGGGTAGCAAGGTTGATAGTTATGATGGTCTTTATGATTTGTTTGCTTGGGAGCACTTGTCTAATAACTGTTTTCCAGAGCTACGCCAGCACCTTGTTGATAGCAAGCTATCTAACCCTAGAAAACTTGCTGAGGAGGCGGACCGCTGGGTCAGTACCAGGGTCCACAAGGGTCCAGTGGGAGACTCAGCCAAAGGTGGGCAGGGTCCCCAGCAGAAGAGTGGGGGGGACAGGGGTAAACAGAGGGAGTTTCAGAAAGGGCCCCAAAGTAGTCCCCAAGGGAACCAAGGGAAGGGTTCCCAGCCTCCCCCTGTAAAGAAGCCAGAGGCCCGACAGGTAAACCTGTTCACAGGGGCCCCATGACCTGCTATGCCTGTAAGCAGGTGGGACACCGTTATTATGATCCCCAGTGTCCCATGAAGGATTCGAATGCACCGCCGCGTGCACCCCCTCGTCAGGTAGCGAGTGTAGCCCTGGGAGGGGAGGAGATGGGTGCCCCCGGTGGGTGGGGTCCCGCAGAAATGTCCCTGGTCTCTTTAGGAGACGTGGAAATGGTCCCTCCAACCCCTCTGCCTAGTAACACTAAGAAATATAGGCAGTGGGTGACCATTAATGGCCATAGGGTGGAAGCTCTCAGAGACACCGGAGCGAGTGTGACAGCTGTCAAGTGTCACTTGGTGTCCAGAGAGCAGGTGGTCCCTCATGCATTCTACCCCGTTATAGCTGCCGACAACTCACAGAGTCAGTGTGAGGTAGCTCAAGTTCCCTTTGAGTGGGGGGGGTCTCAGGTACTCTTCAGGTTGCTGTGAGGCCCGCCATGCCTGTTGATTGTCTCTTGGGCAATGATTTGGAGGACTCCCCTTGGGCTATGGTGGAGAGAAAAGCGCATCTGGAAATGTTGGGTCTGCCTGAGTGGGTGTGTGCGACCACCGGGTCCATGTCAGTCAGTAAGGGTGTTGATGGGGGCCCGGAGCCTGAAAGTATGGCCCAGGTCCCAACCGTGAAGAGAAGAGGCAGGGGGCGCGGGAAACCGTCCCCATTCGTTCCCGCGGTCCAGGAGGGAGCAGACCCTGAGGGGGATGCCCTGGAACCGACAGGAGAACAAGTGGCCGAACTGGGAGACCTGCCCGAGCTGACCCATTGGCAGCAGGATGGTGGTCCCTCCAGGGAGGAATTTTGTGCTGAACAGAAAGTGTGCCCTTCTCTTGTGGGTATGAGGCAGCAGGCCTCAGCCCAAACGACAGGTGATCAGTCAGGATCACATTGGGTCTACTGGGAGAACGACCTCCTGTATAGCGAGCCTAAGGCTGCTGAGCCTGGGTCAGCCCGTGTGCTGGTGGTACCCCAGCGCTTCAGAGCCTTCCTACTGGGGTTGGCTCATGACGTTCCGTTAGCTGGACATCTGGGGCAGGACAAGACCTATGACAGGCTTGTCACCCATTTTTATTGGCCTCAGATGAGAAGGGATTCAGATATCCATTGTAGGACCTGTCAAACTTGCCAGGCAAGTGGGAAAAGTGGGCGGAAGCAGAAGGCTCCCCTCCAACCTTTTCCCGTCGTCAGTACTCCCTTTGAGCGAGTGGGGATTGACATTGTGGGGCCACTGGACCCCAAGACAGCCATGGGCAACAGGTTTATCCTGGTCTTGGTGGACCATGCCACCCGGTACCCGGAAGCCATCCCTCTCCGAACAGTGACGGCCCCCGTGGTGGGACGGGCACTGATGGGTGTTTTCTCCCGCATGGGGTTCCCCAGAGAGGTGG
Source organism: Triturus cristatus (assembly GCF_964204655.1). Lineage (NCBI taxonomy): Eukaryota > Metazoa > Chordata > Amphibia > Caudata > Salamandridae > Triturus > Triturus cristatus. The sequence goes on along the minus strand of NC_140585.1, from coordinate 683,483,709 downwards.
TGTCAGACCGGGGCACCAACTTCATTTCGAATTATATGAAGTCTCTGTGGAAGGAGTGTGGGGTAACCTACAAGTTTACCACTCCTTACCACCCTCAAGGTAATGGGCTGGTTGAGAGATTCAACCGGACCCTAAAAGGCATGATCATGGGTCTTGAAGAACCAATGAGGCGTAAATGGGACGTCCTCTTGCCATGCCTGCTGTTTGCTTACCGTGAGGTGCCACAGAAGTCTCTAGGGTTCAGCCCCTTTGAGCTTTTGTATGGTCACCCGGTAAGAGGACCTTTGAGTCTGGTCAAAGAAGGCTGGGAGCAATCTCCCAGGAAACCTCCCCAGGATGTATATAGTTACATGCTGGCCTTTAGGAACCAGACTCGGCGCTTCAGAGATCTTGCTCAGGCAAATCTGGAGGCCAGCCAGGAAGAGATGAAGCGGTGGTACGATCAGAATGCCACTCTGGTTGAGCTTCAACCTGGTCAGAAAGTTTGGGTCATGGCCCCTGTGGAACCTTGTGCGCTCAAGGACAGGTGGACTGGACCGTTTGAGGTTGTGGAGAAGAAGAGCGATGTCACCTACTTGGTGGACTTGAAATCTCCCAGGAACCCCTTAAGGGTCCTGCATGTCAACCGGTTAAAGCCCCACTTAGAAAGGTCCGAAGTGGGCATGCTCCTTGCCACAGATGCTGGGATGGAGGAGGAGAGTGAGCCTCTTCCTGACCTCCTGTGTGCAAAAGAAAAAGATGGGTCAGTGGATGGTGTTGTCCTCTCTGACACACTGACCCCTGAGCAGCAGCAAGATTGTCGCCATCTGTTGGTACAATTCCCTGATCTGTTCTCCTTAATCCCTGGTGTCACTCAGTGGTGTGTCCATGATGTGGACACCGGGGACAGCACTCCTGTGAGGCACAAGGCCTACAGGGTGACTGACAAGGTCAGAGCATACATCAAGGAGGAGGTCTCCAAGATGTTTGCCTTAGGGGTGGTTGAGTCCTCTAGCAGTCCTTGGGCCAGCCCAGTGGTCTTGGTCCCAAAGGCTGCAGCGCCTGGTGCTTCACCAGAACTTCGGTTCTGTGTGGATTACCGAGGACTCAATTCGGTCACCAAGACTGACGCGCACCCCATCCCCAGAGCTGATGAGCTCATCGATCGGTTGGGGGCTGCCCGGTACCTTAGTACGTTTGATCTAACGTCTGGGTACTGGCAGATCGCCTTAACTGATGGGGCAAAAGAGAGGTCTGCATTCTCCACACCAGATGGGCACTACCAGTTCCGTGTGATGCCCTTTGGGATGAAGAATGCCCCTGCCACATTCCAGAGGTTGGTTAACCAGGTATTGGCCGGGCTGGAAGATTTCAGCGCCGCCTACCTGGACGATATAGCAGTGTTCAGCGCCAGCTGGGAGGAACACTTGCGCCACCTCCAGGAAGTGTTGTTGGCCCTGCGCAGAGCAGGCCTCACAATCAAGGCTAGTAAGTGCCAGATTGGGCAGGGTTCAGTGGTGTACTTGGGGCACCAAGTAGGGAGTGGCAAGGTGGCCCCCCTGCAACCCAAGATAGATACCATCCTGGCTTGGGAACCGCCCAAAACCCAGACTCAGGTGAGAGCCTTCTTGGGTCTCACGGGTTACTACAGGAGGTTTGTCAAGGGGTATGGCAACATTGTGCACCCCTTGACCTCGCTGACTTCCAGGAAGCAGCCGAGACTTGTGATCTGGACTGACGCCTGTCAGAACGCCTTTGACACCCTGAAAACTGCAATGTGTACCGCACCGGTCCTCCAGGCACCCGACTTTTCAAAAGAATTCATTGTCCAGACAGACGCTTCAGAGCATGGTGTGGGGGCTGTTCTAGCACAGATGAATGAGGAGGGCCGAGACTTACCTGTAGCCTTCATCAGCCGGAGGTTACTTCCCAGGGAACAAAGGTGGAGTGCGATAGAGCGTGAGGCATTCGCTGTGGTCTGGGCGCTGAAGAAGCTAAGACCCTACCTGTTTGGGACTCACTTCCGGGTTCAGACAGACCACAGGCCCCTCAGATGGTTAATGCAGATGAGGGGTGAGAACCCAAAGCTGTTGAGGTGGTCCATTTCCCTACAGGGGATGGACTTTACGGTGGAACACCGCCCTGGTACAGATCACGCCAATGCTGATGGTCTGTCCAGATTTTTCCGCCTTAGTGATGAGGACTCCCTGGGTGAAGGGTAGTTCTCCCCACATTTCAGCTGGAGGGGACACGTGTTAGACCTGGCATCATTGGCATGAGTCTCTCCTCCATTTTTTTCTGTTTGCCTCCTCTGTTTACGATGTTTTTGCTGGATTATTGCTTTGGGCACTGTGCCACTGCTGATCAGTGCCACAGTGCGAGTGCTCCCTATGTTAAATTGTTACATTGATTGGTGTTACCATGATTGGCTTGGTTGACTTACTGTTCAGACCCTAGTCTAGTGCACTGCGTGTGCCAAGGGCGTGTAAGTTAACTGCTGCTGGCGGGCTTGCAGCACTGGTTGTGCCACCCACAGAAGCAGCGTGTAAAATGTGTCTCAGGCCTGCCACCGCAGCGCCTGCGTGCAGTCCCTGACTGCCATGTCGACTTGGTAAGGAAACCTACTTACCAGTCTCTAAACCTTCACTTTGCCACATTTCAGACACCTCTATGGTAGGCCCTAGGGCAGGGTGCATTGTTGGTAAAAGGTAGGTCATGCCCTGATGTGTGTGGCATGACCTAATAGTGAATTACAGCCATTTTCGTTTTTCACTATTGAAGGGCTACCTGCCTCCCATAGGCCAGACTGGGCAGACGGATTATTAACTCCATTATAATCTATCTGACTCAGGGAGCATGGTAGCGAGTCGAGTTTAGTATCCCTGAACTCAGAATTTAATAACACACCCTTTAGGATGGATGGTTTTTAAATTCTATGTTTGAAAATAGCACTTTTAGAAAGTGGCTATTTTCTTGTCCAACTATCTACCGGTCTCTGCTGGTTTGGTGTGTGTGTCAGGGGCTGGGTGGCTCCAGAGGTCTGAACGAGTCAGTGTGGGGTGAATGGGGCGTTTACACATAGAGTGAGGGAAGAGTAGCCTGCCCTGCCTGACACAAAACTGGCTCCACCTCCTGCTGGGCGACTGATAGCCCTGCTCCTGCCAGTGACAATACTGGCTCCGCCTCCTGCTGGGCGGCTGAGGACTCTGCCCTGCTCAGTGAATGGGCCAGGTGCCTCTGCCTGGCAACACTCACAACAAACCTGAGATGGTGGGAATCGCCCTGCTTGGACAAAGGGAACAAAGGGAAAAAGGGGTATAAGAGAAGGACCCCTGAACCAAGAACTCAGATCACTTCTGACAAGGAAACCTGTACCAAGGACAAGAAGCCTGCTGATCTAAGGACTTGCCTCCCCTTTCTGCCAGAGTGCTGTTTTGCTGTGGAGGAACCTGAAAGCTGCTTCTTTATTTTTGCCAAGGAACAAGGAGAGAGGAACTTGGTGTGTACTCTCTGAACACTTGCTAGGAAATCTCCAAGGGCTGGAAAAGTGCCAGTCTCCTGCTGAAGTCACAGGGCCAAAGGATTTCACCATTTGCTGAATTGCTGGAAAGTGTTGTTTCCAGTACACAAGGGAAAATCTGCAGTCTCGACGCCAGCAGCAACGCCAGTGAGCAGTGGGTATCGGCCCCGGCTCCAAGTGACCCCGTCTCGACGCCGGCATCGATGCCAGTGAGGAGTGAGTATCGGCTCTACCTCCAAGCGACCCCGTCCCGACGCCGCTGCTGATCGCATCGACTCGACGCCCTTCTCGACGCCGTGAGCGCTGCTCCGGCCCGACATCCCTCGACGCCGCTGCGGATCGACCCGACTCCGAGGCACGACCCCGCCGCCAACCTCGACGCCGATCTCGACGTCGTGGATCATCGTTTTCTCCGTTTCTCAAGGTACTGTACTTGTGGGGTCTGTTGCGACTCCAGGCTTGACGTAGCGCTCCTCGCGGTCGACGCCGAACCTTGGGAATCTGGTAGACTCGACGTCGTGTGACTCCTGTGGGGGTTACATTGTTGCCAAAGAACTGTGCTCAGAAGAATACTTTGCTAAAGAACTATTTGCCAAGAAGAAACCTTACTTGAACTATTATTTTCCTTCCAAAGAGTATTTATTAAGACTGTGGTATATTTTTGTCGTTATTTGGTCTTGTGCTAAGCCTTATATAAAAATACTATTTTTATAATAACTTCTGTGTCGGGTCCATCTGTAGTGTATTCACTTTATTACTGTATGTGGTCATAAATGCTTAACACACTGCCTCTGAGATAAGCCTGCCTGCTCTGCCAAGCTACCAAGGGGGTAGCAGGGGTTATCTGAGTGTGTAATCCCCTTGCCCTGACTAGAGTTGGTTGGTCCCTATTTGTCAGAAGTGTATACCTCTGCCAACTAGAGACCGCCGGTTCTAACACAGAGTATCATTGAAATACCGGCGCAATGCACTGTGGGAGCAGTAGTACTGGGATTTTCAGTCACGTGATGCACTACTTGTATTTAACGTCTGAGCACACCTGGACACTTGTGGTTCATGTCCGTGATCAAGGCAGATTACGCCGAAACGTTGGACGAAGAGAAAGCTGGCCCTTATGACTTTGGAAATAAATGCTTTTTCTATGGTATTGGGCCTCACGATGTTTGTTTGCTCGAGCGAGGTTAATGGGTTGCTCCGTGCCCATGTGGTGAGGCCGCCCCGAAGGGCTTGAGGCTCCGGAAATGGGGGAATGCTTTTGCTTCTTTTGGAATATCAATTGAGGAGCCTTGCCCACTCGAGCCACCCTACCTACCAAGGATCGCCACTAGTGCAAAAGGAATGGCGCTTTGGAGGGCATTCTAACAGGACGAAATCCTGGGCTGATCGTGCCAAGATGAAGATGGTTTCCCAAATCCAGGAGGTGATAAAAATAATTCAAACTCACCTGACTGTCGCAGAACAAATCTCCACTATAATAGCAATACGTGTGCTACAATATATTACCATCAGGTAAAAAACAGACCGGGACATCCAGAGTATCTTTGAAATACCGGCGCAATGTATTGTGGGTGCAGTAGTACTGGGATTTTCAGTCACGTGATGCACTACTTGTATTTAACGTCTGAGCACACCTGGGCGCTTGTGGTTCATGTCCGTGATCAAGTCAGATTACGCCAAAACATTGGACGAAGAGAAAGCTGGTGCTTATGACTTTGGAAATAAATGCTTTTTCTATGGTATTGGGCCTCACGTTGTTTGTTTGCTCGAGCGAGGTTAATGGGTTGCCCCGTGCCCATGTGGTGAGGCCGCCCCGAAGGGCTTGAGGCTCCCGAAATGGGGGAACGCTTTTGCTTCTTTTGGAATATATATATATATATATATATATATATATACACATACATATATATACACATACATATATATATATATATATATATATATATATATATATATATATATATATATATATGTGCCAAAAATGAAATACCACTCGCGCTCTCAGAAAGTCATTGACGCAGGAACACCGGACTTTACTCCAAATAAATCTGGGGGTTTATTTTAGTCATAAACCCGCCGTGACGCGTTTCGCCACCGTGGTGGCTTGTTCACACAGCGTTTGTAAAACATGAGACACCATTACATATTGTTGCATGTCATAATCACAGAGAAAGGACTTTCATTTCATCGTACATGGTTAGTGAAAACGGTTGGTAAACATCAAGCGCCATCTTAGCATATGCAAAGGTTGATACTTGCAACACCTCAGCCTTGTTCGTTTTCAAACTTACATACATATTTCTCTTATGTGTCTCTTTCGCAAGTTGATAATATCACATTTTGGCTCAAACGAAAGTTAATCATAAAATATAATAAAGCAATAGCTCACATGCCGTGTATTCCACTTGTTATATACACGGTAGCGGTTTTACAATGTTGCCTAGTAGTCACCCCTTCGTTGCCATTGTAGCACAAATTAATACTTTTTATACATATTTGAGGGATCATTTAGGCATTGTCTATCGGATACGATAGTCAGAGACTTCTGGTCTATGTATTAGATAACGGTGTTCGTATCGTAAATATTACCCTTGTTAGTGGGTGATGACAACCTTAGAAAGTCAAACTCATCTCATAATATCATAAAGCTCACACAGTATGGTGTCTATTTTTGCCCCCATACCTCACCTCATTGTGTATGCATAATTATAATGAACAAATATATATTAAATCTTATCTCACACAAAGATGTTGGATGATCTGAAGAAAAGGGTAGGGATCTCGTTTGCGTCAGCGACATATTCCCTTCCTTTTCTTCCTGTTGGAAAAATAATAATACATATTTACATTAGCACTACTAACACAATTTCAGAAATAGAACATTATCATTCATTTTGTAGGTGTATCGCCATTTCTTCATCAAGATTATGGCCATTAGGGAAGAGTGTGCACATGCCTATTATGTGCCTTGATTCTCGCTGTCTGAGTCTCAAAACTCTATTCCCACCTCTGGCTCTAGGTAAGATCTGTTCAATGGCAAAATACGTAAGTTTCGTGTAATCTGAAAAGTGGTGACTGGCAAAATGACGGGCTATTGGATACTGTTTGTCATTATTTGTGATTGCCCTCATATGCTCTAACACGCGTTTCTCTGCCATATGTGTGGTACTGCCCACATACCGTAGTTTGCATGGGCACTCTAACACATAGATGACAAATGAGCTTGTGCATGTCAGGAATTGAGAGATGTTAATCATGGTATTTGTGCTGGTATTCCAATATTCTTTAACCATTTTGCTACTTCCACAGGCTTTACAATGGCCGCATGAAAAAAAGCCTTGTAAATTTATACCTCTTGTTTCTATGTTAGAGGTTAAATCACTGTGTACCAGGGTGTCCCTGAAACTTCGTCCTTTTCGATATGTTATATTCGGTTGTGCTGGTAAGGTCTTACCTATTGTGGCGTCATTTCTTAAAATTTCCCAGTGACGATGTACAATTTTGCGTATCTGGGCAGAGTGTCCACTATATGTCATGATCATCCTAGTTGTGTTTTCCTCATCACTTTTTGTAGTCATCGTATCTGGAGTCATTAAAGTAATAGATCTGTCAACCGACTTAACTCTTTCAACTGCTTTCCTAAGGACCCATGATGGATATCCTCTTGCCTTAAATCTTTATATCATGGTTATTTCTTCTCTCTGATAGTCAGTTGTTGCACTGCAGTTTCTTTTTGCCCTAAGTAGTTCCCCAAATGGAATACTCCATTTCAAATTATCTGGGTGACTACTTAGGGCATGAAGCAGAGTATTGCCAGCAGTGCATTTACGGTAGAGAATTGTATGTACAATGTTGTTTTTCACCTGGACACACATGTCCAGATATTCTACCTGATTTTTACTAATTGTACTTGTTAACGTGAGATTCTTATTGTTATGGTTTAGTCTGTCAATGAAAAGTACTGCCTCTCTTTCTTCTCCTTGACATACTACAAAAATATCATCGATATACCTAAGCCATAATTTGACCTTGGTAAATGATTCCTGTAAATCAGTCTTCGCTTGGATGTCCTCCTCCCACGCCCCCATAAATAAATTCGCAAAACTGGGTGCGAAACAAGTACCCATTGCGGTACCATGTTCTTGTTTGTATATTAGGCCATTAAACATAAAATAGTTGTTCATAAGACAAAATCTAATCATCTCCAAGATCATGTCTGTATGCTCTAACAGGCCAATGTTTCTGCGTTTTAGAAATTTCGCACAAGCTTGAATCCCTTGTTCATGATCTATTATAGTGTAAAGTGAATTAACATCCAAAGTTATAAGGATGAAATCCTCTTGCCATACTAGATTCGCAATTTTGTTCAGGAAATCTTTTGTGTCTCTTACGTAGGAGGGAAGAGTAAATACAAATTCTCTTAAAAAATGGTCTGCATATCGTATAATATTTTCTAGAGCACTACCTCTTGATGAAATAATCGGTCTGCCTGGGGGATTTTCCTTGTTTTTATGGATCTTAGGGAGCAAGTACATTACTGGTAAAATGGGATAATCCCATTTCAAGAAACAAAACTCCTCCCAATCCAGCAGACCTTTATCCTTCCATTCATTGAGTAGTTCCCACCCATTAGAGATACTGTTGTTATATTCCACCCGTGTTGCACTAATATATGTCTTACCATCATTCAGTTGTCTTAGGGCCTCATTTATATACATGTCTCTTGGTAGAATAACAATATTACCACCTTTGTCCGCAGGTCTTATTATGATACTCTCATCTGTCGCTAGATCCTTTATTGCTTTCTTTTGGGTTGCAGTTATATTATGTTTAAACTTTTTCATTTTCTTCTCCCAATTGTTTTTCCTGAAATTTAACATATCAGCACTTACTAGCTCTTGGAAAGTATCGATATTGTCATGACCCATTCTAGGTACAAAGGTGGATTGGGGTTTAAAATCACTACAAGCTGCCTTATCATTTTTTACTTCCAATTCATCCAAAATGAGTAGGGAGTCTGGGCTCATACCTATTTCATCTGGATTATTTTGGAGCTCATGTAGAATTATCATGGTGTCTATGTCGCCAATAGATAATTCTTCTTCCTGCGTGGTTCATGTTGTGTGATGTGACTCTCTACTCTTTGCTGGTTTCAATTTGTGCCACTTTTTCAATTTCAGTTTCCTACAAAACTTGAACACGTCAATTTTACTTTCAACATAGTTCATGGGAACTGCCGAACAAAATGACAGTCATAAACACAGTGTTCTTTTTATCTTTGTTACTGATAGTCTTAGTACTTAAATGTACAATAGTTTGGTTTACCATCCCATCATCCATAATTAGTTCTTCCTGGAGCGCGTTTGTCTTTTTCCCATGTACTCCGTAGATTTCTCTCCCCTTTCTTCTTTGCCTGGACCTTTTCCTCCTCTTCCTCTGGTACCCCTTCCTCTCCCTCTGCCCCTTCCTCTCGGTAGCGGTGAGTCCTCCGTCTGATTTGTTCTGGACATTGATCTCGTTGCCTGCCGGCTCTTCTTCATTAGCCGGTATTCGTCTAAAAAAGTGGGTTTTGGGGCGGATCATCCTTTCTGTATCCGAAATTGAGCTTTCCGATGTTCTTGTTGCTGATTCATCTGTGTTTGTATCACTGAGATCTGTAATTTCCTCCACTTGTTGTTCATGGTGTTGGTTTGTATTGGTTTCTATCATTGTCCTCTTCTCGTACAGATGATCATATTTCTTACTGTACGTCAAGACTCTGCCTGACTCGTAATCGCCACAGTCTCTATGTAGTTTACGTTGTTTCCTCCTTTTTATGTCCTCTTCCATTGTTTTTAATCGTTTTTTCATTGCTTCTAGGAACTTGACAATTGTTTCTTGGTCCTCATGTGTATTCAACATAGTTTTGATTTCTTCTATTTCCTGTTTGATCTTCTCTCTATCGGACCACGCATAGTTTACTAATATTTCTAACATGTTCCTGGAGCTGCTAGCTGAGTTTGTAGACCACTCCTCTAGCATTTTGGGGTCAGGAGAGTCATACGAGGGGGTCATGTAAATTCTTAGCCCTCTGGGTACCATCGATTTATTGATATAGTCCTGTAACGATGTTGCCTCCCACCATTTGGAGGTTTCTTGCTCATGAAGCTTCTCAAATCTTCTCAGCGTGTCATAAATTGTTTTTTCACTTGTAATATTCGCCTGAACAGATCTTCCAATGCCAGGTGCCCTCGCAAAGAGTGTTTGTGCTGCCTCTCTACGTTCCTTCTCTTCATCCATCCTCTGACTTGGAAGTGCCCAAATATCCGTGATTGAAAATAAGGTTGATGTATGTGTCAATACAAATCCCTTTGTAAATACAAAGTTCCCCTGGTCCTCGGGAAGTAATGTATCTTTAATATAATAATTCAGCGTGCCCAAAAGTCATTACTCACTCAGTCTTAGGTTATTGGCATGTCTTTTCCCAGATGTAACAATTCCACCTGTGAGGCTCGCCCTATGTAAGAGTTGTATAACCTCCCGATCGATTTCTATCTGAACAAGATATAAATCTTACCTCCACGGTGTATCCCGATTCCTGGGATAGCGTGCGGTCTCTCCAGTTCGTTCGCGGGTAGTATAAGTCCTTCCGTTGTCACACTGCTCCCTTAGCCGATCAAAAGGACACACTGTCTTCAATAAATCCAAGGTCCTCCTTCCGTGTCCTCAATCTATTTAGGGGTGGCGCGAGACCGGCAGAGCATAACCTGTAGTCAACATGTCCCAAAAACGAAATACCACTTGTGCTCTCAGAAAGTCATTGACGCAGGAACACCGGACTTTATTCCAAATAAATCTGGGGGTTTATTTTAGTCATATACCCGCCGTGATGCGTTTCGCCACCGTGGTGACTTGTTCACACAGCGTTTGTAAAACATGAGCCACCATTACATATTGTTGCATGTCATAATCACAGAGAAAGGACTTTCATTTCATTGTACATGGTTAGTCAAAACTATTGGTAAACATCAAGCGCCATCTTAGCATATGAAAAGGTTGATACTTGCAACACCTCAGCCTTGTTTGTTTTCAAACTTACATACATATTTCTCTTATATGTCTCTTTCGCAAGTTGATAATATCACATTTTGGCTCAAACGAAAGTTAATCGTAAAATATAATAAAACAAAAGCTCACATGCCGTGTATTCCACTTGTTATATACACGGTAGCGGTTTTACAATGTTGCCTAGTAGTCACCCCTTCATTGCCATTGTAGCACAAATGAATACTTTTTATACATATTTGAGGGATCATTTAGGCATTGTCTATCGGATACGATAGTCAGAGACTTCTGGTCTATGTATTAGATAACGGTGTTCGTATCGTAAATATTACCCTTGTTAGTGGGTGATGACAACCTTAGAAAGTCAAACTCATCTCATAATATCATAAAGCTCACACAGTATGGTGTCTCATGCATACACAATGAGGTGAGGTATGGGGGCAAAAAGAGACACCATACTGTGTGAGTTTTATGATATTATGAGATGAGTTTGACTTTCTAAGGTTGTCATCACCCACTAACAAGGGTAATATTTACGATACGAACACCATTATCTAAAAAATTGCTTGTATAACTGACTGATTAAGTGTATCTTAGTGAATACATGGCTTAGTGAGTAATGTTTAAATATGTAAATATCTGTATCAGTCTCTCACTTTGTGTATAAGTGGCTGCATGGGTTGGTGAGTAGCTACATGAGTGTCTATATAGGTTATTAGTTGTTTTTTTGAGTATCGGTATGATTGTCTGAGTGTCTGTATGGTTCGGTGGGGGGTATTACGTAGTGCATAGGTGCATGAATGAGTGACTCACTGTTTGTATGTGTTGAAGACAGCATGTGTGCAGGACTGTATGGGTGGATGAGTGTGTGCATGGGTGTGTTAGTGAGTGAATGACTGTCTCAATAGTGTCTTTATGAGTAACTACATATGTTTTAAACTAGTATATGTGACTATTGGTGTATATAAGTGAGTATATGTGAGAGTGAGAGACTGAAAGAGTTCCTGTATGAATAAGTATGTGTTTCTATAAGTGATTGTTTAATAGATATAAGGGCATATCAACAACAACCGGCGATAATTATCGCTGAGCGCACTTAGCGCTCGGATAATTATCGCCGGCTAGCGACGATTTTTATCGCTGAGATAGCGTGCTATTAGCAACGCTTATCTCATCAGCGATAAAGATCCTAACGCTAACTGGCTAACGTGAGATTATCGCTGGAAACCCAGCGATAATCTCACGTTGGCTAGTTGATAGGGCCTCACAAACTTAGCCACCTTCCATAGGATATCATGGCTAAGTCAGTCCTGAAGCAGGCGTAAGGAAAGTAGCGATAACAGGGGTTATCACTACTTTTCCTGACGCAATGCTTCATAGCGTTAGGCTTGCTGATAGGAGAAATGTCGCTTAGCGACATTTCTCCTGTCATGCCAGGTCAGGAACGCCCACTTTGCATCTCATTAGAGATGCAAAGCAGGGCGTTAGGAATCCTGACACTAAAGCAAGGTTTCACGCGTTAGCGTGACCTTGCTGATTAGACGATAAAATTATCGCCGCTTTTTGGCCGAATACGGACGCAAAAGCGGCGATAATTTTTTATCGCCTGCTTGTTGATATGCCCCTAAGTATGTGTAAGTTTCTGTAGAAGAAAGTGTGGTGGTGTGTGTATAACTGTATATGCAAGTAAATGGATGTTTGATTCTTTATTAGCATGAGTGACTATGTGTGTGAATAACCCTATGGATGAGTGGCGTTGTGTAACAGGATGTATAGGTGTATGAGTACATATGATGAGTGAGTACATGTATGAGTGACTGTATAGGACTGTTGGTGAATGAGTGGATGTGTCTGTGGATCTGAGAATTTCTGAATAGGTTGTTGTAACTGATATTGGCATGTCCATTGTTTTGAAAATTTTAGTTTCTATTTTTGAATGCGTGTATCAAAGGTTATATTCGGGGGAGAGGAGGTCTGCCACTCTATCACAAGGATGATGTCATCAGTGATGTCATTTGAGGTGTCATCAGTGATGTCATGAGTGATGTCACTGACCATGTCATGAGTGATGTAATATGTGACGTCATCAGCAGTGCATTGCGGGCGCGCGAGTTATAGTTAGCTGAACTAACTATAACGGAGGAATTTCAATGGTTTTGTACGAGTGAAAAGTCCAGCTAACTATAACGCCCCTGAAACCTATGGTTTTTTCAGTGAATTTCTAAGGTTTTTTAAATGCTAATTTTTAACTATGCCTACAGAGATAGGACATGTGAAGAAAGAAGAAAAAATGCACAGAAAGCAAAACAAAAGAAATGCAGAAAGAAGCAACAGAAGTCCTCAAAGACACAGAAAAGTGCAGGAAGAAGGATAACGTGCAGAAAGAACAAACAGAAGAGCAGAAAGAAGCCTTGTTGCAAAATCATCCTATACCCTCAACTTTTTCAGACGGATACTGGTGGTAACTGAGTCTGACTAACCAGTCCTAGAGCCAGTGCTATGTTAAAAGACACTCAGAATACAGTGAAAACACCTACATACACTAGGGAACACTATGCGTTAGGGTCCCCCTGTGATCAGCATGACCTCCTCTGTAAGCCCCTAGTATATAATAGGGCAGGGGATTAAAACTACCTCTTAAAATGCGCCACAGGGCTTGTTTGCACACGTCACCTCAGGCCCCGTCCCCTCACTTTCACACTGTGTAAACACGCCCTGTGGCCGTTTTAAGCTGGAAGATTAAGTCCCCTTGAATCCTGAGGGTCCCTAGGATCCAACTAGACCACTAGGTACCTCCAGCAAGCGCCACAGAGCTGCGTTGCAGAGAGATGTAAAAAGGCGCACGGCCTAGACCACCTCTCTGCAACGCAGCGCAGTGGCGCTTACTGGAAGCACCTGGCGGGCTAGTTGGCCCCCAGGGTCCCTCAGGATTGAAGGGGAATTATTTCCCCAACTTAAAACGCACCACAGGGCTTGTTTGCACACGTTCACTCAGGCCCCGTCCCCTCCCTTCACCACTGTGTAAACACGCCCTGTGGCCGTTTTTAGTTGGGAGATTAAGTTCATTTGAATCCTGAGGGTCTCTAGGGTCCAACTAGCCAACTAGGTACCTCCAGTAAGCGCCACAGAGCTGCGTTGCAGAGAGGTGTAAAAAGTGGCACAGCCTAGACCACCTCTCTGCAACGCAGCTCAGTGGCGCTTACTGGAAGCACCTGGTGGGCTAGTTAGCCCCCAGGGGCCCTCAGGATTAAAGGGGAATTATTTCCCCAACTTAAAACGTGCCATAGGGCGTGTTTGCACACGTCACCTCAGGCTCCGTCCCCTCCCTTCCCCACTGTGTAAACACGCCCTGTGGCCGTTTTTTAAGTTGGGAGATTAAGTCCCCTTGAATCCTGAGGATCCCTAGGGGCAAAATAGCCCACTAGGTACATCCAGTAAGCGCCATTGCAGAGAGGTGTAAAAAGGGGCACGGCCTGCACCACCTCTCTGCAACGCAGAGCAGTGGCGCTTACTGGAAGCACCTGGTGGGCTAGTTGGCCCCCAGGGTCCCTCAGGATTGAAAGGGAATTATTTCCCCAACTTAAAACGCGCCACAGGGCGTGTTTGAACACGTCACCTCAGGCCCCATCCCCTCCCTTCACCACTGTGTAAACGCGCCCTGTGGCCGTTCTAAGTTGAGAGATTAAGTCCCCTTGAATCCTAAGGGTCCCTAGGGTCAAACTAGCCCACTAGGTACCTCCAGTAAGCGCCACAGAGCTGCGTTGCATAGAGGTGTAAAAAGGGGCATGGCCTCAGAACACCTGTCTGCAACGCAGATCCCTGGCGCATACTGGAGATACCTGTTGGGCTAGTTGGCCCTCAGGGACCCTCAGTATTGAAGGGGAATTAATTCCCCAACTTACAACTGGCCAGGGGGCGCGTTTGCAGAGGGCTGCAAGGAGGGGGCGTGGCCTCCGGCGCGATGCCGGTGTTTAATTTATTTTATTTTTTTAAGAAGGAGGGCTGTGTGGCCCCCGTTCTTTTTCTAATTTACTGGCCCTGGGGACCCCATCCCCCAGGGCCTGCACCCTAATTGTTTTTGTTGAAAAAAATTAATTTGGCCTTCCCAAGGCTTTAACTGCCCCCGGGGACCCCAACCCCCGGGTCATGGCCTTTTTTTTTTTATTCTTTAGGAGGGGGCTGCGTTGCCCCCCTCCTCAGGCCACTTATGGTCCCGGGGACCCCATCCACTGGGGCCGGCCTTTGTTTTTTATTATTTTTAAAAAATATATATTTATAGAAACACCTAGGACATGCTGGACAAACTGTATGTACCTATCACCATGACGATTTGCGTGATATTCATTAAAAGGCGACTATGCATAGAACAAATCCACATGGAATGTATTTACACCGCTAGTGAAGTTCTGACGTGTCTGACGCCCTACCGTGCCTAATACCGGTGCCCCCGCCGGTGGGTACTCTCCAAGTAGACACCCTTGTCGTTCATTTATACAAACATGGGTAGCTATTGTCGGGCACATTTAATATACACGCACACCAAGCCATTCAAAGGGGATTCGACAAAAATTCGACCAAACTATGCAAGAAACCCCCCTCATGGTTAATAAAACACACATCCACCGCCGGATGTGTAATACTTTTTATTTTACTCTCTGGAAAGGAGACGAACCTCACTTGAGAGTCACAGCGTGCTCCTGGCTGAGCCCAATGCTGTGTTACACCCACCAGTGCCCGCTGAGTGCCTCACACCTCTGTGTTGTATTCCACCAGCTAGTGCCTATGCTATGACACTCTCTAGCCCATGTGCACTGTAACACCACCGCGTGAATATGTCATGCCACACTTGCCTTCGCACGGGTTATATTGCCCCATCTAACGTGCCTTCCTCGATGCCTATGTTATAACGCACAGCGCTATGCCATACATATTACAATCTGGGATCCATATCTTTGTCACAGTGCATATGCAACGTTACACTCCCCAGCACATATTTTATATTACTACTTTAGAGACTAGTTAGGTTACACAACACTGCCCTGTGCATATTACACTCCAAGGCGCATATCGCATAGCACGCACTAGTGCCTGTGCTATCTCGTGCTCTCCAATGAATCTGTCATTGTGCACAATGTATTGCATATTATATTTCACGCCCTGGTTCATCTTATATCACACTTTTTGGTGCATAGTTTATACCATATACTATATCTAGTTTTCATTTTCAATCGTGCTCTCAGGACTATGTTCTATATAACACTGCGTCCACCTACCCTTTTCACGGGCATTACATTTTGCGATGGAGGGTGGAGGGTCAGGGGGTGTTTCTGCCAAGTGAGTCCAGAGTTACAGTCACAAACGTCCTCTTCTTCCTGAATAAAAGTGAGATTATGCTGCATACTTGTTCATATTTTAAGTAGTTTGCACAAACACACATTTTAAAAACAATAAAGTTCCTAATACCCACCTTCTCTGAACAGTTAGCTTGCTGCCCCATCCACCTCCTCCCTATCCTCTGTTGTCTAAATTCACGGACTAGCCTCCTTCCTCCTGCCATGCATGGTCTGATGTGCTGCCACTGCCCTCCATTTAGCATGATGTACCAGTCCACTCCTCCTGTCCTCCATTTCCCAATTATATGGCCCATAATTGAACTCCTGCTTAGCCTCTCTGCTTAGCTTGCTGCCCCTATTCTCCTTCCCCCTGCCCTCCGATGTCTTTGTGCATGCCCCTGCTCCATCCTTTTTGCCCACCATGTTCCATGGACCTGCCACTCCTATCTACTCTGAGTGTTCTGTTGAGCTGCCACTCCCCTCCCACCTGCCTAGCATTGTCAGATGACTGTAACCTGTCCCAGCCACCTCCACCCTGCCTGTCCACATGCCATGCCCCTATCCCCTTCCTCCTGTCCGCCATGGTCCATTTTACTGCCACACCCTTCTGCCCTCCCTGGTCTGTTGTACTGCAACTGCTCCTCCTGCCTGCCCCGTGCGGTCTGTTGTGAGGCCCCTTCCCCTGAACTCTCTTGTCTGTGCAAAGGTCCTGACCCTCCCTTCTATCCTCCATGGTTCTTTGTGCATGCCCCTGCACCCTCCTTCTTGCCCATCATAGCCATTGTGCTGCCACTAACCCTCCCACTTGCCATGCATGGTCTTCTGTGCTGCCATGGCTTCTCCCACCTTCCCTGTGTGGTCAGCTAGCTGCCCCTGACCCCCTACCACCTTCCCTCCATGGTCTGTGTGTATGCCATCATAGTCTCATTGTTGCTCTCCATGGTGTGTCTTGTTTCTAGTGCCCATCCTGCCTGACCTCCATGGTCATCTTGCTGCTCCTGCCCTGCCCCCTTGCCCCCAGCCCTCTGTTTCCATGTGCAGACCCCTATTCCCTCCCTCCTAGCTTGTCTGTTCCATTGTAATGCCCCTGATCCGTCCCTCCTGCCCTTTATGGTCTGTTATGATGCAGCTTTCTCTCCTGTCTGTCCATTATGGTCAGCTAGCTACCATTGCCTCTTTCCCCTCTGTTCTCTGTTGTCCATGTGCATGGTCATGTCCCCTCCCTATTGCTTTCTATGGATTGTTGTGCTGCACTCCCGTCCCACATGCGCTGTGTGGTGTATTGTGCTGCTGCAAACCCTGATGCCTGCCCTGTAGGGTCAGTTTGGTGCACCTCTCCATGTCCCTCCTGTCCCCTGTTATCCGAGTCCATGTCCCTACCCCAATTCCTCCTGCCTACCATGATCCAATGTACCACACTTGCGAACATTTTGAACTTGGTAAGAGGGAGATTTTGAAAAAAAACTGGGGTATTGATTTTCCCCTTTGAGTTACATTGAAAAAGAGGAGATTGTAGACAGGAGACAGATCAAATAAAGCCCATTTGAGCTTAAAAACATTGGACGTTTCCTGGCTGAAATGGGTCTGTTGGCATGTATGGTTGTACTACCACTGCCTCTTCCTTCTGCCCACAATGGTCTATTACATTGCCACAGCCTCTCTTGCCAGTCGTGTATTGTTGGTTTGTTGCCCCTGCCCCCCTTTCTACTGCCCTCCATTGTCTGTTGTGCTGCCACTGCCCTTCCTGCCTGCCCAGTGTGGTCAAATTGTTGCCTCTGCACTCTCCTACCTGCCTTCAATTTTCAGAGCCCGTGCCCCTGACCTCAGCCTCTCAACAGTATCCCAATGAACAACTAGATTGCTAACATTCTATATTTATTACAAAAGTGTGGAACGCCTGACGTCATCTTGATGTAATCAAAACTGTAATACCTAGAGTATTTCCTTTAGAAATTACATATATGAGAGGGTCTTATTTGCATCAAAATTATGGTTAGTGCTCTAAAAAAACTAAAATGAGGACATATTTTCTGAGTTTTCAAATAGCGACAAAGAACTTTTAAATTATTTCTAATCTTTATGTTTTTTTATCCAGTTGACCACTTGATTAAATGTTGCACCTAGGGGAGAGGATGTGGTGTTACTTCCAGAGCTGCAAACTTTGCAACTGCGGAACCAGGTTGGAGTTTCTGCTTCAGCTCAACATTCTGTGATTCTGGTCAAATCACTTAATCTCCCCATGTCTACAACCAAAATGAATTTGATCTTATGTGATGTAACCAATGCTCATGTAAAGCACTCCAATACCGGACACGTCTGCACTATATAAAACTGCAAATACACAACAAATAAGTGTTTTGCACACTTTTGTCATTGGGCTACATGTGGGCTACATCTGGGTGATATTTGTGCTGCATTTTGGGCTCTTTTGTCTCTGGTGGCCATCTTGGGAGATTTATTTGTTATGGAGTTTCCTAATTTCCTCATTTACTGCAGTCTCCTCAGTAGGAAATGCTTTCAGTTTTTTACTTTGATTCCATCAAGAAGGTATTCAGATATGTCACACATTTGCCATAAATTCTGAATGTTAGCACTCTAGTTGCTCACTAGATCACTGCAGTAAAACTACTGCTCATCACGGAAGTCTGCTGCTGGTATTAAAAGTGCATGTTTCAGTCTGCATATCAGAATTTTTTAATGAAATAGAAGAGGATTTGAGAAGTCACTCAAAATGTGCCCTCATTTTTCTTTCTTCAGCACTAATCATAATTTCTATGGCAAAATGAACCCCCTCATTGTGTTCCTTTTTCAATTAAATGTTTTAAGTGTTACCAGTTTATTCCAATCAAGATGGCTTCAGGTGTGCCATACTTTTGTCATAAGTAAGACAGTAAGCGCTCTAGTTGTTCTTAAGAACACTCTGGGACATTCTGTCATTGGGCTATACTTGGGCTACATCCCGGTGATATTTGGGCTACATTTGGGCCCTTTTGTCTCTGGTGGCCATCTTGGGAGATTTATTTGTTATGAAGTTTCCTAATTTCCTCATTTACTGCAGTCTCCTCAGTGGGAATACTTTCAGTTTTTTGTTTTGGTTCCATCAAGAAGGCATTCAGATGTGTCACGCATTTGCCATAAATTCTGAATGTTAGCACTCTAGTTGCTCATTAGATCCCTGTAGTAAAACTACTGCTCACCAGGGAAGTCTGCTGCTGGTATTCAAAGTGCATGTTTCAGTCTGCCTGTCAGAATTTGTTTATGAAATAGAGGAGGATTTGACAAGTCAAAATGTGCCCTCATTTTTCTTTCTGCAGAACTAATCATAATTTCTATGGCAAAATGAACCCCCTCATTTTGTTCCTTTGTAAATTAAATGTTTTAAGTGTTACCACTTTATTCCAATCAAGATGGCTTCAGGTGTGCCATACTTTTGTCATAAGTAAGACTGTTAGAGCTCTAGTTGTTCGTTAGAACAATTTGGGACATTCTGTCATTGGGCTATACTTGGGCTGCATCTGGGTGATATTTGGGCTACATTTAGGCTCTTTTGTCTCTGGTGGCCACCTTGGGAGATTTATTTGTTATGAAGTTTCCTAATTTCCTCATTTACTGCAGTCTCCTCAGTAGGAAATGCTTTCAGTTTTTTACTTTGGTTCCATCAAGAATGCATTCGGATGTGTCACACATGTGCCATAAATTCTGAATGTTAGCACTCTAGTTGCTCATTAGATCACTGTAGTAAAGCTACTGCTCACCAGGGAAGTCTGCTGCTGGTATTCAAAGTGCATGTTTCAGTCTGCATGTCAGAATTTTTTTATAAAATAGAAGAGGATTTGAGAAGTCAAAATGTGCACTAATTTTTCTTTCTGCAGCACTAATCATAATTTCTATGGCAAAATGAACCCCCTCATTTTGTTCCTTTGTAAATTAAATGTTTTAAGTGTTACCACTTTATTCCAATCAAGATGGCTTCAGGTGTGCCATACTTTTGTCATAAGTAAGACTGTTAGCGCTCTAGTTGTTCTTTAGAACACTCTGGGACATTCTGTCATTGGGCTATACTTGGGCTACATCTGGGTGATATTTGGGCTACATATGGGCTCTTTTGTCTCTGGTGGCCATTTTGGGAGACTTATTTGTTATGATGTTTCCTAATTTCCTCATTTACTACAGTCTCCTCAGTAGGAAATACTTTCAGTTTTTTACTTTGATTCCATCAAGAAGGCATTCAGATGTGTCACACATTTGCCATAAATTCAGAATGTTAGCACTCTAGTTGCTTATTAGATCACTGTAGTAAAGCTACTGCATGTCAGAATTTTTTAATGAAATAGAAGAGGATTTGAGAAGTCACACAAAATGTGCCCTAATTTTTCTTTCTGCAGCACTAATCATACTTTCTATGGCAAAAGGAACACCCTCATTTTGTTCCTTTTTAAATTAAATGTTTTAAGAGTTACCACTTTATTCCAACCAAGATGGCTTCAGGTGTGCCATACGTTTGTCATAAGTAGGACTGTTAGCGCTCTAGTTGTTCTTTAGAACACTCTGGGAAGCTGCAGTAGAACACAAAGGAATCAACTGACAGTTTCTGCCCTTGTTGGATGTACATGTTTTACTGAGAATGTCAGACTTCATTCTCACATGACTGAGAAAGATAATGTGAATTTACAGAAAATATACTCTCAGTTTAGCTTATAGATCACCTTCCAAACCTCTGTGGGAAAAGCATGAGAAAATAGTTTTCTCTCAAACATGATTCATGATATCACAGCAGAAGGCTTTTTCACGTGGTAAAATCACCTTAGAACACACCACAATTCCTAAAATGAGTATAGTACCATCAACAAATGATTTATAATGTAACTAAAGTCTTAAAACCTTCTATTAACTGCAATGTTTTTTAATGAGGTGCTATCATGTATATTGGTCCCAAGATGGCTGCCAACACTTCTTGGATGAAGTGCTGACAGCCAATCAGATCTCACGATGAGATGTGTGGTTAGGCTCCGCCCAGATATATATGTGATTTTACTTTTGATTTTCTCAGGAACTACTGAACGGATTTACACCATTTAAGCAAAAGGCACGAGTCTGAATTGAGGACTACCTCTTTGCCAAATTTGGTGTAATTCTGTTCAGCTCTTCGGGCTGTAGCTGCGTCAACAGGTCCTATGGGAAAATGCATGGGGAAAACGCGTTTTGGGACCCCCCTTTTTTCTCGGCCCCCGCTTGACGAATCACGGTGAAATTTTCAGGATAGCAGTGGACCAGAGCTGGCCAAAAGTTTGGAAACTTTCACGAAGATTCATCAATCGACGCCAACGTTATTCCAAATAGAATGTTGCGGATTTCCTGTGGAAAATAGGTCCTAAGTATAACTACCTACTGGCGACTGCCAGTAGGTAATGTATATATATATATATATATATATATTAAAAACATTCTATTATAAATTAAATCATTAAACTATTTAAAAATATTTAAACTCACATTTCCCACTCCAGTCAGTGCATCAGTAGGGATAGTGTTGGATAGAGGAGGGGTAACATTTTCTATTCCACTCCAATGAGTGCAACAGTAGGGAAAGTGTTCGATAGCGGAGGGGTAAAAAATACTACTCCAACTCCAGTGAGTGCAACAGTAGGGAAAGGTTTTGATAACAGAAGAATAAAATGTACTATTCCCACTCTAGTCAGTGCAACAGTAGGGAAAGTGTTGGCTAGCGGAGGGGTAAAAATTACTATTACCACTCCAGTGAGACGAACAATAGGAAAAGTGTTGGATAGGAGAGGGGTAAAAACTATTATTTCTATTATTTCCACTCCAATAAGTGTAACAAAATATATAAATATGTTCAAAATTAAAATACAAATATATTTAATTTTAAAAATAAACTAAAAACATATTATAATGTTAAATACATATGCCAAATACCTACAAATATTATATCAAATAAAATAAAATCATTAATTACCAAACAAATAAATATTTTTAGATAAAAATTATTTAGAAACAAAAACATTAATTATTACATACATTTAGTTTATTTCCTTCCTACCCTATAACTCCACACAGTTCACAACCCACATCAACATTTTTAAAAAATACATACTTTCAAAATTAGCATAATTAATTATCAATTGAAGAAATATTATTAAAAAAACAAACAAATTAAAACACATAAAAAATAATTAACTTCCCACCCTTTGCCCCTATAAACCCCACAGCCCACAGCTAAAATTAAACTGTAAATGAATTAATTACACAATTAAAATGTCTTTTCAATTAAAAAACTAATAGTATTCAACATCTAATTATAAAGTAAGTAAAATTAATTTACTCTCCACCCTTTACCCTTATAAAACCAAAACCCACACACAAAAAAAATCAGCAATTACCCTAACTATGTATCAATTAATTAATATTAATGATCAACTAATTATTAATTAATTAAACATAAATTACTTCCCATCCTTTACCCCTATAAACCCCACAACTCACAGCTAAAATTTGTTACATAATTTCCATATTTAATTTTCAATTAATTAATATTATTTAGCAATGAATTATTTTTAATTAAAAATAAATTACTTACCACCGTTTACCCCTATATACCCCACAACCTGCACCTAAAATGAATTACACAATTTCCATATTGAATTTTCAATTAATTAATTAATTAATTAATATTAATTAACTAACAGCAAATTATTAATTATTTAAAAATAAATTACTTCCCACACTTAATACTATAAAATATCAATTAAATAAATAGTAATAAATAAAAAATAATCAACAATTTATTATAATTAAATTACTTCCCACCCTATTCCCCTATAAACCCACAACCCACTACAGAAATGAAAAACACACAAATGTAATTAAAATAAAACTGATAACTATTAAAAATGTAACACATATATTAAAAAACATAATACTTATGCATAAAAAATGCATCACATATGTTTTAAATATATACTAAAATACATAACACTAATTCCAAAATCAATATTTTAAAGAACTATATTTTTGCAAACAATATTAATGACTGCTATATGTTATAAACAATATTTCTTACCTTAAAATCGACATTCTTGACCATGATATTCTTGCTGTCGATATTTATGTGTCACGATAGTTACAACTAGATATTTGTGTAGGTCGACATTTCTAACTAAATATTTTGTCTGAATACAGAGATAAAGCAATGAACTATACAGACCCATTCCATATCCCAAAATATCCAGTACAACGGAACTAGTACTCTATTAGACACTGTTAGAACAGTCCCATAAAGTATAGTAAGTGCATTTAACTAAGCACTGGCCTTCTAGATTAATCTAGGATATTTATTTAAAATTTCTACAGCAGTGCATGTCATACAATGGCCTATTGAAGATCCTGGTGGCTAGTTGCTAGTTTTATGCGCGTGTCTATGTGGCACAAAGCGATGCAAAGCATTGTTACAATGTGCCACCTCATTATAAAAGGCCATGGGTGAGGCAGAATACACATTTCAGGATGGGATGAACTGGGTGGCGGTTTCTGATGGTAACAAG
Source organism: Triturus cristatus (assembly GCF_964204655.1). Lineage (NCBI taxonomy): Eukaryota > Metazoa > Chordata > Amphibia > Caudata > Salamandridae > Triturus > Triturus cristatus. Next base: position 683,460,274 of record NC_140585.1, on the reverse strand, counting down.
GCTGCTCATTCGAGCAGGACTTTCAAAGAATTAATTGATCTCTGACATCAGTGGGATTTGATCTTTCATTAAAACCTGAGTAAAACTGCCTGAGCATAGTATACCTTTTCTTTGCTGCACTCCCAGAAAAGGTGACATACCAAGACTTTGTAGTCTGTAGGGTACAAATTGCATAGGAAGCACAACCAGCAATCATGAGCCTTCTGTGTCAGTAACTGATCATGCACAAATGCAGGTCTTACGTAATGAAACAGGCCCATCTCCTCATGAAAATAGTTATTCGTCTTTATACAAACTTATACAACAGAACTATGCACAAGTGGAAAGTATGCGCAGGAATATGTGAAAATTGTATGTCACCTATGAGGTGGCAAGCATTTAGTGTGCATCATTATATGGAGAGGTGAAATCTTTGAGGAGGACTTATAAAGGTTCCTATAAACAATAGAGTCTAGGTCAATGGGGCCTGGAACTTCATCTGCCTTGTGATCAGTGTGCAGAATTCTCTCAGAGCGAGGTAGATAAAACCAACCATTCTATAATCATTCACTGTGAAAGTGTTGGCTGCACCGAAGACCATGTGGTTTTAGATCTGGCTTGAAATATCTTTAATGTATACCATTAAGACGCATAGAGAGAGAAGGGAGCCATCTCCTTCACTAGCTGTTATTTTTTATTGAGCAGAAACATAGATTGAGTCAGTAGTCTATTACACAAAATCAATTTCACAAATGACACCATTATCTTAAATATGTCCTTTACATGTCGATCAGCCAGCATTATACCAGGCATGATTCTGTCAGTTATGACATACACAGATTTTTATCTTTACTGCCATACAATCTTTTTCATTGACTCAATACTCACATGCGCACATGTTCCTGTCTGTGCATGTGAAGGCAGACTGCACATCTCATACTCATGCCGTACATGTTTTTGAAGCCTTGCTTTCTCTGCCATTCATGTATGCCTTAATTACTAATCCATCCATTCCTTCATCTAAGCATCGATCCATGCTCTCAATCACTAATGCATTCACACGCCTGTGCACTCATACATACAGTTTTCCAACCATCGAAAGCACTATATAAATTACGATGCGATAAAATACAGCCCTCGCAAGATCCTCTCACCCAGCCACAGAACTACAAACGCCTATGGTCTGGTACTTGCCTAAGACCCCTTTTAACGAAGAAACCCCCAAATCTGCCCTTGGATGGATGGGTACCCCCTCCCCCCCAGGGCAAGCATTTCAAACCACACTGTTCTTGGATTAGGGGGAGTGACCCCCGGCCTTATTTATTATATAATAAAAACATTGATTATTAATTTTTTATTATGTGCACTTTACACAGAAAGTCCAGATACATTGATAGATACATGTCACTTGTCTAACCTTAACATGCTCTAATACAAATTCCACTCCTAACGTAATCTACAAATGTAGATGCTTTACTTTCTGCGTGTCCCCTCTAGAGACTACGGCAAGGTCAATGACTGGCAGCCCCAGATCCCGGTAAACTACAAATACTACTCCACCGGAGTAAGCTTGCGTAGGGGGGGTACAGTTTATCGGACAGATACTTTCCCCCTGCCCCCCCCCACGCCCTAAGCCTTAAACTCCATGACAGAGGCACTGGCAGTCCCAGATCCCGGTACAACTACAAATACTACTCCGCCAGAGTAAGCTTGCATAGGGGGTACAGCTTATCAGACAGATACTTTCCCACGGGCCCCCCCTACGCCCTTAGCCTTAAACTCCATCAACGGGGGCTGCAATTCTGCATACTTGCGCCCTGATGCGCATGTGTGTGCGAGGGTGGCCACTGGCCTACTGGAAAGAGTGACTCCCCTGGCCCCCACAACACGACAGCCTACTGACCAGCTGTCACTGCCCCTGGAGTTACATGGTGCTGGCCGCTAAGGGCCAAAGACTATGCTTACCAACCATGACCTTACCGCTGACCAGGGACACACTACTAAAATATGACAAAATTACTTGCAACATAGTCCTATAAACTTCACATAACTACGATATTTCATTGCATATTAACAAACACATTCCACTAAAATTACCTGCAACAAAAAATCATCATATAAAACACTTTTATTACCAAATTGCCAAACACATCACGATTCACATTGACACATATCACAGATACCTGCAAAAAAAAATTATCACACTTATTACTGTAATGCACATTCAAACTGCCTGCCCTAGGGGATGGTGGGTGGGGAAAACAAGTTACGGGCCGCCGATGGCCCGGGTGCGTTCTGGTGGAGGGTGCGAGGAACAAGAGACTGTTCCTGCACCCACCACCCCCTTTTAAGAGGGGGCAGTGGGACCACCAGACAGGCTGGTCTAAACCAGTCTTCACCAACATCCGGCGTTCGTGTGAACTGGAAGCACTTAAAGTGCTTCCGGTTCACTGCCAGGGTCTGGCGCGACCGCCATAATTGTGGCGCACGCTGGATAGCGCGTTGCCTTGCCCAATCTCTTCAATCAAAGAAACGCAGACGTTTATTAAACAAAGCCCACATCTATTGGCTTTGTCAATGCCAGTTTTGTAATGCTTGCGTGACCCCTGGCTCTTCACGGTGCGCCAGACTGCGGCGATCATGTGTACAGACCATGGCCACGTGTTGCTTCCTATAATACAGCCCTGTGTTCATAATATTTTCCTGTGGAATTACATCCGTCACTTCTCGTGAAGAGTGACGAAACGCCCAGCAATCTTGTCATACTCGCACAGCCTATAGTACGTGCTGTGCTTGGGAGCCCAAGGCCAGGGCTTTAAGTGGGCCGGGTCTGTCCGGGTCTGAGCACCGGCAGTTTTTTTTTGGGGCTCTCGAAACGGGTCTCTATCGGGCTCTATTTTCGTGGCTACTAAAGGTAGTCCGTTCTTTTTTTTTTTTTTTTTTCTGACCCGTTTTGAGGGCCCAAAAAAAAACTGCCGGTGCTCAGACTCTGCCCACTGTTGCTGCACTCATGGGCATAGGAAGTGTGGGGGACGCGGGGGGGATATATCCCCCCCAGATTTTGGAGTGGGGGGGACACGGGGGACAAGGGTGGAGGGGACGAGGGGACAAAGGAATTTCCCCTCTCCCTTCTGTTATCACAGGGCCATTAGCACGTGAAAGCGCTCCCTAATGGCCCTGCACTTGACCTGCCTGGAGTCAGAGGCCACCCGCCCTCTGCCTTTTGTTATGCTGCAGGAAGGCTCAGCCGTTCTGGGAAGGGCAGAGAACGGAGAAAAAATAAACACTGTCTCTTTTCCTTCATGGCAAGGACCGTGTCCACTACTCCTGACCTGCTTCTGGCGGCTGCCCTCCTCTCTTTATTCCTCCATCTCTTTCTGTCTCTGTCTCGCTCCTGCTTACGTGCTGATTTCAAGAGGCAGCTCTTAAGGTACTCTCTCTTGCCTCTCCTTTTCTTTATTTTTTCCCCTGTGAAATTGATCCAAAAAAGGCTGAACACTTTGGCTGTAAATGTCCTCATTTTCTGACCGTTTTCGATTGAAAAGAAAAACCTCGGAATGGAGAGAAAAAATAGTTAAATACCTAAATAAAGCAATACAGAGTGGACAGCAGACAGGCCAGACTGTTATTTACACCCACACACATTAGCGCCACTTTACAGAGTTTGCCAGTGAAAGCTCTAGTTTCTTTTTATCTTCTTTCTTTGAACAACATTGTTTTCCCAGGGTGGGTAAGTGCGTCATTCCTAAAGGGACTGCAATACCTGGTTGATGGGTAGAGTGGAAACGTTTAATATGATCGTTTCCAACTTTTTAATTATTTTAGCTTATAAAATGCGGCTCTGTGTTTGGGGATGTGGTCTTTTTTAAACCAAACTGCATACATTTTGAAAGGATATAAGCAATGGACATTGAAAGGGGTCCCTTCCTGGTCCAGTAGCCATGTCTTGAACTTTTCAGGCAAAATCACTTACTGATTTCTGAATAATGATTTTAAAACCGTTAATGTAACCATGTTTTTTTCTGATTACAGTTCGCATGCTTTGCTTATTCATGCATTCCCTATGAGTGTTTGCTTTTTCCAGGGTGTTATTCCTTTTTTTCAGGCAGCATTTTACTGTTGCTTAGTGCATAATTTGAATTTAGTCGCAGCACAATTGAGTTGTGCTGAAGGCAGTGCGAGTTTCTCTCAGTGGGGCAGTATGGTGTTCAGTGTGGGAGAGAATGTGGCACTCTGGCCAGAGCTGCTGAATTTGGAACTGCAGAACCATGTTCAGACCTTCATGACCAGTTCACCATACCACACTCCTGACAGAGCTTATTCCGATGCTACACCTTAGAAGGCCCGATAGACCTTAGAAGCTCAGGTGTCTTAGCACCCGCAGGTGGACCTGTCCACCACAATCCATACTGCAGTTCAATTCCAGTCTTACGGGCAGGCATATGAAGAAGCACATCCTAGATCGACAGTGAATCTGTCACTGAGGTCACAAGACCCTTTTTCCAGCACTAGCAGTGCAACTTGCCAGGGGTTGGCAATGTAGGATTTGCATGCACACCAAACTTAGGGGGTGATTATAATGGCTGTGGGACCACCACGTCACCCCGTCGGTGGCGGTCCCACCGCCATTGGTGACTGCGTCACAGCCTGCCATATTACAATGGCGGGTGGTTACCTGGCGGTCGGACAGACCAACCACCACGCACCCGACGGGCTTCTTGAGCCCGCCGGTGTGGTGGAGGGGCTCGTGGTTCCTACAATGCTGGTGGTGCCTACCACGCACTGCAGCAGGGATTACGATGTCCCTTAGCCGCCAGCTTATCAATGGCGGTTCACCTGCCATGGAAATGCTGGCGAAAGGGACATTGGGGGCCCGTAGCAGGCCCCTTTACCCCTGGCCCTCAGACATGGGTCCTGGGGGGCATCTATGATGCCCCACAACATATCACTGAACCATGTGGCAGGCACCGATATATTTAACATGTTCCTTTTTTTTTTACTTTGCGGCGGATGATGCAGCCAGCAGCACCTGCTGCAATGTAAAAGATAGGCACTGCGAACACCGTAGTGGCAGTCGCATTGTAATGCCTATCGTGGGGCCTCCACCTTGAAGGCCAGCGGTCCCATTCCCCGATTCGATGGCGGTGGTACTGAAGTCCATTTGGACTGAGCTGAAAAAGGATAAGATTCATAAACTGTAATTCTACAAAAATTATTGTCACATCTAGCATGAATTGAATTTAACAAAAGAAAATTGTGTGTGTCCTCCTACTAAAATATTGACAGGAGTTAAAGTATATAATTATGGACTACAGCCATGTGACAGATAAAGGTCACAGTTAAGAAATCCTCAATTTATGTCATCTGGCCGTGTGTGAAAGAAAATGGAAAAATCTTCATGCCTATGGATAAAACTCAATGGTCCTCCATTTGAAACATTTGACCCAAAGCTGTATGTAAAGAGTTGGCTTGCAAAAGGTAGAAGGTCTGCTGAAGAAAATTGTTGTGAGAAACCCCAGGAAAACAAACACACTAAATATCTTCGAGGGTTTTGGGGAATCCTGCAATAGATTTCTAAGTAATATAAATATTCTTTACATGTTTTTTAAAGTGTTTGGTATTTTTATGGGTTATACTTAATAAATATACCTTTTTGCCTATTTTATTATCCTTTGCTGGATGCGACTTCATGATTTTCTTAAGCACACAGTGCTAGTTATTTTGATTTAGACCACGCCCCTACTCGGATAGGCCACGCCCCTTCAAGACATTAACCACGCCCCTTTTAGAGCACCCCCAGGTTTTTTTTCCCACTTAAAGCACTGCCCAAGGCCCTCTCTGCATGAAACTGCACCTACGTAGCATCATTGCGTTCGTGACCTCCCATTCCATCTCATGACAGCTGTATGTATTTGAAGTAACCAATCGCATAATCCTTTTCTTATGCTACTTGTAAACGTCCTGTATTTGGAAAATCAGACGCACGTTTCGCTATCCCTAGGTAATTAAAACATGTACAGCTCCCTTATTTACTAATATTAATGTGTGAGTTTTACCGTCACTCTGTTTTTTCACGGTAATTCGTGCCCATAAACTTGCTTCGTATAATAAATAACCACTTAACCTTTACAGATTGCAAGCCATCACACAGCGGTCTATCAAAAGCAACCGAGCTCAGAGCAGGAAAGGCCTCCGACCGCCTACGACAGACTGTCTTCAGGCACGTGCCTGGGCTCGTGGGTACTCAATGCCTGCTTTGAGCGCGCGTCGTTCGCCGGTTGTAGGTGCTGGGCGTGGCGTGGAGCCGGAGCACACGGACACTGGCCCACAGAGCCGCCCGGGTGTCACCGCAGGATGAGTGATGTCTGCGCTTGGAAAAACCCACAATAGGGTTAGTGTTTCCATCGCCCAGGCTTTCCAAACTCCGCCGGCCCATGCACAGTTCTCCATGTCCAAAAAAGCATAATGACTTCTTAATGGCTCCTGAGGTTTTTTTTTTTTAATGAGGGCGAGCAGGCCATTTTGCCTTATTTGCAAAATTTTAGTGAAAGTGATCGTGAACCACTTGAACATGAGTTTTTATTTGGTTTTCTGGATGACTTAAATATAATAGCGGTGGTAGGCAGATAACCTTTGTAAACGTGAACCGCTGCGTATACACCCTGGGAAAAAACGTAAAAACACAAGTGAAAGCGTGATTGGACTGTGATTACGAGCCGAAACCTCAACCTGCCTACAACAAAAAGGCAGTTCCAAAGCGAGTAAAAGTGTGAGGAACTGGGAATTATCGACAAGGATGAGAGAAGTGTCAAAGTCTTTCAATAGATGATTTTTAACACGGGCACTCCAGTCATACTTTCATAATATGTTTTTAGAAGATATGCAAGTGGAATTTGAGTTTTAATGTTTTTTTCTGAAACCTTAAACTTTGTAAGATAACGTTGTAAGGTAACTATTTCAATAGATCATTCTTGAAACCGGTGCCACACTATTCCTACTTTCATATATATATATTTTTTTAGAAAACATGCAAGTGGAAATAGAGTTTCAATGTTTTTTGCTGAAACTTTAACCTTTGTAAGGTGGCTGAGATCTGTAGGTAATAAAAAGCAGCATAATAGCAGAGAAGCACAAAATCGAGACAGCCCACGTTAACCATTTCCAATGGCTGTGGCAACTGCCTCTCGAACAGCTCGCCTTGATGTCATTACAACCTAGCAGCTATGTCTATTCACACTGCACCCGCCTCAGTTTTCTGGCACTGACAACTACAGTAATAAAAATCAAACATTTGCACTGCAAATTTGCATTTGCGAGAGTTTGAACTATTGGCATTATAAATGATAATTCCTTTTTCTTTAATGTGTTTTGAAAACCTGCAAGCGGTGTGTAAATCCAGCTTGCAAGTTTTCTAAACACAGAAATGAAAAGGCATTCTCATTTACAATGCCAATACCTCAAACTCTTGAAAATGAGAGACCTTTTTAGCTTCCGCACTTTAGCTGTAAACATCATAAGCTAAAGCATGGGTGCTGCGATTGCTTAAAAAGTAAAGAAATAGGAAAAAAATGCACATTCTTTTTCTATTGATTTACTTTTGAAGCAATCACAATGCCCGTGTTTGAGCTTAAGATGTTTAAAGCTAAAGCGCGGGTGCCGCCATTGTGAAAAAAAAGTAAATATATTTAAAAAAAAGGCAGGCAGCTTCCTTCGGCGATCGCAAGGTACAAAAGGAAAGCGCCGCCGCCATTATTAGTTCTGAGCCGTGCCGCACTAGTTAAATTAAAATAATATTAAGCCATTGCGGGGAGAGTGTGTCCTGCCTGTAAAGGCGGGCAGGAGAAAACCCTTTAACAAAAGGATGCTTAGAGGCTGTAATTAAAACCTACAGAGTAACAACACATTTAACAGGTATTTTCCTCCTGGGAGGTAACAACAGAAGAGAGGGAGGTATAAAGGAGGGACTAATAAGCCTATTAACAAATCAAAGACCAATGTTTACAAAGGACAGTAACAGGAGACAATAACAAAGATGGGGGAAGAGTGGGCGGAGCTTAACGTCCATACCCCCATGTCCCGAAGCGCTGGCTAGGCAAGACCTAACAAACGTCCTGGTCAGGGTGGCGTAGGTCAGGCTCTTTTCTAAGCCCGCTAGCAGCATTTGATTTAAAGGCCCTGGCACACTTAGTGCACTTTATTAGGGAATTACCAGTAAATTGAATATGCGATTCATGGATAACCAATCATGATCATAATCACAGTGAGCATATGCACTTTAGCACTGATTAGCAGTGGTGAAGTGCCCAGAGTCCTATAGCCAACAAAAACAGGTCATGAAAAATAGGAAGAAGCAAAAAGTTTGGGAATAGCCCTGCAAAAAGGGCCAATTCCAACTGTATTAAACTAACCAATGTGACTCTTAGAGTTGGTGGATTGTGCAACTGCAGTTTATATATGCAAAGTACTAGGGTGCACTTTTTTTTAGATTGCAGGTTTTTATGTTGGAGAAAGGCATAGATTTTTAAAGACTATTTTAATTAAATATATTAACACAAGCCATATAGCTTTAACGTTTTTATGTGCTATGCATACATTGGATGTAATAATTGCAGATGGGACATTCCTATGAGTTATTGGGAAGGGAAGGAGGAGAATTAATACACTCGACAATTTTAATAATTGATATTTTAGTATAGTTGTTCTAAGTTATATCGCATTTAAACTTATTTTTTTTATCCTTTTAATGCTGTGACATAAGCCTTTGGTCATGTCTATGTATGGAATAGTTTAATGGACTACGTTCCTAATAAACGTATATTTTACCACTACTACTAATCAATTATGTATTATTTTTAAATATATCATTGTTTTTGACATATAAAAATATTGTTTTCTTGATCATGAAGTGCCAACCCTCAAAGACGCCTTGTTATAATGGTTTACCCATTTGCATTGTGAAATATGACCTGATACTCTGGCGTTTTCTCTCAAATGAGCTATTTTCTAAAGTTCTGTCTGCTGGTATGATACCTTTATCGTGGGAAGGTTCGATCATTTGTCCAATGCACAAAAAGTGGGTGAAAAACGAGTCATAAAATTATGGACTTATTGCACTTCTGTACTGTGATAGTAAGATTTTTTAGGGAAGTATTTATTACGCAACCTTGATACATGGTTGAAAGAAAAAAATATAAAACATTTAAATTAAACTAGATTTCGAAATGGCTGCTTGACAATGGACTATGTTGCAGCCTAGGCATCATTAGCCCAGAAAGCAATTGATACAAACCTCACATTAAATGCTTGCAATGTAAACTACAGTACCTAATTAGACAAAGAAAATCAAAAACCACTTATGGAACAAACTGCAGACATGCGGTATTGATTATTCACTCTTTCACTTTATAATAACACTGTAGCAAGACATCTGGCTAGAAATCAAATTCTATGGCAGGACCGGAGGCTTCTGATTAGGCTTTTCTTTCTCCAATTTATTAGCTCCAGCAGCTTTACAAAGTACCACAATCCATATAAAAAACTACATTTCCCATGAACACAGGGAAAATTAAAATAAAGAAAAGTCTAACAGAGGCAGCCAGTCCTGCGCTAGGACGTCCCATAACTTCCCCCGTGGACGCTCTATCTTCCTCTTTCTTCCCTGCTCCAGCAGCATTAAGATGAGTGGCTTTGTTTTCTTGTCGTAATGTTGGCTAACTGTGTGATTTGACCGTATTTCCTACTCGGCACCGTGTAGAGTTTATCCTTGCATTGTGTATTGTTATTACACTGTAACGCAGGCACTTTCACATTTTAGGCCGCGGGAGCGCTGTTCGCTCCTTTGCGGCCATTGAAGTTTCTCACACGCTCTCGGTGCGGTGCGGCCTCCCGCCGCTAGGGGACCGTGCGACCTCTCGCTCTGCGCACTATTCAGTGCGCTTACCCCCTGCGTGGCAGCGAGTCGTCTAGTTCTGCTTTTAGGATTAGCATGGTTCAGACGGACTCGCTACAGCCGCGGGGGAAGATCGGTGTTTGTTTGTTTAAGTGCGTTTGAGCTAAGTGTTGATTAGAGAGCCCCTGCCTGGAGCCTGAACACTCGCATTGCAAGTAAGACTGTGGGATATAAGAAGGGACTGGCCCAGGCAGGTATTTCAATACCCTCGGAATTAAGAGGGCGGTTTGGTCCCAGACCTGTGCCCATTATTAACTGCACGATCTGTGCTCCTATTGTCAGGGTTTTTCCCTGTTGCTTTTCCACTATTTTGTTTCTGATCCTGACCTTAGGTGTTCCCATTATGGAGTATGAAGATTATTATGAAGAGGAGGAGGTCATGTACCTGCCTGTAGATGACCATTTTTGTCAGGTCATGGACTCCCCCATCCTCAAGGTGGTGTCCCAAGTGGTTGCGCCATTGGAGAGGAAAATTGACTGTTTACAAGGACAACGTAAACTACCTCTTGACCGGATGGAAGATCTGTCGGGGAACACTCCCCTACCTCCAGGCTAACCCTCCACTAGTGCGATGGAGCATTAACGTAAGCGTCCAGACGACGCGGGAGTGGACACAGACGCATTTGCTTGCCTCAAGAAGGCATTCATGGAGGCCAAAGACTCTGCGCCACCCAGCCAAGCAGAGGAGGTTCTGGGGTAACCCTCTGGTGTTCCTGATGATGTCGCTACAGTGGACCCAGACGAGTCCCCCCAGGTGCCCATCCAAGTCTGCCCAGTCAGCATCTCATGACCTAGGTACAGACATGCTTAACCCCGACGATCTATTGCACCTGCGCTCATCGCAGTGGGTTCCTGCCCCCAAGGTGGCAGCCTACATGGCAGCCAGACTGCGCAAACCACTAGATCAGGAATTAAGGAGTTGCCTGCGAGCAGAGTGCCCAAGACCTACCCTAGAGGGTAAGGTAGCAGTTACGCCTAAAGTGGATCCTAAGACGTCCACCTTTTTTAGCGAAATTCATCCACGATCCCAAGAAGGGCATCGATCGCTAGTGGAGAGCATGCCAAGATAAGCTCTTGGACACGGCGGGCCACTTGGTAAAAATTTTAGATATGGCCGAAGACGCCAAGGCTTCGGGCACTCTGGTCTCCCTGGACACCCTCTCTAGTTGCGCGCAGAGGGCGATCATTTTCTTGGGGAATGCCAATGTGGCAATATCGACCGAACGTCACAGATCCCTGCTCATAAAAATAGATCCTAAGCTAGGAGAGTTGGCCACCTCCGAAGCGGGTCCAGTTGCAGAGGGCAATCTCTTTGGAGACCCCTTTGTGAAAGAATTAGGGAAATTCATTAACACCTTTAACTCTCTGGACAAAGCCCAAACGTTGATTAAACGAATGTTCACCCCATGTGTTTTTGGTACAGCGGGTCGTGGCAGGGGGCGCTCGGCCGGCCACCCTTACAAGAGAGCCTCCTTCAAGCAGGGCGAATCGCATAGAGGACAGTACCAGGACCCGGAAAAATGTGGGAACTTCTACGCGACCAGGAATTTTCCCCGGCGCAGGGGTGGCAGAGGACGTGAAGTTGGTCCCTTTAACAACCAACGAGGTAAGTTTTCAGAGTTTGGGGGAGGTGAAGTTGGGAGGCAGACTACAGTATTTTCTTCACAAATGGTCTTTGCTCACCTCCGACGCTTGGGTTTTGCGAACCATATGAGGGTTTCAAATAGAGTATTCTGCCCTACCTACTCAGTCCCTTCACCTCAGGCCCATCTTTTTCACGTAGGAGCAAAGGCATTTTATCGATGGAGTGATCTCAGAGTTGTTGCGAAAATGGGCAATTACCCCCGCCACTCTGCATCGCCGAGGTTTCCTCAGTAACATCTTTTTGGTGGAGAAACAGGATGGAGGCTACCGCCCCGTAATAAACCTTCGAGAGTTTAACGGCTGGCTCATTTACCACCATTTCAAAATGGAGGGCATTCACCTCCTGATGGATCTGCTGCAGGCACAAGACTGGATGGTCCGCCTGGACCTCAAGGATGCTTACCTTACGATTCTGATTTTTCCCCTTCACAGATGCTTCCTGCAGTTCCAGTGGGTTCTCAGATTTTCGAGTTCGCCTCTCTCTTCCTTTCGGGCTGTCTTCCGCTCCGTGGTGTTTCACCGAGGTGATGAAACCTGTGGTGGAGCGTTTCAGAGCGGAGGGTGTCCAGCTGATAATTTATTTGGACAACATTCTCATCATGAGTCAATGTCCCCAATGTCTGTTGGCACAGCTGCAGCAAACAGTGTCCCTCCTTGAGTCTCTGGGATTTGTGATCAACCAGACCAAGTCAAACCTGAGCCCTTCCCAGAAGATGCAATTTCTTGGCTTCATAATAGACTCGGTGACGGCTACCTTGGCACAAGTTATCCAAGATCAGGCACGAACTGAGGCGTACGTTGGCAAAGCCATACGCGTTTCCCTACGCCACTTGGCCAGAGTGGTGGGCCTTCTATCGTCTTCGATTCAAGCTATATTTCCGGGCCCCTGCACTACAGGGCCCTTCAGCACCTCAAAGCCTATCACGTGCGCAAAGGCCTCTCCTACTCTCAGGTCGTGCCCCTCACAGAGGAGGCCAAAACGGAACTGCAGTGGTGGGTCGATCATATGAAGGCCTGAAACGGCAGAGCGATTTTCGGTTCACAACCAGATCTGGTAATAGAACCGGCGCCAGTGGTTCTGGTTGGGGTACTCTGCTCCTCCATACTGTACAGCCCGTCTTCCCAGCCAGACTACACCATCACCTTACCTTCCTCCTGTATCATTTAAATACCTTACACTTCTTAGCGTCTCATTGATCCCTGGGACTACTCAGACTGCGACCATTGGACGGCCTATGTTGTGGCCATGGACCTTTCCGGATCACATATCATTCCTCCTTTATACTCTGATTTGCTTCATTGTATTCAATTGGTTTTTATGTCATCATTACTAAATATTATTGTTAGTCCTACCTTTAATATGTCCTGAAATGCTACTCGCCCGGTCTTCCCACTGATTTCTTCCCGTCTAAACATGGCGCTATCTTCTCAAACCACCTCGTTTGTTTCCATTAAATATCACCCCGTTCCAAAATGGCGCCTGCGCATGAACCTCGTCCTTTCCGGGTTACCACCCGGAAGTACTAACTGAGGAAATATGAATTTTGTGATCAGTTATGTCCCCTATCGTAGACCCCAACGGCTCCATGTGCATGCTATAAGTACATGTATGTTCCCTCCTATTCCACTTTTGAAGACGCAAATATATGTGCGTCCACCGTCAACATGTCCTCTTTCAGATCCGCCATGAATGGGTCAGATATTCCATTCCTAAGTATGAAAGGCCACCGACTTTATGTGGTTCACTTTCCACATTTTACAGATTCAGGCGAGTAGGCCCGAATTCTGTCATCAAGCCTTTTCCTGCCTTCTGCTTCTGAAAGCTCCAGTCTAAGCCTGCATCTGTGACCATGAACTGTGTTCTACTCCCTGCCCGGCTAACGGTGCCTGATCCAGCCTGTCGCCTGCCAAAAACTGTATTTCACCTTCGAGATTATCTCCTTCGCTCCTCATCCGATGCATTCCTGTCTAGTAGTTAAGGTAAACATTCTTCCAGCTCCCGTGCAAAGGGCCAGGCCTCGCTGCCCTCATGCAAATAATTCATAGCCCCGTTACCATGGAATATTCCTACCCCCTCGCATCTAGTGTAGACACTTAGACGCTTGTACACGCACTAACAGTCAGTATAGTCAGTATAGAATAAGATTCTACCCTAAGAGACCTCTCTTTTTGGATAACACAGTTCTTTAAACATAGGATATTAGATATGATTTGGGATTAGGTTGACATAACCCCAGACTTCTGTCTCCACATGTAGAGCTAAATGTCAAAGTCCCCTTCACCCTCTAGTTGCACGTCAATCACACGTCATGCGGCTGCGCGCGCATTTTTGCCAAACATTTCTGCTGACATTGCAGGATTCTTTTATGGATCCACCCACTTATGACATCATGTTTAATGACGTTTCTTAAATTACGCCCTCTATTAGTTACGTATGCACCTTTTATCAGCTGTTACGCCTCTTGCATCTGTTTCACTGTAATGTATTTTCTATAAAACTGCCTATCTGTCAATAATATATGCTCCTTCCTTCCTGAACTTTCGTGGTGATGGAACAGAAGGCCCACAATTCGAATTGTCTTCCTTTGTATAGGAATAAAGCATTTTAAAACCTCTAATACCACGGATTCTGCCTCTTATATTTACTGAGTTATTCTTGATAGACTTTACCACATAAAAAATAGTACCGGTAACGAAATATTTACCACATAAATTGGCGCCCGAACAGGGACACTTTCTCATCTCACGCGCCGGCGGTGCGTTGCAGGCCCGGTCTCCTGCCACAGCTGAACGGACAAAAAAAAAAACGCGTATCTACAGGATTTCCTGTGTCTCCTTCTGGCCAAGCGGGGACGACTGAGGCTGCGATCAACACCCAGACGAGGCGGTGAGAAGTGCGAAGTATCCCGACCAGAGCCTAGCTGAGAGAGCAAGATCCGAGGTATACAGAGACCCGCCAGGTTCCGAAGTTCCGAGTTCCGTTCCGAGGCCTTCCGTTCCGAGCTACCCGGTGAGTACCATTACCGGGGAGGCATTTAACGTGCACATAGTCTGTGCCGGTCAAGACGGGTTTGGGTACACAAATCCGGTCTGCACTGTTTTAGCAGTGTATCTGTACTGTTTAGCAGTATATATAGTATGTCTTGCATATAAATAAATATTATCTAGTGTCAGTATTATGTCAGTAACCAGTTTTCTATTAATTATCATTGTTCGTTAAAACTGTTAAGCGTTAAATGTTTTAAATACGTTCTATATATTGTGGTGTGAATGACTGTTCATTATTGTGTTTTCTTGTATAAAGTGTGTTCTAGAAACAAGATCTAAAAATGCCGCTCTTTTCGAAACTAAGACAGATCAAAACTAGAAAAGGGGTACTCGAAGAAGCTGTTCCCATCCCACCTAGGGACACTCCAGGGTACTTTATGTATCATAAGCATGGCCTAGATGCCGTATTATTTCTTGATTTATGGGTGGATTACACCAAAGAATTACCAGAGAGTCAGAGATGGCCCGCAGCGGGGACCTGGGATGCAGATTGCATCATGCGAGTAGAAGAAGAATTATGGAAAAAGAAAGCCAGACAGTCACAGAAAGATGCCATTGAATTATGGCGTAAAGAATCATATAGACGTACAGAAAAAGCACTTAGACAGGAAGATAAGGGTAAGGAGAATTCAAATAAAGTCCGAGAAAATCTATTACTTGAGGAAGGTACCCGAGTAAAATCAGAACAAGTAGATAGACAAAGAAACGCCCTTATGAATGGTATGTATCCACTTCTGGCCGAAGGGTTACCTAAGGCTACTCCGGAAATACCAAAAGACTTGCCACCTCCATTGTTTCCGATAAAAGCACATCCCAAGGGGCATCCCAGAACCGCAGAAGATGTTTTCCTTTCCCGCTATTTAGATGACGCAGCTCCCGAGTATGCTAATACCGCACCACATGGACCGCTTGCCGATGATGTTCATCGCCAAGAACATTCGTCTGTACCTCCGCAACAACACGCTTCGACACACATTCCGACAAGCACATCTGTTTCTACAGCTTTTCCCGCAACGACGGTTGCTGTCTCACCCTCAACAAATCCTTTCACGTCCAGCACCCCAGACGGTGCTACAGGAGGTACGACAGACATTTTTTCTACGCCACCCAGAGGAAATAAATTTTCCCTTAGAGAATTAGCACACCAACGTACGCCTAAATTAGCCACTCCTGACATGCTTAAGGAACTTCTAGTAGATTGTAGATATGATCCTGTGCCCGGTAAACGGGACGAAATGCTGCTGTCATCATTACGTATTCGACGAGCTGCAATATATTTAACGAAGTTACCAGGAATGAATACACATTTAGAAAATATATATCACTTTGTCCAGTCAGGGCGAGGTCCTGAAAGTATTAGCAGAGCCATGGAGTACCAGAAAGCGGAGGTACAGGGACAACTGTTACGTTTCCTCATAAACTGTGTAATTAGAAATCAAGACCGGCCTGGGGTAAATCCGGAAGAAATGCAAAAACTTGTCACTTGGGGCCAGAATATATCAGAAGGAAGACATGATAAACAGTTATGTATAGTAGCTATGTACCGAAAGATCCGCAAAGAGGTAGAACGAATACACGAAGAAAGATTAGAGGTAGACGCCGCTGACCTAAACAGAGAGGAGGAGGAGCAAGAATCAGAGCAAGTAGACACGATAGCTTATGTAGGTAAAGGAAGACCCCATAATAATACCAGAGGTTTTAACGACTCAATACGTCCAATACGTCCAGAATATAATAGACATCTTCCAAACCCTATGCTAAATACAAAATCCCCTGAACACTTATTCCAAGCCGCTGATAAATTACTCCGAGATCGAAGGGGGTACCACGTGCTCGATTCCATGGACGAACAAGAATTAGCCAGGTCAGCAGTACAATGGGCTGACAGTCCCGGCGAATACAATGATGATGTACTTGCACACACGTTTCTGAATCTAGACCCATATGAACAGCGTTTAGCTAGTATATACATGATTCAACACCTCCTTATATTATATAAAAGCCAACACTCTGATCCAGGACCCTTACCTGACATATTGACAGAACTACTCACCAACATATGGAGAGGGTCAGGTACTGATTTGATTAAGGAAATACTAGAATCCCGAAACCAATATTTACATTTCGTATGCCCAGAACACGTTCCAGTTCCCATTATGGGAAGAAAAATGTATCACATAGATAGACAGAACCCGTTACGCGAAGTGCACCCGATCAGAGGTGCCGGCGATAATTTCACACGCGTGTTTGTGTACACGCCTATAACTAAACTGGAATTATTAGAAATGAAGAAAGTAGTACCCAGTCATGACAAAGATCCAGCAGGTTTCCACCGTGAGATAAAAGACATGTTACTCATGGGAGAGTATACCTACCCCGATATTATGAAAATATTAAAAGTCCTATTACCCGCAGGTGTTTATGAAAAACTCAAAGAAAAAGAATGGGAGGTAGGAGACCAAAAGATAGATTGGACAGCATTAGAAAACGAAGAGAAGGCCCGAGCTGCAGGAGCAGGGCTTGGGGAAAAGACTACAGCATTAGCAGGATTATTAATACAGGTACTGCCACGTTTATTAATTACGAAAAAGGAAGACTGGGGTGCAATCTCAGCCTGTAAACAAAAACCAGATGAAGACACCAGTGATTTCTATTCCCGATTTGAAAAATGTTTCAGTATAAATAGTGGCATAAAAGCTAGTAGTGAGTCATACCCACATCTGTTTGTGACAAAATTAGTTGAAAATTCTCTGCTACAAGTCAAGAATAGAGTATTGAAATTCGAAAGTACCTGGCAAGGTAATACCCCATCACAGATGCTACAGATGTTACAATATCATCACAATAGAATTAGAGAAGAACAAGAACACGAACAAAGACGTATGAAAGATACAAAAATGAAAATGCTTGTTGCACAGTCAGTTCCAGCCGATGGTCATCAAAAGGGTGATTCCGCAAGTCCTGCAAAAGGGACATGCAACTATTGTAAACAACAAGGTCATTATATACACGATTGTCCAGTCCTGAAACATAATATTGCTACAGGTAGAACTCAGGAAAGACCACGTCCACCTAGACAGGATCAGAATCAACAACAAATCCCTCAGCATGCACAACCTAGGTTAGCTCCGCAACAATTAGCTCCGCCACAGGCAGCTCCACAACAGATCGTAGCACCCCCACAAGCGCAGCCTATTGCTGCAACACAAGCGACAACACAACAGATGTATCAGTATGCACAAACAGATTATCCCGATTATCAGCGATACTCATGAGATAGCCTAGAGAGGGAAGTTGGCTTACCCCTTATTGAGGTTCCTGTAGACCAAGAGGGACCTTATGTACATAGTGAACTATTAGGGGAAGACAGAAAGTTTTTACTTGATACAGGGGCAAGCAGAACAACTATAAGACGCAGTGAAGTTCCAGGGGCACCCCTCTCAGGCTCACAGAATATTTCCCTTGGATTCTCAGGAAGCCTATAATTAATGACGTAACACAACCTCTTGCACTCACAGTAGGTCCATTAACACGTACAACAGATTTGTTGTTTACTAAATCATGTCCAGAAAACTTGTTAGGCATAAAAACATTGAAAGCTCTAGGAGCTATTATATGTTGTTCTCCGGAAGGAGTACGACTATTTTTACGTGACTTTAAAGGTCACTACGTATCCAGAGATATGGATCACCGACTGCAGAAGTTACCTACACATTTATGGGCACAAGGCCCCACTGATGTTGGTTGCATGAACATTACACCATATCGAGTTACACTGAAAACAGGAATAGTACTACCACGAATGCGACAATACAAGTTACCACCAGATGCTGTAGTGGCTTTACTGCAAATCATTGACGAGCTCATTGCACAAGGAGTGGTTGCCGAAACCGACTCCAATGTATGTAATTCTCCGATAATTCCGATTCTTAAAAGAACGGATCCAAAAGCTCCACCAGTATATCGATTAGTTATTGATCTACGCGAATTGAATAAATGTATTGTACCACAATACCCTGTGGTCCCAGATATCTCTTCATTACTCACAGCTATTGACTCAGAAGCAACGTTTTTTACTGTAATTGATCTCAAGAATGCCTTCTTTAGTGTTCCAATCGATCCGGAAAGTCAATATTTGTTCGGATTCAGTTTAAATGGACGAAGTTTTAAATTCACACGCGCACCTCAAGGATTTACAGAAAGCCCCAGCATCTATAGCCAAGCACTGAAACGAGAACTTGACAGTATCCACATGCCAGTTAACACTGCCTTGCTTCAATATGTCGATGATCTGCTGATCACCGCTCGAAGCGAACCTGAATGTGAAAAAGCGTCACTGACGGTTCTGAAATTTCTGGCCGACAAGGGGCACAAGGTGTCCCCTTCTAAGCTGCAATTCTGTGTCCAGCGAGTTGTTTACCTTGGGCACTCGCTGTCCAAGGAGGGAAGGCAGCTTACATCCGACCGCATCCAGTTAATTGCTAACATGCCAGCACCCAAGACACAAAAGGAGGTGCGGGCTTTTATAGGCCTCACTTCATACTGTAGGCAGTGGATCCCTCAATATGCATTTCTAGCAAAACCACTCATCCAGTTGACAACACAGGAGGCAGCCACATCGACTGTCCTCCCTTGGACTCCAGAACATATCCACGCCTTTGAAAGCTTAAAGAAAGCTTTATGCCAAGCACCTGTCCTAGCAACACCATGTTACAGTAAACAGTTTACACTCTTTGTTACAGAACGCGAAGGTACTGCTTTGTCGGTACTCACTCAAGAACAAGCAGGATCACACAAACCGTGTGCTTATTTCTCTAGTACATTAGATCCAGTAGCTCAGGCACTTCCAGCGTGCCTGAAATCAGTGGCAGCAACAGCTTTAGCAATCAGACAAAGCGATGCCATAGTGTTAGGACACCAACTGACAGTACAAGTACCACACGCAGTAGAGGTTCTCTTGAACCGCACACAAACACAACACTTGACTATAGCGAGACTCACCGGTTACGAATTAACACTGTTTCAGCCACATATAGAAATCAGACGTTGTAATACGTTAAATCCTGCCACACTGTTACCAGTGAGCGGAACAGATCCATTGGCACATGATTGTGTCGAAGTCATTACTATCACGACGAAACCCAGACAAGACTTGACAGATATCCCTTTGTCAGATCCAGACTTGACATTATATGTAGATGGGTCATGTATGAGAGCAAGTACAGGAGAGCTAGTGGCTGCTTATGCAGTCACAACAGACACTGAAGTCATTGAAACAAATCGTATTAACACTTTGTCAGCTCAAGCAGCAGAGCTCATCGCTCTGACACAAGCCTGTATTCAAGCCAAAAATAAGAAAGTCAATATATACACAGATTCACGTTATGCCTTCGGAGTCGTCCATGACTTCGGCGTACTATGGCGAGAGAGAGGTTATTTAACTTCTCACGGTGCCCACATCCAACACGGACCCCTCATTCAAGCCCTATTAGATGCGATTCATCTACCTATTGCAATATCGATTATGAAATGCAAAGCCCATACAAAAGTTACCGATATCATTTCTCAGGGTAATGACCTAGCTGACAGAACAGCTAAACAGACTGCTCAGAATCAGACTCACACAACTGACATGACAAAGACAATAGTTCCGACACCAACACATTGCATGACAGTTAAGGATCCCGCCCTTGATGTAATTGATATACAGACACACGCTACACCAGAAGAAATAAAGAAATGGACTGAATTAGGAGGGATCCAAACAGATCAAGGATGGATGACGAAGGAAAAATCTATATGGTTTCTTCCCGACTCAATGGTCCAAGTCATCATTAACACTATACATAGTCCAGCGCACCTAGGAGAAAAAGCTATGCTAGACAGCATTCAACACATTTGGTTCAACAAACATTTACGAGCCGCAGCTAAACAAAAAGTTCGTACCTGTATGATATGTTGTCAGTTTAATCCAGGTAAAAGCATCCCCGTAGAACAGGGTGGATTCCAAACTCCCGATCATGCTTTTGAAGTCCTCCAGATGGATTATATCCAGATGGAACGATGTCGAGGATTCAAATATGTTCTCGTAGTTGTCTGCGCTCTTTCCCGTTGGACAGAAGCATACCCGGTTTCAGATTACACTGCCCCGACTACTGCCAAACAGTTAGTTCGAGAATTCTTCCCACGGTACGGTTTACCACGTGTTGTCTATTCAGATAACGGCCAGCCGTTCTCATCCGAACTAATGAAACACGTTTCCCTTCTATTAGGCTATCAATGGAAGTTTCACTGTGTCCGACATCCCGAGGCAGCAGGACTCGTAGAACGCCATAATCAAACTTTGAAAATTAGATTGTCCAAAATATGTAGAGAAAAAGGAGTCGATTGGATAGTAGCCTTACCAGTTGCGCTCTTTTACATGAGAATGGTAGCACATTCTCGAACAGGGCTATCCCCGTATGAGGTGATCTTCGGTAGACCACCAAATATGTGGGGGACGCCTATACCTCGCAAAATCACTGACGTTGACTGTAATATGCTGACAGATTACCTGGCTTCCTTGATGTCTGCACTACAATCTTGTCGTTCACAGGTATCCGCAGCTTTTCCCGACAATACTGAGGTGAAGCCCCATGACGTGGTTCCTGGTGACTTGGTTTTGGTCAGGAACTTTGACCGGAAGACCCAACTGGATCCTAGGTGGAAGTCACCGAAGTTGGTTTTACTCACCACAAGGACAGCCGTGAAAATCGAGGGAAGAAAAGGGTGGTTGCACTCGAGTCATATCAAGAAATTTTATGGACTACCACCCAGTATAGAGACTCACCCCTGTATTCCCTCACAGACAGACTCAAAGCTCCCCTTGGTTGAGCAATCGAACTCAGAACTATATAAACTAAAATTGAGGTCTAATAAGTCAGACAATTTGATTGTTTAAGTCCTCTCCAAGGTGAATCGGTTGAATTTGTCTCTGACATGTATCCTCTAGACCGGAATAGAGAAAGAAATAATCAGATGCAGCTCAAAAAGCATGCGTATTGTAAATCATTTCGTAGTCATTGCACAGTAACATTATTAATTTTGTTTTTTCTAAGTCTTCTGATCATCATTGTCAGCATACTATTGCACATGTATTACCCTATTCCTAAGCGTGCTTACAATATAACTGCAGAACATTCTTTTAGTGAATTACCTCCACATGAATTGTCTTATAGATTTGCGCTGCGCAACAACACATTCATTAGTATGTTACATAATTCCCATCAAACCAGCAATGCCACAAATTGTTGGATATGTGGCCGACTCCCTCCCTATCAGAACTATAAGGGAGTTTTGCCCCTCTTTCCCTATCCGTTTACACACAATGGCTCCTGTGGAGCATGGTTTAGTTTGATTAATTCCCTGGATTCAAATTCCGCGGTTTATCAAGACAACTGGGTATGGGGCAACCTGAACTTAGTTTTGCTTAAAGTCTGCTACCCTAACAAGGAGGGACTTCCCAAAAGAACAGGAACTGATCTAGAAAATGAAGTATATGGATTAGGTAATTTTACACTTAACCTCATGATCCTGAACGTTGAATCTGAAGCTACACCAATCTTGCCCGCCATGTCAGTATTCCCAGTAAAGGGGGAATTATGTATAAGAAAGAATGGCTCCATACACATGGGCCATAGTAAATGCACCACTGTAATAAAATTCAGTGATCAAGGCAAGTCTACATTTAGAGCTTCTCGTCATTCCTACTTTATATGTGGCCAGACCGCATATATACGTCTACCTTTAGATTGGGATGGTACCTGTTACATAGCATTCCTTCTACCACCTGTTTTCCTAGCTCCTCCTGATTATCATAGAAATACCCATTTAGTACACAATAGACAGCAGAGAGATCTCCCAATTGTCGATTACACTGAAACAGCATGGGAGAAATACACAGATTTCAATAAAGGTTTCTTTCCCTATATAGGTACAGTCACTAATAGTAAGCTGATACGTAGATTAACCAGAACCCTTGAAGCCGTAGTGAACGAAACTATTTCCGCCTTAGGCAATTTAACAGAAGAGCAGTCTGCTATGCGGATTGTTGTGCTCCAAAATCGTCTTGTCCTTGACGTCATCCTGGCCGATAGGGGCGGAGCTTGTAGGGTCATCGGATCAAGTTGCTGCATTTTCATCCCAGAAAATTCGCCGTCAGTATATAAAGCCATAACTCGCCTTCATAAGATTGTAAGCCAGATACATCAGAGTCCAGGCACTTGGACTTGGTCCGGTTGGTTCTGGGGCGTGTTGTCAGCCTGGGGATGGAGAATCCTATCCTTCCTAGGTATTGGCTTTCTCATACTATTCAGTTGCTGCTTATGTCTACAATGTGGGCCAGCGATTTGTGGTCTGTGTGCCACCTCGTGTATCCCACATCCAAGTATTCGTTCGAGATCCCGGAAGAAGAAAGAAGAACAAATGATGCTATATGAACAGATCGATGGATTGATGAAGATCGATATCTCCTAAGGGTCCGAAGGGGACAAGGAGGGAATGAGGAAATATGAATTTTGTGATCAGTTATGTCCCCTATCGTAGACCCCAACGGCTCCATGTGCATGCTATAAGTACATGTATGTTCCCTCCTATTCCACTTTTGAAGACGCAAATATATGTGCGTCCACCGTCAACATGTCCTCTTTCAGATCCGCCATGAATGGGTCAGATATTCCATTCCTAAGTATGAAAGGCCACCGACTTTATGTGGTTCACTTTCCACATTTTACAGATTCAGGCGAGTAGGCCCGAATTCTGTCATCAAGCCTTTTCCTGCCTTCTGCTTCTGAAAGCTCCAGTCTAAGCCTGCATCTGTGACCATGAACTGTGTTCTACTCCCTGCGCGGCTAACGGTGCCTGATCCAGCCTGTCGCCTGCCAAAAACTGTATTTCACCTTCGAGATTATCTCCTTCGCTCCTCATCCGATGCATTCCTGTCTAGTAGTTTAGGTAAACATTCTTCCAGCTCCCGTGCAAAGGGCCAGGCCTCGCTGCCCTCATGCAAATAATTCATAGCCCCGTTACCATGGAATATTCCTACCCCCTCGCATCTAGTGTAGACACTTAGACGCTTGTACACGCACTAACAGTCAGTATAGTCAGTATAGAATAAGATTCTACCCTAAGAGACCTCTCTTTTTGGATAACACAGTTCTTTAAACATAGGATATTAGATATGATTTGGGATTAGGTTGACATAACCCCAGACTTCTGTCTCCACATGTAGAGCTAAATGTCAAAGTCCCCTTCACCCTCTAGTTGCACGTCAATCACACGTCATGCGGCTGCGCGCGCATTTTTGCCAAACATTTCTGCTGACATTGCAGGATTCTTTTATGGATCCACCCACTTATGACATCATGTTTAATGACGTTTCTTAAATTACGCCCTCTATTAGTTACGTATGCACCTTTTATCAGCTGTTACGCCTCTTGCATCTGTTTCACTGTAATGTATTTTCTATAAAACTGCCTATCTGTCAATAATATATGCTCCTTCCTTCCTGAACTTTCGTGGTGATGGAACAGAAGGCCCACAATTCGAATTGTCTTCCTTTGTATAGGAATAAAGCATTTTAAAACCTCTAATACCACGGATTCTGCCTCTTATATTTACTGAGTTATTCTTGATAGACTTTACCACATAAAAAATAGTACCGGTAACAAAATATTTACACGCGACCTCTTTAAGGAAGACTGTTTCTTTTGGTTTCACTTATCGCATTAAGCCAAAGAAACCCACCGAATCTGGCATTAGCCGAGACCTGAGGTAAGCAATACTACCACTACTACCGTAGTGCCCCAGCAGACTTTTAGCTCACATGTTACATCAGCCTTTTCTTTGTTCTTCTTCCCTCTAGAATCCCGGGTCTACTAACCCTTTTCTCTCTATTTGAAACCCCAGTACGAGATAACCCGGTAAGTGATCCTTGGATCACACCTTGAACTTCCGACGACACTGCTCACCTCTTTACCGGAGTGCACTTCTAGCTTAACATACTCCAACTACGTCTGTATTTTTGATTGTTTGGCTTTTACGTCTAGCTTCACTAGTTTCCGTTTGTCGAGAGGCTATGAGCACCTTTCACAACCCAGTATAGCACTACCGCAAAAACCACACGGAATTTGTTCCTTTTTGACCGCCTCTACCAAATTTTCAGACCTTGATATTCATTCACAATCAATCTATCCTCTAGTGCATGATACTGCAATCCTTTAACCCCTACCGCCCGAACTTGCCTCAATGTAACGCGCCATCTCTCGTTTTATTTAAATCACCGTTTCACTGCCATTCTTGATTGCTTCACCATGCCCTCATTTTCCGCACTCTCCACCGAATTTACAGCAAGAGATACTAATTCTGATATCTTTTCTTCCATCATATACCTTGACCCTGCTGCCCCTGATGCCGCAAATCACAATTATACTGTAAATATACGTTTGCTTTATTTTACTTGATTTCCTTATGTTACTCTTGTTTTTTCGAAAAATCCTAATTATAACGCTTGGACTTAATATGGCAACTTTTATCTCATTCACGACTGTACTCTCTAAAATACCTGCGCCTTGTTGATTGCACGATTACCATGAAACCTTCTCTAATCCGTTACGACTCGTTCTGCATACGCGCGTTTTTTGACTGATCTTGTATTGATACTTTATGCAACACTATCTCTCTCTCCTCAATGACCGCATGCCTTAAATTTGACTTCTAATTTCGTTCCTCATAGATTATGATATTTGACAAATGTACCATGCAAACTTTGAATTGATTTCAACCTGTCTCTCATACGCGCGCTCTCATTATGTTGGGCCTCAATGACAATTTACACAAACCTGTGTTTTTTCTTCTCTTTCTGATGTCAATATGTTTTAAAATGACCATCCTGGATATTTCGTGTGTACAACAATTGTAATGATTTACATGTATATGTGTAATGCCAGCTCTCTCTTTATTTTGTCACTCTCTTTAAATCTATCTTCTATTAACTATCGTTACTTCTGACCAACATACCACGCACTCTGACTTTTCCGCAACAATAACTTCGCATTACATGAACTTGCACTTACATTTTTTTGTTACGATACAATTACGAACTAAACTAAAAAATAACCATACCTCCTCACGACCAATACCCGGTGCACTCCCCCCGTCACTTACATGTTACCTAAATATATTTTAACTCCCGTTTTCACAATATTCCTTCTCACTCACACCCTATTTCTCCTTAATCCCTCACCCATATACTTCCCGTTCCTTTTACATTAACCTCTTGTAAATATACCTTTCCCACTTCTCGTCCCTCAACTCTGTCCTTCCCTTCTCTCCTCCTTCTCTCTCCCTCTTACTAACCCCTCTATACTTACCTTCCACAACTTTGTGTGATATGTGCTCATCACTGACCGAATTCTCCTTAAACTTATGTTGTGACATTGCCTATGTACAGCCCTGAGGAAGCCCCAGGCCTGATGGCCTGTTAGGGGGCGAAACACGTGTTGGCTGTGCCTTTCTCTTTTCTTTATTCATACTTGACGAATAAAGTATGAATATATAACTAAACATCATCGGATCTATCTGCATTGATTTGGAAATTTCTTCCTTAAGAATCTAAGACTTAAAATCTTGCCCAGATACACCTTCAAAGTTCTGGTTGGGGTGCCCGTTGCAGCGAAGTATCTACCGGCGGAAGTTGGTCCTCTTCCAAGCAGGCCCTTCACATCAATTGCCTGAAATTAATGGTGGGCTCTTTCGCGGTAAAGTGCTGGACAAAGGACAGCCTCCAGAGTTGTGTTCTGCTCAAGATGGACAATGTGGCAGCGGTGCGCTAAATTAACCATCTGGGAGGGACACGGTCCAAAGCATTGTCAAATCTAGCCTGCGATCTTTGGTAATATTGCCTATCCAAGCAGATATCCCTGTCAGCGGAGCATCTGCCGGGTTCATCCAACCAAGTGGCTGTCACGATCCTATTTCAATCAAGGACAAACTTCTATCAGAACAGCGTAGTGTCTGTACAAAACATGGTTCCCTGTTCCTTAGGACAGTACATTCCCCAATTAAAACCCACCCCTGTCCCATGCAGCCAGCACTCCAAAGTGTATTATGTGTAAATGTATATGATTCAAACTGATGTGTGATTCTTTTCATACTCAATATTATAGGACAATTTGGTTATATAAATGTATTCCAATAACTGTTGAAATTACCAATGCTTGTTATCAGATATATTGTCAGGCATGTGAAACCTTATCATGTTTAATATCTCAAAAGTACATTGGTATTTGTGAAGTCCCTCTCATGCTGCAAAAAACAATAATGTTTGTCATAATCGTTCTCATGGAACTTTCCAAAGGTAAAGACAAGCGTTTTGTAAACACTCGTGTTCACCGCATTCACTCGTTCTGCCGATCTCAAAGGCACAACGTACGTGCGTAGGGATGTACATGACTCAGCGGACGTCTTGGGTGTGGTATGAGTGTATAATGCCACACCCAAGTTCTAGCAGGCGCTTAGCCTTTGGGTTTTCAACGCGGCAGCAGCTGTTCTTGGTTCTGCGCTTACCTGATTGCAGCGAGGCCTCCAGAGTCTTCAATCCAGATCTTCACGTCGGGTCAGAGATTCCTGAAAGAGACAAAAGGAAAGCTAAGTGACATTCTTTTATTTTAAAGGCGCCCATCGCAAGAAAGCAACAAGTAACGCGCAGCTATAGAATTTAAAGGACAATTTTTGGAAACACTTTTCTATTTCTTGAAAAGAAATCTTTTGAACTTTAAAGAAATCTCTCAACAGCATAAGAAGTGCAAGGTTATTTGTGTATATGTTCTGCATTCTTTCCTTTCAATTTTTAGCATGTCGTGAGGAGATCAGTACAAGGGAATACTTGAAGTAAGTGAATACTGTAAAGTAAACTGTGAATATTCTTTAAACTAAAGGAAACAGAACACTAATCCAAGGTTATTGTTTACTCTCAGAAAAGATTCCAACTACAACTCCACTACACTCACTACGCCCTCAGAAGACTACATCCCGACTACTGACTCAACTCACGACGACACCCTGGACGCAACGCCTAATCCTGTATTTCGCAGGTCGACAACAGGAGCCCCATTAGCATCCGAATACGGCTCTCCTCCCTGATTTCAATCAAAAAACTTTAGTGTGTTAAACAAATCACTGGTTGTTGGATAGGGTTCCTGGGAGGTTGGCCCATAGCATCTCTGCAATACTCTACCAAGCACCTTACAGGTAAGGGTTCGGAAATATACAGGTAAGAGTGCATTGGTGAACCTGACAGTGGTAGACTGGTGCTCTCGTCACTGGAAGGACACCAGCTTATGGCAACTACACCCCAGTGTTTTCTGGGAAATCCAGTCTCGATGGTATCCCTTCTCAGTGGACCTCTTTCCCTCCCATCTGGACGCCCAGATGAAGTGGTACTTCAGTTGGAGCCTGGGTCCGGAGGCATTGGCCGTGGATGCCTTCCTCTAGGATTGGAGCAAGGAACAGGGTTACGCATTTTCCCCCTTCGCAATTATCATGAGGTTATCAACCCAGGTGAGGAGACAACAGGCGGACCTAGCGGTGATCATTCCGATATGGAGGTCGCAAGCCTGGTTTCCGGTTCTGATGGAACTTTTCTGGGATTTTCCAATCCCTCAACCCCCCGGTCATGATCTCCTTAAGGATCCTCAGGGGAATCCCCACCATTTTCTAGTCACAGGCGGCCTGTGCTTGATGGCCTGGCGGGTTACAGGCAACGCTGGAAAGTCCCAGGCCTTTCGGAGGAAGCTGCCATGTTGCTCTCTAAGTCCTGGGCCAAGAGCACCAATAAGAGATACCGGTCCGCATGGTCATGGTGGGGAAGTTGGTGTCTGTGACAACAGGTGGATCCGATGGGGGTAGACATTGTCTATGTCCTTAACTTTGACTGGTCTTCGGATTCCACCTTCAAGAGATTTGACTTTAAACCAGTAGTGTCTCTGGCATCTTTGGTGGTGGACAAGCTTTAAACTTGCCTAATCAAAAGCCTCCGGCCCTGCCATAGAATGCAAAATTTCCTAGCTAACGTGCAGGAAAGTTTCAATTCTATAAAGGATGCGGAGGCGAGGATTAGCCCACCCGGCTTTCATCCAAACCCGCCCAGAACATCTGCGTACACATGGTGAGTAACTGTTTACGGTAATACTTCCTGCCAAAAGAAGTTTGGTTATGCCACTGTGGTTTACTTGTTTTTTGTACATGTCATGTTGATCAAGTTTGTTGCATACAGTTCTACTCTCTATGACTTACCAACAATATTTCTTGCCTTAGGATCAGATGCTGGCAAGCAAGAATAACCAAAGACTGCATTGATGGGGTTGCACGAAGAAAGAGGAAAATAGAGAGTCCGCGGGGGAAGTTATGGGACGTCCTCGTGCAGGATTGGCTACCTCTGTTGGACTTTTCTTTATTTTCATTTTCCATGTGTTCATGGGAAATTTAGTTTTTTATGTGGATTGTGGTACTTTGTAAAGCTGCTGTAGCTAATAAATTGGAGAAAGAAAAGCCTAATCCTCACCTCCGCGTCCTTAATAGAATTGAAACTTTCCTGCACGTTAGCTAGGAAATTTTGCATTATCCAACCAAAACACTTTATCACAGAAGATGTTTACTCAAAAGGGCCTAAAACTAGTCTGCAGTGTGGTTAGGGCTGCATGGTGAACTTCGCTCTGCCAGCACTCCACGCTCTGATTGGCACACTTAGGGGGTCATTGTGATGGCGGGCGATCGTCAACGCCCTGCCGGCGGTGGCGATCCACCCGCCATCACAACCTCATTTACCCCCTACCATATTATCATGGCTGGGGTATCGCAGTAGACGCAAAGTGCTTCCGCCGCTTTTCCGCTGGTTCGGCAATCATTACAATTGCCAACTGAGCGGAACTGGGTACTAATATGGTGGCGGTGCCTACCAGGCACCGCCATCCATATTAGGATGGGTGTTCTCAAAGGCCTTTCTCGATGCCACGATGGAAAGGCTGGTGGGAATTGCTTTGGGGGCCAGTTGTGGGCCCCCGGGGGGTGGAGGGGTTGCACTTGGGGGTACATATGGTAACCCCCTATATTGCCATGCACAAGGTGGCAGGCACTGTGCGGTGCCTGCCACATTGGGCATGGCAATGCACAACATGCCATTTTGGCATTCCGCTATCTTGACATTGTGGCGGGTGCTGCTGAAAGCAGCACCCGCCACAATGTCAAGATAGCGAAATGCGACCGCCAGGGTGTCAGTCGCATCCTAATCAGTGGTTCGGGACCGCCGCACGTCTGGTGGCCGATCCTAGCATTGCTTCATCCGCCCGCCATCCTAATGGGGCCCAAAGTTCGGCAAAACACCGCAAACCATAGCGTAGCAGAGTTTAAGGGCACCCTGAGTCCTCAACTGTGGTTAAACGAGGAAGCAGACGTGGGAAGACTACATTTCCCAGACTGCTGGAGGCGGTGTAATCGTAAAGGCGAAAGCAAGTCTGCCTTGGCAATCATAGAATCCTCGGCGGGAGGGCAGTGGTGAGAAGCCATACAGTTGTACCCGCACCGTTGCCCTGCATTGCGCCATGAATTAAACCATAGAACTGCTTGCAGCCAGCCCGGCAAGCATTCCTTCCGGCCCCCGGTGGTCACCTGTAGTTTGGGTAAAAAATAAGAAGCTTATGCTGCTGGCACAGGAGTGCTTTGACAGATTCCAGGCAGATGGAGGTAAGAGGGGAGCCGGGATGGCCGGGGAATGTTGGTGTGATGGGGTCATTGTTGCTCAAGGAGGATGCAGAGGCAATTAAACACTTCCCTCCCTTTCTCCTATAAGATGTGCAAATTCAGATGTGGGGCAATTTGTTGAAAAACAGCTAGTGAGTGCACACGAGGAACACCCGATAGAGTGGTACAGATTAGCAGCAAATAGCAATCCATGACAGTGCTACTGTCTAGGTCGTAACCTGATAGTAGGTCAAAAATCAAAATATCGAATTTTAAATATCGATATGGTAAAATATTGAGTTTTAAATATCGAGTGGACATAATATCGACTTTCAAAAATATAGTGGTGCAGAATATTGAAATGCAGGTAAGAAATATCGTTTTTCATCAAAGTTACCAATATCGACACTCATAATATAGTTGTTAAAAATATCGATTTGTTTTTAGTGTTTTAAGTGTTAGTATATGTGATAAAAGTATGTATTATTTTTGTAATGTATGTTTTGTTTTTTTAAAGTAATGAATTTTACATTAATTCATTTTTGCGTAATTTAATTCCGTAGCGGGTTGTGGGTTTATAAGGGAATAGGGTGGGAAGTAATTTAATTATAATATATTTTTAAAGAAATATTTAGAATTAATTAAATATATGTTAATTACTTTTTGCGTAAGTCTGTAGCGGGTTGTGGTTTTATAGAGGAATAGGGTGGGAAGTAATTTAATTGAAATTAACTAATTAATTGTTTTATGAATTCATAATTTAGTATTTAATAATTTATATTGTTAATTATTGTTAATCAAGTTAATTAATTTATTATTAATTAATTATAAACTGAGTAATAACAAACAATAATTAATTGGTAATTATGTTATTTGTGTTTTTTATATTAATTAGTAACTAATTTGATATTAATTATTAATAATTGATTTGTAAATATGCTAAATGTGTACTTTCTTTAGGAGTGGTTTGAGGGTTGATAGGGGAGTAGGGTAGGAAGTAATTTAGTTTTAATGTAATTTGTATTATTTTGTATACTATATTTATTAAAAGTTGTTTATAGTGTTAATTGTGTGAATTAATTTAGATTTGATGTTTATTAATTTTATTGTTAATTGTTATTAGTTAATTAATTCATTGTTAATTAATTATGTTAATTTATTAATATATTGCAAAATCTGATGTTTATAGGGGAAAATGGTGGTAGGTAAATTAATTTTGAAAAAGTAATTACTTGTTAATTTATGTTAATTATATTACAGGAGTGGGTATACTAAATTATTCCCCTACGCTATACAACACTTTCCCTACTGTTACACTTGGTGGAGTGGGAATATTAAATTATTCCCACCCGCTATCCAACACTTTCCCTACTGTTGCATTTGGTGGAGTGAGAATAGTAATTTTTACCCTCCCACTATCCAACACTTTCCCTACTGTTGCACTCACTGGAGTGGAAATAGTAATTTTTGCCCACCCGCTATCCAACACTTTCCCTACGGGTGCACTCACTGGAGTGGGAATAGTATTTTTTTTTTAAAAACAAATCAACAATTAGAACAGGGTACAGGGCATATTTAAAGACCTAGCGTGGATACACTCCCCATACATAGCAAATACTACACAAATCTACCCACGGGTCTAAATGAAAAAACTGAAAAAATTCTGAAAAAACAGAATCTGCCTCACTGTCAAGTGGAAACTTATTGACGTCCTTAAGGAAATTGGAAGACCTACTTATAAGGACGGATTCCCATCAGTCACCAGTGGTGTCATCTTAAGTCATCATCTGGGTCCCCTCCTTGTGTCACTTTAGTGACTCTAAGGACTCAACCCCTAACAAGAAAGGGGGGAGAGAAAACTTGTGGATGATACAATTAGGACCTGTTGATTATGTCCTAACGAACTCTCGAGTAACAGAACGACCTACAGACGTGAAAAGCTTTTAAACATGATGGGAAAAGATGCAGTGCGAACATTTTTTTTTCAATAAGTGATAGAAAATTGGACAGTGAGAGAAAAGACTATTTAATGGTATCCCTCAGTGCTCAAGTCTAAAAACTGTGCAAATAGACAGCTTTCAACAGATAACTGTCATGATAATTAACGGGGTCAACATGTTTCAGCAAATGAGGAAAAAAGTTGTCCTCTGCATTCTTTAGGACCTCAATAGTATTGCCACTGCAACGTGCAAAAAAATAATATAATAATACAACTCAATGAAATATACAGGTTGAAATTATTACAACCATGTCACCTGGAATCCTAGGTGTACATCAAGCCCTCTGCAGGTGGCGTAATGCATATGGCCACTGTGACATAAAACATAAAACAAATCATGTCTTAAGACATCTTTCCATTATCTGTGAGGTAAATACATATAAATATTCAGAATTCTTAACGTCCTAGCTCGACTTAGTATATATTATTTCTAGCATTGATGTGTATCACCATAATGGGCCGCATTATTCAATAATGAACAACCATCACATGCTTACCCATCAAGCATGAGGATCAGACCTCGCCTCACCTGGCTGCGGCTCAGGGAGAAGAAGCACCGCTCTAAAAAACAAGAAATAAACAGGACCACTATAATTACAGTGCCCCGCTCACCTCGAGTTGCCTTGACTTGCCAATAAAAAATCGCATCAGCTAAACATTCACCCGGGACACATACAACACACTATACTTATATGTAACAAGGCAAACTGTTGACTTTAGTGTACTGAAATGAATAAAGCTTCTGTACTGAATAAAGCTTCTGAACCCATATGTTGTTTCCTGGGACTACATCAGAATTAGTTTCACTTAACCTCTTCTGTGCCCATGACGAGATAGTCTCGTCATGGAGCACGGTCGCGCTGTGCCCATGACGAGACTATCTCGTCATGAACCCCACCCACTAATGAAACGCCCGGCACAGGAGGGGGAAAGGGCGTGGCACAGAAGGGGTTAAATTCACTATCCATGCGTCTATGTTAGAGATTCCAAACAATCGTGTATACAAACTCTCAGAAATTAATGAACACACTATGCCACCCTAGCGGTATAACATAATCCTAATTCTAGACACCATGTTCATATCTGGGTACTCAGAAAAAGGGGGAGAGTTCACAATGACATACATGCACCTGGCATATTTACATAAACCAGAAAATTCCACTATTCTGTATAGTATAGTGTGCGAGCCCCTTTCTATCTCGTCCGCTCAACAAAGTTACAGGGCGCCTTTCCCTACCTGTCCGTCGGTACTCCAGGCGGTCAACTGAACCGTCTCGGGGAGGTGTTTGCCCTCCGTGACTGCCTTTGTTTTCAGCAGTCATTGTGTCTATGTCATCCTGCGGCCGATCACATGTTTGCGCCACAGGCTGTCCAAAGGACTTCTGGGGGATGTATTTTGATTCCCTCTAGCATGTGAAAACGTTATTGTCACTTTACAATTCAGGGCTACATCTTCAAAAGCCGGCGCTTAACAAAAACGGCCCCATTAATTTGATGTTTACCAAAATGTATGTCCTACTACAATCCAGGAGTACCGAAGGGTATTCAGCGTGATTGTATACATTTAATCCGTAAATAAACCAGGCATCGGTCTATATAATACCCCAGCGCTGTCTCTGGCCATTTATGGTTATAATCATGATACAATCATGCCAATGTGTTGTAAATTTGGGGTGAACCACCACTCATAATAATCGAAAAGCCCAAAAACAGACAGAAATATATTGCCTGCTAGCCTCTCAATATATCATACCTTAACATATATTCAGATCACAAGAATCCATAATAACGGGGGTCCACAGGCCAACAGTTTCAAAGAACATTGCCATTACTTAAGGTAAAACATCATGGAGTATGCATCCTGATAAGTCTGCATAATGGTTCCCCATGCATACTTATCCTGAGTGTTTATATTTTATGACTTACTACAACCATAAGTCCAGATTGATCTTACAATAAAACCCACGGTATTTCATCATTTAAACCATGTTTGTCACTTCCTAGGTTGAAGACCCATTTCTGTTCTTTTACCAGTAGGAATTTAGTAATATCAGTAATGTGGTCAGGAATAAATGGTTGCTCTAGAACCGTCCAGTGAAAGTCAGTTGGACCATGATTGGCATCTAGAAAGTGACTAGTCAATCTGGTCGCCTGTTTCTTACACCTCACGGTACTTTTATGTTCCGAAATTCTCAACTTTACCTTCCGAGTAGTCATGCCTACATATTTCAACTTAGAGGAACATGTCATCATATATATAAGCCTCTCGCTGTTACAATTTGTAAATTTCTTTTGTACCCATGGGCAATTGGTGCCTATGTCAATCATAAGGGATTTTTGTGTCTGTGGACATGCTGCACATGTTCCGCATGGGTAATGACCCTGTACCGCAGGAGAGTCCCATAGAGTACCCACTTGATGGGGAATCTTACTTCTTGGTCTCGTATGGACCAACTGATCTCGCAAATTGGTACTTCTTTTGAACGAAAAAATACATAATGGAATTTGATCTTGCACAATGTTCAATATGGACCATTGTTTCCTCACACTCTTCTCTATGTCGTTTGACATTGCACTAAATGTGTTGACAAAAGTAAGTCTAGAGAGTTCTACCTTTGGTACTGGAGGTTCCAAAAGGGCTTCTCTGTTGTTATTCATAGCTTGTTTCAAAGAACGGCGTACCAGCCTCTTAGGATATTTTCTGGCACAAAGTTGTAACGCAAGTGATGTTGCATGTTTCTCAAACCTTTCTTTGGTGGAACAATTTTTCTGCACCCTAAGGAACTGGCCGTACGGTAAATTGTCTCTCAAGAATCACTTGCGTTACAACTTTGTACCAGAAAATATGCTAAGAGTACTCTATGGGACTCTCCTGCGGTACAGGGTCATTACCCATGCGGAACATGTGAAGCATGTCCTCAGACACAAAAATCCCTTATGATTGACATAGGCACCAATCGCCCATGGGTACAAAAGAAATTTACAAATTGTAACAGCGACAGGCTTATATATATGATCACATGTCCCTGTAAGTTGAAATATGTAGGCATGACCACTCGGAAGGTAAAGTTGAGAATTTCGGAACATAAAAGTACCGTGAAGTGTAAGAAACAGGCAACCAGATTGACTAGTCACTTTCTAGATGCCAATCATGGTCCAACTGACTTTCACTGGACGGTTCTAGAGCAACCATTTATTCCTGACCACATTACTGATATTTCTAAATTCATACTGGTAAAAGAACAGAAATGGGTCTTCAAACTAGGAAGTGACAAACATGGTTTAAATGATGAAATACCGTGAGTTTTATTGTAAGTTCAATCTGGACTTATGGTTGTAGTAAGTCATAAAATATAAACACTCAGGATACGTATGCATTATGCAGACTTATCAGGATGCATACTCCATGATGTTTTACATCAAGTAATGGCAATGTTCTTTGAAACTGTTGGCCTGCATACCCCGTTAGTATGGATTCTTGTGGTCTGAATATATGTTAAGGGATGCTGGGGTGAATAATTAATATGATATATTGAGAGGCTAGCAGGCAATATATTTTTGTCTGTTTTTGGGCTTTTCAATTATTATGAGTGGTGGTTCACCCCACATTTACAACACATTGGCATGATTGTATCATGATTAGAACCATAGATGGCCAGAGACAGCGCCGGGGTATTACATAGACCGATGCCTGGATTATTTACCGATTAAATGTACGCAATCATGCCGAATACCCTTCGGTACTCCTGGATAGTAGTAGGACATACATTTTGGTAAACATCGAATTAATGTGGCCATTTTTGTTAAGCGGCCGTCTTTTGAAGATGTAGCCATGAATTCTAAAGTGACAATAAAGTTTTCACACGATACAGGGAAACAAACTACATCCTTCAGAAGTCCTTTGGACAGCCTGCGGCGCGATCAAGTGATCGGCCGCAGGATGACGTAGACACGACGACGGCTGAAAACAATGGCGGTCACCGAGGGCAAACACCTCCCTGAGATGGTTCAGTTGACCGCCTGGAGTACCGACGGACAGGTAGGGAAAGGCGCCCTGTAACTTTGTTGAGCGTATGAGATAGAAAGGGACTCACGCACTATACTATATAGAACAGTGGAATTTCCTGGTTTATGTAAATATGCCAGGTGCATGTATGTCATTGTGCACTCTCCCCCTTTTTCTGAGTACCCAGATATGAACATGGTGTCTAGAATTAGGATTATGTTTATACCGCTAGGGTGGCATAGTGTGTTCATTAATTTCTGAGAGTTTGTATACACGATTGTTTGGAATCTCTAGCATAGATGCAAGGATAGTGAATTTAAGTGAAACTAGTTCCGATCTAGCCCCAGGAAACAACATATGGGTTCAGAAGCTTTAATCAGTTCAGAAGCTTTTTTCATTTCAGCACACTAAAGTCAACATTTTGCCCTGTTACATATAAGTATAGAGTGTTGTATGTGTCCCGGGTGAATGTTTAGCTGAAGCGATTTTTTATTGGCAAGTCAAGGCAACTCGAGGTGAGCAGGGCACTGTAATTATAGTGGTCCTGTTTATTTCTTGTTTTTAGAGTGGTGCTTCTTCTCCATGAGCCACACCCAGGTGAGGCGTGGTCTGATCCTCATGCTTGACGGGTAAGCATGTGATGGTTGTTCATTATTGAATAATGAGGCACATTATGGTGATACACATCAGTGCTACAAATAATATATACTAAGTCGAGCTAGGACATTAAGAATTCTGATTATTTATATGTATTTACCTCACAGATAATGGAAAGATGTCTTAAGACATGATTTGTTTTATGTTTTATGTTACAGTGGCCATATGCATTACGCCACATGCAGAGGACTTGATGTACACCTAGGATTCCAGGTAACATGGTTGTAATAATTTCAACCTGTATATCTCATTGAGTTGTATTATTATATTATTTTTTTGCACATTGCAGTAGCAATACTATTGAGGTCCTGAAGAATGCAGAGAACGACTTTTTTCCTCATTTGCTGATACATGTTGACCCCGTTAATTATCATGACAGTTATTTGTTGAAAGCTGTCTTTTTGCACTCTTTTTAGACTTGAGCACTGAGGGATACCATTAAATAGTCTTTTCTTTCACTGCCCAATTTTATATCACTTATTGAAATATTTTTTTTTGCACTGCATCTTTTCCCATCATGTTTAAAAGCTGTTCACGTCTGTAGGTCGTTCTGTTACTCGTGAGTTTGTTAGAACATAATCAACAGGTACTAATTGTATCATCCACAAGTTTTCTCTCCCTCCTTTCTTGTTAGGGGTTGAGTCCTTAGAGTAACTACAGTGACACAAGGAGGAGACCCAGATGATGACTTAAGATGACATCACTGGTGACTGATGGGAATCCGTCCTTATAAGTAGGTCTTCCAATTTCCTTAAGGACGTCAATAAGTTTCCACTTGACAGTGAGGCAGATTCTTTTTTTTCAGAATTTTTTCAGTTTTTTCATTTAGACCCGTGGGTAGATTTGTGTAGTAATAGTAATTTTTACCCACCCGCTATCCAACACTTTCCCTACTGTTGCACTCACTGGAGTAGGAATAGTAATTTTTACCCACCCACTATCCAACACTTTCACTACTGTTGCACTCACTGGAGTGGGAATAGTAATTTTTACCCTCCCGCTATCAAACACCTTCCCTACTGTTACACATGGTGGAGTGGGAATAGTACATTATTCCCACTCGCTATCCAGCACTTTCCCTACTTTTGCAATCACTGGAGTGGGAATAGTAATTTTTACCCACCCGCTATCCTACACTTTCCCTACTGTTGCACACACTGAAGTGGGAATAGTAATGTAATTTTTACTCTCCCGCTATCCAACACTTTCCCTACTGTTGCACTCACTGGAGTGGGATACCACCCGCTATCCAACACTTTCTCTACTATTCCACTTGCTGGAGTGGGAATAGTAATTTTTATCCACCCGCTATCCAACATTTTCCCTACTGTACCACTCGCTGGAGTGGGAATAGTAATTGTATCCCCTACGCTATGCAACGTTTTCAGTATTGTTATATTTAATGTAGTGTAAAATATTATTTTTAAAAAGGATTTATTTTAATATTTTAACTTATTGTATATAATTTATTTTTATATTTATATTATAGGTTTATTTATATATATATGTATGTAATTATATTTTAAATTATGTTTTTAACATTTTGGTGCCGATTCCGATCCTGTAAACCCGGGTACGAATGGTCGTACAGAGCGTATTCTCCGTCCGACTCGTACCCGGGAAAACCACCTTACAAACCCGCAAGTACGATTCGTACAGAAATACCATTTCCGTACGAGTCGTACAAAACACCGACCGGCAAAAAAATACCCACAATTCCGATCCGGAACATCGCGTACGTGACGTCCGGACGGAGTCAGGCAGCGTTTTACGGACCAGCAAGTACGATCCGTGCCCACGTCACTCCGCAGCGCTCATTTTTTACGGCAGCCAAAAACTCCCGGGAAATTGAGGACGACGTGAAGAAGGAGCACCGGTACGCGACGGACAGCCATGGACCCCGTCCTACGTGTCATCCCGGCCCTCCTAGCCTACGACCTGGTGCACAGACACCGACGCAGACGCCACTGAAGGTCAGAACAACACCCAGGGGCAAAGGGTGGGGCCAGGAGCAGCAAACGTAACCCCCACCCAAGTAAAAATGTTAATATGTCCTGTACATACCTGACCTCCAGGGTCTGGTCACTTTGGGGGGGGTGTCCACCAACCCCTATGTACCGTCACAACGGAAGTGGACGTGGACGCGCACATGTCACCACTCCAATGGTGGTACGGACCATACCCACGCCCCCAGAGCAGAGCATGGGTACGGCCCGTACCACCATTGGGGTGTTGAGCTAGGGGTACGCGCCGTACCCACGCCCTCAGAGCGTGTGTACGGCCTGTACCACCATTGGAGTGTTGATGTAGGGGTTCGCGCCGTACTCACACCCTCAGAGCGTGGGTACGGCCCGTACCACCATTGGAGTGGTGACGTAGGGGTAGGCGCAACGGAAGTGGACATGGACGCGTACCCGTCACCACGATAATGGTGGTACGGGCCGTACCCATACTCTGAGGGCATGGGTACGTCGCGTACCCCTACATCAACACTCCAATGGTGGTACGGGCCGTACCCACGCACTGAAGGTGTGGGTATGGCGCGTACCCCTACATCAACACTCCAAGGGTGGTACGGGCCGTACCCATGCCCTGAGGGCGTGGGTACGGCGCGTCCCTTTACATCAACACTCCAATGGTGGTACGGGCTGTACCCATGCTCTGGAGGCGTGGGTACGGTCCGTACCACCATTGGAGTGGGGATGTAGGGGTACGCGTGGTACGGCCGTACACACGCCCCCGAGCATGGGTACGGCT
Organism: Triturus cristatus; assembly: GCF_964204655.1. Lineage (NCBI taxonomy): Eukaryota > Metazoa > Chordata > Amphibia > Caudata > Salamandridae > Triturus > Triturus cristatus. The sequence continues at coordinate 683,420,461 of NC_140585.1, read as the reverse complement.
CGTACACACCATGAATGTGGGGGTACGGTCCGTCCCACCCGTACCCCTACGGCACTAGTACAGAATGGATACAAGCCTACACACGCCACAAATGTTGGCTTAGAGCCTGGTGCAGCATATAAGCAGTATATTGGTGTGTGTGTATGCACAGGACAGCAGTGTACTGCACCAAGTGGGCGGGTGGGTGGGTGGGTGAGTGGGTGGCTGCAGAGGACTCCCAGCAGTGGACAGAGACATGTGAGGGGTGGGTGCCTATCACTCCCAGCAGTGCCCAGACATATGAGGGGTGGGTGCCCAGGACTCCCAGCAGTGGACAGATACATGTGAGGGGTGGGTGCCTATCAGTCCCAGCAGTGCCCAGACATGTGAGGGGTGGGTGCCCAGGACTCCCAGCAGTGGACAGAGACATGTGAGGGGCGGGTGCAGAGGAACACCCAGTAGTGGACAGAGACATGTGAGGGGTGGGTGCCTATCACTCCCAATAGTTGGCAGAAACATGTGAGTGGTGGGTGCAGAGGAACACCCAGTAGTGGACAGAGACATATGAGGGGTGGGTGCCTATCACTCCCAGCAGTGGACAGAGACATGTGAGGGGTGGGTGCCTATCACTCCCATTAGTGGACATAGACATATGAGGGATGGGTGCCTATCACTCCCAGCAGAGGACAGAGACATGGGGGTGGGTGCACAGGACACCCAGCAGTGGACAGAGACATGTGAGGGGTGGGTGCAGAAGAACACCCAGTAGTGGACAGAGACATGTGAGGGGTGGGTGCCTATCACTCCCAGCAGTGCCCAGACATATGAGGTGTGGGTGCCCAGGACTCCCAGCAGTGGACAGAGACATGTGAGGGGTGGGTGCCTATCACTCCCAGCAGTGGACAGAGACATGTGAGGGGTGGGTGCCTATCACTCCCAGCAGTGCCCAGACATATGAGGGGTGGGTGCCCAGGACTCCCAGCAGTGGACAGAGACATGTGAGGGGTGGGTGCCTATCACTCCCGGCAGTGGACAGAGACATGTGAGGGTTGGGTGCAGAGGAACACCCAGTAGTGGACAGAAACATGTGAGGGGTGGGTGCCTATCACTACCAGCAGTGGACAGAGACATGTGTGGGGTGGGTGCCTATCAGTCCCAGCAGTGGACAGAGACATGGGGGTGGGTGCACAGGACTCCCAGCAGTGGACAGAGACATGTGAGGGGTGGGTGCAGAGGAACACCCAGTAGTGGACAGAGACATGTGAGGGTTGGGTGCCTATCACTCCCAGCAGTACCTAGACATATGAGGGGTGGGTGCCCAGGACTCCCAGCAGTGGACAGAGACATGTGAGGGGTGGGTGCCTATCACTCCCAGCAGTGGACAGAGACATGTGAGGGGTGGGTGCCTATCACTCCCAGCAGTGCCCAGACATATGAGGGGTGGGTGCCCAGGACTCCCAGCAGTGGACAGAGACATGTGAGGGGTGGGTGCCTATCACTCCCAGCAGTGGACAGAGACATTTGAGGGGTGGGTGCAGAGAAACACCCAGTAGTGGACAGAGACATGTGAGGGGTGGGTGCCTATCACTCCCGGCAGTGCCCAGACATATGAGGGGTGGGTGCCCAGGACTCCCAGCAGTGGACAGAGACATGTGAGGGGTGGGTGCCTATCACTCCCAGCAGTGACCAGACATATGAGGGGTGGGTGCCCAGGACTCCCAGCATTGGACGGAGACATGTGAGCGGTGGGTGCCTAACACTCCCAGCATTGCCCAGACATATGAGGGGTGGGTGCCCAGGACTCCCAGCAGTGGACAGAGACATGTGAGGGGTGGGTGCCTATCACTCCCAGCTGTGCCCAGACATATGAGGGGTGGGTGCCCAGGACTCCCAGCAGTGGAGAGAGACATGTGAGGGGTGGGTGCCTATCACTCCCAGCAGTGCCCAGACATATGAGGGGTGGGTGCCCAGGACTCCCAGCAGTGGACAGAGACATGTGAGGGGTGGGTGCCTATCACTCCCAGCAGTGCCCAGACATATGAGGGGTGGGTGCAGAGGAACACCAGTAGTGGACAGAGACATGTGAGGGGTGGGTGCAGAGGATTCCCAGCATAGTCCTGACATATGAGTGGTGGGTGCATCATCCTCAGATGACCACACCTCCATGGGATCATTAACGCATCCCCAATGTGTGAAAATGTTGAGAGTGCCATATCAACACATCACTGACAGCACTGTCCCACTCCCATGAGGATGGACGTCTTTCCCCCACGGCATGACCCACCACATGTGGGTGTGAGGACAAATGACACATGCATAACCACCCCTGGCCGATGCAGCACAATACACACACTGAGAACATGTCACAAGTCTGCATAGTTATGTGAAAGCCTACTAAACTAAGATAGCCTAAGGGAATACACACTGTCCCACACATTCCAGGACTGATAGGAATGTACAGGGGCTGGCACAGCCACCAAGTAGTTGTCTCCCATGGAAGGAATAGGGTGGACTTCCCACAGATACAATGACCACAATTGTCAGTCAGGTGACCAAATATCCTGCAGAACAAGTACCAATTGTGTACTAGGCTGGGAGTACACACATGCATAGTGCGGAAAAGTGACAATTTCCACATGGAGGCATGGCAAGATACTCTATACACAAGTACAGTGACTACCAAGGATGGCACAGACGATGCAGCCGGAGACATTGCTGAGCAGGCATGGGCCTAGTTGAAGTGAACCGTCTGCCACCAAGGATATGTAGACACAGGTCAGCACAACAATTGTGCAACTCCCTGCAGGGAAGATGTCAGATGCCACAGAGGAAGGAACACTCCTTGGGACAAAGTTTCCAATCACAAAGAGCATACACGAGCAAAGAATCTTTGCTGAGACCTTGTGATGGCACGCAGATACCAGGGTCCACCCCATGAGCACCATACTACAACATTTCCCACACACCTAACACATGATCACCACCTCAACTCATGGAGCATCAGCACCAACATCAATACCTGAAAAGCAATCGTGTTCAAAGGGAAAACAAAATGCTTTATTCAGCAGTAAAATAAAATGTATGAAAGGACACTATGTACAAAGGCCATAGGCCAGTCCAGATGCGATGTCCTGGGGGGACACATGTCCATGCATCTCCCCTAGCTTGCCTGCACATTCGAAACCTCTGGTTCATCGACTGGGGTGGGGGCATCATGTGGGGAAGGACCAGGCACCGCAGGGACATTAGGGGGCGAGGGTAGGTGTTGTGGGTGCAGGGACGGACGACTCCACCACAGGGGGTGGGGCAGCGGCAAAGGTGGAGGTTAATATGGCACTGCACACGCCCGCAAGGTCTGCCAGCGTCTCCCCTGCACCCGAATGAACCACAGGCCCCAAGGAGGGGGGGGCGGAGGGATGGGTTGCAGCGCTACTGGGGGAGGTGGTGGACAGGGGGGTACTCAACTCCCCTGCCCGTGGAGTGGCTTGCCCGTTTGCGCGATGGTGAAGCTGTGTGGCTGAGGCCCAGCACAGCCAAGTAGGCCTCCTTCTCAGACTGTGGGGCAGGGGAGCCGAGGGGAGTGACATTGGAGGGACTGGGGAGTGAGGCATGCGGACTCCGACTCTGGCTGCGTGTCTGCCTGTGTGCCCTAGACGGAGTGGGTGTGCCTACTACCCCCTGAGTGTGCGTGACTGGAGGTGTGCGCTTGCCCTTCCCTGTTGGTGTGCTGGCTGTGTCTGGTGTGGTGCCTGCCTGGGAATGTGTGTGTGTGCTTGGGACAGGCATGGGAGTGGGAAGTGTGGATGGTGCAGGGGTAGGTGGGGGGACCAAGCGCTGCAGGAGACCCACTGCTGCCGTCAGTGACGAGTCCATGGACCTCAGCAACATCCGTTGATCAGACATCGCTGATGACATGCCCTCCATGTACGACACCATCTGTGTGGCCATGGAGGACAGTCAGGATCGATGTCTGCCCAACCTGCAACTGCCGCTGAATGTCCACAGACTCGTAAGTGAGGGCAGCAGGGGAGACAGGGGCAGGGGGAGCGGTGCTTGGCACGAAGGAGACACGTTGTTGCCCTACACAGACAGAAGGGACCCGAGCAACTGGGAGGGCGGTGATGGGAATGGAGGGGCGGTGACAGTTGTTGTGCTACTGCCAGCTGTTGGAGCAGCCTCCGCCCCCTCAGGAAGTTCAGCCTCGTACCCGTCAGCGTCGTAGTCTGTGTTGGTACTACCCAGGTCCTCCGCCGCACTCCCCTCGCCCTCCGTGCCACTTGATGCTGCCGACTCGCCAGGAGTGGTGGCACTGGTGCCGGATCCCTCCTCCACGTCCATGCAGGTGTCTCCCTCGGTGTCCCCCGATGATGCTGTGGGCAAGGTGAAGAGACAGGAAATAATCAGTCACCTGTGTACATCTGACACATGAGTCCAAACATAATACGTCACAGTGCATATCATGAAATGCATTATGAGTAACATCTAGATGACTCCGCACATATGTAAGCCCTGCATTCCCCAGTTGGTTCACCATGCCACCTTAAATAATGAAAATCCGGACACTACAGCAAATAACTTGAGATCAAATTATACAGAGAAGCCAGTGTCTGTGAACAGTGGAGCACAGACAGACTATGAAGCCATGCCACCCCTTGCTCGCTGTGAACGAAACAGTATTGGTGCACCCAATGCCAAATTACATACGCCAATGCTGAAGGTGTACCCACACTCATAGACCTGTGAGTACTTTAGAAAATCCAAATAAATACTTTCTGATTCATTGGGAATCACAATACTTCACAAAATTGACAAGTTTGGAATGTGTGAATGTTCCACTTGTGGAACGGAACACACATGTGCATGAATATCAGAAGTCACACAAGGAGGTGCACACAAAAGTACATTTACACAGTCATTGTATGAGCTGCCAGCCTAATGCCAAGAAGCCATTATTAAGAAGAAATGTGGTATCAGGAAGTACATATACATGGCACCACGGTGGTCCGGATGACTGGACACCGGTAAGTTGGCATCAGCAACAACCAAGGACTAACCCTAATGCAAACACACTGTGGGAACATGGACATGTATAATTCCAGAACCAAATTTGGACTGAACTGTGCCTTTGTGTGAAATGTGCCAGCGTGTTCCCCCAAAGTGTAAAGGTGGTTTCTTGTGCACTTCCTTGGGAGACATCTGTCATGCAGGCACATAATTGCCCTTCACAATAATCAAAGTGAAGCATCTAAACTATTGGGACATGTTGACAAGTGCAGTGAGTGCCAAGGTACAAGACTTCTTGAATGACAACTTAAAACATGCCACCTGTCACATGGCCATCTGTACCATGATGACACAGTTGGCAACACATCTGACCCACTACCTGTCATGTGGATTGGCACACATGTCCAGTCACAGGACAATGCATTAGCCAATGGCCCTGAAATAGTGTTGGAATAAGGAGCACCTGCACTGAGGAGACACCCTGATAGGAACGAAGAATGTCCACACAGATGTCAGCACACACAGACCAAACCACTTAGCATCGGGAGCACACACCGGTGCCAAGAATGGATGAGCTCGAAACATGTATTGTAACTTTTGACACATGCTGCAAAGCACAAACATGACACCCTGCACAACATGTCTGGGTCACTGCACGTTGAGTGTCAGTCCAGACAATTAGCACACACAGGTCAGACCTGGCAAGGAGACATAAGGTTTTGACATGTATGCCTTTCCTGCACAAACCCACATACATGAGACAATGTGATTGAGACAGAGCAAGTAGTTACACCTCTCAATCTGTGTTTACTAAAAGGGGAATCAAGATCTCCTAAATGTACTCAACATCACCTCGTGAGGCAGACCACACATATATCTGTGACAAACAACCATCAACTGATAGTTGTACATAGACACACAGGCACTGCCCAGTGTGAGTATGCACAAGCCTAATAGGGTCACCCTGTACAGTGGACACATGTAGCACACTTTACGTTAATACAAATTAGGGCAGGGAACAATGCTGAACTATGCTGAACACACAGAGACTGGCCACAGTGTGTGATGCCACACATGATTCCTAGGATAAGGTGTCTCATGGGACAGTAGTGGGCACACTGCTCCATGGTCCTGGAATGATCTGACTGTAACTGGAGCAACCGTCCCGCCCCTATGCATATCTCCCACTCTTGCACATCATGTCTGAGGCCACTACATTGGTCATGCATGCTGCAAGGGTGTGTATTTAAAACCTCACACTCCTATGTGGAGCCTCAGGACAGTGCCAACAATTATAGACCCCCAAATGAGTGGACAGGACAGGGCACAGGCAAGGTACCAACACATGTCACAGACCACCCCCACACATGATGCAGAAAGCATTGTGCACCGTGATGAACTTGCAGCCTAGATGACCATGTGCAATAGTGATTACACACAGACCAGGGAACACATGTCAAGGAGGGGAAGGTAGGAAGAACAGCAGCGGTTGACTAGGGGGAACAGGAGATGCACTGCACATATAAACCCTGGCAGTGTATCCATGCAACTGAGCACTTCCAAAAGCTGGTGACACACAACAGACACACATGTACCTACCCCCTTGCTGCTGCTGCTTCTCCTGTAACCGCCTATCCATCTCAGGGAAGACCACCGCCAGGACACGCTTCATTTGGTGGTTCAGGTGCCGGCACCCGCCGTGTTTTCATGCTGGTGAGTCCCCCAGCAGGACACGTGCGATCCTCCTGGTCCAGCACTGGAAGTCCTGCCAGCGTTTCCTCACCTGGGCCAGGCGCCGACTGCGACCCTCCACGGAGATCACAGCCCTGACGGCCCGCTTCCATATCTTCCCCTTCTCGTAGGCAGTTACCTGTGAGGATGACAAAGTGAGAATAGATCACTACACCTGCTCCACGTAACAGAGACACACATTAGAACATCTTTGATTTGTTGAACAGGGCATAGCATGCTGCAAACTAATAGCACCTTCGTCATAGGGAATTTCGCCTCTGTGTAAGCCCCAATGCACTACATGGCATTGAAAGTACACAGGTGCATGAGGGTTGCAACACACTCCGTGATCATGGCACACACTGTACATCACAAGCAACACAAGGATGATGGACAGCACCTCCAAGCAGTCACATGCCCCAGGCCACTGATACCAACCTCAGCAGAGTACACAGACACACACATGCACAGATAAATCACCTGCCAGTGGCAACAGCGGATACAAACCTCACTCTGCACATGTGACACTTGCCTGGGGGGTGTCACAGGCGTGGGGCTAGCCCAGCTAGTCAGACACACAGCACGGTTTACTACTTACATCAGATGGGTTGAGCAGTTGCCTCCTCCATGCAGCTGTGGTGCAACACTCCACATTGACACTCACCCATATGACAAGGAACATTCACACACATCAATGTCCAGGGGCGTACACATCATTTGGTCACTCTCATCACAGCTCCACTAAACTCACATACATGTGTGGGTACAGTCACCTGTCACACCGGGGGGAACACTGAATCACCTCAGGACTATAGAACAAGAATGGCCAAGAGGATTAGCCATGCAGAATGTGCCATGCACCATGCTGTGAATGTCACAGTAAGCACAATGCAAGGGAGGAGTGCACACATGAACCACATCATGACACACCTAAGCCATCCCCCCCCCCCCCCGGGACCCACTCTAAACAACATTGCATGTCTGTCACACCTGGACACAATGCCAGAAGTGCCAGTCACAAAGAGAAGGGGCACAGTCAAAGGGAGCTGAGTCAGCACTCACCTGCTGCCCTGGTCTACCATACAGTCTGGGGAACTGTGGGAGGATGATGTCCAGCAACGCCTCATTCTCCTCCTGGGTGAAAGGCTGGGCCCTCTCCACAGTCCTTGACATGGTGCCAGGAGAAGCCAAACAGCAGCAGTGGTGTCGATGAAAGGTTGTGCAGGCAAGTGCCCTCTCATGGGTTCTGGCTGACTTATATCTGCCTTGCTGGGCTATTTCCTTTACAGGAGTACCGAGTGATTGGTCAGACTCATTAGCATCCTGCGTTTCCTCCAATCCCTTTGAATATACACCAGTGACAGCATTAGTATTTTTTCAAATTTGATGCATCATGTCAAGTCAACAACCACATTGCAACAATGTATAAGCTGGCCAACTGCTTTTTCCAGGCCACATGATGGAAAATGTTGAACTTGAAACTGGGTATCCATGACAACCAGCATGCATTTAGGCCCTAATACTTATCCCTTATGTGTCCCCATTGTGATTTTCAAATACCCACACCGTTACGGTGCGTTTCACACGTACCCCTAGGGCACCACTACTCTAGTGATACAGGCCGTACACGCGTGTGTAGGGGTCGTATCCCTATGGTAGTGTTGCCGTAGGCACATGCCATAGAGATATGGGCCGTACACGCGTGTGTAGGGGTCGTATCCCTATGGTAGTGTTGCCGTAGGCGTACGCCATAGAGATACGGACCGTACATGCGTGTGCAGCCCATATCTCTATGGCGTACGCCTACGGCAACACTACCATAGGGATACAACCCCTACACACGCGTGTACAGCCAGTATCTCTATGGCGTACGCCTACAGCAACACTACCATAGGGATACGACCTCTACACACGCGTGTACGGCCCGTATCTCTATGGCATATGCCTACAGCAACACAACCATAGGGATAGGACCAGTGTGTACACGTACGTGTGTACGGTCCATACACACACGCGTAATCCTGATCAACCCCTATATAGTGATACAAACGTACACACGCCCTCAGAGCGTGTGTACGGTGCGTTTCACAGCTTACACTGGTGATAGGAGGCGCACAGGAAAGGAATGGAGGTGTCAGACTCGCACAGGAATGGACATCAAGTCATTGTCAGTGCAGTCCTTCATGTGTAGGGCTTAGGTGTGTCAGGCAGTGATGTGGCACATATCTCCTCATGTTTTAACCCAATAGTTGTGTGATGACCTGTGTACACATGTCATGTGTGATGGGGCACTATGTGGCACACTTCCCCTTCACACCTTTAACATGTGTGCATGTAGTACTAACTTGTCAAGCACTGCATCACTGGCATGGCACAGTCACCAACACCCGCAACTGTCCCCTGATGCCAGGTACAAGGATGATGACACCTGACATCTAACTACCAGCGTGCCATGATGTGACTATGTCATGTGTGTTCATGTGATCCCATGAGCTTGCTGTTGGTGTTCCGTCAACTGCATCTGCTGTAGCTGCATCCAACATGTGTCTGTGTGTAGATGCCCATGTCACACTATTACGCACACCAGGCCACATGTGGAATCACATGTAACGTGTGTCTGTATGCATCGAAAAGGGACTTGCGAGCTGAGGACATATCTGCGTAGTCTCAATGTCTGTGTGATCAGTTTTGACATGTACCCCTTCATGGCAAGGTGTGTGGTCTGTCCTTTTTCAATGACATGTGACCTGTGCGTCTAGCTTGCCGCCAGCTGTCTGTATGAGATAAGATCATTCAAATGCACATATGTGGATGTATGTCACTCCTGTAATGTGCCTGGCTGTTCACTCATACTGGCCCACAGCTACTTTCATGGCATGTCATGTAGACCTTGACAATCCACGTTTGTAGCTGGCTCTTGGTAGGAGTATCACCTGGCTGGCATACGTGTGCAGGATGTATTGCACAGACCAGACTCTGTATGTAGCATATGTGTATTAGCTGTTGAACATGTGCTCAGTTCATTGACATTGATGTAGTAATGTACTCAATCTTCGTTATTCCTTCCAAATATCTGCAGGGCACCGCCTCTCCCCCGACCAATGCCAGACTTGGCTGCCATGAGGGAACGTGACGGCATACGCCGCTACAGATTCCCCCAACAGTTAATTGTGGACCTGACAAACAGGCTGGCACCGCACCTCCAACCGCGACACAGTTATCCGACTGCGCTGACCCCCAAGATGAAGGTGATGTCAGCCCTACATTTCTTTGCCACCGGTACGTTTCAATTGACCATAGCTGATGTGGGTGGCATGTCCCAGACCATGTTCCGCCGTGTCCTGCCTATGTTTTAGAAGCCATGTTGGAGCACCTGGATGAATTCATCCATTTTCCAACTCGTGAGCAGTTGACAGGTATCAAGGGTGAGTTCTATGCCCTGGGAGGGATGCCCCATGTAATTGGGTCCATTGATGGGACACATGTGGCTTTGGTACCACCACAGGCACAGGAGGTAGCCTTTCGAAACCGTAAACATTATCACTCCATTAATGCCCTTGTGGTGTGTCTTGCTGACATGCTGATTTCCCATGTCTGTGCACGTTTTCCAGGGTCAGCACACGATGCCTACATCATGAGGCGTAGCAGGGTGCCCGAAATGATGCTGCAGCTGCACAACGAACGAGCATGTCTTATTGGTGGGTAGACTCTGTTTGTCCAGTATTTAGCGGTATCTTAGTATGTGACGGCATCTCCTGACCCACTTCTTTACATGATGTCTCCATGTAGGGGACTCTGGCTATCCCAACATGCATGGCTGGTGATGCCTCTCCACAACCCCAGAACAGCTGCAGATCACCGTTACAACAACGCCCATGGGCAGACCAGGCGAGTGATTGAGAGGACGTTAGGCCTCCTGAAGAGCCGATTCCGTTGCCTCCACAAGACAGGCGGGTCCCTCCCATATGCACCGGTGAAGGTCTGTAAAATCTTCCTCGTGTGCTGCATGCTGCACAACATGGCAGTGGATAAAGCTGTGCCACTCATCCTGGATCCGGATTAGCAGGAACATCCACCTGTGGAGGATGACGGCCTTGGTCATGAGGCAAGTGAGGAGGAGGAGGAGGAGGAAGAGGACATCCGGAGACAGCTCATACGCAACTTCTCATAATGGTGAGTCCCTGGGTCTGAGTGTGCACGCTTGGAGCCTTGTGTGGCATGTGTTGCAATGTGTGTGTCCAGCTGACTGTATGCTAAGTGACTTTGAGGTGTGTTCTGATGTGTCACTCGAGTGCTGATGTCATTCCACACATTTTAGCTGACACACTCAATTGACAAGTAGCATGGTGTCACCTTAGTCATGTAGAGTACATGACCATGCATGCGGATGACTATGTTTTTCCTGACTTCTTGTGTGTCTCTCATCCCCAGGTAGTTGCGCATGCTGTCTGCTCGTGGCATCGTCGTGCTCCTGCTATTCCTCATGAGTAATGCAACGCGTGCTGAATCAGCGTTACATGCACGGACATTGTGAAAAGTCTCCTTTGGGTAAGGATTGCAGCAAGGCATTTTGGGTGTGGTAGTTGTTTGTAATGTGTGGGCACTGCTCCTGTGCATGTTTTGTTACTATGCATACACATGTCGACTCACCATGGGGCACATGACATGTAGCATGACTCACATGAATTGATAGTCACACTTCGTGACAGTCATCTGTTATGGGATTGTGGATTTTGATGAAGGCATCAATGTGTGTACAACTTCCCTCGGTAACATACGTGAGGCTACGGGTGGACATATTGCGGGACATCCCCATAAGAGGCTCAATGGGGAATTGCAGCCTCTCTGTGTGCAACAGGGGAAGTTTGGCTCACCCCCTTCACTTGTGTGCCACTCCAATGGATTTACAGCATCTGTGGTGCGAAGGGGGTGTCCAGTGTAGGTCCCACATGTTAATCCAAAAGACCTGTGAGTCTGTTAATATTGATGCATTTCCATAGGTGTGAGCCTGAGTAATAAAGGTGTTCCTCAGCCTCCAAGGTGCCTCATCTCTGTCAATGCAGGTCTCTTGCCACTGTGCATGCGCTATCTCTAGCATGGTTGTCAAGGATTGTGCATATGAGTCTATGTGTAGATGAGCAACCTGCATGCTGTTCTTCATGTATTTGATTCTCTATTGTGCATGAAGTCCATGGCTGTGTATGCGTTTTGGTATGTTGGTCCCCACAACGGGCCGTCAACACCTTCTGGGTGTGTTTCCTGTGTGCAGCTCGGCCTTCAGTTTCATGATCCGGTGTCAGTCATCTTAGGAGATTGTGCATCCTTTGTCTCTGGGTGTGCCATTGAAAACCGGTCACTCCTTCCTTGACATACACCTGTTGCAGTAGTCCTTTCTGACATCCTAGTCTTTGTGTGGAAATTGTGGCATAGTTCCCAGGACATGCCGCCTGCTGTTGCAGCCACTGCAGCAAGGGCACACAAAGTTTCCTGATTTGACAACAGACACACATCAAAGATGCTCCTCCATTCCTCCCTCAACCCATTCATTTGCCTGTCATCCGCTTGTCTGTGCCACAGTTGCGGCCACACGGTGCCAAAGGCTGGACCGTCTGCACATGCAACGTGCACATTGCACGACCCTCAGGTCCTTGCATGACCCACATCACACTACAGTCTGATGTTGCAGCCACCCTCCAAGCAATGTCCATCCACACATCTCCCGCCTGCTCTCAGGCATACACTAAGCGCACACACAACACCTTTGCATGATGAGTGTGCAACTCCGACTGACTACACAACGCTGCCACTCCTTCCAGGCCCTGTCACACCCACCAGGTCATGTTCCTCCTACTCCCCACCGGCTCTGTACCCCGGCAAGGCCATGGGAGTGGGACTCAAGGCTTCTGCATGTAGTATGCTGTCGTCGTGAGGCACATGGCACAGACATCATCTCTCAGCGTGTCAATCTACAATGTGTCCAGGACCCCCCTCTCCACCATCACATGCGCACACAGCCTCATCATCAACTCGTATGCCATTGACAGCCAGGTGCTCCTTACCCTCACCAAGGACGCAGACATTGCCACTTCCAATATTCAAGATTGCATGAGATCCATTGATGAATGGCAGAACAGCAGCCACCTGAGGCTGGACTTGTACAGGACTGAGGTCAACATCTGAGGATTGTCCCCTTACAGCTGGGTCAACTGCTTGTGTCCCACCCGCAGAAGCCCCGCACAAGCACCCAGTGTCCATGCACACAAGATGGTGTGCATCATGGATTACTTGCTCACATTTGCCATGGTAATCACCAGCATCTGTACCTCAGACTGCAACACCCTCTGCATTATGCACATGATCTCCGGATAGATCCACTCCAAGGAAAGACGGACCATCCCCCAGGTCCACGACAACATCCATGTCAAATACTGCCCTGCCCTCTACGGGGCAGCCACATCCAAACTCCCGGGACACTTGTCCACATCCAGGCTGCATCTCCACACCTCAGCTGCAACATCCTGCGCCCCAGCCACATCAACGTCCAGCAGAGATTGCTGCAATGGATCACTGTGTGCTGCAGGATGACCTTCAGACTCCCCACCCACACTCAGGAGGCAGGCCACAATCCCGACCCAAAACCAACCTTGTACCACTGTCATCCCAGACCCTGTAGTGCCATCTCCGTGCATCCAACCTTGACCTGCCCACCATTCTTCAGACCCACCGTACTCCAGCATGCAGGACATAGTTCTCCCACCTGGGAACACATACCTGGGACTCCCTCCCCGGGAACCTCCAAATGAGGCATGACCTCTACGCCTTAATGATACTCTTCAAAATAGGTCTGTCCGCACAGTATTGCAAGCCCCCCCTCAGCAGCTTGAGGCCATCACAGGTGAGTATTGTGCTCCATGTCTGCATTGACTGATAAATTGTGACCCATGTGTGTCCTGTACCAGACTCAGATCCCAGGGTATGGATGGCTGGAGTTAGTTCAACACTCAGGCATAGTTTGACATTTACACACACATATGTTGTGGACTAATGCCAAATGACAGCAACATCTCAAGACAAAAAAAGAGATTTTATTTTTGGTGGGGTAAGTCTTTTGGTAGATGTACTAAGGTGCTCTACCGGGTGCATAGAATCCAAAGTTCACAGGGGGAGATGGCATCCTTGTCAGTTGGAGTCATCAGAGTCCAGACCACAGTGTTGGTCATCATTGGTCAGACTGTGTCCAGCAAGTCCATATGGCAGAGAATGTCATTGGGTGAGGTGCTGCTGTTGCGCCAGTGGGCCAGGTGCCAGGCCAGGTGACCTGGGAGATGTGGATGGTCCGCTGACTCTTAGGGTCTTTTCCATGGATGACCCACCTTCCTGGGGGGATCCACAGATGCAGGCCTTGACGATGTCTGTGATGCTCCGTCGGATGAATCCTCCTCCTCCTCCCTCCCTGTGGCTGGTGGTGGTCTTCACCTGGTGGCACAGGGAGGGTTGCCCATGTTGTCGGCGATCCGACGGACTGAACGGCTCATGTCCGTTTGCACCGCCAGGAGCTCAGCCAGTCTTGCCTCCATCCGTCCTTGGTGTTGATGTTGACTGGCATGTTGATCGGCCTGCAGGTTCTTCATCTCGTCGAGGGTCCCCTTCATCTCTGTGAGGCTCGACACTACCTGGCTGATGCCCCTGGTGTCACGCCGGTATGTGTCCAGGATGTGGCGTATGTGTGACATACCGGTTCCCTCAGCTGCCTGGTTAGGTTCTCGCCTCCGCCTGCCTCCACTCCCACCACTCCTGCCCACACGAGCCTGGCCTGCCGTTGTGGGCACATCGGGTCTACGAGACCCCTGAGGGATGGCATTATCGGGGTTGTCTGCCTCCTCCTGGGTGCCCGGAGAAACTTGTCCCTCCTGGTCAGACTGGCTGTGTTGTTCAGTGCGAGCAGGGCTCGTGGGTGTCTCCTGGGATGTGGCAGGAATGGGGGTGGTGGTTGGCACAGATGTACCTGACGCAGGTGCTGCAGGGGCTTGGGCACCAGAGGGGCCAGGTTGGTCGGGTCATCCAGGGAGTGGTGAGAGTCGTCGCTGCCGGTGGGATCATCTTCACGCTGAGCCTGGGACTGTGATTGTTCCCCCCCATTGTTGGGGGGAGGTCGATGACATTGCCCTGTGTGTGAGAGAGAGACAATGTTAATGCTGTTTCATGCCACATCCATGTTTCATACATATTCAAGTTGTCACAGTTCCTCCAGGTAGTTGGATGTGCCTAGCATTCCTCTCAATGTCCACTTGGGGATGGGTATGTTGTGGGGGACAGATTGGTATCTTCTCCTGAGTATTTGACCAGTTGAATTTTGGGTCGGATGATTATTTGGAGATAGATTGGACTTGTTGTGTCACATGTCCATTGTGAGAGTGGGTAAATCCGTTGCCTGCCCCGGGGGTGTGTGCTTGTGTGAGGGGGGGTGTGTGACCAGGCCTGCTGTTGGGTGTAGTGTGATTTGTCATTGGGTCTCCCAGGTGATGTGTGTGTCCCCTCATGGTGCATGCTGGCATGACAGTGAGTTTGAGTTCCTGTGCTAGATATCTGAGCTTGTGGAGTTGGTGTTTGAGTGTACAGTGGTCACAGGAGGGCCTTGTGCTGCATACAGCAGGGCCAAGTGTCAGCTACCTTGTCAGTACTTTGCCAGTCCCTGTGCATTGGGCATGGTGCATGGGTATGTACCTAGGCCATATGGGCTGAGGGCATTGGTGTCTGCTTCTGAGTTGCACAATGTGTTCTGTGAGCCCCACCCTCCCAGCATCCCGGAAATCCAGTCTTGGGTTTGTGGTTGGTGTGGCCTGGGACATGGCATTGCCTTTATTTGTGAATGGGGCATTGAGACGTTAGTGGCATGAGCGTGGTTTTTGAGTGTGGTTGTGTGCGGTGAGGGCTTGGGGGAATTTGCGTGCATTTGGTGTATTTGTGGTGTGGATGCCATTCCCCCCATGTTACGTGAGTTGTTTGTGTACTCACCAGGCTCTGCGACTCCTTCGACTCCGTGTACTCCCACCGGTGGAAGCATGGCCATCACCTTCTCCTCCCAGGGATGGTAATGTACGGGTCTGCAGGGCAGCCCACCTCCAGTGATGTTACTCTGGGCGTATTCCTCGTTCATTTTCCTCTTGACTGCCCTGCGCAGATCGTACCACCTGGCTTGGCATTCATGCCTGGTCCTTCGGATGGGCGCAACAGCATTCACCTTATCGACGATCCTCTGCCACAGGCTTGTTTTTTGGGCTATGCTGGTCTGTCTGACCAATGTTCCAAACAGCTGTGGCTCGACTCTGATGACTTCGTTGACAAGGAGGACCAGCTCCGCCCTTGTGAACTTTGGATTCTGTGGGCATGGTGTGGGGTGTGGGTGTGGATGGTTGTGGGTGTGTGGGTGTGAATGTGACGGTGTGTGTGTGAATGTGAAGAGGGGGTGTTTGTGAAGGAGGTTGTGTGAAGGTGTGTAAGTTAAGGTGTAGTTAAGGTGTAAGTAAGGTGCAGTTGTTTGTCTGTGGGGTCTGTCAGCAGTGGGTCTGTTGCAAAGGCTCATGGGTTGTGTGTGTTGGCCCTTTTTATTGGTCCATTTGTGGGTGTGGCTGGGTTTGAATTTGTGGTGGGTGTGTTATAAGAGGTGGTTGTGATTTAGGGCCTCTGTTTGCCTGTTTGGATGTGCCAGGTCAGTCATAGAGATGTATTTTGTCATGTAGACGTGTTTTGTGGTGTTGTGCGAGTCGAATTGACCCTCCTTGTGCTGTTTTACAATGTCCTGGTTCTGTACGAGTATTTTTCGCGTAGGTAAGGTCCGTACATACGCGATGCTGGGTGAGGGTGCTGGGGTACGGTGTTGGGGTACAGTGTGTACAGGTACGTGGCTGGGGTACGAACCTGGGGTGCGGCGTGTACAGGTGGGGGGCTGTGCTACGGTGTTGGGGTACGGTGCGTACAGGTGTGGGGCTGTGCTACGGTGTTGGGGTACGGTGCATAAAGGTACGGGGCTGGGCTACGGTGTTGGGGTACGGTGCGTACAGGTACGTGGCTGGGCTACGGTGTTGGGGTACGGTGCGTACAGGTGCGGGGCTGTGCTATGGTGTTGGGGTATGGCGCGTACAGGTGCGGGGCTGTGCTACGGTGTTGGGGTATGGTGCGTACAGGTACAAGTCTGGGGTACGGGCCTGGGGTGCGGCACGTACAGGTGCGGGGCTGTGCTACGGTGTTGCGGTACAGTGCGTACAGGTACGGGGCTGGGGTACGGGCCTGGGGTGCGGTGCGTACATGTGGGGGGCTGGAGTACAGTGTTGGGGTACGGTGCGTCAGGTACGGGGCTGGGGTACGGTGTTGGGGTGCGGCACATACAGGTGCGGGGCTGGTGTACGGTCCTGCGGAGGGGGGAGTAGGGTGCTGACATACGGAGGTACGGTGCTGACATATGCGGGGGGAGGGGTGCTGTACGACTCGTATCCGGCCACAAGTTTACCCGTGTACATGTGTGCTACAGCGTTCGCTCCGTACGGGGCCTTTTACATGCGATAGTGTATTCGGACGGGCGGTACGGATCGTACTTGCATGGTCGGACTTCTGTTTTACGATTTGCACGTAAAAATGTCCGGCTCCCTCTCGTAGACTTTTCCCGACGCTATTCGGACGTAAAAATTTCCGGATCCCTCTCGGACCATTTTCCATATGCAATTCGTATGTATTTTTCACGTACGAATCGTACTTCGCAGTTTGTACGGTACTTGTACGATTCGTACGTGAAAATATACGGATTCGAGTCGTACGCAAAAAAATGTTCCCGGATCGGAATCGGCACCTTTATAATTAAAAATATTCATTATTTTTTAATACTAAGTTAATATATATAAAAAATGCATTCATTTACTACATTTGTTATTTCTTAATGTGAACTTTTAAAATTATTTTTAAGTATGTTTTACTTACTTATATTTATTATTTAATTACGTTTTTTATTACTTTTAAGAAATTTTAAAAAGTCGATATTTTAGCAAACTATATTATTAACAACGATATTAAGGATTCAATATTTTTGTACTTACCTGATTGTAGATAGGAAGTCGATATTCTTTCACTCGATATTTTTACCTCGATATTATGGCAGCTCGATATTCTTCTCCTTGATATTCTGTCAGTGATCCTCTAATAGTAATAGGAGGTATCACTAAGCTGCGAGTGGCCTCTTCGTACCTTTGTTCCGCAATCCACATGATGATTCATCCCATATACCTTGGCTTCAAGAAATCAATCGGGACATGACTGGGCGGAAGTCAGCTCACTCTGCCCACACGTGAAGCTCACTCCACGGAATCACTGAGTTTTTCGTCAATTCTGCAGAATTCCACCTAGTGAAACTCCGCGCACTCCGCCCAGCCCCAATTTCTGGCACCTCTACTGTTTTCCATGCATATCCCAGATATAGCAGAATATCTTGATTCAACAGAAGGTCTTCCACAGAAGCTGGGGACACAAGCAATTACTCACTCGGCTTATACTGATGACCTGATAATAATCTCTATGACATTAAAAGGTCTGCAACATCAACTATCAGGATTACACGAATGCAATCTAGCAAATGGCCTTAGTGTAAACTGTTCAAAAACGAAAGTAATATGTTTCAGGAATCGATGCAAGCAAAGAACATGGAATATTGGTAAGGCAATAATTAAAAAAGTAAACAGTTATAAGTATTCAAATATCATCGTTAACAAAATGTTGACTCAGCATATTGTCACAAAGAGGCAAAAAGCAGGAATAATTAGTAAAGCTGTTAAAAGGTTTCCAAAGACTTACTGAGAAAGAGTGATAGGTCATACAATAAATGTTTTTAAACATAAAAATCATTCCCTCACTTCTCTATGTGGCATCCGCCTTTAGTGACAAGGGAACTTCGGACTTGAAGACAATCTATATGCAAAATATCAGATCCCTACTTGAATTACGTTTGGCTACCCCTCACTGTAACCTATGCCTTGAATTAAACTTGTAATCAATACTTGTCCATCACATTATTGCTGAAATTAATTAAGTCTGTGATGCAGCACCATAAGTACAAATACTGCGTGTTTAATTCTGGGAGAGGTAAAATCCAGGTGCTTTACAAAAATGGGCCTAGGTGTTTCAACTCTTAATAAAATGATCAAAGTACAAGGCTAGACACTCTCATAAGAAATTATTAAGAAAACCTTTGCTGAGTAACAGCCGTGATGAAGATTTATAGTCAAATATGAGGTATAAACATGCAGATTTGAAATTTGACTCTTATCTTTTGCTAAAGCAAACATATATCAATTCTACCCTGGAGGCTGCAGAAAAACGAATCTATTTATGTTTTTGATTAATGTACCTTTTGTTCCCTCAGTTCGAAGGGCCACGGAACACCTGTTTAGCTGGCACCAAGGGAGGCAGATTATGTGGCTATAAGGATGAAACTATTGGATATATTTTTGTCCCTGCCCAAAATTATTAGACTTCTGGAAGGAATATTTATGGGCAGTTTTTAGAGAAGCCAAAGTAACAGCGATTAGGGAAACTGTAAAATACTATTTTACTACACAAAGTAACTCTTTTATTAGTAAACTCATGAAATCTTTTAGATTATGCTTACTGTCATCTTCACCAAACTGTACAAAATAAACAATTTTACATTTACTCAGTTTTCACACAATTTGGTATATTCACAAGAACGTGTGCTAAACATCTCCCAAAAATGTTAACACAACTTTATACATCGCAGCCTATCGCGGGAAAATAACCGTGTGTCAACGTGGAATTCACAACACGGCGGTATCGGTCTGCCAAAAACGTGGCCAATGTCCGCGTACAACCACCTTGGCGGAGATAAAAACACAAACCTCAACGCGAAAAAACATGCGATGAGCCAAAGCGCGATGAGGAAATCGGCGATAAGCAGCGCCAGGCCTGCAATACACACATGGCAGGCAGGAAAAATTAGTATAAAAGTAGAAACAAAAATCAAACACAAACTGACCAACACCCAAGCACCATGGAGGCAGCTGGAGCAGGCGCAGAGGATGAGCGCATCCCCACAAGCACCCCGGACGACCAGCCTGGGACCTCGGGGACAGGGAAGGGCAAGGACAAGAAGAAAAGGAAGACGAAGTTCAGTCCGCAAGAAAACAGGATCCTAGTCACGGAGGTGATGGAACACCATCAACAACTGCTCGTCACCTCCAACGTGTCATTGGGCACCAAAAATGGAAAATGGCGGGACATCGTGAACAAGGTGAATGCCTTCGGAGAGCACAAGAGGTCAATGGACGAGGTCAAGAGGCGATGGACTGACATCAAGAGCAAGACCAAGGATAAACTTGCAGCCAACAAGAAGACAGCAATGCAGACTGGAGGTGGGAGTCCAGCACCACAGCTTGTGCTGGATGACATGGAGGAGCTGGTTTCGACAGTCATCAGTGTGGAGACTGTGGCCGGAGTCGGGGGACCAGACACTGCTCGACAGGAAACAACACAACCGCAACAGGGTGAGTGACCACCAGGTACTAGTGGGAGGGGTGGAGATGGCCACAATGGCACACATGTACAATCAAGCAGAGCACAATGCACACCCACAATGACTCTGGGTCATGGCCCTGATCTACAGATGTACAATGCCATGCTGTCTGAATATTAACATGTACCATGCGGCTACATACATGTGGACACATTGTAATACACCATCTCCCCTTCACATTGCAGGGGCACCGTCAACATCTCCTGCAGAGCAGTCCCAGCTACTCTTCACTGATGACGAGGAGGACACCCCCAGGATCGACACCCAAGCCCTTCAGGACTTCATTGAAATCATCCACAACTCACCTCCAGGATCAGGGCAGCCCAACTGTATCGAGAAGACCCCACCCACTACCCAAACACACCCAGCAGGAGGCACCCACAGCCCCGGCAGTCTTGCAAGACCCCCAGAAACAACACATGGTCTTCCAACGCCGTGTGCTGGAGGGCCAGAGGGAGACGGCTGAGCATGTGCGGGTGGGGTTCGACATCATGGCTACCAAACTGGATGCCATCCATGGGAGTATAAGCCTGCTCCATGGTCTCCAACGAGCCCTGACTGACCTCGCTGAAGTCATGACGCGGAGAGAAGAACACCTGTTCACTCAGAGTGGCTCCAGCGAAACCAGCCGTGAGCTTTCACTCATGCAGAGGCTCATGGAGGACATGGTGTGGATGGAGGTGGAAAGGATGGCAGCCACCGCTGCACATCGGCGAAATGTAGCTGGGATCTACCATGCCCTGCAGATCCTCATCATGGCATTGCTGCCACAAGGCATGGCACTGATGAATGCTACTGCCCCCACACCATTCACATCTCTGCCCCCTGGGGTGTCAGTGCCTCACAGTGTGGCAGGCGTCTCCACTCCAGCACCTGATGTGTCACTGCCACACAGTGGCATATGCCAGGCCAGCCCACTCCGAGGGGGGGGGCCCACATAGCTTCCTGTCGCAGGCATACTCGCTGGTGGTGTGCATGTCACTGGTCTAGTTGTCAGCATGTCACGGCCACTTCCTGAGGGCAGGTTTGCACACACACCACACCCATCTAGCACAGGCGTCTCAGGCCATGTGACCCCGCAAATATAAGGGGCCGACAACGTCACATTCCCCTCTGCCGGTGGTGACTGGATGACGGACGCTTCACGGTTCTCAATCATAATGGGCCCATGAGTTGTTGCGTACAGAGTTAGTGGCACCCGAAGCCTTGCGGCCGTCACGGACCTACCACCACGTGGCGTTGACTGGGGTTGCACAGGGTTAGTGGCACCCGAAGACTTGCGGCCATCACGGGCCTACCACCACGTGGCGCTGACTGGGGTTGCACAGGGTTAGTGGCACCCAAAGCCTTGCAGCCGTCATGGGCCTGCCACCACGTGGCGCTGACTGGGGTTGGACAGGGTTAGTGGCACCGGAATAGCTGAGAGGGTGTGCAGCCTGCGATGATGATGTGTGCACTGATGTGGTCTCCGCTATTGATGACTCAGGACTCAGCATCATATGTGGGATCTGCTGGCCCACGGGGCAGGTCTACATGATGTGGAACATGCCATGGTGGCGGGACCGGGGCCTGGAGCTTGCACGGGCATGTGGTGTGCCCACTGATGGGCATACCGGTGGCAGCAGGTGAGCAATGGGGGCTGGGTGTGCAGGGTTGGCAGTGTCTCTCTCTCTTCCTTCCCTCTCTCTCTCTCTCTCTCTTCCTTTCCTTTCCTTTCCTTCCCTCTCTGCCGTCACGGGCCTACCACCACATGGCGCTGACTGGGGTTGTACAGGGTTAGTGGCACCCGAAGCCTTGCAGCCGTCACGGGCCTACCACCACGTGGCGCTGACTGGGGTTGCACAGGGTTAGCGGCACCCGAAGATATGCGGCCATCATGGGCCTACCACCACGTGGAGCTGACTGGGGTTGCACAGGGTTAGTGGCACCGGAATAGCTGAGCGGGTGTGCAGCCTGCAATGATGACATGTGCACTGATGCGGGACTGGTCTGCATAGTGTGGAACATGCCATGGTGGCGGGACCGGGGCCTGGAGCTTGCACGGGCACGTGGTGTGCCCACTGATGGACACACCGGTGGCAGCAGGTGAGCAATGGGGCCTGGGTGTGCAGGGGTGGCGGTGTCTCTCTCTCTCTCCCTTCCCTCTCTCTCTCTCTCTCTCTCTCTCTCCCTTCCTTTCCTTTCCGTTCCTTCCCTCTCTTTCTCTCTCTGGCTTTCTTTCCTTCTCTGTTTTTCTGTGTCTCACTCCATTGATTTGCGCATGACACACGTCCTGATTTTGTGCTTTATTTCCCAGGCTGTGATGTCGAGTTGTCCCTGACGGACCCGAGAGGAGTCTTCCGCATTGGATTTTTGTGTTGTATTTCAATAAAGTTTTTGGTTGTTACAGTGCTGTGTGACTGTTTCTCGTTCTTCTGGCCACACATGTGTGTTTATTTTGGGCAATGTGCTTCGTCATGCGCTTTTTGTGGCTCTTGTGCCGTGCATGGTATGTGTATGTCTGGTGGGAGTCAGGGGGGCCTGGGGTGGTTGCGGCGGGTGTTGTGGCCCTCATGGGTTTCCGCGTTGCATGATCATTGTCTCCATGGCATTTGTGGGTCTTCTGGTGTGGCTCTTGGCTGGGCTCCCATTTATGCTGCAGGTAGTCGTCCTGCTTAACACCAGCAAAAGGCAGGTGTTAATTCCCTGGTGCTACCACAGCTTATAGCCTGTTTTTGGTTTGCTTCGCAGATCTGGCAGTTCGTTGTGAAAGTGGTGTTGTGCTTTTTTTGTGTGTTTTTGCACGGGAACGCATACTCTGCATCTCATTAGGGTTAGTTGGTGGTGTCCACCGTGGAGATAAATTTTGGGGCAGTCATCGTGGGAATACTGGCGATGTCTGCAGTTTGCACCGGCTTGTGAATGGGGTGTTTAAATCTGTCTCCACTTTTGATGCGTTAAGGTGGAGATACATTGGAGATGCGTCCTTGTGAATATCCCCAATGTTTTTTCAAGGTTTTTAACTTCATAACCGTAGTATTTATCCAGCTGCATGCCAACTGATGAATTGATCTATGAGTAATTTTATTTTAACTTTATTTTTTTTTATCTATCAAATATTGCAATTACTGATTAATACAATAAATGTGACTGTTTGGTAGAAGATAATAGCTCATAAAAAATAAACGTCTAATGAGTAGGTGATTAGTTAAGATATTGTGCTTGGCATTTTTTGAGAACCCTCTAGCCCTATTTACGCTCTCCCATATATGAATTCACTGAGGGAATCATCAGCTAATGAAACTTGAGCTGAATGAGGTTTATCTCTGCTGTAGTTGTGAGGTTGGGTGGTTGTGAGGAGAGATGTCAACTCAGTGTTTGGCTCAAGCCTTTAACAGATTTATCAGCCATGTTCCTGCAATCAGCAGTATTATCGAGGCCAGCCTCCTGCATTTGTTCCTCCGATGTGAAACAATCCCAAATTGAAAGTTGCCTATGTACCGACTTTGTGAGGTGTTCATATTGATTTGATCCATGCTTGATTGTTGTTGTTGGATTGTAATTATCAGTTACTCGTTCTGATGTAGTTTGTCTATTTGTTGTCCAGGTCCAGTAGCACTCATGCCTTCTTCCTTGAGGCATTAGTCCCTGAAAGACAGCAACATATACAAGATCAAAAGGCATTTCCGGAATGTAAACAACATTCTGGTGCTTTAAAGGTTGTCAAAACCCTACATTTATTACGAAGGTTATTCGAAGATGTGCTGTTGCAAGGTCAAACCTACTGAACCAACTGGTACCATTAATCAAGGTCAATATTTCACATCTGCTTAGTAATGATAAATATCAATTAATATTTAGTTTGTAAGCTCTCTTACAGCTATATATAATAATACCACCTTCCCATTGGCAGGATCTGCCACAACTAATGTTGCCAATCATTCTTCTGTTTCTATCAGTTTAATATTTCCAGCCTTTTCAAGCCTTTGCAGTTCCAATTTCTCTTCAGCTCAAATTGCAGTCGGGAGATTGCAAATAACCCTGTGGCTATAGCTACAGCCAAATGCTTGTATACGGTATGATGCCAGAAACCTTTTGTTTTCCTCTCGCTCCTGTAAAGACATTGGGAGTTCAGCTAGTAATTATTTATCCACATGTTCTCTGTCACACACAAGTGGCACCTGTTATTTGCCATCATGATTTAGGACAATATTATCCCCCTGATCTCTCAATCCCAAGAACATTGGTCTTTTTTCAACATAATGCACTTTTAGTGACCATGTTATTGAATCTAAATGTTAACTTTTGCTGAACAATCAACTCAATAGTTTCACCATCAAACTTTTTGGAACTCATTTCTACATTAAGCAGTATTTCCCCAATTTTCCATCCACACACTTTCAGCAATATTCACATTCAGTGAGGCTGAGTCAGCAACAATATTTATCCCTTGACTATCTATCATCAGTCAAGCAGCAAACCGGTTGGTTGGTACCACGTTTGCACTTGACATTCAAAACAGTGTTACCATCAATACTATAATCAATGTTTGAACTCTTCGCCTCTTTATTTCCTGTACATTCATAAAACTCTTCTTGTTCTTACAAGCAAAAGCAAAATGGCCCACAATTCCATAATTGCTTCTCTTTCTTCTGACCATGGGACATTCCTAGTGACACTAAGGGGGTCATTAGTATGGCGGGCGGACTTTGGCTGCCCGCCATACCCCCGGGAAACGGGACCGCCCACAATGCATGCGGCGGTCCCGCAACTACAATTAGGATGCGCCCGCCACACTGGCGGGTGCATCCTGCATTCATGAAAAGCACCGCCCGCCGCAATGTCACAAAAGCAAGTTGTGCCTTTCAATGCACAAAGTGACAGGCACCACGCGGTGCCTGCCACGTTGTACATTGAAATGCAGGGGGTACCATAGGTACCCCCCATGTGCACCCCATACCCCCCAGAATCCCTGGGGGACTGCTACGGGCCCCCAATGTTGAAGTCCGCATGCCTTTGGCATGTCCCTGCCTGCATATTAATATGGATGGCAGTGTCTACCAGACACCGCCACCATGTTAACAGTATTTCCACAAGGTACGCAATCGGGCGGATTGCCTACCGGCGGTCAGTCTTTTCGTCCGCCAGGGTCCCCCCGCCATAGTAGTATGGCGGGGGGAATTGGCATGCGGGCGGGACAGAATGTCGGGCGGATCGATCCGCCCAACATTTTAATGGCCCTATAAATATTTTGCCCTCCCTAGTTAATGTCATTTATTGCCTCCACTCTTCTAATTTCTTTGCACTTATTTTTACTTGACATTTCTGACAACCTTTTTGGAGGCATTTGCTTTCCCACAAATTCCATTCCTGGCTCTCAGCTACCTTACCTGGCTTTGGCACTCCGATCTAATAATGCATCCCTCCTAACAATCATCATGGTGTCTTTCAGAGAAACCTCACTGTTCATCCACGACCTCTCTTTAATCACACTTTTGTTTGAATGAATAACAATGTAATCCTAAATTCATTACTTTAAACACCAAATTTATAAGATAGAGATAATTTCCTCAAACGCTCTCGCTACATGATCATCAGCAGTTTCATCCTTTGCTTTTTTCTGCTGAAAGAATGTGTAATCAACAGAGACATTTGGCATGAATAAGCAGAAGTTATCAATTGAATTCGTAAAAACATTCGCTACTCCGTAAAATTCTTACCTTTTCGTCTATATAATCTTTGTTTTTCTGGACACAGGACTTTAACATAATGATGAATACTTTTCTATTCACAGCTCCTCATTTTCAAACGTTGCTAGATAATTGAAAAAGCATTGCCTCTACTCTTCCCATGACATGAATGGCTCTTTCTGTGCTGGTAGAAATGATTGGGGGGGCATTATTAACATGCTCTGTAAACTCATGGTGGTTCAATCTCTCGGTCCTCTCATAACCCTACAGGACAGGTGTTTACCATGCATAAATAACACAAATTTATGTGAATGTATGTATGTGAAATGCTTACTGTTATTTTCTTGTTTGTTATAAATTGAAGATAGATCTATTCTAATTAGTGGTGAAGCTGAGAGAGCTCACAGAAAGGCTCAGTAATTTACTATTATTCTTCCCATGAGCAGAAGCTGCAACTCCTCCTCAGCGCATTAGTGGTGATGGTGGTGGAACTGACCACAGTGCTTAGTAACAAATGGAGTGTCTATCTGTAAAACATAAACCTCCTGTGAGAAATGTATCTCTGTCAATTCTTACTGAAGTTTGAACACCACTTAAGTTGGGCCCACATACTTTACATGCATGAGTAGTATGTCACGCACCTACGCTTTGAGCTTCCTGTCCCTGGAAGACACATAGTGGCCCTGGCACCCGAAATACCGAACATGTTAGAGCCAATGGCACATGAAGATCGCAGACTGTACAATGCTTTACCAATAGCCATTGGAAAACAAAATAATATCAAATTGACACACTTTTGAGAAAATACTCCAGAGACAATTATCATTGGCCTAGTGGTTTGCCAATAGGATGGATACCGCCAAGTATGTCACAATTACCTTCACATCTATTGTCGTGTAGTTCTTATCAATCTGTAGGATTTGCGCATTGTTTGGACAACATAAACTAAGGGTTTGGTGTCTCGACTGATTCCGAACAACCGCAGCAGTATATGTTGGTCTAGAGACCAGATAGCTCACAGTGCCCCCGTAAGCCCCACTAACCTATCAGGAGGCAAATGGATTTCTGGCAACCAATCAACATGACAAACCTGACCCCTCAGAAATCATGGAAGCAGTACAGAACCTTTCACTCAGTAACTCAGTCACTCTCACTTACTTTCAGAGAAATATACAGAGAATACACAGTGGGGCGTTTTAAATAATATTTATTCAACCAACGTTATTCTTGCATTAAATACGTGTGTTGCAAAGATTAGTAGACAGAAGCAGATACATGTGATTACAAGCACCAAAAGGGTAAATAGTAGATATTATTCTACCATGGTGCTGGAAAAAAGGAATAAATGCAGGTATATAAACAAAGCCAGTAATCTAGCGTACTCCCACAATGTAAACCCTACTCTAAGTGTACCTAGATTGTGTGTAGGTGTAAAGCCAAGAATCCCCCCAAGGGATGAACCAACCCCATTACTTGATGGGATAGAGTGAAGGACCCCTTCTTGGTCAAACACCGGACACCCCTCACGAGATGTCAGACTGCTGCGTGGTGATTTCTCAGCATGCAAGGACCTCGGTGTCAATGAAAGTGCCTCCTCTGCTAATCTATCGGGATGCTCATCTTTTATAATAGAAAGCAGCCTTGCGATGTGCGTATAGATTAGTGATGTTATGGATATGTAGATACAACTGTCACCCCATGGATGAAGATAGTGATGACATTTGTACATAGTGTGAAACAAGACCTTGTATGTGATGTTCAGGGCGTTGTGATAATGTTGTGCGAAGCTAGGTATGTAGTCAAGTTTAGTTTCAGGGAAACTAATCCAACATACTCATGCACACAAATATGTGCAAAAGGTCACAGCTGTTAATGTTATTTGTGAGGACAACATAAGAAATAAGCAACTTCGCTACTTGAGACTAGCTTGGGAATATAACACTATGAAACCATTAAAGACAGCTACATTTCAGCTAGAAGTCTTCTCTTGGAGGTCACACAGTTTAGCAGCTCATTGCTGTAAATGTGTAGCAATATCCGCAAAGTGTATATGTTTGGTAATGGTATAATTTTATGACCCAACATCTTGCTCCTATCCAGACTTGTTCAAACTGTACAAACCAAACAACATATTTTGAAACAACAAGGGGACCCAAGTAAAGTCAGCCAGGGACCTCGGGAATCAATTATTTTACACTACAATGGTCCCTAGGGAAATAGAGATAACCGTACATAAGTGTATATAGACCCAATCAGTACTATGTTGGTTAAACTTGTCCAGCCGGACAGAGGTCTAATATTTAATATTTTAGCAATTGTTTGAGATGTATGCAAACGAAAATACTGAGAGTGGGACACAAGCCTACATCCTACTACAGAAACAAAAATAAACAGTTAGGGAACATTTAGGGGAGGCTCAGGCAACGCTCACGGTTTGTTATAGAAAAAATTCTCAATAAAATAAACAAATCGCAAGGACCACCTTTGCATAGTCAATGATAGCATTACAGGTGTTGTATAAGGCGTTTTATGGTGTCTACAGCGTTTCGATCCATGTGAACAATTCTTTTAGAGTAGTGTATTGTGGTGTGTTAATCATTATTTCCTCCTCTTTTAGGTTTTCTGCCTTCTTCCCAGCTTTTTCCCTTCCTATCCCTCGCTTTATCACCCTAAAATTCTGTTTTTATATCTGAATTGGGTGTATCAAGAGCATCGTTCGGATCCTGAGGACTTTCTTCTTCCATCTTTGGCCAGTGGAAGCTGTGACAGAATTACGCACCTACGTATACAATTCCTCCTGATCCGTTTGATTTCAATATGGCCACCATGAATGATGTTCTACAGGCTTTAGAAGTGGTTCAACAAGAGTTAGTCAATTGCAGGGCGGAAACCGCGGCACTTAAGGATAAGGTAGAGAAATTGCAGAGGAATCCATTTGAAGTAGCGACTTCTCAGATTCAGGTTAATTACCCCAGCAGATACCTTTAGCTACCCCAGAAAGGTTTTCAGGTGATCCACATAGAGTACAGGTGTTTTTAACGCTGATCCTATAACACTTTTCATGTAAACCAGTTGCATTCCCTAACAATCATTCCCGCGTAGCGTTTGCCATTTCTTATCTAGCAGGAGATGCAGCCAACTGGGCGGTTCCCTTGGTAAAGAACAATGATCCGGTTTTATCTGATTGGAATGCCTTTCAGTCTGAATTCAAACGAGTGTTCGATAGGAGGGCTACCATGTTTAGCACTGACAGAGAATTGTTAGAATTGAGACAAGGCAAAAAAGACGTTATTACCTATATGACTTCATTTAATAGGTTGGTTGCTGAGTCAGCCTGGCCAGAAGAAAAAAGGATGTCCTTGTATTACCAAGGATTGCGGGATGACATGAAAGACACCTTGGCTCAAATTTAAACCCCAACCGACTATTGATCTCACAAATTTGACCTTGAGATTAGACCACAGAATGACTGAGAGGTGTGGAGAGAGAAATAAGGGCGTGAAGGCATGGGGTCAGTATGAGAGAGCTTACCGCAAACCTGTAAGGAATACCAAGAGTAATACGGAGCTGATGGAGGTAGGCGCTGTGAGGGCTCCTCTCACTAAAGAAGAAAGGGAATCACGTAGACTAAAAGGTCTATGCATGTAGTGTGGTAATAAAGGTCATTATGTACGTGAATGTCCCAAGAAACCCAAAAGGCCATCCTCAAACTATATGACTCAGAATATCGCTGTGTCTATTCTTCCGTCTCGTGACAACCAACCTTCTGTACCAGACCCTGAATCTGAATGGAAGGTTCCTTCTTTAGCTGCACATCCCAGGGATGAAACAGAGTCTCACATATTGATCCCGGTAGAAGTGCAGGTAGAAGAGATACAACAACACATAGAAGCCATGATAGATTCTGGGGCCACGGGGAATTTTATAGCGTGGCACAGAAACTGTCTCTCCCCAAGGTTCCAAGAGCCTTTCCAGAAAAGGTTTTGGCAGTAGATAGTGAACCCTTAAAGTCAGGTCCCATAACTGGTCAAACCAAACCAGTCACCTTAACTATAAAGGATGGATGGAATAGTCATGTAGAAACTATTGTATTCAATATAATAGAAGCCCCAGAGTACGAACTAATTTTGGGTATGCCTTGCCTTAGACTACACAACCCCTCCATTGATTGGAAAAATAAAACCATGCGTTTCGTTTCTGAAGAATGTCAGCTTGCTTGTATACAAGACTCCTATTACAGTCTTCAGCTGTGGTACAACAGTTTGTGATAGCAACAGCAGCCATATGTTATGTTGAATACAGGGAAGTATTTAACAAAAGTCAAGCAGAGTCTTTGCCCCCTCATAGGGAGTACGATAGCCAAATAGATTTGGTTTCAGGTTCTACTCTACCGTCTTGTAGAGTATATGCTTTATCAGAGCCCGAAACCCTACGCCTGAAAGAGTATTTAGACCATAACATCTCCATAGGGTTTATAAGACCTTCCCGTTCTCCAGCTGCTTCACCACTTTTCTTTATTTCTAAAGCTAACACAGAGTTGCATGCTTGCATAGATTTTCACATGTTAAACAAAAATACTATTAAAAACAGGTAACCTCTTCCTTTGATCTCAGTACTGTTGGATCAGGTCAAAGATGCTACAGTGTACACGAAGTTAGATTTGAGGGGTGCATACCATCTTGTACGAATGAGAGCTGAGGACAAATGGAAGACGGCATTTAAAACAAGATATGGGTTGTTTGAATACACAGTAATGCCATTAGGCTTGTGCAACGCCCCAGCGGCCTTTCAATACTTTTTGAATGAGGTGTTAATGGAATATCTGGATAAGTTTGCTGTGGTATGTATAGATGATATTTTGAAATACTCAGAGAATGAGGAAGAGCACAAGACACATGTGGTTTTAGTATTGAAAAAGTTAAGACAGCACCATCTCTATTGCAAGCTAAGCAAGTGTGAGTTGGAAGTGGAGTTCTTGGGGGTCATGATATGCCCTTCCGGGATTCGTATGGCGGAAAGAAAGGTACAAACTGTACAGGAATGGCCAGAACCTCACAGTGTGAAAGATGTGCAATGCTTTTTGGGTTTTGCTAACTACTATAGGAGGTTTATTCACAATTTCTCCCAGGTAGAAGCACTCATCACTAGATTGCTAAGAAAAGGGGTCCATTTTAGTTGGTCTGTTGA
The DNA here is from genome assembly GCF_964204655.1 of Triturus cristatus. Taxonomy (NCBI): domain Eukaryota; kingdom Metazoa; phylum Chordata; class Amphibia; order Caudata; family Salamandridae; genus Triturus; species Triturus cristatus. Next base: position 683,389,318 of record NC_140585.1, on the reverse strand, counting down.
AGCCGCAGAAACCTTCATTTTTTTAAAAAAGGCGTTCACTTCAGCACCTGTACTGAGTCATGCTAATCTGGAAGCTCCTTTCATAGTGGAGGAAGATGCTTCCGATGTGGCGATTGGAGCAATACTGTCACAGAGCAACAGAAATACAGGTCAACTCCATCTGAATGCTTATCTGTCTAAAAAGCTCTATTCCGCGGAACTGAACTACACCATTGCATAGAAAAAACTTCTAGCGATTAAAAGAGCGTTCCAAGAATAGAGACAATACTTGTGGGTAGCTAAACACACTGTCACAGTATACACGGATCATAGAAACCTCCAATTTATGAAAACTGCCAGACAACTAACCCAAAGGCAAATGCGTTGGATGTCTTTTTTTGCTGATTTTGATTTCGTTGTCACTTACCGACCTTGCACGGAGAATAGAAAGGCGGATGCCTCATCTAGACAATTGGTGGGTGATAAATTAAATTACCAGAAAAGACCATGGAAACGATCATTCAACCCTCCAGGGTTCTGTGTGCTGTCACCATAGATACTTTCCTGGAAGCAGTAAGAATGGCAAAGCCAACTTCTACGTGAGATGAGTGGGTTACTCAGGGTACTCATAGTAGTATCAAACAAGGAGTGCCTTTTTTCAGAAACCAATTATTTTTGCCCACTAAAGAAACACAGCTTAAGGCCTTTGTGTGGTGTCATAAATCAAAGATGGCAGGACATCCCGGATATACCAAGACATTGGAATTTATGAAGTGTTATTTTTGGTGGGACTCCATGGGGGCAGATGTGCAACAATGGATCACAAACTGTAGTGTGTGTGCTAGAGCTAAGAGTAGTACTTCCAGACCTTCCAGACAATTGATACCTTTGCCCACCCCTGATCAGCCATGGAAGAGCATGAGTCTTAACTTCATCACCGGATTACCAAAGAACCAGGATCAAACTGCCATTATGGTGGTAATCGACTGTCTTACAAAAATGGGACATTTCATTCCATGTAATACCTTACCTACGACAGGGCAAATGGCACAGCTATTGTTAAACAATGTAGTTCAATTACACGGATTGCCAGAGGTGATTATCTCAGACAGAGGTTCCCAATTCAGGGCACGATTTTTACAAACTTGGTGCAAAACATTACAAATCTCTTCAGCTCTATCCACGAGCTTCCATCCACAAACTGATGTGCAAACAGAGAAGCTCAAGCAAACCCTCAAGAAATATCTACGATGTTATGCTGAAGATGCTGAAGACTCCTGAGTGTCTTTGTTGTGGATGGCGGAACTAGCCTGCAACAACGCGGTGCATAGTGCAATAGGAGTGTCCCCATCATTTGCTACCTAAGGGTTTCATCCAAGAATTCTTCCTGTCACTCTCCCAGTAACACAAGTAACTCTTCCATCAGTGAGCGCACATGTTCAAAACATGAAAAAAGTTCACAAAAAGATACAAGTAAACCTAAAGCATGCCAAAGCACAATACAAGAAGTGGGCAGATAAACATTGTAAGGTGGGACCTGTGTTTTGGATTGGTGACAAGGTGTGGTTATCTGCGAAAAACATACGCTTTAAGTTACGTAGTATTTTCCACCCTAAACACATTGGCCCTTACACGGTGATCAAACAGATAAACCCTGTGGTCTACAAATTGAGATTACCTATCCATATGAGGATTCATCCTTCCTTTCACTGTAGTCTGTTGAAACCCACTAGAACATCCAGGTGTAAAGCGGGTCCTCCAATTATAAAGGATGGTCATGCAGAATACGAAGTGAAGAGCCTCAATGACTCCGCGTATCGTAAAGGTCTCCTGTGGTATTTGGTGTCCTTGAAGGGTTACAATTCAGAGGATGATTCATGGGAACCGTGCACTAATATCCATGCTCCACAACTGGTAGGAGTCTTCCACGTGTGACATCCAACTAAACCTGGTCCTAGGAGGTGCATGGGAGGGGAATGTACTGTTTGGAAACAGCAGCACGTGTCTGCATCATTGGAGGGAGGACGCTCAATGGGGTGACTTCATTAGCATAAGGATTTTCTGATTTCTGGTTTGGTCTCCGTTTGTACTACAAATCCTATGAAGCAATGGGAGGGTTTGTAGTTTAGACACAGCCTATCCTGAGGCTTTGAAACCATACTAAGCACGTTGGTGGGTGTGCGTAATTTTTGATGTCTCTGTTACGGGTTCCTACTCGTGGAATGTTTCATCGCCTGGTTAACAGTTGACGGCAAGGTTAGGAAAGTGCTCGTTTTCCAGTGTTTCCCGTGCCTGCAGTTTTGGAGTCCCAGAGGAGGCAAGAGAGAGTCTGCTCTTTGCGGCCATTCGGAGGTTAGCTGGCAGTGTTTGTGTTCCAGTGGAGGCAAGGAAAGAGTCTGCTCTTCGTGTCCTTTCGGAGGTAAACTGGCAGTTCCTGAGTGGCGGCGTCATTCTCCCGACCTCAGTGCACCGAGCCGCTGGCTGGAGTATCCTTGTGGCTGGCAGTGAGGTAACTCCTTCCATTTAGTATTCCCATTCTGATGTTTCAAAGACAACAAAACACTTGCTGTGACTTGCATGGAACAATCTGAGTTATGACGTAATAACTTGGATTAGGAGATTAATTTCCCATTGTTTTCTATTTATTCTTGCCAGTATTGACATTTGTAGCACATTCTTGGATTGCTTGTGCCTCTGCATTTGATAAGGAGAAGATATCATTGAGTTGTGGTCGCAGAGTTAGTGTCACAACCTTTTCTATATCCAAACTTTATTTTACACCTCCTTCTTGCTACTTCTTATTTTTGGACTAGAAGGCTTCTGCATATTTTTTGGTTTCCTTATATATATTTTGGAGATAGAGAATATAGCTTTGTGGAAAAAGACTCTGACTGTATGGGAGAAGTGAGGACTACCTTAGTCTGGTATGAGGTATGTGAAACACTCTTATTTAGTGAGATTTTTTTAGAGTAGTGTGTTGTGTTAATCATTATTTTCTCTTCTTTCAGGTTTTCTTCCTTCTTCCCAGCTGTTCCCTTCCTATCCCTTCCCTCACTTGATCACCCTAATATTCTGTTTTTATATCTGAATTGGGGCTATCAAGAGGTGGACCCAATTGAGTATCGTTCGTATCCTGAGGAGTTCCTTCTTCCATCTTTGGCCAGTGGAAGCCAGGACAGCGAGACAAACATGAATAAAATCCAGTTCGTATCCTGGAATGTCAATGGCTTGAGATCTAGGAGGAAATTACCAATGGTAACAGAATTTCTTAAGAATAGTAAGGCACACATTATAATGCTTCAGGAAACTTGTTTGGAACATAAGGAGTGTGAGGCCTCTTTTAGAAAATTACGTTGGGCTCAGGAAGTATCGTGCTCTGATCAGAGAGAATCCGCTAGGGAGGTCGCCCTACTTATTAGAAATAACTCTGAGATAAGGCTAATAAAGTATGAATCTGATACTTCTGGTAGATGTTTGGTGGGTACCATAGGGATACAGGGAAAGCCGCTGGCATGTGCCACATATTATGGTCCAAATTGCCACTCCTCAGATGCAGTAATACATTTGGAAGCGTACTTATTGGAAACGATGGCGCCTATCATACTTGGTGGCGACTTTAATATAGTTCTGAGTAAGGAGCTAGATAGATCATCTAAAGCAAAATATGTTAGCTCCCCTAAAGCTTTCCCCTGCCTAAAAAATATGATGACTGAATTGAATCTGGTAGATGTCTAGCGTAGGAGGACCGGGTAAGGTATGGGTTTTACCCTTTATAGCAAGAAATGTGGCCATCATTCCTGTATCAATTATTTCTTGGTAGATCTGGAGTTGCATAGTGAGTTGGAGGATGTAACGCATGCCCCTGCAGTCCTCTCAAATCACTCGCCAGTGGTCCTATCCTTAAATTATCGGCAGTCGTTGGGGGAAAGAAGGGGGACCATAGATAGGACCATTTTGTTAGAGCAGAAGGTAGTATCAGATTTGGCAGCGGATTTCTTCTATTTTAATAGAGACTCTATCAGTTTACAAATTGCCTGGGATGCATTTAAAGCATACATACAGGCAGTAATTGGTTCCAGCATGACAGGCAAGAGACGTGTTCAGCGGTAGAAGCATGAAGAAGCAATTACAGAAATTAAGATCAAAGAGCACAAACTTCAGAAGGCCTCGTTGGAGGGAAATGCTAGGGTGTCAGCACTTCGAAGGGAATTGGAAGATTTGCAGGTGGAATATGAAGCTCAGTTAGGAAGAAGAATACAGGAGAGATGGAATGTTAGTAAACTCTAGCACTTCTCGTATGGGAAAAAATGTAGTGCATTATTGGCATTGAAGGCTAAGATTGATAGAGCTAGGAACTCAATTTCGAATCTGACGAACCCAGAGACTGGAGTACTGTTAAATACTAATGCAGAAATTTAAGGGGAAGCATGGATATACATGTGCAGTCTATATCAAGAGGATATAAAACCAAGTAAAATTGTATAGAGGCCTGGTTAAGGAGATAGCACTCCAGCAATTAACAAGTGAGCAGTAGTGGATCTTAGACGCAGAGATTACAGAGGAAGACATCAGGGTACAATGTAGGAAAATGACCATTGAGAAACGGGCTGGGCCAGAAGGCCCTACATTAGAGCTATATACCCAAAGTAATGATGAACTAATTCCATTTCTAAAAGAGGTATTCAATCCAATATGTATACGGGGTGAAAGTGCACCAATATCTTGGTCAGAGGCAACAGTGGTCTTCATTTTGAAAGCAAATAAAGATCCGACAAGATCAGATTCTACAGACCAATATCGCTATTGATTACTGATTACAAAATTCTCTCAGGGATAATAGCGTCAAGAGTTGCACAGGTTATCAAGGGCATTGTACATCAAGATCAGAGAGGCTTTATTTCAGGGAATCAGTTGAATGAGCCTACATACTTGATGATGGGAGCAGTTGATATGGCAGAGCCCCAGAAACTACCTCTAACTGTAGTCGCGGTAGACGCAGCAATTCTTTTGACCAAGTACACTAGTTATATTTATGTAAAAGCCTTAAGAGCTTCGGATTTCCACATATTACAGTGAGGGCTATACAGAATCTCTATTGCCTCAATAAAGTTAGGGAGTTGGTCAATGGCGAGCTCTCTGACTGGTTCCATATTATCAGGGGTACAAGGCAGGGATGCCCCCTATCCCCACTTCTGTTTAATCTGTACATTGAGCCCTTCGCACAGCAGACTAGAGCAGATTCCACGATAATCCCCTTTAGGACATCTGGATTTGTGGTAAAATTAGCGCTGTATGCGGATGACCTGACTCTGTATACTACTAACCCGCAGGCTGCGATCCCTACCCTGCTGGACAGAGCGCAGAATTTTGGCAAGGTGTCAGGTAATAAGGTCACTGTAGATCAGATTGAAGTGATGGATTGGAATCAGGCTAATAGTAGTATGGGGCAAGAACTCAATTGAGATACCTTGGAATTTTAATAACACAGAAGCTTAAAGAAATCCCTGTAATAAATTGGAAAAAAGTGAGTCAAGAGGTAGGGAAAATGCTAGTTACATGGGCTAATTTACCATTAAATATATATGGCAGAGTTAATCTTATAAAGATGATTATCCTCCCAGAAAAAACGTTTCTTTTTAACTCTATACCATTGACATTTCAGAGGGAGGACATAGCTAAACTGCAGGGAGAAATAGGTAGCTTCATCTGGGCATCAAAGGGACCTAGGGTAGTGTGGAAAAACATGAGGAGAAAGCTGGAGGTGGGTGGATTGGCCCTCCCAGATCTGTTTAATTATTGTTATGCTTTCCACTTTGAGAACGTTCGCATGCTAGCAGATAAACCAGAGGGCTCATCTAAGTCAGGGGCAGCAACATTTTTTGTTTAAGAACAGGATTCAGACTTTTTTCAAAAAGATGAGGTTAAAGATTTTGAGAACGGTCATAAAAACTTGTTTTTTTTTAGAGGTTTGGCGTACCGTATTCCTCAACTTTGGCACCGATTTGGGATGCCCCGGGCACCCCTGACTGTTTGTTAGATCAGCTTAGTCAACCCTTAAAATCTGTAGGTTTAAGCTACTGGGCAGATCTCAAAAAGGTGTCTAGTCTGGTAGGCTGGGAGGTCCTGAGTATCTGTACCAAGGGACAACTGACGAGGTTCAAGTGCTACCAGTTAAGCTCTTGGTGGACTGCCCAAGAGTGGGTTGAGGAGGAGGATGATGCATGGTTAGGACAGTCAATGAGAACGGGTCCATTAAAAAGGAAGTTTCAATCTGGTATTGGGCCTTTTTGGTGGGAGAGGATAATAGCTCATTGGATATATCTAATTTGTGGGAACAGGGATCTGGGGAAGGAGATTTAATGCAAGCATGGCAATCCTCCTTCTCCGTCTTACGAGCAGTGGTAAAACCTGCTTCACTTAAGATAAACCACTTGTTTACAACTCATAGGGTGTATTGGTCGCTGGCTAGGCTCTCAAGAGTGACTGGGAAGGATAATGCATGTCCCAAGTGTGTGCTTCCTTTGGCAGATAACCTTCATATGTTTATGCAGTGCCCAAAGTTTGCAGTTTTTTGGATGTCGCTGTGCAACTTCATAGAGGAAGTGACTGGTCAACGGACAGAGGTAAGCCCTCGACTTATATTCTTTGGACTATGTTCAGAAGCAGGTCTACGAGTAAATCCGCCATAACAAACTTCATTTTTTATGTGATCTTATTAGCGAGGCGGGAGATTTGTAGACTATGGAAATCCGAAAACTCCTCTCTCGCGGTTGACTGTTTTAGAGGTATTAAGTGCATGAGTCAGACTGATATTGCTTGTGAAGCCAGGAGTTTGGAGAAGGTCTGGGCACCGTATTCAGCTTGGGGACATCAGCCAAGTGGATCCAATGATTAAGCCTATATGCTGGCGGTCCTGGCTCCTCTCCGTTTCTTTCTCAATACGGGAGAGAGATGACTGTGGAAGCAGCAGCATTCTTTGCAGGGACGTGCTCATAAGCCCTCTCCGAGGGGTAAGAGCTGTACCAGCAAGAAAGTTGGCGGAATGAGGACAAACAAAAACATAACATAAGACACTGTGGAGCATTCCAAAAGCAAATTAACTGACCTAAAAGAACACTTAAGATGAAATATTACTCAACACTACCATCACTTAAACATCCAAGTACAGGTAGGAGGGCCCAGTTCCAGCATAACACAAGCCCATCTCTACATACAGTCAAGGAGGCCAGGCTGTTCTTGTGCTCATCTTCCAGGCAATGGTATTTTGATGTTACTAGTCACCTTCAATAATTTATCACTGGTGATTAGTTGTATTACTTCTGAGTTGTTTTATTACATGTGCATTTGCATGTCAGAAAATGTTTTATTTTTATTCTATAGATGGAATTGTTTGAAACCTCCCTTTCTTTTCTATTTCAGAATTTTCCTTAAATGTTCTGGACTGAGTGTCCACCTATTTAGGTCTCGCCTTACGTTGCTGCGCACATGCGCAGCACGCTCAGCGAGAATTATTGTAAATGAGTAGTTTGAGAAAAGAGCTTGACGCCCCACCCCTTATTTTCATTGGCTGGCATGGGGTCACCGTTTATGTTAAACGGTGGCCTGCCATTGGAAATTAGGTGTTTGGGTTGCCTCCCTTTCGCTTTTTGTGCCGGCCCACCCGGACTGGCTTGCCTGCTTTGCGTCTGTCGCAAAGCACTTTCTTATCTTTGTTGGGCCATGTGTTTCTAATTAGAAACACATGGACCCATAAAGATGAGATCCCCATTCTCCGGCTGCAGATTTCACTTTCGGGACCGCGCTTGTGTTGGATTCTGCCGCTTTTATATAGCTTGGACTCAGCCTGAAGGTAACCGAGCGCTATACCTGAGCACCAGCCGGCAAGACCTGTTCAAAACTGCTACTCACGGGGAGATTAAGTAGTTTGCCCCAGACTCAGTGGATACTGAGCAATGAAATTTCGCTCACTTATTTATTTATTTTTTTGGGATTGATACCGGAGCCTCATAGCTGCGAAAACCTGTGCACAGCCATGGAGCTCCCTGAAGAGTTTGACTCGCTGGGCAGTTCTGGGGATTGAGCCCGGAATTCACCTTCTAGTCAGACATTATCTTTAGGAGCGATAGTATTCTTAAGGGAGTTCATGTCAAGCATTGCTGGCATCAAATAGCCCTTCAGAGACAGGGAATTTTGCAACACCGGATGAAATATACTTTTGCTAGCAGGCACTGTTGGTTACGTTGGAATTTTTTTTGTTTTTTTTTTGTTGCTAAATTGGCCCGAGGTATCGGGTAACTGCGTGCTTTTCCTTTCTGTTAGGTACAGGGAGAGCAAGAGATTTGCCCAGAATCACAGGATTTCCACGTCATTGCTCTGATCTCGAAACCGGTCCCACAGCTTTGCGAACGACCGCCCTAGACGTTAGGCTAGCAAGTCCTCTCCTAAAAGAGATTCTCCCGCCACCAGGCAAGCCAAGACTCAGACCTTGTTTCGTTGTTTAAACATTGGCAGTTAGCGCTCTCATAACTCCACGTACATTATAAGTACTGTTTTCGGAACCGTCTCAAAATTATGTGCAATGATTTTTTTTATTTTTTAACAGTCGTGCTACACAAGAACCCATTCATTACTTTTAGGCGTGGGGAGCTTAACAGCACCTTTTGACCTCAGACACCTACTTTGACTACGTCTAGCTCTTGGAGAACCGTGGCAGAGTACAAACGTCCATGTTAACAAAAGACACCCACATCAGAACCCTGAAGAAACTTGGTTGGGGGGCGGAGGTGATCAGAGCTTGGAAGTAACACTCCTTTTGGGGAGAGTAGCATGTCCATGTTAACAAAAGAAATCCACATCAGAGCACCGAAGAAACTTGGGTGGGGGGCGAGGTGATCAGACCTCGGCAGGAAAACTCCTTTTGGGGAGAGTGCCACCACCCCATTAAATACGGGAATACTCGTTACCTTTTCAGACAGATCTCCGGATCTCGAATGTTGATCTGCTACCGCCCCCTCCTTGACCCCTGGGAAACCCTCTGCTGTGTTTGCAAACTATCAGTGCACGCGGTGCTTCTCGAACATTGCAGACCCGACAACTTCGCCTACTAGCGTTCCAACAATTATCGTGGACACCTGCTTTTTAGAATTGTCATTGCTGAACACCAGTAGGACCCGGCCTACTTAAAGCCCGCTGCTGTGTCTCGCATCATGGCATGTGTGGAGGGCCGGAAAGGGGTGGCGCTACTGGGCCTGTCCTTATCTTCACTCTTACGCTACCCCCAGATGCTGCTGTGTCTTGCATCATGGCATGCTGAGGCCCCATTCCTGTCCTCGGGCATCTCTCCAAGCCGGCACACCCATCCGGCAGTGGTCAGTGAATAGTTATGCAGCTGCATATCCGATTTCATCTGCCCGACTGGTGTCCTGTGTGTGGACGTAAGCAGGGTGATGGGGCTGGCCCGGGCATCTGCGACTTGTTGCTGTACGTGTGGGTAAAATCCTCAGATCAAACACACACAGTTTCTCTCTCTCGCTCTCTCACACACGTGCTCTCTCTCTCATTCTCTGACACATTCTTTTTAACTCTCACACACACACTCGCACTCTCACTCACACACCTACTCTTTCGCCCCCACACCCTGCTTGAGGCCGCACAGAGGCAAGCCACTCTTACATTTCTACCCTGCCTACTTCCTTCATCCCGCCTCAACATAACCCCCGCCCCTCAGTGTGACTAGTTTTGTTTATTAACCAGTACATGTCCTGTCAGCTTCAGCTTGCCCGTGCATATGGCTTAACTATATTAACTGTTTCTGTGGTTCTTATGGCCGTTTTAATTCAGTGCAACATTTGTCGAATAAAAAAATGAAACAGGAAGAATTATCAATCTGATCTCTTAAAAAAAGAATCTTCACTCATTCCCCTTTAGTCACCTCTGACGGCGCCCTCTTCAGGTGATGTAATCTCTGGGCATTTTCTCCTATAATCCAAAGGGTGAATTTATGCGCTCAAGACAATTCTTTTAACGCCACAATTACCTCCTCGTCCCTCTCGCTTATTTTCATTACACAGTGAGGCCTGCTCTATGGAATGGAAAGATGCGAGGGTAGGACTCAGGGTAATGCAATTACTGGTTAGTTATAGAAGAATTATTCGTATTTTTAGCGCTCCTCTTCGTAATTTAGCTGTTATTTAATTTATCTATACTTTACATTGACAGTTACGTGGTTCGAGATATGTACAGCGTGCTCAACACTTATTTGAACAACATAGCATGTAATGAATTCAAATTGTCATTGGGTCTTACACTTTCAGAAAGTCTGCATCCCGGGTAGATGGTTCCAGGGGCCAGTGTTTAACCAACGACCCCTGGCCTGTGTTACTATGGTTGGTGTAGTTTAGAGGGTAGGCATTTTCTCCACAGTGGTGATTAGCAAGTGGTTGAGGATACACTTGCTAAATCTGGGTGGGGTTATATACACCTTGTTCTTGCTGTGCCTCCTTTTACCAAATAATTCACCGTAAACCCTATCAGTTGTTTGTAGCAGGACGTTTTAAATATTTGAGCGACCTGAGGTGTACGGAGGATAGGAAGGGAGAGCAGGAAATAGAAGCTGTGGAGGGCGAATAAGGTAGAAGGTAGAAAGGAGGAGGGGCTGGGGCAGAAGTGGCATGGAGGCACAGTCATTTAGTGTTGGCCACTTCACATCCGTATCCCTTACCAGCAAGCTGGTGTGGGCAATTCCTGCCCCGTCACTAACCTATACTTGGTCGACTGCTCCTTACCCTGGCTCTAGACCCATTCTTGCCCATGTAGTTGATGGCACAAGTACTCTAAAGAGCTGCCCCATCCTGCAGCAAGGTTGTGGTTGCTTGAACCATGCTGGGTCTGTTTGGACAGAACCGAGGTGGATAGATTGCCTGTCTCGGGCAGCGCCAGTGGCCTGGTACAGGCCTGTATTTTGGTGCAGCGAGGAGGGTCTGGCCTACATGTTTTAAAGCCTCTTCAGTATTTAAAATACAGTGAATATGGCACTTTAGGCGCTATAGGCTTTAGTATCAGAAAGGTGACACGTGGGTAGAGGGGGCTACAGGTGACTCAGTAAGCTTGTCGGTACTTCATAAGCAACTCACATTTTTTTACATCTAGTCCCTTGCAGTTTTCTTTGCATGTCTGTTATGTTGCAGGTTTGGAATTTATTCTATGTTTTTGTAAGGTATTACATACTGCGACTAACCGAATCCATGGGCTTTGTAAATGCTTTAAAAGCTGATCTGCACTGGTATCTGATTGACCATAATTCCCCCTAACAGATAGCTTTTAAAGTGTTAAAGGACTTTGTCTCCCACTTGGTACTCCGGGATGAAGCGGTGCAGGAAAGGTGCACTGTACCCTAACTGTGGCAGGGTTAATGTCCGCCCTCTTCTTTGTTTGGGTAGTAAAGCACAGGCAAGGGGCCTTTCACATCCATGGTGACACTGCACTGAGACTATTAATGCCTCTGACAACATGCTCTAAACAGGCATTGGCAAAATCGATAGGTCTCGTCTTTGGAACCCTTTTTCTTTGCCATTTTTTTGGCATGATGTACAGCTCAGATTCTCTGCAGCGTGGCTAAAGGAACTACATTTTTTTAAAAAGTGCTTTGACGTGGTAGTTTTGTTATTTTGTGGGCGTGTACTTCATGCACTATTGAGCCTACAAAAGCACGTGAGCGGTTTTTATTGGAGCACAAATGGGATGAGAGGCAAGTAACATTGAGGGCCGGGGTGGGGGTAAGCAACATGGAAGCAGCCTTGTAAGCAGGGTGCGGGGGAAGCTGGGCATTTGTAGGCGGAAGCAACACAGGGGGGTGGTAACAGATGGTTGGGGGTTCCACTGGGCACAGAGCATCATGGAGTGGGCCAGGAAAGAAACACGCGGATGAGAAAGCAGTTTGGGGAGGAAGAAGTACACGATGGCGAGCACATCACAGAAGTGGATGGGGAGAAGCATGCAGCAAGTGTGCTTAGTTGGGCATTGGGCAGGGTAAGAGAAGCACATGATAATGACAGTTGGAAAATGCATGTACTCTTGTGGAGTGCTTAACTCAAAAGAAACATGCATTGGCATAGCCAACAGGTCTCACCTTTAGGACCTTACAAGTGTTTAGCCATACAATACATTATCCCTGATGCTGTGCCACCAGGGATTGAAGAGCTATTCAATAGCTGCACACTAGACCATGCAGTCCGAGTTAGGAATATATGCTTGCTTTAGTATACAATTTTGAACACATTCCAAGGCTTTTAAACGCCATGGCAGAACAAGCATTGAAAATGCAATAGGTCGCGCCTTTGATTAAGTTAAAGCCATTTGCTTTGCTGTACAATACCATTAGCAAAGCTAATGGCTTTAACTTAATCAAAGGCGAGACCTGTTGCATTTTCAATGCTTGTTCTATATGTTATGTATATCTTGGCCTTCTTTATTACATAGTGCAGGAGAATTGTACCAGTGCAATTTTGTGCTGTGAAGATTTACACCCATTACCATTGCATGAATGTAATATAGTCATGCCATGGAAACAAACTTTTAATGACAGCTATATTTATTTTTAAAACCAGGTTTGCTTCACTACAGATCCTGTCACTACCTATAATCTTTAAAAAATTGTACATTAGCTACATTTTTAACTTTCTATGTGTAGTTAACTGTCAGTATTTGTAGACAGGAAATACAATGTATAAAAATGTGTTTATATGTTGCTGTACATTTTAAAAATGAAATCAGTCATATATAGTCTCCTTAATTCCCACCTTATTTGTACCACGAAATGGAATTATTTTTCTCACAAGTGTAGTTATGCAGTAGTATGAACAAGTTCAGCAGCCACCTTCTGCCTGTCATAGTTCATTAATCTAATTCTCTATTAGAAACAAAGGTAATGGCTAAATCTTTGGCAAACATAATGTGGTACTTAAATATGTACCAACTGTGGTTTTGTCATAGCTGGATGCCACAAACCATACAAAACACAGCCACAAAATATACCTACAGTGACAAAATGCTGGATAAATGCAAAGGGTTTGAGGATAACCATGTAGATTCAACTATGCCAAGTTAAAGTTAAAATTCTGATTTTCAAATGGCTCAACATTTATAGACACATAAACGATTAACTATTGGGTAGGCACCGTCAAAGGCCGAGAAAAAAGGGGGGTCCCAAAATGTGTTTTTTCCATGTTATTTTCTATATGAAAATTTAGACACGGCTACAGCTCGAACTGCTGAACAGAATTACACCAAATTTGGCAAAAAAGTAGCCCTTGCTTCAGAAAGAAACCTTTTTGTTAAATGGTGTAAATCCGTTCAGTAGTTCCTGAGAAATTAAAAAAATAGAGGTCAGAAAATCAATTTCCCATAGGAAACTTTAGACACGGTTACAGCTTGAACTGCGGAAAGGAATTACACCAAATTTGGCAAAAAGGTAGCCCTTGGTTCAGAACGAGATCTTTTTTTAAATGGTGTAAATCCGTTCAGTAGTTGCTCAGAAAAAAAAAAAAAGTTTTGATATATAGAGGTGCGGTGGATCCGCGGACCCTCCCGACCACGAGCTTTATTCTAATTGGCTGTCAACACTCCAAACCAGGAAGTGTTGGCAGCTACCTTGTGCCTTGACAAAAAACAAACTCGAAAAAACAAGAGAAGGGGGCAGGGAAGAAACACCCTGACCCCCTAGGCCTGCTCAGGGGGTCCCTCAAGGACCCCCAGGGCCCAAAAAAGCTATTCTTTTTTTAAATCGCCGAGATTCGCGCACCCAGCGTGAATTTTGGCCGGAAACAAAAATGAAGCGCGGGCTGCTGGGTGGGCCAAGTCCTAGGGGCATGCAATAATGTAAGCCCAGGGAGGCCCTCGTGGCCCCGGGGACACCACCCCCCGGGGCTTTCCATAAATATTTGCGGGGCACACAGAGCCCCCGCATCCCCGGGGACCGCCACACCCCGGGCCTTCCTATTTTTAATGTGTGGGTGGCCTCCAAGGCCCCCCAAGCCCCAGGGACCACCACCCCAGGGCTTCTATTTTTTATGAAATACACCTGTGTGAGGGGGCTCGAGCCCCCCACATGCCCGAGGGACCGCCACCTCCCCAGGGCACTAAAATTCAAATGCGGGGGTCCGTTATGGACCCCTGAGCCACGGGGACTACCACCTCCCTGGGGTTGTGCAATAGGTGGGATGGGGGCCGCGCGGCCCCCCTCCTGGAGCCCTCCATGGCCCTGGGGACCGCCACCCCCCTGGGCCAGCTCCTGCAGTGTCCCGGGTTGTCCACCCCCGGGACACTGCTGTTTGCAATGACAGGGCGGGAGCCACGCGGCTCCCACCCTGTCATTGCAAACTGCCTTGCTTCATTGAAGCGAGAACAGGGAAACCTGCTCTGGCTTCAATGAAGCAAAGCAGAATTGCTTTTCCACACGGGGAACTGCATGTCAACAGCTTCCCATGCGGAAAAGCAATGCCGGCTCCCGCAGGGTGCGGGGAGCCGGCGGGACCGTGGGGGCATTCGGGCTCCCCCCACGGTCCCCAACGGATAGGGCCTACCCTGGGGGGTGGGGTCCCCAGGGCTAGAAGTGGCCCAGGAGGGGGGCCATGCGGCCCCCCTCCCCAAAAATAAAAAGTAAAAAAAATAAAGGCTGGCCCCGGGGGATGGGGTCCCCGGGGCCAATAGAGGCCTCAGGAAGGAGGCCACACAGCTCCCTCCATAAAAAAAAAATATGTGGGCATGTCCCATGGGATGGGATCCCCAGGGCTGTAATTAGCCACGGGAGGGGGGCCCACGTGGCCCCCTTCCCGTTCTTATATATATATTTTTTTTTATGGGGGTCAGGCCCTGGGGGATGGGGTCCCCAGGGCCCAAAAAAAGTAAAAAGAAGGGGGGCCACACAACCCTCCTTCCCAGCAACACTCTGCAAACGCGCCCTGTGGCGCATTTTAAATTGGGGAATTAATTCCCCTTCAATATTAGGGGTCCCTGGGGGCCAACTAGCCCACCAGGTACCTCCAATAAGCGCCACAGGGCTGCGTTGCAGAGAGATGGTCCAGGCCACGCCCCTATTTACACCTATCTGCAACGCAGGTCTGTGGCGCTTACTGGAGGTACCTGGTGGGCTAGTTGGACCCCAGGAACCCTCAGGATTCAAGGGGACTTAATCCCTCAACTTCCAACGTGCCAGGGGGCATGTTTGCAGAGTGGTTGAGTGAGAGGGCATGGCCTTTGTCTACCTCTCACCAATCCCACTGCGTGGGGCTTACTGGAGGTAAAAGGTAGGCTAGTTCGCCCCTAAAGGACCCCGAGCAGTGAAGGGGACATCAATCCCCATCCAAGAGCGTGCCAGGGAGCATGTTTGTAGAGTGTTGGGCAAAGTGGGCATGGCCTGGTACAAGTACTTACCAATGCTGCTGTGTGGGACTGACATGACTACTAGTTAAAGTAGTATATTTCTGCACTCCTGACTTAGAGGTAGTTCTAATTCCCCTGCCCTATTATGTACTAGGAGAGGAGGTCATGCTAATCACAGGGGTACCCCAACGCATAGTGTTCCCTAGTGTATATAGGTGTTTTCACTGTATTCTAAGTGTCTTTTAGTATAGCACTGGCTCTAGGCCTGGTTACTCAGAGTCAGTTTCCACCAGTACCCGTCTGAAAAAGTTGTGGGCACAAGATGATTTTGCAACAATGCCTCTTTCTGCTCCTCTGTTGGTTCTTTCTCCACATGTCTTGCTTCTTCCTGCACTTTTCTTCGTCTTTGTGGACTTCTGTTGCTTATTTCTGCATTTCTTTTGCTTCTTTCTGTGTGTTTGTCTTCTTTCTTCACATGTCCTACCTCTGTAGGCATAGTTAGAAACTAGCAGATAAAAAATCTTAGAAATTCACTTAAAGAACCAAGGGCCATATTAGCAAGAAACGGCGATAACAATATCGCCGCTTTAGCGGCAGGAAACTGCCACTAAAGTGGCGATAATGGGCTTGATAAAATGCCCTTGTGAATTCCCATAGAAGCCCAGGTTCTGGTGTGAACCTGGGCATCTATGGGAATTCACAAGGGGATATTAGCAAGGCCATTATCGCCGTTTTAGTGACAATTTCCTGACGCTAAAGTGGCGATAATGTTATCACCGTCCTTGATAACATGGCCCCATAAGATTCAGGCATGTTATAGTTAGAAATTAGCATTTAAAAAACCTTTGAAATTCACTGAAAAAACCATAGGTTTCGGGCACGTCATAGTTAGAAATTAGCATTTAAAAAACCTTAGAAATTCACTGAAAAAACCATAGGTTTCAGGGGTGTTAGAGTTAGTTGGACATTTCACTCGTACAAAACCAGTGAAATTCCCCCGTTATAGTTAGTTCAGCTAACTATAACTTTCGCCCCTGCAATACACTGCTGATGATGTCACATATTACATCACTCATGACATGGTCAGTGACATCACTGATGGCATCTTCTCACACTCTAATATAACTTTTGATACACCCACTCAAAATTACAGACTGCCATTCTCAAAACCATAGACACTTTAACACCAATAACTACATACCCACTCACTGATTCTTACGTCTATACACACATTCACTCACTCACCCGTACAATCACCCATACTCACGGTCTCTGAGTACCAGACTATCATATGCACTCATACACCTATATAGACCCTCAAACACCACCACTCATCCATAGAGGTACTCACACACCTAGTCAGTCATGCAAATAATTAATCACACTCCCATTTACTCACCTATACAGTTATACACACACCAGCTCACTTACTCATACAAATACTAGCACATTCTTTCACTATTATACAATCACTGACACAAGCACACACTCATCCATACAGCCACTCTCACAATCACACACTCTCACGTATAGCCATTTAAATACTCTAACACACATATATACTGCCTTTCACATATGTAGTTACTCACACATGTACCACTGAGATATACATTCACTTACTAACACACCCATACACACACTCACACACCCATACAGTCCATCACAGATGCACTTTTGAAACCATGCAGCCAGCGAATCACCCACTTACACATCTATGCACAGAGTCACATACACCCCACACACACAAATACTCAGGCACCCATACAGATACTCAGTCCACCAATCAATAACTCATATAGACACTCATGTAGCTATTCACAAACCGATGCAGCCGCTTACACACCAACAGACAGATGGATACAGACATTCACATAGTTTAGTCACTAACCCATGCATTCAGTAAGATACGTTTAATCACTCACTTATAGACTCAGCCACTCACCTACTAAATCATCCATTCAGACACTTATACACCCACTCATTCTTCAATACGCCTTTCCCTACATATATTAAACATATTTAAACTTTACAGAAACACAGTCACTGGATGATGTCATCAGTGATGTCATATGAAATGTTATCAGTGATGTCACTGACCATGTCATGAGTAGGGGTGGGCGGAATTTGCGAAATTCACTTTCGCAAATTATCGCGAAAATGTTAAAAATCTCCGCAAACACGCGGGAAATATCGCGAAGATGCGTACGTTTTTTTACCGCCCGTTCGCGGTATTTTCTGAATGGTCGCAGCTCGCCAACTTACCCATGCAGTTGCTCGCGGCCGTGGCCATCTTGTTTTCACTTGTCTCGTGGTGCATGATCGCGAGAAGAAAGACGTGATCGCGTGACGAATGACGTTACTGCGGGTGCGAACTGTCGCGAGACAGCGCAAATGGCTACCAACAATCCAACATCTCGTGGAGAACGCGACCGGATCGGGAAAATTTGTCGCCGAACGCGGGGATTCAGGTAAGGCGATCGCGCGCACGCGAGAATGTATTATTTTACAGCGCGAGCAAGCATAAAATTTTCGCTAAAATGCCGATTGCGGAAATGTTGACATTTTCGCGCTCTCCGCGGAACGCGAAAATGGCAAATTATCGCAATTTCCGCGAGCGGAACGGAATTTTAGCCCAGGCCTAGTCATAAGTGATGTAATATGTGACGTCATCAGCAGTGCATTGCAGGGGGTGCAAGTTATAGTTATCTGAACTAACTATAATGGGGGAATATCACTGGTTTTGTACAGGTGAAATGTCCAACGAACTATAACGCCCCTGAAACCTATTGGTTTTTCTGTCAATATATATATATATACATATATATATATGTCAATATCTCGCGCTGCGAACAACGCAAGAAACAGTCGCACTCAGGATATATTTAAGCAGATAAAGTATTTATTGACTTGACGCATTTCGACACACTGTCTTTGTCAAAAAGTCATACATTAGATAATGGGCAGCCATGTCTTTTAAAGAAGCATTTCCGGGTTACCATCATAAACATAGAAGACATATTTACATCTATGTAAGTGTATCCTGAAGACTTGTTGGAAGAAAGACTGTACAATTCAAACAACAAAACTTTATTGTTAATAATTGGCAACACAGTCACAAATTATTTTTTAAAATAAAATAAATTAAAATTCATGAGTGAATTAATTATTATTGCTCAATCAACAACAAAAGAAATTGACTCATATGTAAGAAAATACGTGAGTTCATGAAAATTGAAAAAATGCCAAGTGGCATATATCTGAGAACAAACACTCGGGCCAGTGCCCGTGGCATATTGTATGGGAGTTCAGGATATAGAGTTTCAAAAGGAACGCAAATGAATCAAAAGACCTTAAGTCAAGTCTGCCCATGATCAATTTTAAGTTGGAAACATAATAAATCGGTATCGGAATGGCTTAAAAGCAAAAACCGGGGCAATAGAGAGAACACAACTGGGAAGGGGGATATAAGCCTAGATATTGGCATAATCAGACCCTAGTGTCTTAACTGCATGTGCATAGTACAGACAAGTAAGGAACTCACTATATATATATATATATATATATATATATATATATATATATATATATATATATATATATATATATTATCTACTGGCGGTTGCCAGTAGATAGTTATAGTTAGGACCGTTTTTCCATAGGAAATCTGAAAATTCTATTTTGAATAACTTTGGCACCGGTTGACGAATCCTTGCGAATTTTTAAAAATAGGTGGGGCGTTCCGCTCCGCTCCTACCCTGAAAGTCTCGGGGTGATTAGTCAAGCGGGGGCCGAGAAAAAAGGGGGGTCCCAAAACGCGTTTTCCCCATGCATTGTTCCATAGGGACCTTTAGTCCAAGGTACAGCCCGAACGGCTGAACAGAATTATTTGAAATTTGGCAGAGAGGTAGTCCTCAGGTCAGGGATGTGCCTTTTGAAAATCTGAAGTAAATCTGTTCTGTAGTTCCTGAGAATATTTAAGTTAAAAGTACATTTATATCTATAACCGCGCACCGTGCGCGTACGGTAAGCATACCGTATGCGCACGCTGCCGTGCGCGAGCGTAATTCTGATTGGTGGTCCCATGACAGTAAACATTCCAGTCGGTCGAAATCAGGAAGTGTCGCCCGCCATTTTGTGTGTCTCACACTAAAAAACAAAGGTGGAGAACATGAAAAAGGGGCAAGGTAGAGAGTTGCAGACCCCCTAGCCTTTGTCAGGGGGTCCAAAAAGGACTCAGAAGTGTGAAAAATACATTTTTTTTTTTTTTAAATCGCCGGGTACGTGTACCGTGCGCATACGGTAAGCGTACGGTGGAAAAAAAAATAGAGTTAAAAATCAAAATGAAATGTTTGGATGTTGGTTGGCTCTAAAAAGAGCCGTTGTGTTCATGGAGAGTTTTTTGTACCTATAAGTAAGCACCGATGCAGAGTCTAAAGTTCAAGAGGAAGACTCTGTTCCCTTCATCATTGAAATGTACACCGTCTCCTCTATAAATGTCTTGCATGTTGTAACGCAAGTTGTTGTGGTATATAGAACCCATACCATAGTCTCTGAGGAAAGCAGAAACAGACTTATTGACGTGCTTTCTTGCTTTGTCAATCTGCGGACAAAATTGGTTGGACCAGTTCCACTTTTGCCTTTGGCATATATTAGAATATACAAAGGCAGTTTGTGGAAAGAGTGACATCAATTGCACAAAGGTGTCCTTAATAAGCATTTCCAGACCTACCCCAGTTAAAGTGCCTAGGTCATTTCCACCACAGTGCACAATAATAAGGTTAGGCTGTGGGAGATGTAGAAAGGTTTTCACCAAAGGCATTAATTGGTGCCACTTTAACCCTCTCTGACCAATCCATTTAATGTCTACATTTGGCAAAGCAAGGTCTTTCACAATGCCTCTTTTTTCTGCATACTTTTCACTCCAGAAGACATAGCTGTGACCTACAATCCACACTGTGAACATCTTTCAAGGAGGTCTGGATGCACTCAGAAGGTGTCTTTCAGTAGAATGGCAATATGAAAAGAAAGATAGATGTAAAATGGAGGCTAACATACTTTAAAAAAAAAAAAGAACTGATTCAAACCATTTTACAGTTAAAACTAGGCTGTATGTTTAGATTTTTACAAGCATGTTTTGTATTGGTTCAGAAAAATGTGTTCACACAGAACATTACTTTGGATTTCCTGTTAGGTTTGAAAAGTCAAGCACTCTTGCTCTTTGGATTAGAAACATTGTGTGCTGAACTTCTGACCTCTCTGCTCACACCAGTGTTCCATGATCTGTTGCTATGGTAGCAGTCAGAAGTCATGTTGGGGGAAGGGATCATTTGGAAAGGGATGAAATTTGCAACCAATAGAAATGTGTATTTCCATTTGAAAAAATTTGTGGGAAGGACTGTGATTTGGAGTTAACATGTATATGTGTGGAAAAAGAGAGGGAAACATTGCCATTAACTGGTTCTGGTGAGAGGAGAGAGGTGTACAGCTCAGAGATTCTGGCTCTGATAATCTGCTGTTTGAGTGCCACATTTATTTCTGAACTAACTACTTTTAAAGGTGAGTTATGAATTTGAGAGGGAATGCATGTGGAGCATTTTGATATAAATAATAGAAATGTGATTCTTCTTTTAAAGTTGTTTTTCACATTTTGTGTTTTGGGAGATATTTAACTGTCTTGAAGTTGTGAGATATTATTGAGTATGTCTTCACCATAAGTTAAGGTGTACTGGTATCACCCAGGAATAATGTTTTCTGCCTAGAATCACACCATGAGTCTGTGTGCACACAGGAATTGTTATCAGAGATTTAATTTGTGTTGCTCTTGCTCTGTTAGCCTTGCACTCGCAGGAAAGGGGCAGTTTGTTTTCTTAAAGTGTGATGGTTAGCATTCAGCAGAAATCACTTTCTCACAAATGAGAGGCAAATGCAAACACATTTGAATATAGCATGGTACATTTTCCTACCACTTTAAAAGTTGTGTTTTACATTTTATGTTAAGGAAGATATTTAAGTGCCTTGAACATGTTAGATATTATGGAGTATGTCTTCACCATAAGTTAAGGTGTACTGGTATCACCCAGAAATACTGTTTTCTGCCTAGAATCACACCATGAGACAGTGTGCACACAGGAATTGTTATCAGAGATTCAATTTGTGTTGCTCTTGCTCTGTTAGCCTTGCACTCGCAGGAAAGGGGCAGCTTATTTTTTGGAACTGTGATGGTTTGTATTCAGCATAAAAAAGTTGTTTGGGCATGTGCTATTTTCTGTTTCTGAAAAATAAAATGAAAATGTGTCAGATTGTTAGAGTAATTATCACTTGCTCTACCACAGTAGTAAGTGCGCTTTCAAATTGCAAATCAAATTTTGTTTTCTGCCTAGAATCATACCATGAGTCTGTGCGCACACAGGAATTGTTCTCAGAGATTCAATTCGTGTTACTCTGGTTCTTTCAGAATTGCATTTGTAGGAAAGGGGCAGCTTGTTTTATTGAACTGTGATGGCTAGCATTGAGCCCAAATTAATATGTCACAAATGAGAGGGCAATGCAAACACATTTGACATCAACATGGTAGATTTTCCTTACACTCCTGCAATGGGTCATTTAGTTTGTACATGTTCAGAAGTCCAATTAACCCTTACCACACATGTAGTGTTACATACATGTCTCCAATGTTTATGCAGTTGCGCAAGGATCAATGCAGATCTCTTTTGCACTTGATAGTAGACAGTCTCCAGAAGCACACTCTTAGCAGAGAGCAAGCTGTTTCTCATGTACAGTCAAGCTTACTATTCAGTGCTGTGTGGTGTTTCAGATAGCAGTGAGTAACGCTAATACATTGAACCTCACCAAGGCTCATTTCCTTTGCTAGAGTGTAGTATGTCATTCAGGTTGCACATGTTCATGAACTCAAAAGGCAGTTTGGGCATGTGCTGTTTTCTGTTTCTGAAAAATATTATGAAAATGTGTCAGACTGTTACAGTAATTATCACTTGCTCTACCACAGTCGTAAGTGTGCTTTCAAATTAAATTTCGTTTTCTGCCTAGAATCATACCATGAGTCTGTGCGCACACAAGAATTGTTGTCAGAGATTCAATTCGTGTTACTCTGGTTCGTTCAGAATTGCATTCGTGGGAAAGGGGCAGCTTGTTTTATTGAACTGTGATGGCTAGCATTGAACCCAAATTAATATATCACAAATGAGAGGGCAATGCAAACACATTTGACATCAACATGGTAGATTTTCCTTACACTCCTGCAATGGGTCATGTAGGTTGTACATGTTCAGAAGTCCAATTAACCCTTACCACACATGTAGTGTTACATACATGTCTCAAATGTTTATGCAGTTGCGCAAGGATCAATGCAGATCTCTTTTGCACTTGACAGTAGACAGTCTCCAGAAGCACACTCTTAGCAGAGAGCAAGCTGTTTCTCATGTACAGTCAAGCTTACTATTCAGTGCTGTGTGGTGTTTCAGATAGCAGTGAGTAATGCTAATACATTGAACCTCACCAAGGCTCATTTTCTTTGCTAGAGTGTAGTATGGCATTCAGGTTGCACATGTTCATGGTCTCAAAAAGCAGTTTGGGCATGTGCTACTTTCTGTTTCTGAAAAATATAATGAAAATGTGTCAGACTGTTACAGTAATTATCACTTGCTCTACCACAGTCGTAAGTGTGCTTTCAAATTGCAAATCAAATTTCGTTTTCTGCCTAGAATCACACCATGAGTCTGTGCCCACACAGGAATTGTTGTCAGAGTTTCAATTCGTGTTACTCTGGTTCTTTCAGAATTGCATTTGTGGGAAAGGGGCAGCTTGTTTTATTGAACTGTGATGGCTAGCATTGAGCCCAAATTTATATGTAACAAATGAGAGGGCAATGCAAACACATTTGACATCAACATGGTAGATTTTCCTTACACTCCTGCAATGAGTCATGTAGTTTGTACATGTTCAGAAGTCAAATTAACCCTTACCACACATGTAGTGTTACATACATGTCTCCAATGGTTATGCAGTTGCGCAAGGATCAATGCAGATCTCTTTTGCACTTGACAGTAGACAGTCTCCAGAAGCACACTCTTAGCAGAGAGCAAGCTGTTTCTCATGTACAGTCAAGCTTACTATTCAGCGCTGTGTGGTGTTTCAGATAGCAGTGAGTAACGCTAATACATTGAACCTCACCAAGGCTCATTTCCTTTGCTAGAGTGTAGTACGTCATTCAGGTTGCACATGTTCATGGTCTCAAAAAGCAGTTTGGGCATGTGCTCTTTTCTGTTTTTGAAAAAAATTATGAAAATGTGTCAGACTGTTAGAGTAATTATCACTTGCTCTACCACAGTAGTAAGTGTGCTTTCAAATTGCAAATCAAATTTTGTTTTCTGCCTAGAATCACACCATGAGTCTGTGCGCACACAGGAATTGTTGTCAGAGATTACATTTGTGGTACTCTGGTTCTTTTAGAATTACATTCGTAGGAAAGGGGAAGCTTTAATTCGTGTTGGTTTTAATGTGTTTTTCACTTGTACGAAAGGGGTAGATAGTATTATAACATTTGAAAAGCACAAAAAAATATAGTAATAAAGTTAAATTACATAAAGGTATTTTTTTTTAGTTTCAGGTATTGCTGAACAACAGTGAAATAAGTTAAAGATGCCTATAAAATCAAGGAAGAGAAAGGAACAGAAAAAACATTTATATTTGAAGACAACTGGAGGACCCAAATTAGTTGAAGATTCTCATGTTGGAATAAAGAAAAAGTCTTCTGGTAAGCAAACCAAGGATTTTTTTTAAAAATATCTTCAAAAAAAGAACAAATTTGAAAAATGTCCCCACTGCAAATAGAGTTTCAAGTAGAAATGAACAGGACAAAAGTGAGAAATTAGAAAATGCTAATGTACAATTAGAAGCAATAAAGATTGACTTAAAAAGAAAAACAGCATTTAAAGACATTCGTAGAAAAATGTTTCAGAGAAGAGTGATGTCCAATTTGCTAAAGGATGTGAAAAAATATAAGAAGAAAGTGAAATTTTATAAGCGAAAAAAAGATATTGAATCAATT
Organism: Triturus cristatus; assembly: GCF_964204655.1. Classification (NCBI taxonomy): domain Eukaryota; kingdom Metazoa; phylum Chordata; class Amphibia; order Caudata; family Salamandridae; genus Triturus; species Triturus cristatus. The sequence continues at coordinate 683,364,894 of NC_140585.1, read as the reverse complement.
GTAGCTAAGGCTTTAGATTTAAAAAGAAAACTATTCATTTTAATTTTGAACAGGATCCGTACATTAGATAAAATGGTCAATGTAATGAAGTCACAAAGCAAAATGAAAAGAGTAGTGAAAAGAAATAACTTTTGTAAAGTGTTTTTAGGAGAATGGATGCATAGTTCAAGTACTAAACCATTTTTTAATGAAGAGAGTTATCTTCAAAGTAATAGTTTGCTGCATGCAGTTGACACCAGTGGCCGAGCTTATGAAGTTAAAGATGGTTGTATAATGGAAAAGGAGAAAATGGTTCCAAGAAATGATGAAGAAGTGTTAGCTGATGAGGTTATGGGGAGACGTCCTAAAGCCCCAGTGTACACTTGGAATTGTAGTAGTATTTGTACTGTACGACAGGAATCTATTGATAAATTACGTGAATTTCTAAGAGAATATAGTAAAAAAAAGTGTTAAACAGAAGATTAAGGTGCTTCAAAGACTAGATCCATGTAGAGTGAGAGAGAATACTGGTTTGCAAGGACATTCTCTGGCTTGTCTTTCTAGGAAAGTTTGCCAAAGTGTTTTTCACCATTTTAGGATGCTGGCGGTTCATCATACTGAAATGAGAAAGTTTGTGAGAAGATTGTATTTTGCGAAAAGTCCAGCACTAAAGTTAAATGAGTTGAATAGGGCTCTGTTCCGTGGATCTGTATCAGATGTAGAGAAGGTTACTGATGAAATTCAGTTTTGTTACTTTGGTCCGGAACAAGAAAGTGCAGATAATGACACAGTAATTGAAGAAAATGTGGAAAACAATGTAGAACCTACTACTAGTAAAAATTTTGAAGATCAAATGACAAAATTTACTATCATCTCTAATGAAAGACCAAATATTACTTGTATTTGTTGCCGGAGAAGCCATTATAAAAAACAAACAAGGTATGTTGATCTCTATAAAAAAAGTAAAAAAGAAAATAATACTAAGTGGTTGGATTTTGCTACATATTTATTTCTGGAAAATTGTTTTGATTTGGGTGAATATCACCATATTTGTAAATACTGTTATAACAAGTTAGAAGAAAATAAAATGCCAGCAAGAGCTGTACATAATAATTTAGAATTGGTTGAAATTCCTGCAGAACTTAGTGATTTAAATACGTATGAGTCTATACTCATTCAATGTGTCCATCCGTTCCAGACTATAGTTCGTATGGAGCCCAAAACAGGCAAATTACCTCCTTCGTATTTACAAAGAGGTTTAAAAGGAAGAGTTGTCTATTTGCCATTGGATTTGAAAAAAATATGGAAACTATTGATGCAGATACATTGGAAACTGAACCATTAGTTATTTTGGTTAATGGAGTACCAACAAAGAACACGAAATTTGGCAGGAGCTGGTAGATGTACGAAAAGTACAAAGAGCAAATTTATATTTGAAAAGAAATAATAAATGGTATGAAACAATTTATATGGATGAAGATGAAGACGTTTTACTACCAGACTCAGGAATACCAGCCGGGCAAATTGAAAAAGTGGATAAGTCAAAAGAAGAAGAAATTTATGAACATTTCAGCATACATCCTCTTCATTCTAAAGAAGTTATGGCAAACACTATTGATCTGTTTCAGATGAAGAAAGCACAAGGAACTCCAGTGAGTGTATGGGAGGAGAGCTTGGAAGCTTGTTGTTTTCCTCAGCTGTTTCCTACAGGAAAAGGTGGACGACATGATGAACGTCCAGTACAGATTCCTGCTTCTGAGTATCGGACTACAAGATTATATGCAGAAGATCCCAGATTTCGTCAAAGTATTCCTTATTTGTTCCATCTTTTATTTGAAAGTGACTTGTCAGCACTATCTTATGCAGTAAATCACATTTTGAAAACTGGAGTACATCTACATAATGTGTCTGCAAAGGATTTTATGAACAAAGTGCAACAGCGAGATGATCATTTGGAATCTCAATTGATTAATCTAATGGCTTGTCAGCGTGGGACAAATGAATATTGGTACCGACGCCATGGAGAATTGAAGTGTATGTTATGGAATTTAGGAACTCCTACATGGTTTTTCACCCTAATGTGTGCTGAGTACGCTTGGGATGATCTTCTGGATTTTCTTCGAGAGGCAAATTCAAATATTGAAAACATCCGATACAAGACAGCAGGAGAATTGTGCTCATTCGATCCGGTTAATGTTTGCAGATATTTCAATCATAGATTTGAGGCTATGATGTCCTTCATCTGCAATAAAAAAAATCCACCTCTTGGAGAAGTTGTGGATTTCTTTTGGAGAAAAGAGTACCAAGCAAGAGGTGCTCCTCATATTCATATGCTGTTGTGGATCAAGGATGCCCCAAAATTTGGAACAGATTCTGATGATGCAGTTTTAAGTTTCATCGAAGGATATGCAACATGTGCTATACCTAAAAGCACAGAAGAGAAACACTTAAAAGAGCAAGTTTTACGTTTCCAAAGTCATCGGTGTGGAAAATACTGTCGACGAAAGTACAAGAGTAAAGAAAAATTCTACACAAAATGTCGATTTGGATTTCCACGACCTGTTCATTCAAAAGGAAGAGTAAACAGTTTTATGTCAGCTGTGCGACATACTATTACAAGAAAATTGCCTAAAAATACCTACAACCTAAGAAGAAAAGAAGAGTCAAAATATATAAATGACTACAACCCAGTCATTTTATCCATGTGGAATGCTAACATGGATATTCAGTATGTAGCTGACAATTCTATTGCTGTTGCTCGGTATGTCACATCTTACATCACTAAATCTGAGAAAACGGAATTGAAGGAAATGTGGGAAGAGATTTCTCACTGTCAGTAAAAAGCTATACAGTTTCAGTTTAAAGATGTTATCGCATCGAGAAATTGGATCCTACGAATGCTCAGATAGGTTATCATCTGCAAGTCTGTACTCCAAATCCAGAAGAATAATTTGGGTAAGTTTAGGCCTTGCAGGAATGCGAAATCGGGTACGGAAATCTGTTGGAGAAATTGAATATGTGGCAGAGAATGACCCGGAAAGTACAGATATTTTGAAATCAAACATGTTGGACACATATTACCCAAAAAGAAGTCGTCAACTTGAGAACATGTGTCTCTATGAAGTGCTGCAGAACTACATTTTTACACGGAAAGCCACAGAAGACATCAACAATGGAAAATATAAAGTCATTGGTGAGGAAGGATGTTTGGTGAAGCAAACAAAAGGAAGCTTGATTAATCACAGGAAGCTGAGTTGCGACACTCCTGACAAAAAGGAATTTTACTACTTAGCACTTTTACAGCTGTTTAAACCATGGCGTTCAGAGGATGAATTACTTCGGAGATTTTCACAGCTATGAAGATTCCTTTAATGCATGTAAAGATACGATTGAATGCAGTACTTTCACAAATTATGTGCAAATGTTAAATGAAGAAATTGAACTGGAAGCTACAATTGCAGCTGAAGTAGCTAGAGACAGTTCTCAAGACAGCCAAAGTTCTGGAACACTCAGTCAAGATCCCCTAGGACAACCAATCATAGAAAATGAAGCTGCAATAGCAATGACTGAAGTGGAAACAGCGATAAATCAAGCTCAGGAAGATTTAGTAGACTTAACATATTTGGAACAGCAACTGAATGAAGAACAAAAACACATTTATGAAGAAGTCACAAAAAAATTGATCATGGATTACTACATGAAAAGAAAGAGTGCTCATGTGCATCATTTGAACCAATCAGGATGTATGTGAGTGGACAAGCTGGAACTGGAAAAAGTTTCTTAATTAAAGTCATCCGAAGCTACCTACAGCAAAAAACAGATTCAACTTTGTCTTGTGTTGTTACTGCTCCAACTGGGTTAGCTGCATATAACATAAAAGGAATTACCTTACATCGCTTGCTAATGTTACCAGTGGAGCATGAGAACAAAATAGAATATCACAAGTTAACAGGAGAAGCATGCTTCGAAGTTTCAAGAGTGTTGAAGAAGATGCAAGTTATCATTATTGATGAGGTAAGCATGGTATCGAACGTAATGCTTGCCTTTGTGCATTTAAAAATGCAGCAAATTCTAAAGAGAGACTATGACGTGTTATTTGGAGGAAAACATGTTATAGTTTTTGGGGATCTTCTGCAGCTCACTCCAGTTAAAGGACAACCAGTGTTTAATACTGTGACACATGAAGACACAAAGAAGTCATTAGGAAGTATTGGTAATGCGAATATTTGGTCATTCTTTGAGTACAAAGAACTCACTACCAATATGAGGCAAGCAAACGATGAAGATTATGCAAGTATTTTGAAAGATATCAGAATTGGACTTCTCACAGAAGTTGGCAGAGAAGCATTACAGAGTCGGTTGTACATAATTTATTTCCAAATGAAGAAATAGTTGCAGAGAAAATATACCAGAACATTGCAGAAAAAAATACTGTAATCTGCTTAATGCCAACACTATGTAAATGCTCGATATTCAATGAGGAACTTTTGAAATTGGAAAAGGAAGAGATTAAGAAAATAGAAGCAGTGGACAAAATTCAGCATGAAGGAATTACTATTACATTAACAGGCAAACTGAAAAATAAATTGGATTCTCTAGAGAAGAATATTTCGAAAACAGCTGGATTAGAAAAAAATCTTTATGTTTGTATGAACTGTCGAGTATTTTTAAGAAGAAATTTGGATGTAGAAAAAGGTTTAGTGAATGGAGCTATGGGTAAAGTTGTGGGTTTTGTGAAATACCAGAAAAAAGATGGAATTGAATTTTTAAAAATAAAATTTGATCAGATTGAAGAGGTTAAAGACATTTGTCGTTGTTCAGTTCGTTTCTTGCTTGTGAAAGATTTATATGTACGTAGGAAGCAGTTTCCATTTTCTCTAGCATATGCTGTAACTATTCACAAATCTCAATGATTAACTGTAGATAGTGCTTTTGTAAACATTGGTTCAACTGTGTTCAAAGAAGGTATGGCATATGTTGCTTTGTCACGAGTGAAAACATTATCTGGTCTATTCATGATAGACTTTGATGACTCAAAAGTTAGTGCTGATGCAAACTGTGTAAAGGAATATAATAGATTAAGAAGAAGCTATGCTCCTCATTTAGGTCAGTATCCTGTGTTTGAAAAACGTGTTGTTTGTCGGAAAAGGAGAATTGAGAATATCTGTAATGATGTACAGAAGAGAAAACAAAAGGAGAGTGATGTGACTGCAAGCAAAAAGAAAAAGGACAGTGTTGAAGAGGTTGTTGGTTGTCATTTTGAAAATAGCTCTGGTGTCAACTGCTACGCTAATGTAGTGCTGAATGTTGTATTTTATCTTGAAAGTTTGCAAGAGCAGATAATACTAAATCATGAAAAAAGATTCTGTTCTCTGCTGAGTTTTCTTTTTGAGAAGCTGAGTAATGATAAAACTAAAATAGAAAGTGCTTCTGATGTTAGAAAACTTTTAGATGTATGTTCAGGAAGTACAGAGTTTACTCAAAATGTCCAACAAGATGCACAGGAATTCTTGATGTATATTCTTATGGTACTGGAAGAAGAAGGGGTAGAAATTGAAAATATGTTTGGTCTTTCTTATAAATGGGAACATAGTTGTGGAAACTGTTTCAACACATGCAGCTCCAATGTTGATTCTGAAAGGTTCATATATTTAACATTACCAGAGAGTCAATCAGTCACTTTTAGTAAATTAGTTAAAGATGCCAATCACAGCATGGAATGTTCTAAATGTAAATCAGACATGTTTTCAATGTTATTTTTAAAGAAATATGAACAGTATGTAATTTTAATGATGCAACGTTGTAGAGCTGATGGAACAAAATTGGACACTTCTATAAAGAAGTTTGTAGGAAAACAATTATCAATATCAGATAAAACTTTTGTTGCAGTTGCAATAATTTTCCATGATGGCCCTTCGATAACTTCTGGTCATTACACAGTTTATCTTAAATGTGAAAAAGGCTGGACACTGTGTAATGATTCTCAATTGATTTTCAAGCAACGTTTGCCTGCAGAATTACCAAATTCCTATTTATTTTTTCTAAAACCAAAATTTTAGATACAAATTGCAACATCTGAACAAATCATTTTTTGCGATTTTATTGGATTACTTTTGGATATTTAATCAAAAAAGAATTTAAAAATTACCATTTGGCCTCATGGAAAGGTAAAAATTTCTCTTGTGGACTTCTTTGACAGATATTATTTGGGTGTATGAGCTTAAGCAACAAGATTTACAGACGTTATTTATTACAAATAGTTATTGTTGCTAGATGATATTTTTATTATATATATTATATTTCTATCAAGGTATGTTTTACTGAGAAGAGATTCAGGGCTTTTTTTAAACAATCTTTCAGATTGTTAATTTTTTTGCCCGCTGTTAAGTGATGAGTGCAATTGTTTCACAATTTGCAGTGAAATTCAATATATTCTGAAAACAGCAAAAAAAGGGCAAAACATGTCTTTGTTAAATATGAAAATATGTGTACTGTATTGTAAAATGTATTGTTAAATATTAATACTTTTTTTCTTTTGTTACAGAATGAGAAAGAAATTTTAGTAAAAATGTATCCTTTTTTCTAGCAATTTAAAAAAACCATTTAATGAAAATTAAGTTGGTCAGGTAAGTTTGAAATATCTGTATTTATCACACATTTACTTTCGTAGTCCCTTGTTTTCAGTTCTCCTCACTCTGCTTTTGTCATTTCCCTTGTGGTCCCTCAAGTACATTGAAGGGTGTAATAAATATTTTATTTTTTTTTAAAAATAAAAAAAGTTGCGCGCATGGTAAAAAAATGTTTTTAAAAAAATGATAAAATAAATTTTAAAAAAAATTATGAGGTAGGGTGGCTCTTAAAAGAGCCCTTGTGTTAACACAGGGACACAGGAAAGAAAGAATGGGAATATTAGAAGGGACCGCACTTGTGCTGCTCAATCTTATTATCTATTAGAGGAATACTAGATTCCCCCATAGCAATAAGAGAGTGACAAGTGCTGCACCTTATATGTACCCTCTGAAACCGAGGGTAGATGGGCAGAGGAGCAGAAGAGGGTGATGCTCCTACCGCAGAGGAAGTGCTCAGCTGAGCTGCCGAAGATGTACTCGGCTGAGCTTCTGCGGATGTGCTCGGGTGACTTACTGAAGGGTTTGCTTCAGTATGTCGAACAAAAGTCCTGGGATGTACATCCCTAATGTGTCTAAACATAGTGTAATTACCAAAGGAATACTTCTTCCTTGGATTACCTCTAGATAAGACACGCTCACAAAGTGAGCAGGTGACTAATGGAGCATTTACCTTTTTCTGCCCCTCAGGAAATGTGAAATACTCCCAAACAAAAGAAATCTTCTGTTTCCTCCTTGTCTGTCTAATGATGCTGCTGCCCTGCTCACTCTCAGAAGAGGACTGCTGCTCTGCCATTGTATCCCAAAGACAATTCAGCTCCTTCTCCTAAGGAATCACAAGCAGTAATGAGGGGAATGGGTGTGGTGTTGGAAGTTTCTGTAAATGAAACAAGTTTAAACCAATGAAAAGTGTTGTTTCTGGATCACATGACCTACCGTGCGTGCTCCGTACGCTTACCGTATGCGCACCGTAAAAGTACGCATGTGCGTACTTAAGACGCACGCACGCGCGCATGCGCATTCGAAGCACGCGCGCACGCACGTACAGTGGTTCTGCATAACGTGCGCGCGCGTGCGTGTAGGGAGCAAGCGCTTACGCGTCGCACGCGAATTACGGACGCCTACGTAAATCGCGTACGCATGCGCACCGTACATAAAACGTACCGTGCGCGTACGGTGAGTTTACCGTACGCGCACGGAAAAAAATCCTAAAAAAAAGGTTTGTAGAAGATATTAACTATGTTATTCAACTATATCTAACCATTTATTTAAAAAAGGTGATTCTTTCTATATTGCAGGATACAGTAAATCAATGATTATATACATAGGTAGCATATTGTTTAAAAAAAAAATCAAAAGAAAAAAGAAAAAGAAAAAAAAAGGATTTAAAAAACCTTACAAATTCACTTAAAAAACCATTGGTTTCACACACGTTATAGTTAGGAATTAGCATTTTAAAAACCTTGCAAATTCACTGAAAAAACCATCGGTATTACACACGTTATAGTTAGGAATTAGCATTTTAAAAACCTTGCAAATTCACTGAAAAAACCAGAGGTTTCACACACGTTATAGTTAGCTGGACATTTCACTCATACAAAACCATTGAAATTTCCCCGTTATAGTTAGTTCAGCTAACTATAACTCACGTGCCCGCAATCCACTGCTGATGACGTCACATATTACATCACTCATGACATGGTCAGTGACATCACTCATGACATCACTGATGACATCTCAAATGACATCACTGATGACATCACTGATGACATCATCCATGTGAAAAATGACCACATCTTCTCACACCCTAATATAACCTTTGATACACCGACTAAAAATTTAAGAGTTCCATTCTCAAAACCATATATACTGCAATACCAATCATTACATACCCACTTATTAACTCTTAGGTCTTCATATACCTCCACTCACTCACCTGTACAGTCACTCATACTTACAGTCACTCCGTACAAAACCATCATATACATTTATACACTTATATAGACACTTACACACTAACAAGTATCCATAGAGCTACTCTTCCACCTACTCAGTCATGCAAATAATCACACTCCCATTTACTCACCTATGCAGTAATACACACTGAAGTTCACTTACTCATAAAAATAGTAACACATTCTTACACTCTTATAGAATCATTGATACAAGCACACACTCATCCATACAGTCACTTTCACTTTCACAATCACACACTCTCACATCTACCCACTTATATACTCTTACACGCACATATACTGCCTTTCACATATGTAGTTAGTCACAAATGTACCACTGAGATATACATTCAATCCCTAACACACCCATACATACACTCACTCAACCATACAGTCCATCACAGATGCACTCTTAAAACCATGCACCCATAGAATCACCCACTCACACATCTATGCATAGAGTCACACACACCCTACCCACACAAACACTCAGGAACCCATACAGATACTGAGACAAGCAATCAATAACTTATATAGACACTCATATAGCTATTCACAAAACCATGCAGCCACTTATACACCAACATACAGACACATATAGACATTTACACAGCTTAGTCACTAGTCTGCAGTAAGATACATTTAATGACTCACTTATAGAATCATGTTACGCACCACAGAAAATCATCCATTTACACACTTGTACACCCACTCATTCTTCAACAGGCCTTTCCCTATATATATTAAACATATTAAAATTGTTCAGAAACACATACTCAATGGATGATGTCATCAGTGATGTCATCAGTGATGTCATTTGAGATTTCATCAGTGATGTCATGAGTGATGTCACTGACCATGTCATGAGTGATGTAATATGTGATGTCATCAGCAGTGGATTGCGGGCGCGTGAGTTATAGTTAGCTGAACTAACTATAACGGGGAAATTTCAATGGTTTTGTATGAGTGAAATGTCCAGCTAACTATAACGTGTGTGAAACCTCTGGTTTTTTCAGTGAATATATATATATAGATATATATATTTTTACTACAAAAACATTGGTTTCAGACATGTTATAGTTAGAAATTAGCATTTAAAAAAACCTTAGAAATTCACTGAAAAAACCATAGGTTTCAGGGACGTTATAGTTACGAATTAGCATTTAAAAAACCTTAGAAATTCACTGAAGAAACCATAGGTTTCAGGGACGTTATAGTTAGTTCGACATTTGACTTATATAAAACCAGAGAAATAAGCCTGTTATAGTTAGTTGAGCCAACTATAACTTGCGCCCCCGCAATACACTGCTGATGAAGTCACATATTACATCACTCATGACATGGTCAGTGACATCACTGATGACATCACTGATGACATCTCAAATGACATCACTGATGACATCATCCAGTGAATGTGTGTTTCTGTAAAGTTTAAATATGTTTTATAAATATATATATGCCAAGGTGTATTGAAGAATGAATGAGTGTATAAGACTCAGGATGGATGATTAAGTAGGTGTGTGTCTAACAGTATAAGTGACTAATTAATTGTGTCTTCCTTAATGCATGTGTTAGCGACTGATATTGACATTCACACAGTTTAGGTTGTTAGTTGGTGTGTAAGCAGTTCCATGGTTTGGTTAGCAACTAAATGAGGATCTATATGAGCTATTCATTGCTTGTCTGAGTACCTGAGTGTCTGTGTGGGTGGGTGGGGGGGTGTGACTCTCTGCATAGATGTGTGAGTGGCTAATTCACTAGGTATATGTGTTCAAGTCTGTATATGTGAACGTCTGTATGGCTTAGTGAGTGTGAGAATGCGTGTCTCGTGAGTGAGAGGATGCCTCAGTGGTAGATGTGAGTAACTCCATATGTGAAAGGCAGTATATATGAGTGTTGGACTATATAATGACTATATGTGAGAATGAGTGATTGTGAGAGTGCCTGTATGGATCAGTATGTCCTTGTATTAGTTTTTGTATTAGAGTGTAAGTATGTGTTAGTATATGTTTAAATAAGTGACGTGGTATGTGTTAGGCCTGGGACAAAATTCCGTTCCGTTTGCGGAAATTGCGATATTTTGGCATTTTCGCGTTCCGCGGAAAGCGCGAAAATGTCAAAATGTCCACATTCCGCAGCTTAGCGATAATTTGTTTCTTGCTCGCGCTGTAAAAAAATACATTCTCGCGTTCGCGCGATCGCCTTACCTGAATCCCCGCGTTCGCCGACAAGTTTTCCCGACCCGGTCGCGTTCTCCACGAGATGTTGGATTGTTGGTAGCCATTTTGCGCTGTCTCACGACAGTTCGCGGCCGCATTAACGTCATTTGTCGCCCGATCACGTCATTTGTTGCGCGATCATGTCTTTCTTCTCGCGATCATGCACCGCGCGAGTATGAGAAGATTGAGATCTCGAACACGTCATTCTACATCGCGAGCCAGAGGATGAGGACGCGGGCACATCTAATCGAACGCGAACAGGAGAAAGAGAACCCGAACACGTCATATCCAACGCGACAGGGACAAAGAAGAGAACGCGATCATGTTGTTTTCGACACGCCGGCGGAAGTAATGTGAAGCTCGAGAACTCAACAACATAAAATTTTCAATTTGGAGAGGAATATCAGCTCTAGCAGCATGAAACCTTCTGCAAATGCTGATTTGGGATGAAAACAACTCCTTACATTGACATTTGGCTTTCCTTTTTTGTGCAAGGAGTCATTTTTTTAAAAGGTGGAGAGAGGGAGGAAGTGACACAGAATCTCCAACTTCCTGTTCCTGTCCAGCAGGCTCCTCCCAGTGCTTTGTCCATCTCCTGCTCATTCTGCCTTTGGATTTGGAGCTGGAAAGATCACTCTTTTTGTCTGCTGCATCATTGCAATTGGATTTGAGGATTTTTGGAATAGGATATTTTACAGGTAAGTGGTTGTTGTGTTTGTTTGATTGTGGGCATTGCAGTTGTTGTAACTACAATTTATTTTTGATAATTAAATATCATCATTCCTTTTTTTATTTTTTTTATTTTGTGGGTAGTAGTAGTAGTAGGCCCGAGCTAGCCATGGGCATGGCCTCATGGGTGTGTGTGTGCATGATGAAGCAACTGTTCCTTTTGTTGTTTTTTGAATGTATTTAATTTTCAAGCACATTTAGGCCATGGATGGCCTTGGATTGAGTTGGGGAAGTGTGCTTTTTTGGGGTGGCCTTTGTGATGTTGTTGGGCCTGGCCATGTGGCTGGTGGCCATTTTGAAGCCTAGCCTGCAAGCTTGCCTGGCCTTGTCTGCCAACAGGCCTGCTTTTTCATCCGCTAGGATCAGAGCAGGTAGCCACAGCTTTATTAATCAAGTGTTTTCTGTGTGGTCTGTTGAATTTAGACATCATTTAGGGCATGGATGGCATTGGATTGAGTTGGGGAAGTGTGTTTCTTGGGGTGGCCTTTGTGATGTTGTTGGGCCTGGCCATGTGGCTGGTGGCCATTTTGAAGCCTAGGCCTGCAAGCTTGCCTGGCCTTGTCTGCCAACAGGCCTGCTTTTTCATCCACTAGGATCAGAGCAGGTAGCCACAGCTTTATTAATCAAGTGTTTTCTGTGTGGTCTGTTGAATTTAGACATCATTTAGGGCATGGATGGCATTGGATTGAGTTGGGGAAGTGTGTTTTTTGGGGTGGACTTTGTAATGTTGTTGGGCCTGGCCATGTGGCTGGTGGCCATTTTGAAGCCTAGGCCTGCAAGCTTGCCTGGCCTTGTCTGCCAACAGGCCTGCGTTTTCATCCACTAGGATCAGAGCAGGTAGCCACAGCTTTATTAATCAAGTGTTTTCTGTGTGGTCTGTTGAATTTAGACATCATTTAGGGCATGGATGGCATTGGATTGAGTTGGGGAAGTGTGTTTTTTGGGGTGGCCTTTGTGATGTTGTTGGGCCTGGCCATGTGGCTAGTGGCCATTTTGAAGCCTAGGCCTGCAAGCTTGCCTGGCCTTGTCTGCCAACAGGCCTGCTTTTTCATCCACTAGGATCAGAGCAGGTAGCCACAGCTTTATTAATCAAGTGTTTTCTGTGTGGTCTGTTGAATTTAGACATCATTTAGGGCATGGATGGCATTGGATTGAGTTGGGGAAGTGTGTTTTTTGGGGTGGCCTTTGTGGTGTTGTTGGGCCTGGCCATGTGGCTGGTGGCCATTTTGAAGCCTAGGCCTGCAAGCTTGCCTGGCCTTGTCTGCCAACAGGCCTGCTTTTTCATCCACTAGGATCAGAGCAGGTAGCCACAGCTTTATTAATCAAGTGTTTTCTGTGTGGTCTGTTGAATTTAGACATCATTTAGGGCATGGATGGCATGAGAGAAGTTTGGGGGAGGCAGAATTAATAATGGACATGTTGTCAATGATTTCATTTTCACACACCACTCCAAAGAATGCATAGACTACAGGACAGACTGAAAGTACTAGAAGGACCAGTCAATGAGTGAGGTGTGTTGCATCTATCTGTTTGTGTCTTATACAGTCATTCAATTATTGAAATCAAACACAGGCTATGGGCGGCCATGCACCAGCAAGGAAACAGTGTGATGTAAAACAGTTACCCCACCTACAAAACATTAACAAAATTGCATGTAACATAGAAAAATATATTTAATTTACCCTAACAAAAATAAACTAAACCCACAAAAGCTGACCCACCCCCCTCCCTAACCCCAACCAATGTCCATAGAAGTCCGTAACACCCTAACAAGTTCCCACCCACCCACCCAAACAAGAATTAAAAAAGGGGCAGAACAGGATGACAGGGACTAAGTGGTGGGGCGGGACTGAAGGAGGACACGCATCTGGCGCATCTCGTCCTCTAAACGGGCGACGCGGCGTCTAAGGCCGCGGCAGTTGCAGCCACAGTGGGGGGGCACCGGAGATGGCACGGTGGCAGTGGGCAGCGGCCAGACGGTGGCGCCGTACCGCTGGAGGGCGGTGGCTGGGGCCTGGGGCACTGGAGGAGGCTTGAACAATTGCTGCCAGAGTCTCCTCCTCCTCCTCGGCTAGGACCACCAGCCGCCGGTATTCCCGCTGGATTGCCTCCAGCTTCCGGCGCCGTGCCTTGGCGGCCAACTCCTTCCAGTCGAGTTTCGGAGTAGCTGTGTATCAAAAAGAAAAAAAATAGACAATTGTAAAATATACTCTTAGAAAAACAGTAGGACAAGGTAATTATTTATACACATAGTGGCATGGTAGAGTAGCACCATAAAATAAAGCACAGTAGTACATAACATTTTAAATGTCGCCCGTCCTTCTTCCTTCCACCCGTCTTTCACTTTTCAGTTGAACAGTGCACCAGGTGCTCTTCTCCATAAAACTTTCAAAGCGGAGTTGAAATCAGATAGATGAGGCCATTGGTAACTCAATACTCCGGCTCCTAGTCCTATGCCAATTAAAGGGAATTCTAGTCTTCTAGTTCACTCTTCAAACGTCCCCAACAACTCATACTTACTTACGACATTGGGTAGCGGGCGGACTTTGTCCGCCCGCAATCCTCATGCTAAAAAGGGTGGGGGTCCCGTGGGGACAATTAATTAGGATGATGCGCCTGGCACAGTGGCGGGCGCATCCTGTTTTTTTTTTTTTACATTCTGGTTGGCTTTGCTGAAAGCAATGCTTAATGTTATGCTGCTTTTCCAAGCACAACATGACGAGCCCCGCACGGAGCCTGTCACGTTTTGCTTTGAAAGGCGGGGGGGTACCATAGCATAGGTAGGTACCCTCCATGGGGGCCCCCAAGCATACTCTGCAATGTCTGCATGCCTTTCCGTGGCGGACGGCAATGCCGCCACGCAAAGGCATTCCAAAATGCAGATTATATGGCTGGCGGTGTGTTCAGAGAGACACCACCGCCATATTGAACCCTTTTCCGCCTAGTCGACATGTGGGGGGTCTGAATATTTTCTACAGGGATGACGGGAGGTTTGCCCCTGCGGTGTCAGCAGTGAATTCCAGCCGGCCCGGTGGGGGCAATACGCCCACCATCCTAATGGGGCCCTAAGTCACAACTGTACAGTATACATATACATACAGTACACCCTTGCAGTGAGTGTACTGTCAAGTTCAACAATAGTTAAGGATTATGAATCTAACTTACCACCGCCTGCCACTGGTGCTGCCACTCCCCCTACTGCTCCGTTGCTATCTGCCGCAACTGCCGCATCCTCGCCCTCCGCGTCGCCTTCGCTGGCCCCGGCAATGGTGGTCGGTAGTGCGCCTAGAAAACATTACACATTTATTAGGCATCATATACACCTCCCCCCTATTGATCAGTAGCAAGGTTGAAAAATGAGTTAATACTAACATACATCACTAGTACAAATCAGGTAGTAGTAGAGTAGACACTAATAGTTATATATGATCATTGTAGCCTTTGCTTAATTAGCCCTAGCAATGCTACCATTTTACCTTTGTGTCTTTTATTTTTGCACATGTGACGTTACCTTGCAGCTTCTTGTATAAGACACCTTTGAGCCCACATGACCTGCCTCACACTGCTACTGTCTAGTCTACGCGCTGCGTACAAGCGGTCAACAAACATTAACAAGCCACTTTTTTAGGAAGTACTGGTGTACTACTGTTACTGTTAGTCCATATTGCTTATCCATAAATGCTACACTTTTTGGCACGGCTGAGAAATGCTTGCAGGTTGCAATATACTAACGCACACCATTTCATTTTTCGCATTACAGACGCGAGATTCCCTTCTACGAACCAGAGCTTCTGAATGATGCAACAACTACCAGTACTAGGTTCTTCTAAGGTGAGGGGTCCCTTCACTCACATCTTCATTTATGAATTTATATAAACTAAATTTCTATGGGATGGTGGTGCTGCCTTCCACCACTGTTCAGTTATCATGATTTAATTCCCAACTGTATAAGTGTAACAATGTATATTGTTTTAATGTTATTGATTTTCCGGTTGGTGCTGCATTTATAAGAAAACAGTGTACAGACCTTCTCAAATTGAAATAAAAATTTTGAACTTACATAGACTTGGTGGTATTTGGTGTGGACTAACTTACACGAGTGAGCAAATTAAAGTAAGGGTGTGCATGTGAATTGCTTCCACGACTGAGAGGTTGGGTGTGTTATGTTCTGGGTTGTCTACTTGTTGGGTATCTTGGGGGGAGGATTCCGAGACCTAATAGTTATGACAAGACAGTACTATAGTCAAGCAGTGGAATTGTGGTGGGTGCGGAATTTCTGATTGAGGTGTGCAAGGAAGGTCCAACCTACCATCACCAACATCCTATTTTCTGGTGCAAATGTCTGTGTATGTGCAAGATCCCTACAACAGTAGTATGTCCTATAGGGTATCATATCAAAATAGGAATAAATCTGGTAGGGCTGTTGCTGTGAATATTCAAAGCCTCAAGATCTATAAGAGTAAAAGTAGTACAAGACAACAACCCAACGGATTGGACTCAATGGCTCGAGCTACTGGTGAATATGAGTTTTATATTACAACCTTTCACATAGAGTGGCACTGGCCAACTGTGCAAGACTAGCTACTACAGTACAGACAGACTGATAGTATGTAGTAGTACTCAGTCATCATAGCGGAGGCAGGGATAAGATTTTTGAAACCGTACAGATCGAAGGATAATTGGTGGTAAAAAAATAGCATTTGGAAACAAACAGTAGTTCGGGAAAAATATGGGGCAGTACAAGTTATGGAATAAGAAATATTATTAAAAACAAGAAGACTTACTGGGGCCAGCAGAGGAGCCCTCAGCGGTGTCTTCCTGGTGGTGTTCTTCTCTGTGTCCCGCCGACTGCCCAGTCCCTGTCGGTCTGCCTCTGGGTGCTGATGAACAGGAAAGATATAAGAAAGAGACAAACATTGATGGATGGTGTCAAACAAATACAATATTTTTCAACAACGATCAAAAAACACTTATGTAAACAACAATTGCAATAACTAAATTGACCGATCTCATCTGGTCAACAAGTAATATCGGGGGATTTGCAGTTCAACTACTTAAGTTACTATTTATCAACAGTAATCCAGTCTTCCATTCTGATTCCAGAATACCAAGTTACAACTAAGCCTAAGTACAACGTACCACCCAACCTAGCCCACCTATTCCAGGCATGCCAATTGTACATTAAGTATGCATTTCCACTGTATTCCTCAACAATGCATATGGTCAAATCATGGAGGACACATGAACATGACTACATGTTTTGTATACACCAAATTTGGGTTTGATTGATTGATTGATGCTGATCTGCTAGTGCTAAGTAACTGCTAAGCCTACCACCACTCATTGAACAAACTAGAAAAGGTTCTAATAAAGACAGCCGTACTACCAGCACATCACGTAACTGAGTGAGGGGGCATCACGCATACCACTAACAAATTAGAAGCTCATACAAAGTACCTAAACCGAAGTATCAATCCGCCCCTATCTATTAGTGACAGGACAAAGTAAGGAGTGGACTAGAGTCACTGTAGCATTACGTAACTTAATTTCTCTAAAATAAACTCGTAAAGAATCACGCTAAGCAAGCGCAAACGCAAAGCTGCAAACAAGTAATATTAGCGCAGAAGAGCACCTGTGTCAAAAAAATCACAGACTTTTAAACGTAATTCACCTGGAATGTAAGCAGCAACATTCTAGCTGGTTGGAAGAAAAAAAAGATATTCGCAATATATAACACAGAGCAGAAGAACAGACACAAAGTAGTAATAATTAGATAGGTACTCACCAAGCCCCGGGACCTCCACTCCCAGCAGGTCTGGCAGGTCCTGCTCACGGTCCAAGATGTCGGACCACCGGTGCGTCAGCTGCGCCTGGGTGCGCCGAACACCAGAGAAGCGTGACACTGCCCGGCGCACCTTCCCCCACTGCTGCCGACGCTCCCGGAGGCCGTACCCGGACCCAGGCCTGCCACCTGCTGCCAGGGTTGAGGGGAGGTGGCGCTGCACAAAGAAAATTAGTGCAGCCAACTCCACCTCCCCAAATAAGGCCCGTGCCTGCACCCCTTGTGGGCGCCGCCTTCCGCAAGGAAGGCGGTTGCTGCTCTGGCTGCGCCGGCGAACAGCCCTACCCTTGGACATGGTTCTGGGGACGGGGCGGGAAAGAAAAGGTAAAATAAATAAAGGAGTAAAGGAAATAAATAGCAGGCAATAGAAAGAGAAAAAGTAGCTAAAAAACAAAAAAACGTAGACAAAAACCAAAAATATAGAGGCAGGAAAATAGTTAGAGAAATAATAAGTAATAAAGATCCAAAAAAAGTGGCTATAAACAAAGGATTGAAAAGATTTTGGGAGGATTCAAAATCAGGCCCCAGAACCATGCAATAGAGTGAAAAACAAGATGGCTGCGCCCATTGCAACCATGTGCGCAAGTTCGCGCGATATTTTCTCCCGAGCAAGCAAAAAGCAACGAGATCAAGTAAAAACGGTCGCGAACAGGAAATATCGACCGCGAACGGGCGCGAACATGCATTGCGTGACCTGGAACAGGAAGTAAGCATTGCGAGAGGGCGGGACAAGTGAAAACAAGATGGCCGCGCCCATGAGCAACCGCATGGGTAAGTTGGCGACCCGCGATCACGCAAAAATTACCGCGAACAAGCCCGAAAAAAACTTCTGTGTCTTCGCGATATTTTTAGCGTGTTTGTGGAGATTTTCAGCATTTTCGCGATAGTTTGCGACAGTTAATTTCGCAAATTCCGCCCACCCCTAGTATGTGTATAACTGTACAGGTGAGTAAATTAAAGTGTTATTGATTATTTCTATTACTGACTAGGTGTGTGAATAACTCTAAGAATGAGAGGCAGTGTGTGAGTGTCTGTATATATATGTGACTGGATATGATAATGCTGTATTGATGGCTGACTGTATGTATGAGTGAGTGTATAGGTGAATGAATGGATGTGTGTAGACCTACAAATTAGAGAGTAGATATGCACTAACTGGTATTGGTGTGTTCACATTTTGAAAATTATAGTCTGTATTTTAGACTGGGTGTATCAAGTGTTATATTAGGGTCGGATCAAGTGCATCTGATTTTCACGTGGATGATGTCATCAGTGATGTCATCAGTGATGCCATTTGAGATGTTGTCAGTGATGTCATCAGTGATGTCACTGACCATGTCATGAGTGATGTAATATGTGACATCATCAGCAGTGCATTGCAGGGGCACGAGTTATAGTTAGTTGAACTAACTATAACAGGCGAATTTCTCTGGTTTTAAATAAGTCTAATGTCCAACTAACTATAATGTCCCTGAGACCTATGGTTTTTACAGTGAATTTCTAAGGTTTTGTTTAAATGCTAATTCCTAACTTTAACGTCCCTGAAACCAATGGTTTTTTCAGTGAATTTCTAAGGTTTTGTAAATACTAATTTCTAACTATAACATGCCTGAAACCTATGGTTTTTTCAGTGAATTTCAAAGGTTTTTTAAATGCTAATTTCTAACTATAACCTGCCTGAAACCGATGGTTTTTCTATGAATTTCAAAGGTTTTTTAAATATCGAACTACTATTGTGTATTTGTCATTAATGCTATTTTTTCTAACTTTTCAACTACATAAAATAAACTGCAAAAGTACTATGTAACGTAATACATTTCACAAATTACAATGAGTTTTTAAATAATACAAAACAATGTATCATTCTGATAACAATTTTTCTACCTTTTTTTGCTCTCATCAGCTACTACTTAACTTCCCTATTCATAGTGATGCCAGTGTAGTTTCATCATAAACAGCAAGGAAAAATAAAACCAATCAACTAGATTGTTAAAAAAAAAAAAACTAATTCTCTCAAATATAATACAAAATCAACACAAATAACACATCCAATAGTACTTCAAATGTTCAAAGCTTACCTTTACTTCGTAGATTGTCTGCAAATTTACCCAATACGCCAGATAATATATCAAACATTTCGCTTTGAAAACATCCAGTATGAATTCCTCAAAGATCTTACGTAGTTTCTCTGCACAATTTTCCAAATACACCAGATAATGTATCAAAAATTTCGCTTTGAAAGCATCCAGTATGAATTCCTTAAAGATCTTATGTAGTTTCTCTGCACATTTTCCCAATACACCAGATAATGTATCAAAAAGTTTGCTTTGAAAGCATCCAGTATGAATTCCTTAAAGATCTATATACCTTCCCATTAAAGCCGAATAGACTATCTAAAATCTTTGCTTCAGAACAATTAAGTATGAGTTGGGTAATTCATAAGGCAATCTCAGTTTCATTTCCAAGTGTGCATCATTACAGTGACTAAAACCATTATTACACTTTAAATAAACTATAATGTCCACTTGTGGTAGTACTTCCAGCATGGAAAACAATAGCAACTGTTGCAAAAGTTCTTCCAGAAATAGATTCTTGACTAGCAACAACAATTTAAATTTTGGTTTCCACTTTTCTTCCATTTGGTCTACAGCGTTGTAGCATTATAATCAAATATTTTCCATATCTTTGTAGGCATAATGCAGATAGCATTCTTGATTTACAACAAGAACACATCATCTCATGATCAGCTTCTTTTACTAATTTGGAAAATGGTACAGATTTGCAGTCTATAATGCTTGAAGTTAATGAACACTCTTCACATTTATGTTCCCATTTGTAACTGAGTCCAAATAAACTCTCAATCTGAATTCCTTCACCTTCTAGTACTCCAAGCATAACCATCAGAAATTATTGTGCATCTTGCTGTATATTAGCACTGAACATTAAAGATCCAGTACATGTATCCAACAGTTGGCAAATACCAGAAGCAGAATGAATCTATCAATTCTCAATTCTTGAAATAAAGTGTAGAGTGCAGAACATAAAGTTTTTTCCTGACTTTCCATAATTTCACCACAAACATTTTCAAGTTAAAATATAACATTTAGAATGACATTTCCCATAGCAGTTGACACCAGAAAGATTTTCTAATTGGTATCCAACAACATCATCACTTGTTTGTATTTTCTACTTCTTTACATCTTTTCTTTTCTGTTGATTTTCTTTCTGCTTTTCAACCATAGTTAACTCTTCAACATATTTGCATTTTGAACACACAACACGTTTCTCATAAATAGGATATTCACCTAAATACGGAGCATAAAGCCTTCTCAAACGATTATATTCTGTTACACAATTAACATTAGCACTAACCTTGTTCTCATCAAAATCAATTAAATACAAACCAGACAACGTTCTAACTCGAGATAATGCAACATATACCATTCCCTCTTTAAACACAGTTTTTCCAACATTTACCAGAGCATTATCTACACTTAAACCTTGTGATTTGCGAATAGTTACTGCATATGCTAAACAGAAGGGAAACTGTTTTCTAACATACAGGTTTTTTACAAGCAAAAAACGTGTGGCAGAACGTGCAATCTGTCTTACCTCTGCTATCTGATCAAATTTAACTTTCAAAAATTCAATTCCATTTCTATTTTGATATTTCACAAAATCAACAACTTTCCCCATTCACTAATCCTTTTTCTGCATTCAGATTACGCTTCAAAATTACCCGACAGTTTAAGCATACATCTAAATGTTTTTCTAAGCCAGCAGTTTTTGATACAGACTTTTCCAAAGAATCCAATTTAGTCTGTAGTTTTTCTGAAAGAACAATTGTTATTCCTTCATGCTCTTTTTTATCAATAGCTTCAATGTGAACTATTTCTTGATTTTCCAATTTCATAAGCTCTCTATTAAATGTATAACACTCCACTGTAGGCATTAAGCAAACTATAGACTTTTTTCTTTCATTTTCTTGTAAATTACTTCTGCTGGTGTGTTTTAATTTGTAAACAAGTTCTTTAGTAGACAACTTTGAAAAGCTTGTTTACCATGTTTGCTTACATTATATTCAAAATGTAACCACAGATTCACATTTCCAATACTTCCCAAAGATTTCTTAGTGTCTTCATGTAGAAGAGTTTTAAACACTGGTTCTCCTTTTACAGGGGTTAGTTGTAGCAGATCTCCAAATACAATTTAATGTTTTCCCCCAAAGAGAATGTTGTAATCTGTTTTTAATACCTGTTGCAATCTTAAGTGTACCAAAGCAAGCATTAAGTTTGAGACCATGCTCACCTCATCAATAATTAAAAGTTTAATTTTCTTCAGCACTCTTGACACTTCATAAAAAGCTTCGCCAGACAACTTCTGATATTGTAATTTATTATCACGCTCCACTGGTAACATCAATAATCTATGCAAAGTTACTCCTTTAAGATTGTGTGCAGCTAATCCAGTTGGAGCAGCTACCACACAACATAAATGTAAACCAGTAGTTTTTTTAAGTTAACTGGTCAAAACTTTAATTACAAAACTTTTACCCTTCCCAGTTTGACCACTGATGTACATCAGAAGAGGTTTAAAAGATGAACACAGACATTCTTTTTTTATGCAAAGAACCATGTTCTATCCGTTCTCTCACTTGCACATATATTTCTTTCTGTTCAACATTTACTTGTTCTTCTAACTTTTCCAATGTTATATTCTCCTCGTGTGCTTGTTGCATTGCAATTTTGACTTCATGCATAGCAATCGCTGCTTCATTTTCTAGCATTGGTTGTCCCAGAGGATCTTGACTACATGGATCACTACTTTGACTATCTTGAGAACTTTCATGAGCTATTTCAGCTATAATAGTCTTTTCCTGTTCAACTTCATCATTCAACATTTTTAAATATGTAGGGAAAATTGGACATCGAATGCTATCTTTACAAGCATTAAAAGAAACTTCGTAGCAGTCAAACTCTCCAAGTAATTCACTTTCGCTACGCCATGGTTTAAACAGCTGCAGAAGTGCTAAATAGTAAAATTCTTGGTTATCTAGAGTTTCACAACTAAGTTTCTTGTGGTTTATAAGATTACCCTTTGCATGTTTTACTAAACAACCATGACATCCAACTACTGCAAACTCTCCTTCTTTTAAATTCTCTTTAACATTTCTTTTGAAGCTGTAATGTTGAAGTACTTCATACAGACATAGCTGTTCCAGATGTTGACTCCTTTTCGGATAGTATGTGTTCAGCATATTAGTTTTAAGAATGTCTGTACTATCTGATCTGGCTCATTTGCAGTTAATTGTTCAATTTCTTCCAATGATTTCAACACTCTATTTCGTTTGCAGGCAAGACCTAAACTAACCCAAATGATTCCTCGTGACTTTGAATATAAACTTGAAGAACACAAGCGGTCTGAACATTCATACGATCCAATTTCTCATGGGAAAGCATTTTCAAACTAAAGCTGTACAATTTTTAGCTAAGACTATTCTCTTGTGCAGTTTCTTCCCACATTTGTTTCATCTCTGTTTTTTCAGATTTTGTTATGTATGATGTAACATTAGGCCAGGGCGAAAATTTCGTTCCGTTCGCGGAAATTGAGATAATTTGACATTTTCGCGTTCCGCGGAGAGCGCGAAAATGTCAAAATTTCTGCATTCCGCAGCTTGGCGATAATTTGTTTCTTGCTCGCGCTGTAAAATAATACATTCTCGTGCGCGATCGCCTTACCTGAATCCCTGCGTTCGCCGACAAGTGTTCTTGATCCGGTCGCGTTCTCCATGAGATGTTGTATTGTTTTTAGCCATTTGCGCTGTCTCGCGACAGTTCGCGTCCGCAGTGACGTCATGTGTCGCGCGATCACGTCTTTCTTCTCGCGATCATGCACCGCGAGACAACTGAAAACAAGATGGCCGCGCCCGCGAGCAACCACATGGGTAAGTTGGTGAGCCGCAACCATGCAGAAAATCTCGCGAACATGCGGGAAAAAAACTTCCGCATCTTCGCGATATTTACGCGTGTTTGCGATAATTTTTAACATTTTCACGATAATTTGCGAAAGTGGATTTCGCAAATTCCGCCCACCCCTATGTAACATAACGTGCAACAGCAATTGAGTTATCCGCAACATACTGGATGTCCATGTTTGCATTCCACATTTTTTAAATGATTGGATTGTAGTCATTGATATACTTTGACACTTTTGTTCTTTTTAAGTTGTAGGTATTCTTTGGAGATTTCTGAGTTATTGTGTGCCTCTTCCTTTACAAATGACTGGACGTGGAAAACCAAACTGACATACGGTGTAAAATTTTCCTTTAGACTTGTATTTTCTTCTGCAGTACTTTCCACAACGGTGACTTTGGAATCGTAAAACTTGCTGTCTCAAGTTCTATCTCCTCCTTCTCTTGGAATCTCACATGTCACATACTGTTCGATGAAAGACAATACTGTTTCATCAGAATCAGTTCCAAATTTAGGTGCATCCTTGACCCATAGTAGCATATGTATATGAGGTGCACCTCTTGATTGTTACTCCTTTCTCCAAAGAAATCGATAACTTCTCCACAAGGTGGATTCTTTTTATTACAGATAAAAGACATCATACCTTGAAACTTTTGATTAAAATAACTGCACATATTTACAGGATCCAATGAACACAGTTCACCAGGAGTCTTTATTTCAACATTTTTTATATTAGAATTTGCTTCTCTTAAAAACTCAAGCAAATCTTCCCATGCATACTCTGCACAGCTAAGTGTGACAAAACATGTTGGTGTACCTAAGTTCCGTAACATACACTTGACTTCTCCATGACGATGATACCAATACTCATTTGTTCCACGTTGACATGCTATCAAATTGATTAACTGTGCTTATAAATTTTCATCTGTTTCTTGAACTTTCGCAGAAAGAAGTGATTCATGAACTCCAGTTTTAAGTATATGATTCACTGCATACGAGAGAGAAGACAGATCAAAAGGTGAAAAATGTATGGAATGCACTGTCGAAATCTAGGATCTTCAGAATGTAATCTTGTTGACCGATATTCTGAAGCTGGAATCCGTACAGGTCGGTCATCATATCGTCCACCTTCTCCATTAGGAAACAACCGTGGAAAACAACGAGCATCCAAGCTTTTCTCCCATACACTCATTGGAGTTGCCTGTGCTTTTTTCATTTGCAATAATTAAATGCTACTTCCTATCACTTCTTTTGAATGCAAAGGACATATTGTATAATGTTCTTAAATCTCTTCAGTCCTTGACCTGTCCACTCTCTCTATTTGACCACTTGAAATTTCAAAATCATCTTCTAAACGTATTACCTGTTCATCCACATTTACATTTTTGTAATAAATGTTGTTCTCTATAAGATATAAGGTGGCCTTTTCAACTTTATTATCATCCACAAATTCTTGCCATATTTTCTGGCTCTTTTTGGGTACACCATTTACTAAAATAACTACTGCCTCATCTTCCTCTTTCTCTCCAGAAAGAGTTTCAATGTTTTTCTTAAAATCCAAAGGTAAGTACACCACTCTTCCTTTCTGCCCTCTTTGCAAGTCTGTTGGTGGCAGTTTACCTGTTTTAGGCTCCATCCGAATTATAGTTTGATAAGGATGAACAGATTGAATTAGAACCGACTCATATGTTTCAATTTGGCCAGCTCCTGCGTAATAGCTACTAACTCCAACTTATTATGCACTGCTCTAGCAGGCATTTTGTTCTCTTCTAATTTGTTATAACAATATTTACATATATGTTGATCACTACCTAACTCAAATCAACCTTCAACAAACAAGTAAGTTGCAAATTCTTCCCACTTACCATTGTACTCCTTTTCACTTTTCAAATAGAAATCAACATTCCTACTTTGACTTTTATAATGAGTACGTCGACAACAAACACAAACATAGGTTGATATTTCAGAGCACACTACATTAAACTTTCCAATTTCTTCTTCAAACTGATCAGTGCTAATCACCTTCTCATCTCCTCCAACATCTGTAATTGTCAAACTTCCACTTTCTATGAACTGCTCTTCTGAACCAAATATCGCATTTCAATATCATCACACTTATTTTGAACATCTGATAAAGAGCCATATAAAAGACTTCCATTCAGTTCACTTATATTAATGCAGGACTTTTTACATAGTACAGTTTCTTTACAAAGTTCCGCATTTCTGAATGGTGTACTGCTAACATCCTCAAATGATGAAAAACACTTTTACAAACTTTTCTTGAAAGACAAGCCAGAGAATGCCCATACATCTCAGTATATTTTCTTACATTACATGGATCTAGTCCTTGTAACAACTTAATCTTCTATTTTGTACTTTTCTGAGTATATTCTCGCAGCAAATTTCTCATTATTTCAATGGATTCCTGTTGAATACTACAAATGCTACTACAACTCCAGTTATACACAGGAGCTCATGGATGTTTCCCTTGCACTTCTTCAGCTATTAACTCTTTTGCACTTTTACCAACCATTTTCTCCTTTGGAAGAGGAACGCCATCCTGAACTTCGTAGCAACGACCTCCAGTATAAACTGCAAATGATAAACTATTTTCCTGGAAGAAACTTTCCTCATTAAACAAAGGCTCAGTACTAGAAGTATGTCTCCAATGTCCACTAAAGATTTTACAAAAGTTAGTTCTGTTCACAAGTCTTTTTTTTCTACTTTTGTCTTTCAATACTTTCACAATTTTATCCAATACTTTCAATCTCTTTAAAATCAAAATGAACAACTTCTGTTTCAAATTGGAAGCAGTATCCACCACACTTTCAATACGCTGCTTCTCTTTGAATTGGAACATTCATCTTTTATATTTGCAGCATGTTTTCAATAAATTCTGAATCACTCTAGATCGAAAAAGTCTCTCACGAATTTCTTGAAATTGTTTTTGTCTCCGAGTTCCAGATACGATTTCTTCATCATCTTTCCTTTTCCTCGTATTTGAAATTGAACTCTGCTTCACCTTACTTGAAAAATTCTTCTTTTTGCTTTGTGTGATGTTTTTATCATTAAATGTTCATAATATTTTTCTCAAAAATTGTCTTTTGCTTTTACTCAAACAAACAGTTTCTCTACTACTCGCATTTTTTTCTACTTCAAGATCTTTCCTTTTCGTCAAATATATATTTTTCTTCTCTTTTCTTTTTTTTACTTCTTCTAGGCATTTCCAAATTTCAATCCAAACTAAATATTTTTCTGAAAAACAAAATATAGATTCAATTATTTTTCACATTTCTTCACTATGTTAAAATAATAACATACAATTGAAAAACTTCCACTAACAACTTCCAGACCCAGTGCTGCAACGTGATGGAGCACGACAGATGAGCACTAGGATGATAAGTAGTGCCATAGAACAAACAGCAAGTATTTATTTAATTATTTACATACTCCTTTACAATTTATATATATCTGCACTACCTCATACTTTTCACCTCTCCACCACACTCCACCACCCCACACCACTTTCTCTGCAACCCACCGCACACAACTTTATAAATAGTATTTTTAATCTATGTACTTAGAATGATATTATCAACCAAACAGCACACATAAAAATTTCTATTATTACCTAACAATTTTATCAACAACTTCGCAAACATAACACTGCATCCAGGGCTTTAACTGGAGGGCGTGTCTGTGGGGATGTGACCACCAGCACTTTATTTTTGGGAGCCTCGAAACGGTTCTTTATAGGGCTCTTTTTTCCGTCCTCACAAACGTAATCCGTTTTTTTTTCTTGATTGCACTGCAGTGACACTGTGAAAGCATGCACATTGCTCACTACTTAGAAGTGCAGACATCATGCCAAGTGACTCGCATTGTAGGAGAAGGGAAATCCTTTAAAGAGAGCCATTTTCTCTCAGTATTTCCCTTCTCTTTTTGCAACGCACCAGCAACATCATCGTGGGGTGATTAGCAGACAGACCACCAGGCGCGCAACGCCCATTTCCCCGGACTCTCTGACACCGCTTCCCGGGCACACACACAGAGCCGCACCCGGGTACATCACCAGTCTTCAAAACATCATTTTTTTGTAAAGGAGACTCTGTTCATTTTCACCCCTTTTTACAACCCCTACATGCCCCTCTGCCTATTGCTGAAAGAATTAGGCTTCCCCGAAATTTCCCTCTGGTTGCGCCTCTGCAAATGACCACAACAAGGCAACTCCAGCACGAACCTGCTCTCACCTTACACATGGTCTTGTTTTAGTGCTACAAAAACACACACTTTGCTTGCCTCACTAAGTTCTCACACCCCCTCTTTAATATGAATATGAAAGCTTTCCAATAACTTTTATATTCCTATACTGCACTTTATATGCAAATATAGAACTCAAGGTTCCCACCACCCCAAATTAGCTCTATGGTATACTTTCTCAAATATAAGAAGTACAGGTATTCAGTATCTGTCAGTCTCGGCCACTTTAAAACAGTGTACCTATAAACAACTCGACAAAATGGTATGTTTCTAAATTAACGTATTACACTTAAAAGCTCCTTTACATTTCTTTCGCTAGATGTACCTTTGTTTAAAACACCATCAGAGAAGGGTGCTGAAGTATGTTCCACAAAGAGTAACTCAAAGCTTTGTTATTCTTCATTAAAAAATCTGCCTGTCAATGCGTTTTGCAAGCCTTTTCAACGCCTTAAGGGGATAGCTGGATGAGTAGAATATGTCGTATTTAAGATCGGGGCGGATGATGCACGGAAATAAGAACGTATAGTTGAATAAAGGGCGAGTGGATGCATGGCCAGATGCATCAATGGATATATACATAGATCAATGTATCAATGTATGGATGGATGGAAGGATGAATGAATGCAAAGACCAGTACTTACGATAGACAGGTGGTTTGATAAATGTTTAGGATTGATTCTGGGACAGATATATCTATGCATATATAGGCGTATCGCTGCATGAATGGCACAGTGCTTACTATAGGCGAGTGTGCTCATAGATGCTTAAGATGAGTGGACGAACAGATTTATGTATATATATATATAAGTAGGAATATATCCATCAATTAAAAGATGGTTGAATGGCTCAGTGCTTAGGATGCATGGATACTGCCCTTTAATTGGGCCGGGTCTGGGGACCGGCACTTATTTTCAGGCAGCCTCCAAACGACTCTCTACCAGGCTCTATTTTCGGCCCTCTCAAAGATAGTCAATTTTTAAATTTTTTTATTACACTGCAGTGAAAGCATGCACATCGATGTACGCATGCTTATTTTGCTCACTACTGAGAACTGGAGATATCACGCTAGGTTACCCACGTTGTAGAAGAAAGGGAAATCCTTTAAAAAATGTTTTTCTCTGAACCTACGATAATTGGAGAGGATTTTCTAAAGCACACAATGATACTTATCATGATTTAGACCACGTCCCAACTTGCAAAGCCCACACCCCTTTAAGAGCTTTGCCTTCCCCCTTTTAGTGCAACCCCACTTTTTTTTCTCCGACTTAGAACCCTAACTACACCATAGTAACAAACAAACAGTGTAACCTTCCATTAAAATCTACAATGGCACCAAGTTTCATAATTTTCCATCAACGCTATCAGCCTTCTACCACAGTACAAGAGTGTCTATCAGCACAAATATGTCTTATCCACAGAAATGTTGTGTAATTTCTGTACCTGTCTGCTGGAACACTCATCACCAAAACATATTAAAACATGGGAATTTGCCAGAAAAACATATACCATACCATAAAGCGATTCATAAATGGGCACACTGCCGCTGCACCACCCTCTTCCCCATCCTTCCTTAACTTCACAAAATTAAAGAAAGAGCCACACCAAACCTAGTAAACACACTATACCAATACAAGAACTTAATTTCAACAACCGTCTACTGGAACGCTCATGAGCAAAGCATATTAAAACATAAAAATGTAAGGGTAAAACATATACCATGCCATAGGGCACTTTATAAGTGATCCCAGTGGTACTACATCACCTTCAGTAGCTCGACATCTGCACGTTACTAAATTCTGTGTTTGAATCAGAAACATACCTACCTCCCCCACACCCACCCCACCCTTCCTTAACCGTACGAAATCAAACAGAAACCCCCACATTCCTAGAAGCGCCACTATACCCATACACAGGCTTCATTTTAACAGGTGTGTGCCGGAACACTTATCAACAAAAAGTATTCAAACATGCAAATTCGCGGGAAAAACATAAACAATACCATAGCACTGTTAATAAATAACCCAGTTAAACTACATTACCTTTACTAACTACACATGCCCACGTTACAAATGTCCGTCTTATAATCAGCAACATATGCACATGCCCCACCCCCACCCATAACCATGCTTAACCTTACAAAATCAAACAACGAGCCCCTGCACTCCCCTTACCGCCACTATAGCCATAGCTAGACTTAATGTCAACAGGTGTCTGACGGAGCACTCATCAGCAAAAGCAATTAAAACTTAAAATTTTGCAACTCAACCATACACCATACCATAAGACGGTTTATAAACAGTCACAGTACCACTACACCACCTCAACACCCGCCCTTGCTTAACTTTACGCAATAAAAGAAAGAGCCCAAGCAAACGTAGAAGCGCCACTATGGCCATACACAGCCTTAACTACAACAGATGTCTCCTGAAAAGCTCATCAGCAAACCGTATTAAAACATGCAAATTTGCGGGTAAAACATATACCATGCCATAGGGCGCTTTATAAGTGCTCCCAGTGGTACTACATCACCTTTAGTAGCTTCACATCCCCACGTTACTATATTCTGTATTTCAAACAGCAACATAACTACCTCCCCCACCCCCACCCTTGGTTAACAGTATGAAATCAAACAGAAACCCCCCATTCCTAGTAGCGCCACTATACCCATACACAGGCTTAATTTTAACATGTGTCTACCGGAACACTTATCAGCAAAAACTATTCAAACATGCAAATTGGCGGGTAAAACATAAACCATCCCATAGCACTGTTTATAAATGGGCCCAGTGAAACTACATTACCTTTAGTAACTACACATGCCCATGTTACAAATATCCGTCTCATAATCAGCAACATATGCACCTCAAAAAACCACACCCATCCCTTGCTTAACCTTACGAAATCAAACAAACCCCAGCACTCCTGTTACCGCCACTATAGCCATACATAGACTTAATGTCAACAGGTGTCTGCCGGAACTCTCATCAGCAAAACCGATTAAAACATGCAATTTTGCAACTCATACATACACCATACCATAAGACGGTTTATAAATAGTCACAGTACCACTACACCACCTCAACACCCGCCCTTGCTTAACTTTATGCAATAAAAGAAAGAGCCCCAGCAAATGTAGAAGCCCCACTATAGCCAAACAGAGGCTTAATTTCAACAGATGTCTCCGGAAACGCTCACCAGCAAAACGTATTAAAACATGCAAATTTGCAACCAAAACATATCCCATGCCATAGGGCGCTTTATAAGTGCTCCCAGTGGTACTAGATCACCTTTAGTAGCTCGACATCTGCATGTTACTATATTCAGTGTTTCAATCAGCAACATAACAACCTCCCCCACACCCACCCCCGCCCTTCCTTAACCGTACGAAATCAAACAGAAACCTCCACCATTCCCAGTAGCACCACTATACCCATATACGATGTTAATTTTAACAGGTGTCTGCTGGAACACTTATCAACAAAAAGTATTCAACCATGCAAATTGGCGGGTTAAACATAAACCATCCCATAGCATGGTTTTTAAATGGGCCCAGTCGAACTACACCACCTTTACTATCTAGACATCTATATGTTACGAAAGTCGTTTAAACACTCTGTAGAGTGTATAGCAGGGCATGGGGAGAATAAACAAAGTTCTAATTCCCAAACTTTTGATATACAGTCTCTTTACTGTATCTATATTAAAGATATTAAATGGAATAAATAAATTGACGAGTGTCTCAAAAGGGATAGTGAAGCTCACCATCAGTAAAACAAGAACCACTTCAACACCTACATATATCCGCCACAGCGACACAGCCTGACAAATAGAATCACTTATATTCATATGTAGTTCTCTAATGTCAACAAACTCATACAGAAAATATACCGCACATTTACATTTTTTTATCTCTCACACATTTATAAAACATGTCTTCTAAAGAAGCACTCCCCAACTACTTCTATTCCATAAGAACAGACAATAATTAATACATTTACTACCATATATTTTAGTATATCTACCTTTTTATTATTCACTAGTCAGAAACTACAAAAAGTATTCACTATACACAAATGCAAACCAGAAACCATATTCATATTTATCTCAACTTAGGATCACATGATTCAAACTATGCGTACATATAAAAGGAACATATCACTTTTCCTATCTCCATCTCCTCTCCATGTAATCTCCAAACACTGTACACGACCCCACTGTACAACAACCTACCCTGACTTACATTCAAACCTACCTCTCAGTGTCAAAAATAAGACCACAACCTGCCCACATAACATTTCTGCATTTCATTTTATCGCTTTTAACTTAATAATACATACGTCTCCTACCAACCCCCACCCCACTATTTCCACAAAAAGTATCAGTTGCAAATGTGCGACATTTTCTTTATCTCCCCAAATACATTACAAACTCAAATTAACGCTGTACCTCATTTTCAAAACAATACAGTCCTATAAAGATGACAAACTACACTTCTTCTCTGTGAAAAATTCCTAAACATATATAAAATACGTATATAACAACAGCTCAAATGTTATGCATATTTCATAACTAATATCAAACACCACACTTTACTAACACTATATTACTTTGAAATAAAAATACTTTCAAAATTAAAAACATCACCTCAAATACTTAATCAATTCTATAAAACACATAACACACCTTGTTCATTTCTATCTCACCTTTGTAGTTGTTATCCAGATTTCAAATGACACAAGCATACAATTCTCTCTTTCTTACAAAGTATATGTAAAGCTCCGACTTCATCAAGAATGAAACCAGGAATGGCACAATTTCTCTGTCGCTCCACACATCAATACATGTAAAGAACAAATCAGAATACTTCATTCCTTTAACGACATTCCAAAACTTACCTCCATTGGTTAATTTTGAATTTTCCATCCGAAAAGCTACTTATTATTCCGTGCCACATACAGGTCACAAGTTCAACCTATTTTATCACCACACTTTCTGGAACCTTCTACGACACCTGCAGGTTAAAAGTTCATCATTTTTTTTTTTAACCTAATGATATACTTTTGCAACATTTTATCGAACATTCAAAGTCACATGCACGTTAAAAGTTCACAATAGGGGTCAGTAGTTCATCAGCTTTATTCCCAACTCCAGCAGCACCTCACCTTATACCCCAGCGCCATCAGACCCGTAGGAGTCACTGCTTTCCACTTTCCAAATACCAAATTCATTTCATACTCACGAATTTACCTTCGCACTCCCTATATAACACCCCCTAAGCACCATACACAAGTTACAATGTTCGAAACAAAAGTTCCTCCAAGTAGCTATAACTACATGCTGACACTACATGCACAGATGTGGCACAGCGGCCAGAGCACATGACTTCACAGCATATGACACCCAGTTTGGGCTCATGCTTTCATCCCCGAGTCCGGCAGCAGCTCAGCTTAGCAGCATGAGACTCTACACACTACCACACATATTTTCCGTACCCCAGAGCTTTCAGAGCAGTACAGGTCAGTAGTTCATCCTAGTAGTTATAAACACATGCTGACACTACTTCCACAGCTGTACTGCAACGGCCACTGCACATGACTTCACAGCATAAGACACACAATTTAGACTCACGCTCTAATCCCCGAGTCCCGCACCACCTCAACTTAGCAGCATCACACTCTAGGCAATACCTCACTTAATTTTCGTAGCCTAGCACTTTCACACCGGTAGGTATGATTAGTTCACTTCGCACCCCCTCTATAGCACACCCTAAACACCCCACAGAGGTTACAATGCTCCTACCCTTCTATTTCCCACTTTTTTTGCCCTTTTTTCCCCTTACTCGCTTCAACGGAATAACAAAACGGTGGCCAACACTTTCTCCTTCCATGAGACTCTAGACAATACCTCACATATTTTCCATACTCAGGACTTTCACACCACTACGGGTCAGTAGTTCATCCTAGTAGGTATAAACACATGCTGACACTACTTCCACAACTGTACTACAGCAGCCAGGGCACATGACTTCACAGCATAAGACACACAGTGTGGGCTCACGCTTTAATCCTCGAGTCGCGCACAAGCTCACCTTAGAAACATCACACACTAGCCAATACCTTACTTAATTTTCATATCCTAGAACTTTCACACCGGTAGGTGTGATTAGTTCACTTTGCACACCCTCTATAGCACGCCCTAAACACCCCACAAAGGTTACAGTGCTCCTACCCTCCTCCTCAGATGGCTGAATTCCCAAATATTGATATCTGTAAATTTCGATATTTCTCAAAAACTACTGAACGGATTTACACCAAATAAACAAAAGCGTGCTTTCTAGACCAAGACCCTTCTCCCTGCCAAATTTGGGGTAATTCCATTCACCCGTTTGACCTGTAGCCTTGTCTAAAGTTTCCTATGGAAATTAACATTGAAAAAACATGTTTTGGGACCCCCTTTTTTCTCGGCCCCCCCTTGACGAATCACCCCCAAACTTTCAACATAGGAGCTGATCTCAACAAAGAATTTGTTTTTAAAACTGCACGAAGATTCATCAATCGGTGCCAACGTTATTTCCTATAGGAACTAGGTCCTAACTAGGCCTGGGCAGTAAATTCCGTTCCGCTTGTGGAATTTGCGGAATTTCGGTAATTTCGCGTTCCACGGAGAACGCGAAATTGCCCAAAATTCTGCTTTCCGCGACTTCACGAAATTCTTTCTTCTTCGCGTTCTCAAAATGCGTGTTCACGAGATATTTCTCCCCGAGCACGCAAACAGCAACTGTGAACAGGAAAAAAGCATCGCGAACAAGCAATTCTGCATGTTCGCGGAATTTCTGCATGTTCGCGGAGATTTTTTACCGTTTCGCGGAGATTTGCGTAACGCGATTACGCAAATTCCGCCCACCCCTAGTCCTAACTATAACTACCTACTGGCGACCGCCAGTAGGTAATATATAGATATATATATATATATATTATATATATATACATATGTATGTATATTATCTACTGGCGGTCGCCAGTAGATAGTTATAGTTAGGACTGTGTTTCCAAAGGAAATCCGCAACATTCTATTTGGAATAACTTTGGCGCAGGTTGACGAATCCTCGCGAAGTTTTCAAAATAGGTGGGGCGCTCTGCTCCACTCCTACCCTGAAAGTCTCGGGGGGATTCGTCAAGCGGGGGCTGAGAAAAAAGGGGAGTCCCAAAACGCGTTTTCCCCATGCAATTTTCCAAAGGGACCTTTAGTCCAAGGTACAGCCCGAATGGCTGAACAGAATTACTTGAAATTTGGCAGAGAGGTAGTCCTCAGCTCAGGGATGTGCCTTTTGCATATATGGAGTCAATCTGTTCTGTAGTTCCTGAGAAAATTGCAGTTAAAAGCACATACATATCTATAGCTGCGCACCTTGCGCGCACCGTGCGAGCACCCTAACGTGCGCGAGCGTAATTCTGATTGGTGGTTACATGTTAGTCAACGTTCGAATCGGTCGAAATCAGGAAGTGTCGGCCGCCATTCTGTTTGTTTTCAGTGCGAGAGTGAAAAAGGAAGGTGGCGAACGTGAAAAGGGGGCAGGGTAGAGAGTTCCTGACCCCCTAGCCTTTGTCAGGGGGTCCCTGAAGGACCCCGAAGGCAGAAAAAAACATTTAAATTTTTTTTTTTTTAAATCGCGGCGGTGCGCGCACCGTGCGCTCACTGTGAAAAACCAAAAAAAAAAAAATGTACATTTTTTTAAAAACGTAGTTTATTGTAAAATAAATATATAAAAATAATAATAATACATACATAACTTAGCATTTAAAAAAACGTACAAATTCACTGAAAAAAACATAGGTTTCACACACGTTATAGTTAGGAGTTAGCATTTAAAAAACCTTGCAAATTCACTTAAAAAACCATAGATTTCACACGTTATAGTTAGGTGGCGACCCCCTGTGCCTGCACAGACGGACGCTCCCTCCCACTGCTGCTACCTACCTGCCTCCGCTGACCACCTACCTGACGCCGCTGCCTGCATCTCGCCTCCGCCGCCTCCCAGGTACCGCCTGCTGCTTCCTGGTCGCCACCCACGCCGCTACCTTCACTCCCCACGCCCGCTGACCACCGCCACTTACCTGGTCACTCCTTGGGCTCCGTCGCTTCCCGCCGATTTTCCCGCCGTTTTCTCGGCGCCGCTGCCCCAGGCGCACACTCCCACTCCCGCCTCCTCCTTCTGTCCCGCCCCCCCTCCCTGCCCATTGGCCACCCCGCTCCCGCCTCCCGCTGACCCTCCCTCCCGGCTCCTTATTTATGACGCCCCCTCAGCGACCGCGCAGCGGACGCGCGCAGCGGGAGCGCCGACTGAGCGCCGAAGGTGCGCCAAAGGTAAGCCCGTCTGCGCCCGTCCGCGCCTGGACCGCGCCCAGCGCCAGACCCCCTGGTCCCCGCGCCCGCCAGCCCCCCCGCAGGACCTACGACTTCGCTACGCTCATCGCACTCAAAACCGCCCGAGCCACCGGATGCTACCGAGCGTCCCCGCAACGCACCCATGGACCCTTCGCCTGCAGATCCTGCAACTTCTCCTGCCTCCAAACAAGCACCACGCCCACCAAGACGGACAACAGCAACCACCTCAAGTGCATCCTGCTCAACACCCGCTCCGTCCACAGACACGCCGTGGAACTCTGGAACCTCCTCGACACTGCATCTCCAGACGTCGCCTTCCTCACGGAAACCTGGATGAACGACTCTTCAGCCCCCGACATCGCCATTGCCATCCCGGACGGCTACAAGATCATCAGGAAGGATCGCGTCAACCAGACCGGAGGAGGCATCGCCATCGTACACAAGAGCACCATTCGCATCTCGACTGACTCCATCGACGTATTCAGCGCCGCCGAATACCTGCACTTCCAGATCCACACCGACCCCAAGACTACCCTCAGAGGCACCCTCATCTACAGACCCCCGGGACCACGCGCACAGTTCTGCGAAGACATCGCCGACTTCATCAGCCCTCACGCCCTCCCCTCCGCCGACTACATCCTCCTCGGGGACCTCAACTTCCACCTGGAGAACAACAATGACCGCAACACCACCGCCCTGCTGGATAACCTCGCCAACCTCGGACTTCAGCAACTGGTCAACACCCCCACCCACTTCGCCGGCCACACGCTCGACCCACTCTTCTCGTCCAGCAAGCACGTCACCTTCAGCCACTCCACCGGACTTCACTGGACCGACCACAGCTGCGTCCATTTCAGCTTCAGAAAGAACACGGTCCACCATCACCCGAAGCAGGCTCCCCACAGAAACTGGAGCAAGATCACCGCCGACCAGCTCGCCACCTCCCTCAGCCAGAGCCCACCTGTCAGGACCACGGACCCTAACACAGCTGCCCTCGACCTCACGCAGTGGCTGACCTCCTGTGCCGACGACCTCGCGCCACTGAAGAACCCCCTCACCAGGCCCAGAAGCAAGAAGGCCCCCTGGTTCACCGACGAACTTAAGGACTCCAAGAAGGCCTGCCGCACCCTCGAGAAGGCCTGGCTCCTCAACAAGACCGCCGACAACAGAACAGCACTGAAACTCGCCACTCGCAGACATCACCAGCTCATCCGCACCACCAAGAAGAAATCTCTGCGGGAACGACTGGACAAGAACGCCCACGACAGCAAGGAGCTCTTCAACATCGTCAAGGAGTTCTCCAACCCCAGCACCGGCAACAACGACATCACTCCCTCACAGGACCTCTGCGACTCCCTCGCCTCGTACTTCCACCGCAAGATCGCCAACATCCACAACAGCTTCGACATTTCACCCCCGCACCCATCGGCCGTACCTTCGCACCCCGCCGCCACCCTCCAGACATGGACCGAGGTGACCCCCGAAGACACGTCACGCATGATGAACACCATCCACTCCGGATCTCCGACCGACCCGTGCCCCCATCATGTTTTCAACAAGGCAGCCTCTACCATCGCACCCCACCTCCGAGACATCATCAACACCTCCTTCAACACAGCAACTTTCCCGGAGAGCTGGAAGCACGCCGAACTCAGCGCTCTGCTGAAGAAACCAACAGCGGACCCGACCGACCTCAAGAACTTCCGCCCCATCTCGCTCCTTCCTTTCCCCGCCAAAGTCATCGAGAAGTTCGTCAACAAGCAACTGGCCGCCTTCCTCGAGACGAACGGATCCCTCGACCCATCACAGTCCGGATTCAGAGCCAACCACAGCACCGAGACCGCCCTCATCGCAGCCACCGACGACATCCGAGCCCTGCTCGACAACGGCGAAACAGCGGCACTCATCCTCCTAGACCTCTCCGCAGCATTTGACACTGTCTGCCACCGCACACTAGTCCAACGCCTCAACGACACCGGCATCCAAGGGAAGGCTCTGGAATGGATCATCTCATACCTCTCAGGCAGAACACAGAGAGTACGCCTCCCTCCGTTCCGCTCCGAGGCCACCGAAGTCATCTGCGGCGTCCCGCAAGGATCGTCGCTCAGCCCCACTCTCTTCAACATCTACATGAAACCCCTCGCTGCCATCGCACGCAAACACAACCTCAACATCATTTCCTACGCCGATGACACCCAGCTAATTCTCTCCCTCACCAGAGACCCCGACACCGCCAAAGCCAGCCTGCACGAAGGGATGACAGACGTCGCTGAATGGATGAACATCAGCCGCCTGAAACTGAACACGGACAAGACAGAAGTCCTCATCCTGGGACCATCACCCTCCGCATGGGACGACTCCTGGTGGCCCCCGGCACTAGGCACCGCACCTGAACCGACGGACCACGCACGCAACTTGGGCGTCATACTGGACTCCTCCCTATCGATGACCAGACAAGTCAACGCCGTCTCCTCAGCCTGCTTCCACAACCTCCGCATGCTCCGAAAGATCTTCCGATGGATCCCAACCGAGACCAGGAAGACGGTCACCCACGCTCTCGTCACCAGCAGACTAGACTACGGAAACACCCTCTACGCCGGTACTACGGCCAAGCTTCAGAAAAGACTTCAGCGAATTCAGAACGCCTCCGCCCGACTCATCCTGGACGTCCCCCGACGCAGCCACATCTCGTGCCACCTGAGAGACCTGCACTGGCTCCCGGTCAACAAGAGGATCACGTTCAGACTCCTCACCCACGCACACAAGTCCCTCCACGACCTAGGCCCAGGGTACCTCAACAGCCGCCTCACCTTCTACACGCCCACCCGCCGGCTACGTTCCGCTAACCTCGCCCTCGCCGTCGTCCCTCGCATCCAGAGAGCCACCGCTGGAGGAAGGTCATTCTCCTACCTGGCAGCTAAGACTTGGAACTCCCTACCCGTCCACCTGCGGATGACCCAGGACCACCTGGCCTTCAGGAAACAGCTCAAGACCTGGCTGTTCGAGCAGTAGCAGACCCCCTTCCCCAAGCGCCTTGAGACCCTTACGGGTGAGTAGTGCGCGATATAAGTTCCATGATTGATTGATTGATTGATATTTCACTTGTAAAAAACCAATGAAATTCCCCCGTTATAGTTAGTTCAGATAACTATAACTCGCGCGGCCGCCACTCTATCACAAGGATGATGTCATCAGTGATGTCATGAGTGATGCCACTGACCATGTCATGAGTGATGTAATATGTGACGTCATCAGCAGTGGATTGCGGGCGCGCGAGTTATAGTTATCTGAACTAACTATAACGGGTGAATTTCATTGGTTGTTTACGAGTGAAATATCCACCTAACTATAACATGTTTGAAAACTATGGTTTTTTAAGTGAATATATATATATATATAAAACATATTTGAACTTTACAGAAACACACATTCACTGGATGATGTCATCAGTGATGTCATTTGAGATGTCATCAGTGTTGTCATCAGTGATGTCACTGACCATGTCATGAGTGATGTAATATGTGATGTCATCAGCAGTGCATTGCGGGGGCGTGAGTTATAATAAGCTTTACTAACTATAACATCCGAATTTCTCTGGTTTTGTACGAGTGAAATGTCCAACCAACTATAACGTCCTTGAAACCTATGGTTTTTTCAGTGAATTTCTAAGGTTTTTTTTAAATGCTAGTTTCTAACTATAACTGGCCTGAAACCTATGTTTTTTTCAGTGGATATATATATATATTGATCAAGAGAGTGGACACACTCGAAACGCGTTAAATTGGGAAATAAATTACTGCTGTGATCACTGCATCTGAGAGCGCGTTTAATTTATGGATGACTACAGAATTAAATTTGCCGGCGGTAGCTCTACCGGCATAACGCGCCACCGAACTATGGGCGAAATTTCCAGGAAGAGCTGTTCTTTTATCGGAAATACATATATACATATATATATATATATGTATTATGTTTCCTCGCAATTAATAAAATGAGCGTAGGCCCAAATCGGTGCTTAATATTCTTTATTTGCCACCAAGCTAGTCCGCCATGACGTGTTTCGGCCGTCCCACGACCTTGATCACATGACACGGCTCAAACTGTGAGTATCGTTTTTAAAGTGCTAGTGCTGAATTTGCATCAATTGACATAGACAACATGCTATATGCATTGTAAAAATATCACTCATGAAATATACATTATTAGTATGTAAATTTGTATCTGTATATATATTATACCAGTGCAATGAGTTATTTGGCATTTATTTGCTTACAGATCACTGTATTGCTCAAATATGTCAAGTAGCCTGGACTCCGCTGGGACAGTATATCCACCTAATATGTGCTTAAATGCATTCTTGAACTACCAATCCTGCGGAGTCTATGTGTCAAGAATTGCAAAAAGTTTTTAAAGTGCAGAAATGAAGTTTACTAAATATGTGTTGTGATACCCTATAAAAGTAAAGTGCTAAGTGAGAAAGTGCTATATGCTATATATTGCCATACTTCCTACATAATTTTGCCAGGGATGACAATATAATTTTCATTTAAATTGTTTAAATACACTTTGTTATGTAATATATATATGTATGTTTATATATATTACCTACTGGCGGTCGCCAGTAGGTAGTTATAGTTAGGACCCCTTTTCCAT
The DNA here is from genome assembly GCF_964204655.1 of Triturus cristatus. Lineage (NCBI taxonomy): Eukaryota > Metazoa > Chordata > Amphibia > Caudata > Salamandridae > Triturus > Triturus cristatus. Next base: position 683,324,274 of record NC_140585.1, on the reverse strand, counting down.
AGGAAATCCGCAACATTCTATTTTGAATAACTTTGGCGCCGGTCAATGAATCCTCGCGAATTTCTCAAAATAGGTGGGGCACTACGCTCCGCTCCTACCCTGAAAGTCTCGGGGGGATTCGTCAAGCGGGGGCTGAGATAAAAGGGGGGTCCCAAAACGTGTTTTTCCCATGCATTTTTCCATAGGACCTTTAGAACGAGCTACAGCCCGAACGGCTGAACAGAATTACTAGAAATTTGGCAGAGAGGTAGTCCGTAGGTCAAGGAAGTGCCTTTTGTAGGTTTGGTGTAAATCTGTTCAGTAGATTCTGAGAAAATAGCCTTTAAATCAATATATATATCTGAGCCCGCTTACGGTACGCTTACCGTACGCTTACCGTACGCGTACGGTGGCATGCGCGAGCGCGATTCTGATTGGCTCTTAGATCTTAGTAAACATTCGAATCGGCCGAAACCAGGAAGCGGCGTCCGCCATTTTGTCTCTCGCACTGAGTGTTATTTATCAAACATGATGCCCAAAAACATGTTACGGGGCTGTTTTGACAACTCCCTCCCACATAGTCATGTTGAGGGAGTCCCCAAACATCCCCCAAGAGCAAAAACGGTTTTATTTTTTTTTCGGCAATTTCGCCGAGTACGCTTACCGTACGCTTACCGTAAGCGTACGGTAAAAAATAGAAATAAAAAAAACACTATCCACACTTACCCCACCCCCTGTGTTTTTTGTGGCCGTAGGCCACCAAATGTACAGGGCTTATTACATCAGTAAAAAAACTATATTTTGGCAACATGAAATTATAAAATCGAAATAAAAAAAACACTATCCACATTGACTCCACCCCCTGTGCTTTTGGTGGCCGAAGGCCACCAAATGTACAGGGCTTATTAAAGTTGATAAAAACCGTGCACGGAACGCACTGCGTTAAGTGGGCGCGCACGCCTCGAATGGCGTAAAGTAACTTAGCATTTAAAAAACCGTACAAATTCACTGAAAAAACCATAGGTTTCACACACGTTATAGTTAGGAATTAGCATTTAAAAAACCTTGCAAATTCACTGAAAAAACCATAGGTTTCACACATGTTATAGTTAGCGGAAATTTTACTGATAAAAAACCAATGAAATTGCCCCGTTATAGTTAGTGCTGGCAACTATAACTCACGCGACCGCAATCTTCTGCTGATGACATATGTGTCTTTATAAAAAAAAATATTTGTAATATATGTATAGCTAAAAATGTATGGAAGAAGACATGGGCAAATAAGTGTCTAAATACAGTATTAGCATCAGCAGAGGATTGCGGTCGCGTGAGTTATAGTTGCCAGCACTAACTATAACGGGGCAATTTCATTGGTTTTTTATCAGTAAAATTTCCGCTAACTATAACATGTGTGAAACCTATGGTTTTTTCAGTGAATTTATATATATTTAAATATATTTATATATATATATATATATAAATATATACATTTATATGTATATATATAAATGTGTATACATATATATATTCAGTGAAAAAACCATAGGTTTCAGGGGCGTTATAGTTAGTTGGACATTTCACTCGTACAAAACCATAGAAATTCTCCCGTTATAGTTAGTTCAGCTAACTATAACTCGCGCGCCCTCAATGCACTGCTGATGACGTCACATATTACATCACTCATGACATGGTCAGTGACATCACTTATGACATCACTGATGATATCTCAAATGACATCACTGATGACATCACTGATGACATCATCCTTGTGATAGAGTGGCAGACCTCCTCTCACCCTAATATAACCTTTGATACACACACTCAAAAATACAAACTAACATTTTCAAAACAATGGACATATCAATACCAGTTACAACACACCTATTCAGTAATTCCAAGATCTACTCACACATCCACTCATTCACCAACAGTCCCTATGCAGTCACTTATACATGTACTCACTCATCATATGTACTCATACACCGATACATCCTGTTACACGCTGCCACTCATCCATAGAATTACTCACACACATAGTCACACATACAAGCAAAGTATCAAACATCCATTTACTTGCATATACAGTTATACACACACTACCACACTTACTTCTACAGAAAATTACACATACTTACTCTCTTAAACAATCACTTATAGAAACACCTACTTATTTGTACAGGAACTCTTCCAATCTCTCACTCTCACATGTACTCACTTATATACACCAATACTCACATATACTAGTTTAAAACATATGTAGTTACTCATAAAGACATTATTGAGACAGTCATTCACTCACTAACGCACCCATACACACACTCATCCACCTATATATGTGTGCTGTCACAACACATACAAACAGTGAGTCACTCATTCATGCATCTATGCACTAAGTAATACCCCCCACTGAACCATACAGACAACCAGACACTCATACTGATTCTCAAAAAACCAACTAATAACCCATATAGACACTCATGTAGCTACTCACCAACCCATGCAGCCACTTATACACAAAGTGAGAGACTGATACAAATATTTACATATTTAAACATTACTCACTAACCCATGTGTTTACTAAGATACACTTAATCAGTCAGTTATACAATCAATTTTGCAAAAATAATCATCCATTTAGATACTTATATACCCATTTATTCTTCCATCGACCTTGAGATAAACATATATAAAACATATTTAATTTTCAGAAAAACACACATTCACTGGATGATGTCATCAGTGATGTCATTTGAGATGTCATGAGTGATGTCATGAGTGATGTCATTGAACATGTCATCAGTGATGTAATATGTGACATCATCAGCAGTGCATTGCGGGCTCGAGCGTTATCGTTAGCTGAACTAACTATATCGGGGGAATTTCTGTGGTTTTGTACAAGTGAATTGTCCAACTAACTATAACGCCCCTGAAACCTATGTTTTTTTCAGTGAATTTCTAAGGTTTTTAAAATGCTAATTTCTAACTATAACGTGCCTGAAATCTGTGTTTTTTTCAGTGAATATATATATATTTATTATACTATGTATACATGTGAAAATGTCTCGGTCAGCCTGTTTGCCTTGGTGGCAGAGAAAAATGGGTGGGACTGACATCAGCATGCCGACGAGGTCCTCTTATGGCTCTGATGACGTCATACGGTGTCGCGAGCTGAGCCGTGCTATTATGACGTCCTTGTCGATGTGGGAGAGCTAGGAAAGAATTTCTGTGGAATGCTGGTGGGGGGATATTCACCTAAGTGTTCAGGCTAGTACTTTGGGAGCAACTGTTTATGTTGCCACTCCAGAAACAGAAACCAGTGATCCGAGGGCAGAGGCCCTGTAGATGGCACACGAGGTGGGGTGCCCAGTCGTGTGCACCGGCGGGACAGATAAGTGACAAGCACCACAACCCTCAAAAAGGTAACGAGGGCACTGAATAACACAGGGTCTTCTCTTTGTATCTGGCAGTAACAACAAAGTTAAAATGCCCTAGTACCAAAATGTAGAATTAGTGCTACAACGGTCTTCAAGAGAACCTGCGATGCCGCTTCTGCCTCCCGCAACCTGTAGGCGGCACATGGGTCACGCGGTACGGTCGTACTGCGGTGAGACTCACACTCGTTGGCCTCTTATGGCAATGCTCCACACTTCAGGGAGGACGCTTTCCATTAGCTATGCTTTCTGATGATGTGTCGCGCCGGGCCCGTCCAACAGCAGAACTCCTTTCGATCCAAACAGACTCTTACACTTTCTCATCGGAAGTGAAACCAGGCCACGCGGACACTTTCACAATAAAACAGCTGGGAATGCACTTTTCGGTAAAAAAAACACATTCCTTCCTCCTAATTAATCAAATAAAAATCTCACTGAAGAAGAGGGGCTAGCTTCAATCAGTAAATAGCGGTTACAACGACTTTCTTACTTCGCGATACCATTACAATGCATGCATTACCACGCATGCGTTGGACATCGCGAAGTCATTACTACACATTTTTTTAGAACGCATGGTCATTTACTATGCATGCCTTTACAACAAATTTTGTTGTAAAGGTATGTATGGTAAATGATCATGCATTTTAAAAAACATGTAGATGATCCACGTTGTTGTACGGAAACAGAGGCTGTTCCGTTTCCTCACAATGACGTGCACCGCCCCTGAGACGACATGAAGCAGGAACCATGAGGAGAGAGTAACCACAAGGAGTGAGAGGTAAGGGGGATTGGGAATGCGGTGTTTTTTCCCCCCAGGGTTTAGGATAGTGCAGTGGTGTTTGGGTAGTGCAGGGGGTCGTGCTGGGGTAGTGTTTTAGGTTTTAGGGTAATGCAGTGGTGTTTGGGTAGTTTAGGGGGTCGTGCTGGGGTAGTGTTTTAGGAATTAGGGTAGTGCAGTAGTGTAGGTGGTCGTGCTGGTGGTAGTGTTTCAGAGTTTAGGGTAGTGCAGTGGTATATGGATAGTGTAGGGGGTCGTGCTGGGGTAGTGTTTTAGGGTTTAGGGTAGTGCAGTGGTGTTTGAGTAGTGTAGAGTGTCATGCTGGTGGTAGTGTTTTAGGGTTTAGGGTAGTGCAGTTATGTTTGGGTAGTGTAGGGTGTCTTGCTGGGGGTAGTGTTTTAGGGTTTAGGGTAGTGCAGTGGTGTTTGGGTAGTGGAGGGGGTAGTGTTTTAGGGTTTAGGGTAGTGCACCCAACCAGCCACAATATCCGTGCACAAAGGGGATCCTGACTCTTTTGAACGCTCCGCTAATTGAATAATTTGGGTCAAGGGCCCTACCACGTCCAAGACCTATCAATTCCTTTCTTGGGATCCCTCATATACTTGGAGAAAAAGGTACATAGTTTCTGGTGTTGGTGTAGTGTAGGGGGTTGTGCTGGGGATAGATTTAGGGTTTAGGGTAGTGCAGTGGTGTTTGGGTAGTGTAGGGAGTCATGCTGGTGGTAGTGTTTTAGGGTTTAGGGTAGTGCAGTTATGTTTGGGTAGTGTAGGGTGTCTTGCTGGGGGTAGTGTTTTAGGGTTTAGGGTAGTGCAGTGGTGTTTGGGTAGTGGAGGGGGTAGTGTTTTAGGGTTTAGGGTAGTGCACCCAACCAGCCACAATATCCGTGCACAAAGGGGATCCTGACTCTTTTGAACGCTCTGCTAATTGAATAATTTGGGTCAAGGGCCCTACCACGTCCAAGACCTATCAATTCCTTTCTTGGGATCCCTCATATACTTGGAGAAAAAGGTACATAGTTTCTCATCAATTTCAGTGGTGTGTGCCACCTTCCTCTTCATTGAGGGCCTGGGGCATTCGCCCCTCATCCTATTCCTGACTTCCCTTTCAAGGGGTTGATGGATTTTCCCCACCACATACTCTGCCACTTTGGTGTCAGGGGTCCACTAAGCCGACCTAGGATGGTAAATTTGGGTAGGCTCCACCATGTCTGAGTGGACCCCGTCCCCAACCCGGGACTTAGAGGAGTAGGACTCAGGATGCCAGGGACGCCCCAAGTCCTTATCCTCATTAGAGTAGAAATCATCCTCCGATACACCCTCTCCCTCTAAGGGAAACCCGCCGTCGGGGTCTACAATAGTGGTGACAGCGTCGCAATTTTCCCCGGACTCCTCCTCCTCCCGGCAGGGTGCATGTGTTAGCGTCCGCGCATTGTTGAGGAAGGTCTCCGTAAGTTTATCAAATCCTTCCAAGTGCCCCAAGTTATGCTTAACGTCCCTTTTATTCCCCATCTGGGAGCTACTGGGACCCGCCACCACCAGATCTGGGTCACTGAACACCCCAGGGATGCTTTTCGCCAGATTATCAACCTGATCCCTAAGAGGAGCCAGCGCCCTAGAAATAGCCAGAGAGAGGGCTTGGTCCACTGCTGGAGGGAGAAGTTGGAGGGCCATTCCTCCTCCACTTCCTGGTAGGAGGAGTAAAAATGGTCTTCTGGAGAAGACATGATAGCAGAGGGTGTGAGCACAGAACAAATGCCCTTAAAATCCTTAAGGCAGCCCCCTCATCGGTGCTCCAACAGCTGGCCTTTCCCCGAAGTTGTTATAAGAATAGACTGAGGCGCAATACCAATTACCACCACCAGGTGGTGCTGGTCACTAACGTGGCCATGTGGTGAAATCACCGCACGCAGAGCGCACAGCGGGAGAAACTGTGAAGGGGAGAATGCTCTCGGGTAAGAGCCTGCTGAGCAGGGAATATGAAACAATACCAAGGCAATAATCCTAATAACGTGCACAAGAAACTGCTATACAAACAGCAACAACGTCAGGTTAAGCCAAGAATGGAAGGAATGCACTTAGCTGACGAGCAGTGAAGAAAGAGGAACCGGAAGGGACGTCACGATATTATATACGATTGACTGTGATATGATTGGACTATAGTTGCCTTGGAGAATACCCCCAAAGGTTCATGGGTTGTGTAGTCTTTTGTTTAATGATTGTTGTGTTATGTTTTCTTTGAACTGCTATGTAAATAAAGTGAGGAAAGATATGCATAATCCTCGCCTCCATCCTGCCATAGAATTCATTAAACTTTATTCGATTAGATTTAGAAAAATAGATCATAAAAGTGTACATAAAAAAAGTAATACAATACAGTGAGAATTAATTAAACCCAGTAGGTAAAAACAGGTGTTTCAAAGCCCGGTCCAGAGCAACTTCAGGTTAACAGAATCGTAAAGTTCAAAGTTTTGCAAGATCAATCTCATGTACTTCGTGCAAAATACGCAATAAGGGGTACAAGTAAGATGTAACGCTCCAATACCTGACCAGTCTGCACTATATAAAACTGCAGAAAAACTAAAACTAAAACTAAAAAGTGTTTTGCACACTTCTGTCATTGGGCTATATGTGGGCTACATCTTGGTGATATTTGTGGTACATTTGGGCTCTTTTGTCTCTGGTGGCCATCTTGGGAGACTTATTTGTTATGAAGTTTCCTAATTTCCTCATTTACTGCAGTCTCCTCAGTAGGAAATGCTTTTTAGTTTTTTACTTTGATTCCATCAAGAAGGCATTCGGATGTGTCACGCATTTGCCATAAATTCAGAATGTTAGCACTCTAGTTGTTCATTAGATCAATATAGTAAAGCTACTGCTCACCAGGGAGTTAACTGGAAGTCTACTGCTGGTATTGAAAGTGATTGTTTCAGTCTGCATGTCAGAATTTTCTAATGAAATAGAAGAGGATTTGAGATCTCACTTAAAACATGCCCTACATTTTCTATCTGCAGCACTAACCATAATTTATATGGCAAAATGAACCCCCTCATTTTGGTCCTTTTTAAATTGAATGTTTTAAGTGTTACCATTCTATTCCAATCAAGATGGCTTCAGGTGTGCCATACTTTTGTCATAAGTAAGACTGTTAGCTCTCTAGTTGTTCTTTAGAACACTCTGGGAAGCTGCAGTAGAACACAAAGGCATCAACTGACAGGCTGCTCCTGTTAAAATATAACAGGAAGATATTTGAGATAACACTTGAAATATGTCCTAATTTTTCTTTCTACAGCACTAACCATAATTTCTATGACGAAATTAACCACATCATTTTTTTCCTTTTTTAAGTAAATGTTTTAAGTGTTACCAGTTTATTCCAATCAAGATGGCTTCAGGTGTGCCATACTTTTGTCATAAGTAAGACTGTTAGCTCTCTAGTTGTTCTTTAGAACACTCTGGGAAGCTGCAGTAGAACACAAAGGCATCAACTAACAGGCTGCTCCTGTTGAAATATAACAGGAAGATATTTGAGATAACACTTGAAACATGTCCTAATTTTTCTTTCTACGGCACTAATCATAATTTCTATGGCAAAATGAACCCCCTCATTGTGTTCCTTTTTAAATTAAATGTTTTAAGTGTTACCAGTTTATTCCAATCAAGATGGCTTCAGGTGTGCCATATTTTTGTCATAAGTAAGACAGTAAGCGCTCTAGTTGTTTTTAAGAACACTCTGGGACATTCTGTCATTGGGCAATACTTGGGTTACATCTGGGTGATATTTGGGCTACATTTGGGCTCTTTTGTCTATGGTGGCCATCTTGGGAGATGTATTTGTTATGAAGTTTCCTAATTTCCTCATTTACTGCAGTCTCCTCAGTAGGAAATACTTTCAGTGTTTTACTTTGTTTCCATCAAGAAGGCATTCAGATGTGTCACACATTTGCCATACAGTCTGAATGTTAGCACTCTAGTTGCTCATTAGATCACTGTAGTAAAGCTACTGCTCACCAGGGAAGTCTGCTGCTGGTATTCAAAGTGCAATTTTTCAGTCTGCATGTCAGAATTCTTTTATGAAATAAAAGAGGATTTGAGAAGTCAAAATGTGCCCTAATTTTTCTTTCTGCAGCACTAATCATGATTTCTATGGGAAAATGAACCCCCTCATTTTGTTCCTTTGTAAATTAAATGTTTTAAGTGTTACCACTTTATTCCAATCAAGATGGCTTCAGGTGTGCCATACTTTTGTCATAAGTAAGACTGTTAGTGCTCTGGTTGTTCGTTAGAACACTCTGGGACATTCTGTCATTACGCTATACTTGGGCTACTTCCCGGTGATATTTGGGCTACATTTGGGCTCTTTTGCCTCTGGTGGCCATCTTGGGAGAATTATTTGTTATGAAGTTTCCTAATTTCCTCATTTACTGCAGTCTCCTCAGTAGGAAATACTTTCAGTTTTTTACTTTGATTCCATCAAGAAGGCATTCAGATGTGTCACACATTTGCCATAAATTGATGAAATAGAAGAGGATTTGAGAAGTCACTCAAAATGTGCCCTAATTTTTCTTTCTGCAGCACTTAATCATACTTTCTATGGCAAAATGAACCCCCTTATTTTGTTCCTTTTTAAATTAAATGTTTTAAGCGTTATCACTTTATTCCAATCAAGATGGCTTCAGGTGTGCAATACGTTTGTCATAAGTAGGACTGTTAGCGCTCTAGTTGTTCTTTAGAACACTCTGGGAAGCTGCAGTAGAACACAAAGGAATCAACTGACAGTCTCTGCCCTTGTTGGATGTACATGTTTTACTGAGAATGTCAGACTTCATTCTCACATGACTGAGAAAGATAATGTGAATTTACAGAAAATATGCTCTCAGTTTAGCTTATAGATCACCTTCCAAACCTCTGTGGGAAAAGCATGAGAAAATAGTTTTCTCTCAAACAAAATTCATGATATCACAGCAGAAGGCTTTTTCACATGGTAAAATCACCTTAGAACACACCACAATTCCTAAAATGAGTATGGTACCATCAGCAAATGATTTACAATGTAACTAAAGTCTTAAAACCTTCTATTAACTGCAATGCTTTCATGTATATTGGTCCCAAGATGGCTGCCAACACTTCTTGGATCAAGTACTGACAGCCAATCAGATCTCACGATGAGATGTGTGGTTAGGCTCCGCCCAGATATATCTATCTTTTTAACTCTAATTTTCTCAGGAACTACTGAACGGATTTACACCATTTAAGCAAAAGGCACGAGTCTGAACTGAGGACTACCTCTTTGTGGAAATTTAGCTTGTAACTGAACATTATCTGCGCCATCTTGCCTCTCCCCAGCGCCACGCACAGCGAACGCACGGACGCCATTTTAGGCACCCCACTCTCTCCCCGCTCATTCTCGATCGCCAGCGCTTTCCCCTGGCACTGCGAGCATCCCCCGCGCGCCGGCCACCCCCGCTCTCTCATACATGGGCCATAAACCCCCTCATTCTGCGCGACCCTGCCATGGAACCACATCCCACGCCTGACCGACATCCCATACATGGTCATGCCTCTCTTTGATAACCCCCTTCCTCTGCGCCCCATTGTCCGAACCGATCCCAGGCCATCACCTAGCCCTGCCGATGCAGTTTATTGCCCCTACTGTAAGGGAAACACCCCACATCAAAGGGATTACAGTGGATCAAAGCCCCTACCCCCTGAGACCCGGCCGGTTGCACACACCCCCGGGAATTGGCGGAATGTCCAGCTGCGTGATAGCCATCTCCTACTGTAGATGGGGTGGGGACTTCCACTGTAGATATGTGTGGGAACGAGTCTGCAATTCTGCCAACCACAAGTAACATATCTAGGCCACCTACTATCCAAAGACGGGAGAAAACTTACCCCTGACCGAATTCAGACCATCCTAGAAACCCCTGTTCCCAAGACTCAGAAGCAAGTACGGTCCCTAGTAGGCCTCACCTCCTTTTGTCGACAATGGGTGCCAAATTTCAGTCTTATCATAAAACCTCTGCTTGCCCTGCTGGCTAAAGATGTCCCCTTCCCCCTCCCCTGGACACCCGAATGTCAATCCTCCTTCAAAGAATTACGAGACGCCCTCTGCTCGGCCCCAGTCCTAGGAACCCCAGACTACACTAAACCTTTCTCCCTCTACACCCACGAAAGGGAGGGATGTGCGTTGTCTGTCCTAACCCAGTCCATAGGCCCTAAGCAACGCCCTTGTGCCTACTTCTCTGCCACTCTTGACCCTGTAGCCAGAGCTTTGCCCGCCTGCCTTCGAGCAGTAGCCGCCGCTGCTATCTCTATCCGGCAAAGCGAGGGGATCGTGCTCTCGAACCCCCTCACAGTATTGGTACCCCATGCGGTTGACACCCTCCTGAACCAAACCAAGACTCAACACCTGACTAGCGCACGACTGACTGGTTACGAACTGACTCTGCTTGCACCCCACATCACATTGAAACGATGCACCACTCTGAATCCAGCTACTCTACTGCCTCTCCCTGACGCTGACCCCAATGCGTCCCCTATACATGATTGCGTGACCCTCACCGACGAACAAACTAAGAGTAGGGTTGACCTCCGGGATACTGCCTTCCCGGACCCTGACGGAGAACTGTGGGTGGATGGCTCAAGCATCAAGCTCCCCGATGGCACCACCTCAGCTGCCTATGCCGTCACCACAGCCCGAACAGTTGTTGAGACAGCCCTCATCACACAGCGATCCGCACAGGCAGCGGAACTAATTGCTCTCACACGAGCCTGCATCCTGGCAGCAGGGACAACCGCAAACATTTACACAGGCAGTCAGTATGCCTTCGGGGTAGTTCACCACTTTGGGCTCTTATGGAAAGAGAGGGGATTCTTGACTTCTCATGGCACACCCATCCTGCATGGAGATCTAGTCTCTGCCCTGACCGAAGCAGTCCTCCTCCCCACACGGTTAGCTGTGATCAAATGCCAGGCACACAAGAAGGTGACAGACATTATAGGACAGGGAAATGCACTGGCTGACATTACTGCCCGAACCACAGCCGAGAATAGGTCCACGACCCGTATGTACGTGACCAGGTCACAAACTGAGAAATGGAAGGATGCTAGGGAAACGATTAGGGATATCCAACTAGCCAGCACACCACACAAATTAACTGAATGGGCCCGGGTGGGATTGAAGGACGATGACGGTTGCTGGCGAACTAAAGACTTGAACAAATGGTTGCTACCAGACTCATACTTGATCCCCATGCTGACCATGGCACATTCCCCCGCACACATAGGGTCTGCCCCCATGATCGAACTCATCTCCAAAGTCTGGCACAACGACAAAATCCCAGACTCAGCCAAACGTCTGGTCCAACAATGCCTAGTATGCCTCCAACACAACCCTGGGAAAGGAACTGCTGTACCCCGGGGAGGGTTTGGGGTCCCCAATCACCCCTTTGAAGTCCTACAAATGGACTATGTCCAGTTAGAAAGGTGCCAAGGTTTGAAGTACGTACTTGTCGTTGTGTGTGCCTTCAGCAAGTGGGTGGAAGCCTACCCAACCCATGACAACACCGCTATGACTACCGCAAAAGTACTACTGAAGGAATTCTTCCCCCGATACGGCCTTTGTCGAATTTTGTGGAGCGACAACGGCCCCCACTTCGTAGCCGAAGTTATCCAACTCATATTAAAAGGGTTGGGTGTAAAACAGAAATTTCATGCGGTCTTCCATCCCCAATCTGCAGGCTTGGTTGAGCGACACAACGCCACATTGAAGCTTAAGATAGCAAAAATAGTCGCCACCACAGGACTGAGATGGCCAGACGCTCTCCCGCTAGCATTGCTATCAATGCGTTCCACCCCCACTAAACACCACTTAACCCCCTACGAGGTCGTTTTCCGCCGGCCCATGAATCTTTGGGCTGCTCCAAAGCCAACATCCATCCACGACGTCCCAGACGTCCTCATGTCTGACTATTTGTATAACCTAACTAAAACGTTGTCTGTTATCCATCAGCAGGTGCTGCACGCCATTCCCGATGTTTCCAGGGGCCCCGGACACGACATCCAACCCGGTGACTTCGTCTTAGTGCGTAACTTCCAGCGCACCAAGAGTCTGGAGCCCCGGTGGACGGGCCCCCTGCAAGTCCTGATCACCACCCGAACAGCTCTTCGAGTGGAGGGGAAACGCAATTGGCTGCATGCACACCACTGCAAGAAGGTATCACCGACCCTGACAACCACGGACAACATCACCGCCCAAGAAGAACTTCTAGACAAAGACCGACCATCCCTGAGCCGCTGCCCAGATACAGAGACACTTGAGTTAGTAAGATATCCCGATCCCACCGTGCCATCCAAGGAAGGGTATAACTTGCGACGAAAGGAGAGAACTTCGGCTAAGCAGACCACAGGCTAAGTGGAAATCTCAGAGCGGTAGCCTAGTCACCTCAAAGGCCACCAGGAGAGAAACTAAACAAAGTCTGTGGTTCTGCCCGCTACCGAGTCTCTTGAAGGTGATGGAAGCGCCCAACATGAAGATGATGGAAGCAACCGGACGTCCGAAGATCCACTACAAAAACCCAAAGACTGACCGAATGCACAGCTCAAAGACTATTGCACTTTTCATTACCCTTCTCTTTTGCCTTCTCCTCGTGGTCACCTTCTGGATCATGGAGGAGAGCACACCCGCTCATAAGACATTGCTGACCACCGTTCAACCTACCACCATGAAAGAACACCATCTGATCTCACTTTCACCCCAACTCCGAGAGAGGCGTAAGGAGTTCTGGAATAGCTCTTTTGTGCAGTTGCTCCACCAACACAATCTTGCTGCCAACGCCACTAATTGCTGGATCTGTGGATTGCTACCACATGCCACTGGACACTCTATCCCTTTCATCCCTTCACCTTTTTCTGTCCATGGCTCCTGCCTCGCCTGGTTAATCCTCCTGCAGGAAAGCTACAAGGACAATGCCACTTCCAGCAGAACCATGTCACACTTTTACCATGGGTTCTGGCTGAACAAAACTGGAAGAACTTCTGCCCCCTTCTGTCCTCTGAGATCAAACACTTCCTTTCACATGGACATCCCTGCCAAAGAACGAGTTGAAATGCAAGTGTTCAACAACCCAGCCAGACCCACCTTCTCTTACCTCCGGAAACGAACGGCCGCCACCCTGACAGTGGCCCTATCCGTCGTCAACATCACTGGATTTGTATGCCTCGAAGGCCTGGGGGCGCAGCTGGTGGGCCACAGCTCCTGCCTCATCACCCGAACATTGGACTCAGTTGATCCGCCTTCCTTTGTTGCCTCCCCGAATATGTACTTCGTCTGTGGTACTAAGGCCTACACCTGGCTTCCGAAAGGTTGGGGAGGCACCTGCTACATTGCCTTTGTCCTTCCTCTGACATATGTGGCTCCAGCAAACCATCACCGACAGAAACAGGCCAAAGACATTGTGCAAGCCGACTCCGCCAGAGCGCAGTTCATGGACGCAGTAAAAGGCCTTGTTCCACTCTGGGGTCCAATGGCAAACAGCCGTGCCATCCGCCACTTAACCCAGGCAGTCGAAACGGCGATGAACATTACGGCCGGCATCCTCGCCAACAACACCGCCGAGCTCCAGGCCGTCCGCCTAGTGGCTCTTCAGAACCGCCTCGTTCTAGATGTGGTTCTGGCTGATCGTGGAGGAGCATGCCGCATCATTGGGTCCAGCTGTTGTACCTACGTACCAGATAACTCACCCTCAGTCTACAAAGCAATTGAACACCTCCACAGACTATCCGCAGAGGTCCATCAAGAGCAAGAAGAATGGTCACTGGGGAGTTGGTTTTGGGACACTATTAAAAGTTGGGGATGGAGGCTGTTTTCATTTATCCTAATACCGATTGTGATACTATGTGGATGTTGCTTGGGGATTCAGTGTCTGCCACCTTTATGTTCGCTTTTTATGAACTGCATCTGCACTAAGACTTTGGACTTTGAAACAGAGCGAATGAAAGCTCTGTATGAGGTGGAAATTCGTAGTATTATGGGGATAGATCCGAACTAGACAAGCTGGCGAGATATGTTAAAAGGGAGGACTGTGGAAATTTAGCTTGTAACTGAACATTATCTGCGCCATCTTGCCTCTCCCCAGCGCCACGCACAGCGAACGCACGGCCGCCATTTTAGGCACCCCACTCTCTCCCTGCTCATTCTCGATCACCAGCGCTTTCCCCAGGCGCTGCGAGCATCCCCGCGCGCCGGCCACCCCCGCTCTCTCATACACGGGCCATAAACCCCCTCATTCTGCGCGACCCTGCCATGGAACCACATCCCACGCCTGACCGACATCCCATACATGGTCATGCCTCTCTTTGATAACCCCTTCCTCTGCGCCCCATTGTCCGAACCGATCCCAGGCCATCACCTAGCCCTGCGGATGCAGTTTATTGCCCCTACTGTAAGGGAAACACCCCACATCAAAGGGATTACAGTGGATCAAAGCCCCTACCCCCTGAGACCCGGCCGGTTGCACACACCCCCGGGAATTGGCGGAATGTCCAGCTGCGTGATAGCCATCTCCTACTGTAGATGGGGTGGGGACTTCCACTGTAGATATGTGTGGGAACGAGTTCGAAGTGGGGATTCCGAAGACGTTCTTTTATACATCAAAGTAATCTCAAGAATGTGCCATGTACAATAAACCTGCAATAAAGTCATAAACCTGTGTATAAGAGGCCAGGCCTCAGAGATGCAGTTAGAGCACCTCGTGACGATACCTTGCTGTCTGATCTGATGTGTTCTGCTCCGACGGAATAAAACTTTGTTTCCTGCCTTCCAGTCTCCGGCGCCTGCCTCTTTCATTGGTAAATTATCGAATGGTATGAGAGGCGATTACCGCCGGGAAATACTTGAAGGGTTATCGACTGAAACTGCCGCTACCATTTAACATCTTTGCCAAATTTGGTGTAATTCCGTTCAGCACTTCGGGCTGTAACTGCGTCAACATGTCCCATGGGAAAATGCATGGGGAAAACGCATTTTGGTACCCCCCTTTTTTCTCGGCCCCAGCTTGACGAATCACCGTGATAGGAGCGGACCGGAGCTGGCCAAAATTTTGGAAAATTTCGCGAAGATTCGGCAATCGGCGCCAACGTTATTCCAAATAGAATGTTGCGAATTTCCTATGGTAAATAGGACCTAACTATAACTACCTACTGGCGACTGCCAGTAGGTAATATATATATATATAATATACAATATCCAACAAGTGCCCCTGACATTAGGAACGTGACTCCACGGATGCTGATTCACAGAACTTTTATTGTACGAAGCCGGCACATTCCTTCCGATTCATTATAAAACCCCTTACGCGTTTCGGAGCGGCTAGCTCCTTCCTCATAGGGTCAAGGGAACACGTTGATATGGGGGATGTAGTAAGCTGGATGAAAACGAGACACTACAAGAATATTAATTATTATTTATTACGCTGGGGTCTAGAAAGTAATCCTTTATGTTCAAGTGTCCTCTCCAAAGTCTTCAGGACAAGATTCCCTTTTGAGGCCAGGCTATGTTTGCTCAAGTTGACCTATGAGGACTGGAGCAGGTAGGCAAGAGGTGACGTCCCTATGCAGTCTGTCTGACTTATTTGGATTGGTCACTATGATCAATACAATCCTGCACCCTAGGGTGCCTGAGGAAGAGGTGTCCTGCCTCACGGATCCAGGAGGCAGCGGTGCCCCGGCAGGGGCGCATACATGGGCGCTAGAACATCACAGGGGGAAATACAGCTCCCTCCTATGAGGTTAGGACTGGAGCTGTGCTTCTGTAGAGCTACAGACACTTCAAACATGCCTAAATCAAAGTGGAATACTCTGTTAAAACAGTCTCCATTGATTTCAGGCTGAAAATGAATGATTATGAGTAACATAAAGTGCCGCAAAATTGCTGCTACATTTCCATAATTGTGCAGCTAAATTTCCATATTTGTGCCGCTAAATTTGCTAATCCATGCCGCAATATCCTGAGGGGTCTGATTAGACAATTACATGACAGTATTAAGTGCCCACTACAGAACAGTATCAAATCAAAGGCACAGCATTGATTGGTCAGGTACAGCCTCAAATGCCCAGACACACCCATCATATGTCCAGGGATAATCACAAACACTCAGGCACAGTATCAAATTAATGCTGAACACACAACCAAATCACTGGGACACATTAAACTTCTAGTCTACCATCATATCTTCAGAGAGAGCATAAACGATGACCAGATGTGGCTGCCTGAAATGATAAAATACAGTTAAAGCCCAATTGCAACTTGGTAGTGTGACACCGGGTCCGCCTTGCCACCGCACCGCCAAAGCCGTGGTTAGACAGCCTGCCAAATTAGGAGTTTCCTCCTGTCTGCAGGGCTTTTGTTGGCATTCCCACGGCAGTGCCTCTAAAAATGGGCACTGCAACCGGAATGTAAAAAATAGATTCTGCACGGCATGGACTGAAAAAAACATGCCGTGCAGGTACTGGTGTGCATGCACACAGGGGGGCATATGATGTGTATCAACAGGTCGCAGAGGCACCATGGGGCCCTCTAGGCCCCCCTTTGTGTCCTCCATGCCAGGGTTTTCATGGAGGAGGAACTGCCATGAAAACCCTGGCAGAGAGGAAAATCCTAATATGCTTTACGGGACTGCGGAGGCGCTACACCACCGCAGAACCACCAGGGAACAGTGGTTCCCTAGCAGATGCGATGGAGATGTGTCGGTCTGACAGCCCATTTCCTAATAAGGCGGTCCGGAGACCGCCACTGCCATGCCCCCACGAGTCTAGTGGTCATTGGACCGAAAGACTTGTAATCGGCCACTCAGTGTGTGCCCATAACCAACCATATTTACAGGTATTAAGTCGATTTGTAGTTGATCCAACAACATTCTTTTATGAATTCTGTTATTGTATTAGCCATTTTAACTTGAAGGAAGTCATTTCCTTTGATGCCATCAGGGTCAAACATAAGGTGACAACTCCTTCAGTGTTAACATTGGGGTCGAAAATGTATCTTCTTGTGAAATCATCCTGGGCCAAAGGAGTAAGACAGCATTCCTCCCAGCTCCCTCAACCGGTGTTTGATGTGTGCATGAGGTAAGGCAATTCTAGCTCAGAGTTGGATGTTGCACATAGGTTTAAAGGCTCAGTATTAGTGGTGCATACTCTGTAGCAGCAAAACAATTCTTTAATCCTAATCTTAAAACTTACATTTGAAAACATTGTGGCAAATGTGAAGGTAGAGGTTAAGCTCTCAAGTGATGAAAAGGTGTTTGGAAAGGCAGAAAACAGAGGTGTATATTCTCAAGAACGAGCGATAATCATCGCCAAAATCAGTTAACGCAATCTTTCATTTCGCCGTCTATCGCGAGAAAACAACTTTGTGTCAACGCTGTATTCTCAACACGGCGGCAACATGCGATAGTTTCCCAACAACACGTCAAATGACCGTGAAAACATTACCGGAACGGTGATAAAAATCAAAACCCGAAAGCGAAAAAAGTGGCGATGGTCCCAACCGCGATGACAAAATCAGCGATAAACTGTACCAGGCCTGCAATTCACACACATCAGATGGGAAAAATCACCATAAAAGCAGACAAAAAACCACAAACATAAACAAAACAACTGTGATGCACAATGGAGGTAGCCGGAGCAGGAACAGAGGATGACCAGAACCCCACAAGCCCCTGGAGGACCAGGCCGGGACCTCTGGGTCAGGGAAGGGCAAGGACAAGAAGAGGAAGACAGAGTTCAGTCCGCAGGAAAACAGGATCCTGACAACGGAGGTGATAATATACCATCAACAACTGTTTGTCACCTCCAATGTGTTATTGGCAACAAAAAAATGAATATGGCAGTCCATCGTGGATAAGGTGAATGCAATCAGAGTGCTGAAGAGGACAATGGAAGAGGTCAAGAGGCGCTGGAATGATGTGAAGCGCAAAACCAAGCAGAAACTCTGCTACAACCAGAAGGCAGCAATGCAGACTGGAGGTGGGAGTCCAGCGCCACAGGAGGAGCTGGACGTGATGGAGGAAATGGTGTCCACAGTCATTAGTGTGGAGATGGTGGCAGGACTTGGGGGACTGGACACTGCTCGACAGGAGCGGACACAACAGCAAGAGGGTGAGTAACGACCAGGGACTGGGGGAGATGGGCACAATGGCACACATGCACAATTAAGCATAGCACAGTGCACACCCACAATTACTCTGGAGCATGTCCCTGATCCCCTTGGCACACTACAGCACACCTAGAAACTGCAAGTATGCCCCCATTGACTACGTGCCCAGAGGGGGCCCTTCCCACACATCACTAATCTCATAACAAACCCATGCACATGTGCTGAACCCAGCAAAGCTGCGGGTCCGTGTCCCACTTTGACAACGTAAGTGACACTGCATGACAATTAGCATGGCTGCAGTACAATCATCATGACATGGTGCACGCCACAACACTGAGGTGGTTGAGTGTGAACCACATCCGTAAAGGAGCAGGTCACACTCTGACACATCCACGTGCACAAACAACCCCTGACGTCAACAAGACATCTGGGGACAAACCATCCCCAAGAGTCCCAATTCCCACCAAGAGCCCAATTTACCCAAGTCTGCAACATCTCAGCACTGTAGAATTGAAAGGCACACTGCCTGAAAGGGATAAGGGCCAGCAAAATCAGAGCTACAGGGGCAACTCTCCAACAATGCAGCACACACATATAAGAAGCAGAGCACATCAACATTGACAACAATGTGGTACGAACTGCAACACGTTCACAACAGAACAGAGGACACAACTGCTGCCGCTTGTGTGTAGAAACTGGCCAATCACATTTGGCATAGCAGGGAAATGTGAGATAATGATGTACAAGTACAAACACACATCTGTGAAGTTGTCGAAATGTCCACTGTCCCGCATCAAATAGGCAGCGCCTCCCAAACAGTCACAATGTACATTGTCATGCAGTCTGTATGTAAACTTGTACAATGCGTCAACATACATGTGAATACAATGTTAAATTACATCTCCCCTTCACATTGCAGAGGGAGAATCAACACCTCATGCGGAGCAGACCCAACAACTCTTCTCTGATGACGAAGCGGACCTCCCCACCTTCGACACCGATGCCCTCCAACAGCTCATGGACACCCTCAGCACCCCACCCCCAGGAGCAGGGCAGGCCAGGCCAGCTGCATCGAGGAGACCTCACCCCCTGCACAGACCACACAGTAGGAAGCACCAACCACCACGGCTGTCTCCCAGGACCCACACGAACAACACATGGTCTTCCAACGATGTGTGTTAGGGTGCCATTAGAACATGGCTGATCAGGTGCGGGTGAGGTTCGACCTCATGGCAGCCAAACTAGGTGCCATACGTTGGCCTAACGGACACCCACAGTTGGCTCCATGCTCTCCAACGATCCATGGATGACATCGCTGGAGTCCTTCCTCTGAGACAAGGACAACTGTCTAGTCATAGTGGCTACAGCAGTGTCATTCGGGAGTTGGGACCCATCCAGAGGACCATGGAGAACTTGGAGTGGGTGCAGGCGGAAAGAATGGCTGCACACCAGCGTGATGTAGCTGGGATCTACCATGCCCTGCAGATCCTCGTCATGGCATTGCTGCCGCAAGGCCTGGCGCAGATGAATGCTGCTGCTGTTTTGACATCCACATCTGCGCCCCCTGATGTGTCAGTGCCACACATTGCTGTAGACAGAACACCACCACCCACATGTGAGGCACATGAAACATCAGATGACGAAGATGCGGATGATTCTGCCACTGGTAAGAAGGAAGCAGTAGCATTCATCTCCGCCATATGGCCTGTTTCTGCTTGGTTATGCCCTCTGCATCATCACCTTCCACTGTCCCCCGATGCACTCTGCGACACTCACCTTGGACCTCAACATGGACTGCCATATTCTGTTTGGCCACAAATGACACAGCTATCAGACTGCTGACTGAACTCTTCCTCTTCCGATGTACTTGTCATTCCCTGAAGGACTCTGGCTGGCCTTCCACGGGCCAACAATGTAAAGTGGGGTTTGCATGGCCCTGTACTGCTCCAGCTACAACACTCCACTGAATGTGCATTAAACATTCAAATTCACATATATGTGTCATGTCTATGATCATTCAAGTGTGAAAGTATTGATGAATGTAGGGTCAGTGATTCCCCCTTACGTCCATATTGCTCATGTTGTGGGACTTGAGTCACAGGGTGCAACATTACCGATTGCAGTCTGGGTGGTGCTGACACTACAACAGAGACACACACATTAGTTACTTCCTTGTCCAGCCCAGAACAGACCCACGCCCAGAGCCCTGGGGTCATTGTTCACACCCCTACGCTGGACTGGCATACTCCAGGCCAGCCCACTTCGCTTACGCTTACAAGGGGGGGAACAACGCTACATGTCCCAGGTCTTCCCTGTAGTGATCTGCTGATCACAGGTCTAGTTGTCAGCATGCCACAGCCACTCCCTGAGGGCTGATTTACACCCACACCACACCCATCCAGCACAGGCCTCACAGGACATGTGACCCTGCCAATAAAATGGGCTGGGCCATGTGCTCGAGCCATTTCCACTATCTATCTGAGTGTGTCCGTGTGGTCATTATTTATGCAGGAGGGCCTAGGGCCCTACCACATCACATTCCCCACTGCCGGAGGTGATATGATGGGGTCCACACCACAAGACTCAATCATAAAGGGCCTAATGACTTGCGGTGTACAGAGTTGGTGGCAGCCGAGGCACTTTGGCCGGCACGGGCCAACCGCCACAAGACGGTGACTTGCAATGCACAGAGTTGGTGGCCGGCACGAGCCTATCGCCATGTGGCGAGGACTTGCGGTGCACTGAGTTAGTGGTGCCAGAGCTAAGCGGGTGCGCAGCCTGCGATGATGCGCAGGCCTCGATACGCCGTCCTGCCAATCAAGATTCAATTTGAATTGTGAGCCCAGCTGGACCGCAGTGTACGCCGAAGGCAGCAGGCTGCACAGATATGAATCCGTGGCGCGGTGCAGCAGGGTACGCTGGGGCCTGTGGCGCGGAATCAAGCGATCGGCTGAGGAGGTTGCACCGGCACATGGTCGGCTCTCTTGGAGACATGCCGGTGGCAGCAGGTGAGCATTGAGGCCTGGGTGCGCAGGGGCGGGCAGTCATCGCTGGGCGGCAGACCAGTCTGGGAACCAGGGCTGGGGTGCAGCAGGTGCACAGGATCGCGTAGGCACCACCGGTCACGACGGTGCCCTCGTGGCTGGGTGGGGGGAGTGAAGGTCCATGGGTATCAAGCTGATACAAACCGTGATGCTTGCAGGTATGAGAAATCCTGCATCATGAGACCGTAACAGAAGTTTGTGTGACCGTAGCCTTCCTTTTCTTTCCTACGAAGGTTATGTCCACACATACTTCTGTTACGGTCTTTTTGGGCAGGATTTGTCTTTACTGTAAGCATTTCGGTTTGTCCATGTGCTATACACTGTACCAGATTAGGTTTGTGACTATACGGACGCTTAACCGTTGTCACCATTTGTCCAACAGGTTTCTGAATACTGACTTCTGGAGTATGGAATTGTATTGGGGAGTTCCCGCAGCATGTGCAGTTACTTGAATCCACACGTTGCCCTGATGAAGTTCCCCATTGGGTGTTTGCTGTGCTTTTCATATTGTTTATTTGTGTATTTGTAATAAAGGACTGTTTTTGCACTACTGTTGACTACTGGACTTCATGACCGTGCGCACCTCCATTTCAGTTACTACAATCTTGGATCTGGGGCACAGAGGCGTCTGGCAATGGCTGGCGTTGGGGTTGGTTGCGCAGGAACACTGCGAATTGGAACTGTCGTGTGGTGCGGATACAGGGGCCCGCCGTTGCTATTGTGGACATGCGTCCAAGACGTGTATGAGGAAGTTTGATAGGGCTGGCCGTGGACTCCTCCGACTCTGGCAGTTGTTGGTTGGGAGGTACCAGGGGCCAACAGGTACAGCACAGCCAGCAGCTTTGTCTGCGGAGGGATGTTGGTTGTCTGCTGTGTGGTACCGTCAGCCTATAGGCAATGTGGGTCGGGATGTGGAAGATGATTGTCCTTTTGTGCCTGTTGTGGGCAGTGACTTCCTCTGGAGTTGAGTATCTGAGGCTGGTGTGTGTTAGGAACGTCCGCTTTCCTGTTCTGCGCTGCCTCAGTGGTAGTCCGGGGAGGGTGATCTGGGGGGGCAAGGGGGTGGTGGCGGTGGGTGTTGTGGACCTCTTGGGTCTCCGAGCTGCATGATCAGTGTCTCCATGACATGTGTTGGTCTTCAGATGTGGCTCTGAGCTGGGCTCCCTTTCATACTGCAGGTAGTCGTCCTGCTTTACACCAGTAAAAGGCAGGTGTTAAATCCCTTCTACTAACGCACCTAATCGCTTGTTTCTGGTTCGCATCGCAGATCTGGCTGGTTGTTGAGAATATCGCAAAGTGGTGTTTTCGCGTGTTTTTGCACAGAAACGCCTACTCTGCATATCATTAGCGTTAGTTGTCGCTCTCATCCGTGGTGATGTTTATTGCGGCAGCTAACGTTAGAAAACTGGCGATATCGGCAGTTTGCACCAGCTTGAGAATGGGGCGATAATTCTTTCGCCAGTTTTGCTACACTAAAGTGCTGATAACTGGGCGATAAGTCCTTGAGAATATGCCCCACAGTGTGCAATATAAACCAATCAAGAGCAGTTAGGATGGGGGTCATGTGTTGGCATAAGGGGACCAGAGTAAGGGTGTGTTCAGCTGTGTACCACAAGCATCTACAGAAGTAGGAATACAGTTTCAAAAAGAGAAGGCAGCCCTGCTCGAGTAACTCTTAAGGAGAGGGCCTTCACTGTGGAGGTGGGATGTGCTGCGCCAACGAAGGCCAGGGCTTTCCACTGGTGTGTGAGGTTGTCTGTGGCTAGGGTTCATTGTTGTGTTATATGCTGTATTGCGCAGTGCACTCACAGCCATCTCTGATACGTCAGGAACGGATATTTCTGTATTCATTACGGCATTATTAATAATACCGCACCTGTTGCATATTCATCAGTGGTTGATCGGCCTCTTGTTTCATTCTCATAGTTTTTCGAAGGGCCCTTCATATTGTGATTATTAAATGGTTGACTGAGTACTCCTCCCACATATTAGGTTGGACCTCTAATGTTCTTCTAGCGAACAGCATGGCAATGCTGCTGATTATATTCATGTGAGATTACCAGCCCTGATGAAGTCATTACTTTCGACAAAACAAGTGTTGGCTTTTTTGACTCTTTCAATCCCTAAACTTGTAATAAATTAACTATGGAGTCCAAAAATTGAAGGAACATAAGAACTGTGGATTGCATTTTTACTTCAAATCGAATACTCATTATAAATTGTGTGTGTCAATTGGGAATTTGCAAAATTAATTGTTTTGTTGATGGATGAGGACAGGGAGGGGCTGATGAGGCAGCCAAGGCATTTTACTTTTCGAGATGGGTTTAAACACATTCACAGAAGAATGTCAGAAGATGTGGGAGCATGGCACAGATGGCTCCCCAAGGCATGGTATCTGTTTTGGGAGTGTTTACAGTGAATTCAAGCAAATGTACCCCATTCCTTATTGACAGCCTGGTCATGGCAAAACTTCAGAAGTGCTGCTGAGACAATGGTTATTAGTGAGCATGGTGTCTGCTTTATGGCGGGCAGGGCTCCCAGGCTGGAATTCGAGGTTGAATGAGAGGCATTACTCAGCACATTTTAAATACTTATCTCAAAGGAGTGGTCGATATTTTGTATTACCTCCTGCCCAGACTCACAGCATGGACAACCCTACCCTAAGAGGGAGGGCCTCGGGCATTCTATCGATAGCTTCACATCACCATCTCAAGCCTTAGCTGAGGCTTCCTGTGATCGCCGCTACACATTAAGAGGATTTGTAAATGGAGAGACCTCACAAGAAGTCCCATTTTATTAGATTTCACCTGACAATCCCGGGGTGGGGGTAATCGTGGTGTTACACAAAGCACACACGGGCAGGCTTAAAGAAGGATTGTGAACGGCGTAGACGTGAGTTCACACTTTGAAAGGATTTTGCATCAAGGTCAAAATGTCGGCGATGGGCCCGTGGCAAATATTTTCCCATGGGAAAGTTCAGAGTCTCAAAATATTAATTAACACAAAGGTGACAGTCGGTATTGTTGGGATTGTAAAACGTCGCCATATATGTACCAAATGCGTATTAGCACAGCAGCAATAAGACAGCAATGCTGATTGGGCCTAACCTGGGGGCAGCACATACCACGACACATTTCTTGGTGTGAAAAAGGCCGCTTTATTGGAAACAGGTGCACCTTACATCAGAAATTCCCTTGGCCTGTGCCGTACAAAACTAAACCTCACTAAGTAAAGTCTGCCTACCTTCCCCCCACCCCCTCCCCTAACATGTTTCCCCCCCCCCTGCAACCATTATAAACAACTGGCCATTCCTAACTTCTCTACACCTACCTAACTAAATAACTTCTTATATTATTCTCATAACTGTAACCATCCAACCCTATACTGAAACAACTAGGGAAAAACGCCACTCGAAGGGTGTCCTAGACAGCCTTCGACCCCCCTTAGGAATCCGAACGCTTCGGGTATATGCTCACCCCTATTGCTCTATCCAATGCCTCCTTCAGCTGTACAATGTACAGTTCCATGCTGTAGCGGGACAGATGAACTCCATCCTCCCGAAAAAAATATACTGCTGCATAGCGTAAGTCCGGGTGCTCCATCCTCCCGAAACCCTCCTTAGCGCAAAAGACTCGCATATCCCTATTAATCTTCCTACGCGCTCTGTCTATTGCCGCAGGATGCTCTGCCCCCCTCCACTTCCTCCTGGGTATATACTCAGACCAAATCACGTGGCACCCGGACCACTGCCCCCGTATCTCCCGCAAGTCCCGCTGCATCTGCTTCAACAAAGCCAAGCCCTTACATTGCACCAAGTCATTTTCCCCTACATGGATGACCAAGACATCTGGACAAATTCCCCCGTACCACCTGATTCAACATGGGAATTAATTCATGCCATCTCATGCCTCCCTTTCCCCGCCACTGACAATTGAAAAGCCCAGGATCCAATCCTAAATTGAGATTCTTGTGCCTATCCCATTCAGAGTGCTCCGCCCGTTTCACAAAAGAATGTCCTACGATGAAGATCGAGATTCTCTCCACGTCCGGCCCCGCCACTGCACCTGAAAAGAGACACATGTCAACCAACGCACAAACCTCATGACTCCTCCTCCATCCTGTGTCCCCGCAACCTAATGTACATCTTGAAACAATCTGACTTCCATCTCCCCAAGCTCATCAGTTCGTCCCTCCCCCACCCATTTCGCGCTGCATCGGTTGCCGCCCCTATGTGAAATGAGTGTGTCCCAAAGCGCCTGGGATCCTCCCCTAAGGCCTGCAGCGCCTGCCGTAGTACCCAGAGCAGCTGTGCCGCCGTCACCCGTGCTCCGTCCGCCCGACGAAAAACCTCCCCGTCCCCCGGTTGCCCCCCACCAGCCAGCCGTTCCCCCCACTGTGCGGGGCACACTCCTTGATCCGCCACTGGGCCCAGCACCACCCACTGCCTCTCGCCCCTCTGGTCAGTCTTTGCGTGCCGCAGCCGGACCGCCACCTCCCGCGCTCGCAATTCCACTTCCTCCCACCGCAGTCCTGGCTTGCCACATGGCCCTACCAGCTCGGACACCCGAAATGCCCCGAAATACATCCACGACATCAGGGTTGCAAACAACAGGACCTCCTTCCGATTGCGACATATCTTTGGCATGAGCTGTATCAAGCCGCCAAGCATACCGCCCGTGATGGGACCGCGCTGAGGTGCCCTGCCTCCTTTCTCGCGCACCCAACCTTCCAGCAATCGCGCGCCCAGTTTGCCCGCCGACGCGCGTAGCCCCACAACATCTTTCCCATAAAGGCTATGGCGGATAGTGTGCCAGCAATCGTCACCTTTGACCGTCCCCTGTCCATCAGTGCCAGCATAAACTGTACCACTTGCTCATTCCGCACCCACGGATTGTCATGCCTGACCGCCCCGCTCTCCAAAAACTCCCGCCACGCCTGTTCGTATGCCTTCCATGTGGACGGGGCCACCAACTGCCTTACCAATTGTGCGACCCTCTCTCTCCTACGGATCACATCCCCGCTGGCACCGGCGTCTTGCACTCGTCCACGTCCGTGGCTAGCCCATGGAATCTCTGCCACTGTGAACGAGACAAAGCATCCACAATGTCATTGTCCACCCCCGGTACATGACGTGCTTGAAACAGAATGTCATGGTCCAAACATTGCACTACAAACACCCTCAACAGTTTAAGCACCTGCGGATCCCGAGCCGACTGTTGATTAACGACATGCACCACTGCCATGTTGTCCACCTTGAACAGCACCTCTTTTTATGCGAGAGCTCCCGCGCCCACACCGACACCGCCACCACCAACGGGAACAGCTCCAAAAATGCTATGCTCCTCCCCCCGTTCTGCCAGGCTAGCGGCCAGGTCTCCGCACACCACCTCCCCTGCCAGTACAACCCGAAACCCCCGGCCGCATCCGACGAGATGGTCGCGTCCCATTCCCATTCCTCCAGGGGCGCCATGGGAATCCCATTGAAACGCTCCAAAAAAGCCCGCCACATACGCAGATCCTCCTTCGTACCCACGGACAGGTGCAAATGGTGGTGCGACAAAGTCAACCCAGACAAGGACAGTCCCAAATGCCGACAAAATGTACGCCCCGCCCGCACCACTCGGCACGCGAAGTTCAAATGCCCCAACAAAACCTGCACCTCTCTCACTGTCACCTTCTGCTTTCCCAACAGCGTATCCACCAGCCCCAGCATATGTATTTTCTTGTCCCTCGGCAATCGAGCCTCCATAGCCTCCGAATTCAGTTCGATCCCCAAAAACGACAGCACCGTGCTGGGACCGTGCGTCTTCTCTGGCGCCAGGGGCACACCCAGGTAGCCCATGAGCTCTGTAAAACTGTCCAGCTGCTGCTGGCAGTCCGCCGAACCGGGCCGTACCACCAGGAAGAAGTCATCCAGGTAGTGCGTCACCATCTTGTGCCCCGTGCGCCATGAAAAAGCCCACTGCAGAAACGTGCTGAAACGCTCGAACAGCGCGCAGGTGATTGAACACCCCATGGGCAATGCCTTATCCACAAAAATAGAGCTGTCGAACTGTATGCCCAGCAGCTGATAGAATACCGGATGCACCAGCAACAACCGGAAAGCTGACTTAATGTCGCACTTAGCCATGAAAGCCCCGGACCCCACCGACGCCACCAGACGCCGCGCCACATCCACCGAAGAATAGGACACCGACGCCAGATCAGCCGCTATGTAATCGTTGACCGACGTCCCCTCGGGCCATGACAAATGTTGGATCAGCCGATATTGACCCGGCTCCTTCTTCGGCACCACCCCTATGGGGGAAATGATCAAATCCGTAATCGGGGGTCCGCAAAAGGGGCCTGCCATCCGCCCCTCCCGGACCTCTTTGCCCAGTTTCTCCCGCACCACCGCCTTATGCGTCTGGGCGGATTTCAAGTTCTCCGCCCACCGAGCAATCCGCAGACCCTCGTACCCCAGCCAGAAACCCTCTCGAAAACCTTGCCGCAACAGCCCGGTGTCTTCGGTCCGTGGATAAGACGCCAAGAAGGGTTCCAGCCAGTCCAGTTTAACTGGCGTACAAGCCTTTTCCCAAAGCCCCCTGTCCCTCCTTTTCTCCCCTGCCCCCGGGCTGCTGCCCCGTTGGAGTGGACTGCTGCCCCTGGTTGCCCCCTGTCCCCCAGCAATGCACCACCGGGTGGCGCTTTCCGCATTTTGAACACTCGTGGCGGAACTTGCAGTATTGCTGCGTGCAAGCTCCCTTGTTGTAGTCCCAACACGCTCCCACACTGGCCCCCCCAGTACTCTCTCCTTGCCCCCCCCCCCCGGTGGGGCCGGCCGGAATGGGGCGAGGCGCCAAAGGTAGGCCACTGGCCGTATAAATCGTTTTTACAAACTTAGACCCGCCCATCGTCTGCTGATACAGGTCCGAGTCAATCTCTCCCCATTTTGCCTCCGTGTCCCAGGCCAGGCGCGCTCGGAACTCCTCATCATAGTGCGACCAGGCATAACCCCCGTACTTCGCCTGCGCCCGACGTATGACGTCCATGTATTTAAACAATGCCACGGACCTTTCCGGGTACTTATCACAGTACACACTCGCAAAGATCAAAAACCCCGCCGACCAGTTCTCAATATTCAAAGGCACCTTGGGCCGCCGAGCCAGCTCCTCCTCCTTAGACCCTTCCTTCGCCATCAGCTCCCTATGCAGGAGCTTCAAGATGTCCACAAACTCTCCCTTCCAAATTTTCTCTTTGGTGGCCAAAGACAGATGCGCCCCCAGAGTCTTCGCAATACCCATACACGGGAGTTTACGCACTGGCACCTCATGACTCTCCTTCCCCGTACCCGTCGCGGGCGCCTCCCCAACCCCCTTATCGCGCAAGGCCCCCGTCCCCTCACCCCCTGCGCCATCTGTCCCCACCCCAGTGTCCCATACGTATGCCCCCTTGCTCAAACACACCCCCCCATCATCGCCCCTCACATTCGTGCCCACCGATACCCCCACCGGTGCGGCACCACTTGCCCACCCTTTTCTCCCCTTACCTGGCGTCAAGGTCGACGTCCTCACCGGATCCCGCCGCCTAACCAGTTGCGCAGAAGGGGCCGACACTCTCTCTGCCTGGAATCGCTGGGGCTGCAATGAACTAGCACAAACATTATAGCGCTCCCTCCCTCCCCCCCCTCACTTCCCGAATCTCCCCCTCTTCCACGCTCTCCTCATCCTCATCCCAATTGTAAGGGCCGCCCTCCTCGGACTCCAGCCCTGTCGGCCCCCGTTCTGGCCACCGACCGCCCTCTACGGGCTCCAGCCGGCTAAACCCCGCCCACTCCCTACATGTGTGCAGCAATTCCTTTAAATCCACACTCCCGCTCCTCCGCCCTGTGTCCTGCCTGCGTGCCCTGCGTGGACTGTAGCAACTTCGGCCCCCGCCCCTGGAGGCCGCATCAATCCTTCGAGGTGAGGCTGGCGGGGACCTACCGCCCCGACTCCTGGATGGCGCCCTTGACAGGTCTCTTGTGGGAGCGCGACCGCCCGCATGAGGCACAGCTGGCCCATCCCCTCGGTGGATTGGAGCCACATGAAGCTCTCCCGAGCCCCTCTCCACGCCTTCCTGTCGAAAGAACAAAGTGGCGTCCGACATGCCGGTGGTAAACCTGTCCCCCGACCCGCCGCACCCCCGGCATACCCCCAGCCCCTCCCGCCCCCTGCCCCCCAGGAATGACACCCGCCACGACAGAGTAGCCCCCCCACGCCACCCCTCCCCCATTCGCTGCACCCCACATCCCCCTCCACTCTCCCCCCGTCGCTCCACTCCAGTGACTGCGCCTCCCACTGAACCGAAACCAGCCCCCGATGCCGCCCCCACGCCACCCCTCACCCCCCCCTCCGCACCCCCCTGTCCAGCCCACTCTCACCCCCCACCCCCCTCCCTGCCCTCCCCCAACCCCCAACATGGTCCGAGGACCCCCTGCGCCAGCTCCCCGCCCCCCCCCGAGCACCCCCCACCCCGCTCCCAGCCCTCCGCGCCACCTGGCCCCTGTGAGTCCTCCCTCCTCCCCCTGACTACCGGGCCCGTCCCCCCCAGAGGCCCCCCCGTGAACCCCCGCTCCCACCCCCTCCCCCCAACCCCCCAAACTCCGGCACCGGCGACCTCTCTACTACTGAAGACCCCATCATGCCTCCTCCTTCCGCCGCCCCCTCACCTTCACTCTCGATCAGCAACGGGGAAACCGCCCCGCTGGGGCCCGCTATGGGGGCCTCCCCAGCCCCGACCGCCTTGCGCCCCGCCACAGCCCCCCCACCCCTAGCCCCCGCACCACGCCTAATGGGTGCCCTGATAATGTCCCGAGTGGACTATTGTAACTCAATCTACTTGGGCACAGGTGAAAAACAACTTAATAAACTTCGGGCAATCCAAAACGCCCCAGCCAGGGTTCTGTTAAATCTACCCTATCGTCACCCAACGTCCAAAGCCATCAAGGAACTTCACTGGCTCCCAGTTAGAGCCAGAATACAGTTTAAGGCCCTCTGTCTGGTCCACAAATCCTTTTACGGCACGGGACCAGACGATTTGTCCAAACTTCTCCCTCGTTATGTGCCATCGCGTACGTTAAGGTCAGCCAATCATGATCTGATATTTCAGCCAAGAATAAGAAGAATGCGATGGGGCGGCAGGTCCTTCTCGTACCAAGCCTCCAGACTATGGAACTCTCTGCCCTCTGATCTGCGCTCACAAAAATCCAAACAATGTTTTAGAAAGGCATTGAAAACCTGGCTTTTCTCCTCACATTAAGATCTGCTTTCACCGCTCTCCCTGTCACTCCAGCGCCAAGACGCCTCGGCATTCGAGCGCTTTATAAGTACTTCAGTGTTCAGTAGTATTCAGTAACGCCTGTCCCCTTTGCCCCCTTGGCCCCCGAAGAGGCATTGGTAGCTGTGGCAGTGTTTTCGGACCCACCCCTCGAGCCCTGCGTCACCACCGCCCCCCCCCCGCCCCCTCCACAAACCTCAATGCCGGCTTCGACACCGCCCGCCTCCCTGCCCTCAAACGTTTCACCGGGGCGGCCGCGTGCATCACACGGCCGCGCCCCCCTGCATCCGCCGGTTCACGCTTGGGCGCCCGCAGTGGGTCGCACGTGAGCACCGCAGCCGCCACTCCACTCGCGGCGCGCCTGGGGCGCCTTACCCGCACGCTGGGCCGCACCAGATCCATGCGGCCCGCGACCTCCAGCAAGCGAAGTGCTCCCGCTACTTGCGGATCGTCCCACGTGGCCATCGCACTCCTCAGCAAACCGCCGGTCCCCGCACTCAGGCTCTACACACCGCGATGACAACCAACTTTCGCCGCCAATGCCCTGCAGCAAAATCCGCCCGCAAAAACGCCCTGACTCCGTTTCCAGAGGCCTAGACAATAAGCAAAAACCGACACCACTGCCCCCTCCCCAGAACCGGCTGTCGTGTCACGGCCACCGAAATGGTGGCTCGTGATAGGAAATGGCCGGTTTTAAGTCCTCCAGCCCCAAAACCGCCCAACCCCAGCCCAACGAGCCCAAAAGGAGCCCAAGGCAGCCGTAGTGTCTACAACTGCCCCCTCGGCCCAAAACTCCCCGGGGGGTGGCAGGCCTCCCGTTGGTCGGCCGCCCCCCCCCCCCAAAACCCCATTTTGCTGTACGCAGGGGTGCAGCTTTCAATGGTGCAGCAGGTGCAGTGGCACCGAGACTCAGAGGTCTGAGGGGGCCACTGTACACCGACCGTTGTTGTACGTTACAGTTCAAACAGCGGGGTGCATTTTCTTCCTTGCACTTGGGCGCACGGCATACTGGCTACGCACTGACTGCACGCGAAGGGCTTGCACGGCTCGGGGGTCTGCGGTGCAGACATTAAAAGCCTCACCCCACTGCCGTCTTCTTTTTGCTTCTTTAGGCTCGGGTGTGCCTCTGTCGAGTGCCCTTTGTCATCCATCCAAAAGAAAACGAGGACAAGCCCTGGAATGTGTCCAAAAGCAATCTCGCCTCGGGACACCTCCTCTCTCTCTGTGCGCTTTCCACAATGCTCTACCTTCCTTTCCCAGATCACTTAAATTAGTCGTCCCTGCCCTTCTGGAGGCTCAGCACAGCTCCCTGCAGCGCCCGGAGCAGCATGTCTGGTGGCAAATACGTGGAATCCGAGGTAGGGCGCCCGCTCTCTGCCCCGCTGTCGCGCTCCGTGCGTGTGGTGGGTCGTGGCATCACCGGGGTCTGAGCCAGTGTAGCCCAGGTATGTGCTGGCACACGCTGCACCTATCACTGCCAGTGTGCTCTGCTCGTCTCTGGGAGGAGCAGGGCGTGCACGGACGCAACCCCCGGTGGTTCGGTTCCCTTGCTGGCTCTGCTGGGGGAATGTGATATGTGCAGATGTGGGTATGAGAAGGTGGCATTGTCTACGCGGCCACGGTATCTACGTGCCGTGGGATTTACCGAGCTGCCTTGTGGCATCTCAGGTGTTACATTGGTGTGGAAGTGGGGGCGGGGGGGGGGGGGCATTGGGGCGCGGGGGAGGTTGCTGCGGAGTTCCAAGACTCGGGCATGTACTTAGGAACTGCAGCTTTCCAAGGGTTCCAGGTCCGTATTCCTTGTTTTGTTAGCAGCGCTCGTCTGAAAGGGGAAAGTACCAATTTTGAAGCCCCCCGCACCCTCCACACACGCTAGGTTTTTCCACGTGTCTCTCATGTCCAGTGTGTCTCCTCTCACCTAGGACCTTCCCCCAGTTACCCGAGTTGGAAAGCTTGTTTTGTGTGCGTCGGTGAGTGCACCAGAGTACTGGGTGGTGCGGTGGGTGTGTGCGCTTGCCTGAGTTGTATGCATGGTATGGCGATGTCTGTTTGGAGGTTAGGCGAATGTGTAAGCTATGTGTTTGGCTGTCTTCGCACGTGTATACAATAATTATCTTTTTCTACAGAACTGACTATATGCTTCTACGTGTGGCTGGGCTTGAGGGCATTGTACTTTGAAAGTGAGTATGTGTATGTTTTTGTACATACGTGTGTACTTGTGATCATGCGACTGACAACATGCGTGTTTCTTTCAGTGTGTTCTGCATATGTGTTCCTTTGCATGCTCCCTACGGAAACATTCTGTGTAAAGGGTTCTCATATGGGGGTACGGTTCTCGTATGGGGTGCTCTGCAAATGATGTGGTCGTGGAACCGTGTCCTTTGCGTGATCTGGTCTTGCTTGGCTCTTGTGCTCTCGGTGTGAGGTGCTTTTAAACAAGGCTATGCTCTTTTGGCGAGGTGCTCACTGGGCAATGTTGATGAAGTGTCTACGGCACGGGGCTCCCCTCTGAGTTAGGGGTGTAAGGGACAGGTGTCCCCTATGGAGAAGATGCTGGTGCGGAGCGGTGCTTTGTTGGCGATATTCTAGTAGGGCTCGAGGCGGCTTCTTTGTGTGTGAGGTACTTGTAAGACGCGGTTGTTAGTAGAGAAGTTGCTCCTGACAACGGGGTCATCGGTAGGGAAAGTGAGTGAGATGCTTAGTCCACTGGGTAAGAGGTACTCGGGCGGGGTTCTCTTTGAAGGAAGTACCCCTGTGAACGGTGCCTTCTGAGGGTCGCGGGGTTGGTCCTCTGGACAAGAGGTGTTTGTAGGGCGTGGTCCTCTGGGGTAAAGCTTCTGCCATGTGCCCCAGTGCGTGAGGTGCTGGGTCGGGGTTCTCTTTGAAGGAAGTACATTGCTCCTCTGTGGGTGAGGCGTTGGTGGGCGGGGTTGTTCTGTGCACGAGGTGCTGATAGTACCACGTTAGTCTTCGGTGAGTGGGGGGTGGCAGGGGTCTTTTTTTGGGTAGAGCGGCTCTGAGTAGAGGTGCGTGTGCGGAGCCGGTCCCTCCCCAGTGAGCGCGTTGCTGCTGGAGCAGGGGTCTTCCGAGGGTGGGCGTCCTCGATGGGAAAGGCGGAGGAGGGAATCCCCTGGAATGCGGAGTCCCCTCGCTCTGAGCAGTGAGAGCTCCGCTATCCGCTGACCCCTGGTGGTGCGAGCCTGTGCTCTGGTACCGAGGGGTGTGGTGTGTCTTCATTTTGTCGTTTAAAAGGCAGCCCACTGCGCTCCCTCCCAAACGGACTGCCCTGCCTCCTTCGCTCCTGCTGCTTGCATTGTGGTGAGACGCCTCTCCTAAAGTTGCTTTTCTTCCCTTCTTCCCGACCGCGCGCCACGCAGGGGCTCCTGTACTCGTCGCCCATCAGGGAGCAGGGGAACATCTACAAGCCCAACAACAAAGTCATGGCAGACGAGTTCATGGCAGACGAGTGCATGCACGAGAAGCCGTGCCGCGACGCCCACACCAAGGAGATCAACCTGGTGGAGAGAGACCCCAAGCACCTCAACGACGACGTGGTGAAGGTAAGGGATGCACTGCGGCGTGGGG
Organism: Triturus cristatus; assembly: GCF_964204655.1. Taxonomy (NCBI): domain Eukaryota; kingdom Metazoa; phylum Chordata; class Amphibia; order Caudata; family Salamandridae; genus Triturus; species Triturus cristatus. The sequence continues at coordinate 683,290,009 of NC_140585.1, read as the reverse complement.
AGTAGGGGGAGGGGGCTCCCACCTGGATACGCAGAAGCAAGGTAAGGGGCGGAGGGGGGTCACACCTTTGTGCCCAGAAGAGCATCCTGAATCAAGAGCAGTTCGATCGACAAACTGCTATAAGTTTTACAATATTTGTGGGTGAACTTTTTGCGCCAGCCTTCCACTTTACATCAACCGTCGCGCGTTTAACAATGGTCCCTGTAACTCCATGTGCAGCATAGTGTTTCAAGCTTAGACTTTTCACAGCTGGATTTGACTAAAACTTCCGAGTTACCTTTGGGAAGCCACCAGGGCTGGGCAGGAGTCAGTCACCTGTGCTTGGCGCACGAGGGTCGCGTCTTTCTCCCACCGGTGCAGGAACACCCAGGGAATTTCTCTCGCTAGTTCAGTCCACTGAGGCCAGCCATCAGCTCCCTGCTGGCAGCGCCCTATATCAAATCTCTGAGTTTTACAGGAAAGGCTGCGCTGAAGCAGCCCAAACATGGCAACTATCTTTTGCAGTCCTATAAACATAGGACGTGTGTGTGCGCGCGACTGTCAAACCTCAATGGAAAAAGTTAGGCACGGCCAGCCGCGTGCAGGTCTGTGAGTGCGAAGTGCCCCCAGTGGATACTTTGTTCAGTTGTGTTTGAACGATCAGTTTTTATTTCATGTTGAATTGTTTCGCCGTTTACTTCATTTAAAAATATGAACTGTGTTATAAAAAAGTGAAACGTTATTTGTGTCTGCGGTAAGTGCCTCTTACAGAATGCGAAGCGGGGTCATTTCTGCTCGTGTCCAATGTCTTATGGTCCAAACGCCAGGAGTTTTAAGTAGTTTGGTAAACAGTTAAACGCGTTTGCTTTTTTCCACCCCCTTCCCCTACAACCGACAGACCTTTCAAACAAACTTCACCCGTAGGACTCCGAGAAGTCGAGTTTTTCCATCTCGGTGGGCCTGGAGACGGCTGCAGTCACAGACGTCAGTCTCGAAGCTCCGTCTCCAGACTCAAGGAGAACTGTCCCTTTTATAACTAGAAAGGTGCCTACATGGTCTGAGACCATAAATGCAGAAGTAGGTCTCTTATGCGCAGTGAGCTGCGTCCGGCAGGGGAGGCTGTTTTTAGGGCTGGCACGTCTGTTACCATCTCTTTCCAACGGACGAAGCGTGAGTTCTGGCTTCGCACGGGCAAGACATCTCCCCTCACAGCTTTCTATTGGCAGTGGGTATATATTTCCACCTCCCACAGATTGTTTGCTTTACAGTACACGAGGGAATGTTTTACGTCTCAAAGTACCGTGAATCATACCACATTAAATCCTTTATTTCATGTATGCGTGTGTTTGGTACACAGAGAACAAACTTGTTTTTAATACATGTTTGTATTCTGCTCGTTTCACTGCCTAGTCTGTTTTTTAACGTTTTAGCCAGGACTAGGCATGCAAGCCGGACATATTTCCGCAAGTTTTAAGATACGCCGTTTACAATGTGTATGCGGAACGATTGTGGGGTCTGCTGTCAGTAGCGTAGCCCGAGTTCAAGGATCGAAATGAGGCCACAGTAATTGTCAGGGCCCAGTGTACCCCTGAGGCCTCTTGGCGCCACTGCACCTGCTGCGCAACGAAAGACACTCCCCTGCCTTCTGTAGGGGCTCCCCTTCGCAGTGTGCACCTTGCACAGAAGGTGCCCCAGATGTCCACTTGCATAGGCTTCAGAGCAGCCAGGCCTCATATGCGCCTAATCTGTGGGAGACGACGGACCCGTCCACTTTCAAAACAAATTAATCTCGATGTGAAACAAAATCACAAGCGAGCAGACACGACACGTGGAATCTGCTCGGTTAGCAGCTCTATACAATGTTCAATTGTTGGAGCAAGACCACGCTGGATGTTTCACAAATAGTTCTTGCCTTTGTGCGAGACACATGGCACGAACGGATCTGATGGCAGAGAACAGAGTTCGAGCTGTGTCTCGTGAGCGGTGGTTGCTTACTGGGGAGTATAGCGCACAGAAGCTACTTGAGAGGGGGCCGCGTGGGTTAGGATTCAAAGAAAATATGACAAGTGGCTTCTGACCTTCATGGCACCAGATGTTTGACACGCATGCTTCGAGCTCAAATAACCAGCCGTCAAAATCCCAGTCCTGAGGAACAGTAACTTGTTACTGCAGGCAACGGCTTCCATTACCGAGCGCCCTGCCACGCCCTGCAGAGGAAAGCCGTTTGTGTAGAATACAGCACAGACGAGTGGACAGATGGACAGACAGACATAGATGGAGTAGAGTCTGCCGTCTTACTGCTCTGCTTTTTGTTGTTTCATGTGCATTATTTTAACCACTTTAAATGCGCTTAACTGTATTTCTGTTTTCTACAATATTTGGGTGACTTCCAGAGCCACACCCTTGCATCCAATGAATCAAGGGGGTGCCGTTTGCTCGAAGCAGACGTGATTCCCCGTAGGCATGTGGCAGTCAAACGATGGAATGTGCCAGGCGCACTGCACATACCAGACACCCTCTTACTGGCTATCTCCTGTTATCTGAGGTTTTTAATATCATATTTTAAATTGATGTTGCTTTTTGCTATTATAATATATGCAAAAGAACTACAAAAGAAAATAACTTGTGTCAGAGTACAGTTCTGATTGCAACAATCATTTGCACCCATGAAAAGACACCTGCAGCATTTGACGCCAAGGCCACTCCCTCAGAGGCATTCGCTGGTCATTGGGGTTCAGGAAGTAAAAACACACTTTCTTGCTCCCTAACACTTTTATAAACCAAAGAGGGTCCATCAAGGAGAAAGGAAAGAAAAAGCCAATAATTCGAGCACTAAACAACTCCGGAATAGAGCATTTGCTTAAAAAGCAGGCCACCCTCTGCCCATTGGAAAGTTTGACCTGGTCAAATAGTGGAACCTGCTCATGTCTTCCATTTCTCAATAGTAAAATACATTTGTTATGGGGGTATTCATTTCTCTCCATTGTGGTAAAATGTATTACAGAATAGTAGGGCGTATGGGGCAAGGCAAAAAAGTTGCCTATCGGTCGAGTTATACCTCGCGATGTCAGGCCGTGTTGCCGAATCATTGACCAACTCTGCGAAACCTTCCTGTCATTCTCAGAACGCACAATAACAAGCATTCAATCGCCACAGATGACGCGGAAGAATCTTCATGACCATTCAATGGTACCTTTCTTTTCCTCCTTCAAACCCTTGCAGAATGGGGGTGGGGGGGGGGGGGTAAGTAGCAAAAAGGCAAAATGAAAACTTCACACCTTCTGATGGAGCCCATTCTAGCCTCAAATATTAAGGATTTCTTCCATATACTTACCCCAACACCCACAGCCAAGGTTATGATGCCGAAATGTCTGACGCAGACTGTAGTCATCTTTCTTCCGAAGCTACAGAAGGTGGATGGATGTTCAGACTCTACCCAATCATAGGTTTCATTTTTTTTCCTCATCATCACAGCATAAATCTTGAAAGTGAGCCACAATACAGCACAAGCTACTTCACAATTGCCAATCAGGATTAAGGCTTATGAGCAGGATGAGAATGGTGACAGCCAAAATCATAGTGGCTCTGTCCATTGTCTCTGGTGAAGTCCGCCAAGTAGCACTCAGTCACCTGCACCGTCCCACAACATATAATGCAGTAGACCACAGCATCCTACTTACAAGAATAAAAGAGTGGACTGTAAGCCTAGACACCGCCCTCGACTGGATACAACTGTTATGACTGGCATTAGTGTCTGTGAGGCCTTTTGGACTTCCACCTTTATGGAGAATTTGGTTCATGTGATGCATTAAGTATAATGATAGAAGGTAATTTGACACACCACATCCATACCTGTAAAAAATATTATGGCAATATATGGTTGGTGTGTGAGGAAAAATGAGGAGGGCACACCAATATATTCTTCAATGAGGTACCTAACCTCGTGCTGGGCCAAAAAGAGATAACTGTTTGTCATAATCCTAGTGGATTGCAGAAAATGTAGTGATGTTCTCACCAGGTCCTGAAGAAAGCACTGCACCTGCCGGCATCACTTTTGAAAAATGTCGGCCTCCTGCTTCGTAAGGATATGTTTTGAATTTGTGGAATGGCCTTTAAGTCCCATTAATGTCAAACCGTGTGGGACATCATTACATTTTCAGAGAGTAAGTCCCTTGGTTTAGTTTTTGAGAGGCTTGCTCTCTGACACAGTTTGTAAAAGTTCATGCATTGTCATGTCATTAATAAAAGTAGATGGTATATACTATATACCAATGGATAGTACCTTGAATGAGATATAAAGTATTGAGATACACCCTCTTTTGACTACTCACATAGTTTCTTGAAGTATACACTCTGTGCTGTGAATGAACTAATGGGAATATAGTTCATCAAGTCCACCAGTGGGAAAGAATCACTTGAGATAACCCAGAGTCATTCTTTTCACCATTAGTCGTCAAGATATGCTTACTAGGGGTGGGCGAAGAATTCTGTTCCGCCTATGGAGTTCGTAGAGTTTTGCCCACTCCGCGCTCTGCGCGAAGTTCTGAAAAACTCTGTGAAGTGACACGGAGCAGAGTTTTTCTCTCGAGCAGCTCACCAACATTAAGCTGGCAAGCGCTTGAGAGAAAAAATCACGCAATATACCTCCTCCTGGCGAAATTTCTAAAACGCGGGTGGTCAATGCAGGTCACGCCCGCTCATGTTGAGAAATCTGTCCCTCGAGTAGAATGTCTATTTGAGTGACAGAAAGCAGCAGTGCCCTCTGGCGCGACACATAGTGCAGTTTGATCGTGACTTAACGGGCTCCACCAATGCCGGAACTCCAAGGAGCGTGGCAGAGTTTTTCCGGCACTTCGCAGAGTTCTGCAGAGTCAAACTCCACCCAGGCCAATGTCTACTTCCATTGGCTGAAACAATTAAAGAATTACTTTTAGATGTAAGCATATAACAGTAAAATCCACAAGTAAAATAAAAATCAATTTAGCAACACTGAATGTTTAAGCCACATCAAACTCTTCTTGAAAATACATTTTCTATACCTCAGTGTGATTAAAACCTACATTTGTTTATTGAGCAGAAATAAAACAATAGATTTTTAATCCTATTGTTCTCCTTTATGATAATCGCAACTGCTTAGTTCAAGGAACAATACCAATTCTTTCTAATGTGAAGACCATAAGCTAAATACTTGAACCCTACCCACATAACCATCATTTTAAAAGGAGCCAACATCTCGCAATAAGTACTCTGCAAAGTTCTACCACTCCATCAAATAGGGCATCTAGTTGAGATAACAAGTACAATCATTGCATTGCCTAGCTCCTGAAACATGTTCTTACACAGGTGTTTCCAAAATACTGATTGACAAGCCTCAACAAATGCAAAATCAGGCAGCAAGATGGGATCTCAAGTGTAAGAATCTAAACCACACTAAACCAATGTTAAAAGTAACTGAGTGGTTCTTAGTGGGTACAAGAGTCAAACTTAAAGTGGTATGCATCATACAGAAATCTTTCTGAAATTAGAGAGAAGAATACATGCACAACTGACAATAAACTGTGAGGCGACTTGAAACAACTTTCCAGCCAGTGTATAGACCATGAGCCTGTTAAAGTTCAAGAGACTAACACAAAAAGGCATTTCCTTCTTTGGGAGTACAGGACATAAACCTATAAATACTCTTTGCCAGCATTTAATAGTGACGCTGAACAAATTACCCTTCAGAGCTGGTCAGACAATCATCTAAGTATAGAGAACCTCAGACACAGCGTTGAATAACAACAGGTTCCAGTTGTGTTCTCTCGGTTGGTCTGTGTACCCTTCAACTCCCTGATGCTTTTTTCCACTTTCCACCACCATAAATCTAATCCCTGAACTTCTAACTGCTCGTGAGTTTACCTTTAGAAGTGCAACTGTAGCTCAATAAGTAACTTAATAAGTAACCTGACTATATGACTCCCATATAGCAAAGAGACACTTATTTGTACTCACTATTTTATTATTCATCTGCAGCTGTGGCATTCCAATTAGCATGACTATTAGCATGATATAAAACACTGAAACAAATACAATAACTATAGAACTGGGGCCCAGAAGGGGTTATGGAGACATTTTTAGGCTCAACAAGGTTTCTCAGAGTTCTGCTTGCCTATAGAATTATGGTACTACAGAGGTATACTCTTTACCATTAGCAACAAATTGACAGGTCTCCGTTAGGTAAGCTCCCATAGCCCTGATTCTCACCAAGTTCCCACAGGGTGGGCCTTGTCCTCTTTCACACAAACAGAATAATTACCTTTTATTACACTGCCCCTCTTGAAGTTTGGTGTGCTGCCATTGATATTTCAGATATGGTGGCAACTTCAGTAGATGGTGGAAGGTGTGGGATGCCAGGCACGGGTAGAGAATTTAGTCCCAGTATCACTCAGTAACTGAGAACGTTTTACTAGATAATTCAGGACTCGATTTGAATGAATGTTCTAGTACTGATAGGAGATTCTCTTTGTTCAGGCTTTGTCATACTAATTGTTCAGTAGCTGTGTTAGACAGCTTCACCATTGGTTTGCTTGAGAAACTTCCTTCTGGCAAATATTGCATGGGATTCTAATAGTTGTAGAAACTTTGCTCAATGAGGACATCAAAATATTAAGGTATCAACAGATATAGTACATTTTTCATTACTCACACAGGAGGAAAGAACCCTAGAATGTCATGACAGCCAGATATAAGAATTGTACCTCTAGTACTGATGGTTCTACTACGACCCACACAAAAGTTTCTCTCCTACAGCATTGTATGAACCTAGCAACTTGGCTTTAAAATAATAATCTTGTAGTGGAACCCAGACTCAATGTCCAAAGTTTGCTTCCAAACCCATGAAGGGCATTATTTCACACAATGCTTTTTCAATCAAGTAAAGAAAAAGTGAATTACGGGGATGTTTTTTACCTCTGGGTTTTAAGTGACATCATAGACCACTTGAGCTTCACTCCAATTGTCTATTTGATTTCACTCAGAACCGTTGGTGAAAAACATTCCCATAATTCACTCTTACTCATCTATAATTCTATATACAATTTTATGAAACAATGTGATATTGTTTTGGTTCATGAAAAATATCTCTATAACCAAGAGAGAGAGTTAGGACAGTATGCATGTCGTTCTTGTCCCAATGTAATAATGAAATAATCAACTAAGACAGTCCACTAGAGAGTGGCTACGTCAATTCCTTAGTGTCTGACACCACAAGGTTTATTTAAAAGACACATCCTGTTCCAGAGGACACCGGAATAGGTTGAGACGCGGGTGAGCACCAAGACTAAAGTACATATTAGGAGCTTACCCCTCTCTGGAACTGAACGGCCATGGAAATACAGTGAATTACGATTTTTAACATTGATTGACCCAGATTTACGGTTAGTCCATCTAGCATGAGAAGCACACCTTAGCGAGTGTACAAAAATGCAGTAACACGTGGTTTGAATTTTTACCACTCACTTTTCTCACTTTTCACCACAGTCAGTATAGAGAGGTCCTGAAGAAAGTTCCTTTACTTTTGTCGAGAGCTGAAACATGTTGACCAAAGGATAATCCAGACACTAATTGTAGTTCTGACACATTATCCATCTAATTTTTTTAATATACACTGGGCCACTGGGAATAAAGTATTGATTAGTGAGTTTCCCAGAGGTATTTTTAATTTCGCTTCACTTCCAGCACCATCACACAAAAACAAAAAAAAAACACTCCACTGTAATCAGGTGTTGTAGCACAGCTGGGTAGCATTCGGCTACCCAGCTGGGAACCCAATGATGAAGCATGACACCAACCAGGTTGGTGTGTGAGGGTTCTTTTAAATAAACCTTGTGGTGTCAGACACTAAGGAATTGACTAAGCCACTCTCTAGTAGACCGTCTTAGTTGATTATTCCATCATGAAAAATATCAGCAATATTTTACAGATATATAAAATTGTCACAACTAGACAATTGCCAAGGAGTTATCTAATTGAGGATTTTTGACATGCCATTATGGAATTGATATTCCTCCAAACCCCCATTCCAAATATTTATTCTTACTTTTTTATATTATGAATATCAGTAGTTTCTCTAAACTTAATGGGCGTCTTTCATTCTGTGCCATCACAGATTGGTTGAGTTTTCAAGATGGGCGTCAAACATTCAGACACCATACATCGTGATCTGCTTCGGTACCCATAAACCTTCACTAATGTGCACCCTACATACATGGGATATATCCACCCATATAAACATTAATAAACTAAATTCATGTGAATAGAAAGTACTTTAAATGTATACTTATTTTGCATTTGATCAACATCTTCAGCAGTGGAAATGTCATACAGATGATACATCATAATGTGGTACAAAATAATTTATATAGCAATTTTCACCCAACGAATTATGAGTGTATGAGTGTAGATGGGGGGCTACAGGACACACAGCAGTTACTCATTAGTCCAGGTAGTAATCACAGTGTCAGAAGTCCATGTAACATTGACTTTAAGGCATATGTGAGAAGGTGTCCCTTGAGATTCCTTTGAAGGCACTCAGTAAGGGGAAGGACAATAGGTTTAGAGGAGAGTGTTCTATCCGGAAAGAGCATGAAGGTAACAAATCTGCAAATGGTGACAACACAGGGCATCTGGAGCTGGGGTTGGTATGGTAATATTGAATGAGCAAGAGATTGGTGGCCTGGGACAGGTCAGGTGGTCTGGGTAATATTCGGCATTCAAAGCCATTTACACATTTCAGTATTAGTGTGATAGTCTGTTCAGGGAACTGTGTTGCTCAGTGCGTGACCCATCATGCCTGATCCTCATATTGGGAGGTGAAGGCAGAGCTTGAAAACTCAACTGGTTGTGTGGGGAATGTAAGGACATTTTCAAAGCTCAATGAATTATTGTGATAGCCCAGGAGTGTGCATTGAAGTAATCTGGTTTGTGGGATCAGGAGTATCAATGGAGGTCCTGGTGGAGAGCAGCGGTGATGCACAATGTTTGGATGGGCCTAATGGTTAAAGAGATCAAGGTGGAGAGTGGCATTTCACTGTTGAAAATAACTCGCAGGTTTAGCCTTTTGGAGAAAGAATAATGGAGATCTGAAAAAGCTCAGGGGAAATCTCCCCATTTTCAGACCCCCCCACACACAACCACCCCTGTGTACAAAATAGGCATCTCATGACAATGCCTTCTAAACTAACTGAAATGCAGAGGAAAGATCTCCTAAAACTTCAACTAGTCAATACCTATGCAACCCAGTTGATATGCAGCCCGATAGGCTAGGGCACTTCAGACAAGTTGCAAGTGCCTCTGCCCTACACTAGCTCCCAATGTAGAGGAGATCTAAGGTAAAAACTGTATGCCCAATGCACAAGGAAATTTGTGCGCCTTGTAACCTCGCCAAGTACTTCCATCCCTCCCACCCCATCCCCCGTCGTCAGAATCCAAACACACTGTGAAATTCACTGCTTGCCTAACCATAAACAAATAATTTCATGCAAGGTACCACAGGACACAAGGTGCGACACTTAGCAATACTCTATCAGCACACCTCATACTCACACAACACCTACTGAAATTTTGGGGCTGACAGAAGACCACAATGTTACTCCCGATACAAGCAGTCATCCTCTGACTAACATCCCATTTTTCGTTTCTAACCTCTGGCTAAGGCCACCTTTACTATCGGCTAACCAACTGGCACTCTCAGTCTCCATCCAACAATAGACTAGAGCTGCTCAGGTTGCACCTGAAGTCCCCGATGAGCCCAACTACCCAGTCAGGTTGAGCACCGTCATCATCTTTCTGTGGTTTCCTATGCCTCTTGCTAAGCTGCCCCACTATAACAAGTTCTGATGGTGCATTGTCCGGTATCTTAGGGATACAACTCCTCAGAGGTGACACGTTTAATATATCACATGTGATGTATGGCTTGGCGACGTATCACACGCAACCACTACCATTGCGTTGCAAGTCTCCTGGAAGTGGATGTGGCCTTAAGAATAGTAAATATTTACTACCCTGTGATGTAGTGGTGGGAGATACAGCGGATGCAATATTTTTTAGATTAATAATGACGCCCTTGAAATAGTGACATAAAATCGCTCAGAGACATTAAATAAAGTGACAGGGTGTGAGTGTATGAGAGTTGGGGGATAGAAGCAGGCAGTGAAGGGGTCGTCTTCCTAAGCAGGGAAAGGGGAGTTGAGCATGAATTTAGAGAGGTGGGGTCAGTGAAACCCAAGGCTGTGGGCAAAGGTGCACTTGCGGGCTAATTCTTAACCTCAAACCAGTTACCCTTTAAAACTTAGTTAGGAACAACATAATTAATGACTGTAATAATATTTGTTATCCTCACTTTAATAACATATGTGGGTTGATGAGTTTCATGTGCCAAGAGTGTCAGGTTGAAGAGAGTTATCTCAGGAATGTAACATTATCTCTGGGCAGCTCCGTAACAGGCAGGTGTAGAATGTTAATGTAAACATTCAAATACCAGCCTGTGACTGCGCAGCAAAGAAGATGGAAACTGCTGGCAATGTCTGGTATTTGTGTGCTACGGTTCCTCAGGAGTTGCCATGCAAAAACTAAATATTTGTCATTGTTACAGCATAAATATGAACCTGGAGCAAAAAGATGTTTTATATGGTTTTTCTATATGTATTTGTTGTGCTCGAATTTTCATCAGGATTCCATATTTTTGCTCTCCGGTTCTGAGATATATTTCCTACTCCTTTGATGTATATGTGGATTTGCCATTTTGATGAACTGTACCAGTTCACTTGTAATGTACCATAACTACAAGGCCATGTGAAAACTCTGAAAGTTGAAGATTTTGGAGTTACATCAGATGAGATGTGATATGTTTACAAAGAAATAAAATTTCTCATATACCGTGCCTACTGTCAGAATCAAGATTGTTTCCTGGGTGTTGTACATTTTTGGAGGACTTTTTTTTAGTTCAAAAGAGTTTTACACTTCAACGAGGACACCCTCACTAGAACCCTTCTCAAAGTCAGAAATTTATGTGCCACACATATCGGTTTATTAGGGTGTAAAGTCCACTGTAGGGGATTTGAAAACAATATTTAAACTAATATTTAGAAATACATTTGCAAGTTTTCGGTCCATTATGGTTAACTCTGCTTTTCATCCTTTTATGGAACACACATTAAGTAGTACATTTTATAAGTCATTCATATAGCTTGTTTACTGTGTCATTTGTTCGTCATTTGGCACAGAGCACTATAGTGCAGTTAGACTCCTCACTCTGCCATAGATGTCACTGGTTTCTGCTTCTACTACTTAATCCTAAATTGATGCTTGAGTGATCTCCAGGTCGTGAATTAAGAACTTCTAGAAGTTCTTTCTAGTGAGCACTTTTCTGTATGGCAGGATGTGTTTGTGTGACTCAGCATATGGAACTCCTAGTTTCTTGCCTTTGGCAGCGCCCACTGGTCAGCACCCACCACCATTGCTAAACCACAATATTTTAACTCCTTTTGAGGTCGAGCCTGTGCAACGCATGCTCTGCTCTGCGAGGCGTGCTATATTTTAGTAAGGACGTTAAGTTACGCCCACTCTCCGCCCATATTTTCATTGGCTTGTGTCATTTTCTTATGGAAATGCTGGCTTCTGATTCGTTAATAGGCTTGTTAGTCCCTCTTTAGTACAGCCTTTTCTTCATTTGTAACTTCTCATGAGGACCGGCCCTTTTACATCTTTTGTTACACGGTATGTCTCATTTAGTCTGTAAGGAAGGACTATTTTCTTTAATGAGTTCCTCCTACTGCAGGCATGAAATGCTTTCCTTCAACATTAAGTGCGCCTTTCACTTTCCAACCAGGATGTAATAATGGCTGTTGCTTCTTTGAAATTAAATAGGTCTCGCATTTACAAGAGTTTGAGCTATTGTCATTGTAAAAGACAATGCCTTTTATTTCTGTGTTAATTATCCAAACAGATAAATAAAAGGCATTGTCATTTACAACGCCAATAGCTTAAACTCTCGCAAATGCAGGACCTTTTGCATTGCAAATGCTTGTTTTTAATAAATCAGTATATATTTTTTACTTTACCCAAAATATTCTAGGGCTAGGGTTGAGGTAGTAAACTAGCATCTTGGACTATTTTTTAAGAACGCTACACCTTCCCCAGATTTTCTGGGACTGGAGTTAGAATAGAAAATTAGCCTTTCCAGCACCACACAAAGCTTAGCCAATCTATTGGATGTCAATTACCTCTACTGTGAGTGTTTCTGAACTCAATATTATTGTGAAAAATGAGAATTAAAATGGCAGGACAATTTAAATAGTATTCATGTCAAATTCTATGTATTTCAAAAGCAAAGTGCATTACAATCCTCCTGTAACTATTGCCTCTATAGCTTCAATCACATTGAGCTCTTCTTGCCAACGCTTAATACACTTGAAATATGCAATGTTTAGGATGGTAAAAAATGCTCCTTTAAAAACACATGGACTGGATGTTATCTACTCTTTGCCCAGTTTTAGCATCTCCATACTTATGAGGCAGGATAACACACAATGGATTGTTGGTGGTTGTTAGAAATTGGGATTCTGGTTGGCTAAGGTGTACACCCCAGTCGGGCTGAACCCACCACTCTAGTCAGGCTAAGTTAGATACACAACTGAGATAATCTGTCCTCACCCTCTAGTAGCTTGGCGCAGAGCAGGCAGACTTATCAAAAGAGACAATGTGTAAAGTATTTGTGCAAAACACGCGCACACACACACACAGTAAAAAAAATGGATGCAGCACAAAAAGACTCCACATAGTTGTATAAAAAGATAGGTTTTTGTATTATAATCAAAACATGACCAAAACAGTAGGAATCACATGTATATTGTCTGTGATATGCCTATCTTGAAAATATTACATTAAATGCATGTAAAACACACTCCCTGCTAGTATGTGCTTTAAGGTAATCTTCGTGTGATTTCATTAATCCCCATTGGGGGTGGCAAATTAACTTTTCCATTGTCGGAGCGGAGAGATCAGAGCTCCAAAAAGGGGTTTAAGAGGCAACATTCCAGGTGCCCAAGTAAGTGAAAAGCCACTGCTCAATAGTTACTGAAATGCTAGTTGTGAGTGCTCTGTCGGTCCCTTGAGCCTGTACGTGTGCAGATGCAGCAGCCCTCATGTAATGCTAGCAGTTACAGGGACCTTGCAAGTCCGATCGAGTATAGTACATTTGTCGGGTGAGGCTGCGGGGTTGAGGCTTAGCGGGCGGTGTTGGCAACCTTGGGGAAGGACTGCCATGTTCAGAAATCTCTCCCCCCTCAGTTACTGCTCATGGTGCAAAAACTACTGCAGTGATTCCGGCATTGCAGGTGGGACCTTTCATTGCCCTGGCAATGCGCCAACACTGGAATGAGGTGTTCAGCAGGGCCACACTGTTGTTTGGTAGAACACCGCTGCAGCTTGTAAAAGCGGTGCAGGTCCTTCACCGTACTGAAGTGTGGAGTGCCTTTTTTTCCTACACAGGTTCTATCCTGGTGGAGAGCGCAGTCAGTGCTGGAGTTCCCAGCACATATGTGTAGCTCATGCTGGGCGACTTGCTAATTCTTTGCAGAAGGGTCTCTCACAGCAGGGGTCATGAGAATAAAATAAAGTCTCTGATGGCCCTGAGACTTAAAGAAACAGGGGGCAAGCCAACAAGCCCTTGGAGAACACTTCAAAGCCACAAATTCAGGGGTAGCAGGCAGCAGGCCAGAACAGCAATGTAGGTAGCAAAGTTGCAGTCCCTCCTGCAGCTCAAGAAGCAGCATGCCAACACAGCAGAGCAGTTAGCAGAGTGTCACTCCCTCCCGGCAGCACAGCAGTCTCTCGGGCAGTGCGCATATGTAAAGCCAGCAATGGAGGTCCAAAAGTATCTGATTAGAAGAGATCAGAACTCCAGCACGTATTCCCTAAAATACCTTGGAAGTGGAGGTGACTTTAAAGGAAAGTCTTTAAAGTGCGCAGGTCCTCTTTCAGCACAGTCCTGTCTGCCAGGTTAATCCTGGGGGGTTGATCAGTGCTTTATGCGAGGGCAGGACACTACCTAATGAAGTGTACATGTCAGTCTCTCCCCGTACCTGTTCCCAGAAAGACCCATCGGTATGCAGATGAATGCAGATGCAGCTGAATGTCCTGTGTTTGTGGCAGTCTAGAGGGTGGGCACAAGTTGGAGTTGTCACCTAAACCTAGACGTGTATTGGAGACATGCTAAAAGGCACACAAAGTCCTCATTGCAGAGAAATGCCCACTTTCTAAAAGTGCAAAAGAAACAATTGATGGACAGAATGCTTAACAATGCAATCATTTACCCCCAGTCACAAGGATCTGGGTTTAATCCATCATTCTTTTGCTCACCACACCACCCTAGTTTGGATCCAGCCATTTGCAAATCAGTTGTGACCCTGATCCTTGTGGGAACAGTCCAGCCTGAACTGCCAAGTCAGGTAATTCCTGGACCAGAAACAAGCATCCTGGGAGTGGTTTCAGGGCATCACCCTTCATCAGCCAGGCTAACTTGAATCCAGTGGTGTAGTGAGCACGGGACCCACGTCTGGGCGTACCCTTCCCACTTAGGGCGACATATGCAAAAGAAACAATTGATGGGTGGAATGCTGGACAATGCAAACATTCACCCCCAGTCACAAGGATCTGGATTTAATCCATCATTCTTTTGCTCACCACTCCACCCCAGTTTGGACCCAGCCATATACAAATCAGTCTTGACCCTGTCCCTTGTGGGAACAGTCCAGCCTAAACTGCCTAGCCAGGTCCTCCCTGGACTGGAAATAAGCATCCTGGGACCGTTTTCAGGGCATCACCCTTCATCAGCCAGGCTAGCTTGAATCCAGTGGTGTAGCGAGCATGGGACCACATCTGGGCATACCCTTCCCACTTAGGTTGACATATGCAAAAGAAACAATTGTTGGACCGAATGCTGGACAATGCAAACATTCAGCCCCAGTCACAAGGAACTGGGTTTAATCCATCATTCTTTTGCTCACCACGCCACCCCAGTTTGGACCCAGCCATATGCAAATCAGTCTTGACCCTGTTCCTTGTAGGAACAGTCCGGCCCAAACTGCCAAGCCAGGTTCTTCCTGGGTCCCTTGCTAACTGTGCTACTAGATTCAAGCTAGCCTGGCTGATGAAGGGTGACATACCCCGAAACCGGTCCCAGGATGCTTGTTTCTGGTCCAGGGAGGACCTAGCTTGGAAGTTCGGTCTTGACTGTTCCCATGAGGCACAGGGTCAGGACTTATTTGCATATGGCTGGGTCCAAACTGGGGTGGTGTAGTGGGGAAAAGAACGATGGATTTTACATAGATCTGGGGGAGAATGGTTGAATCATTCAGCGTTCCGTCCATCATTTGTTGCAGTTACACTTTCTAAAAGTGACTCTCCTAAACTTGCAATGCTAAATTGAACTTCACCAGTAAAGTGGATTTTTCATTACCAATCCAAAGATATTAAACATAAAGCAGCTACTCCTCTGCAATCAGGAATTAAAACTTAAAAGTATATTAAGGAGTGGTAATTTATACAGGTGCTGTCACCAGGGAAAAGACATTTTAGTTGTCTACGCTGTAATGGAAAGCTTCCAATTGCATGTGTCATCAGTAAATAATGCATCTCAAGTTTTCAACTTGTTAGCTTCAGAAACAAAATGTTAGGTTGAACTAAACAACACCATTTTCAAAGAAAATAAATATGATTTCTTAATTTTTAAGGGCTGGGCAAATGTAATTTTATACAAAAGATCTTATGCAATGTCGTCTGGGGAGTCTGGGCTGAATAGACAAGTTATTCAGTGGCATTTCTGTTCAGAAACATGGAACCCAGCCATCTATTACACAAGCCATTGTTGCCATATGCAAGACTTTCAATTCAAGGCCGAGCCGATAAACTACATTAACTAACTCCCTGCAGGAAACAAGAATCTGTTGAGGGTCACTGTAATAGTTCTTTCAGAGGGTAGTTAAATGAAAATGTATTGTATACCTCCCCCCTTTAACACATGCCATTTTAGACAAATTAACCAGAAAGGCGCTATCATACCAGGTGTTCCATATTTGAACGTTCTAGTTGATTTTATTTCACAGGTGTGCTGGGCCATTCCATTCTGGGCGATGCACTGGACGATCAGCACTGATAGCTTAATGAAACAAGCAAGGGAACAGAAGTTACAGGATCCAGTCCACAAAACAGCTACAAGTCACCACCAGGGCGTGTGTACGCCACATGTGCGCGTTATGTCTGGGTGTTAGGCTATTTATTGACATTTTGTCGAGACCATTGAGAAAACCCTGAAATTATGCAAATGATAACCTGAGTGTGTAGGTGTATGATGCTATGAGAGACAGGCCACTAACACCTGTTTCACTAAATGTAAATGTGCACAGTGAATGCAAAGGTGTGCACATTCTACACATTTACAAGTCATTTTCTTTTTATCATATTGCATCAAAGTAGATTATATTGACACTCTTTCTACATTTATCATAAAAAGACTTATCGGTCCTCTTTACTGCTGTATATGTACCACTCATGCTTGATGAGCATAGGTGCAAATGTTTTACTAAACACTTTTAAATTTAATACCTTATGATTTTTCATCTAATATGCATTGCATGGCCGTGGTTCTCCTCAGACAGTCTCTGGCCTGAGCACGGTGGAACTCGCAAGTTTGTCATCTAGGCGTGCCTTGGCACATCACGTATTCGCAGATTGCACGTTCTCTTCGGTAATGCCTCTGTGGATTGCAACGGCGTTGCCCGTGTAATTTGAATCTTTCTCTGATCACAAGTCAGACTCTCACACGGAAAAAAGCATTTTGAAGCAGGCTGTAATAGCTCAATGGATTCATTTACATTTGATTTTCGATATTAGAGAGGCAGTTTCGTATCCATTTTTGAGGTGTTTGCTTAGTTCCTCCTACGTACCCCATCTACGAGGGACGGATGTATAACGAAACCATGCATGCCATTACCACGAATGCCTTTACCATGCGTACATTACTCCACAATGCCAATACCCCTACTCACCTTAAACCTAAAAATACCCTTACCACCCAATACCCTTACACACCCCAAACCCCCCAAAACACCCTTACCACCCAATACCCTACCCACCCTAAACCCTAAAAAAATGTCTTACCACCCAATACCCTTATCCAACTCTAAACCCTAAAATCACCCTTACCACCCAATACCCCACCCACCCTAAACCCTAAAAATACCCTTACCACCCAAACCCCTACCTATCCTGACCCTTACCATCCAATACCCTTACCCACTTCTAATACCTAAAAACATCCTTACCACCCAATACCCCTACCTACCCTAAACCCTAAAAATACACTCACCACCCTATACCCATACCCACCCAAAACCCTTAAAACACCTTTACCCTAACTCCTAATACATATAAAAAGCTGTTTCACTTACATATGATATACTTACCTTTTCATTGTAAAGGCATACGTGGTAAAGGCATGGTGAAGACTTGCGTGGTAAAGGCAATGCGTGGTAATAGCATTGACAGGCAGTGACTGCATGGTAATGGTAATGACAGCGTAGAAAAGGTTGTTTCCTATGGGAGATTATTTTACACTGAATGTGATTTATCTCTAGGTGTACCTGAAGTTGTGAAGTCGAGAAATCTTGAACTTTGCATATATATATTTCATTTTTGAGAGTTTTACAAAGTGAAGAGTTTGCAAAGTTTTATTTTAATGTCTCCGCAATAATGCCTAATTTGTAAAAAAAAAAAAAAGTGTCTATGTCCAAAGATGGTCTCATAAAGTTTTTCTCAGAGGCCTGTATCCAGCGCCCTTCAATGCAGGTGATGATCAATACCAAGGCTGTTTAGACTTGATTTCTCCTCGTTCCCCTGTTAACCACTACTATCCAATCCCTGCCCCTTTATTTCACTCATGCAGATCCTTTTTAAACTCTGCTTTCAACCTTTGTCACTGTTTTGCCATCTTTCTCTTCCTACTTCTCTGCTATTCTCTCTAGTTCTGGGTCAAAGTCTCATACTGAAAAATAAATCTCTGTCCCCCAAAATAATTACTGGTGGACCGACATGCAACCACCGGCTCAAATTAAGCACTGGTAGGAAACCGTTTTTGCTTCAAAGAAGAGCATCTTAGGCCACAGGGTGGACTGATGCCACTGATGGCAGGTCATGTCCCCTTTTTTGTGCCACCAACTCAGGACCAAAGTTTTCTAAAAGAGCACTCGCATAATATTGCATTGCCTGCACTTCTGACGTGGAGGTCTTCTAATCATAGATGTATGGGAGCCTCCTCCATCTAATTCACATCTAAACATCACTGCATTAAACACTTTCATAATTTGGTATTTTTTTTAACATCTTCTGCACCTGTGAGGAAACATAATGGTATGTCTGTGGCGCTGAATGACACCATTTGTTATTAATTATTTGTTTCCGGCAATCTCATGTCAGACTTTACTGTGGTGGAGCTGTTCTCTTGTGGTAGATGTGAGTGAGGAAAGAAAGAGAGAGGCTAAAATAGTACTGCTTTGCATTCTTTCCTCCTCAGTCACACTAGGGACATCTGGAATAGTCACATACAACATGCTGAATCGTCCATTAAATACTGCTCGGAAGCTTCCATCTGGCAGCAGCCCAAGAGTGACATCAGACCACAATCTCCAGCTACATTCATGCACCTGCACTATTGCAGTTCCAAAATACCGAAGGCTGAGATGGAACTCGAATGCGTGAATACAAAGGCCAATGTGTTTCTCGGACACATCATTTCCAATGACAGTAGCCAAACAACCTTTTTTTTTAGTTTTGGGTAGAAAGGAGAGGTGAACATCACTGTACTATGACAGTTGCATGAGATAACCATCGATCACCACGAACTTCAAAAATTGAGTTTTTGGTCATAGATTTTTCAATTATATTGGTCAGATGCTGGTATATAAATGTATTTTTATTTGTTGTGCATAATTTTATTCATCCAACCTTGCTTCCTCTTTTGATATTAGTCCATTGGATGTAAACCATGTTTCGTGTTAACGCGCTTGAGGCATCTTTATTGAAAATGAACACACATTTTCTTAGATATAACTAGAATAGCGTGGTAAAATGCTTTATAATGCACTTCAATAGTCCACTTACTTCCACACTAGCAATGCTTGTTGAAAGATGTCTCCCTTCCAGGGTGAAGATGTCCAGATGTCTCACTTTGTTCAAGGGTGCTGAGGAAGCATGCCACCCACCCACAAAGAACCCAGCAAAACTCATACAAACCAGACTATTGTGGCTTTCTCAGTTTTCCATAGTCTCAGTTGGCGTATACTATTTTCAGTACAGCAGCCTCGGATTGGATATCTGCATAGCATTTTGAATGCTCCTGGTTCTTGAATAGGCGGGGCTAAGCTTTAAGATTTGGGGACCTCTGGTCATTTTGTGTCACAAATCAGAAGGTCTGTCCCAAAGCAAAGTATCTTGCTACTTTTCTTGTAGACCATCCATGACTTGCGACTCATTAGGAAAGAAAATACAGGTCACAGAGAATAAGAATGTTTTCAACATCTTTTCCCATTGTCCTCTTCTTCTATATGTTGGTATGATAACTATTTCTTGCAGCACTGAATTTGGCCTTCAGTCAAATTCTTTAACTAAAGATCTCTTTACAGGGCTTAGGCAATCATTCTAGTAGGTGATGTCTCTGTGGACCTCTTGTAATGAATATAACTTTCTGCATGGACATCATTATCAATCCTCAAGTTTGAACATCATTAAAAAGCTTCAAGCTTGCCTATTAGGCAGGTTTCATCGATCCTGTATCACTCTAGATCGCTAGTACCAGTTCTTTACCCTACATTGCCCGAAGACATAAAATTCACCCTAATGCTTTGGGTCGTCCGTGGTCACTCAGACATATATTGCCCTGCATGCCTCTCTTCCATGCGTACTTTGGACCCTGTTGGGATGTTAGGCTCCTTGGGCCTTGCAACATCCAGTTTTCAGAATCCATTTCAAGAGAGGGACAGCAGTACTCACTCCTTTTATTATTGAACTGCGCCAGTGATTTAGGGCGCAGTAGCTACTACTTGGGTTCAAATGAAGAGACTCAATCTGCTATATTTAAAAACGATATAACGGATAAAATAGGTCAATGAGACAAGATATTTGTGTATAAATGGGTGATTAATCTCAAGGTCAAATTGGCAGTTATTTTCCATGCTGTGTTTTGCAAGAAACATTGCACACGACATGGCGGTGGATAGATGGCCAGTGGTGACCGGATGGTCATGGTTTTCAGGGAAAACATTTATCAGCCACTAGACATGTTGTAAAAAAGTACAAATTGCCTGGTAATGGCAATGGAACCTCACCAAGCTCTATAGCACACAGTGTTCATTTAATATTTTGACATTCAGGGGTGGGGGTATTCAGAAGCCTACTAAAGATCAGATATTCCTAAAGGGACATAGTGCCCACTCAGGTTTGAAGGGGAAAGGGTCCTACAACGCCAGGTCATTTTCTAAGTGGCAGTCCATCGTAGCTGTTTTACCTTTCATGCATGTGTCCTATGAGCCAACAATTATGGCTACAAGAAGTCTCTCTGTAATTCTCTAAGACATCCATCCTTGTCTCTTCCTTGGGGAACTTGGATCAATTTTACCAATGTGGTTTTCGTTGGAGAAGCTGGATGAGTCTCTCTGTATTCTGTGTCGCACACAGCCTCACAATGCACTTAGTTAATCAAGCTTTCATGTTTGAAAAAGGGCCACAACACTGGAAACGTGTAAATTAGTATAGAGCACAAACTCCCATCAGTAGGTCATGTCATTGCACTAGACTTCCTACCACTGCATATTCATCACATGGGCATTTTAGATTGCAAATTTTATTTTAATTGTCAGCTACATTCCTTTCTCTCTAGTTTAAAATTTGAAACTCGTTTTCCAGCCATTAGTGCAATCCTCAATAGATACTGCTTTAACTATTATCATTGTTTGCATTCAGCTCACTGGCGTTTTACAGGTAAAGGTAACCCAAGGCTCGAGTCCAGGGAAGATATGGGTAGATGTTGTCTACCCACTATTTTCAGCAGGTAGACACCGTCTAACCTGTTGCAAAGCTGGCCACTTTCAGCGGAGTGTCACTTTCCTTTCCTATTTCTCCCGATAGGTTTAACTTGTCCTGGTGTAATTTTCTGGCACATGGACACTTTCAGCAGCGCCTTCACGTTGTCTGCTTTTGAGCCGAGCAGCAATGTGTAGGCAGGGAAGGTGCTCATCAGATTCTAGCTGCGCCCATAACAAAATATGAAGTTAAGGGCCCTTTAGGCATCTTTATGTTTGTCTATTTTGGCTCGGAGCTATCGGGAGCCTTTCATCTGGATGCAATAGAGTGGATACAAAGCCTCACAGCTTATCACTTCACAGGTACTTGAGAGAGAAATGTTTTTTTTACTTTATTCAGTCCCTGTATATAAGTGATATGCATACACTGTAAGAATGTTGGATCTGTTGGTCGCACCAGTATTTACACAAATAATTAAAATTCCACTATTTAGTTTTATTTCTTATCTAGCGCTTTAGCACTACAGTAGTGCTAAATCACTAGAAAATAAATAAAACAAAGAAGCTGTATTTAAATTTTTATTTGTGTACATGTGATGTAAAGCACTATGACACCCTGCATTGGGATGAGTAGTGCCACTAGTCATCCCAATGCGGGGTGTCAGATCGATTTCACACCACACTTACAGATTACACATTGACAATAATTCATATGTGTGTACATCAATATAGAGGATTTGTTACATAAGACAGTGAGGGTTACAAGGTGTAGGGGCCCCATGCCCTTCATTCCCCACTGTGTTATCTTAGAAGGATTACAATTTATGAACTGCAAGTAACAAAAGGATCTCGGTCTTAAAAGCAGTAACCCACTTACCCATTTACATAACATAAAAATATGTCATCTGCGTGTTACATATTAACCCCCTATGCTACTTTGATTCAGAACTAGGATTAGACAAAATGCAGATCTCTCCAGCAAATATGTTATCCTCCAGAATGATCTTACCATTATTATAATTCCCTGAAATTTAGCTGGCACACAAAATTCTCTGTAGCAAGTGCCTTAACCCCATAAGATATTTTAAAATACATACACGGTAGCCAATTAAGCAGAATAGATCGACTGCCATGTTTCTCCTTTTTGCCGAGTTCTTTGTGACAGGGTTTAAAAAAACTAAATGTATAAGTTGATCCCCAGATTTTGCGTCTATGTTGTGTCAATATTTTGGCACAACCCCAATTCAAAATCTAATTTGTTAAATATTGAAATGCACTCAAATGTACTCATGATAAACCTTCCAAGCATGTATGAGATTTAAAGATCTGACCTCACTTCCTTTGGGCTCATTGGTTGTGATGCCTCATGCAGTGATGTTCCACCCATTCTGCCTAACTTGTGAGTCCCCTTACTTCTCTCTTTAGGACGTGAGCCCTGAGGTAGCATGACCATTTGATCTGCGTGTACTGCCAAATCTATCCACTAGGAGTTCTTCACTGCTCCACATATGATAAGTAGTACCCGCTTGAACTATGACTTTGTTCATGCCATCTCTCAGTCTTCTCATGAGACATTGGTAGGCAATTGTAAGTACTAACTATAGTATTGTGTTGAGCACTATGCAAACTAGGTTAAAGTTGGGGACCAGGTGCAAGGAATAAAGAGCAAATGGGCGCTGAGAAGCTTGGCTGTGTCTGATCAACCTCAGTCTCTTGCCAATGGATTTCTACTGCCTAAAACATGTCTTTGCCAGATGAGAATTTTACATGTGAGTCATATTGTGTATATTATCTTACTTACTAAAGGAACAGTAATATGATAACTTGGTGTATGCTTCTCAGCTTATTTTGTAAATGTTTTCTGGTTTTCAGTTGGGAGAGACTAAAAAATATAGACTGTAAGCGTTAACCAAATGTCCTCCTCAAGTGAATGTTCATCACGTTTGAAAATAAGATATTATACAGGTGAGGTGTGGAACTTGGTGAATGCTCACAGATATTCAATGAAATGGAAGCTGAATCCTCCATCCCTCTATGTAAACATACAACTGCATAAAACAAACTACTTAACATAGTACAGAACATATACAGTCCATGTACTTATTCTACAGAACACACTATGTTGGAGCAAGGATTACTGCTGGAAAGCCCCTGAACAAAAGTGAAAAAGTTTTGTTACAAACAAACAGGGCTTGAGGCAAATGAAAGCTTCAGTTGATGGCTTGTGATTGATTTATGTTGTGGTTGATGGAGGAGGTACTTTGCATCACCTGATGATCAGGAAGGGGAGTAGGTTGGAGAATAAAATAGTCAGCTTCAACCCTGCCTGTCACGCTGCAGAGATTGATGCCGACAGCTGTGACTAGAGCAGGAGTCTTGACCTTCGGTGCAGGCTCACCTGCTCTTTCATCTTACCTCAGGTTGTATTGGCCTGGAGGGCCTCCAGGTGAGAGTTTTTCACTCTCATCTGTGAAACAGTCCAGTCCACCAAAATTACTGCTTCTTTCTAAACATAGTATCACAATGACCAGGTCGTAGAAAACTGGAAAAATATAACGAGGGGCACAACCTGTAAGAAATTGGGTCGTTGGTTGACTGGAGTGTAAGCCCTGATCAAGCAGCAACCACAATCCTTGTCAGGGTACGGTACAAACAAACTCCAAATGAACCTGTGCTCAACTCCTTAGTAGCTTGACACAGAGCAGTCAGGCTTAACTTAGAGGCAATGGGTAAAGTGTTTATGCAACACTTCAAATAGTAAAACTGTGAAAGCACACCACAAAAGGAGCTTACACCAGATATAGAAATACAGATTATGTTTTAATAAATAAAACATAAGCATAAAGTGCTAATAGTGATAACTGGTCACGCTGGACCGGGACAAACTCACAAGTTCAAGCCAACCGCGATGGAGTGCGGGGCAGTACAGGGACCCAATTAGGCCAGCTGAACAGAGCACCTTAAATCCTGGTTGTGGGGCGTTCTATGGATCCATGTCAAAGATGCTTCACGCAGCCGAAGTGATGCATCAGTTCCGAGATGTGGTGAGGCTGCAGTGCGAGGTCCTTTTGCCTCATGAAGGATCCTATCAATGGGGCTTGTGATGCAAAGCCCGGCATCGGGATGCAGTGTTCACCTGGTTGATTTGTTGGTTTTGAGCAGCTGTGATGCTGCAATGCAGAGTCCAGCATCATCATCGAGGCAGGCTTCAGAGAGAGATGTATGGACCTGGGCTGTTGATAAGCTGAGCCAAAGTTGCATCAGTTCTGCTCAGGGATGCGTCGCTCAGCAAAGCAGATGCATCGTTTTCACTGTCAAGCCCCTTAAGTCCACTTACAAGGGTCCAGGACTGAGGTGGCACTACTTGGCGGGGTAGACTCACAGATGGCAGAGTCCAGGTGCATGTGCAGGGTGGTAGGAAGCCTGTTATTTCCCCGGAGGCTTCAAATCAGGAGGCCAGCCAACTAGTCCTTGGAGTCACTCTGGCTTATGGGTTCAAGAGATGCAGGTCTAGTCCTTCTCACCCAGGCAAGAGAGCAACAGGCAGCAGGTCGGCACAACAAAGTAGGAGTCCAGCAGAGTGCAGTCCAGTAGAGTGGCAGTCCTTCAGTAGCACAGCAGAACTTCTTTCTGGCAGAGAATCCCCGGGTCCAGAAGTGTACTGAAGTGTTGATGTCTAAGGTCCTTCTTTTATATGCAGTTGTGCCTTTGAAGTGTATAAAACCTTTTAGAGGCCTTTAAAGTGCTCAGATGCTCTGTCTTCCCTGCCCTGGTGCCAGATTAACTACAGGGGGTATGCAGTCCTTAGTGTGGGGACAGTTCACAGCCTATTCTGGTGTAAACGCGGCTGGGCCCACCTCCTCCATCCCATCCTGCCAGTGATGGTCCACTCAGTCAAACCTAAGCTTCCAGTATGTGTGGCTGTCTAAGAGAAATACACAAAGCCCAACTGCCAACTACACCCTTTAATGTGACCAGAGACAGGCTGCAGGTACCAAATAGCTACGACATGAAAATGTAAACTTTCTAAAAGTGGCATTTTCAGAATTGTAATTTAAAATCCAACTTTGTTATAAGGTAGGATTTTAGATTAGGATACCAGAGACACCAAACTTGAACCAGTGATATCTTCCCTCTTGGAAATTACACTTATAACATGTAATAAGGTAATCCCAATGTTATCCTAAGGAAGATGTAGGCCTGGCAGTTGGGAAAAATGAATTTAAGAGTTTTTTACTACTAGGACATGTGAAACATAAAAGTACATGTCTCTCTGGGCTGTACAGGCCCTATCCTAGGGGTGACATATGTATTGAAAGGGAAGGTTTGGGCCTGGGAAAATGTTTATTTAGCATGGTCAAGATAGCAGTTTAAACTGCACACAAAGGCTCTATAAATAGCAGGTCTGAGACATGATTAAAGGGCTACTTAAGTGGGTGGCACAATCAGTGCTGAAGGTCCACTAGTAGCATTTAATTTACAGGCCCTGGGCACATGTAGTGCATTCTACTATGGACTTATAATTAAATGAAATATGCCAAATGGGTATCAGCCAATATTACCATGTTTAGAGGAGTGGGCACATGCACTTTAGCACTGCTTAGCAGTGGTAAAGTGCTTATAGTCCTAAAGCCAGCAAAACCGAGGTAAGAAAAAATGGAGGAGGAAGGCAAACAGTTGGTGGGAAGACCACTCTAAGGCTGACAGGTCTAACACATCTCAAAGTCCTCATCGCCTTTGTACATTTTAAATGTATCTATTTTGAGAAAACATGATAACAACATATGAGTATGAAACAATTGAAGAAACTTGTCACTAAGTAAACAGTAGTCTTTTATCCACTAAAGAAAGGTGTAAAATGGGCTCATGTAGACTGAAGGAAGTTGCACATTGTCAGTGAGATTGCAATATGACCTATAATTATCTAACTTCAAATCTCAAATTTTGTGTTCAGATCATCTTGAAATATTAACAGCTCAAAATGCACATGAAAATGGGATAGATAGGACAACCCTTTGCCAAAAATACATTTTTCAGTAATTAATCCACTGAGCTATACAACAGTTGAATGTATACGCTTTGTTAACAATGAAGCAGGTGTAGTCAAATTCAGTTATATTAATAATGTTTGATTTAGTGTATTTTAAATGTATGTTCTGTTCCTGCATTGTTTGTTATTTGAAACAATATCTAAGTATTTATGAAAATACTCTACCCAACACCACACTTAAATGGTTGCTATTATTTGTTCTCCCTACGGGATGAATGAAAGCAATTTTTCGAAAACGTAAATTCAGATACTGTTGGATGTCCTTACCAGCTCTAAAGAAGAACGCCACATCTTTCATAAATACAGTGGCTGTGATACACGGTTCCTACTTCTGCAACTTTATCTGCCTTAGGCTGAAATTTATATGTGATCTTAGGATCACAGCTATATAACCATTGAGTCAATTCAGCCTCTTATCCACTTGATAAAAATTAATTGAATGCCATTACATTAGTATCGCTGATTTGGTTGTTAAGAAAAACACCTTTTATTACAACCTTGAAGGACTTTAGTGCTATAAAAACACAAGTTACTATTTTAAAATCAGAGAAAATTAATGCTAACCCATACACGCTCTACTCTAAAAAGAGGTACTTCTATAAAGGCCCGTCTGAAGTTTACTTGGTGACAATATGTTCTCCTGCTTGAGAATCAGGTTATTTCTAGAGCTGAAATGAAAGATTTGTTGAAATGCATGATCAAATCAAATTAATCAGATCAAAGTAAAGTTAACTTGAAATTAAGTCTGATACAGAAAATGGAAATGAGTCAGTTTATTTTGGAATATTCAAGATCACCATAGCTCTGCTTTCTCAATCTAAGAAATGGAAGAAAACAGCATTCTTACTTTATTGTGCGCAGGTGATCATAAAATGGGCTGTGTGAGAAAATACCCCCTTTTGAATGACCAACTCCATTTTTTGATGAATGTTATTGCTGCTTTTTAAACTCCATGCTGGGGCAGTGCTGTCCAGTGCCCAATGTTTATCACCAACAACAAGTAGAAATTGTCTAATCACTGATTGGCTTATTTTACTTCCAAGCCCCAGTGGGCCCAATCTACTTGATGTATCAAACATGTGCTTCATTGTAATCGGCTGCAAATCGTCCCTATGTCCTGGTCTACCATGGCCATTGACTACCATTGCTGCTGTGAGATTTATGGCGCTATTTTGATTTGAATCTTTAAAAAATCATATATCTGTTTCCTCTTATTGTTTTTTTGTCATGTTGGTGTTATTTTGCCTGTTAAATGTTTCTCTAATTGTATAGATTGGAGTGGGATATTTAATGTGTTGTGTTTTTTAATTTTGGTGCTTCTAAGTGCTATACACATTTTCATTAAAGTTAGCCTGTCTGCTCTGTGCCATGGCTACCAAGGGTTGAGCTTTAGGTTCAAATTACTTGAAATCTTTTTTTTTTTTTTGATGTTCAAAAACCTTTATTGAACAAAATTGCATAGCAAAGTTACAAAATTGCACCAAATCAGAGCACCATGTACACCATGTCCATAAATACAATCAAATTCAGCGAGGTTAACCTAGAGTACATATCGTTGCAGAGCACAGCATAACAATTATAGTGTGAGAGCACCAGGACAGTGGGATGAGTGACGGTGAGAGGCACTGTGTACGAGGGGAAGAGACGGAACCAGCTAGGGGGAGTAAGGGCAGGGGACGAGCTACTCAATGACATTCACTGGCGGCCGCTGCGGGCGGTGCGCCGGCAGGGAGCATGGGAAAGGTCGCTGGACTCTGAGAATTACGGCTTAGGAGGTAAGTCAAAAGGGGGCCCCATATGTCGAGTGGATGGGATCTAGCTGGCATGAGGTCCCAGAATTCGGCAGGAGAGTCTGGCAGCGCAATGCATCCTCAAGCCAAAGGGTGAACTTGGGCATGGGTTTGCGGCCCCAGCACATAGATACCCTATACCACGCAAGGACCAGGAGCATGGCGATCAAGCGGCGGGAAGCATTGGGGCAAAATTTAACAAAGCCTAAGAGGCAAAACGGAGGATCGGGCTGGACCGGTGACAAAGTGATCTCAGAAATAGCGGCACAGACCTCACGCCAGTAAGCGGAGACCTGGGGGCACAGCCAGGCAAGGTGGGAGAAGTCCACCGGAGTTGAACTGGAGTCCAGTAAAGCCGATGTAAATATTTAAAGTGAAAAAGACGCAGACGATTATTTGGGGACAGGCGCTTAATCTGATTTCAACAATAAAGCCAGTCAACTTGAGAAATTTCCATACCAAGGTCCTCACCCCATGCTACGCGCGCCCTGTCAGTGGAGATGTGAGAGGCTGCCAGTGTAAAGGCGTATAATTTAGATACAAGTTTCCGAGGGAGGTGGACGAATAAAGGAAGCCAAATTACTTGAAATCTTTCACCTAATATGACAGTGACATTAGTACTTGTGGTGGACGCCAATCCATCCCAAATAATAAACCACTTTCTCACATAAACTTAGAGTTTTTATTGCATTTTTAAAATTATCAATCCTTTTCAGTGATTCACTGACATACCAGTACTCTTATTTGTTTGGAAGGGAAGGCAAAGAGCCCCATAACACTCATACTTTCACATAAAATAGTTTTATCATTTGGACAACTACAACATGGTCATAAAGTACTTATCTGCATATTCCTTAAAAGAAAAGACATAGCTTATTACTTTTTAAATTAAGTTCGAATCACCTATTAAAAACATAGATTTCTCTAGAGGTTTGACTTTATGTTCCAGTTTTACAAGCAAATAGACGTTAGCTTTTAATTCCGTGCAATTGAAATGTAAAACTTCTTAAATTTTTTAATTTACCCATATTTTGCATTTACTGTTTTGCTTCACTCAATACATATTATGATCTTATTAGCAGAAATGTGCAAACATTTGGCTTACAACCTAATGACAAAGCACGTAGGCCCAATAAAAGAAAAGCAAATAGTTATGTAGAGTAGTGATTAAACTGGTCGGTGGGACAATCGTCAGTTAGAGTAAAATGCAGAGGAATCTCTAGGAAACCTGCAGATAGCACCAAGATGCGAAAATAGCTCTAGAAAATGGAAGAGCAAAAATACAGTTCTATGAAACAGTTCAAATAGCCCCTATCGTCAATCCCATCTGTGACATCAAAGGGCTGAAAGTGCCTTGGAAATTTAACACCTCGATTAGAGAGGAACATGCATGCAATTCAAGAGAGAACTAACTGAGTGCCAACACAGCGGTTTGCAGCGAGCATAGCCTTCGATTTTAAATGTTTGCACCATTGTTTTGGTGATTTGCCCTTCTTTTTCATACATGCTAATTTGAAATGCTGTGATTTAAGCCTCTCTGCTTTTTGACACTTATGGCAACATTATTTCCCTTAATCTTAAGGTTGCCATTTTCTATGTATTTTAAACTTGGCAAAGGACAAGTGTGATGTTACAGCACTGCTAACCTCCTTAAATAAACATTCATTTGGGAAAGACACACATTCCACACAAGGATTATAATGGACCATAGGAAAAAATAGAGGGGCTTAAGGTGGGCATATATGAATTACAACTCACACCTCACAAAGTCTCTTGTAGCTCCATAAATCACAGGGATAATTTATATTCCATTCATCAGTTGAGTATGGAAACAAAATACAGGTCTTCCTTAGAATGTTTTATAATAATGGTATACGCCCATTTCTTTCAAAACCATGCAGTGTGCCACTAATAGGAAAACCTCTGTGAAAATGGGGTTTGATTGATAGTAGCAATCAATCAATCAGCAATTTATACAGCGCGCTACTCACCCGTGTGGGTCTCAAGGCGCTGAGGTGGGGGGCAGCTACTGATCGAGCAGCCAGGTCTTGAGGAGTCTCCTGAAGGTCAGCAGGTCCTGGGTCTGTCGCAGGTGGGTGGGGAGGGTGTTCCAAGTCTTGGCGGCGAGGTGGGAGAATGATCTGCCGCCGGTGGTCGTTCTGCAGATGCGTGGGACAGTGGCAAGGGCGAGGTCGGCGGAGCGGAGGTGGCGGTTCGGGGTGTAGAAGGCGAGTCGGTTGTTGAGGTATGCTGGTCCGGCGTTGTGGAGTGCCTTGTGAGTGTGGGTGAGGAGCTTGAAGGTCATTCTCTTGTTGACGGAGAACCGGTGCAGGTCTCTCAGGTGGGCAGTGATGTGGCGGGGGATGTCGAGGATGAGGCGTGCGTGCGTTGCAGTCTTTTCTGGAGTTTGCCTGTGGTTCCCACGTAGAGGGCGTTGCGGTAGTCCAGCCTGCTGGTGACGAGGGCCTGGGTGACCATCCTTCTGGTTGCAGTGGGGATCCATCTGTAGATCTTGTGAAGCATGCGGAGGGTCTTGAAGCAGGAGGAGGAGACGGCGTTGACTTGCTGGGTCATTGACAGTGATGAGTCCAGGATGAACCCCAGGTTGCGTGCGTGGACAGTGGGTGTCGGTGCAGCTCCCAACGAGGCCGGCCACCAGGAGCTGTCCCAGGCGGAGGGGGTGGAGCCGAGGATGAGGACCTCTGTCTTGTCCGAGTTCATTTTCAGGCGGCTGCTCTTCATCCCTTTGTGGAAGTTGGTTTTGGCGGTGGCGGGGTCTTTGGTGAGGGAGAGGATCAGCTGGGTTTCGTCGGCGTATGAGACTATGTTGAGGTCGTGCGAACGGACGATGTTGGCGAGTGGTGTCATGTAGACGTTGAAAAGGGTCGGGCTGAGGGATCATCCTTGGGGTACGCCGCAGGTGATCTTGGTGGCTTCGGATCGGAATGGAGGGAGGCGGACTCTCTGGGTTCTGTCGGTGAGGAAAGAGGTCCAGGAGGATGAGGGCTGTGATTTCACCGTTGTCCAGCAGGGCTCTGATGTCGTCGGTGGTGGCGATGAGGGCAGTTTCGGTGCTGTGGTTGCTGCGGAATCCGGATTGGGAAGAGTCCAAGGTGTTGTTCTCTTCGAGGAATTGGGTCAGTTGTCTGTTGACGATCTTCTCAATGACTTTCACCGGGAGAAGGGAGATGGGCCGGAAGTTCTTGAGGTCCTTTGGGTCTGCCCTGGGTTTCTTGAGCAGGGCGTTGATCTCTACAGGGTCGAGCTTTCCGTGAAGGTGGCGGTCTCGAATTAGCTGTTGAGGATCTTACGGAGTTGGGGTGCGATGATGGAGCTTGCTTTGTTGAAGATGTGATGGGGGCAGGGGTCTGATGGTGAGCCAGAGTGGATGGTGTTCATGGTCTTGATGGTGTCTTCGTCGTTGACGTGGTTCCAGGAGGTCAGGCAGCCGGTGTGACTGGGGGCGGTGGGTCTGGGGTGTCGGCGGCTGTTGGAGGGGTCTGGGAGTTGAAGTTGTCGTGGATGTCTGCGATCTTGCAGTGGAAGAAGGTTGCTAGAGAGTCGCAGAGGTCTTGTGATGGCGGGATGTCGTTGGAGCTGGAGCTGGGGTTGGAGAGTTCCTTCACGATGTTAAGGAGCTCTTTGCTGTTGTGTGCGTTGTTGTCGATGCGTTCTTTGAAGGAGGTCCTTTTGGCTGTTCAGATGAGTTGGTGGTGTCTGCGGCTGGCGTTCTTGAGGGCTGCATGGTTGTCCGGTGTTTGCTCGTGGTGCCATTTCTTCTCTAGTCTTCTGCAGGTCTGCTTGGATGTCTGGAGGTCGGGGGTGAACCAGATGGCTCTTCTGTCGGTGCGTATGTTTGAGGGTTTCTTGATCAGGGCGAGGGTATTGGCGCAGTCCTTGATCCATTGCCTGATGTTGCAGGCAGCTGTGTCGGTGTTGGTGAGGTCAGTTGGTGGGTTTTGGACGAGGATGGTGATAAGCTGATCTTCGGTGACCTTTTTACAGCTGCGGTGGGGGATTCTTTGCTGGTGGTTGTGTGCGGTGGTTTTCATGAAGGAGAAGTGGATGCAGTGGTGGTCGGTCCAGTAGAGTTCGGTGGTGTGGCTGACGGAGACGTAGTTGCTGGCGGAGAAAATGGGGTCGAGCGTGTGTCCGGCACAGTGGGTGGGTGTTGTGATGAGCTGTTTGAGGCTGAGGTTGGCGAGGTTGTCCAGTAGTGTGGTGGAGTTGCTGTTGTTGGTGTTCTCGAGGTGGAAGTTCAGGTCTTCAAGGAGGATGTAATCTGTGGAGGCCAGGGCGTGCGAGCTGACGGCATCTGTGATGGAGTTGATGAACTGTGTCCGGGGTCCGGGGGGTCTGTACGCAAGGGTTCCTCTGAGGGTGGTGTTGGGA
Organism: Triturus cristatus; assembly: GCF_964204655.1. Taxonomy (NCBI): domain Eukaryota; kingdom Metazoa; phylum Chordata; class Amphibia; order Caudata; family Salamandridae; genus Triturus; species Triturus cristatus. The sequence continues at coordinate 683,257,688 of NC_140585.1, read as the reverse complement.
TCGATGTGGATCTGGAAGTGCAGGTGTTCGGCGGTGCTGAGGGTGTCTTCGGTGTTGGTTGTGATTCTGAGGGTATTTCTGTGGACGATGGCGATTCCCCCTCCCAGTCTGTGTAGAATATAAGCATGTGAACATGCATAAATACTCACCGTAAATGCAAAAGCAATGAAGTAGTTTAAAAATAAAATTACTAAACATACACTGCTCTAACTCGGTCACACTTAGATAGACATTGCATTAAATCTCACTGAATAAAAAAATAACCCCCTCCATCCTTAAATCAATGATACAAAAACTCAATAAAAATGTTCAAGTGCTTGTCACATCATATTGTGTATGTGTCCATCAATACAAATGTGTTCCTACCTTTTAATGATTGAGCTTTACCTGACCAACACTTGCATCTCTGCCACTACTGGGGTATCGCCGAGGTACACCTGCAAAGAGGCCCTGAAGACACCCATAAGGGCAAATTGCAGCATTTACCAACTGAGGAGGCCTTTAGACCAGCTTCAGTGACCGGCGATCATCTGCAGCACAACATAGACCACCGATATAATCTGCGGCTCACAGTTTCTCTTTATTCAAGTGCAATATCAGCTTAAGTCCTGGAAGACAAAAGCTACATAACAGTAACACTGTTGCAGCTCAGTACCAATTGATTGCCATCGGATTACCTAGTACTGCCATCTAGTCAAGGCATGGTAATCTGATGACCACTGTGGCAGTGTGAGGCTCTCAGGGGTTATTGGTGAATTGGAGAGGATCTTCTTACTCTAGTCCTGCATATATAGTAGATGGGTTCTTGGTGAACCATCATACCGCCACTGGCGTCATTCCACTTTAAGGAAGAACTCAAAATTGAGGCCTTACCATCTTATGTATAGTATGTTTAACTTAAAAATAGCCAAAGCCTTTCAAAACAATGGTGTCACCTTCACAAATGTCGGCGCACAATGACTTGGCTGCATTTGTCACTTTTCTCCGTGATTGGCCCACAAGGACTAAAACCCATTGTTTGTCAAAGTCCACCTGCTTTATTGCTTAACACAGTTACAGCTGAACATAAACTTAAAGATTTTTGAAGGTTACTACTGAACAATTCATAGTTAATGACCAGGGCAGAGAAGGAAATGGGGAAGGAACTTGGTCATCTAATTCCTTTGAGGAACATACCTTCATTGTCTTGAATCTAAAAACAGAAATGCGACAAAGTAATGGTTCATGAATTCCGCCTTTTCAAACAATACCTTTTATTTCTGGCTGATACAAGACTTCATGATTAACGCTGGCTTTTTTCCAAAAGCCCCTGTGAGAATGTGAATTTTTCGTATGTCATCAGCTGCACTGGCTCAGTGCAGAGCTGCACACCTGTTGTTTTGAGAAGTCTAAACTTCATGCATAAAACTCAGAAATTAAAATGTCGGAAAAAGAGGGAGGCAATTCCTGCTCACTGTTTCCATTCTATCTTGTCTGTAGTTTTATGCATTAACTTGGAAACATTCAAATTTATATGTATTAACTTTAGACACCTCAAATGCAAACAAAATACAAGTCTAGCTGCTTGGCTCTATGTCGAGCCATCATGATACCTCCCCGCTGGGCTGTATCACCATGGGCTCCCATGCCTCAGCTAGAGCCGAATTCCTGTCTTTATGCATCTGCATTGCATTAAATCAATTCATTTAACCCGATATTTCTTTGGATTAGAGATTGATTTTCTGACAATACAGATCAGAAACAGTGAACACGGGTTGCCCCCTTCTTTTTCTGAGCTTTGCTGTCTAGGAGAAGCACCATCTCCGATGAATATTGGATTATATGAGTTGACCGCATACACTTCAGACACATAACAAGCATTGGCATAGCCAATAGGTCTTGCTTTTGGGACCTTATAAGTATTTAGTTATGCAGCACAATATCCTTGGTGCAACAACAACTGTTGCATGGCAAAACACTTATAAGGTCCCAAAGGCGAGACCTATTGGCTATGCCAATGCTTGTTGCTGTTTTTGTGGTACTGCAATATATAGGGTTGTTATTTGTCACAGTTTACAGTTTGGATTAGATCATTGATGACACTATTGTTCATAGGATCACGATGTCTCCAGTGACAACTTCTTGCTGCCCAGGTCGTGCTGAGGGGTTCCTTTTCCGGTGGTTCTGCTGTCCTAATCGAGCCGAAGGTCCTGCTGCAGTTGTCTCCTCCCTTTGTGTGTGTGGTTGTGTGTGTGGTTGTGGTTGTGTGTGTGGTTGTGCGTGGGTGTGGTTGTGGTTGGGTGTGGGGTTGTGTGTGTGGTTGTGTGTGGGGTTGTGGTTGTGTGTGTGGTTGTGTGGTTGGTTGTGTGTGTGGTTAGTTGTGTGTGTGTGGTTGTGTGTGTGGTTGTGGTTGTGTGTGTGTGGTTGTGTGTGTGGTTGTGTGGTTGGTTGTGGTTGGCTGGTTGTGTGTGTGGTTGTGTGTGTGGTTGTGTGTGGTGGGGTTGTGTGTGGGGTTGTGTGTGTGGTTGTGTGTGTGTGGTTGTGTGTGTGTGGTTGTGTGTGTGTGTGGTTGTGTGTGTGTGGCTGTGTGTGTTTATGTGTGTGTGGTTGTGGGTGTGGTTGTGTGTGTGTGTGGTTGTGTGTGTGGTTGTGTGTGTGTGTGGTTTTGTGTGTGTTGTATGTGTAGTTGTGTGTGGGGTTGTGTGTGGTTGTGTGTGTGTGGTTGTGTGTGTGGTTGTGTGTGTATGTGTTGTTTTCCCGTTTGTAAGCCCTGCAAATGCGCAGTGTTACTATACCAGATTAATGGTGATCAAATTGCCTATGGCGCTTGTGAAACACATTTGTGAGAGTATCCCACCCACCAAGATGTATATCAGGCCCTTATTCTAGATTCACAATTGAGATACAACCCTGTGAACGTTACACCCTCTTGTAACAGAGGATGTAAATCTAGATGGTATCCCGTATCCATGTCGGGAGCGGCACCAGGACAGCTGCTGGAGGTAAATCCGTGAAATATTTCAGAAAGGCCAGTTCTACCTCTGTGAGTAATGGTGCAGAGAGAGCGGGGTTAGTCTGTGGTAGCGGTGGGAAGGGGCCCGCTCATGGGAGCATGAATACAGAGAAGGCAGGGGCAAGCTGGGGACCGCAGTCTGTCTGTGGCAACAGTGGCGGACTACGAGACAAATCAATCAGAGAAAGGAGGGGGGAAAGCAAGAAACAGTGGTCAGGTTGCGAGTGCAGTTGCAGGCAGTCCCAGAGGGAGAACTGGAGACCTTGACATGTTGGAGGCACTGGAAGGGAGACAGGCCCAGTAGAGTCTGTCACATGTCACACAGATCAGTGACAGGCATTGAACTCTTCCCTGGACATGACATCTGTCAGGTGGTATGACCTGTCGGTGGACGCAGGATGGAAAATCAGCAGACGAGATGACCTCCGTTCGCATTGTTTTCACAGAGGGTCCATTACATGAATGTGAGCCCCCATTTTGTCTGGATAGCCAGCGATGCGGTTGCTCGTCAGTGTAGGGAGGCAGACCAGGGCACTAATTTAACTGGGACCCCGCAGCTGGGAGGGAGGGACCACCAACCACACCTAATCATGAGAAATAACAGAGGAGGAAGGCGGAGCATCAGCATCACCAGGAGGGGCGGGTGGGAAGCGGTTCCGTCGTGTAATTAATTCTTCATGCCATATCCGATTAATGCAGAACAACGTGCCCAATTACGAGTCATCCCTCTTTCATGGGTCTCCGGGAATTCTCTGAGGAGCAGGGGTGGGCACTGAGCACGCGCCGAGGCGGCCCAAGAGGTTTCAAGTCGCGTGCTACTAATACCAATTAGCATGGCATGACATGGTTTATATTATACTCTAGTAGGAAAAAACACGATAGTTTGATATGGTACGGGAATAAAACATGATGTGAGACATCTTAAATAAAGCATGGCATGGCGCTGGTACAAGCATGGCACGGGGCGAAAACGAGAAATGGTGCAACCTAGCAAATAACACGGGACACTACAACATGGCATGGTGATAAACATCACAAAAGAAAACATAGCGTAAAGCACGAAATAAAGAAGGAAAAGACGGAGAGTAAAGAAGAAAAGCAAGCGGGAGAGCATCAAAGCGGCTGCAAAGGTGATCGCGATCGTGATCAAACATCAAAGCGGCCGCGAAAGTGAAAGTAATCGCGGTCAAGCGCGGCACGCGTGCCCGCACACATGCACTGTAGCTCTAGGCTGGCCTGGTAGCACTTTTTGGAGCCCTCACAAAATGTCTCGCCAGACCAGCGCATGCGCTGGGTCAGGCGAGACCTAAAAACCAGCGCTCTGCTTTGAGCTGACCCAGCGGAGCCATCACCATACGACCCCGTGGCTTTATTTCTGACTATCAGAAGTGTTTGTTAAACATTTCAAAAGCATTCGACTCTGCCCTCTCGCTGTGCTGTCCGCTCATGCAGGACAATTGATTGTCTTCGTTGTTTGCTGAAAACAATGTAACAGCTAACTCAGGAAGTGTGCCTCCGCAGAGCAGGGTTTGGTCTGGTGTAAGAGCTTTGGATCAAACGCATGGGATGTAAACAGAGCGACAGTAATGGGGCTGCTGCTGAAAGCCTGTTTCCTCTTCCCACGTCCCTACTTTCAACAACAGTTTGAAGTTTCTTTTGCGCTGCGGACACTACACTTCTCTTAGAAGAAACACCCTTAGAGCGAGTGTAAATAAGCAAGATAATAATGAAACTAATATAATAAATCCTTCGCACTGTCTATTTGACTAGCTATAAAATGAACTTTGGAGATCAGAAAGCATTCTGCCTATGGGTGAATATTAAATATGGCCTCCATTACCAATGGCTCAGGTTCACCCATTTCCATGTAATGTCTTATACCCCTCAGCCACTAGTGGCATGATAAAATCCAACAGCAAGGTTGCCTGAATTTATTTGAAGCAATACTTATCACCTATTATAAGTTTTTTTCCCTCTGAAATGGGACTTAACATGAACATTTGGTGCTTACCGTAGCAAAATCTGAATGTTCCTGTAGTAATTTGCATTTTTGTTTCTTTACATTTCCGTAGGTTTGACCTCTTGAAATTTAGCAGGGTATGTTTTTTTACTACACCCCTCATGCAGAGTTTGGTAATAGATGTGTATTTGGTATGACTCTTTCCCTCCTAGCAGTCAACATTGTGCATGGGGTTTCTCTAATGAAATTACCCTTGAGTCCCAAATCTGACAATATCATGCAATATCCTTCTACTAATGCTTAGTCCTTTACTACTATCAATATAAACAACATAAAAAGAGCAATGAAAGCAGTTAATCAATAATCCAACAAGCACATCTTTTATTTGTGCCACAACTATCTTCATTAACATGGTGGCCTGAGACTACTTCCCTAGTTAGCACCATTTTCAAAAATTCCATTGTAAACTCACTGCCAAAGTCTGTCCCCTGTAATGATCACAAAATACTTCTAGATCAACAGCCTCTGTTGTTCCAGAACTGAGTTTTCCATAATTCACATATTATATTTTCTCCATCATTCTGTTACTGGGAAGATCACTTCAATACTAATCAAATATGCAAAATTCTCAAAATTCTGCCATTCCGCCACATTGCGTAATTGTTCATCACTGGATTTAGAAGTTGACCACAAGTGTGGGGGTATACATGAATGACCAGAACAGTAGTGGCTGTTTCTCACACCACATGTGTTTTTCATGCTACTTTTTACAGCAAAGTGCATCCTCATGTCTAAAATTGATTCAAGGATGCCTTTTGCGCTAAAATATAATGCTAAGTGACAGAGTTGCATTTCATGTAATTGTACGTGATTTGTTACATTTCATGAAATTTCATGTCATTATATGAAAACAAATTAATTGAATGTTGCACTCCACTTGTTATTTTCCTCAATTTATACCAATATTCTTTGAATTGTGTAACCTTTAACTGCACCCTGAATGTCATTTTTAAAGTGGCCCACCCGATCGAAATGCCTAGAATGCGAACACTAAAATACTAACTACTCCAACATGGTTAAATCACCTGACCCCTCTGAGTTTCTGACCCACTGCAGGCAGACCGTTTATTACTTTGTGGGTGTAGACACTCTGTTCCTCACTCTTGTGGTAATAACGTAAGACATTGATGGCCAGCTTGTAGTGCCCTGTGACCCCTGTAATGGCATGTGCAGCTCCACAAATATTGAGTTATTCATCTGGTCATCAAAGTACCTGTATAATAAAGAAGAACTGGCTCGTAGTCAAAAGCCTTTTGGTTTGTTTGTGTTTGGGAAATCAATTGGTTTCTTAAGAAAACCCTCACCCACCAACCTAGTTGGTGGCATGCTTCATCATCAGGTCCCACCCAAGGCTCCCCCATAATGTGGGCATATCCCTTTTTCTACTTACAAGGGACCCACAGGATATATTCCCTCTCTTGCCTTGCAGTGATATGGTAAGAAATGAAGGTTCTGCCCAGAGTGTGGTGAACCAGGATGGTTCTCTTGTATGCTAGACAAGCCCAAACTACTTGTGATAATAACAGTCACTTTCCTGACTGATGAATCCTTTGTTCTATCTGTAGCTAATTAAACATTCTTTTTTGGAGCTATAGTCAGTAACAGGCTTGAATTTGCCCTTGTCAGTGCAAGATTGAAGGAGATATGTCCGCACATCAGAAAGGTTTGCTGCAGGAGCCAATGAAAGCTAATACTTTAATAGCAGATGCTGGTCAGTGGAGGTGTCACACCTTTAATGAGAGCGAGAAGTGATTTTGGATTGCTATTAATGGCAACCTGACATTTACCTCTCAAGTTGATGCCCTCACTAAATAAATATCATTCTTAATTTAGAGTGCTTTAGCTGTAACTGTGTGTCCTAGCACCTAACGATTGTCAAACAGTTCAACAAAAAGTGATTTCAAGGCCTTGTATATAACACACAGGTTTCTGCTTTCTTGCAGAACACTGACCACTACTCTCTGTCTCAGACTGTCACACCTACAGTGGACAATTCTGCAAAGAATCCACGTGTGTAAGTTTACGAGCAGGGGCAGACCTTGTCTCAGTGGTGCTAGCTGAATATTGCTGCTGTAATCTTAACATTGAATTGAAGTTCACGGAACCTTTTCCAAACAAGTGAACACTTGGTTATTGCATATATAGTTTTACTTAATCTTATTCATAGAAAGATATGTATAGGAAAGAGATTTCTCATTAGAAAAAAAACTTCTCAGAAATGCTTAGATCAGCAGTTACCAATCTCGCATTGAATATAATCGAAATACTACTGAAGAAATCTTCCCAATCTATGTTTATTTAACACACCCGGCAGTTGGTAATTCAGCTGTAGAACCCTAATTTCAATGCTGTTCTCAGCTGTCAGATTTCTCCCAATCTAAAATAGAAAATGTTCATAAACTTTTCCTTGGCCTCATCATCCACTTCACTTGCATTCTTTGCCGCACATGCCTCACTGAATAGCGATACTTTAACCTTTGTCACTCTTGTCTCTGATGACATCAGTCTCTCACTCCTAGATCCATAGCTATGAAAATAAATAAATTAAAATAAATCCTCTTGGGTCTTCTACTGTAACTTTCCTTGCCACTCTGCGCAAAACCTCCTTTGCTACAGGTGCTGTGGGCAATGCATAGAAAAAGTCATTTGAGTACCTGTTTTGAAAAGGCCCACTCCATATCCTAACATCATGGCCAAAAATGGACCAATTTCGCTCTTACCTCTTTGAGCCAAAATAACAGAAAGCATAGTGAATCAGAAGCTTTCTCCAGCTGTTAAAAACCATAACATCTATAACCCTCAAAAATGAGGGTTTTCCCCTTAGTTTAGTGTGTGAGCCAACACTGTACTTACTATGTGACCATCAGCACCCTTACCTGTCGCTCTTCTTTCTTCCTGAAGGTTGTCAGTTTTAGGAGAATTCCTCTAGGTGGCCACCCCTTTTCTGTCATCCATGCCAGTGATGGAATGCACTCCCTCTTAGCCTCCAGTCTACTAGATCTCTTGCTAAATTTAGCAAAATACTGAAAACACATATTTTGTCATTCTAGTGCAGCTTACTTTTGAGGCATCTGCAGCTGTATCTCTTGCTTCATGTATTAAAAAATGTCCATGCAAATATGAATGTGTAAATACATAAGCCCCCTTCATCAATTGGCTTGTTCAGCTGTCATTCACATTTACTTCCATCTCCCACAGAACACAGCACGGGACAATGACTTAGTCTACTTAATATGAGTGACATCTGTTTGCCTTATCCCATGTGCGTATCCTTTAAAAGGAAGTGCACTTCACTGCCAGGACTGGTGAGCCAAAAACATTACCTTGTCAATGCTTTTTTCTTACAGTACTTTTGACTTTTTTATTTTTGTCATTTTTATGTGTTTGGGCAATGTCTTCATGTTACAGTAGTTTAAAGCCAATTGTATCTGTCCTTTGTGCAAAAGAAAATCATACTGTGATGTGCATTAAAACAAACGCAGGTTTCTATACCTAGTTTATGTACTGATGACCAGTAGGAAGCAACCGTTCTGCATAAGTTATAAACAATGGTTACTTTTGTTCTATTTAAAATTTTACCATAAGCTTATGGAGACCACGTTTACCCAGCAACATGTTTTTTTCATCTTTTAATTTTGTGGCATACACTTCCAATAAAAAACAACCATTGCACCAACCAGCTTTTCAAGGATAGATCTAGTGGTTTGACAATGTTTGTTGTTTCATCCTATTAGTGCCATGACACCCTCTTCCTGGGTATTTGCAGGCTTTATATATTTCTCAATCATCAATCAATCATGCAATTAATCAATCTTAGATTTAACATCCTCTCTAAAATGCAGGAAAACACAATTCAATGATTCAAGTATTAAGATGAGATGAGGATGATTATCATGCACTGGCCTTTCTCCCAGAGGCTAATAATTTCAAAACAAATTAGCTCATTCCCTTTATGAAGGATTTTTTATTGCAGAGGAACCATCTAGAGAAAAAAACTGTTTGAAATCCAAATGTGTATAAGGACACAGTAAATGTTTGTAGGTCAAGATTAGGCAGCGCAAGCGCTGTCTCTTGACATGCTGTATTCACTGTGTGGGCTTACAGCCTGCCTCCAGTTCTGGTTGGCTTTTGTCAGTGTCCTTTAAAAAGTTTTGCTTCTAATTGGATAATGGTTCCTGGGTGTTCCACCATTTTTCTCAATTCTTGACTCCCATGGATCACCCCGAGGACTTGTCCTCTTCCACTTGTGCTATTTTATGTCCTGTCTTTGGAAATGTTGTTTTACATTGAGACCAGGAACTTTCCCACTAAGCTCTGCACCCGATTCACAGCTGCCGCGCTTCAGTGTATGCCAGACGATTATTAATTGTGTAACGTTTGTACCTTAGCCACATTTCGTTGCAGCAACTGCTTCCAAGGTATTCCAGCTTTTAAAGTAAATGGCTACTGTTTTTATTTTTAACTTTGTAAGCATCTGATGTGAATTCTTCAAGGAGCGCTTCACTTCCGACTAAGCCAATGCTGCCTCCGACAGTGGAAATTTTCTGCAGCTTGTTCTTGTTTTAATTGGTTCCATGGACCTAGCTCATGTTACTGTTTGCCTACGGTGCACACTTTATGGTCACCTTATCTTTCAATATTGTATGCTCTGGCCAGACTTCAGTGCCAGAGCATGCTTTAACCCTCTACACCCCAGCACAAAGCCATCTAGAGCGAACAACAAATGATGCCAACACACAGTCCCTTGTGGGAACATAGACTGTGAGAGTAAGACTGAAACTTGTTTTTCACCTACTACCTCTCGTTTTTAAAGTGGAATTGCCAGATGATGTCCAAATATTTAAGAAGCCCCCCAAGGCTTTTGTGATTGTAGCCTTTGTTTGGAAATTACAGTCAGGATGGGTTTGAGCGGCGTCCTCTGGCATATGAATGTGTAACCAGCTCTTCCCAGTTACCCTTTACCCCTCCCTTATGAGAAGTTTCAGGGTATCGATAGCTATATCAGGCAGTTGCTGTTTTGCCATCAGTTTAAGCCCTTGCAGGGTTACTTCGCTTGTGAAACAGTAACAATTCACAAATTGCTTTCCGAGTGCGTAAACTTGAATGGAGCGGCACAGCATAGATAAAAGGAACAGCAGTAACAGTGACAAAAGGTGGTCATTCAGCAACATGAACTCTTCATCGATATTTCTTGACAGCCAGCCCCCCACCACCCTTCTGGTTTTGAACCAAGTATCCGGAGGCAACACCCGATATGTTGCACATTGACCCTTTAATGATGCAATGTTCGAGCAAAGAAGAACCCCTGGACAATGCAACTTCAGAATTATGCTGATCTGCAAGTATACGGCGCTGCATAAAGGATGTAGGGAATGTTGGCTGTGAGTTGCCTTTTTAATGTTTTTTTATCACTTGGCTACCTTTAGTGGTGTGAAGCACACTGGTACCAGCATGCTGCACAGAAGATGGATGCATTATTTAAGTTGTGGATGCATTCTTTAAGGTGCAGCCCTTTTGCTGTTTCTTACACACACTCACCCAGCACTATTTTCATGCACAAAAACTCTTCACTCTTACTTTCACATCCAGTGTGTAGTAATTGTATAGCCCTTGAATCCCTGGCTGCACAGCACCCAGGTTATTCCGATCCGAAGGCTTTAAAGGGCAAATGTGTTCTTTGTGAATGCCTTCAGGCTACCTTTATCATGGAAACTTATTGCCATGCACTCACATCTGTTTTGAAAACTGATATCTACGCCTAGCCGGTGATTCAGGGCAATTCATAGCATGTTTACACGGCAACAAAACACAAATTTGCAAGTGTGAGCAACGATACAGATATTTATCTGTACCGTTGCTCACACTTGCAAATTTGTGTTTTGTTGCCGTGTAAACATGCTATGAATTGCCCTGAATCACCGGCTCTAAAACATCACATAGAGACTGGAACCAAGATGGCAACCTCCCAAATTATTTAATGTACTTATCAAGCTACATTTGCTGTAACTTTTTTTTCTCTGGCGCTTAAGCAAAAATAAACGGTCCCATGTATAGCCACAAAACATCGACATTTGGTGTTTGTAAACTTGCTCTCTTTGTTCACTTTACTTGGCTTTACTTTATAAAAGGGAATTTGAAGTAAGAGAACCCGTGTTGGAAGGTTGCCTTTATCACAAAAGCTTACAACGCACATCATTATGATATTGCGTCTTTCTTTTCAAAATACATTCTGGCCCTACAAATTCAAACTATCGAACCACTCGCACACTAGTCTCAGTGTCACAAAAGGTTAGGGCCTACCTTGCCATGCTGCCATTGTGTAACAAGCAGGTTTCACTGCACCTGACATGTACATTGGAGCCATTCCTTGCAACATAAGCCTTTTGTCAGTCACATTATGTAAATTCAGCTTTTTATCCTTTTCTTGTCGATCAACCGATGACTTCAGTTGTAAGATAACATTCACTGCTGCTCTACAACATAGCTTAAAGACATTGGCAAAGCCAAGAGCTCTGGCTAAACACGTATAAAGTCCCGAAAGCGAGACCTATTGGCTATGACAATGCTTGTTTCAATTTGAGCTTCCATCCTCTTGTGATCAATGCACGCTTACGGAGACTCCAGACTCCTTTCATCTAATCCAACTTCTGCTGGCATGTCTACAAAGGAGGTGAATTGTTTCCATTAAATCTCTTCCTAGACTTTAATTGCACTTCTGAGCTAAAGTCAGCAGCAGTGTGTGGCAGGCAAACTTTTAAATATTCCACGTGACCTGCATTAGAGTCGTGCGTGATAGCGTCCAAGTTAAACCTCTGTTGGAATCAGATACACCATTTTATAAGATGAAAGATTAAAATTCATTCTTGCCAGACCGCGAACTACAAATAGACTCGTATTAATTAATTGGAGTTGTCTTGCAGCTGAAATTAAAAAGTTCGTATCTCTTACCCACTTTAATCAAAAAAGGAATTTCCACGATGCAATGTACTAACAAGTTCATATACACAAGATACACTATCTGAGGCATTATTACTTTTTGAAAGTCCTTCTTAGCCTATGCCTCAATCAAGTGTCTTAGCAGAATGAAGCCCAATTATTGTCTGGGATCAAAGTTACATTTTTGGATACAGAGCAGAAGCAGCTAACCTGGAGTCTATGAATCGGAGGCTGCACACTACAAACCCCATGTTACTGTTTCTACTTTGCTGTAGCTGGACCCAAATCATGAAAATAACAGAATCCACCTCTCTCAGATTAAGCGAATACTCCACCAGTGCAGATCAAAAGTAAAAGGCCACATTTCTGGGAAAAGGGCCAATAAGCTAGGTCGATTGCTGAATGTTTTGTACTAACATATGCATGAAATAAATACTGCCATAAACTAAACCTCAATATCTTACACATGACATGGATCACAAACTGTGAGTCAAATCAGCCCTTATCCTCTTGCAAACAGACACACTTTAAGCTGTTAATCATTTGTATCATTGGGTTAATTCTGTTTTAGCAGGTGAAGCTTTCGTTTTTGGTCCAGCAGTGGTGAGCATATTTTTATTGGGTCAAGGGCACATCTTGCTCACCTAATGTCCAGTTAGCGTAACGCGTCTGCCCACCTCTGTTGAAGAAGGTCCCCAATGGCACTGCCAGTAATCACATTTTGCTGTCTTACAAAGGAGGTGTTGTTTCTGGTGCTATTTTTGCATCTATTATTGATCCAGTGACAAGGCCCCATGAGGGCCCTTGCACATGTTGGGGAATCTCAGACCTAAGTTCCGACCGCCAGAAATAGTGTCATCCTGCTGATGGCCTTCCTATAGAAAATAGTGAAGTGGTATATTGACTGGGACTGTTTTCCCTCAACTAGGCGTTTGGGGACGTTTGAGCCTCACACAAGGGGAGGCCTTGAAGCTCCCAGCAGCTAAATGGCGTGAGAGTGTCCAGTGTTCAGATTTGTGTAGTGGCCGCCGCCACATCACTGACTAAAATGTATGTGAGACAAAGGGAGAAATGCCCCTCAATTAGGTGCCGCACAGGCATTCCCCTAGAGGGCAGAAGTATATCTACCCACAGCACATTTTAGTACTTCAAGGAGCCTGCTAAAAACAATGCTGTGCAATGTAAAGTTTTTATGGCATGCTCCCGGAAACCTAAGAACCAGATATCTTGGTGTTCACTTAGTCATACAGCTCCAGGTGATCGCCATCTGATCGCTTTGTAAGTTTAGGCCCTCGAATAGTAGTGGCTGCATTTAGCGGAGGGCAGTGATGGGGATAGTTAGTGGGCACATTTTCAGGAATGAGAATGTAGCACTGAAGGTTGGGAGAAGATGGACATTACCTCAGTTTTCACTTCCTAACTCTGTGAATTTAGATGTATTGCTATCAATTTAAGCAAAACATGGTTATGTAATTGACAACGTGTTGCAATGGATGGGTTCAAAACTTCGTCTTTCTAGTCTAACCAGCAATCCCAGCCGGAAATCTTCATATGCCTTGTGTTTTATCTAAAGCAATCCCTTATTTGAGAGTATTGCTCCAATGCAGAGTTAGTGGGGTTGGATTGGTCCCATGGGAATGACCTTTCATTTGTTTGAAAATGTTCTTTTCTCAGAGGATACACTCCTGTATCTGGCACCTTTTAGACTGTTTAATAAAGTGTAGTGATGTAGTGTTTTTTACTTAGGGATTTTTCAAATTAATGTAAAGTTTTGCTTCCCATGTAGTCATGAAGGATATGTTGATGTTGTGCTTTGGCTCTGGTTTCGTGGGGTGCCCATACGTGCGGAGATTGCAGCTGCTAGCAATGGTGGAGCTACAATGCCAGCAAGTGAGTCATCAACTAGAAATGACACCCACAATCAGTGTGGTGAGATGATCCTTCGTTATCATGCTGCTAGAGTCAACCTGGCTCAGTGCACCACTTCTGCCCAGGGAGGAGGTGGGCGTGACGGATACAAGCTTAGGTGAAGCCTTTCACAGGTGCAGCAGCATCACTGCCAGTGTTGTACTTGTTGCCTCAATTGGTCTTTGCCCGTAATCACGTTTCTACTGGCCAGATCCAGCATTAATGGATCACTCTTGCCTGCATTCATTTTCAGCCATTATTTTCATTCCTTCAGTAGAACACTGTCAGGCACCTCAGACTGGATGGAGTGCCACACTGCACGCTTTTGTAAGAAGATGTAGATTTGTGTCGGCTTCATTCTAGCACCAAGTACCTATAAATCCTATAAATTATATCCCATGCTAGGAAAACAAATATGTTAAATGTGAGTGAAGGCAATTGCTACTTTGAGACAATCTATGTTAATCCAGCAACGAGCTGTGGAACGCAATGCACCTGGAAATATGCAACCGCATCTACGGGTTGGTTGCTTGAGGCTGGTTCTGGAGCTAATGGCTTCTGGGGAGAGGAAACAAACAGAATAGAGCAAGCAGAGTTAAATGAATTGCATGTCCAAAGGAAGCATGGAGAAATGAGCATAACGGTTTTTTTTTGGGGGGGGGGGGCTAGTTTTATCTTGCGAATTAGACCCGAAGGTATCAGAGCGCTTTACATAAGCACAAGTTGCGTTACAGACAGACACGTTCATTTTTATTAGGCAAGGGGAGATTAAGTGATTTGCCTAGAATCCCAGGATATTGAGTGTCCCTGCCAAGACTCGAACCCTGTTCCCCAGCCCGAGGTTGACTGCTTTAGCAACAAGGCCACATCCTCTCCCTTAATAATTGTATCGAGGTGTTGCCAACTCTTCTGTTTCTATGTGGAATTCAGGTCAGTTTGACTTTTGTGGAAAGTAGACTTCTTTACCACTCAGAAGTCCACAGTACTTTATGTGTTATGTTCAGTTTCTTTCCGTGACCACTCATTTGTCCTCCATGGTATGTGCAGCTTGAGTACATTTCTGTTCCAACAGACTCTGAGCACTGAGGAGCCGAGTTGCTAAAAGAGGAATGTCTTGTGTTCTCACTGTGCTTTAAACCGTGTCTGCTTATATTCCACGTGTAGTGCTATCTTAAAATGCTCCACAAAGCTTGTGTCCTAATTTGGCAATGTTCTGCTATGCCTGTTTCTAAAGGAGTGTGAAGTAAAACAATGAGCCCTGGTTCTATATCTAGCACTAAAGCTGGCATGCTCCTTAGCCAAGATGTTTTGTTATTATTAATTTACACAGACCTACATCTTGGACACGATCACTCACCTCTTTTTAATCAACGCAGTGCATGTCTTAGAAACCCAAATTAATTTGCTATTTTTCATATCCACTTATGCTTACCTATTGGATACCTGAATGAAATTAATTTTGTGAGGCAGAAGCATACTAAGAATCTGGATGATAAGAAACCTTTGCCACCTATAATTTTGGGATATTTCACTATTTTGCTGCATAACTAGAAGTGACTGAGATTGAAAGGAAGGGTGCATTGATAATTGGCTGGGGGACGGACAGCACAAGTTAATAGCAAAATCTGTCTTGGATTTCAAAATGAACTGTAGTTCATTATTGTAAATACCTTTGAGATGACAACCTATGCATTTCCATGGTGATTGTCAAATATAAAGAATGCAACATTTGATCACCAGGGGATGAAATGTGTGTGAAATGGACAATCAGATGAAGCCGGTATTGAAAATGCGATAATATTGCTTGAGTTCAAAACAGCAGAAAAGTTCAATGGTATATTTAGGGAAAAGCCTGATTTCAACAGTGTCAGACTAATAGCCTGTACACAACAGTGAGCGAATGGATGTGGGCCTGATTTAGAGTTAGGCAGAGGGGGTTACTCAGTCACAAACATGACGGATATCCCGTTTGCTGTGTTACGATCCCATAATAGTCTATGGAGATCGTAATACAGCGGACTGGATATCCGCCACATTTGTGAAAGAGTAACCCGTCTTCCAAACTCTAAATCAGCCCCTACGTTAGTGAACATGTGAGTGAATGAGTGTAGGAATGACCAAGTGAGTGAGTGAATAAGTGAGCAGGGAGCGAGTGAGTGATCGAAAGAACAAGTGATTTAGTGAGTGACTTTGTGAGTGAATTACTGAGTGCAACTATTACCAGACATTGGACTTCAAAGTAATCTAGGACAGTTTGTCCTATCTAGTGAAGTAATAAGGAGAGTGATTGCTACTATGCACCCACATTAATTTTGAGAGCATTCATGAGATTGCAGTGTTGCTTGGTAACCTGAAAATAACATAAATCATAATTGGAATACTTGGAGCACTGTAAGAAGGTTTGAGGCTTTGTTCAATAATAATATTAATTTAATTTTTCATGTTAACCATCCAAGGTGGCAGGCAAAACAAAGAAGCATTAACATGTATTGCAAGACATAACAGGGGTGGGGCATAAAGATTTTCATTCATTAAAATCAGAATTGAAATATTGACCACAACCAGTACTAGCAAATTAAAATTAGATTAAAAAATATAAACATTCGGTAATGATCTATTATCGTTATTGGTGCAAGTATAAACTATGGGTCAGCATAAGCATGATTTTTTCCATTTCATAAGACCATATTTCTAAGCCACCTTTGCTTTATTTATGGACATAAAAGAAGACCATATGACACATCTTGCAATGAGGGCACCAGCATCATATTCTCTTGGGCCAGACCATGTTGTAAATTAACTCGTAGAGGTGGGTCATTGCTGTGGAGATTGAAGAAGAATAGGTGCACGAAGAGTCTGAGGATTTGCCGCTCTCAACAGAGGTTGGCCGAGCATCGCAGACTGTGCTAATAATACAATGACTTTTATTTAATTCAAAACACAGCTCTCTTGTGCCCAGCCTTATAAATCATTTTACTTCATTTGAGTTTGGCCAGCGTTTATGCTGTACATACACTTCTAAAACCATACAAAGCGCTGTCACATTTGCAGAGAATGAAAGCTGCACGCGGAATCCCAATTGATCAGTTTGCTAGACGTTTTGTTTCTTTAAACAATTGAACGAGGAATTCAAAACTGCTATTACTCCCAAACCAGGCAAATCTGCCAGGAGTTTCTTGTGGCGTTTTTGGGCCCTTTTGGTGCAGTGGAGACAATGTGCCCCTGCCTCATAGAACTGGAGATTGGTCTTGACAGCATACATTTTTTTAGAGTGGGGCCACAATTGCTCAGCATCACTTTTAGCTATTGCCATGGGCCTTCAAGGTCCCTGCATGCCTGCCTTTCACATTGGTCCAATTAGCTCTGCGTGAATCCAGGATCGCATCAAAAGCGATGACGCTAAATTAAGATTTTCAGAACTGAATGCATTGATTGATAATATTTACAATATTTGCTCTGTATAGTAGTTTGAGACCCTTAATCTAAAGTATTTCTGGAATGTACATGTTCGAGTGGTCGACCCTTGTGCCGATTTCACTGACAACAAGATGCCAGAAGTTACATCTTTCCTTCAGGGCCACTGCATGGAATGCCAGACAATTGAATCTTCCATTTGCCTCAAATAATAAGGACTTTTTGCAAATGAATTGACCTTTTTATATGGTTTGTAGGATGTATATATTATACATTAGACAGTTTATTTAAATTAGATACTCATATCTTCTCCTCCACTATTTATCTTCTAGATGGCTGTAGGGGTTTAATACAGTTCTGACAAATAAATGAACATTTGATTTCAAGTATTTTCTAACACCAGAATTACATTTTCCGCGACTTCAGTATATCTCAGTTTCTTACTTGGGGACCAATTGAGATGAATCAGCCAGTCTTTGGGGCAACTAATAGGTCACCATCCTTCAAATGCCACTTGTGCTTTGCTCCTCCAAAGTAAAGTGTATTCGAAACAGAGAAGCCACTCAGATTTGTAGAGTTAATCCTCAATCTTGAGACTTCATGATAAAGGTTGTACAATGATATCCTGTAATCAGTAGTGCATTACAGCGCAATGTTAAACCACATCTGGAACATTTACTGGGTTTGTCACCATCTATCCTTCAATTTAAGATGATACCACCTAACTCCTGCAAACTCGCTTACAGGATTTCACCTCTAAAATCAGTTTTCTTATTTTATATTGAGAGGTGCAGAATATTCCAGGCCTCCTCCTCTTCTTACCAGACCATTATGAAGATGGCAAAGAATCATTTTATAAATTAAAATCACTTATGATCAGTATTTTTGCTCCAGCATCACTTTATAAATGGCCTTTGATTCGGTTTGTGATTTGAAAACATGGGTGGGTTTGTAAATCAAAGACATAAAACTGTCTCTGTCTGAAAGAAACACATTAGTGAAGCCAATATGTCTAGGTTTAGTGTGCTAATGCATGCAGCAGGACATTAGAGCGAGACACTCGTAAGGTAGCCAGAAGGATTGAAATGCACATAAAATGAAGCTGGACTTGCCTAACTGGTTTTATTTCGTGTGCTAAGTCATGAAAGAAAGACAGATACAATGCGTTCTCTCAATTACCTTTTTGGTGGCAAAATGAGTTATTTTTAAGACATACATATTTTAAAAATAAAATGTAAAATGATTTGCTAGTTCGTACATGGTAAAAACATATGGAAACAATATTACAAAGTAGGTAGGTGAGGATTTGAGATCACATAGCTGGAAAACATATCTGATGACTTCAGAAAGATAGCATCTTACAGGTTTGCACAAGTTTTCATAAAGTCTTTGATTGCTGCAGGATTCGCATCAGAATTTGTCCTCGATCTATGGTTTGTATATTCAATTTTCCCTGTGGTTTGTGCCAAAATGTAGTGGTATGTAAAGAGTGAAATCAAATACCTAATTTGTTCGCCGCACTACCTACAAAAAGAAATGATAATAACGCAACGTTAAAAAGGTTTCATTATTATCCTTTTCTTCTTGGAACCAGCCGGGTTGGGGAGCGGCGGAGCTGGGCTTGCCTGGGAGAGGGAGGAGTGGTTCCTGCTCCACTTAAGTGCTCATGACAGTTTGGCCGGTAGTCTCGGGCCGGTCCAATCGTCATGCGCCCCTTGCATGTTCTCCACCCAGGCTCTATCACAGCCTGGCTGGAGAACATGCCCAGCCTCCCAGTCCCCCGTCAGATCACTGAACGACAGCGCTCAGACCAATCACAAAGCTGCCTTAGCAGCACTGTTATTTGTCAGGGGATTCTGGGAGGCTGGTTGCTTCCTGTTCCTGCGTCGGATGAGGAGAGGCAGTGGCTGGCAATCAGCGACAATAGGGCAATTTTTTCTTTTTGAAACCCCTCCACCCTCTCTCGCTCTCCCACCATTCCCAACCAGCCGCCACTGCGGCTGTACTTGACAAATCACAACTATGTTTTAAGACTACAGGTGGGTCTGCATATTTTCTTTACCAGTGGGTTTTGTTCGCACCTTGGTGTTTTAAAACCGTAGATTGCTTGATGAAACTCCAGGCAAATATAACAAATGCACAGCAATTAGTGAGATGTGCTGTGGAAACAAGCAAGTAAAAGACCCCTCCCGATCTAGGTGCAGGTGTTTTTGTTTTTTTACAGAAGTTATTTAATATTCTGAAATCCAACTCTTCCAACAGCTGCTGGAGCAAAGATACAAAACGAATATCTCAAGCTATTTGTCATTGTTAGAGCCCTCACCTTACTCACTCTGTATGTTCAAGCGAGCATGATGTGGCGATTTGACTGCTTGAGGTGTCCTGGTGAAAGTTCCAGGTGTCCATCTACAAATGGTTTTTGCTGGATCTTGTGGAATGTTTCTTTCCTGGACAAAAGTCATCCACCCACCAAATCCCACCTTTCACCCAATCCTGTACAAACCCTTTGGATCTCATTGTTTGAATGTTCATCTGAGCTGCCTTGAAATTGCAAATAAACCAGAGAGGATTTAGTCAGTAGTGTTTCCCTACCTTCCTCTCGCTACTTGCACTACTCTCTTATTCATTTCACACCAGGCCACTTGTAAGCTTCAGCTGTACATTTTTTCTTTACATGCATGCTCTTGGACATTTAGAGTACATTTTGTTCGTTTTCTTTGTCCATGTCCTGGCGATGGTGCTTCTCCCCACTCTATCCCTATATGAAGCAATCTTCTACAACTCAAGGCAATTAGAAGCAAACACTTCAAAGAACCTCCATATAAAGATGTTTTCTTATAACATCAAGTATCCTAAAATCTGCTCATGCTTTGTAGACATAATGCGTACCCGCTTACAGCCAATAGTCATGTGACCTATAAAATAGGAAAGATGAAAGCCTGTAAAAAAATACCAGAAATGTAATTCAGCATCCCAGAGATTAAGCATAGGCAGAGACTATATGGGCAGGCATGTAGATAAGGGATCCTGTGATGGATAGAGGCCTCTCTCCGCCCACAGACAGTGGTTTTGGAGGGTTCTTTGTGCTCAGAGCCCTGACTCATGCAGTAAACATGCCTACCAGCTGCCAGCTCCTTAGAACACAGGCTTGTGACTGCTTCTAACTCTTAATTTAAAGTCACCCTGCCTGTTTTAATTATTTTCTGGGATAATCTCCAAGAATGCCTTTCGAAACGTTTAATAAAGAAGTAAATTAGAGCTTTGTTACATTACGCTTTTATGATTGAAAACATGTAACATATAAGGATTGCAAGTTTCATACATGCACATGTGCTCAGAACTCACCAGCGGGTTTTGTTGTACTTTTTGCATTTGTTTTATGTTGTGCTGTATGCGGCAGATAAAATGTAATTGAGTTGCCTCCATTTGAAAACAGGCATTAGCAAAGCCAAGAAGTCTGATGTTGGTTGCCACCCTTTTGGCTTTCTCCATGCTTATTTTGCTTTGTCATAGCATTTGTAAAAAAAATTATAATTGGGGAAGTTACTGGTTCCTCAGTATTATTAAAATATTAGAAAATGATTAGATGAAAGCCAAAATATTTTTTGACCTCAAAAAGCACACATTGCCACAGAAGCCCCTGACACTCTGAAGTTCTTGGTGTGCATTTGTGCACCTTGTGAAAGACATTCAGTAGCTATAGCGAGCTAGACTTATAGCAAGTACTCTAAGGAGAATCAAGGGAGTGAGAAGGACACATTTGGCAATTACCTGCTAATAGTGTTGCATAGGTGACATCAGCAACAACGCTCTAACCTTTGAAGTGAAGGTGTATCACGTGCTACGTCTCTCAGTTTGATTTTTTAGTACGTACACATAAATCTGCATCCTGAGAGTCATAACTGAGTGGCAACTGCTCTGTTACCTGTCCGTGTCCAAACCGCAATCCAATGTAAGCCAGCTCGGCTACTTTCTGCAGTCTTCAAATCTACTGTTAGGTGGAATGTAAGCAGAGGAAAATCAAGGACTTGCCCTACTTTATCTGGTAGCCTGAAAAGCTGCCAAAAAGTTGGAATATGTGGATGAGTCTGTGGAATGTCTGATGGGGATTGTATGCGTAGAGCAGAATGTCGTCTGTTTATAAAGAGATACGCTCCTTCCAGCCACCCCCACATCAATATCATGAATGAGAGGGTCCCCACGAACCCACACCGCAAGTGGTTCCAGTGTCAGCACAAAGATCATGGAAAAGAGCGGACACCCCTGTCGCGTGCCCTTGTGCAGTGAGAATGACCTGGATATCGTACCTTTCACACGGACCTTCACCATTGGGTCACGGTATAGGAGGCAGACCCACGCACAGAACTTTAGCCCGAAGCCCAGTCTGGATAGGACTGCAAAGAGTTTTAGGCATTCAATACTATCGAATGCTATTTGCACGTCCAGCAACAACACTGCTGCGGCCTCAGCTGATCGGGTCATCGTCACATGCATGACTCCATACAAACATCGTTGATTCAGCCTGGTGGTCCTATCTGACATGAATCCTGATTTATCAGAATGAATTACCGTGGGTGTAATTGGACCCAGCCGATTGACCAATATCTTTCCCAAGACTTTGGCCTTGAAATTAAATAGTGAAATGGGCCCGTAGGAGCTGCATAGCTCCGGTGGTCTACCTTTCTTTGGCATGACCACAATAGTGGCCAGTCTTAGGTCCTCTGGCAGTCACCCTTCTTCCTGTGCTTAGCATTGGCTGGGTCACTCACCCTGCCACACATTTGTAGAACTCTGCCACTAGTCCATTTGGGCCTGCTGCCTTTCCGGACTGTAAATCCTGAATGGCTACCACAATGTCCTCCTTCGTCAGGTCCCTGGCGATTGCCTCCCTGTCCTCCACCGAGAGCTCTGGCAAGGAAATGTCTTTGACCAGTTTGGCACCATCGTCTCCCATTCTGGTAGAGGGCAACTGATATAATGCTTAGTAATAGGTTGCAAAAGCCTCCGCTATTTCCACTTTTGATCTACTCGGAAGACCGCCAGGCACCCGAAGCTCCGAAGCCCAACTCCGGTCCCTGTCCCTCCTCTCTAGCCATGCAATTAATTTGTTGGCCTTGTCGCCCAGGTTGTATGGTCATCTCTGCATGGCCACCGCATGTAGATGTGCCATGTTTGCTTCCAGATCTCTGAACTCCCCCTACCTGAGGCTTAACCTGTGCTCCAGTGTAGGGTCAATCGCCCCTTCTTGCCTCAATATCGATGACTTCTTGTTCAAGTTTATCACACAGAGAGTGCCGCTCCTTCTTCTTGCTCGCAACCACGGCCTGAACATAGCCCCGGACTACCACTTTATATGCCTCCCACAGGGTGCAGTGGGAGCTCACCGAGCCAGCATTCTTATCAACATGCTGTTTTGTTCGTTCCCTGAACTTGTCTCGGAACTCACAATCCATAAAGTGCGAGGGATCTATGCTTGGTGGGGGAGTGTGGTCTCGGACAGGATGCTGCAGCAGCACTTCAACCGGGGAGTGAACTGCTATGCCCCTTGCTCTGTGTCGCACCTCACAAAACTGTCTTGCATGTATTCTCTGTGTGAAAATGTAATCAAGACGAGGCCCACTACAACGCGCCGCCAAGATATGTGTGTACTGCCTAGCAGACAGACTGTGCATCCTCCACAAGTCTGCGAGCCCCATCGCCTCCGCGAAAGCTCGCAGTGGCTGTGGCCCAGAAGCCCGAAGAGACACCGTAGCCCTGTCCTGATCTAGGAACATTATGATGTTAATGTCTCCACCCAATGTGAGGACGCCTGGAGGCATGACCAATATTAGTTTGCTAAGTTCTGGAAATGTTTCTGTTTGCAACTTCGGTGGTATGTAACTGGAGCATATATTGAGAGCCCCGCCGTCCCATGTCCTGTCCGGCGCCACATATCTGCTCTATAGGTCCTGCTAAGTACGGCGCAGTAGAAAAGGTACTGTATTTTTAACTAGGATTGCCACCCCTCTGGAGCATGATGAAAATCCAGTATGGGCCAGCAGAGTGTATCCGAAACGATTGAGTGCTAGATAGTAATTGCCCCTCAGATGCGTCTCCTGTAGAAGAACCATGTCAGGGGACTGTCTATGCAAGTATTGTAGGCTAGTGGGTCAAAGTTAACACCTCTTGAGTCATGCCACTAGTTCCTGCAGATGCCCTGTTTGAGGTAACACAGTAGCTAGGAGACAAGAAAATATGTCATCTATCAGCAAGCAGGTCAACATACAGACTCCACAAGTACCCATCCGCTCTTCAGTTAAGGGCTAAAAAGTTATAATGTTCTATCCAACAGGCGCCGCCCTGGTTCTGATCAGTGCCTGTAATCATCGTGGCATCATCTGCAAGGCAGACGGCGACTGGCCAGGAACCGCTGTGGTTTTCCATTCACATCTGTTTCCCTCTGGATGCAGTCCTGAAACTGTTCTGCTGCATGAGCAGCCTGGACTGTGGGAGCCCACACATTGCCCGTGTCTCTTAAGAAAAGGTTTCGTGTCATTTGAGGCACATGTAAATGGGAATATTTCCAACGTTGAGGTGGTGCATGGAAAAAAAGTCTTCATGAATTGTGACGTGAATGGAAAGGTCTACATTTGTGGACATCATAATTCTGTGCTTGCTGTCAGAAATATGTTTCCCTTCCTGTGCCATCTGTAAGCCCAAGAGTGGGTCCTGTGTTTAAGAGCATACACAAACTCTTACCACATGAATTTCACGAAGAAACATGGACAGTTTCGACTTACGCCAGGGAAAAGGAGGTTTCTGTGGGTTTCCATAGACATATTTATGGAAACCTTACAGTCCTCAAAGTGCAGTACCAGCATGCAGGTCATTACTGAGTAAAGGTTTTGGCGGCAACTTGAAAACTGTCAAAACTGATCCCGAGAGGCATTTTCGTGCAGTTCACTCTGCTGCACACACTCCTTTTAATGAGTATAATTGTTGGCCTGTGCTTGCATGATTTACATCCTAGGAACAACCTTCACAAATGAGCCAGGCTTGCCAAAAAACGCCAGGTTGCATCACCCATGTTATAATGGCCCTCTCCGTTGACAGGGCCAGCCAAATGCGCGCGTTATATTATTTATTTAGGAACTTATTTACAAGCCCCTTGCCCCCCTGTGCGTCACTTTTCCCCATATTAACAGTGACACATTGGCTGCGCAAGGGGCTTCTAAATAAGCCCCTTATGTTTTTTGCAGTTTTATGTTGCCTAAACTCGGCCCGAAGGTGTTGGAGCACTTTACATGAGCACCAGTTACGTTACAGAGGGACACATTGATTTTTATTTTTTTAGTCGGGAGGAGATTAGGTGATTTGCCCACAATCGCAGGATGTTGCGCGATGCGGAGACTTGAATGCAGGGGCAGATTTCCTAGCAAGTCACACAACACAAGGCAGCGAGACACCCTGCTGCACTCTGTTGCATGACACGGAGAGAGCTGGAATGGGTCATATCTATGAAGATATGAAGCACTCATGCGTTACTCCAGATTTACTAAGCCACGCAGAGCCACGCAAGGTGGCTTTGCGTGGCTTAGTAAATGTCACTGAAGCCCTTTCTTTGCCTTGCGCGGTCTTGAGCCGCCTTACGTGGCGCAATGGCACTGCAGGGGTTTTGTGAATTGGGGCTCCCGGTTCCCCAATTCCAAAGTCGGCAGCTCTGGCTGTAACGCCAAACTTTCCTCTCATTAAAGATGGCCAGATAAAAATGTGCTTTGAGTCTGAACACAGAACACTGACGTTTCAGGGCTAGTAAAAAATATATGGAAACAATGAGGAATAAATCAGACTGGCCTTCCCTTTGATGTCGTTCCCAACATTTGGGACGTATTCCTTTCAGAGCTGAAATGTGTTTGAAATAGTGCAGTTGTTAAAATCCAGATCATTTCCACTAAAGTATGTTCCCCGTCAGCCGCAAAGACAGCTTGTCATTTAAATTCCTGTTATGACAAACACGGGGTCATCACCTGGCCTACTATTTTCGAGCAAGTCTTAACGGCGCGTGCACCAGCCGAGAAATCCCGCCCTGCCGTGTCTGATGGCCTAAGGATGGTTCTCATGTCCTGTACACATGGACAAGTGGACGCATCCACATATTTGCCGAGAACATAAAACCCACAGACAAGTTCCTAGTCTTTTCTCCATTCATTGCTGTTGCTCGCATATCGTCAGTTAAAATGTCATGTTGACAGCTAGTAGGTGTGCCTACATTCTTACGGTGTTATTTCCCTCCTAGAATCCCTACAGCATAGCAAAGCTGCAAGCTCCAGAGAGAGGAAGTTACAGTACTTGTCCCCACAAGTCCCTAATTTCCATTCAGTGCATCATTGCACATGAGTTCAGACATGATTATATTTAGTATAGTCAAGTCCTGATGGTAGTACTGGCTAGCGATAAGCAATGTTTATTTTTTACTCATGTATTCATTTAGAAGCTTTACATAGCGTTGCATATTGCCTCGTGGATGCCCCACGGTGCTTTACAGCCCAGCGAATGCAATCATGGTATTGTGCATTGTTGGATCTAGCCCTTTTTGCAGGGTTATCCCCAAACTTTTTGCCTTCCTCCGCCTTTTTTTCTGACTTTTTTTTTTGGCTTTAGGACTCCAGGCACTTTACCACTGCTAACCAGTGCTAAAGTGCATATGCTCTCTCCCTAAAATGTAATGGTATTTAGTTTCTACATGATTGCCCTATTTGATTTACTAGTAAGGCCCTGGTACAGAGCACCATGTGTGCCCAGGGCCTGTAAATCAAATGCTACTAGCGGGCCTACAAAACTGATTGTGCCACCCACAAGTAGCCCTGCAAACATGTGTGTTCAGTTTTAAACTGCCATTTCGACCTGGCAAGAGCGCCCAATTGCCAGGCCCAAACTGTCCCATTTATTACATGTAAGGCAACCCTAAAGTTTGCTCAAGGTAGCCCCATGGGCAGTGGACTGTGTATTTAAAAGGTAGAACATGTGCTGTTTAGCGATGGCTCCTCCGCAATGTTGGAGGAGCATCGCCATTGTCTGGCTCAGAGCCAGCAAATGAAAAATAAAACTATGTTCTTGCGTTGTTTTATTTTGTATTTGCCGGCTCTGAGCAAGTGCTGTAGGGAGGGGCAGGGCGAAGGCATGGGAGGGGGTAGGAAGAGTGCTACATGCACTCCCTAAGTGCTCATTTGTGTTTTACTGGCTGTCTCAGGCCTACAAAAACACACATGGGCACTTAGGTTTCTCTAGCCCGGCTGCATTGATTAGCCGGGCTGGAGAAACCCCTACAGACTCCCTGGGCTGAGCGGACCGTCTTTCTAGTCCGCTTAGGCCAATCCCTGCGCTGCACTGCAGCACGGGGATTCGATGGGAGTCTGTCCCAGGTGCCGCTAGGACCAGAAAGAGGAGAGGCATCGTGACGCCTTAGGCGGCCGGTAGCTAAAGGTACGTTTACAAATATATATATTATTTCTAAAACTACCCGCGCAAACTCCCCCTGTGCTCACTCCACCCACCTCACCAACCTTTGCGTGTGGTGGCCGCCACTGGTGCTGTTGTGTTTTATTTGTCCTAGTAGTGAAATACTGCTAATTTAGTTTTTCACTGCAGCAAGGCCTATCTCTCCCATAGGTGTGCATTGAAACTGTCTTGTAACATCTTTCAAGTGTATCTGCCAATTGTGAGCTGATAGAAAATTGGAGTTTTGTGTTCCTGGACTCACAATTTAAAAACAGATCTTTTAGTGAAGTTGTTTTTTAAACAGCAGATCTGAAAATGCCACTTTTAGTTACATTGATCTAAGGAGGCAACTCCGCCTCTCTGTCCTATATTACGTGTGCAGGACTAATTTATTGAAGGTGGTGTCCACTTGAAGTGACTGACAGGCTGGCACAAACTGACAGAGACCACAGAAGGGCAGTAGCTGCATGCCATACTCTAAAATGGTGGGTGATTCTCATCCCACAGCTGGGTATTCCTACAGGACATTCTCTTGCACCACTCTTCCGCTTGGGACCTAAAAATAGAATGAAGGAGGAATGCACCACATCTGAAACAAAACTTTGATGTGTATGCCTGATTTTCATCCTCGCTCTCTACCTAAGCAGATCCAGGATGAGTCTGGCTGTGGCTGTCTGTAGTTGTCAGAGGAGGTGAGCTTCGATCTCTGCATGGAGAGCGATGCCTTAGTCCTGTCGGCTGGCGATGAGGACCTGGGCGGTGGTGCTTCTTGAGCTTAGGGTAGCCATTTGAATATCTTACAAAGCATGTGGGGAATGAATACACAGGAGAAGGAGGCAGATTTGACCTGCGTTGTCATGGTTAGCTTGTTGTTCAGAATGATGCCTAGGTTCTTAGCGTGGTTAGTGGGGGTAGGAGTAGGTCTGAGTTCTGAGGGCCACCAGGATGCGTCCCATGAGGAGCTTTTGTTTCCGAAATCAGTACCTCTGTCTTGTCTATACTGAGCTTCAGGAAGTTGTCCTTCATCCAGTTAGTGACGTCTGTCATGCCGTTGTGGAAGTTGTTCATGGTGTTGGTGGTCTCTTCGGAGAAGGAGAGGATGAGTTGTGTGTTATAGGCGTAGGATATGATGTTGAGTCCTTGGGTTATGGCAATGCTGGTCAGAGGTGTCATATAAGTGTTGAAGAGGGCAAGCGAGGATCCTTGGGGTACTCCACAGATGATTTACTTGGGTTCGGAGGTGAAAGGGGAATGCAGACATTTTATGTTATTTTATTGACGAAAGAGGCATTTGAGAGAAGTTGCTAGGATGCCTATGCTGTGCAACCTTGTGATGAGTATGTGGTGGGAGCCGTCATCAAAGATTGGTGAGAGGTCTAGGAGGATCAGAATCGCAGTCTGTCCTCGGTTGAGGAGGGCTTGGATGTCGTTGGTAGCTGTGATGAGGGCTGTCTCAGTGCTGTGGTTGCTGCAGAATCCAAATTGGGCAGAGTCGAGTAGGTGGTTCCATTCCAGACGTGAAGAGAATTGTTGGTTGATGGCTTTTTCTAATAAGGCCAGGAATGGGAGCAGGGAGATCGGTTGGTAGTTGGTGAATTTGCTGGGGTCCTCAGATGGTGACTTTAGTAGGGCATTGATGTCTGCATGTTTCCAGTCCTCGGGGAAGGTGGCTATGCCACTTGAGGTGTTGAACACGGTGGTGAGTACGTGACCGATTTTGGCTTCCCCTAGGTTGGAAATGTGGTGAGGGCCTGGGTCGGTTGGGGCCCCTTAGTAGACTGAGTTCCTGATGAAGGCAGTGTCCTGTGGGGTGAACTCGCTCATTCGGTTAGTCAGATGTTTGTGGTGGTAGCAGGGTCAATGTGTTGCTTGAAGAAGTTGGTAGCCTTGGGCTGGGGTTTCATGTTTCTATAGATGTTGGTGATCTTGTCGTGGAAGAAGTTTGCAAGGTTGCCGTAGAGCTCCTGTGAAGGGGGTAATGTTGTTTGTAGCAGCTGAGTGGTTGGAGAAACCTTTGATGATGTTTAAGAGTTCTTTGCTGTTATTGGAGCTTGATTCGATGCATGAAGCTAAGGCCTTCCTCCTCGATTCTCTCAACTGTCTGTGGTAGAGGTTGAGGGCTTTCTTTAAGACAGTCTTGTTGCGTGTGTCCTTACTGGTGCACTATCTTCTTTTTAGTTGTTTACAGTGTCGTTTAGCGGTTCTGAAACCTGCAGTATACCAGCTAGCCTGCTTGGTGGATCTTCTGTTGATGTTGTTGCCAATGCGAGCAATGCTGTCGGCACAGTTAGTGATCCAATTGCTAAAGTCTCTGCCACTCTGGTCTTGGTTGTTGATGGAGATGGGTGGGTGTTATTGAGGGTGTTAATCCATGTGTCCTTCGAGACTTTGCTCCAGCTGCCATGGGGGGCATTGGACAGATTTAGGCCGGAGGTCCGTGAGATCGCGATGTTCAAGTAGACGATGGAGTGGTCAGTCCAGGTGAGTTCCATGATGTGGCTGTACCTGATGCGGTCACTGGAGGTGAAGATGGTGTCTAGTGTGTAGCCTGCGGTGTGCATGGGGTCATGGAGTTGGGTAAGTCCGATGTTGTTCCTACTGTCAAGAAGGTTGCTAGTGTTGATGTCATTGTGATCATCGAGATGGAAGTTGAGGTCACCAAGCAAAATGTAGTTTGTGGAGTCCATGGCAAGCGAGGAGATGAAGTGGCAGAAGGCTTTATATGGTCCTAAAGGAAGGTAGGCGAGGGTACCCCTGATGGTGGTTTTGCTGCCTGTTTGGAGTCGGAAGTTGAGGTGTTCCATGGCTGGGGTGATGTCATCATTTGTAGTGGTGCATCGGATGGATTCCTCGTGTAATATAGCGATTCCTCCGTCAGGCTTGTTGCAGTCGCGGTGAGTGATCTTGTGTCCTTGAGGTATTGCAGTGGCGATGTCAGGCACTGAAGTGGGGTTGAACCAGTTCTCAGTCAGGATGAGGACGTCAGGTGTGAGGGTGGAGATGAGGTTCCAAATCTCGGTGGTGTGTTTGCATAGTGAGTGAGCCTGTGTTGAGAAGGACCATGCGAGTTAGTGTTTTAGTTCAGGTGGTGTCTGTGGTGTGTTCAGGGTGGGGCTGGCTGTTGGGCTGGTGTATGTGCTGTGGCAGTGGGTGCAAGAGAAAGATCCTACCATGGAGCGTAGGTCAGCACACAGTTGCAATATTTGAGGCGGCTTCCGGGGTTAAGGGTGTAGAGCTCGGAGAGGGCAGGATGGCCAGTGGTCGTGGCACTGGGCATGGTCCAGGGGCAGACAGGCGTAGACGGACTTGCATTTAGTGCACCTTCGGCGCGACAGCGGCACGACCGCTGTGCAGTCATCTTGCGTGGTCGCACTGCAGTCTGCAGCATGGTGTCACTTGGTCAAATGGTGGCAACTGGATCAGGGTGGAACAAACAGGAACTGGAGGCCACAGGCAAGTGGCAGGCTAGGTGCCCAGGTGCCTACTAGTGTGGTCGCGCTGCAGCCTGCATTAAGTAGGTCCTGGGGTGGGTGGGGCTTCTGTCAGAGGGTAGAACGGTGACGTGCTCAGGTGCCATATTTGACTGATATGATATGTTGATGAGCATCGCATTACTTGCAAAGTGAAATTGCACCATAAGTGGGATTTGAGTTCAACAAAACTGGGCTCCGAGTACGAACTTAACACTTAATTTACTGTGCTTTCATGCAACACATCACAGAATCCACATTTTCTGCACTGTGTTGCATGAAGGAGAAAACTCAGCAAAGCACCATATCTCTAAATATTTCTCTGCAGTTTGTGCTATGAGCTGCGTTAATGCTTAAAACTGTGATATTTCAAAATGCACAAATTTGTGCCATGGCACAATAGAGAGAATCCATTGTCTTGCATAGGATTTGTATTGAGGCATACCCTTAGAGTACAAATTCCTATGTGTAGTCAGCTTCAAAAAGGTCAGTCACAATGGAAATGTGCTGAGCACCGCAGAACACAAGTCGGTGGGAAATAAATGCATTCTCCTTTGTTTGTGCCTTCTTCCACTAGGTACTACTTTTTTGAGGCAAAGTCCTGTCAGCCTATCTTAGATGATCGGGTTGTACATCAAATCCAGCTGCTTTGTTTGCACTGAAGAAATGTTTCCTTGACAAAAAAGGTGCATAGAGGATTGCACTGTGGCAGTGGCACATTTCTGGCTCAAAATACCCTTTGGTGTGGATCGTTAATCGCTGCTGCTGCTTTGGATTGCTTTGTGTCAGTTTGTAATGCATTAGCACTGGTGAAAAGCCTTGGAAAGTATGAGGTTTAGTTTGTATCTTCAAGTAGATGTATAGCACATCAGAAGTAATTTTATGCCTTTTTGTACAAGTTTGTGAAAATAATATTCCATGTAGAGCTAATCTGTTGCATCACCAGACTGCAGACTTTAGCGTTTGAAAAAGAGGTTAATAAGACTAATTTGCAAACATAAGATTACATGTAGTACCAATATGTAACATCAGCACGTTGAGGGATTTTCTCAGGCAGGGCTCCATGTAGATATGTAGTATCCACAACTGGTTCTCTCATGCTTCCATTTAACCTTGAGAAACCATTTGAGAGTGCTTGGCTACATTGAGTATATGGTCAAGAGGACTGGGCATCATCCAACCTTTAGGCTACCCTAAATGGTCCTTATACACCACTTCAGCTGGTGTTTATACACCATAAGAGATCTGGTTTTCAACTAGCCAAAAGTCTCCTGGTCTTCAGCATCTGGGAGGAAATGTAGCTATACTGGTGCTAATGAGGCGGAGTGGGAGACAGAATCTGTACATGGAGTCTTAAATGGGAGATATGGGAGATGGAAACAAAATAGCCATGATAATCAAACAGATAATACCAAAGTTGGTAATTTAAAAAAGAAAAAGACTCATTTCATGGTCAGTGGTAATGCCCAATACCCTGATTTCTTTACCCGTGAAACCTTAGCCTATGGTTAGATTTGGCTTTACTACATTTGTGCAATGCCAAACCTTTTGTTCTAATTTAAAGTAGGTGCAAAAAATTGAGACGGCCTGGCATCACCTATTGGCATATTCAAGGCTTCCATCGGCTATTATCAAGGCTGCCTCAGTTTAGTTGACATGCTGTGGCTACCGATTATAGTTGATTGCAGTGGGATTAGATAGAAAAAGTGTAAAAATAATATATCCCTAGGAGGAGACATTAGAAACATGGCTAAGAGGGCTGATTCTGATATTGTGTGTTTCCTTTTTGAACTAAGTCAGCAAAGGAGGGGCAATAATTTGTAATAGTGCAAATTTGCATGTCCCTACAGCCATGTGTCATTCTTGGTCACTAGACTTCACACTCCAACAACAGTCAACTGTTTGGCAACAAAGCATTCCAGATCATGTTCTTGTACCATCGTTTCTTAGCTTTACTGCTTCCCCTTATCGCAGGCTACATCCTGAGGATGCTACTCCTGCAAGCATGGAGACCTATTGCTTCTGTCTCCACAACATAACTTTCAGTCAGTGAGGTTTGTTTCCTCATACCTTCTCTTTCATGATATTCTTGGGTCCCAAGACTTGAATCCTAGGGGCACACTCTTTTACACTCTTCCTCCAGACTCTTCAGGTGTCTATGAGAACAGGGATGCTGAAGAGGAGGTAATGACCCAGATTCACTGGCAGTGTGATATCATGAGGGGAATGCATTGAGGGAAAAGGAGCCTCAATTATCTTGTCTTGATGATTTAGGAGCAAAGAAAGGATATGTCTTTAAGTGAAGTGGGTGGGTGAAAATTTACAGATAGAGGGATTAGAGTGAGGGTTTGTGAGGGCAGGTTTTGTTGACCAGGGTCAGGAAATGTTGCATGTCTGTTATGAATTGAGAGTCAGCGACTGTTGTGTGAATGAGGAGGAATGAAGACACAAGTGGGGTTGGAGAATATCCTAGCAGCAAAGTTGACAGCTTAGTCTAGAGCATGGGTACTCACAAACTTTTGCTCGGGGGCAACAATTACAGTCTGGCTTGGGGCCGAGGGCCGCACAGATGGGCCTGCGTGATGGGGCGGGCTTGGTGGGAGCGGCGGGGTCAGTAGGGCCCGGGCTACTAGGTTGAAAATAAAATCACCCCCTTTTCAAAACATTACTAGTCAACGCTGTATTTCAAAATGCGATATATGTGTGTATGTAACCCAAATAAATGCTGTCAATCTTTTTATTTTTATTGGGGTCTGTGTGTTTCTGACCATAGGTTTCTATCCTTTCCTTGTTTTGACAAAAACCCAGTTCCCTGCTCTTAGGCCCTCAGCTGCGCAGATACTTGGAAGCACCCTTCATTTGTCCCTCAGAAGACACAACTCATACTCCTATGCCTCTTAAAATCATTACGAACAACCCTTAATGGCCCTGTTGAGAGTTTACAGTACCAAGCTCCAAGATCATCCAGCAAAACTCCGAAGCGTGAATGCAAACTGCATTGATAGAGGTAGGTTTTCTGTCCTCTGTCCAGCCTGCTGTGCACACCCCAGCTCATGAAAATTACCACATGCATGTAACCCCAGGCAATACAAGCATCAGTGAGATCATGCTGTCATATTCTTAATGGACCGAGATAGTACATGCATAAATGGTCCCATGCTGTAATGTTCATGCTTGGGCGCACACAATACATGCTTTCATGTTCTTGGGCTGTAATGCACATTACAATGACACAATGTCCGGCATAATGGGCAAGAGAGGTGCTGTGTCTCACGCTGCCTTCTCCTAGTCAATGAACTCGCCCAACAATGCAGCAGAGGTATTGTAGTGTCATCTCCAAAATGACTATCATCTCAAGTAGCTGCATGTCATTTCATAATAATGCATGTATCAGGCAGCCCGTCTAATACTATTCTTCCCTATTCTTCCCCGAGCCCCACACTCAATTACTCTGCTCTTAGGGTCTGCTGTGATCCTAGGTTTTCACTCTGTCCCTGCACTCTGACTTTGACCCTACCAGACCCTACCTTATGACTGTTTCATGTTTTCCATATTCCTCTACTTTAACCCCTCATCCTACCACTACCCACCACTTTGGCCTTAATAATTCACTTTTTTCCTTACCTGTCTCACAGCCTGGCACTCTGTCACAACTTCACACTTCTATTGTTTTACCCTCAATGTACACCACTTATTATACCTCCCCCCTACCCATGGTTATTTCCTTATCTCCTGAATGCCCCTCACACTGTCTATTACCTTAATCACAATCTGCTCCAAGTATCTCTTTGCTCAGCTCATAAGCTTCATCTGTCTGACCCTCCAACCTCATGATTACACCCCTCTTCACTCTGCTTATACTCATTTCCTGGCCCTTCTATTATACTATGCTCACAGTCTGTCTTTTTGCACCTACTCTGGCCCCAATTTCTTAGACTGCATTCTCTCTCCACACCTTGACTTTTTAATGCTATTCCTGCTCTTCCTCCATCACACTCTACCCCTATCTGGTCTCACCTTTTTGGTGCCACATTTGTCTACTTTATTCAGCATTATTTCTCTCACTCTCGTCATACCCTATCAAACTGCCTACCCTCTAATTGTGCCCTAACACCTCATCGTACGCCTGACCTTGCACCACTCTGCGCCTACCCTCTCATTGTGCTCTACTGCGCCACTCAGCGCCTACTCACTCATTGTGCCTGTATACCTTCACTCTGCTGAAGATTCACTCTATTGATAAGACAGTCCCATTGTCCTTCCTGCAGTTCTGCTCTACACCTTCACTCCACTGCTTCTATTATTGTCGTACCCCTCACTATTTCCTTGCCCATGTCCCTGACTTAGCACCCACCTTCCATATATATTGCTCAATATAGTCCTTTTGTGTAGAGCAGCCCACTTTTCCTGTCCTTGCTCTGCCCCCTCAGACTCCTCATAACCTGCAATACCCTTACGCTGCGCTCATATTTCACATCGCTCCCTTCTGTTAACCCCTAACCTTTCCATACCTCCTCACTGCGCTTTTCATTCTGCTTTATGCTTTACTCATACAGTGTGCCAGTCCCTCTGTTTTTCCTTCCTCTGCCCCTTCCCCTTACCATCTCATTCTGCCTCTGCCCATTCACCTCTATGTACACACTATGCCCCTGTCCCCGCAGCTCTGACTCTACCTAATGGTTGCCAAAACCAATAACTATTTGCTGTTAATTCTGCTGCATAAAAGACCTGATGCTACATCTGTGCCACGACTCAGACAGGTAGTGTTGGATGACTATAAAACATTACACTTTATGTAAATCACAAAGCAGGTTGAATTGCCTGTCAGAAATGTGGGGAAGCTGGGATTTATACATAACTGTACAGCTGTTTCCGAGGCATATAATGTTGTGTATAAACTGCAACCCCCTCCCCCAGTTCCACGTGTAAAATAGGTACCGCATGTAAAGCCATGCATTAAAACAAAAGGCTAGGCGCAGCCCAAGGATCAGAGGCGCAACTAGAGTCACACTTCGGGGGGGCAGGGGGCTACTAATAATTTCGGAGGGGGGGGGGCTAATTCTTCCAGTGATAGTCCGAGTGGAGATGCAGGTGCTCTAGGAAGGGGTGAAAAAATGCCAAAGCCTCATTATCAAGCAAAGGGTCTTTTAAAGACCTGTGAAGTACTCGGGCGGCTGTGTGTGTGCCCGGGAAGCTGTCTCAGCCCGGGCTGACACACACGATGGGGGGGGGGGGGATGAAGCCCTTTGAGCCCAATGGGGGTTGCACGCCTGCCAAGGATCGACATGAGGACATTGCTGGATCTTCTTTTTATTTATCTTGCTAACACAACGTGTGGGCAATGAAAGCCCGGGCTTGGCTGAAACCTAACCCGGGGGCTATAAAAACATACTTTTAATTACAGAAACAGCTGTTTTAGCAGCACCAATTGAGACATTAAAGAGGCCACACAGCGAGCAGCATGAGCAGGCAGCACAGAAAATGCTCTCAAAGGCAGGGTGAGCAAGTGACCTCAGAGAGGCAGGTGAGGGCGGGGGGCTCCGGGTGAGAAAATGGTGTCGAGTCCGTGCCTGCTGTTTCTCATGGGGGCCGCATGGAGTGACCTGGCGGGCCGCAAGTGGTCCGCGGGCCGTAATTTGAGTACCTCTGGTCTAGAGTGAAGAATGAGTATTGAGCGAACATGAGTGTGAGGCAGATGAAACATCTATCTTGCTCAGGGCCAAAACATTAATCAGGGTATAGGCAAAATGACATTTTTTTCTGGGGTCAAGGCCACAGGATATTTAGCAGATAGTAGTGTGTTGGTAAAAGGTAGACAGTCTTGGGTACATATTAACAATGCGGTGCTAAAAAATTATCGCCGCTTTTGCGGCTGTTTTCAGCCGAAAAGCGACGATAATTTTATTGCCTTATCCTCAAAGACACGCTATTGCGTGTTTTGCTGATTTTGCTCCCATTTCAAGCACGCCTAACTTCGCATCGCTAATGCGATGCAAAGTAGGCGTGTCTGTGGAAACAACATGGGTAAATATCGCGAAGGCAGCTTTGCAATATTTACAATGCGGGGAAGCGATTATTTTAATCGCGCTAAGTATGCCTTAACGTAGGAATTTAACTTCTGTTAAATTCCTGACTAAGGCATACCTAACATGGGAGGTGGATTCATGTGATACGACCACAGGGTCGTATCATCAAGCATATATTGCCGTTTTACATGGAACATCGCTGGAAAACCAGCGATGTTCCATGGAAAAGGGCGCTATTGCTGGAATATACATCACCATGGCGCTAAGCGTTGTTAATACTACGCTAGCCTGGCGAAATATTCCAGCGATAGAAAAAAATGCGGTATACAAGGTCAGCGATAATTATCGCTGCCTGTTGCAAATATGCCCCTTAGGTGGGTGTGTACTTGAACTCTTACAAAGAGGGGACTCTAAGGTAGGATAAAGAAGTGAAGATTGTACAGGGCCTGTGGTGATGTGAAAATTTGATGTTTTGGCTGAAGTTGCTCAGCATCAGGCACATCAGGACCCTCCAGTGATAGATAGGTATCTGTGGGTCAGTAAATGACATGATTCTGGAGATTGGACATAAGAATGGAGAAGAGTAGAAATCAAATGTGTCATTGGCAGATCTATGTGCAGTTAGAAACTCTGGTCTGCAGTGTACAGTGATATGAGCAGTAGTCTAAGAACGGAGATTTGAGGGAATCCCTACAGGCAGGGAAAAGGGGGAAAAATTGATGGAAAACAAGCTGACAAGTATGTAGATATGAAAGGTATATCTGCATGTGTATGCTATACAGTTGATAAAATTATGAATCAGTTGTACAGATGTATAAATACTCACTCTCTGGATGCTCTACAATTAATTCTGTTTGAGAAACAAGTGATAGATTTGCAAACAACAATAATAATGATTACCTTGTTCATTGAAATGTTCAACGATGGCATGTCGATCCCATTGCTCAGAATGTAGACCATAGCATCTCTCATAGGACCGCATCTGAAAAACTCTCACCATAGAACATTGACTAAGGGTGGCAAATGAAACAAAGGGAGTGAAAGCACGGACACTGTCATGTGCTAAATAGCCAGTGGAGGCTCCTCTGCAATGGCTGTGGAGCGTCGCCCCACTGCCTGGCTCAGAGCCAGCAAATGTAAGATAAAGCGATTATTCTTGCATCGTTTTATTTTAAATTTGCCGGCTCTTAGCCAGCGTTGTTGGGAGAGGCAGGCCAAGGCATTGGAGGGGGAGAAAGAGTGCTAGTGTACTCCGCTCCCTATGTGCTCATGAGTGTTTGGCCGGCCAAAACACGCATGCGCACTTAGGTTTTCTCCAGCCCAGCTGCATTGAGCACCAGAGCTGGAGAAACCCCACAGAATCCCTGGTCTCGGGTCTGAGCAGGGCGTTTTTCCTGCCTGCTCAGACCAATTGGGATTGGACAGGAAGTCTGTCCCAGGGGCTGCTGGGACCAGCAGGCAGGAAGAGGATAGGGCGGCACGACGCTGGAGGCAGCTGACGGCAAAATATAAGTAATCAAAAAAATATATATCGTATTCCCACCTGCGTGACGCCTGCCACGTGCCCCACATGCTTCACCACCGTTTGCTTACTGCAGCACCGGCGTCTATGGGGCCCTCAGTGTTGTGTAGAATAATGGTGGTAGTCCTGTCTGGTCACGCCATGATCATGCTTTGAATGGATGTGAGAGAAGCTGTGAAGCCATGAGCTTCACAACGTTTTGCCATTTTCTTCAACTTGTCAAGATTTGCCAAGTTTGAAGGTTGCGAAGAGTTAAAGACAGGGATGCAGCCTGTGTGACAGCGGAGGGACAGCAGCTTCTTGGTTAACAGCCACGCACCCTGATTGTGTGTTGCTTATTTAAAATGTGTTTGTGTTTCGGCATTTAATATTTGCCAGTCATGATTGCACAAATGCATTTTTTCTTATCGCTTGTAAAGTGTGTTTGTTCTGTGCCAATGCAGTAAAGGAACGATCACAGTTTTACAGCTTATCTGTAGTTGAACTTTTCCTTTACAAGTTCTGTTATTTTTCTTTTAGAAATGTTATGACAACTGAAGCATAAGCGGTGTATTTTTCAGACATTTACCATATCCCACATCATCCGGTGTGTCTAACAATGTGCCTAAAAGTTAACACGAAAGAAGTTTATCATTTACAGATCACCTCTCTGAGGTTAGCTGCCTGGATAGACTCTGGAGGTAGGAAGTAAGGATGTGTAAATGTTTATGGTGCACGGCGTATTTTCTCTGTTTCATCACCTTCTGGGAATCGATCAGTTGCTAGATAGATACGAATGAGGCAATCTGGGATATCAGAGTGAAATTTGTTTAACTTTTAATTGAGAATTAATTTTTTTCCAACCCCGGGATTATCTATTCGTGATGAGTATGGTGTAGCAGGATGTATGTCGTTACAACGCACACTTTTACAACGCATGCACTTACAACGCATTTTTTACAATGCAAAATCCATTACAACGCATTCCATTACAACGCATGACACTACAACGCATTTTTAAAAACTACCTTTACAACGCATTCCATTACAACGCATACTACCTTTACAACGCATACCATTACAACGCATAATATTAAATTGCATTTAAGGTAAGTATTAGATAGTATAGGGGTAAAAAATACTTTTCTAACTCCAGGGGGTGCAACAGTAGGGTAAGTGTTGGATAGTATAGGGGTAAAAATTACTATTCTAACTCCAGGGGGTGCAACAGTAGGGAAAGTGTTGGATAGTATAGGGGTAAAAATTACTATTCTAACTCCAGGGGGTGCAACAGTAGGGTAAGTGTTGGATAGTATAGGAGTAAAAATTGCTATTCTAACTCCAGGGGGTGCAACAGTAGGGTAAGTGTTGGATAGTATAGGGGTAAAAATTACTATTCTAACTCCAGGGGGTGCAACAGTAGGGTAAGTGTTGGATAGTATAGGGGTAAAAATTACTATTCTAACTCCAGGGGGTGCAACAGTAGGGTAAGTGTTGGATAGTATAGGGGTAAAAATTACTATTCTAACTCCAGGGGGTGCAACAGTAGGGTAAGTA
This sequence comes from Triturus cristatus, assembly GCF_964204655.1. NCBI lineage: Eukaryota > Metazoa > Chordata > Amphibia > Caudata > Salamandridae > Triturus > Triturus cristatus. Next base: position 683,218,387 of record NC_140585.1, on the reverse strand, counting down.
TTGGATAGTATAGGGGTAGAAATTACTATTCTAACTCCAGGGGGTGCAACAGTAGGGTAAGTGTTGGATAGTATAGGGGTAAAAATTACTATTCTAACTCCAGGGGGTGCAACAGTAGGGTAAGTGTTGGATAGTATAGGGGTAAAAATTACTATTCTAACTCCAGGGGGTGCAATAGTAGGGTAAGTGTTGGATAGTATAGGGGTAAAAATTACTATTCTAACTCCAGGGGGTGCAACAGTAGGGTAAGTGTTGGATAGTGTAGGGGTAAAAATTACTATTCTAACTCCAGGGGGTGCAACAGTAGGGTAAGTGTTGGATAGTGTAGTGTAATATTATGCGTTGTAATGGTATGCGTTGTAAAGGTAGTATGCGTTGTAATGGAATGCGTTGTAAAGGTAGTTTTTAAAAATGCGTTGTAGTGTCATGCGTTGTAATGGAATGCGTTGTAATGGATTTTGCGTTGTAAAAAATGCGTTGTAAGTGTAGTGCGTTGTAAAAGTTGCGTTGTAAAGGTTGTTCCCCGGTGTAGCATTTCGAAGCAGAAACCTACCAAAGCCTTTACAGTTCTGATAAACTTCTTGGAACAAACAGTCAGGTATGAACATCTCTACTGTAGATGACAGAGGTGTGCTCAGTCCTAGCTGCGAGATTGTGCAAGATGTCTCCACATTCCCTTGCATCTGCTCGCTAGTGCTTCCGGACAACCGAATCTCTCAATGGAGCGAAATTGCAAATCAGCACTGTGTCACTCTCATGGTCACAAGCAAGACGATTTTATTGGTCCATGAGGTGCAGTAGGCAGGACATCCTCCCTCAGGAAATCTGTGGCTACTTTCCCCCCTTGTACTGCTCTGTGGTGCGGGTGGGAGGATCGCACTGTGTGAGGGGCAGGGTGATAAGTGTAGGCAGTGGGGCAGTCAAGTACAGCTCTGATGTGGAGTTTGGGCTGAAGCAGGTCAGCCATGGTTAGCCCTGGTTTGGTAGGACATTACGTTTTTCAGATTCTGCAGACCAACAGTTTTTAGGTCTCGCCTAGCGATGCAGCGTCATGCGTTGCTCGCCTAGGCGAGATTTATTGTTGCCGACTTGCATTGCGAAGTGGGACAGGACAGGACAGGTGCACGCATACGGCAAGTCCTGGACAGGAGATGTGAACGCGTATGGTGCGAGCAGGAGTTGTAATAACGCTGCAAGCCATACGAGTGCACATCGACGGTCTGTGCTGAAGCTTAACAAACAGCAGATGTGCACGCGTACGGCTCGCGTCTTTATCACAACTCCTGCTCGCACCATACGCGTGCACATGTTCTTTCCAGGTGCGGCATCCAGCATGCCTCCTGCTCAACCCCACTCACCGGCTCTTGTGGGGACTCTGCGCTGCTCCCAGGCTGGTCTCCTCAATGGCAGGGGGGACTAGCCTCTTCACCCGGTCACTGGCACAGCAACACGCGGGGGTCCGTCTTGCTCACAGGAGCCCCGCCTGAAATCTTGCTCCGGCCGCACCATGCGGCATTTACGAAGGCGGGGTGGGCTCCCGCCGGACTTACCTCTGCGGGGTGGGCTCCCGCCGGACTTCCCTCTGCGGGGTGGGCTCGCGCCTCGCTTCTCCAACACACGGGGCTCCCTCAGCTCACGGGAGCCCCGGACACTTCCGGTCGCGCGCTCCAAGCCTTAAGCAGTTTCGCTCTCTTAATGCGCACGCACGCTCAGCTCGGGATGTCCTCAGTAGGTAAGAACTTTCCCTGTGCGTCTCGCGCTTGTTTTTTTATCTAGCATGGCTCTAAAAGTGATTTTGTTTGCAGGCTTGCTCTGTATCATTCCTTTCACTCAGTCACTCATGCACTCCATCACTCCCCTATTAGGCTCTCACTCCCTCTAGACCTACCCTACTTGGGCAGAGATCAAGCAAACGTTGCACACCTTCCTCTTTTATCAAAACTCCAGTGTTCTAGCAGTCCAAGTCTTATCCACTAGCCGTGACTGCCAGCACAAATCTTAATGCCAACTACACGATCAGTTCCTACATCCGGTGCATGGTGTGAACAAGACCACGTGCCAGCACAGTCAACGTCACAATCACATACTTGTACATGCATTTCCCAATCCCTCATCACAATTGACGGTATTCAACAAGGTGAGATAAACTGCTCTTCTTCCAGGGGACACGTGCGCGTGCGCGTGACTCCTGATCCGGTGTCTCTGTGGGGTAATTGTCCGGTAACGAAGACAACAACTTTAATACCGGTTTTACTCGTTTGTTCGTTCTTTCAGTGACTGCTCAAAAGACAAACACTCTACACATTGAGCGCCAACAACTCATGCCTCCTCCTTTAACTGCAAGCATTAATTTCAGGCAAAAACCCCGGCCCTAGGCCATTTTATCATTTGCGCATCACATTAATTCTGCGGTCCAAGCTGCAGTTGCAGCTATTATCAAAAATATATCCTACATGAAGCGGAGAGGCTTCCATGAAGATTGGGTGATTTAAAAAAATGTTTTTTTGCAGTTTTATATAGTGCGAACTTGACTTTAAGATGAGCACACGGACACATTCATTTTTGTTAGGCATGGAGAGATTAAGTGATTTGCCCAGAATCACAGGATGTTGAGCTGACGCCCAGCTCTTTGCCAATGCCGGTTTTCGGCTGATTTTGTCACAGGGCCGATTTTGCAGCTATGCTGAAAAAACGGCCCTGTAACAAAAACGGCCCCCAGGGGCCCAAATCCGGCCCCCACCCGTGCGGCACACCGGGGGATTGCCCGGTGCCCGCTACGGCCAGTCCGGCCCTGAGCACACTACTTAGGTGATTAGGTATTGATTAGTGTCTCAAATAAGAAGGATAACCCTAAATGGTACTGATCAACAGTAGCATGGGATAGACCAGCATTTGCAATGCAATAGGTCTCGCATTTGCGAGAGTTTGAGCTATTGGCATTATAAATGACAATGTCTTTTATTTATGAGTTTACAAAACCTGCAAGCGGTGCATGAACACGCACTTAGTACTTATAGTGTTTGCTTACAAGAAGCAAGGAAGTAAAAGAGATGCAATTACTGCCAGCCTTGCTTCTCATAAGTAACCACTATAAGTGCAAAGTACAGGTTTACGCAGCACTTGCAGGTTTTCCCAACACATAAATAAAAGGCACTGTCATTAACAATGCCAGAAAATACATGTTTTCACTTTATTTATTTGTAGTACTTGCACAAGGAGATATGCAGCCTTTTGACCATGCTGTTGGCTGAGATGCGGATTCATACCCTGGCTTCCACCACGTGCTAAATTATGTTATCCACGGAAACCTGGTTCCTCAGTTACCTCATCTGTCAACATTGGTGTGAGAGAATCAGTGAAGTCATATACTTCACAAATGTATGTAATTTTGCTTAAACTTTGAAAGCTTTACCAAATGTAAAGTTTGCAGAGGGTTACAAATATTGAGGAAGCATTAGCATGCCTGTGTGATTACAAGGGAACCACAGCTGCTTAGCATCTATTCACTATGATTCCCCAAACCCAGAAGTCAAATCACAAATGGCCTGATTTAGATCTTGGTGGATCCCTTAGGATATAATGGTATTTATATTTCAGCGGACAGGATATCCATCACAATTGTGCCAGAGTAACCCATCCACCAAGATCTAAAGCAGGCCCTAAGAGTCACGGAGGGCACGCACCAGTGCACAGCTGCTGAGGGACTACCCACTGATGCTGATAGCTAGTGGTAGACCTGAGAGGTAGCAAGTGAATTGCCACCATTGTGGGATCCCGTGCGAGGTTCTGTAGATGCACACCTGTAGATTGAATGCATGCAAATGTACTGTTATTCTTGAGTGGGACTTTTGGCTGCAGGATATCTTCACATGTGATGTCTTGATGGATTAAATGCCACTGACTTCATTGACAAAGTTTTCATTTCACCCACTCATACCCTTCAAACGAAGCAAATGGTTGGCATTCAACTCCTTTTGTAACACTGCAATAATTTTCTCGATTTACATTGAGGATCTGCTGGGATGTGAGCATTGGAGAGAAATTGATGTTTGCGCTGCCACCCTCTGTGGATCCATGTCTAAAATCCTCTGTTTTTGCACTTTTTCTGTAGATTGAATTTGAAGATGTGATTGCTGAACCAGAAGGAACGCACAGTTTCGATGGCATCTGGAAGGCCAGCTTCACCACCTTCACTGTGACAAAATACTGGTTCTACCGCTTGCTCTCTACTATCCTGGGCATTCCACTGGCACTCATCTGGGGAATTTACTTCGCCATTTTATCATTCCTCCACATCTGGGCAGTGGTGCCCTGCATCAAGAGCTACCTAATCGAAATTCAGTGCATCAGTAGGGTCTTCTCCATCTGCATCCACACCTTTTGCGACCCATTATTTGAGGCATGCGGCAAAATCTTCAGCAGCGTGCGGATCACGCTCCATAAAGAAATATAAGAGACTTTGAAAAAGGAGCCTGTGGTCTGATCCCATTTTTACCCTTATTTCTGCTAGTATTCAGCATAGAGTTGTCTGAAAGGCAATTTATTTTTTTTGTTTTGAACACTGGCACTGAACAAAGAGCAGCTCACTTGGTTTCCAGCCCAACAAGTATCCTTAGAGGATTATCTTATCTTTCCCCGTTAGGCCGCCTGCACTTCTTCTAGAACCTAACCTCGCTTCCATCTGCACAGACCATCACGTCACTGGCTCAGATTGATGAACTGTGTCATGAGTTCTTCCTCCATTCCTGTCCAATGAGATACATTGACTTGGCTGCAAAGGAGATCGGTGGTAAATGCCCACCACTACAGCAATGCTGACTGTTTTATTGCGGTTAAAGCCTATTAACACAATTGTTGCTGAATGAACATGGTAACTTGGAAGATTTTAATGAAAATGTTCGCTTTCTAGTGTATCAAAGCGGTCAACAGCAGTCCTTAGATGTTGTTTGTATACCCAGTGGTGGTAAACTCGTTGCTGAGCTATAATCATGTGTAGCGCTGAGACATTACCTGTACTTAGGAGCTAACACCTTCTCAGGTATCATCCACCTCAGTGTTCAACACTCCACAACACTTCCTTGCTGTTGCTTTCACACCCATTTCCAAGTCCTGGTGTTTGCTGGACTTTAAAGCAGTTGCAAGTGCATTGTGAATCTGACATCTACCCTGAAAGCTGTAACAATGTTTGTTTTTCTTCTGAACTCGGTGTAAAATCACTTTAGCAAACAATCTTTCTTAACATTTCAGAGCCAAGTGCAGCTGACACACTAGAGAGACCCCCTCTCAGAAACATAAGCTGAAGCCAATGTGCTGTCTTCTCTGTGACTTCCATGATGGCTGTCTTGCTGAGCCCAAAAAGCCAAGCACACAACATTGCTTTGTGGCAGCCAGAACTGTGATCAGATCTGTTGTGAATAGAGATCTCCTAACAGTAGAAGGTCATCTTGAAATACAAAGTTTATACTCTTGGGCTCCCATTCAGCGGGCCTGGTAAATGATGTGATATTTATTGCAACTGATAAAGTCCATCTCAATCAAGTCGGAATTTATTGGTGCGATAAATACCTCCTGATTACAAGGTTTTGGGGAAGAACGTATAGTTGTGGTGCTTACTGCACCAACACCTGCATGTTTCGGTAAATACGAGACATTCATTGGGTCCAGAGCAACCAAAAGGTATTAGTAATGCAAAGCTGGCTGTTTATGGGCCCCACACACTGTAAGCTTTCTTACATGTGTTTGGTCTTGTAAATCACATTTAACAGTGTACCTCATAATATTAAACAGCTCACATCTGAAAAGGGGCCGGCGTTCAGGCCCCTTGTTGATGCATTGAGCAGAATATATTTTTCAGAGGAACGCTGAAACTACTTTAAAAAATAGCCAGAAATCAAAACTGAGTTGCTTCTCTAAACCATCCAAATGTTTCACAGCATAATCTCTGCCTTCCTGCATGACACACTTTCAGCTGTATAGCAATGTTCTGTCAATGAGATGTTGGTGTGTGGACACTATTACCTGGGTGTGCTGAACTACATGCATCCCCCAGGTGGACAGAAGCACCCGTTCTTCCAGGTCGTGCCTCCTTCAGGCATGCAGGACAATGTTCTCGTATTAAAGCCTCACCTGCACTAATAGGTTATATAGCAAAGTATTTTAGCTAAATGATTCTACTTTCTGCATAATTCATTGTCCATTTCTGTTGAATGGCCCCAAGAGTGATCTTCCTGGCAAGCCAGGTACAAACAGCTTCCAGTGAAAGTAACTCTTCATTTCAAAAGCTAATATTGTGCATGTATGTTGAGCATTTATCCCATGTCTTTTATACTTTGCATCAATTTTTAGATGAAATGTGTATTTTTGGTTGCACCAAGCAACTTAGGCACATAAGAGAAGGAACGAACGTGAAACTGATTACAAATTCTGTTTTTGCATTTACAATGAACACTGGCATGAATGAAGATTTACGTTTTTTACGGTGTACATAAAATAAATTGTACTATTTTCAATATTTTTCAGTATTAAGACACATCTTACCAAGGTTACAGGCATAAATATTATTTTCTATAAATGTAGGGAAAACAATCACCATAAAATTAGCTTAGTTGATTTGTCATATTAAACTGTGTATCCTAAAGCTGGCTTTTTACTTAGTCTTATTAGTCCCAATGTTTACGTTAATGTTGACCCAAGTTACTTACATTGGTATGTGTTTTTTGATTTATCAACACTATTTCTTTTGCATGAACAGTAAAGGCTACCATTCTGCACAATAAAAAAGGATTTAACATTATTTTCATTCTAAAATATTTTTTGAAGAGACAATTGAGAAAGCAAGCAAGATCACATATGCGTGGGATTTGTCGCTTATTGTATGCATCCAATTGCAGCATAATTTGAATATATGAATAATTTCAGCATCTTTTGAACCCTTACTTTTTCTGTAGCTCTTGCGAGACACATACAAACACAAAAGCATCAGCTTCTTAAATGTAAAAACATTCATATGAGTGATTTTAATAATGCATCCGCAATAATGGCTGAGAAGGCAATATCTGATGATGGAATATTACAAGGAAGTATATGTGGCCTTGCAGATAGAGGCACGGCAATGGTGAGTACAAGAGAGAACATGGAGAAGAGACAAGGTCATAAAGATGGAGGTGAGCTGTAGAGACAACAGACTTGTAGAACATGCACCAAGGTACAAAGTGACTGAGAGCAGACAGAGGTAAAGCTATACAGAGAGCAGCCGAGCAGCGGGGTTTACAGGGGGAAATACAAAGATAGGGAGCAGATGGGAGGAACACTGAGGGACAGAGCAGATAGGGAGAGAACAGAGATAACAAGGGGATGAAAAAGGAGGGCGGGCAGCGGATTATGGAGTGGAGAGGGCGGAGCCTAAATGGGGAGGCGGTGAGAATCAACAGAAAGAGAGAGTATGAAGGAACGAGCACTGAAAGTATCTTGAGAGAAATGCAGAATTCAGAAGACGACTGGGAGAAGTACATGGACAGGGGCCGGAAATTGGGAGCAAACAGGAAAGGCAGTGGAACATAAAGCAGTACCAGAGGCCTCAGGGAGTATGAAGTATCCCAGGAAGTTTGTTTTTTGGCACTATGACTACCTTTCACACAGTTCCGGAAGACCAAATAGGCAAAGTAGGCACCGGCTTATGGGCCCCACTCCTTTTAGAGGCAACGCATCAAAATAATATTGATTTGATCTTGAAACAAAATTACAATCAAGCTTTCTTAAATATTGTTTCCAAAAGATAGAAAAAAATTAATCAACTCAAAATAAAGGAAAACCTTACATTAAAGAGTCTAAAGAGAAAATACTGTGTTAATGTAATGTACCCATTAACAACTTAAAGTACATAAAACAGAAACAACAGATTCACATAACAGTTTGTCTCTTAAAAGCTCATCTTCTGGCAGATGTCAGTTTGTAAAAAATCAGATGCATTGGGTATTAGGAGATCATTTGGGGGGGGGGCAAATTTCGACTGCCTAGGGCCTGCACTGGGTTTAATCCGGCACTGCTTTCACAATGCAATAACGAGGTGATGGATTTCCAACATAATCATGCTTTAAGTTTGCCACATTAAAGATTACCCTAACTGATGCAAAATACTTTCTTAAAACTTTCTAGCAGACTTCAATGCTCTGGGAAAAGAACATTGAATTCTTCCGAAATAACCCTAAGAATGTAGTTCTCATCAGTGCACTTCTTCCAATGCATCCAAATGCTTATATGTCAGAAAGGGTATTGTGGCTTCCAAGTCCAACAATCGTCCACCTCTTTGGCTAGGAGTAAGACTCTGTACATTAGCACTTCGTAGCTGCCTGTATAATCTTTAAATGTTTTTTGTTTTGGCTAATAGACAATGATCACTATGAATCATGGACACACAGGCATCAGAAACTGTGTTGCCATCCCTGTGAAAGTCAAGTAGAAGTCCTCGTTTATGTTTCACCGGAGATGACATGGTACTCGTCCCAAAAGGTAATTTCGACCAATATCGTGTATGGCAGAAAGTACACTGTCCTGAAATCCACAGAGGGATCACAGCAGATGTAGGTGTATTTATTATTCTGGATTTTTCCATCACCAGTGTGTAGAAACCCAAGGTAGTTTATCCCACTGAAGGGTGGGTGGTGGGAGTTACAAGGAATGGATTGTCTTGCAAACTTGTCAACATCCACAAAAATATACATTTGTGGCCATTCCCAACTCTTTGACCCCTTCCCACCCTGGAATTGGTCAGAAATATACCAAAGATGGAAAGGATCACAGATTAGCCCCAATGCTTTCTGGGGTGTCAGGGAAGGACTTTTCCTCAAGGGAAAAATGTTTATCTCATGACAAAGTAGTGTGCAGACATATCTGTTGTTGAGTACTCCGAACAGGAGAAGTAGTAGACTTTAGGAAAAGTCACATCATATTCTCAGAAGCACACCTGGAACTTGAGCCTGTCACAGCTGCCCAGAGGTACTTCTGGGAGTGTTTGTGAATAGAAAAAGACTCCTAAAAGTACATTCAGACAGAGATGCAAATCTCTGCTCATACTTTTCTGAGCTTTATTCATGAATAGGGCCCAATGTACTTATTTTAGTTTTCTACAGAAAACGTGCATATTTTCTTAGTAAACTGTTAATCTATTAATACCAGGTTGCTTGCATTTTTATGACTCTCCTTAACCAAAGAATACTTATTACCAAGCAATGTCCTAACCTAGACACTGAGATCATATCATCAAAACGATGATAGATAAGTTGAAGACCAGAGGAAAGGCACCGATATTATCTAAGGTTTGTTTGAAAAAAAAGCAAAAAAGATGATAAAACAAACATGAAAAGATATTTATATTCATTACAAGATGAAGGCAAGAGAAACTGAATATAGCAAATGTCGCATGTTGTGGCGAATCAGGAGTAACACAAAAGAGTGGCAAATGTATATGTGTAAGATTCAATCATTCACTAATTCAAGAATTTCACATTCGATTTAGGTTAAATAGTATATCATGCCTTCTTTTCCAAAGGTATTGTATGAACCTTCCTCCTACACCAAAACTGTCTTGATGTATTTTTCTCTGTTAGTCTGTGCTTTACATTCACATTGATTAGTAGGTCTTTACAAGGTTAAACAGCCTTCGTTTTAGATAGTAGGTGTGGCCTAGTTTTCAAGCTGCTTTGCTACTCCTATACTCATCTGGAGCTCCACTTGGCTGCATAATCTCCATAAGACGTCTGGTTGGGAAAGCTTCTTCTGAATCAACTGTTGCATTTTATGCAGCAGTATCTTCTTTGAGATACTTTCCAATTCTGAGCTTACATTTTTCACTTTTCTTATGTAAAGATGCTTTTAATATATCTTTGTTATTTTATAACGCTATAAAGACACATTTTCACTTGAAAACTGCTTTTAAAAATAAAAACTGGCAGGATGTAATTTTCGTCTTGGTTCTGCCAGGACGGAGGAAGTTTCAGGAGGTCTTTTGACCAAACTTTAAAATCTAGATAAAGGTGATGCTGCCTAACATGGGCTGGACCAGGTTACTTGTTGATAGTAAGAAGAAGCACGCCTTACCTTTCACATCGTCATCCTGCTGCTTACCTTATGTAAGAAATTGTGGGCCTTATTTACAAGAAAGTAACACAGCATGGTGCCGCAAGCCATCTGGATGCGTCGCGCTGCCTTACTTTCAAAGCAAAGGGATGCGTCATAGTTACAACAATATGACGTATCCCTGAGCTCTCCCCTGCACTGGCGCACAATTGGATGCCATGAACCAACACAGGCTCCTTGCACCAGTTCAAAGGTGCCTGCGTTGCGGGGATGATTGTTTTTGTGCAGGAAGGCAGACCTTCCTGCACAAAAACAAGCATGAGAGGTGTTTTCCTCTTTCTATGTGTGCTGCAGAAAGACGAAAAAATGAGGAGAAATAAAAGTATTTCTCCTCGTTGTGCCTCCTTATGCCTCCCCCGGGGGAGGCGTAGGATTCTGACTCATTCCCAGGTATACATAATGTAGTAAATCTGGGAATGCAGCAGAATCCATGGGTGTTGTGCGGGAACATCGACAGCAACACCCATGGAACACCCCTTTCACTCAAAGTCCTGCGTGAAAAGGGGCCACATTTACAAGGACACGAAAAGGCACGCAGGGTGTCTTTATGTGGCCTTGTTAATACGGAGCACCACACTGCGCCGCCGGTGCTTAAAAAAAAAATGACGCTCTGGCGGCACTATGGGGGCTGGTAAATATGCCTCTGGGTTCCTGGGTCAGGGGGGGTGAAACCCTCCCTACTCAAGGAGCAACAACAATCCTTTTCAGGGTGAGACACAAGCCAACCCTAAATTAACTTGTACTCAACCCATTGGTAGCTTGGAGAGAGCCACCAGCCTTAATTTAGAGGCAATGCATAAAGTATTGTGCAAAACTTCAAACAGTGATAAAGTGGAAAACACCACACAAAAAGGATCCCATGCCACGTACAAATACAGTAATTGTTTATACATAGAACAAGACCAAAACAACAAACATCAGTAGAACCAGTAATATGCAATTTTAAAGATTTTAGTGAAAATAGAGCTAAAAAGCACAAAGCGCCAACCGTGGTTATCTGGCTGTGCTGGACTGGGCCAATGTCACAAGTTCAGGTCGACCATAATGGAGTGCGGGCCATCTACAGGGACCCACTTAGGTTCACTGAACACATTACCTTAAATCCTGGTGTGCAGTCTGCACAGCATTGCTTTGTGAGTCTTCGCATCATCCAGCATCACTTCCGATGAAGCTGTGCAATGCGGCTTTGCAGGGCTTTTTGTTAGTTCCAGGGAGCTGAGCAGCACAGCTTGGTGGGGCCTTGCATTGCTTTATGTCGGTTCTAATGAAGCTGGCAGCTGTGCGTGACTTTGCGAGGCTTTGCGTTGCTTTGCGTCGGTTACAATTAGGCAGGTACCTCTGGGGCGAGGCTTAGCAGTGCTTCGCTTTGTAGCTCATTGGTTCCAATGAGGCTGGCAGCTGTAGGGCGCGGCTTTGCACGGCTTCATGGTGCTTTGTGTCTGTTCCAATTGGGACTACAGCTGGGCTTGGTAGAGCAAGTTTAGGCCTGCGCCCAAAGATCTAGGACTGGGGTAGCACCACGCAGGGAGGGCAGGACTTACAGATGGCAGAGTGGAGATGCTGGATTCAAGGTTGTTGGAAGCCTGTTTTGTCCTTGAGACTTCTGATCAGAAGGCCAGCCAAGTAGCCCTTGGAGTCACTCTAGGGTGCTGAGATCAAGAGATGCAGGTCCAGTCCTTCTCAGCCAGGCAATAGGCCAGCATGCAGCAGGTCGATAAGGCAGTAGTAGAGCAGGGCAGTAGTCCAGCAGAGTGGCAGTCCTTCAGCAGCACAACAGTCTTTCTTCCTCGCAGAGTATCCACAGGTCTGGAATTTGATCAACTGTTGTCTCATCAGGGCTCATATTTGTGTGATTAAAAAGTATTTTTATTTTCTTGAAGGACAAGCATTAGGCTGGGCATTGGAGTTAATGTGTCTATTGTTTGATTGTTGACTGCTGAGCTTGTGCACCCCACAATTCTTTCCTGAGCAGAATGTGATTAATTACCCCCAACACACTGAGAGTCAAATGTAGAACAGATTGTACTTGGTCCAGCTTGCTGAGCCATAATACTATGATACCAGATCACTAGTAGTAAATGACCTCAACTGCTACAGTTAAAGCCCAGTAGCCCATGCTTATTGCATGCCCTCCTAATCGGGATCTGACAACAAGTAAGCAAGTCACTTTTTAAAAATGTTCAAGTTATGTCCTCCACACTGCCTTTACTCTGGCCGCTAACTTTAGAGTTTGCTGCTAGACCTACGGTGAACTCTATAGGTTTGTATTAACCACCACCATAGTGGTTCATACAAAACCATTTAAAAGTATGCTGGGCGTCCGTCATTGGTGATGGATGCTTACACCAAACTTTTTTAAGTTTTTACTTTTCCAAAAACAAACTCCCTAAACAGCAGTTTGTCATCTGGAAAAGTAAAAACGAATTGCCCCAACAGCAAGGGAGTTTTTTTCCTATGGTGTGGGGGTAATACTTATATTTTCCTTCACTGCTAGGATGTTCCTGGTGGGGAGAGAAAGATTTTTAAAAAAATCCAACCTCCCACTCTAAATAAGATGGATAGTCATAAGGCTTACCTCCGATGGACTACCCTGTCTGCTGATCTCTAAATTAGATCCTTAGATTATGAAGCAATAGTCATCATTGGTCCTGAGTTTGAATCAGGATGCAAACAGCACTGCCTTGGTAGTAACTTCCCACTCGCCAGGGACATAAAACAGTGAGGTAGCTAACCTTTTTTGGTGAGTGTAAGAAACTGGGTTACTGGTTGATGGGGGTGAAATCCTACTCAAGAAGCAACCACAATCCTTGTCAGGGTGAAGTCACAAGTAAACCCCAAATTAACCTGTGCTCAACCCACTGGTAACTTGCAGTCAGGCTTAACTTAGAGGCAATGTGTAAAGTTTTTATGTTACACGTCAGACAATAACACAGTGAAAACACACACCACAAAAAGGGCTCCACACCAAATTAGAAAGATAGAGTGAATGTTAATGATTAAAAGAAGACCAGAATGACACAAATTTAACCAGTAGAACAGGGGATATGCCATTTTAAAGATTTAAGTTAAAATAGTGCTAATTAGCACAAAGCGCCAACTGTGGATATCTGGCTATGCGGTACCGGGACAAAGTCACAGGTTCAAGCCAACCACGATAGAGTGCAGGCCAGCTACCGTGACCTACTTAGGCCCACTGAAGAAGAGTATCTTAAATCCTGGTTGTGGAGCATTGCAAGGTCCCACATTGAGGATGTGTCGCGCAGCAGAGGTGATGCGTTGGTTCCATGGAGTTGTGAGGCCGTGATGCGAGGTCCTGCATAGTCATCAAGGAGGCAGGCAACAAGGGAAGCTTGTGATGTGGAGTCCTATGTCGAGGTTCTGTCGCACACCAGCTGGTTTTGAAGAGACTGCAGGGCTTGAGAGTCAAAGTACTATGTTGTCATAGAGGCTGCAGTCGATGAGAAGTTTGCAATGTGAGGACCAGACTCAAGGATGTATTACGCAGCGGCAGTTCTAATTTGGGCTGCAAGGTCGATGTGGAGTCTTTGTACTGGAAGAATGCTCGCAGAAGAGGCAATGTGTCGGTTCTGCTCAGAGTTGTGCCGCCCAGCAGAGTTGCAGAGGTGATGCGTCGGTTCTTCTGGATTCACAGGTTGGCTGGCAGAGCACCTTCAGGGCCACGTCCAAGGGTCCAGGACTGGGATGGCACCACTTGCCAGGGTAGGTCTCACAGTTGCATAGACCAGGTGCTGGTTACAAGAGACTAGACCTTGGAGTCACTCTGGTGGTCTTAGGTGCAGGCTACAGGGCCAATCCTTCTTACCCAGGCAAGAGGGCATCAGGTCAGCACAGCAGGCAACAGTCCTTCTGGGCAGCAGTCCAGCAGAGTGGTAGTCCTTTGAGCAGCACAGCAGTCCTTCTTTCTGGCAGAGTCTTCGACAGGTCCAGAAGTGTACTGAAGAGTTGGTGCATGCGGTCTAATATTTATACGTGGTGCCTCCTTTGAAATGGGAGAAACGTCTAGAGATTTCCCTTTGATGTGCACAGGTTTTCGGCCTCCCCTGCCCTGGTTTCAGACTATCTATGCAATCCTTTGTGTGAGGGCAAGTCACAGCCTCTTCTGGTGTAAGTAGGACTGTATTCCGCTCCGTCCTCCAACCCTGACAGTGATAGTCCATCCAGGCACACCCAAACTCTCTATTGAGTGTGGCTGTCTAGGGGAAATACACAAAGATCAACCGCCAACTACACCCAGTAATGTGACCCACAGACAGGCTGCTAGCACTGAATGGCCAAGACAGAAAAATGACAACTTTCTAAAAGTAAAAAGAACAGATGATGGACAGAATGCTGAACAAATCAAACATTCACCCCCTGTCACAGATATGGGTTTAATCCATTGTTTTCTTGCTCACCAAGCCACCCCAGTTTGGTCCTAGCCACTTGTAAATCATTCTTGACCCTGCTCCCTATGGGAACACTCCAGCCCGTACTGCCAAGCAAGGTCCTCCCTGGACCAGAAACAAGCATCCTGGGACCGGTTTTGGGTTATCGCCCATCACAAGCCTGGCTAGCTTGAATTCAGTGTCACAGTGGGCATGGGACCCACCTCTGGGCATTTCCTTCCCACTTAGTGCAACAAAAGCAAAAAAGCACAGATGATGGATGAAATGCTAAACAAACCCAACATTCACCCCAGAGTCAGAGATCTGGGCTTAATCCATAATTTGTTTTGCACACAACGCCACCCCAGTTTGGACCCAGCCATATGCAAGTCAATCTGGACCCTGCTTCCTCATGGGAACTGTGCAGTCTGAATTGCTAATTCAAGCTAGCTTGGTTGATGAGGGGTGATACCCTGAAACTGGTCGCAGGATTCTTGTTTCCGGTCCAGGGAGGACCTGACCTGGCAATTTGTGCCGCACTGTTCCAATGAGGAGCAGGGTCAAGACTGATTTGTATATAACTGGGTCCGAACTCGAGTGGCAAAGTGAGCAAAAGAACAATGGATTCAACTTAGACCTCTTGACTGGGGGTGAGTGTTGCAGCACTCCATCCATCCTCTTGTTGTTTTTGCCATATTCACCCTAAGTGGCCATGGGTATGCCTAAACGTGGGTGCCTTGCTTGATGTGCCACTGGATTAAAGCTATCTTGACTGTTGGGGGGGGTGATACCCCAAAACTGGTCCCAGGATGCCTGTTTCCAGTCCAGAGAGGACCTGGCCTGGCAGTTTGTGCTGGACTGTTCTCATGAGGAACAGATTCAAGACTGATTTGCATATTGCTAGGTCCAAACTGGGGTGGCATACTAAGCAAAAGAACAAATGATTCAACCTCGATCTCTTGACTGAGGATGAGCTGTTGAAAATGTTTCAGCACTCTGTCCATCATCTTGTTGTGTTTGCAACTTCCTAAAAGTGTCATTTTCAACATTGGAATTCAAAATTTACCATAAAAGAGGATTTTTCATAACAATTCCAAAGACACCCAACATGAACTGGTTGCCTGCTCCTATTTGAAAGTTATGTATTCTTTAATGTAATAAGATAACTCCAATGTTATCCTATGGCAGATGCAGGCCTTGCAATAGTGGAGAGCTAATTGAAAAGTTTTTCACTTAGGACATGTAAACTGAAAGGTACATGCTTTAATTGTTCAATACAGTGCACCCTGTCCTGTTCCCTTTGGGCTATTTAGGGTCAACACTAGGTGTGACTTACCATGTCTTAAAAAGGAAGATTTGGGCCCGACAAAAGGTTTATTTTGCCAGGTCAAAATGCACTTTATACCACACACGCAGGGTGCAGTGGCAGACCAGAGACAGGTTTAAGGGCTATTTACTTGGGTGGCACAATCAATGTTGCAGGCCCACTAGTAGCAATTTATTTACAGGCCCTTGGTACGTGTGGTACCACTTTACTAGGGTCACACAGGTAAATTAAATGTTCTAATCGGGAATAAGCCAGTTTTATCATGTTTAGAGGAGAAGCACAAACACTTTACCACTGGTCAACAGTGGTCCTAAGAGAGTCCTAAGGCCAAAAAAAAAGAATTCCAGCAACAATAGTAGGAGGAAGTCAAAAAGTCTTGGAATGACCCTACACAAACGACAATGTCCAACACTGAGATTTTATATCATTAAAAGATTCAATCAAAACTGTTCAGAAACTGTGTCACCTTCACACATTTGTTTCAAAAGCGACAAAGGAAGATTCCAGTGGTATTGCCTCACTTCCTTTCAAACCAAATGCAGCCCTTCCTGCCATGTTAAGCCAGCTTTTGAGAAGCTGGTTAAGAATGTGTTACCTCAATCTAGTCTCTTCCTGTGTACTGGATAATAAAATTTCTAGATGTGAGTTTCAGACCAGAAGCTAGGGTATTCCAAATCTTAGTATATATTTTGGATGCATCAAGTCTACACAAAGGTTACACTATTTTCCCACTTGTGCGGTTATTGTCCAACACTGTAATAAATAAAAGCAATTCTTTTATGTAAACTTCAAAGATCAAACATCTATCTCAACATATTTTCAAGATGGTGCCAATCCTTAAAACCTTACTCTGAAACTGGAAAATTAACATATCATCAAATATTTAACGTTCTCAGCTTGATGCCAGTAAAATATTTCTGAAAAATTATGATCTAATTATGTATCTTAATAATAATGCTAACTGTGATCCAAAATTGAAACTGCTGGAATATTGCTACTGCCAGATGCAAATTTTCAAATTTTAGATGTGTAGAGGGTCTGTCCTCATGACCAATGAGCTGATTTTTTGCTGTATATGCAATAACACAGGGAGACATTTGTAACATTTTCTCATGCCCATATTCACATTATGCTCTTTCAAGTTCTGAAATAAAAAATGCTTACCCTCAGGTTATAAATGTAGTGTTATCATTTTGCCAGAATTTCAGCGACTTTCAAAACTGCACTTGATCAGATCCTTAAATGTCAGAAATGCAAGTGCAAAAAGTTGAATAATCATAGGTTTCACCAAAGTGCAGACGGATCTCCTATAAGTAACATGTCTTTTACCATTAACCTCACCTGACAACTGGTATCATTGTGTCTGCCTAACGTACTGCAGTTCAGATGTATTCTTTTCAGACAGATTGATTCATGAAAGGTTGAACAAATACTACTCTATGTCAAGATTAATTATTTAAAATTGTTAATTTTAGTTGTTACAGATCCAGTTAAGAAGACTCATTTGATATTTTACAACATCCGGAGCCAGATTTACATAGGTTTGTGTTTACCTAATAGCGAATGTTTGTGATTCGCTATTAAGTAATCTCAAACAGCTATGTACTACAGTGTGTTTTACACGGTTTGTGATTCCCAGTAGGTCGCCAATAGACCTACCTCATTAATATTCATGAGGTAGGTCGCAATTTGCCACCCAGTGAGAATCGCTAAAATTACAGATATGATGAGGGTCAGCTGACCACCATATCTGTGATTGCTTTTAAATAAGGCAATGTTGTCATTTAAAATGCAGCCCATTTTCCTTAAAGAAAAATGGGATGCATTTCAAAAAGAAAAATTAAATGTTTTCTTATCTTTTTTTAACCCCTTCGCTGCCAGGCCTTTTCCCCTCCTGTGCCACGCCCTTTTTTGGCTATTTGGGGTAGTGCGCGCTGAGACCCCTGTAACTTTTTGACCACATAAGGTATCCACACCAAATTTGCGTCCTTTTCTTCCAACATCATGGGGATTCTGAAGGTACTCAGGGTTTGTGGATTCCCCTGGAGGGGTCACAGAAATGAGCCAAAATACAGCAAAATTTAGTTTTTTGGGGGGAAAATGGGAAAAACAGGCTGCAAATGAAAGCTTCTGAGTTTTTCCCTGCAAGTGTTATCAAAAAAGGGTTTGTGGGGCTGAAATCACAATTTTCCCAGCTTTTAGGGGATACCAGACTTTTGTCAGAAACCCTTTTGCTATTTTTTGTGCTTTCGACCTCCTTCCAGTTAATGGTAGAAATGGGTACAAAAGCAATAATGGATCCTGGAAAGCTATACATTTTAGAGAAGTAGACAAAATTCTGAATTCAGCAAGGGGTCATTTGTGTAGATCCATCAAGGTTTTTTTATAGAAACTAACAGTTAAATATAGGATAAATTGAAAATTTGTTGAATAAAAAAGACTTTTGTGTCAACGTTTTCACCTGTAACTTCTTCTAATTATGACAGTTCTTTGAAAGCAATATACCGTTACATCCGCTGGACATTACTGGTTGTGGGGATATATAGGACTTGTAGGTTCACCAAGAACCCGACGAACCCAGATCCAAAAACTGAGCAGCAACTTGCAATGGTTTTTTATTATGTACCGGGTATATAGTAATTATTCTGTAAAAATGTGTACATGGAAAAATCGGTATGAAAGACACCTATGTATTTCTGAAATGGGAACAAAATATAGAGTTTAGAAACAGTAGATATTTGCACATTTCCAAAATTGGGAATACTCATTCTAGCATGAGAATTATCAGTCATTTTTTAGAATGACTTCTTTTTTACACAATGTCTTTCATTTGGAAGGCAGAAATGCATCGAAAGTCAATAGGTAATAACAGTTCCTTTACAATTATGAATTACCCTAAGTCTCCCGATAAAAATGGTACCTCACTTGTAGGGGTAGGCATAGTGCCCACGACAGGAAATGGCTCAAAACCCAATGTGAACACACCACATTTTCACAATGCAAATTTACCCTTTTTTAGCAAAGTGCCTAGCTGTAGTTTTTTAACCCTAGCTCTGCCGGCACCTAGGGAAACCTAGTAAACCTATACATTTTTGAAAACTAGACACCCAAGGGAATCTAAGATGGGGTGACTTGACTGCCTCCCACCAGGTTCTATTACCAAGAATCCCTTGCAAACCTAAACCATTACCAAAAAAACACTTTTTCCTCACATTTATCTGGTGGAAAGTTCTGGAACCTGCGTGGATCCACAAATTTATACCCACCCCGCGTTTCCCAAAGTCTTCCGAGAAAAATGGTACCTCACTTGTGTGGGTCAGCCTAGTGCCCGCGACAGGAAACGGCGCAAAACGTAACATGAACACACCTCAATTTCGTAGCGAAAAATGACCCTTTTTTGGCAAAGTGCCTAGCTGTAGTTTTTGAACCATAGCTCTGCCGGCACCTAGGGAAACCTAGCAAATCTATACATTTTTGAAAAATAGACACCCAGGGGAATCCAGGATGGGGTGACTTGACTGCCTCCCACCAGGTTCTGTTACCCAGAGTCCCTTGCAAACCTAAAAAATTGCCAAAAAAAACACATTTTCCCCATATTTCTTTGGTGGAAAGTTCTGGAATCTACTTGGATCCCCAAATTTCCACCCACCCAGTGTTCCCCAAAGTCTTCAGAGAAAAATGGTACCTCACTAGTGTGGGTCGGCCTAGTGCCCGTGACAGGAAACGGCGCAAAACGCAACGTGGCAACACCTCAATTTCGCTGTGAAAAATGACCCTTTTTTGGCAAAGTGCCTAGCTGTAGTTTTTGAACCATAGCTCCGCCGGCACCTAGGAAAACCTAGCAAACCTATACATTTTTGAAAACTAGACACCCAGGGGAATCTAAGATGGGGTGACTTGACTGCCTCCCACCAGGTTCTGTTACCCAGAATCCCTTGTAAACCTAAAAAATTGCCAAAAAAACGCATTTTCCCTATATTTCTCTGGTGGAAAGTTCTGGAATCTGCGTGGATCCACAAATTTCCACCCACCCCGCGTTTCCCAAAATCTTCCGAGAAAAATGGTACCTCACTTGTGTGGGTCAGCCTAGTGCCCGCAGCAGGAAATGGCGCAAAACGTAACGTGGACACACCTCAATTTTGTAGCGAAAAATGACCCTTTTTTGGCAAAGTGCCTAGCTGTAATTTTTGAACCATAGCTCTGCCGGCCCTCTGGTGCCCGCACCAGAGGGATTCCCCAGGAAATGCCTCATGACGAGCTGGACTCGTCATGGGCACAGCGCGACTGTGCTCCATGACGAGACCAGCTCGTCATGGGCACACAACGGGTTAAAGTAGGCAGTGGTCCAACGGACCATTGCCTGCTGTTATATTTTTTTTTGTAACCACCTTTAGGAATGGGTTACCACCTACTTGAAGTAGGGGGTAAAATGCAAATGTTTTGCGACCGCATTTCCATCATAAAACATTCACACATACCACTGTGAAATGCTATTAGGAAGGGAAGCCCTTAACACGCCCCTTCCTAATACCGAATCGCTAACACATTTTGTGATTTGGTAATAGGTTGCTGTATCGTAAAATAGGGTTTGGTACATAGGAAAGTGCTTTTTCCAGTCACAAATGGCCTATTTCTGCGAATAAGGCCGTTTGCAACCTAAAAAAAGCATCGTACATCTGGCCTCTGTGCCTGTAAACCTTTTTTTCATTTTCTCTGTCATGAGTGGGTTTTCTGGCGCAGCTCAGAGCAGGGCGCCCATTTTATGTGCCTTCGGGACATAAAGAGAATTCATTTAACTGGATATTTCTCTGAGTTAGTGCTTTATTTTGAGACACTGAAAGAAATAGGGGCAGCCCAATAACCCTGGGACCAGGGCAAGACAATGAATAAATAAAAAAAAATGGTCCTTCAGGGGGAGAAGTGAGCCTCAACTTCCTTGGCAACCATACATTAGCATCACTAGATTGATTTGACCGACCAATCTAGTGATGTTTATGTATGAATGCCGAGGAAGTTTAGGCTCATACTTCCCCCTGAAGGACTATTTTTAGGTCAAGCATTCAAGACCTCTTGTATATACTTTAGTATATACTTATAGTATATACTTATATACTTTAGTATACATATATGTGTATGTACTGTGTGGGCTCTGGAGCTCAGCCCTAGGACTTGTGTGCTTCCGCTTAGGGACTTTTTTTTTTGTTCAACTGCCTCTATTGAACTGTCATGATAGAAAACAACCAGTAGAGGTCATTAAAATATCAGAATTGCTTTCTGCTGAGGGACTTTCTTTTTAAAAAATTTCTGGCAACTGCCTTTATTTAACTTTCTTGATAGAAAACGACCAGCAGAGGTCAGTAAAATACCAGAATCCCTTTTGCATTCTCTAGATTCCAGTCCATAGAAATTGTCTCCCACGAGCACCCGTAGACAATAATATTTTTTTCAAATCTTGTATTTTCAGTGATAAGACCACCAAAGGCCCTGATTTTATATTAAAAACAGAGCTTTGGGCTATACCATTTCCCGCTGAAAGGCAATATTTCTCTCCATGTGTTCCCATACCTGGCGTGTCACGCAGTTTGGTGCTTACTTTCCTCCATGTTAAAGAACAGTGGATGTTTCGGCATCCAGGCTAATGTGCTGCATAGCTAAATACAATAAGGTCCCAAAGGCGAAACCGATTGCATTGCAAATGCTTGTTTTTCTTTATTCATTACTTTGAGACAGCACAGCTCAGAAAGAGAAAAAGCCACCATCACTCGCTGTTTCCAAACTGTACTATCTTATAATAAAGCTCCAATTCACATTAATATCTGGTTAAATTAATTAACTTTAGTCCCTGTAGGCGCTTAGAATAGGCGCTCGGCTCTGCCCTGGTCCAGAAAAGCACATCATGACAGGGTCTTTGGTTTGTGAAAGCTAGAAGAGGTCACTCTTTGGCTTAACACTCAATTGCTCTTATGTGAGGTGCGCTTTTGTGTTTCAAGGACATTGTATTTTCACTTCTCGCAGTTTTCTACTGAGCCCTTTCTTTCCACCAGCCTGAAACGTGGTGTCTCATCCTTTTAGCTTTGACTCTAGACCTCTCGGTGCTACATTCCTTTTCTGTCACTGCTCACTGTTCACCCAGCAAACATTCCTGGCAGACAGCGCAGCACTCTGAGTTGACACAGAGCACGCATGCCATGGCTGCCGTCCTAAAGGTTGATGACAGGAAACAAAGCCCGAATGTAAACGGCTTCAGTGCTATCATCCGACAAATGTGATACCATAATTGAGTCTGAGCACATGGCCTGGAGGCAATAGCTCAACAGTTTTGTAATCAATGCTATAAATAACTGTTTTGCTTTCCTCGCCCCCATTATAAAATGTCCCAGTGACTGTGCAAAATAAAGAGTAAATATGCGACAGATCAGGCCTGATTCACAGAGCCATTTGAGATCCTAATGAGGTTTACAAGCGGAAATGGTATCATGTACGGCTGCTAGGCATTCGCAAAACGTGACCAAGCAGCAATGAACCCATTGAATTAGGTTAAATCGTGCCCCACAATTACGTACAATTAATAATAAATTAATTGCATGGGGAACACTCACAAACTCGCAAGTCTGTGAGAAATCCTGGACACTCCTCTCTGATCCTTCCCTCCTTGGGGTTGGCCAGAGGTTTGCTTCTGAAAAGAGCTGGAGTAAAGCACCTTCAGGGACTGGAAGGGGAATTGAACACCTGCGAACTTGGCGGCATATTTGCAACAGGCAGCGATAATTATCGCTGACCTTGTATACCGCATTTTTTTCTATCGCTGGAATATTTCGCCAGGCTAGCGTTGTCTCAACAACTCTTAGCGCCATGGCGATGTATATTCCAGCGATAGCGCCCTTTTCCATGGAACATCGCTGGTTTTCCAGCGATGTTCCACTGGTTTTCCAGCGATGTTCCATGTAAAACGGCGATATGCTTGATGATACATACGACCCTGTGGTCGTTTCACATGAATCCACCTCCCATGTTAGGTATGTCTTACTCAGGAATTTAACAGACATTAAATTCCTGCGTTAAGGCATACTTAGCGCGATTAAAATAATCGCTTCGCCACATTGTAAATATCCCGAAGCTACCGTCGCGATATTTACCCATGTTGTTTCCACAGACACGCCTACTTTGCATCTCATTAGCAAAGCGAAGTTAGGGGCATCATCAAGGACAGGCGATAATTATCGCTAAGCGCACTTAGCGCTAGGATAATTATGGCCGGGTAATGTGGAATTTTATCACTGAGATAGCGTGCTATTAGCAACACTTATCTCAAAAGCGATAAAATTCCAAGCGCTAACTGCCAAATGTGAGATTATCACTGGAAATCCAGCTATAATCTCACAAAGTTTGGCGATAGCTTGATGATAGGGCAAGGCATACTTAGCCATGATATCCACCTTACATAGGATATCATGGCTAAGTCAGTCTTGAAGCAGGCGTAAGGAAAGTAGCGATAACAGAGGTTATCTCTACTTTGCTTGTCGCTCTGCATGTTAGCGTGCCCATTGATAATAGGAGAAATGTCGCTTAGCGACATTTCTCCAGTTATGTCAGGGCAGGAACGCCCACTTTGCATCTCATTAGAGATGCAAAGCTGGGCGTTCAGTAAACAGGCACTAATGCAAGGATTCACGCGATAGCGTGACCTTGCTGATAAGGCGATAAAATTATCGCCGCTTTTCATCCGAAAACGGACGCAAAAGCGGCGATAATTTTATATCGCCTCCTTGCTGATATGCCCCGTAGGCATGCTGGAAACAGGAGCAAAATCAGCAAAACACACAATAGCGTGTCTTTGCTAATAAGGCGATAAAATAAACGGCAGCAAAAGCGGCTATAATTTTCTATCGCACATTGTTAATATGCCCCCTGGTGGGATGTGGGTGTGTGGTTCCTCCAGAGTCAAATGTTTTTGTAGTGTCCAAACACAAACCAGAAATAAACAGGCAGGGTTTCCCAGCCCTACTCTTTGGAATGTTTGTCAATAGAGAAAATCATCAATCTGCAACCAAAGGCAGGAGCAGTCATGTCTCTAGAAATTATTTTGATGGTGTTGTGAAAGGGCCACGGATAAAACTCGTATGGCCACCTATCACTGGCAAACACGAAGAGTATCGGCACACACATGCATATGTGTGTATTATATACATGTATAACATATTCCCTTACTACCCAGTTATTCATTTATTCAATCTCCATTTCACCGTCTCTTAATGCTTTCTCTTTATTTCTTCAATTTTTTATTTCTATTTTCTGTCATTCCTCCTTTAATTATTTTCCTCCTATTTTGTTTACATCTCGATTTTTTTTGTTTCATTCCCTAGAGCTCTGTCTTATCCTGAAACAGCTTGAGCCCATGGGTCCTAACTCCCAGATGGCCCCACCTTGGTGATGTCTGGAGACAGGAGCACTTTTAGCGGTGCTTATTTACAATTCTCTTTCTGAATCCGGCCCTGAAATCTTAGTTGTGTTTTGAGATCCTGCGCTCAGCCTTTGAGACTAATGTACAGAAGACTGGGGAGAAGAACACATCGTTTTAAATGTATGGCGAGCCGATGTTTGTGTATTCAAAACGATGTTGTTACTGAAATCCTATATTAAAACAGCATCTAATATGTGGTAATATGTCTGTACTGCAAGGTGAACCAACCCCTTTTGGAACCAGCAAATATATAGTGCTACCTGTGCGCTTTTTAATGCACAAAGTCATGTGGAAACAATGTTATTCCCCTGGTAATGCTGAAGTGTAGTAATACCACAATTAATCGTTGTGCTAACCACTGAACTATCATGCTAGTTAAATATCAGCCAGTATATTTAATACTTGACATCATAGCTTTTTAGTGACAATCCCTGCATTACTTTAAATATATGATTCTACATTTAATTTATAAGCAAATTTACCGCATTATCTGTAGCACGGAGTAAAAGGTTCCCTGAATATTGCGGGTGGGTATCTCACTTGCACATATCAATCAATCAATCAATTTCAGCTTTATTTCGACTTATTTTGTCATAAAAGCAACATACATAGATATTAAAAGAACATATATAATACACAGTCCAAATTCCAGGCAATAAAAATGGAGATCAATCACATTAAATTCTATCACAGCTATGCTAAAAACATATAAATTAATTAAAAGCCAGATAATGTTTAAAAATTCATAGTATCTGACCAAGCAAGAAGGTTATTTAACCAGCCTTTAAGTATTATAGCTTACATCCTTTCTGATTCCTTATGAGATATACATTGAATAGGAATCTACTTAAGCTGAAAACTATTAGTTGTGAAGTATTTGCTTTAAGTGTACGTTCTGCCTCTTTGAAAAACCTAAACCCCATGTTTATACACAAGGGTTTAATCCATCGAACTCTTGGCTTTTTATATACTGGGCAGAAAAACAGTACGTGGGCATCGTTTTCTTTTGCTTTTTGTGAGCAAAGGGTACACAATCCACTATCATCTTCATTACCCCTCCAACTACTAGTATTTGCAGCAATCTGTAAGACCCCATACCTAAATTGTAAATACAGTGTTTTAGCTAGTGGTGGTCTTATCTCGTCCATGAATTGTTCGAATACAGGAGTATCCTTAACGGACAAGAATTTCTGTGTCAGTATACCTAGTGTGGAGCTAGTGGATACTTCATTCTTTACGTATACCCAAAAAGCAGATTTCAAACGTTTTTTTGAGATTGGTAACATGTTCTGGGGGTTTTCCCAAAAATGGGAAAACCCAAGCTTTTTAAACCACTGGGAAATATGTTTTAACCAGGGAATACTTTTATATTCGTCAATCCTAATTATTTCTAACAGTCCATTCTTATAGTCGCTTAGCTCAGGGGTTGTCCATAATCTAATCCAATAGAGTAGTGGCCTTAATGTGGCTTGATGATCAGTTCTTTTAAGATTGATATCCAGAAAAACTGGAGTTATCGGTGTTCTTACTGGTAAGCCTGCGTATGAAGATATTCTCTTCCTTCCTAAAAGTGTTGTTGCAGGAGTAACCCCAGACCTCAGCGCCATAAAGTTCTGCCGATTGGGCCTTTGCTTTGAATAATTCTAGTGCCAGCGTGATTGATTTAGATTGGCTACTGCCGTGCACCTTTAGGATAGGCATTAGATTTTGTTTTAAAATTAAGTTACTTTTTTCCAATTGCCCTTTCCAATGGGGCATACTATCCAGCATAATACCCAGGTAATTAAAGCTCTCGACATATTCTAATTTCTGGTTATTTAAGGCCAGATTCTTTCTAAAGGATTTCTGAGGGTTTATGGACATATATTTTGTTTTGGATGAGTTAATTTCTAGCCCCTTTTCCACACAGTAATTGTTAAAAGTGTTTACTAGGTTTTGTAAGCCTTGCGGGGTTTGCGAGATGAGGATTGTGTCATCAGCAAAAAGCAATGCGGTGACTGCCTCATCTGCTAGTTTCGGGGAGTCATGTTTACAGTCTTTTAGATAATTAGGTATATTATTGACATATAAAGAGAAGAGTGTGGGCGCCAGCACACACCCTTGGCGGACGCCCCGATCCACAGGGATATCCTTCGAAATTTCTCCTCCCTTGCCCCATCTAACTCTAGCATAATTTCCTGTGTGGAGTCTAATTATTTCCTTGAGTAGCTCACTGGGGACTGCCATATCATTAAGGGTGGACCATAGTAATTTACGGGGTACAAGGTCAAATGCAGCCCTTAGATCGATGAATGCTACGTACAAGCTTCCCTTTCTTATATTAATATATTTCCAGCAAATACACATGAATCTAAATACTTGATCCACTGTGCTGGTTTTGAACCTGAATCCTGCTTGGTATTTAGTTAAAATCTGTTCCCCTTTTATCCACATTAAAAGTCTATTTAAAATATGTCTGGCGAAAGTTTTTTGTAAAAGGTCAATTAAACTTATAGGGCGGTAGTTTGCTGGATCATAACGATCCCCTTTCTTAAAAATTGTAACGATTTCAGCCCCTTTCCATGATTCGGGAATTGGTGTCCCAGCCACTATAGAATTACATAAGAAGTTAATGTAGGGTCCCCAAATTCCTACATCATGCTTTCGCAAGTCACCGGGAATTTTGTCGGGACCTGGTGCTTTGCCCGTTTTAATAGCCTGTAGTGCCTCAACAGTTTCTTCTAAACTAAAATGTAGACGGGTATTATTATCAAATAATCTATTAATCTCTTGATCCTCCGTGGCCATCTCCTCATTGATGTTACAATATAATTTAGAGAAGTGGTTGCACCAGGTTTTTTCATCAAGGTATATGTCCCTGGATGATCTGCCTTTTTTGTTTCCCTTGGAGATTAGATTCCAGAATGTGGCCTGGTCTTTCTGGTGGGCTGCATTTAAAAGGTCATCCCAGAGAGCATCGTCCCAGGCTTTTTTTGCTTGGGCCAATGTCTTTTTATATGCTAATCTACTATCTTTGATTCCCTGGAAGTCCTTTACTTTTACAGCCTGAATCAGGTCAGTTTTAGCATTACGATAATCTTTGTTGTACCATTGGTTTGTTGTCGCTAAATGGTTACCTTTCTGGCTCGAATCCTTTTTATAGATTTTACTTAGATGGGGAGTCAGTGCGTCTACTAATTTGTAATGTAAATCTAGGACATCCTGAGTACCTAGAGCAGGGATTTGGCTTCCCTCCAATATATCGGCAAAGGAATTGTATATGTTTGTCATCGTTTCATCCTTGGCCAGAATATAAGGCCACTTAATAACATGCCTATTATTTGAGACCTGATGTTCTCCTACAGGGCTATTTAGCATGGCTGTCATGTTTGTTTTAGGTGCGAAAGGTT
Source organism: Triturus cristatus (assembly GCF_964204655.1). Lineage (NCBI taxonomy): Eukaryota > Metazoa > Chordata > Amphibia > Caudata > Salamandridae > Triturus > Triturus cristatus. The sequence goes on along the minus strand of NC_140585.1, from coordinate 683,190,691 downwards.
CTGAATGTAACCATAGTTGGAGGGGGAAGTGGTCACTCTCTGTTCTATGGTCTATTTTAAAATCTATTATTAGATACCATAGACTCATGGAGACCATTAGAAAATCTATGTGAGACCTGTAATTTCCCCTACCAAAAGTTGGAGCCGCTGGTCTATCAGACTGAAAGCGGCCTTTACACGCCCTTAAATCGTGATTTACTGAAGTTTGTAAAATCTGCATAGCTGCTTTTGAATTTTTTACCATATTATTTGACTCTAAAGGAAGGACATTATTTGCTATGTCCTGTTCTTCAAATAGAGTATCCAAGCCCAATATTGGCTCATATTGGCAGTTAAAATCTCCTCCAACAATTACCTGCTTACTTGGACTTAAAGTATTTAAAAAAGAATCAAGGAGGACTATCACCTGTGAATCTTTACTATGGGGATGCGGTCTATTATATACATTTAATAAGTATATAATTTCTTTCCCCATAGTTACCATTTTTAATCCCATTATATCAGGGGAATCAATCGACAGTGATGTGATATCTACCTCCACAGTAACCCTTATCCAGATCACCAGACCCCCAGATGCTCTTCCTCTCGCTGACGACACTGCGCCACGACTGAAAGTTCTGTAACCCAGTCTATGAGGTATATCTATAGCCCAGGTCTCCTGCAGGAGAATGATGTCAAAATTCTCAATGTAAAAACACCAAACCTCGTCCTGCATGTTCCTAGATACCCCTGCTATATTCCATGTTATTAATCTAACAGATGGGAATTCAGCTGCGCCATCCGCAATAATGTGTGGGACAGTGTTTTCATGCGAAGGTGGGTGTGCGGTAGTTAACCCCCCAGTCTTAATATGCTTGGTACACATTGTCTATTCTCACCCAAGCTAGCAGTATTTGACCTTGAATTTATGTAGGTCTCCGTAGTTGTCCTAGGATAGGGTATCTGAGTATCATGTGCAATTGCAGGGGTCTCCAACCTTATTTGAACAGTTTCAACATTAGGTTCCACTGTGGTCGGAGTCCTATCTCCACCTTGAGTTGCTAACTTAGTCTCCGCATCTGTCACATAGGCTGGGGTTAGTCAGTCATTCAGATCCAAGGTGCTAAGTACCAAGTACCTATTGTTTGTATTGGTCTGAAAAGGTGGACCTTGGATATTGTTTTGGGATATACTTAAAGTATTAATCTGTTTATCCCTAGCTAAATGCTGGTAGAAGTAGCCTAAAGGATGTACACCCACACTATTCTCTCTCAGTGCCAATGATGCTGCTCTAAGTAGTACAGTCGCCACGTGTTGAGGGTGTTTAAAGTTAACAATTATGCAATCACCTTTGCAAGTTTTCCTGGCACTCCCGATCCAGGGGACCCGTCTAGTTGATAGTATCTGGTCTGAATAATTGACGGGGAACCCACAATTGTGGTTTAGCCAGGAGACTGTTTTCCGTTTAAGGGAATCATGTGATTCATTTTGTACATTAGACTGCATATTGTCTAGGGGTGGCACATTTGTAAGTACTATAACATATGGTTCACATTGTGGGGGTAGATTAGTAGAGCGAGTTTTCTTGGCTTGAACCGTTATCCAACCTGTAGAGAGTGGTTCTGCATTTGGTACATTAGTTTTATCCAACGTCTGGTTGTTTGGTATGGGATTAGGTGGAAGGGTATTCTCCTTAATCGGGGCTTGTACATTTCTTCCCTCTTGCTCCATTGTCCCACCTTGTGATTTGTTCTGAGTATCAATTAATGTGGAAAGAGAGCCACCTAGTCTAAGCACTTCTGCTGATAGTATATCTATTTTCTCAACTAGTGGTTTAACCACAGCCTCTAGTTTGTCCTCAAAGGCCTTAATAATACAGGACATAGTATTTGTCGTCGAAAATATATCAGTGCCACAGTTTTTGGTCATAGTTCCCTTTTGGCAGAAGGAATTTTTGGGAGTAGCTTCACAATTCGATTTGTGCTGTGCCCCACCTCGCTTTGGTATCGTTTTTCTACATTCCCTTACAGCCCTTTTTTTGGGGGAGCATACTAAATGATGATCAGTTCTAGGTTCGTCCGACAGATTCAAAGGTGTAGCGTTGGAGTCTGCAGACGTAAGTAGAGGACATTCTGAGACTACAGGAGACTCAGGTAGCGCCATAAACTCTGTTAGCAAACATTCAGCGGCTAAGACATTAGGTGCCACAGTATTTATATTAGTATTAACAGCATTACTCAGAGAACCTAAGTCAGTAGTAGTAGTAGTATTTTCACGGCCCAATGATTTCCTTCTATCTTTATTAATTTGACTTACTACTTTCACAAGGTAGTTATCCATAGTGGAATTGTTTTTTACCATGGATTAACAATATGGGGCACAGTTTGGTTCAAAAGCCCAATTACTAACTATCTGTGATCACCCTAATTGCCCTGATCTTAGGGATATATTACTTGAAATATTTCGAGCACCACTTTTGCAACACAATAAAATATAAATTATAAGTTGGGTTACACACAAGAAAGGGAATGACGGCTATCCTCTTGTTTTGGTTATAGGTTATGTATCTTGAATCAAAATGGTAACTGGAAGCTCTATCTAATTCTATTTGCTGTTAGTGAATCAAAGCGGATCAAGAGCTTCTGACGGCAAGGGATAGTAAGAACACGGAGCAAGCCAGCAACCAATTAGTCACAGTTTAATATTTGTCCAATATTGGGGGGGAAGGCCTTCTAACGAACTCGTGAGCCAGCCTTCTAGTTAGTGCAAGTCACAAAATTATATGCATAGGTAACTGAAGTGCAGCAGGTGATATGCTACGGGATATATCCAAACTTGCAATGTTCACTTGCCTTAGAGAGGTGGCCCAGCCCGGCCTCGTCTGGCCCCGGACGGCCACAGACGGCCCGCCCTCTGCCCGGGCTCAGCCCGGCGTCGCCCGCGCGCGTCCCGCGACGTGGAGGGAGCCTCTGTATTTGTAGCGCCTCCGGGCGCGGAACAAGCCGGAAGGAAGTCCTGGCCGGTGCTAGGTCTGCCGGGAGCTGTAGTTCCCCCCCACTGCGGCCAGCGTTCACGAGTGGCGGCGAGGGGAACCAACAGCGTGTGCGTCCCGTCCCTGGTGGTCCAGCGGTGTCAGCAAAGCAAAGAAGGTAAGTCCCCCACTCCACCGAGGGAGCCTCTGTATTTGTAGCGCCTCCGGGCGCGGAACAAGCCGGAAGGAAGTCCTGGCCGGTGCTAGGTCTGCCGGGAGCTGTAGTTCCCCCCCACTGCGGCCAGCGTTCACGAGTGGCGGCGAGGGGAACCAACAGCGTGTGCGTCCCGTCCCTGGTGGTCCAGCGGTGTCAGCAAAGCAAAGAAGGTAAGTCCCCCTTGCACATATCGATCAAATGTAAATATTATTCACCCCTATGATAGTAAAGAACACTGGCAGCGCTCATCTAGGCCTGCGTGGAAACAGTTACCCTACATGTCATCCATTAATACGAAATTAGAATGATGCGAGCATGAAAATTGCATGCCAGGTTAACACCAGCAAACCACTCGCAGTAGCATTCAAATACATGTGTAAAACGTATGGTAATGCCGTTATTGGAAGTTAAACTTTATTTTTCCCCAATGAATCGCTAGATCATTCATTTGTGAGGGCCCCTAAAGTATCATGAATGAAGAGCTCCTTGAAGAGGCTGTCTTCAGTAATTTCCGGAACTGCAGGAGTGATGATGTAAACCTGATCTGCAGAGGAAAGCTGCTCCTTGATGGATGGATGGATGGATGGATGGATGGATGGGCTGAATGGGTGGATGGATGGCATTTGCACAGCGGGCTCTATTCCCTCTGTGGATTATTTATGCTATGAACAATTATGTTTTGTGGGAAAAGGTGCCAAGGTGCCTGGGAAATGTGTCACATGACATTCCCCAAAGTGGGTCCTGAAACTTGTGCTGGCGCAGCTTTTTATGAGTGCTTCTGGGAGTCACAACCGAAATAAAAAGACATCTCTGCCCGTACTCGAATGCCATTTTTGTGACTCAAGCCTTTTATTGTCAGTTTATCGGTTGGCTTTGTTTATAAAATCCAATAACGTTTTTGGTCCACAATTATATTAACAATAAAAATAATAATAGTATTTAATTTTATATATAGATAAATACTGCACATCTGTTGTTTCCCAGCTGTATAAACATAGGGATGTCATTGTGAGGGTTTGCGTGTATGTGGGTATGTACTTATGTTGCAATTTTGCCACTTGAATAATGGAGAAGAATTTCATTTGTTGATGGATCTTTGCAATGAAGTTTGACCCGCTTACAGCCTGTGGTCTTTGCGAGTTTTTATTCTGCGGGCTGCCTCCATATTGATTGAATACTGACTCTTTTAGTCACAGGAGGCTTCTGATTTGTGGTATCTGCTTGGGCTAACCAATGCCTGCAAACGATGCACCTTCTAACCCTAGTGTGAAGGGTACTGGAGCTAGATGCCACCCGGAAGCCTCAGTGAAACGTGCCTGCAGCTCATGGCAATTATGATGTTTATGTTTCCATTACTCTAACCAATTTGTCAAGTTCCGGCTCTTAAAAATGCCTGACATTATGTGCACTGGGTGCTCTTTAAAATCTGCTGCCAGTAAATCTTAGATGTTAGCTATTATTTTTTATATTGCATAGGAGACATATAAGGCCGAGCCAAAGCTCAGGGTTGAGTGGATGTAGCAGAGGTATGAGTATACACTGAAGGCCACAAGGTAAAGCCCCAGCAGGACAACTAAATAGTATTTGGTCCCTTTAATAGTATACATTATTTTAATCAGCTCATTGGCACTCAATTTATTCCTATATGAGGATATTGGTTTTATACAGCAAGAAACTGAAGATAAAAAATGAATATCAATGGAGGTCGGGAGATATTCAAAATTATATACCTCGAGTAGGAGATTTTCCATATTCACATCACACGTTTCGGCATTATTCATTTTTGGGTTATAAAGTACGTGTAGATGAAGTGATTTCACCAGAATCACTTAAGATTTTCACAAGTGATGAAACATGGATTGTATGAGCATGGACAAGTTCAGCAGATAACCCATTCAATTACATCTCCTCCCTTATGGCCATCGAATGATGAAAGGCTGATTAATCTCTGTCCTTTTTTGAACAGTAATCTTCATTTTACCCACAGATCTCTGCAACAAGTGCATACATTGCAGCTATCTGACAAACGAAAAACAGAGGCAGCCGAAGTAAGAAACAAAGATGAGGAATCTATTGCACACAACATCCTGAATTATCTTGCTTGGTGCGATTGATGCTATCGTCATCAAACCATTCTTCTCTGAGTTTGAGCTTGTACCCCTGAGGTTACACATATATCCTTATTGTATAATGCCCATTGCTTTCTTTTATATCAAGGTGCACTATATATGTTTTAGACCTGGCCTCCTTGGTGTGGTTCTACCCCAAACTTTAGCCTTCCATTCTCCTGTTTTGCTGACGTTGTTTTTGCTGGCTTTAGGACTGTGCAAACTTTACCACTGATAACTAGGGCTAAAGGGCTTGTGCTCTCTCTGTAAAACATGGTAGAATTGGCTTGTACCCAATTGGCATATTTATTGTACTCGTAAGTCCCCAGTAAATTGGCACTACCTGTTCCTAGGTCCTGTAATTTAAATGCCACCAGTGGGCCTGCACTTTGACCTGTAAAAATACACCTTTTGGACGACCCAAACCTTCATTTTTAATACATATATGTCACCCTTAGGGTAGGCCTTGACAACCCACATGGTAGGGTGCAGTGCATTTAAAAAGTTGGACATGTACTTTTAAGTTTTACATGTCCTGATAGTGAAAAACTCTTACATTTGTTTTTCACTACTGCAAGGCCTGCCTTTTCCATAGGATAATATCGGAGTTACCTTATTGTAATAAGCTGTAACTTCCAAATGGAAGCAAGTAACCAGTCCATGTTTTGTGACTTTTGAACTGTAATGAAAAATCTTTTCTTATGGTGAGTTTAGATTTTAAATTAGAATTTTGAAAATTATACTTTTAGAAAGTTGTCATTTTCCTGCCTTAGCCATTTAGTGCTTGCAATCTGTCTCTTGGTCACATAACTGGGTGTAGCTGACATTTGGGCTTTGTGTATTCCTCCTGACAGCCACAAACAAGAGAGAGCTTAGGTGTGCCTGGATGGGCAATCGCTGCCAGGATGAGAGAGCAGAGCTGGGCACAGCCCTACCGACATCTAAATAAGCTGTGTCCTGCCTCCACACAAAGGACTGCAAACCCCCTGTAGTTAGTCTAGAGCCAGAGTAGGGAAGGCAGGAATCTTATGCACTACAAATGGAAGCCTCTAGAAGCTTTCCCACTTCAAAGGAATACTCAGGTATAAAATTGGACTCCAGACACCAACTCTTCAGTAGACTTCTGGACCTGTGGAAATTCTGCCAGCAAGAAGGACTGCTATGCTGATGAATGTACTGCCTCTATATTGGACTCTGCCTTGCTAGACTACTAACTTGCTGGTCTTCTGTCTTGCTGGATTGCTGCTGCCCTGCTGCCATGCTGCATTCCTGCCTAAGTCAGAGGGATTTGGACCTACACCTACAACCCAGGACTCCAAAGGCTTGGCTGCTGGTCTCCTGTTCAGAGCCACAGGAACATAACATTCTCACAACCCCTTCATCAGCACCCAATTTCAGCTGGAGCAAACCTCTGACCCACAAGTGGTGCCTCTCAGGCCCTGGATCCTTGGTGTGGCCACAGAGATGATGAGTTGACGTTTTTGAGCTCTTTGCAATGTGAACAGGCCCATTGGTGCCAAAACCTTGTCATTCATGCAGCCCATCAATGCGAAGTTCCTTCAGTCCAACTCTTCGCACCCCAGCATCAACCGCTCACTGGGAAGGCCCGCCAACTTGTAACAACAACTAGATCTTTGCTTTACAGGGGCGACCATCCACAACACCAGTCGTGTTCTTCGTGCTACATCAACGTCCATCCAAGACACCTCTATGCTCGTCGTGGCTCTCTCCACTGCGAACAGTACTCTTTGGGCTGGACTGAGAAGGTAACTTTTCAGTGGGACTAACCATTTTGCTCTTTCCAACCTTTGCTCCATCCTTGTCGGCTTGAACTTGTGACTTTGTCCCGGTCTTGCATGTCCAGATAGCAGCCGGTGGAGCTTTGTGCTTTTTGGTGCTGTTTTCTTTTAAATCTGTAAAATTGCATATCTCCGGTTCTACTAATTAGATGTTTGTCAGTTCGAACTTGGTGTATTTATTAAATTTTGCTCTTTTTCTCCTTGATTTTTGTGAGATTTTTCTTGTCTTGTGTTTCCACTTTATTACTACTTTAAATGCTGCATAAATACTTTACCCATTTCCTCTAAGTTAAGTCTCACTGCTCTCTTCCAAGCTACCAGAGGGTTGAGCACAGGTTAATTTTGGGGTTACTTGTTCCTCACTCTGAGTGGTTGGTGCTTTAGTAAGGTTTCAGTCTCCTCAACCAGTTTCCCAATTTTTCACAATACACATTCCCCTACATTCACCCATGCAGATCTCTAAACTAGACATACTTGCTAACCCGGAGACTCTTATTTCAGATCCCTATTTCTGCATTAACAAGGCATACTATCGAATTACCTCATCTTCCACACCAAAAAACATGCGCAGTTGAGGAACACCTTCTACTCCAGGCTTCAAATCTCCAATGTGAAAAAAAACCCTCATGTCCTCAAACTGTTGGCAACCGCCTCTGACTTCTGCACGGCCAATGCAACCATATCCATATACAACAATGGCAATATCCTTATTCAAGCTTCTAATGTCAATCTCACACTCATAGACAAGATCTTTCCTACTCTCAAGAAAGCAGTGAACAGCAAGAAAAACACACTCCCAGCCACTACTCCCCCCGATTATCCGGATGACACGCCAACTCTTCTACAAAATCCCATAACTACATCATTGGATCCTAAATTTCTCCACACCACCAACGACCCCTACCCGCCCCTCACAATGATCTCAACCACACCAGGGTCCCCTGGCACAGCATGGACAGGGATACACTTAGCTACCCCCATCCCAATGCAGACACACCCCTGATTTCTTTGATGACCAGAGGAGAATACACCAACCTAAACTCAATCCCCGACATCCCACTCGCCCAACATACAGTTGAGCTATCATGCAAAACTCACCATGACTTGCCATCTACCCTGATCCCTGATCGGCCCCTAATGCCCTTGTTACAATCTCTGATCATCCAAACTCAACACCAATCAACCATACTCCACTCACATGCAGCAACCCCTCTCATGCCATCACCTCTCAAAGCCACCCCCCACACTCATTCTGACCCACCCACAAACCTCCATGATCAACTAACTCCAGTGGGAAAAAATAAAGATTGCCCCATGCAACTAGATAACGAGATACCCATGCAACAATGCCCAACTGGAGGACCTACGCCTATAAGTGATCTCATGCCAAAACACATACCTATTTACCCGAACCATGACTGGATCACACGATTTAACGAGTTAGCCATAGACCTAGCCCATCTCAAGGACGAAATTCAAAATCTATCAGCCATCACCAAAGAACTCCTAAACTAACATAAAGCAACTAGTGCCATCGTGAACCGAATTAGTCACCAAACTAGCAGATACTTCACCTAGAATTCACACCCTGAGAACCGAATTAATCACCAACCTAGCAGATACGTCACCAAGAATTCACACCCTGAGTACACTAGACAGAGTAAGATTCCTTCTCCCACTGACCTGTATCATCCTAGAAGGATAATTGAAGAAGTATCTGATAATGACATACACGACCTCCTCATATCCTATGCCAGTACTGAAGACAACAACAAGTCTCTATGTGGCACTATCCAATCCATCCGATCCAACCCCTCCAGAGAACCCACTCACAATTACAGATCCATATATATAATCTGCCTAGATAGAATTGTGAAACCCGGAGGTGGGTTAGCCTGCATTTATCGAAACACGATCACAGTCAATCAAGCAGACTCCATCTCTTTCACCTTCTGTGAATATCTCTGTACCAACATATCGGATGATAAGGGCCTCACCAGCAAACTTCACAAAATATACCGCCCCCCTGGTGACAATCTGTTGTTCACCGATGAGTTAATGGAAGTCATTACATCCAATGACAACTCAAAAGTGCCACATATTTTCCTGTGAGACTTTAATCTCCATTGGAACAATACTGGTGATCATGACGTAAGCTGTCTCAAATCCTTTCAGTCTGATCAGGATCTGACCCAATTCTGTGACAGTCCAACCCACAACAAGGGAGAGACACTAGACCTCATCCTAGCTAAAACGAACACAGTATCACTAGAATCCATCACCCCATGTGACTGGACAGACCACTATAGCATTCTCTTCTCCATCAATATCGAGGTAACTCCAAAAAGGGGCCAACCCACAAAAACAAAACAATGGAAAAGGAATATACAAAATATCAACCCTATCGAATTGGTAAACCGATGCAACTCCGCCATGATTCCCAAGATAGACATGGCCAACGTATATTACCTCACAGTTTTTTACAACTCCACTATGCATGAAATTCCTGACTCGGCAGCACCCCTCCAAGAAAAAAAAGTTTCCTCCAAAATCTCCAAACCATGGTTCAATGAGAACCTGAACTCGGATCGGTGCAAGCTAAGATCAGCTGAGCGACTATGGAAATCAGCACCCTCCTCTGATCACCTATATAAACTTAGAGTGCTGAGGAATTCTTACAACAGGAAGATCCTAAAGGCTAAGGCAGACTTTTTCAAACCTAGCTGAAACAAGCCTTAAACCGCCCCAAAAAACTATTTGAAATTGTCAAACAACAAGCGCGCAACACACCTAAATCCATAGAACCAAGCGATTCGGCTACTCCCAACTGTGATGAGCTTGCCAATTTCTTCCCAGAAAAAACAAAATCCATTGAACTTGACATCCAATCTAAGAAGGCCGTCCCACAAACTATTACTCTGGATACTAAATTTCACTCTCAGATCAAGGTCCATTTTGGGACGCCGATGGAAATTCCAAAAACAATGCCTCTTGGCACACCTTCTCGCCCATCCCTGAACAATAAATCTATAAAACTCTTCTAGCGATTAACCCCTCCAATCACTTTGCAGACCCCTTGCCTCCTTCTATATTCAAAATGATAAAAACCTCTATTCTACCCCTATGGTCAAAGATTGTAAACGCCTCTCTGAGACAAGGATCCATACCGGACTGTCTTAAAACAGGGCAGCTCACACCTATACTAAAGAAATCTGACTCCCTCCACTCAGACCTCAACATCTACCGCCCTATATCCAACAACCCCACTTTGGCAAAATTGCTGCAAAAATGTGTACAAATACAACTATGCACCCACATCGAGAATTACAACCTCCTAGACAAACACCAATCTGGCTTCTGTCAAGGGCACAGCACAGAATCTGCACTCACCCACATAATGGATGACATACTTAAAATGCTAGCCCACAACAAATCATGCCTATTGATACTTCTTGACTTATCCTCCGCATTTGATACGGTTAAGCATGTCAACCTACTGACCCTACTGGAACGAAGGATGGACCTAACTGGCCCAGTGCTACAATGGTTCACCTCCTTCCTAAATAACAGAACACAAAGAATTAAGACAAAGTACTCACTCTCTCAACCCTCCATGGTCACCATAGGGGTTCCACAGGGCTCAGCTCTCTCTCCCATTCTTTTCAATCTACTCATGGAACCCCGGGCAAACGCATTGAACTCTGCGAACATTCTATATCACCTGTATGCAGACGACATCTAACTGTATATAAAAATATCCCAACCAGAAGACTTCATCTCCCTCAATGCTATTCTACAGAATACTCAAAGTTGGCTCACTGAAAACCACCTCATGCTTAACACCAAAAAAAGGAATTCCTTCTCATCTCCCCTCCCAATCACACACCCAAGATAGACTTATGGTTGTAGCAGCTAACTTCCTTTGACTGTGCTCCCCACATTATTGACTCCGCAAAATCCTTGGAAGTCACCATAGACAAACACTTGAACATGCAAACGTAAATAAATATTGCCATCAAGGGAGCTAATCATCAGATGAGCATACTAAGGAAACTTAAACCCTTCTTCCCACAGAAAGACTTAAAAATGGCGGTGCAAGCCCTAGTGCTACCAAGATTGGACTATGGAAGCACCACTCTATGCGGAATCCCCAAATACAAGCTAGCCCCACTGAGGGCGTCGCTTAACGCTGCGGCCAGACTGGTTTCAGGAACCAAAAGAAATAACCACATCTCTCCGACCTTGAAAGCTCTGAACTGGCTACCCTACGAGGCAAGAATACACCTAAAGGTCGCCTGCATGACCCAGAAAGCCCTGAATAGCAATACCCCCAGTTACCTAGCACGTAAGCCAGAATGATCAGGAGGATTCAGACAATTGTGAAGTGCGAGTTCACTACTACTGAAACCACAATCCTTTCACAAAAAGAAAACCGGTTGCAGAGCATTCTCAGGGATCGCGCCGAAGATCTGGAACTCCCTAGCTCCAGTGGTACACGGAATCTCTTCCCTTACCACCTTTTAAAAAGAAGTAAAACGGCTTCTAATGAACAAATTCACATCCTAAAACTTTAACTATATGATGACTACCAGTCAACCATGCTGCCCTTATAAAGTCTACCTCTGTTTGTATTGAATGACGAATAATGAATGTATGTATACTACCTCAACCACCTAATATGTAATAACTGTGTATTGTAAAGCGCTCTGATTCCCTTGGGGTTCATTCCGTGATGGTTATTAGTCCCCTACGTTAACCATATATTCCTACCTGCCTCTTTTGTATTGAATGGCGAACACCGAATGTATATGTATACTTTCTCAACCTTCGAATTGCTCAACTACGGTGTATTGTAAAGCGCTCTGATACCCTCGTTGGTTAAAACCCAACAACCGTCCTAACTTGCCAATGAAAATATGTCACAAAACAAACAAGGAGCGATAAACACTGGCCAGATATGTAGTGCACACAACAAAATTCTAATTGAATTTGTCCTTTGCCACTTAAATGTTACTTGTTTATGATATTAACGAACATAATGATACTCCTTTGATTTACTCAAAGGGAAAAAAAGCATTACTGTACTGACTCAGATATGAAGCTTTGCTTTTCAGGTTTTGTGCACAGATCGCTAAAACAGGCACATAAGCACTCTTACTAACTAATGTCAAAAGGAAATTCTAAACAAAAGACCTAAAGGTGAGGGGTAATTTCCATTTGCTTTGTTAAAACCACAAATATATTTGTCTGGTTGTGTTTTTTAAAGTAGTGGTTGTAGGTCTCTCCAGCTGGAAGGTAATTAGATTACACATTTCAAAAGAATGAAAGGCTAAACAGCCACTGTTAGAACTTGATCCCGTGCCTTGCAGATTACATAAATAACACTACAATAAGCGCCTTAACCCACAGAGCTATCTCACTGCAGAGTCAATAGTTCTCTCTTATATGGATTCCATTAATTCTTACAGGTGGCATCATCCCCATTTGCATTCCACTTTTGTAAAGCAGCTATTATGCCTTATCACCCAGCTACTCATGCCTCAGCCGTTTCCCTTATTGCAGGTCTTTTTCAATTTGGTTTATATATTTTTTCTACAAATCTCAGGTCTAAACCCTGAAGATCCAATCGATGCCCGTGGTCTCTGTTTTCATTTGTCTGAGGAACTTTACCCTTTATTGTCCAAATCAGTCAGGGAGATTCGGGTAGTCCGTTTATTTTGTCATTGCTACAACTGCACTGCCTGTGTCATACTATTGTGGTGTTCCTAAAGCCAATTTCCTGTGCCAGTTTGGATTCACCATGTGTTACCATGTTTCGAATCAGTCACTGATCACAGATTCATATGTCAATATATACAGTCAGAAAAAAAGGGGTGGCCACGCAAAAAGGTGAATTTTCTACACAGAGCCAAAGGTAATTCTTGTACACATATAGAATGTGTAGCCCCAAACACGTTTCACTACTTACATGTCTAACTGTGATGTCATTGCTGTCTGTGGGTGTTGGTGAAATGTGATGTTCTGGTATCTGGCCATCTCCCGCACCACCTGTACCTAGGCTTGCAAACTCCAAACTAGGGTATTCTGACATGTGGGGCCATAGTATGAACCTTCTCTTACAGCGGTGTAAGCGTCGTAGCTCTCAGAGAGCACTTTGGCATTGCGGAAGGAGCCACACAACTGTGACAGTGCAGCGAGAGCAGCGCTGTCCTGGTCTCCGCAGTGAATCAATGTAGCCATGGCTCGTCTGGATTCATACAGAGAAATACTCACATCTGATAGAACAATATCCATAGGATGCCGAGTCTATCAAGACTACGGAAATCATTCTGCAAACAATAACTTAAGAGGAGGCCAATCATGTTCAAGAAATGTATATTGTGTCCGTACATATATATGTACACACAAAAAATACAGTTGATATGAAGGAGAACATATGGAAGTGCAGACGGCGTACTGCTCAGGGAAAAGTGGGGTGAATATCGATGGTGAATAATATTTCAAGAGTATTAGGCAGCTGTTATTTCTGTGGCGTCCTATGTGTATGTATATAGGAGCAAAGGCGCTGTGTGGTCCAGAGATTGCTCTCAGATAATCAATCCTGTACAGTCTCAGAGTCTGGACCTTGATGGTTCCGGACAGAAAACACCTTCTGGTTCTGTCCTACAAAAAAGAAAGCAACAGGTCCTTATTACCAAAGCTATGAAAACCCTCAAGACGGGTGTGACGATCAAGGAAGGGTACATGCATCTAAAAGTCCCATACAAGTTCCCCATGGGTCATATATCTGTGATAATAAAGGAGAATGTACTCAACATGAGTGGCCTTGATACACCATAGTTATAAACAAGAAGTCAGACAGTGAACAGACATACCTAATGAAAGATAAGACAGGCTCCGTACTTCTCTGTGGATTGACAATCATGGAAAAAGAATAAGTAATTCAGTGGCGGTTCCTGAAGGAAACACCACAGGCACCCGAGTGCATCCAATGTTATGCTCACTATCAGTGGATGCTCAAAACATATGAATGCAGGGCGGGCCTGTGACCAAGTACCTTTTGGGAGGGAGGGGTGGGGGGGGGAAGCAGGCCACTGACAAAACTTTGTGTGAAAAGGCCGCTTTATTGGAACAGGTGCACATTACAATTTTAAAACCTTGGCAAACCGCCTTCCAAAACTAAACCTCACTAAATAAAACATATACCTAACCCCACACCCCGCCCCCTCCCCTAAATTTCTTCGAACCCGCCTCCGCCCGTACAGTACAACATTACAACAATATCAAACATTACATTCCTGTATAACCCCATCAAAAATCTCTAAATACAAACCTTCCGTTAACCAAACTCCCCTGCCTGCCCCTTTACAGCTATCGACCACCCAATTTGTGGAACCGAACTAAACTTACCAACCTATCCTTTCCCTGTCGATAACCCAACTCAACAAATAACTCAACCAACCTCCGGTAAAACTGTCAAAATTCATATAACCCCGCACTGCACCTGCTCCAAGCGACAAATACATAGTGTAAAAACCCCTGCGCACCTGTCCCAAGAAAACCACCAGAAAACTCAGAAAAAAGGGAAAGCAAAACAAAATAGTAAAAACTACAAAAAAGGGGGGGAACCCAATGTAAAAAAGTGTTTTTTGTGGGTGGGAAAGGGGGGGGGGGGACAAAAACACCACTAGCCTACCTCCCAGCCACCAGGTCACCAAACCTAATATGGTGGCCGGGAGCAGGCGCCCAAAACCTTTATAGTTGGGCTACATTTGGGCTACAAAAAGTGTAGCCCAAGTTAAAAAATGGCCGGCGCAAGGCCAGCCACGCCCCCCCCACACCCCCTCCCAAACAGCCCGGGGGGGGGACTCCCTGCGGTTGCCTGCCCCCTCCAAGCCCCCATTGGGAGGGAGGGGTGGGGGGGGAAGCAGGCCACTGACAAAAACTTTGTGTGAAAAAGGCCGCTTTATTGGAACAGGTGCACATTACAATTTTAAAACCTTGGCAAACCGCCTTCCAAAACTAAACCTCACTAAATAAAACATATACCTAACCCCACACCCCTCCCCCTCCCCTAAATTTCTTCGAACCCGCCCCCGCCCGTACATTACAACATTACAACAATATCAAACATTACATTCCTGTATAACTCCATCAAAAATCTCTAAATACAAACCTTCCGTTAACCAAACTCCCCTGCCTGCCCTTTTACAGCTATCGACCACCCAAACTGTTGAACCAAACTAAACTTACCAACCTATCCTTTCCCTGTCGATAACCCAACTCAACAAATAACTCAACCAACCTCCGGTAAAACTGTCAAAATTCACATAACCCCCGCCACCCTGAAATACAGGGGTGGTGTAACCACTACCCACCCCTCTTTCTGCCCCCCAAAAAAAGAAAACCTTTATACCCCTTGACCATGATTCTGCACATTCACACATCGGGACAAAACTTCCCTAATTTCGAGCAAATACAGATCCATACCCATCCTTGACAAATGCACACCATCACCCCTAAAAAACTCCACCGCCTCAAAGCGGATTTCCTTGTGAGTCACTCTCCCGAAACCCAAACTGCGACAAAATCTAGAAATCTCTGCATTCACCTTCTTCCTTGCCCTGTCAATAGCCCTGGGGTTCAAAGCCCCTCTCCATACCCTCCGCGGGACCAATTCCGTCCAAAGCATATGGCAACCCGACCAACGCTCCTTCAACAAGGCCAAATCCCTCTTCATTGCCCGCAATAAGACCACCCCTTTGACGCCACAAAGATCATTCTCGCCCAAATGTATTAACAGAATATCAGGGCATTGGCCCCGTACCATGGCAGTATTCAAACACGGAATAAGTTCCCTCCAAAGCATTCCCCCTTTTCCTTTCCAGATAATCCGAAAAAGACGTTCATTGAACCCCAACATTCCCCCAAAATAACTTTTGCACGCTTGTACATGTGCCCACTTGATGAAAGAATGCCCTACAATCCACACCGTCAATTCCTTCGCGTGGGGCCCAGCCACAGAACCTGAAAAGAGAAAAAAGAATGAGACTCACAAACAGGGGGTTGACGCATGCGCCTCTACTGCATTAACTTTCACATATTTATGAAAACAGTCCGATGACCAGCGCCCTAGCCGCATGATGTCACCCTGAGACCAACCCCGGTTATACGCTTCAGTTGCCGGCCCGATCCTAAAAGAATGAGTCCCAAACTGAGCCCCGTCCAAACCAATCCACTGCAACCCTTTGCGCAACACCATGCGCAGCTGATAATCTGTGACACAGGAGCCATCCATATGTTTAAAAACCAAATCGCTCCCCTCTCCCCCCGACAGGATTTTCCATTGCTTTGTCAAACGCAGCGGACAAGTACAACTGGGGGTTCCTGCCTCTAACCATACCCCTTTACCAACACCCCTCTGATCCATTTTTTAACTAGACAGCCAAATGTTCACATCTGTGTCCGCAAAGAACACCTCCTGCCAGCAAAGGCCCCGCTTTACTTTGGTCCCAAGGAGCTCCGAAACCCGAAAAGCCCCAAAAACATGAACACCATAAGGGTAGCAAACAACGATGCCTCAAAATCGTCCCTGCAAACTACAGGCAAAACTTCCAACAAACGTGCTAAAGTCTGCCAAGAAATAGGTGAGCGAGACATAAGGGCCCCTCCCCGCTCCCTAGCTCAGCCCTCAAGCATCCTCCTTCCTATTTCCCCAGCAGAAGGGCAATAACCCCAAAAAAGCTTACCCATGAAAGATATACCCGCCAACTTCCCAGCAATAGTAACTCGAGACAAACCTTTCTCAATGAGGTCCAAAATAAACTGCACAACATCCTCTTAACTGCGCCAAGCCTCCTCCCTCCTACCAGCTCCCGATGCCAAAAATTCCCTCCACGCCAAAGCATAAGCCGCACGCGTGGAAACGGACAGAGAACCTACCACCAGTTGAAATACCCTACATTGCCGACATACCAGAGGTGCTCCGGCATCGGGGTCGGTGTCTCGTCCGCCTCCTTGGCCAGCCCACGGAATATCCCCCACTGCGAACGAGACAAAGCATCCGCAATGTCATTGTCCACACCCGGAACGTGCAAAGCCCTGAATGAAATGTCGTAGTGCAAACAGCCCAGCACAAACACTCTCAACAATTTCAATATTTGTTCATCCCTTGCTGACTGCCTGTTGACTATTTGCACCACTGCCATGTTGTCTATATGGAAAAGCACCTTCTTATGCTCCAGTTCCTTGCCCCAAATGGTAAAGCCACCAGGAGGGCGAAAAGCTCCAAAAAAGTAATACTCCGCCCTCCATTCTTCCAAGTCTGCGGCCACTTCTCTGCACACCACCGTCCTTGCCAGTAAATACCAAAACCATCACTGCCTGCCGCATCCGAAAACATTTGCACATCCCACTGTAAGTCCTCGTCCCTAGCCAGTGGTACTCCATTAAAGGAGCGCAAGAAAACAGACCACATACGCAGATCTTCCTTCACCCCTGCTGACAAGCGCACATGATGGTGAGGTAAATGCTGACCCGCCAAAGCCCGGCCCAGACGCCTGCAGAAAGTCCTACCTGCCCTGACGACCCTGCAAGCAAAATTCAGATGACCTAGTAACACTTGAATGTCTTTAACTGTCACCTTCCGTTTAGACAACATCCTGTCTAACAAAGCCAACATCTTGAATTTCTTATCATCAGGCAGACGGGCCTGCATTGCCACTGAATCAAGTTCAATACCCAAAAAGGATAGAACAGTATCAGGCCCCATTGTCTTTTCCGGTGCTAGCGGCACCCCCAGCTCCTCCATAAGCTCGTGGAAAGTGTCCAGAGCATGCTTGCACTCCGTGAAGCCCGGGGAACACACAAAAAAGAAATCATCCAAGTAGTGTGTGACCAAGTTGTGACCTGTGCGTTGCGTGAAAAACCACTGGAGGAAAGTGCTGAAAAGTTCGAACAGAGAACATGACACAGAGCAGCCCATTGGTAAAGCCTTGTCCACATGCCTTCAAAATGTATCCCCAGCAAAGGCCAATCATCCGGATGAACCGGGAGCAGCCTAAAAGCCGACTTGATATCACACTTTGCCATGCCTGCAGTTGCGCCCGCGGTCACTACAAGTGACATGGCTACGTCAACTGAGGAATAGGACACCGATGCAGCGTCTTCATCAATAAAATCATTGACTGATGACCCCTCTGGCCATGACAAATGTTGAATCAGCCAAAACTGCCCTTCCTCTTTTTTAGGCACCACCCCAATAGGGGAAATGATCAAATTGTGAACTGGCCACTCATCAAAAGGGCCTACCATCCTCCCCTCACTTACCTCCTTGTTCAATTTTTCACGCACCACCAATCTATGCTCTGATGCGGATTTCAAATTATCCGCCCACCTCCTGAGCCGAGGCCCGTGGTACCCCAAATGAAAACACCACCGAAAACCATCCAAAAGTGTCTGTCTTGCCTCCACCTTCTCGTAACCCCTCAATGCTTCCTCAAGCTGCGCCAATTCAATTGGCGTAGGAGCCCTTTGGCCCAGAACCCTGTGCTCCCCTTCCCCCCCGTCCATCCTGAGGTTGCTGCGCATTGCCAGACATCCCTGCGCCTGCCTGATGCCCTGGCTGTCCACCTGACGGTCTAAGGCCCCAACAGTTAACGAGAGGATGTCTTTTCCCACACTTGGAGCACTCATGACGGTATTTGCAAAATTCCCGTGTGCATAGACCTTTTTTTTTAAATTCCCAGCATGCACCAAATCCAGTTTGTGTCGTGGCTGCTCCCCCCACCCCTCCCCGGGTTGGGGGGATACACTAACGGTAGGCCACTAGCTGTAAAAATAGTCTTACCCCCCGGAGCCGTCCCCATTGTATGCTGCCACAAATCATTATCCAACTCTCCCCATTTTGCTTCCGAGTCCCACGCCATGCGTGCCCAGAACTCCTCGTCATACTGTGCCCATGCTAAACCACTACCCGTAATTTGGGCCTTCTGTATGACATCCATATATTTAAATATAGCCACGCAGCGCTCCGGGAACTTCTCACAGTACACACTGGCGTAAATTAAAAATGCCGCTGTCCAATTCTCAATTGTCAACGGCACTTTAGGGCGCTTGGCTAATTCATACTCCTCCTCTTTAGAGCCCTCTTTAGACCTCACCTCCCTATGCAAGAGTTTCAACATCTCCACGTATTCACCTTTCCATATGCGCTCCTTCGTTGCCAGCATTAAGTGGGCACCTAAAGGCTTAGTCACCCCCATATAAGGAAGTTTTTTAATTTTCAACTCTTTACTGAGTAATGGCTCCTTGCCACCCCCTGCCTCTGTGTTGGTCCCACTCTCGACCTTAGTCCCCAGCGCTGCTCCCTCATCCCCCGTGCCTACCCCTGTATCTCTTACATACCTTCCCTTATACAATCTCCCGTCCATCACACCCCCTCCCCCTTCCCCCCCGGACCCCACAGACACCATTATCGGTTTGGCCTGTGTTGTAACGCTCTCACCTGGCTCCAAAGAGGGTGTTCGGATGGACTCCGACCGCCTCGCCGACCTCCCAAAAGAATCCCTTGTAGGATAAGCCCTCACCGATGGGCCGCGCTCTCCTTTTGATTTTACCACCACCGACTGCTTTTGGGGTGCCACTCCTGAAACCTGCAAAAAACAACGAGAAACATGGGAGTGCCCCCCATCTCATATTCCCGAATTTCCCCTTCCTCGGGGCTGTCCTCCTCATAGTCGAGCAAAATTGGCTCCTCCACCTGTAAAATCTCATCAGCATACTCCACCGTACGGGCCTTACCAGACCCTGCATGGCCTTGACGGCCTCAGCCTGACCACCTTGCGGGGGAGCCGACTGTACCCGCCGGTCCTCCCCCCTTCGTTGATTAACATAACAATCCATCTTATTCGAAAAATCTGTCCACCTTGACCGTCTTGATGTTGGGGCCAACTAGGTCATGCCGGACCTTCGTGTGCTGGCCACGACGGGATCCCCCGCTGGTACGGAATGTGCTGGGCAAGGCCTTACCCTCCCTTCTCCTCGGCGTAATTGGGTCGCACCTCGCCCTACCGAGTCTGCTGCGCTGCTACACCTCCTACCCTGCAAAGAAATAAGTTGGACTGGTGTGCTGGGTCCCTGAAAGCTATCTGATACACGTGGCCCATGACCACTCAAAAAACCCTCCCTAGACCGCTTACCTCTGGAAAAACCCGCTTGAACCACCCCACCCGGAGTCGGCGAAACCATCCCTTCCTCGTCCTCACTCCATTCCAACATCACCTGAACCACACGCCCTGATTCCCACCGCAAACCAGTGAACGTCCTAACCATGTACGCTCGCGACCACTAACTCCAAAACCTACCCGCGCTTTTTTCCCCACCATCTTATCCCGCCCCTGTACGCGGGACAACCCCGATGCCCCCTCCCCACCAAGACCCTGAATGCCTTCCGCCCATGAAGGAAATATGTCCAGATCCTCCCCAGCCAGGCCCCCCCAGCAGGCTCTACTTCACCCAGAAACCAACCCTCCCCCCTACTGTCCCCCCTCCCAGCCCTTTTCTGGCCTTCTTCACCTGAAACAGGTGAATGCAAACCCCCCCCACGCGAAGACACTGATGTCTCACAAACCCCCTGCTCCTTGTGTGACAAAGAATCCTGCTGGGAACCCCACCCCCTACCTGTGCCCACTCTCCCTCTTCCAATGAGCTCGCCCCCACAGAAAATGCGTCACCCCTCACTGATAAAATGGGGGAAAACAACAAAGGGCTATAAAGCCCTACCTCACCTTGATCACTTGACATCTCTAATAGGCCTCTAGCCCCATATGTCTGCTCCAAGCCCAGGGGACCGGATACACGCTCTCCTGTTAAGCCAATTCCCACCGTATGGCCCACAAAGATTCCAGCATTCCCACCACTTTCCCCCGCCTCACTCGCTACCTGCACGCTAGAAAATACTTCCCTGCTCTCCTTATAAAAGCCCTCTGAGACCCCCTCCCCGAAACCCTCTCCACCGGCGCTTCGCGCCTCACTCCCGATACGCAACGGAGCCTCCGGCATTGAGGAAGAACGCCTCTTCATACCGCGCCCTCCCCCGCGCTTGCTACTCGCCGCGGGGGAGGAAAAAGAACGCGCCGCCGAAACCGGCCCACCCACAGAGGAAACCTCAGCGCGCAACACCTCCTGACCTTCCCCACTCACTCCGCCCGCCTCCCCCGACCGCAACGGCTGCACCATACGAGCGGGGGCCGCCTTTTTAAAACGCGGGCGGCCCCGCTCACTCACCGGCATTTGCTTCGGGCGCTTTGGAGAAGTGCAAGCGGCCACCGCAGCGGCCACGCCTGCTGAGGCCTGCCGCATAGGGCGCGACGGCCCCGTGACCTCCCCCACCACCAGGCCCATCCGGCCCGCTTCAGACAGGAGCCTGAGGGCCTCGAGCACTCGATAATCGTGCAACGCCATTACCACTCAGAAATGCAAAATCTAATCACCAGACAAAAAACACCACTAGCCTAGCTCCCAGCCACCAGGTCACCAAACCTAAAATGGTGGCCGGGAGCAGGGGCCCAAAACCTTTATAGTTGGGCTACATTTGGGCTACAAAAAATGTAGCCCAAGTTCAAACCCCCCATGTGCTGCCAATCAAATTGAATGAGCAGGCGTGGCATGAGGGAGCGTGCATTGTAAACAATGGCCAACTTGCAGCGTTGTTAGTGTGTCGTCCGGGGTAATGTAGTCGCCAATTTATTGGAATAAACAGCAAAAGCGAAATAAGGTTATTTATGATAGAAAAAATGCAATGCATAAGTGGCAATAGGCAGCCAGTGCTGAATTTGAGCCAACACGTGTAGATCACGGGCACACTGTCACATATGCATATCTGGTGCGGGTACAGCTTAAGGACACGTACACGAGCACAAGGACCAATCAGGAAGATCGCTAATCTGCCAAAGCCCAACGTTTTTATTGCTAGTGTATGTATCAGTAGCGTCACTAGTGTATTGACCGGGACAAAGAAGTCACTATCATAAGCGTTTGAATACTGAAACATATGCCCTTACTAACCAGGGAGTTGAGAAATATCAAACTATGGGGCATATTAGCAAGACCGGCGATAAAATTATCACCGTTTTAGCGGCAGGAAACTGACGCTAAAACGGCGATAATGGACTTGAAAATATGCGTTATAGAATTCCAATAGAAGCCTAGGTTAGTTGCCCTGTACATCTAACCTGGGCTTCTATTGGAATTCTATAACGTATACTAGCAAGCCCATTATCGCAGTTTTAGCGGCAGGAAACTGCCGCTAAAACGGAGATAATTTTATCGCCGGTATTGCTAATATGCCCCATTATTTCTTATATACTGCAAGTTTCAATTCAACGTGCACATCTAAGATTTGGGCACATTGTCACATCTGCATAAGTACAGTGGTTGTGGTTGAGGGATATGACCTCTAGCAAAATGGCCAACTGGCACAACGACTAATATGGCAAGGGCAAAAACAAGCACTGATAGTTTAAGTGTAAAATGTGTTCAAAAACAGCATCAAGGCATTACCTAGCCTTGTGAAGGAAATTATACTGCGGTGCAAAACCAAAAGGTCAAGTGTGAATCACGATACTTCATAGTTCGCATATGCCATTGGGTCCAGCTACTGTCACCTGTAGTAGATCCACCCCTCTGCGTTCACATTCTGCTACTAGGAACATCAGATTCCTTCCTCTTGCATCTTGTTTCATCATCTGTGTGGCATTTCCTGTATATAACTTTGTACATGGACTTCAAATTGCATATATTACATTTGTTGAGTTGCAGTTAGTGATCAAGTTCAAATTCTGTTAGTGGGTAGCAAACTCGAGAACCTTGGTCTTAGTAATGAATTTATACGCTTCACATTGATCACATTGGTAGCATCCTTTCAGTGTGGTAGGCTCCAGTGGTTCATGAGGTGGGGCTGTCTCATTTACACTCTCAATGGGCCCTAACTTCAAAGCCAAATAGAGGAGAGTACCTTCTAATATTAGAACGTACATGTCGGTTATGTCTATTGATCTAACCTATTGCTTGCAGGGTTACATTTACCAACACTAATAAAGCAAGCTCTGGTGCCTGGCTTTTAAGTTTCGCCTGCACAGTGCTTCTGAAATGTATTGTATTTAATATCAATCTTAAATGGGGCTTACATCCCACCCTTGTTTTTCATTGGTTCCTGTACTTGCCACTTAATTTTCCTCAATTTCTATTGGCTGCAGCATACTATTTCCTGTTGTTCCTCTGTGTGTTTCTCTTATTAGTCTCCCATGGCCCCAGTACTGTTTTCATCTGCTTTGTAGGACTTTTTATTTAAAACTTTTGCAGGCACAGCGTTTGCCCTGTGCTTGTTTCTTAGTTTTTGCCGAGTACATGGCTCTCCACAGTTACTCTCCACCCCTCATGTTGCACCCCCATCTTTTCCCTTCTCCCTCCCACCACTTCAATGACAGCCATCTGAAAACATCCTGGCCCTGGGCCCTTGTGAGACTGCCTGAATCTTGAAGTCAAGCAGAAGTAGTGGTAATACGAATTCGGAAGACTACATTGCTCTGGAGTGATTATTGTCTGTGCTTGAGCGCACTCAAGCACACTTAGTCAATTAGTAATTAGTCATGATTCCATTATTTGTGTTGATGTAAGTACAGAGAGTCAGGCACTTCAGCTGTAAACCAGGAGTAAACACCGCACAGAGGGCCTGCTCTCTTTTCTGCTTTGCTCTCTGTAGTGCTTCTAAGCAGCCCATAAAGCTGCAGTGCCATGTGTCCCCCAGCTTTTATCTATGTGGCGGACTCTGGCATCACTGTCCTGGTGGATTTTTGTGAAGTACAGTGACATAAGCCATAGGTACATTTGCTTTTATTTAATGTTGTTTTTCATGTTCACGTGGACAACTGGTCACTGTGCTTTGGTTGACTAATAAAGGGAGAATGTTAACTCAGAGTCAGTCAGTCCATGCAGTATTGATGTCGGATGACTCTGGCAAAGTGACACATAACCAGTGCGATCAGGTTCTTCAGTGAGCACTCCGCTATGGAATTGAGGAACTTCGATTTTCGATCACGATCGAATCAACCCGCCATTTTGTGACCCGCCGCCATTTTGTGTTGCCATCACTCAGGCAGCACGGCGAACAAAGTCTATTCTGCTTTTTCTGTAGCCTGGTGTCGAAATACGCCCTGGGCCTCTATTTGCAAAGCTGGTGTTAGAACTAGCCGAGTACACTAATCCCTGTCTGGCTTTTCTAATCCGCATCTCAACTATCTGTTGGCTCACACTATTCTTTCCTGACCTTATCTTATCGACTGGCCTTCACTGTCTCCTGCTAGCATTCTCTCATTTCACGACTGTCCTCCAACACACACAAACGTATCTTGCCACCTGCAAGTTAGTTATGAATCTGTTAATGTATTAGTTTGAGGGTGGGGTGACAAACATAGTTGGAGGAGAGGTCTCTTCGAGTCATCTGACACTTTGTTTTCAAACCTTTCTTATTGGTTCCGCCTTGTTTTCCAACTTTCCTTATTGGCTCTTTCTTGTATGCTCTGGGAGTGTATTTCGTCAATAATTGTATCATTGTATAGTATTTAACATGATGCGCCACAGAGTGAAGTGGCAGTCTCCTGAGAACCTACTCTGTGTACTTCTAGGATAACTGTACTAGCTGCAGCTAAATAAATCTGATCTTCTAACGCCGACAGAGTGTCCCGTGTCTCTGTGTAGCGAAGCAGGTGAACTCCGGAGACTTTGGGCGTACCCTGCGCCGCCAGGTCCAAAAGGTTCTGGTTCTTCAACTGGTGCCCAACGTGGGGCAGCTTCAGTGGTACCGGTTCTGCTCGAAGGTCGTGAGGAACCCCGCAAGAAAATTCCGGAGGGTTCGCGAGCCACACTAAGTGACCCCTGTATGTCGAAAGTGGTCCGAAGGTCTTTTGCAGCGCGGTTACTCCTTCCTGACGGCTACTGACGACCGCTGTCCTAACTGCCGCCCTGCTTTGGCCCTTCCTTTGATGATGTATGGTAAGGCGAGACGATAGACGGGCCTCTGTTGGTGGAAGAAGACGTCCTTAGTTAAGTATTTTCATGGGTCGCGCCCACAAGTTTTGGTTCTTTGATTAATTTCTTTGGGTACTTAGATTTATCTCTTGCAAAAGATAAAGCCGAGGGTAAGTGCATTTGTGCTGCGTAAACTGAGTTTTACTCCCTTGAAGTTTGTGAACAGTCCGGAGACATCTCGAGATGCCTGGTCTGACTAAGTTTGGAAGAATTTGTTGTCTTGGTTGTAATAGGGATTCCCGACTTGAGGACTCTTGTCCGATTCCTTCGGTTGGAACTCCCACATATGAGCTCTATTCAAAACATGGTATCGGCCCCATTGCGTTTAACGAGACATGGACCCGATACACGAAGAAAGATGGTGTTCTCAAATGGCCAGAAAATGGTAGTTTTGATTCTGATGTGCTAGACAATTTAGAAGCAGTTTTATTCAAAAGAAAAGCCCGGCCGGCAATGTTTGACTCTTTCCGCCTTTGGCGTAAGGAAGCCAAACAGAAAGAAATTAAACAAGCAAAACGAGATAGGAAAGCACAGGGTATGACAAATATACAGGCTGCCCAACAGTTCAAAGATGATGAAGTTGATAACGCGACTGAAATTTCAGAAAGACAACATCGTATGGCAATAGATAAATGCTATCCGATGTTGCCTGTTTCTCCTTCTGATAATAAGAAAGATATAGAAGAAGATCCCCTAATGTCCCATTTATTAAGGTTGCCTCCGCCCTATGCGCAAAATGCCAATGTACCTCAGCCGTTACAGCCTGTTCAGCCGCCAATGTTATGTTATGTTATGTTATTTTGATTTATTGAGCGCACAGATACTCGCAAGTGTCCCGGCGCTGACAACAGAAGAGGCAGCCAACCACCGATATCCATCAAAACAGCAGTGTCTTCAGGGATTTTCTAAACAGGTGCGGGTCGCAAATAGCCCTCAGAGACAGGGGAAGAGCGTTCCAGGCAAGGCAGGCTCTACGGGCAAACGAGTTGCCCCCCAAACGAGCACGCTTGAATTTAGGGGTCTGCATGAGCAGCAATGAGGATGACCTCAACTGTCTCCTAGGAATATAAAAGGAGAATCTGTCCTGCAGATACTTAGGGCCCAGACCATGAAGGGCCTGTTGTACAATTAACAACATTTTAAATTTAAGACGTGACTCGGCGGGAAGCCAATGAAGTGCCCGCAGTTGGGCCCGGGCACTTTGCCGGGAGGACAGGCCGCCCAGAAGTCTAGCTGCCGAATTCTGGACCACCTGCAATTTCCTTACAAGGTGTCCAGGGCACCCTACCAAGAGGGCGTTAGCATAGTCTAGACGGGAGAGAAGCAGAGCATGCACGCAATGGTACTTTCGCCTGTTCCGGCTTTGCCTCCTCCAGTATTACCGCCCTTGCCGGTTTTACCGTTAGCCTCGACTTCTTTGCCCTCATCCCCTGATCTCCTTTGCCTTCTGCTCCTCCTGCAGTTATCCATTCTTCTCCTGTCAGTTCCCCTAATACTCTGTCTCCAATTCTTATGTCTAATTCACCGTCTGTGCGTAAGCGTCTCACAGACTCTGTCACTAGTATTCTATCTCCTTTCTTTGGAGCTTTAAATGTGTCTCCGGCTTTTGCTCGAAGACAATCTCGTAGTCAGTTCCCAGATATTGAGGAACGAGAGAGGTTAGACTCTCTTGCACAAAAATGGATCAAGAAGGGTCCACAATACAGTGTGCTTGATATTATGCCTACCTTTTTGCAATGGAATGCGCCCACGCAAAGATATGTTTTTAATGTATTATGCGACATTCTCATTAAGGAATGGGAAGATGTGAGTTTGAGTCCGATCCCACAAGATCTGTTAAATGTTCAGAATGATTTTGAAAAAGAACTTATTGTGGGTTCTAAGGTTGAGGAAGCTGTAAGGACGCTTATCTCTTATAGATCCTTATTGTTTTCTCAGATTTTCCTTGATTCCAATCCGTCGGTTAGACTGACGTCAAAAAATTATCCTATGAGAGAGGTTCCTACAGTATGGAAGGAAGAGGTTCCAGCAGCAGGTGCTAATGCAGCTATCCCTGCTCATTTCCAACGTATATGGGTACATGTCCCTTGGAAGAGATCTGAAGTTTTGGCCCTTAAGCAGACTCTACCAGATCCTCGTAAGAACCCTGCAGGTTATTATAAAGAATTATCGCAGACAGTTGACGCCTGCATTATGAATCTAGCAGATATCGACATGCTAATGGGAAATGTAGTCCCACAGACAATATGGGCTAAGATTCGTAGAGAGGATCACGCACAGGAACTAGGTGCTACTTGGGATGTTATAACTAATACAGATAGAGACCAAGTGGGTGGCGCAAAGCCTGACGCTCTGATTTCGGAACTTCCTGGTAGAATCATTACGTTAATGAAAACTATGATGCCTGCATTGAGAGTTAACTGGGATAAACTAGCAGCATGCAAACAAAAGAAAGATGAAAGTGTCTCTGACTTCTTTACTCGTTTTGAGGAGACATTTATCGACCACAGTGGTCAAGACATGGCTACAGAGGGTGGACAGCGATTATTCGTGGACAAATTTGTATTCAATTTGCTTCCCGAGCTGTCACACAAATTAAAAGATTCAGAAAGTTCATGGGCTGTTTCTTCTTCTGCTCAGATATTGGCTACTGCGCAATATTATGAGAATAGAGATAAGGAAGAAAGAGAAAAGCAAGAGAAAAAGACGAAAGAATTAAAAACGAAGGTTCTCTTGCAACAAGCCTATCCGCCACGTTATGTTCAGCCTCAAATTCAGCAGCCCCCGCAGTTTCAGAGGTTGTATCAAAAACCTGAGCCATACAATTCGCGACCTTTGTTAGGTCCTAATCAATTGTAGAGAGGAAGGTCATTTTAAGAATAGTTGTCCGGTTTTATTGCAGCGCAATTGAGCGTTATCTGCTCCACGAGGTCGTGCTTGCCTCCAGTCAGCAAACAGAGGTAGAGGTCGAGGTGTGTTGACTCAAGAACAGCGTGCCCTTCCTTCTCCCAATTCCGTGAACTACTTTGATCAAAAGACTGTGAGGTCTGCACAATATTACAATGAAGATCATTATGTTGAAGGGGAGAATGAAAGTCTTCATGCTAACTAGGACAGCCATGGACAAAGTAAAGGAGTTGTGCCCATCCCAGTAGATCAAAATGGACCTTATGTTAACGTCACTACAATGGGTGTTTCAGAGCCATTTCTTCTGGATACTGGAGCAATGAGAAGTTCTATCATTCATTCTAAACTCCCTGGGGCACCTTTGTCTGGCTTAATGAATGTCTCCGTAGGATTTTCTGGCGCCCCTGTTCGCAATCCAATTTCTTGCCCCTTGCCCATTTCAGTTGGTCCCTATGATTTGGAAGCTCCACTTCTGTTAACGAATGGTTGCGGTGAGAATCTGTTGGGTCTAGACCTATTGAAAAGAATGCATGCTACAATATATTGTTCTCCTTCTGGCGTACATCTTACTTTAGGATAGAAATTGGTCTCCCCAATGTATTTATCCAAAGATCAGTTTCCACCTGAATTACTTTCTCTTCCAGCAACACTTTGGGCCACGGGTCCGAACGATATGGGTTGTCTTGAGATTCCGCCTTATGTTGTCACTCTCAAGCCCAATGTTGAATTACCACGCATCCCACAGTATAGAATTTATGCTGAAGGTGAGAAAGCGCTTTTGGAAATCATTCATGACTTAATACGGAAGGGTGTGGTTGAAGAAACAAGAGGTAATACATGCAATAGTCCTATTCTTCCTGTTCTTAAACACACCGATCCTTCTCAGCCTCCTGTGTACCGTTTTGTAATTGATCTGCGAGAAGTAAACAAAATTGTGATCCCACAATTTCCTGTTGTTCCAGATATCACTGCTTTGTTGACAATGATACCTTCCACAGCGACTTGGTTTTCTGTTATCGATCTAAAGAATGCTTTCTTTAGTATTCCCATTGCAGAAGAGAGTAGGAACATTTTTGGTTTCTCTCTTGGAGGCCGAAGCTTCCGGTTTAAGCGCGCACCCCAAGGCTATTGTGAAAGTCCCTCTATTTACAGCCAAGCTTTAAAATGTCATCTTGATACTTTTCATTTGCCGTCTGGTGCTGCTCTTATCTAATATATGGATGACTTATTAGTCGCCGCTGATTCAGAAGATATCTGCAAAGATGTCACTGTTGCTTTGTTACGCCACTTGTTTAAACTGAATCACAAGGTTTTACCTTCTAAACTACAATATGTTTGTCGAGAGGTTACCTACTTGGGTCATCTCCTATCAAAGGAGGGATGACGATTGACACCAGAACGAATTCAGGCGATTGCGCGAATGTCTGTACCATCCACACAAAGGGAAGTACGTGCCTTTTTGGGTATTACTTCTTATTGTAGACAGTGGATCCCTAACTTCTCTCTAATTGCCAAACCTTTGTTGGCACTCACTTTAAAAGATACGCCTCAGCCCCTTCCATGGACTGATGAGTGCCAAAAGAGTTTCACTGACTTACGTACAACTCTGTGTTCTGCTCCTGTACTAGGTACTCCAGATTACACCAAGCCTTTTACGCTTTATGTGCATGAGAGAGAAGGTTGTGCATTGTCACTCTTAACACAGCAATTTGGAGACAAACAGCGGCCATGTGCCTATTTTTCGGCTACATTAGATCCTGTAGCTAAAGCATTGCCCAGTTGTCTCAAAGCGACAGCAGCAGCAGCAATTTCTATCCGACAGTCAGCTGGAATGGTGTTGGATAACACTCTCATTGTCATGGTACCACATGCAGTGGATACTTTGCTAAACAGAACAAAAACACAGCATCTTACGAGTGCACGTTTAACTGGTTACGAGCTAACGCTTTTGGCTAGTCACGTACACATCAAGCGATGTAATACCCTGAATCCAGCTACTCTGTTGCCCCTTCCAAATGAGGAAAATATTGAGGACCAGCATGATTGTTTCTTCCGTACTGAGGAAGAGACAAAAGGAAGAATTGACCTGAGAGACACACCGCTAGAGAATCCGGATGGAACTCTATGGGTAGATGGTTCTTGTTTTAAACTGCCTAATGGAGATACAGTTTCAGCCTATGCTGTAACTACTTTACATACGATTGTGGAAACTGCACGCATTAGACACAATTCAGCGCAAGCAGCAGAATTGATAGCATTAACAAGAGCTTGTGTATTATCGAAAGGGAAAAGAGTGAACGTATACACTGACAGCCAATACGCTTTTGATGTAGCGTTCAATTTTGGGCGTCTCTGGAAGGAGAGGGGTTTCCTCACTTCACATGGCACCAAAATACAACATGGTCAGTTAGTGACTGATCTCCTCGAATCACTTGCCTTACCCACCCAAATAGCGATTGTGAAGTGTAGTGCACACAAAAAGATTATGGATGATGTTGGTCGAGGAAATGCATTTGCAGACGAAATAGCGAAGAAGACAGCAAGAGATTCAACGAGTCGAATGTATGTGGCAGGTCCTACGAATTGGGTCAAAGAGAGAGGAACGTGTGAGAATACAGTGGAAAGTGTAAAAACGATTCAGAAAGAGGCTTCAGAAAGGGAGATGAGCAAGTGGAAAGAAAGAACGGGAATGTTAGATGAGATGGGTTGTTGGGTGGAATTATCTGAACATCAACGTTGGCTGTTACCAGATGCCTATGTTCTCCCAGTGGTTACTATGGCACATGGTCCAGCCCACTTAAGTGCAAAAGGCATTTGTAAACTTCTGGCTCCAGTGTGGCAGAATGAAAATATCCCAAAATGTGCAGACAATGAAGTAAAGCACTGTATTGTTTGTTTAATGTACAACCCGGGAAAGGGAACCCCAACTCCAGCAGGTCACTTTGCTCCTCCGACATATCCATTTGAGGTGTTGCAAATCGATTACATTCACATGGAGCGCTGCAACAACCTCAAATATGTTCTGGTGGTAGTATGCGCCTTTTCAAGGTGGATAGAAGCATACCCTCTAAAGGATAACACAGCCCTATCCACAGCTAAAATCCTTCTAAAAGAGTTCTTTCCCAGGTTTGGTTTGCCACGCATTGTCTGGAGTGACAATGGGAGCGAAGTTGTTGGCTAAGTCATGCAAAAAGTTTGTGCAGGTCTTGGTATCAAGCAAAAGTTCCACGCGGCAAATCATCCACAGTCAGCAGGTTTAGTAGAATGTTACAACGGAACCTTGAAATTGAAGTTAGCAAAGGTTCAAGCAAGTACAGGACTCAATTGGCCCGATGCTTTGCCGTTAGCTCTGCTATCCACCAGAACTGCAGTACACTCTCGTTTGGGACTTAGCCCATACGAAGTGGTATTTAGCCGTCCGGCCAACGTATGGGGAATACCTCGCCCTAAGAAATTCTCAGACTTGCCATATCCAATGTTGATTGATTATCTGCATGACCTTACGACTAAATTGCGTGTTCTTCATCAACAGGTTCAGAGTGCTCTGCCAGAGGCTTCCACAGACCCAGGTCACTCCATCCGACCAGGTGACTGGGTATGCGTGAAGAATTTTCAGAGGTCCAGCAATTTGCAACCCAGGTGGCGGGAGCCTCGAATGGTCTTGTTGACTACAAGGACAGCAGTTAAAGTCGAAGGAAAGAAAAATTGGATTCACGGTGTGCATTGTAAGAAAGTGCCTTTGCCTTTGCCATAAGATCAATGGGTACGCAGAAGTGTTGGTGACTGTGAAAGCGAAAAGGCTCCACAATTCGTACCCTTCAGCGATGCACACCTGAGTGGGATACTGTCTGAGAAAGAGGACGACGACATTTTACAGGAAGCAATTCCATCGCATCGCCGCTTGGATACGACTGAACCACGAACATTGTTCCAAGATCAGAATGTTACGGGGAAAGAACACTATAATTTAAGACCTAGACCGAAGAACATTTAAGACTCTCTTCTCCCTTGTGTAGTATTCTGTCCCGGTTGCAGGGTCACGGTAGGAGTCTAGGTCACGACCCGAGTAGTGGCAATAGGCCTGCAGGATCTTCAGTGTCATAGGATGGTAGTACATCGTGACTTGAGTGATTGAGGAAGATTGCCGTGAGCATCCATTAGTAAGATGGAAACTACACTAAGTAATAAAGAAAGAAGAGATGAAATGAAGAAAGCATCCTGTAAAAAATGTACAGTCATTTCAGCATAACTTTATGTTTTATTATATCATTATGTATTGTTTTGGCGTTTATTAGTTGGATAATTTATGCTTTGCAGCCAAAAGATGCCTCCCCTTCTTCCTCTTTGCCTTCTTCTACTATCTCTCCACACCTCTTTCATACTCTTCCTTCACATGAACTTGTCAGATGAACTGAGTATTATAACAATTCCTTTATCCAGCTATTACATCAGCACCAATTAGTGGTTAATACAACTGATTGTTGGGTGTGTGGTCTTATGCCACATACCACAGAGAAAGGAATGCCATATCTAGTTCTCCCTTTTTCTTATGAAGGTTCTGCTTGGGCTTACTTTGTCATCTTCTCCAACGCTTATCAAAGTAAATTCAGACGATCTGTTAGTTCACATATTAATTATCCGGATTTTAGTCACAGTTCTTTGATTAAAGGTATGGTAGTTATGGCTAAAATCATGGAAAATAGCAAAATCTCCATTGACGAAAGAAAAGCGTACACTAATTGGAACGTCACCCAATATATGTCTAGTCTGAATAGTAAAGTTGGAAAAGGAAAGTCCTCGCCGATTTGGACTATACCACATCAGGGTAACTTCTGCTTACAGATAAATGATCGCCCTTCTGACACTACAAAAAGGAATAACTGCTCCTACACGTACGTTTATTCCTCTCAGAACTCGCCTCCTCTAGTGCCGCCTCAAGGCACCTATTTAATCTGCTATGATAGAGTTTATACTTGGTTACCAACGGGTTTCTCTGGTACTTGTTATATAGCCTTTCTTCTTCCCCCTACTTACACTGCTTCCGCAAATTATCACCGAACCCGATACGGCAGAGGGATTATTGATTCAAAGGACACAGCAGGACAAGAGGGAGGAGATTTCCTTAAAGGTTTTCTTCCCTTCTGGGGTCCAATGGCTAACAGCAGAAATATAAGGCAATTAGTCCGTGTCGTAGAGACTACAATAGACATCACTGTAGGAGCCTGAAGTAACATCACGTACTGAAAAACAATGTTCACAAGGAACTCATTTGGAATTCATTTCCTATCACAAACAACATCAATGGTTGTCTTTGAATGAATCTTTCACCAAGTTAACATAAAGTTAACAAATCATACAGTAAGCCTACACACAAAAAGATTATTTTACAAAGCCTCAGCCGAGGTCTTTTATTGAACTAGAAAATTGTCAAAACACATATAAAAACATATCATATGTACAATATTCCTCTCTTATTCTATTATATTTACAGTGCAAAGTGACCCCAGTGAAACCATAACCATACAGACACCAATATACAAAATACTTTGTAAAAATACCAAAAGAAGGTTATTGGAAACATTTTTAAACAAGGACAGTTTTGTAAATGTTATAATGATACAGTCAGAGCTGTCTCTTATTGTGTTTGTCGACGACGTTTCGACCCACTTCTAGATGCCGGGTCTCATCAGGACTGTTAATATGGGGACTGGTGAAGGAAAAAAGAGAAGGAAGTGTATGACTATTTTGGGACAGAATAAAAATATTTTAAAAATATTTTCAATTAAGCACTATGAGTGTTTTGTGTATAGTTGTAGGCTTACCTAGTTTATGGCATACACATGTCCACGTTGGATCCGGTATGCAAATTAAATAATAGTATCCGCACCTATAGATAATGAATATATATTTATTATAGGTCAGTGTTCACAAAGAAATTTAGACAATTTCTTATCAGTACACCACAAAGTGCAATAGTCAAATATACTCACTTAACCAATAGAGCATCTATTTATAGCTTCCACTGATATGGATGAATTGGTCGGAGTTGGACAGAATTCCTATTGTATGAGGAATAGGGATAGTTAATTAAGGTTAAATGATCTTTCACATTAGCACCATGGTGTCACATTTCCCGGTAAAACACTTACTTGGGATTCTATATTATGGGTAACCCTTATTTTCGTGAAGCCCCATCATTCTAAGGTAATGCGACCTGTTCTTTTGGCGCTTTAGCTGTGATGTGTAAAAAGCAAAATCATTATGATGTTCTATACATCATTTTCACAACCTTTTGCCTCTGCCACTCGATTGCAAATACTCACATTACTGCTGAGTTGTAATGTTGCAGCAAAAGGGGGTTCCGTGATAATAATGGCAGATAAATTGCACCTTCAACACGCTGTTAGTTCGTGTCTTGCCTGCAACGGACGAATCACGCTGGCTCCTAGACTCGCAGAGCGCGTACCCACTCTCTTTTTATGTCCGATTCAATAAAGGAATTGATGGCGGCCATCTTGTAATGGCTAAAATAGCGCGAAGGCTTTTCGCGATATGGTTCCAATAACCCATCCTTACAGTCTAATAGATATTATGCCTCAGCGTTAAATAATCCATGACAATCACTATCACTGCATATATAATCGAAAAAGAAGCTCCATCTCGTTAGATTACGAAGGAGTGGCCATCTTAGACTGGGATTATCTCCTAGCCAGCTTGCCACTTTCATGTCCATGACAATCACTATCACTGCATATGTTAAATCAGAAATTAGGAGTTAGGTTACGAGGGAGTAGCCATCTTAGATTGGGATTATCTCATAGCCAGCTTGTCACTTTCATGTCCGTTTCGGCAAGGAAAATGGTTGCAGCCATCTTGTAATGGATAAAGTAGTCCAAAGACTCTTCACGATGTGATTTCAATACCCCATCCTCACGATCTAGTAGGCAATCAACGCTTAATAACCCATAAGGGTTCTTATCACTGCATTTGATATGGAGAGAACTCTATCTCGTAATTTTGAGTAAAGTTACGATGCGGTGGCCATCTTGGAATGGGATTGTCTGCTTGCCAGCTTGTCGTCTCTGAACTTATTGTATGTCTCAGATCTGGCCCAAAATCACATTGACATTCATATGGGTGTATTGAGAACAACTTGACATATTTAATACTCGTTGTCTACCTCTTAGTCAGTCGTTCTAAATAGGGATAAACTGGCCAACTTGAAATTGGACAGAACAACATATTGCCTGTACCTACTGTCTAGGTGTATTCCATGTGGTATTTATATGTAATGGTCCTCAATTGTTATTATTCTTAATGTAAACAGATATTGTTACATTTTACAGTGTTTTCATATCATCACCATTAGATAACATTTTAATTCAAGCCGACTAATGTAAAACCTTAGAATAGAGTAAAGATACAGGCTGCAGAGACATGATAACACATTTTTTTGTCTAATGCGCAAAAACACCACAATAATCCACATTCATTACAATGTTGCTTCCATCTCAAAATAGTTTCGTTCATATTAACACATTGTATGGTCGGGTTCACGTATGGGGTTTTTCTCATTACCATCATTACATAGTCATCATTACATAGTCAAACCGCATTGACATTACATTATACCATTTGGATTATTATACATCAAGAACATTGTTATAAAAGTTACTTTTTATGTTCGTTAACTACTCACTGTTGCAACAATTGCTAAGATGTACAAAACCACAGTGCTGTATAGAGACGGTATAATTAGCTGAACCCTTCTTGTATGTCTAATGCAGGCTAATGAATTTGCGCCACTCCTCGAGATTGTTCAGACCTTTCTTAATAGACCCACATTTGTCTATCCATTTACACTCCAAGGTCTGGAGAATCAGGGACAAGTCACCACCTCTAGGCGGAAGTGTAGCCTTCTCTACCACCTGCCAGGTCAAGTCATTGGCTGTGTGGTTTTTTTCAATGAAGTGATCGACCAGGGGGGCATTCAACACTCTGCATCTAATTCTGCTCCTGTGTTGGCCTATCCGTGCTTTTACTGGTTGCATGGTTTGTCCAATATAGATTAGGTCACATGGACACCAAATGCAATAGATGACATTAGGAGTAGAACAATTCGTTAAAGCCTGCAATTTGATCTTAATATCTCCATGTTCAAAAAATTTGGTTTCTCTCGTAAGGCTACAGGCCACACAGTTCCCGCATTTATAGTGCCCTGTTACTGCTGGTAATGACCAAAGCTCTTGTATACTTTTTTCTTTTTTACATATACTAGTGTCCGAGTGTACCAGATGGTCTCTGATGTTCTTTCCTTTTTTAAAAGAAAAAAGGGGCATTTCTTTGCAGCAATCTAAGGTGACAAGGGTAGACCAGTGTTTTTTGATTGTCCGTTGTATTTGTGTACTCCACGGACAGAAAGTGGTGACGCATACAACTTTCTTTACAGGTTCTCTCACTGACTTTTCCAATAGAACCTCCCTCGGACTGAACCACGCCCTCTTCATTGAGGTTTTTACCAATCTCTTGGGATATCCCCTCTCTCGTAACCTCTCACTCAAAAGATTGGCTTCTACGAAAAAGTCTTGTTTCTCTGTACAATTTCGTCTCAACCTCAGAAACTGGCCATAGGGTAGGCCATCTCTGAGTGACCTTGGGTGGAAACTGTTGTATTGTAATAAGGTATTTCTATCCGTCGGTTTCCGATACAGAGTGACATCTAAGTGGTCGCCTTTACATCTGATTTTAAGATCTAAAAAGGGAACCATTTCTTTATTTTTAAAGTAGGTGAAGGTCAATGCAGACTGGCAAGTATGTAAATATGTCATGAAATCATCCAAATCTTTGGTGTCTACCCACACGAAGAAAATATCATCAATATACCTTTTCCAACACTTGATGTTCGTGTGGAAAGGATTGTTGTTGTTGATGATAAACTTCTCCTCTAGGTCCCCAACATAAAGATTCGCCAAGTTTGGGGCAAAAATAGCACCCATTGAAGTTCCGGAACATTGTTGATAATAGTCAGAATTAAAACTGAAATAATTCTTAGTCAAAGCAATGTTCAACAGGTCAGTTATAAACTCTGTGGGAATCTCCAATGGTGCAGGTCTTTTATTCAAAATTTGTTCGATTACTTTAATACTGTCAGCTTGGGGAATATTGGTGTACAACGAGTTGATGTCCATTGTAACCAAAGTCTCCGTCTCTGGATTGTACTCCATATTTTCAATCAAATTGATCATGTGGGTACTGTCTCGGACATATGTTGGCAAATCTGGTACAAACCCCTTAATGAAACTATCGATATAGTGGCCCAACGGTTCCATTACAGACCCACAGCCAGACAGAATAGGTCTGCCTGGGGGGTTTTCCGAGTCCTTATGCACTTTAGGTAGAGTGTATAGGACCGGTGTCCTAGGGTAGGTTTTATTCAAAAAATCGAATTCTGGTTTTGTTAGGAAGCCATCTTCCAAGGCCTTGGATGTTACAGACTGTATTAGCTTTTGTATATCTTTCAGGGGATCTCGGGGCAATTTTTTGTAATGTTCTTCGTTACTGATTTGCCTCATTACAAAAAATTGCCCCGAGATCCCCTGAAAGATATACAAAAGCTAATACAGTCTGTAACATCCAAGGCCTTGGAAGATGGCTTCCTAACAAAACCAGAATTCGATTTTTTGAATAAAACCTACCCTAGGACACCGGTCCTATACACTCTACCTAAAGTGCATAAGGACTCGGAAAACCCCCCAGGCAGACCTATTCTGTCTGGCTGTGGGTCTGTAATGGAACCGTTGGGCCACTATATCGATAGTTTCATTAAGGGGTTTGTACCAGATTTGCCAACATATGTCCGAGACAGTACCCACATGATCAATTTGATTGAAAATATGGAGTACAATCCAGAGACGGAGACTTTGGTTACAATGGACATCAACTCGTTGTACACCAATATTCCCCAAGCTGACAGTATTAAAGTAATCGAACAAATTTTTAATAAAAGACCTGCACCATTGGAGATTCCCACAGAGTTTATAACTGACCTGTTGAACATTGCTTTGACTAAGAATTATTTCAGTTTTAATTCTGACTATTATCAACAATGTTCCGGAACTTCAATGGGTGCTATTTTTGCCCCAAACTTGGCGAATCTTTATGTTGGGGACCTAGAGGAGAAGTTTATCATCAACAACAACAATCCTTTCCACACGAACATCAAGTGTTGGAAAAGGTATATTGATGATATTTTCTTCGTGTGGGTAGACACCAAAGATTTGGATGATTTCATGACATATTTACATACTTGCCAGTCTGCATTGACCTTCACCTACTTTAAAAATAAAGAAATGGTTCCCTTTTTAGATCTTAAAATCAGATGTAAAGGCGACCACTTAGATGTCACTCTGTATCGGAAACCGACGGATAGAAATACCTTATTACAATACAACAGTTTCCACCCAAGGTCACTCAGAGATGGCCTACCCTATGGCCAGTTTCTGAGGTTGAGACGAAATTGTACAGAGAAACAAGACTTTTTCGTAGAAGCCAATCTTTTGAGTGAGAGGTTACGAGAGAGGGGATATCCCAAGAGATTGGTAAAAACCTCAATGAAGAGGGCGTGGTTCAGTCCGAGGGAGGTTCTATTGGAAAAGTCAGTGAGAGAACCTGTAAAGAAAGTTGTATGCGTCACCACTTTCTGTCCGTGGAGTACACAAATACAACGGACAATCAAAAAACACTGGTCTACCCTTGTCACCTTAGATTGCTGCAAAGAAATGCCCCTTTTTTCTTTTAAAAAAGGAAAGAACATCAGAGACCATCTGGTACACTCGGACACTAGTATATGTAAAAAAGAAAAAAGTATACAAGAGCTTTGGTCATTACCAGCAGTAACAGGGCACTATAAATGCGGGAACTGTGTGGCCTGTAGCCTTACGAGAGAAACCAAATTTTTTGAACATGGAGATATTAAGATCAAATTGCAGGCTTTAACGAATTGTTCTACTCCTAATGTCATCTATTGCATTTGGTGTCCATGTGACCTAATCTATATTGGACAAACCATGCAACCAGTAAAAGCACGGATAGGCCAACACAGGAGCAGAATTAGATGCAGAGTGTTGAATGCCCCCCTGGTCGATCACTTCATTGAAAAAAACCACACAGCCAATGACTTGACCTGGCAGGTGGTAGAGAAGGCTACACTTCCGCCTAGAGGTGGTGACCTGTCCCTGATTCTCCAGACCTTGGAGTGTAAATGGATAGACAAATGTGGGTCTATTAAGAAAGGTCTGAACAATCTCGAGGAGTGGCGCAAATTCATTAGCCTGCATTAGACATACAAGAAGGGTTCAGCTAATTATACCGTCTCTATACAGCAGTGTGGTTTTGTACATCTTAGCAATTGTTGCAACAGTGAGTAGTTAACGAACATAAAAAGTAACTTTTATAACAATGTTCTTGATGTATAATAATCCAAATGATATAATGTAATGTCAATGCGGTTTGACTATGTAATGATGACTATGTAATGATGGTAATGAGAAAAACCCCATACGTGAACCCGACCATACAATGTGTTAATATGAACGAAACTATTTTGAGATGGAAGCAACATTGTAATGAATGTGGATTATTGTGGTGTTTTTGCGCATTAGACAAAAAAATGTGTTATCATGTCTCTGCAGCCTGTATCTTTACTCTATTCTAAGGTTTTACATTAGTCGGCTTGAATTAAAATGTTATCTAATGGTGATGATATGAAAACACTGTAAAATGTAACAATATCTGTTTACATTAAGAATAATAACAATTGAGGACCATTACATATAAATACCACATGGAATACACCTAGACAGTAGGTACAGGCAATATGTTGTTCTGTCCAATTTCAAGTTGGCCAGTTTATCCCTATTTAGAACGACTGACTAAGAGGTAGACAACGAGTATTAAATATGTCAAGTTGTTCTCAATACACCCATATGAATGTCAATGTGATTTTGGGCCAGATCTGAGACATACAATAAGTTCAGAGACGACAAGCTGGCAAGCAGACAATCCCATTCCAAGATGGCCACCGCATCGTAACTTTACTCAAAATTACGAGATAGAGTTCTCTCCATATCAAATGCAGTGATAAGAACCCTTATGGGTTATTAAGCGTTGATTGCCTACTAGATCGTGAGGATGGGGTATTGAAATAACATCGTGAAGAGTCTTTGGACTACTTTATCCATTACAAGATGGCTGCAACCATTTTCCTTGCCGAAACGGACATGAAAGTGACAAGCTGGCTATGAGATAATCCCAATCTAAGATGGCTACTCCCTCGTAACCTAACTCCTAATTTCTGATTTAACATATGCAGTGATAGTGATTGTCATGGACATGAAAGTGGCAAGCTGGCTAGGAGATAATCCCAGTCTAAGATGGCCACTCCTTCGTAATCTAACGAGATGGAGCTTCTTTTTCGATTATATATGCAGTGATAGTGATTGTCATGGATTATTTAACACTGAGGCATAATATCTATTAGACTGTAAGGATGGGTTATTGGAACCATATCGCGAAAAGCCTTCGCGCTATTTTAGCCATTACAAGATGGCCGCCATCAATTCCTTTATTGAATCGGACATAAAAAGAGAGCGGGTACGCGCTCTGCGAGTCTAGGAGCCAGCGTGATTCGGTCCGTTGCAGGCAAGACACGAACTAACAGCGTGTTGAAGGTGCAATTTATCTGCCATTATTATCACGGAACCCCCTTTTGCTGCAACATTACAACTCAGCAGTAATGTGAGTATTTGCAATCGAGTGGCAGAGGCAAAAGGTTGTGAAAATGATGTATAGAACATCATAATGATTTTGCTTTTTACACATCACAGCTAAAGCGCCAAAAGAACAGGTCGCATTACCTTAGAATGATGGGGCTTCACGAAAATAAGGGTTACCCATAATATAGAATCCCAAGTAAGTGTTTTACCGGGATATGTGACACCATGGTGCTAATGTGAAAGATCATTTAACCTTAATTAACTATCCCTATTCCTCATACAATAGGAATTCTGTCCAACTCCGACCAATTCATCCATATCAGTGGAAGCTATAAATAGATGCTCTATTGGTTAAGTGAGTATATTTGACTATTGCACTTTGTGGTGTACTGATAAGAAATTGTCTAAATTTCTTTGTGAACACTGACCTATAATAAATATATATTCATTATCTATAGGTGCGGATACTATTATTTAATTTGCATACCGGATCCAACATGGACATGTGTATGCCATAAACTAGGTAAGCCTACAACTATACACAAAACACTCATAGTGCTTAGTTGAAAATATTTTTAAAATATTTTTATTCTGTCCCAAAATAGTCATACACTTCCTTCTCTTTTTTCCTTCACCAGTCCCCATATTAACAGTCCTGATGAGACCCGGCATCTAGAAGTGGGTCGAAACGTCGTCGACAAACACAATAAGAGACAGCTCTGACTGTATCATTATAACATTTACAAAACTGTCCTTGTTTAAAAATTTTTCCAATAACCTTCTTTTGGTATTTTTACAAAGTATTTTGTATATTGGTGTCTGTATGGTTATGGTTTCACTGGGGTCACTTTGCACTGTAAATATAATAGAATAAGAGAGGAATATTGTACATATGATATGTTTTTATATGTGTTTTGACAATTTTCTAGTTCAATAAAAGACCTCGGCTGAGGCTTTGTAAAATAATCTTTTTGTGTGTAGGCTTACTGTATGATTTGTTAACTTTATGTTAACTTGGTGAAAGATTCATTCAAAGACAACCATTGATGTTGTTTGTGATAGGAAATGAATTCCAAATGAGTTCCTTGTGAACATTGTTTTTCAGTACGTTGTACTTACCCGGTTCGCAGGGACATTAGGGTTGCTCTTGTGATTTTGAATATTAAGTAACATCACGGCAGAACTACAGGCGGATCGTCTTATGACCTTACAAAATCGAGTTGCCTTAGACTTTGTTCTTGCCGATCGTGGTGGAGTGTGCAAATTGATCGGGTCAAGTTGCTGTATTTTCATTCCTAATGACTCTCCGACAGTATACTAAGCTATCTCCAAGTTGCACATAATCTCTGAGTCTATTCATCAGGACGAAGGAGATTGGTCTTTAACGGAATGGTTTTGGGGACTACTGTCCAAATGGGGTTGGAAAGCATTGACGTTCCTTGGTATAATCCTGACCATTATATTTTTCTGTTGTCTTTGTATGCACTGTGGTCCCGCTATCTGTGATCTTTGTGCTACTATGCGCATCTCAAAACCCAAACCACAAGTAACAGAAAACATAAGAATGATGTTACAGCAACAGCTCGATGACCTCATGGCTATTGACGTGGACTCAGACTAACATGAGTTTATCTTGCCTGAGTTCTGTCAAAAGGAGGGTCTGAGGAACTTCGATTTTCGATCACGATCGAATCGACCCGCCATTTTGTGACCCGCCGCCATTTTGTGTTGCCATCACTCAGGAAGCACGGCGAACAAAGTCTATTCTGCTTTTTCTGTGGCCTGGTGTCGAAATACGCCCTCGGCCTCTGTTTGCAAAGCTGGTGTTAGAACTAGCCGAGTACACTAATCCCTGTCTGGCTTTTGTAATCCGCATCTCAACTATCTGTTGGCTCACACTATTCTTTCCTGACCTTATCTTATCGACTGGCCTTCACTGTCTCC
Source organism: Triturus cristatus (assembly GCF_964204655.1). Lineage (NCBI taxonomy): Eukaryota > Metazoa > Chordata > Amphibia > Caudata > Salamandridae > Triturus > Triturus cristatus. The sequence goes on along the minus strand of NC_140585.1, from coordinate 683,147,906 downwards.
TGCTAGTATTCTCTCGTTTCACGACTGTCCTCCAACACACACAAACGTATCTCGCCACCTGCAAGTTAGTTATGAATCTGTTAATGTATTAGTTTGAGGGTGGGGTGACAAACATAGTTGGAGGAGAGGTCTCTTCGAGTCATCTGACACTTTGTTTTCAAACCTTTCTTATTGGTTCCGCCTTGTTTTTCAACTTTCCTTATTGGCTCTTTCTTGTATGCTCTGGGAGTGTATTTCGTCAATAATTGTATCATTGTATAGTATTTAACATGATGCGCCACAGAGTGAAGTGGCAGTCTCCTGAGAACCTACTCTGTGTACTTCTAGGATAACTGTACTAGCTGCAGCTAATAAATCTGATCTTCTAACGCCGACAGAGTGTCCCGTGTCTCTGTGTAGCGAAGCAGGTGAACTCCGGAGACTTTGGGCGTACCCTGCACCGCCAGGTCCAAAAGGTTCTGGTTCTTCAGAATTAGAGTGAGCAGTACCAGTGCTGCCTGACACTATCAAAAGCAAAGAACGGGTCCAAGCCCAGTATAAAGCCCGGCCTAACTTAGTTTGACTTTCTGTATTCTTACTACATACAGCCCTATGTTTTAATGACGTCACCCACTCTGTGGTGACTTTTGTCGTAACTTTTTCTACCCCCACCCCTTCCATATACTGACACACACAAAAGATGTTTCGCTGTAGTGTAACCTTCTTTAGAGTAGACAGGCCACTGACTGCGCTGACAGTGTCACTGCAGTCTTCCAATGTAAGATATGTGCGCATGATTGTGTTCTGTTGGTGTTTGTAGTATGTAACATAAGCAATTGTTTATGTTTCGTGTTGGTAGGTGTTAAACCTTGCATTTTTTACATGTTTTTTCCCTGTCTATTTGATTCTGACCTCCTGTTTTTGACTGTGTGCTGCATTTTGGTTTTCCTGGTTTTTGAGCTTTGGGCACTTTACCACTGCTGTTCAGTGCAAAAGTGCAAGTACTCCCTGCGTAAATTGTGATTATGACTGGTTATCCATACTTGCCATATTTGATTTATCGGTGAGTCCCTACTAATTTGCACTGTGTGTGCCCAGGGTCTGTAAATCAAATGCTACTAGTGGGTCTGCATCACTGGTTGTACCAACCACATGAATAGCCATGTACATGTGTCTCAGACATGCGATTGCAGGGTCTGTGATTTCAGTTTTTAGCTGCCATGTCAACCTGGTAAGTGCACCCACTTACCTTCCTTTTTACTACATTCATTTAAAGCATCCCTAAGGTAGGCCCAATGAACCCCCATGGGCAGGGTGCAGTGTATGTGAATGGTAGGACATGTACTGGTGTGTTTTACACATCCTGATAGTGAAATACTGACAATTTTGTTTTGCACTATTGCCAGGACTAGCTCTCCTATAGGCTATCATCGGAGCTGCCTTGTAACATTTTACGAGAGTAACTTTCAATTGGGAAAAGCTAGAGATTTGGAGTTTGGGCTCTTTGAGCTAAGAATTTAAAAACACATCTTTTGGTGAAGATGGTTTTTAAATTGTGTGTTTGAAAATGCCACTTTTAAAAAGTGGGCATTTTCTGGTTTTACCTTCCCGTGCCTCTGTCGGCCTGTGGAATTAACACCTGGTTTAGATTGACAGGGGCCTGTTTGTGCATTCACTCTAGACTACACACATAGGGAGTTGAGATGTGCCCTTAATTGCCCATCACCTGACCGATAGGCCTTCCTAAGTTAGAGTGGTGGGAAAAGTTGTCACCTACACCTGAATAGGGCTGTGCTGTTCCAAACCCCCTCCTCCCCAGAGTGAGTCTGGAACCAAGACAGGGCAAGGCAGGATCTGTGCACTCCAAAGACTCTCCTTTGAAATATGCCAACTTCAAAGGCGAAAAGGGGTGTAAGTGTAGGACCTAAAAACCCAGACTTTCAGAACACTTCTGGATCAAGACGAGACTCTGCTAAGAAGAAGATCTGAAGAGTAGTGAGGAGTACTGCCCATGTGCTGTGTCCTGCTTTGCTAGGTTGGCCTGCAGTGGCTGCTTATGTCTTGGAGAGGAAAAATTATTAGACTTTGCTGTGTATTCTGCTTGAGATGTTTCTCCAAGGGCTTGTGTGTGCTTTCCTCCTGTTAAGAAGTCTCAGACCCATCAAAGTCTTCACCTACAGCATCCTTGAACTCCACTGCTGGGATTTCTGACCTGCCAAGTGGTGCCAATTCCAGTTCTGGGCCCTTGGATGTGGTTCTTGCTGCTAAAATACTTCAAAATTGAAGCTTTGCCCTTCCAGCACCGGTTTTTCTGATGCAGCACTGCGGTACAGGAGAAAACCCAATGCATCACCTCCATGCAGGCAAAGAAATCGACACATCACCTGCCCGTGGCCGAAGAAACCACCGCATTCCACGTTCAGTGCACCGTGTCTCAAAAGTCCGTGACCGATGCACTGACTCTGACACAGGCCTGGCTGTGCGGCTGAAAGAATCAACTCATCGTTGGACCGCCGCTGAAAGATTCAATGTAGAGCCTGTTTGCCTCCTCTGCCACATCGACCTCCAGCACATCCGGATTTCCATGCATCGCACCTGTGCAGCAAGTTTTCCACCGCTTCACCCGCAGACCACAACCATCTTGAATTTCGAAGCATCACTTCCCCCGGATCTCAGGAACCAACTCATCACTGTGTTTTCAGAAGCTTCACTCCTTTGCAGCTGTTTTTCCTTGTGGATTTTGAAGCATCTAAGGTACTTTGTGTAAAAACACCACATCCCTAGAGTTCTGAAATGATATGATATTGAGATTTATAAAGCACACGGATACTCCAGAGTGCCCTGGCGCTGGCTTCAAGGCTGTCTGCACAAGCAGCAGTAGCACTATTCCAGTTGAAACATCCAGGTTTTTATTTTCTTAAAGATTGGTGTCTCAGTAGTTGTAGGTAGTTTCAAAGGAAGTTTGTTCCAGGCAACCAACCCGAGATATGAGAAGGACCTACCTCCAATTCTCACTTGATGAATCTTTGGAATCTTAGCCAACTGAGCAAAGGAGCATGCTCTTTAATCCTTTCACTGAGGTAGCTTGCACCGGTGGCCTGCAGTGCTTAGTGATCAAGGACCAGTGTTTTGAAAAGAATCCTTTTTTTAATTGGAAGCCAATGAAGAGGATTCAAGTGAGAGGAAATAAGAGACCTTGAGGGGAGATTCAAGAGAATTTGAGCTGTCCAGTTCTGGACAACCTGCAGTTTAAGATGATAGGCTGGAAGACCCAAGTATAGAGCATTTCAGCAGTCCAATCTGAACGTTATCATAGCCTGAATGACTGGGTTTTTTTGTAGGGAAGGAGAGTAAAGGAAGGAACTTTTTCAGAGTGTGTAGCATCCCAAAACAGGATCCTATGGACAGAGTTGCTTAAAACCTTTAAAAAGTTATATCTTGAATTCTGTATGTTGGATTTTTGTTGCTTTGGTCTTATTTGGTTTAGATGAAGATTGTTTATTCTTCGTAATTGGTGTGGTGTCCATTTGTAGTGTATTCACTGTTTTACTGTGTGTGTGTTATGTACAAATGCTTTACACATTGCTTCTGAGATAGGCCTGACTGCTCATGCCAAGCTACCACGGGTGGGCATGGGTTATCTTGGGTGTGTAACACCCTTTTCCTGACTAGAAGGAAGGGTCCCTACTTGGACAGGGTGCATATCACCGTCAACTTGTAACAAGAATTGGAATATTTCATTCTTGATTTCAAAGAAAGGTGGGACCATATTTCGGGCCAGGTTTGCGTCACACTTGCACAACGCAACGTGATGCAAGAGCAACACAAACCGTAAGTCATATTTTTTAAGCCAGACAAAGTCACTTTGCGTGGCTTTGAGATGCTCCAGAAATATGGAGTAACGTAAGGCAGCACAAATCATTGCATTGCGTTACTCTGCCCAAGGTAGGTGTTCCATTGGCATTTTGTGGGAGTTCTCATGCAACTCCCATGGTTTTTGACACATTGGCAGATTTACAAGACCTTGTAAACCTGGGAATGCACCAAAAAGATACGCCTCCCCAGAGGAGGCGTAACGAGGGGCAATATGTGTATTTCTCCTTGTCTTTTCCTCTTTCTATGTGTGCTGCATACTGCAGGACACGTAGAAAGAGAAACAAGCTTCTCTGCACTGTTTTTGTGCAGGAAGGTGCCACTTCATCCACAAAAACAATCCTGCCTACAACACAGGTACCCTTGCACAAGGGTTCCTTTATTGGCACTCGGCTGCAAAAATGGCGCACATTCCTGCCCTTTCTCTGTGACACAGGGCAGCTCAGCAAGGTAAATTGCTGCGCTTCCCTGTGCCACTAAGCTCATTAATATGGCCCCAGTTATCTCAGTTACAGTAAAACCTAAACCCCTACAAAAGACCACTGGTTCATCATGGGTCAGAGTGTAAGAGGAAATACTGAAAATCGGGGTAGTCTGCTTGACGACGAGATGTGGGGCTGGTCTTGCACAAGCTCTACTCCTACCTTTTCTAAAGTCTCCCCTTTGATTCGCCTGCTATAAAAAATAAGGATGTAGGGTGTGGTTCAGTTAGTGCAGAACCAGGAGTAGCAGCTTAGCTCGTACTTGTCTGCACTTGGTCTCCTGAGCTGAGGGAAGAGTTGGAAAAGGTCACAGCTTTCACCATTGTTTCTGCTGTAATTATTTTCTTGTGATGAATAGAAATCAATCCTTAGATAAGGATAGATCTGTTTGTTCTACCTGACTAAATCTTTGTGCGCTTTGTCTATGTTTCTGAAAAGTTAATCAAGTGAAATGACTCAGTGGAACGATGCAATTTATAGAAGGTTTCTTTAGCTTTCTCTATGGCAGTGCAGTTTTTGATTTTGTTCTCTAATTATTCTTCCTGTTTCTGAATTTCTTTATATTTCTTTTACTTCTTTTGCTGCAGAATGTATTCCAAGAACCATCCAGTAGCACAAACAGGTTGGCAATGTAACATTTTTGTTTAATTCCTTATTGCTAATAAAAATCGCTGGTACATTCTTCACTTATTGATCTGTTTCATTGAGCACTATGGGGTCTGCACGTTCATATAAACTGTAAAGGTTTTTTTGCCTTTTAAAGGAGTTAATGTACATATGTTGCTAAACTATACATTTTTGAATGTGAATGAGATGCTCCAAGTTATTCATGTAGATTTATTTCCAAGGTTTTGATCGAATCAGCATCATATGAATATCATGCTTTAATCACATCTGAGCATTTTTCAGATCCGAGTAAACAATTCTCTTCCCCACCCCGTGAGGAAGTTCAGGTCACCCTCTATGGTCGGATCCACCTGCCAGGAAATGTAAGTGGCAGATGAACCACCAAACTAAGGGGAATATGTACAAGGAAGTGGCGGAGAGAGGCGTTAGCCTTCCTGGCTTGACGCCTCTCTCCGTCACTTCTGAAACGCAAGGCTGCACCATATTTACAAGAATGTGGTGCAGCCTTGCGTTTCCCCCTGCGATGACACTAAGTTTAGCAACTTAGCGCCAACACAGGCACCCTTGCACCATAGTGCAAGGGTGTCAGCGTGCAGGGGAGGATTGTTTATGTGTAGGAAGGTGTCCCTTCCCGCACATAAACAATCCTAAAATGTCATTCTGTCACTGTCATGTCTGCTGCTTCGTGCAGCACACATGAAAGTCACAAAATCAATTTATTTAAAGAATTGTTTATGTACAAGAAGGGACTCCTTCCTGTACATAAACAATCCATGGCATTTAGCTTTTTCCATGTGTGCTGCACAAGGCAGCATACATGGAAAAAGCAAAAACGAGTAGAAATAATGCATTTCTTCCCGTTTCGCCAACTTAAGACCAGGTTTTACCTGGTCTTAATTTTGGCGCTGCCTCTTATGTACGCCATCCTTGTACATAGGGGGCAGCGTCAAAATGAACGGGTGTTGCGGCGGAACACCCACCGCAACACCCACTGCCCACCCCTTTCACGCAAACCATAGCGTGAAAGGGAGCCCTTTTTACAAGGCAGAATTAAGCCACATTAAGTGACTTAATGCTGCCTTGTAAATAAGGCTAAGCCCCTATAGCCAACACAACGTCGGTAAAAGTGACATTGTGGTGGTGATAGGGGCTTGTGCATATGCCCCTGAGTTTCTGTGCTATGCTGTTGGGAGAACATGTGCTAACTCACTCAGAGGAACATTTATTTTCTGACCAGGTGCACTATCCCGGTCTGGACTGGGTGCACAGTGGGAGCATCCACAGAGGTGCAAATCAGGGTCATGGACCACTTTACAAACAGAAAGCCTGGCCTCTCAATCCAAGTAATGCTCCTATGGCAAACAAATGTATACACTGAAGTGTGAATGGAAGTGTGAGGTAATCATCCTGTGAATTTGAGCCCTGATTTATTTGTGTAGCTAAGGGATCTACTTGTTATTGTTTGCTAAATCCTAAATCGTGTCAGTCTATTCAATGGCAAATCAAATTTAAAGCATAGTTCAGCCACAAGTTTAAGTTCGCAGGAGTTCAACTGGGATTGCACTGTTATTCTCCAAATGCCGAAAGCCTCTCTCCCTGTCATTTGCAACAAAGTATGTCAATTGAGGGGATGAGTAGCTCTGACAGGGTGCTCTACCTCTCTATAATCTCTTGAGTGCAGGCCGTTCGTCTTTACTGTCATGCAGACCAGAATCCTCAGTGTCCTCTGGGATAGTGTGGGGCACATGCTCCGAAGCAGTCTCAGTCTCTTCTCGGCCAACTATGTCCAGCTCCCACTCTGTTTAAAACAGCACTAGGCCCTTTATAAGGGTCTAAATCTGGCTCAGTCAGTGCCATAGACCAAGACTCTCCTGTCTCTACCTCAAATATCGACCCATCAAGACCCCCTCTGACCAAGGATGGCTCTTTGTTTTGGCTCTCCCTTACCTCCCTTAGCTTGTCCAACCTCTTCCCACTGCCTTTCAGTTTCAGCTGGTGCTTCTGAGAGAGGTACTGTTACATCATCAAGGGGACACTCAACTCTGCGAGTATGGGCAGCATGGATCCAGTTGGGGAGACTTCCACACTTAACAGCAGTTTGTGACAAGTATTACTTGGCATGGACCATGCCATTGAGGTTCCAAACACGTTTTCTCAACATGTTACTTGACAAAGACACAGTCACTCGGACTGAGGTCATGGCACTGCTCCTGATGCCATGTGGTGGTAGAAGCTCCAACCTGCTGAGACATTGAATGCGCCACATTAGCTAGTCTTTTGCAGTAATCTAGAAACATGTCATCTGTAATGTTCACAAGTGCATTTGAAGGTACTACTGGCAGTCTCGTTGCTTGACCTATGATGACTTCATGGGGAGAAAGTCCTGTTCTCCAATCACAAATGCTGCAAAGACTTATTAACACAAGAGGCAAAGCATCAGGTAATTTCAGAGACATTGAAGCACACACTTTAGCCAATCTGGATTTCTAATTGCTGTCTACTTGTCCAACAATTCCTGAAGCCTTAGACTGATAACTGCAATGTAGTCTTTGCTCCACTTGTAATGCTACACACAATGTTTTCAGGATCTCATTATTAAAAAGAATCCTCAGTCTGACTCTGTATCTGAACACTACGTCTTCCTAGGAGACCTCAACTTTCACCCGGACGACTCCACTGACACCAACTCCACTGACCTCCTGGAAAGATTGGACAACATCGGCCTCAAGCAATTTGCCACTGACCCCATGCACAATGCAGTGACAGACTGGGCCCCATTTTTATGACCAGCGACAGCATCAGAGACAGCCACACCTCGGAACTCACTTGGTTGGACTTCTTCATCGCGCACTTCACTGTCACTGGACCTCCCCGCACCACCCACAACTGCCACCGTGCCTCTTACCACAGCAGGGCCAAGTTCACCCAGCAACAATAGACTGATACCCTGAGCATCACACAACCCAACATCACCACAGAACTGGACCAGGAAGTAGAGAACTTCAACGCATTGATCACCAGTGCCGCCGCCCGAGTTACTTCCACTATACAAGCCAAAGCACAAAAAACTACCAAACAAGCCAGCTGGTACACTCCAGAACTCAGCAAATTGAAGCGCAGACGCCAACTACTGTAAAGAAGATGGTGCACCAGCAGGAATCACACCGACAGAGCCAACTTCAAATCAGCCCTCAATGATTGCCACCGCCAGCTCAAAGCCACAAAAAAGGAGGCACAGACCCACCGGGTTGAGACCAGCACCAACAAAACCAAGGAACTCTTCACCATCATCAGAGAGTTCACCTGTCCGTCAGCCACCAAAAACTCGATCCCCTCCTCACAGGAACTCTGCGATGCCCTTTCTGACCACTTCCACAACAAGATAGCAACCATATATAGAAACTGCGATCCCCAACCCTCGGACCTCCTCATCATCCCATCGACCACCAACACCGACCACCCGCTCACTGCAAAGGAACAACCGAACACAACCAATCTTATAAATTCCACCCACTCGGGAGCTCCCACCTACCCGTTCCCTCACCGACTTCTCAACCTCAGAAGAGACGAGATCAGCCACCCGCTCATCCTCAATGCCTTCATAACCACAGCCACTTTTCCCGATGCCTGGAAACAAGCGAAGGTGAGACCCCTCCCCAAGAAACCTTTGGCAGAACCCAGGGACCTCCAGAACCACTGTTCCACCCCTCTGCTCCGATTCCCACCAAAGTCCTGAAGAAGGCCAACAACCTCCAACTCTCTAAACACCTTGAGAGAAACAATACACTGGACCACTTCCAATCAGTTTTCAGAACCAACCACAGTACTGAGACAGCCCTGATCACTGCAACAGATGACATCCCCACCCTACTCAACAGATAAGAATCAGCAGCCCTGATCCTGCTGGTCCTCTCTGCAGCCTTCAACACCATCTCCCACCACAAACCCATCGATTGACTGCCCCAAACTGGAATCACAGATGATGCGCTTGTGCTCAGATGGATGGCATCCTTTCTCACGGGGCACACTCAGAGAGTCCACCTCCCGCCCTGTACCTTGAAACCTGAGTACAACATCTGCGGCATACCCCAAGGCTCATACCCCAGTCCAACCCTTTTCAACATCTACATGACACCTCTTGCAGACATCTCCAAATCACATGATATTGACATCATCTCCTACGGCGACGATACCCAGCTCCTCTTCTCGCTCTCAGCGGAACACAACTCGACGTAAACCAACTTCAACAACTGTATGAAGAACGTCTCTGCCTGGATGAAGGACAAGTGCCTGAAGCTCAGCTTGAACAAAACAGAAGATCTGATCCTCGGCAGAGACACCGCCTTCTGGAATGACTCCTGGTGGCCTGGGGAGCTCAGACACACCCACATGCAAAAGTTCACACCCACAACCTCTGCATCATCCTGGACAGTGAACTCTCCCTGTAACTTCAGGTCAACGTGGTTTCCTCAGCCTGCTTCCAAACACCATGCATTCTCCACAATGTCTTCAAGTGGCTCCCCATCAGCACCAGAAAAATGGTGACGCAGGCCCTCATCTCCTACCGATGGGACTACAGCAACAAAATCTATGCAGGTGCCATCACCAAACTCATGCATAGACTCCAGATGATCCAGAATGCAGCTGCCAGACTGATCCTCAACCTGCCCAAGAGGATCCACATCACCCAGCACCTGAAGGACCTCCACTGACTCCCCATCCAGAAGAGATGCCAATTCAAGCTTCTGACCCATGCCTACAAAGCCCTCCATGACCAAGGACCTGACTACCTGAACCACCACCTCCATTTCCACCAACCCATCACGAATTTCCACTCTGCACACCTCACCTTTGCACAGATACAACGCATCCACTGCTACCACTCCAGAGGACGTTCCTTCTTTCACCTAGACGCCAAAGCCTGGACCACCTTCCCCCTTCACCTCTACGCTGCACCCTCACTGACCCTCTTCAGGAAGGGACTCAAGACCTGGATCTTCGAATGATACCTGCAGCACAGCACCTGGATACCCTCTTGGGTGATAAGCAGCGCTATGCAAGTACAACTTGATTGATTGATTGACTCCAGTGAAGTTGGCAAACCGAACCTAGGTATGAGTGCTCTCAAAAACAACTTAGCTATTGGGAGACTGTCATTTCTTCTGGTTGGGTAAGCTTCAACCAAACACGAGTAGATACACACAATCACCAGGATATATCTCAGCCTGTTGCACACAGTCATCTCAATGAAGTCCAAATGCATCCTGTTGAATGACCCTCCTGATCTCCCTATGTGGCTCAGTGTTACCCTGGTTCTTTTCCCTGCATTCATCTGTTGACACACAACACATCTGTGACACAATCCCTCTGCCATCAATCTAAATAGGGATTAAACCAAGTCGGTCCAAACAATCTGAACATTTTATCCCTCCTAACATTTGTGGGGCCCGGAAAATGTCGGGCCATTGGGAATAACAAGCTATTTGACAATCCAGGTCTTCTTTCTGTTGAAACCCAAATAGCATCTTCTCTTTTAACACAACCTGCACTGACTCAACTCTGCTGCCTGCCACTGGCACTTTCTCCTGCAATCTTTTCGCTTCCTCCCAATTATCAGCTGGCTGTAATTGGTCTCATCTTCAGGTTCATTAACATATTCACCATTAAATGTCTGGTCCCCAAGAAATCGTAATTCATTGGCACCGGATCCGAAACATCCTTGTGTTGCAGCCTCAGTAAAGGCTTGGCCACTAGGGAAAAATTGGGTATCCACTGTCGACAGTAGCACACCATTCCCAAAAACATCATGAGTTCTCTCATTTTCAGAATCACAAGATTCTCTCTTGCAACACCTTCCTCACTCCCGTATAAAACTGATGTCCAAGATCCAGAGCTTCTCTCTGAAAATACTGCAGCTTACATGGGGAGACTTTATGTTAATTCTCAACGAGGTGGTTTAGCAGTGCAAAAGTGTCTTGTTTACAAGCTTCTGTATCTGTTACAACTAGTAAATCATGTATGTATTACATCAGGACAGAGTTACATGCCATCAATAAGTACTCAAGGTTCATTTTAAGGATCTGATAAAAAATTTAGGGACTTTTTGTATACCCCTGTGAGACTCTGTACCATGCTAAAACACAGTTAAGAAACCGTAAGGTGAAAAAAGTACTGCCTGTTCTCATTCAAGGGAATAGATTAAAAGGCCTGGCACAAATGGATCACAATAAACCATTCAGCTTCACATGGAATCTGAAATTAAATTACAGCTGGATTTGGTACCTCAGGACAACAGGGAACAGCAATGTTATTACACTTCTTCAGGTCCTGCACTATGCCTTACTTATCGCTAGACATCTGTATGTCCATGATGAGTGAGTTACATGGACTCCCCATCATCTTTTTCAAAATGCAGTGTTGTATCATTGACTCACTCACCAGTGTAATCCCAACAATCATTTCAGGAGTCAAAATGTACTGAAGGATTCTTAGGTACTTAGTGTTTCATCTGACATTTATATGGACAGGCTCAACTCCTTTTCTGATACTTTTGCTCTTTCCTGAGAAGTCCTAGACTTCAGGCTCCATCTAATCACTGAGATCCAATGGCAAATAATAATTTGTAATTAAAGGGTACAATCCATTGTTTGGCCCTTGACCCACCAATTTGAAGGCGACATCTTCATCATGTGTCTGAAACTCCACGCCTTTCAGCGTGCTATAGATGGTGCAATTTAACTTGCACAACAGATTTTGTCCCCGAAGATTCAGGGGACTAGAATCACACACCACACACTGATGGCTCTCTTCAAAGGACCCTTTTAACAGGCACTTCTTGTGCTACTGGCTTTGTCATTTTTTATTTGCAACTTGGAACTTCTGCTGTTCTGGTGGAACGGGTAGCACCAGTGTCGATACTGGGTGGCCATTTACCTCACCTTCTACAAATGGACCCCTCTGGTCTACCTCTAAGACTACACCAAGCACACAGTTTTCTCCCCTCACTCACCATCATTGTGACAGATCTGAGCCATAGCCCTCAAGTGCGTCAAACACAGGAAATTGCTGAAACAGATTTTTGATTTTGGATGGAACTCTGATTAAAATTCCAGACTGTTTGAAATTAAATCTAGGACCATTTACTTTTGCTGTGGAATCGGGGCTTGAGGAACTTGCATCACCGGGACTTGTTGTGCATTAGGATTTTGAATTCTCTGTCTCGGCACATTTTGTATCTGCACGGGATTGTTAACCTGTGTTTGTACAAACCCTAAATATGAACCAGATTCTCATTCATTACTCTGTTGGAATTATGATGATATTCCCCATTCCAATGCTCTAACATTTTGCAATGATGACACAGATTTTATTTCTTAAATTTAACCACATCAATTCCAGTACTCAGGTTAATTGGAACCCTGTTGTGGATAACCATTTTAACCTTGCATCACAGGAACTCCCTGCTGATACACACCTTGCATTGTACCAACTTTCCTGTTATACGGTTGAGTCCCACTCTGTTCTGCTTACATCTATACTAGCATCATCTTCTCCTTCAACTGCTTCAGTTTAATGTCCAATTCATCATTACAATTACAATAATTTGCTTACCTCAAGATCTCATCAATTGACTTATTCTGCCAACAAATCAAATGCTGTTGAATCATAAATGCTTACCTCGGGTTTCAATCTTTTCCCAAACCGAGACACAGAAGTTCCCATATCTTTGGATTCGAGATTCTTCATTCCACTGTGTTGTTTAACCACTTGCAACAATCTCTCACAAAAAGAATGCACAGTCTGTTTAGGCTCCTGAGTTCTTCTATCAATGTTAACCCAATCAATGTCTTTCGTCAGTATCTTCCCTTTCAGAAAGGTATTCACCTGTTGATACTTTTTCATCACCAAAGGTGAGGAGCATGAGATATCGGATTTCTCTGTGGCTCCTTCTCTGTTCACTGTACAGCTACTTTACATTCTGCCCACAAATCACTCTGTACTACAATGTCAAAAAGGGTATTTAAATCTGTCCACAATACCTGTGAAATCTTCACAATCTGCGTCTACCATTCCACTGGCTTATTCCTCAATTTGTGAAAGTCATTCATGAATGACCCAAGATCACTTTTACTCCATGGTACATGAACGTAACCTCCACCAGGCACTTCTCTCAATGGGTAATTTGAAGCACCTTGTCAATCTATCAAAGACCTAGGCAGCTCTCCTTTAGCTTTCTGTGAGTCTTCTTAGCCCATTTGCCTTCCCACTTGTCTAATTCACTCCATTTTGGATGCGGCCAATTAATTCTATGATCTGCATTTTCATTCCTGAAGTTCCCACATTTGTTATATCATTTACATCAAAACATGCACTATAGCTATTCTTCAAAGATTTCATCCTACTTAAATTTACATCATGCAGTCTAGCTAATTCAGTCAGCGCTTACCATGAACTTGTCATTTAGTGACTTCTTTGTACATATATATACGTTCATTCTCTTGATAGGTATCTAATCTGGAAAGATCAAGATTTCCTGAAATCATCTCATCCAATTCTAATTTTCATTTGACCACATCCACTGCATCCTCCTTTCCTGAGGACTGGAGTTCTCTGCTCAATCCTGAAGCCTCCACTTCTGGTGGGAACCCAATGGAAGACCAGATCAAATCATTAAATTCCCCATAACTAACATAATTTTGGACTCCATAAGTATTAATTGTAACCCCTTCCACAGGACTACTGCTTGTGATCACTGAGTTGAATTCCAAATAGACGTGTGAGAATTTTGTGACCTCTGAGAGAGTTCCTCTACAGGCGCAACTCCTGTCTGATAATTTCGTGACCTCTGAGAGAGTTCCTCTACAGGGGCAAGTCCTGTCTGATTCATTACTGATGATACAGAAGCAAAATGTGATGAAATCACCATATTCAGAACCAGAGAAGTCCTTCCCATAATTCCCCATCTGGGAGCTACAGGAATAGTAGTTGACATATTTACTCCAGTAGGAACCATCAAAGCGTGTGTCATGTTTCCTGACAACTCAGGTTTATGTAAAGGAACTGCAGGATGTAACAGGAACAATTATTGCATCTGGGGCATTAGTAACAGTAGAGTTAACAGGAGCACGAATCCCTCACCTTTTTCACATAAGGGTCTGACTTGTATTCACTGGGGCGGGGCCTACCGGCTTAATTATATATCCAGGATCTTAGGCTATGTCCAATCCCGATAACAACTTCAACTGCTGAGCATTAAGCGCATTCACATCTGTACCACAACTCAAAATAAACTAATCGCAACACGCAATCTCAGTAAAATACCGCAAGCTTGACATTAACAATTACAATGTGCAACCCTATTAATAGTCACTCCTCCGCTGTTAAAATTCCTGTGAAAAGCACTGGAACTCCGCTGATCCACCGAATCGAGACATGGTCTTTGAGGACCAGGACTGGGTTTAGGCAGGTCTATAATGGTATATACTTACCCCCTATGGTTCACTAGCTAACCATCCGACAAGCTACCATTTGATGGAGCAACTGGGCCCTAAAACGTAATCTCTTAGTCAGGTGATCAAAGATTTTTCCCCATTGATCGTATGGACCTTTATTAGCTGACCTGAAGCACTGAAAGGGAGAAAACATCAACAATATATTTCTAACTTGTGAAGCCAATATGAATCCACAATAAGGACCATCAATCAGTTCAGTATAGAAGCAGAACAAGAATAAATTCAATAAATGCAGCAGTATAAAAAGTAAACTGAAGTATCTCAGTAGGTTAAGGAGCAATAATATGACATGTCAAATTGCAAATATTTGCCAAGTTTTATATAGCGTTGGCTAGACTCGGAGGTATCAGAGCGCTTTACATGAGGATCAGTCAGTTACAGGTTCCATAATTACATAGATAAGTATAGACATAGGAGAAAAGAAAAAACATGAGATTAAACAATAATGCGAGATTATTAGCTTGTACGCACGTTTTATGGGGAGTGAAGAGGTAGAGGGTGAATGGTAAACGGGGGTAGGGAATGCAGGTAGGAAAACACAACGGGGAGGCGAGGAAAACAATGTCCGATGTCCTGCTGGGTAGGTGTCGGCCGAGGGGTGAACCAGAGCCAAACTCCTCTACAGCTGCATATGACAGCTCCACCAGGCATCAGCCGAAGTTGCTCGAGCACCGCAGTATTTGCAAAGTTTTATAGAGCTCTGGCTAGACCCGGAGGTATCAGAGCGCTTTACATGAGAATCAGTGACTTACAGGTTCCATAATTACATAGAAAAGTATAGACAGAGGAGAAAAGAAAAAAACATTAGATTACACAATAATGTGAGATTATTATCACGTACACACATTTTATGGGGAGTGAAGAGGTAGAGGGGGAATGGTGAACAGGGATAGGGAATGCAGGTAGGAAAACACAAAGGGGAGGCGAGAAAAACGATGTCCGATGTCCGGCTGGGAAGGTGCCGGCCGAGGGGTGAACCAGAGCCAAACTCCTCTATAGCTGCATATGACAGCTCCACCGGTCATCAGCCAAAGTTGCTCGGGCACCGAGGTAAGTACAGACAGTTTTGGTTTCCGCCCAGGGGGCATCGCTAAAGTTCCATCAAGAGCACCAGTCAGAGTTGCTGGTAATCGCCGTCCGCCTCATCCTCCAGCTCGCCTCCAGGTCAAGAGTGGAGAGAGGAGAGGTGTAAAGGTGCAAGGGACAGTCCCAAAGTCCGCAGATCTTCCCCATTCCCAGCAGCAGTGGTGAGTGTTGGGAATTTGAGCAGGATACCAGTGGTATGGGGACCCTGGGCGCTTCGGAGTACTCCTCAGCTACCTAATCCGGAGCAGTCTCCCTGAATACTATAATGTCAGATGCACATTTATAGTTTGCATTTTGTGACGTGTAAGGTTTATGCAGTATAATGTAAAGAATAAGGGACAAACCCTGTAGTTTCTTGTCGCTCATTGTTCAGGCATTCGAGTGAGCTCATTTTGCCTGAATAGCCAGATACGATCTTACACGTCCCTTGACCAATAGCTACTTTAAGTGTTATGTGATCAAATTATCAATTACATTTCGGTGTGTATTTGTGTGGAAGAAACAGGATGGTGCAAAATACACATCTTGCTCTTCACAATTTCTTAAAAATTAAACCGTACAAATTAAATGGAGGCCTATTGAAATTATTCAATTTTTACACAGCATCGCAATGGAAGCGTGTTATAATGTTTAGTTTTGTTTGTTGTGTTAGTGGCCGGATGTCATTACGAATTCCTATAGGTCTCATCTTGCAAAATTATTAAAACCGGTAAGTGCATTACCCACTCCTTACATTGCAGAACTGCGAGTGTCTAAAAACGTATGTTGCCTTATACTATTTATTATTTAATTCCGAGCCTGCCAAGGCAGAAGCTCTTTGAGTTAAATGAAGCTCTGAAAGGTTTTCTCTCAAACGACAACAAGATTAAAATTAAGGCTGGCTCAGGGCAGAGCTGAACACCTGCTGTTTTGTGCTGGCACTGCCTAAAGTGTATACATATCATTTGGCATTGAATGCATGAACTGGAAACAGCACAAGTCATAGAATTATTTAAGCACAAAAAACAAACGCTCACCACTGCACTAAACAGCTCAACTGTTATAATACAACCCCTGGCCTGTTTATTTTTACCTCTAGAAGCATGTACACTGGAGGGTATTTAAGATACATTCTGCAAATGACAGAGTGTAGGTTTCCAATTGTGGATAATGTCAGCTCTTGATAGAACAACGTAAAGCAATGTACCCTGTCTGCACTATGGACGTGTCAGCAACGTGGGCAGGCAGATTAAACCAACACCTACAGCAGATGCCGTATGTTCAGCCTCGAAGAAGAGCAGCAGAAAAGAATGGACTTTTTAAACATCTTTTCTTTAAGTTTATTTTAATGACACTTTGATACAATACAGGCAATAAAAAATCCTTATGGGCTGCAACCGTTTTTATGTTCAGCAGAAAATCTACATTGAATGAACATAGTTTATGACCATGCATTATCTGGGACTGCGACCTCTTCAGAGACCAATACGAACTGCCAGCAGACAACTGGTCCCACCTAGAGTTTTTTAGGTCTCGCCTACGCAGTGCACATGTGTTGCATAGGAAAGAGACCTTTAGTAATCGGCACAGCTTTCCCGGCAAAAACGTGCACGCGTTGCATTGCTTCCAATGGCAACGCATGCACGTCTGGCGATTCACTTGCAGGTGTGAGCAGCTGGCGCCATATGTTATCAATTATCGCGCCTTGCTGCTCTCTCCCGTAAGGGAATCGCGCAGGCCCCCTCCTCTCTCCCCTCCCCCTGCTGCCGCACGAGTTGTGCACGCAATGAAATTCGTTTTATTAATTTATATGTCAACTTACCTGTAAACCTCCGGAATCCATAGTTTACTACCCCCCACCCTGCCCCTCCCCCTCCCCCTCCCCACGTCACCGCCCTGCAGTTACTCCTACTACCGACTGCGGCTGGAGGCAAGTACTAACTTCCAGGAGCCCACAACCAAAATCCTAAAAGGTATACTCTCTAAAGTACCTGAACTCTTCCCAGGCTGACTACCACCTATACCCACGTTAAAGCATTTCATTGCATGAACTAAAAGGGCCATCAGCTATAATCCTCCTGTCCCTTGAAAATTCCAAGATATAGAAATACCTGAGCAATTAAAAATTACATGTAATGAGAAATCCTTCTTGTAATATGACACCCTAAACAATGATAGACAAATCCTAATATTTTCCACAGCAGATAACTTACTTAAACTAAGCCATTTTGAAAACTGTCTGATGGATGGGAACTACAAAATGTGTCCCAAACCATTCACTCAGATATACACATGGTGAATACCAAAACACAAATATATCTTTTATATATGCCCTACTACTAAATAAACAAAGCAGCACTTAGTATGAACTCTTAAACCACATTAAATATAAAACAAATAACTACTACCTAGAATAAAACCATAGATTTTAAATAAGCCATGAATCAAACCATTTAAAAAATTGAACCCTATACAGTCAAAGCATATGGCGACATCTCCAACAACTGTAGAATATAATATAAACAGTCAATTTGACTGTGAAATTAAAAAGAAGATATCACTAACCTATATCCCTGTCACTGAGGTAGCTAATCACTACAATTTATTAATAGAAATCCCTTTTCATCAACAAAATGAACAAACTAAGCCCCCTTATGGATTATTTCAACGATTCTTGGGTTGAAAAAGTACATCGCTCTGGACACAGACCCCAACCCAAATTCCAAATACTATGGTCTAATGTCTGCGGCAGAACCTTGGTATGGGAAGCCAAAACAAACAACACAGTGGAAGGATGACACAATGCCGTCCAAACCACACTAGGCAGAACCAAACCTACACTTATAGAAGCATTACAAAAAGAACAAAGCTGATAGCAACTACGAATGGAACAATCTGTAACCCAAATTGCACCTAAACCTAGCGAACAAACCAAAAGAATGTACAACTTGCTGCAACTTAAAATCAAACTCTTCATAAGCAACAAAGAAGTACATTACTTCGTAATAACAGCCAAAAGCATATTTTAAAATTAATACTAATCTATAAAACTCCCCCAAAAGTATAACATAATGTTAACCAACATCAAAAATAAATTTTTATATAAATACCAAACATAATATTTTATCACATCAGTCAAATCATTAAGGGCCTGATTACGAATTTAGCGGTCTTGGGACTGCCGGGGCGTCGGATTGACTGCCACACCTCTGGTAGTCCAACTGCCGTATTATGATACATGAAGTTACATAGAGGAAAGGCTACCGCGGTCCTGCCACCACCGCCAGAAAATCCCAACTGCAGCAGTGTCGCAATAGGCCAATGAGTCTGTCGGAGGGTGGACCGCCAGTGTTGCAGAATGTCAAATTATGAGATGCCTTACAGCCGATGTGAACATGGCGGTCCAATCACAACATCCGAGGTGGCTGAAAGGGTGGGATATAAGGCCAAAACTCAACTGTACTCATTTCCTCATGCCCAGTGCCGCCATGGAGCCAATTGTGCACGTTCTGCAGCTGCTGTACCTGCTTGATCACGTCCAAAACCGGCGGTAAGTGATACTCCTACCTGTTTCCATAGACTCCTTAGCAAATCGATGCCCTGCCATGGGCCTGGCAAGGGGGTTGGGGTCCTTTGGTCAAACATATTTGTGGGACCCTGTTTGGAATTGCTTTACATGCATAACTCAAATACATCTGTATGATGTGCTCCTTTACCAAGTCATTGACACTGCAGAGGCACACTGTACACAAATGGGCATGTGTTTATATTTCGTAATCACTGATAGTGATGTATGCATTAAATTGTGTCACACAACAGCACCTCCTCATCAATATCACACCTATTAATCTCTGTGACACCCACACGTAGCATACATCCTAGGTCCTGCTGTGATATCAAATATACATTTGTATGGATGAGTCATTAAAGTGAAGAATCCCTTCTCTGCTACAACTCTGCGTTGGACTCTCACCCATCATCCACATTAAAGGATTACGTCCGTAAATTGGATTACAAATAAGCAGTGTGAGAAGCATTCAAAGGGCACAATGTAAACACTCTCTGCAGAATAGGTCTGCTTCTACCAGGGGGAACCCTGAATGGCTGGGGCCACGGGGGCCCAGTCCTTTTGACACATGCCTGAAAATCTCAATGTGCACAAGCCTGTGGAATGAAATATACCAGAGACAACCAATTGCATAACCAAGAAGCCATGTATAGGTAATGTGTAAGTGTAAGTAATGAAAACAAACACACAACTTACAGCATTTGTCACACATATAGATAACATAGGTGTAAGGTACACACAGGAAAATGGACACATGTCCATACAAATGTCAACAAAGGTATGACAATTTAGCACCCTCCATGTGTGGATAAACAAATATCTAACTTGAACACATCAAAAACATTTCCAACCTACATTATAGGGAGAAGTGCAACCTAAATGACGTTGGCAGTGGCCCGGCCAAGCTGAAATACTTATCATATAATATAACACCCAATGCAATGTCAGCCCCAATTGCATTTCATCCCACATAGACATCCATTCAACATTTCCCCTTGTCATTTGCAACTCCAACTCTGGATCCAAGGTCAAATCATACTAACCACTTCAACTGGCTCAGCAATCAGGGACGAAACAAGCACAACTGTAGTTACACTATAAAATAACATGAAATAATTAGAAAAGTAATGACAGGACCGAAGTCTTAAAAACTATGAAATGTTTTAATGAATGTAGGTTAACCATAATGTCCAGCGCTTCACAATCCCTTATCCTTAATTTTCTACAGCAAGTTTCAGACGACCTTTAAGCAAAGTTGCCAAGCATAGATATTCATTTTTTGAATTGATATATTTGTGCTTACAAAATATACAAGTCCTAACGATTACTGGAGATCGACATGTATTATAATAGTACGTGACCTAGATAATACCCTAACAGTGTCTGGTCTGCTGTTATTATGCTGTTATTATGGGAGGAATTTGATCATAACATCGGTCTTAGCTTCCTTTTTGAATACTGAAGTGGACAGGATTCTTCTAATGTTCGGGGGGAGCGAGTTCCAATTTCTTGGTGCAGCTCCAGAGAATGCTTTGTCATAAGTTCTCTTCTTCAGGAAGAGTGCAGGTTTCCGGGCTGTGAGAAAATCAGCTGCCTCCAGATAACATGATATTCTGGGCTAGGTTTAGTAGCATTTTATAGTTTATTTCTTGGTGTGTAATACATGCCATCTTTAATGGGATTCTTGCTTAGTAAGGCAGCCAATTAAGCTCTTCAGATGTGGAGTGATGTGGACAAACTTTCTAGAGCCTGTTATGAGTCTTGTAGCCGCACTGAGACAAGCTTTTAGCGGGGCTTTTAAAATCTTGGGTAGTCCTGATAAAGTTGTGCATTCATATTCAATCCTCAAGATGACTAATGCCTGGACTGCTGTTTTGAGGTCTGATGTTGCTATGAATGGTTTCAGTTTTCTAAGATAGCTCAGATGGAAAAGGGCATTTATTGCCATCGTGTTGATGTGGGTTTGCATGTACAGGTTCTTATCTAGCGTAATTACAAGACTAGACTCAGAGTACAGTTTAGCGCAGTGATCATCTGTGTTCATTTCTTTATCGTTGCTGAGCTTTTCTGGGGGGAAATTAGAACAAATTATTTTTTTGTGGGTTTAGCTTCAGATGATTATTAGTTAGCCATTTAACGGTCAACATTAATGCCTTCATATTCATCATGATGATCTCTTCCAGCGGTGTTATCTTGATAGATAACTGTGTGTCATCTGCATATATGTGGAAAGAGATGTTTGCCTGCTGTAAAATTTCGATTAGTTGTTCTACATATAGATTCAATAGAGATGAGGATAGTGTTAATCCCTGTGGTACTCCAATTTGATTTGGGGATGGTGCAGACAGTTTTAGGTTCACCATGAATCTTTGCGATCTGTTCTCTAAGGAGGATCTAAACCATTCTAGTTCTGTACCCGATAATCCCATACTTTTCTCCAGCGGTCTAGTATTTTGACATGGTTTACCATGTCGAATGCAGATGATAGGTCGAGCTGGACTAGGAGACAAGTTTCATTGTGGTCCAGAGCAAGTAGAGCGTCATCCACTGTGTGTAGAATTGCTGTTTCCGTACTGTGATATGGTCTGAACCCTGATTGGCAGTCATCCAGTAGTTTGTATTCAGAAATGTGTTAGCTCAGTTGTTATTGAAAACATTTTTCCAGAACTTTGGCAAACATGGGAATGTTTGTTACCGGTCGAAGGTTCTTAGGGTCCAAGGGGTTCTCGGTAGGATTTTTAAGATGGGGATTATATGCCCCATTTTTAGACAGTCTGGTAAGGATCCTGGTGATAGAGGAGCATAAATAGTCTTGGTCCACGAGGGAATAAGCAAAAGGTTGATTGTAGACCAACATTTTGAGGGGAGAGGATCAGTGTAGTGGTTGTTCGGTTTTATGGTCAATAGGGTTTTGGCAATATCTTTGTGATCATATAGCTTGAATTCTGACCACTGAGCATTATATTTGGTTGTTGATTGATCGGGTTGAGACAGATGCTGAACTTGTGTGCTCTCTGGATTTGAGGGCTTCTCAGCGGCTTTCTTGAGTTCGATCTCCAGGGAGTTAGATTTGGCTGTAAAGAAGGAAGAGAATCCCTCACGGCTTATTTTCGATTTTGATGCTATTAGAGAGGATTTGGCTAATTTGTTAGATTTTTCTTGGGCTTTTAGTGGTATGACTGGGTTTAGTGGTATGGGGATCAGGTTTCTCAGGGGTGGATTGGGATGTGGAAGTGATGGGTTGGTCTTTGGGAGGGGTTTTCTTGGGCTTTTGGTTAGGGCTGGGTTAAGGTGGGTGGCGATCAAGATTTCTCGGGGTGGATTGGGTTGTGGAAGGGATGGGTTGGGTTTTGGAATGGGTTTTCGTGGGTTTTTTGGTGGTAGGGCTGGGCTTAGTGGGGTGGGAATCAGGTTTCTAAGGGGTGGTTTGGGATGTGGAAAGTATGGGTTGGTCTTGGGAGGCATTTTTTGGGCTTTTTGGTAGTGTCAACTGGTTGCCTTGCTCCTGGATGACACTCAGGAGTTCAGTCTGAACTACAGAGATGTTCCTCAGGAGTTCAATAACCTCCTCACTCAGGGCAGCAGGGGTAACAGGGGCAGGGGCTGAGGGGCCTGGGCCAAAGGAGAACGCTCCCCTCTTAGGGGAGCAGGCCTAGACAACTGGTTGGGAGACAACAGGGAGGGTGGCAATGGAACTGGGGTTGGTGGACAAGGATGAAGGTGGCCCTAATCCTATGGGGTCTACCACCACTTGGATGTGTCCACCTGAGGATGACTCTGATGATCATTTTGGGCTGCTGTCCTATGTGGCACTTCCCACACCTTCCTGGTTTTAGGGTCCCTCCGTGTCTGAGGTATCACATCTGGAACCACTGTGACCAGCTGTGTCGCCAATGCCATTGGCTCCTTCTCCTTAGCCTGCCCTGGATGAATCTGAAATGACATGCAAAATGTGTTAATTGTTACTGCTTTTCCACACCTGACCATCACAAATCAACCCGAAAAAAGTATTAAGTGCGCATAGCACACCAGCTTCATGGTTCACTCTATAGGCTTCAAATTTAGCATGAGCATTTGCATGCATGCTACATAACCTGCACACAGTTGGTTCCAACTATATCAAAACTCCAGACAGCTCCAAATGCATTAATAGACTTGTCTACACTCCATCCTTATTTACATACTAGGATAGTTGTTCACCTTGCATACTTTGTCAGTTGTAGTATACCATAGTAAAATGATATTACCCAATAGGATGGATACACTTTTTACAATTACACACTGTACACACAAGGCTCAGATTTCAACAGATCTTCCTTTGCCTCATAGCACATCATGATGCCAAGAAGGCCACGTTAAAGTCTTTTGACTCCAAACTTTATCATATGTCCACTAACTGAAAAGACAAGTGAAAGCCCTACTGAAGTACTTTAGCTATGTATCACATGTACCTTAGAAAGTTGCCTTCAAACATCGAGGTCCAAAGTTTTGGGAGATAGATACTCCAAATTCACACAGCACAACACTTCATATATCCATATGAACATCCCCAAAGCTGCTGGGTAGAGGTGATAACGCCATTCATAGATTGTATTCCTATAAGCCATTACACCTTTGAAGGTTGTTGGTTGTAAGTGAATATCTATAACATGAGGATGTGTGGTCACTAGAGTCCCAATAGGGTGGCCTATCACAGCACTCATTGGTATTGCAAACTCATAGTGCCTTGTAAGGATGAGTGTAGACACTCACATGTGATCTCTACAGTTCTACATATCACTCCCTTATGCATGTCACCAGCCAGTAAAATAATTTTTAAACACTATCGCGGATGACCTAATAGCAGGCAAATGTACATAGGGCAACATGTAGGCACTAATAGTGATGGCACCAGCGATGTTTGCACACTCAAGTCACTGTTGAAGCATAACTTACCAATGGTAAGTGTTGTACAGTCACTATCAATGGGAAGTATCGTACAGTCACTGCATAAACTGTGCACTGTATGCCATGTCACATGTAATGGGCCGTGATCACATGAGAGACAGTAGTGAGGAAACATCACTCCTTACACAAGGAAGACCAGTAGCTTGTGTGTTACAATTGTCACCCAGAAAACCTAAGAACATGAGATGAATTATCACTTCAAACAGCCAGGTGTCTGCTAAAAATTGAAAATTGGTAGTGGACTGGACTCAGCTATGTTCCTGGTCATAAAGACAATAAGCACAGCACAGCAGCATGCACCTACTACCAAACCTATATAAGTAATGACTCATCTTGTGTGTCACACATGCCCCCCCCAATATTGATAGGGAAATGCCTGCCTGTAACACACAAAGTTAGCAAAGTAACATGTACTCTGGCCAGGACACATTCCCTTGTAGCTGCTGTTGGACCCTTAACTGCCCATCAAACTCCGGGTAGGCCATTGCCAATATGCAGGTCATTAGGTGGGTCAGGGTCCGGCGCGCACCCAGTGCAGATGGGAGGACTATCCCAGTGGAATCTCCACAATCTTCCTGGTCCAGCGCCTCAGGTGCTCCCACCTCTTCCTGCAATGGATGCTACGTCGGTTAAAGACCCCCAGGGTCCGCACCATCCAGGCGATGGTTCTCCTAAAGGCTTTCTTCTGATAGGCGGTGACCTGTATGGATACAATAGATTCTAACTGCAAGTTTTTGCATATCTGTTTGTTTGGAACACATTTTGTAGACACCTAGCACAAGCATTCATCAATAGTCAGCAAAATACATGTGTGAATGTCACCTGGTAACCTCTACAAAAGCATGAATACTATGGATGTGCGGTAAACTCTGCTCCACTGGTTAGTTTGTGGAGGTTTGGCAATCAACGCTCCAAGCGGACCGTAGAGTTCATAAAAAAACCTCTGCTAGCCACTGGCAGAGCGGAGTTCTTCAGCGCACTCACCCACCCCTAATTGTCTGCACCAAATTAGACCTTTCAGTTTAGCAGAGTCGTCCATCTTTAAACACTCTAGCGGGTAAGGTATAGGCTTTGTTTTCTGGTTTGCTCCCCTAGCCTCAGGAATGCACATTGAGCTTTATGAAACACCATAACATACATGAGTATCACGTGTAAATGCTACAACTCTTCTCTTTTGTTTCTCACTTGTACATTGTGGATTTTCCACATATATCTATCATGTATGAGGTATAAGTTGTGCCTGGAAAATGCTTTGATAATCTGGCTCAACATCTTTAGGTGGAAAGCAGAATACCTCATGCAATCTGCGCTGAAAGTCACCAGAGTCAATCGTTATGCGGGTGAAATTGCCCAATATTGTGCTCTTGAGTCCAGCACCTTCCATTTGGATGAGTCATGTAATACAGAGGGAAAAACTGTTTCAAGAATGCTACTGAATACTATACATACCAATGAGCTGAGGGAAATGCAACATAGTGCCCAAGATCTAGAGAAAGCCAATTGAGAAAGGATGGGATATGTGAAGGATGCCAGTGACATCTGGGTGCCCTGTGATGGGAAACCAGTTCTTCCCTTGATTCCCTCTTGACCACAATGGTGCAATCCAACACATGTGGGTAAAGATGGGATGGTGTTCATGTTCGAGCTTTACTTGTATAACCCCCATTTCCTATTGATGGCAGAAAACTTGTGCCAGCGTTGCACCCCTTGGCAGAAATACAATGTGGGTGAAAGAGTTGCGGTTACAATGAGCCACATTGAGTAGTCCGATAATCCCTTCAACCATTTCCAGATTGACTTCGTGGAGATGCCTGATGTAACCAACAGAGGTATATCCTTTTCATTGTGTGTTTGTTTTCACACTGCATATAGGCATATCCAAGCAGGAGATGTGACAGCCTAACATTTGCTAAATTACTGCTGTGAAAGTTGATACTGTGATTCAGCTTGCCAGTTCATCTTGAATCGGCTCAAGGAGCACACTTTAAGAGTGAAGTAATGCAGTTGCTGTGTGCAGCCTTAGGAATCGACCAAAGATTCCACCACAGCTACAGGCCTGAGGTGTACTGAATTGAACAATCAAAGCTAAACTGGATAAAGCCTATGTCTCCACATTGCTCAAATTGCCTGACTCTCTTCCTTTGGAGCTAATGAGTATTCGAAGTATCCCCTGTAAGAGAACAGGATTGTCTCTTTATGAGGTGCTGATGAGGAGAACCATGCAAATATCTTCCGTCCCAGCAGCCGCTCTTGTAAATATCATAGATGACAGGGTTCTTGAGTATTGCAAGGGATTATCTGTTGTGGTGCGTTCTATCTCTCATTAGGTCGATGCTGCAACTCCAGCTGTCCAAGAGTCTCCAAGGCATGATTTGAACCTTGGCATTTGGGTTCACATCAGGAAACAAGTCTGCAATCTTGCTTGGAGGAGCACTAGAGAGGCCCATATCAGGATATCTTGGTCACCAACACCGCAGTCAAGTTTGCTGGTCTGCCAAACTGGATACGTGCCTCTCATATCAAGAGGGCAAGCCAAGAAAATGAAAAAATGGAGCCAACATCCACTTATTTCTCATGTTGCCCCAGGTTTGAAGTGTCGAAAGCTTCAAAAGAGGAGTAAGACCAGTCTGAGGGTCCATAGTCTCCATCAGACGGGCATCCTCCAGGTCGAGAGTCAGATGAAAGTAGTGTTATTCCAGTGACCACTGTGATACCAACCACTGGATTGAGAATGTTCATTCACAGGGATAGTAAGAACTCATGGAAGGCTGGAACTAATCTGCCACAGCCAAAGCAGCAAGAAGCAGAGGTTGGTGCTGCGAGCAAATCAGATTCATCAGTACCAGAGATCTCAAGCGCCTCTAATGATTGAGGTCTATCTGAGGATGGTTGATCAAGAACTGCAACCACCCAAAAGAGACTGTTGATGGCTAAGAAAAGACCAGAGGCAATTAGGGAAAATTGTGAGTTAGAGGAACAAGACCAGGAACAGACTGACTTTGTGGAAAGCCTGAACTTGGCCAGTAACAAACAACCCAAAGGGAGAGTAAGATCAATCAGAAGTATCCAGGCCCAGATTGAACATATCTTGCAATGATCAAATGTTACTCTGATGACTGTCTACCTGACATTGATAAGGCACCCTGATATGAAGAAAAGCCACATTGAGAGGACATCCATGTTGAGCACTGACAAACATTGAAAGGATGGTCAGGGAGTTAGGGTAATAGTCAGAGGATGATAACTCCTTTAGGCCTCCAGTTGACAAAGAAATAAAATCCCTGTAGCTTTCAAGATAGGGTAGTGATGTTAGGGTAGTGCCTAGAGGACTAACCAATATTTTCTGAGATTTCCTTAATCTGATTTTAGGTAACATGGCCCAGCTACTCTGCAAAAATGTGCTTGTAGGTTTGGCATTTGCTATTTCTGTTTCCATGTTTGGATGACTGTTGGATGTTTATTTGCTGGGAGGGGATGTCCCTCACATTTTGGCAAACTCCACCCTTGAATCTGTAGTCAAACTACCTGCAACCAAGAGTCTCAAATGTCCGACAGCATGTGAGTGAGTATAGTTTCAATGTATATTATCAAATGCTAGCTGAATTTGTGAAAGGTATGGAAGTAGAGAATTGCTTTGTGTGCTCTTACCTTACAACCAATGTGGCTGAGGGAGCCGCATATTTCCACTTACGTTTCTCCTATTCATTTTCTTGCTTTGTTTAAAAAAAAAATATTTTACCAGCAGGACTCTATTAAACATTTTCTGCACTGATTCTGATGATCCATTAAAAGATGTACCAGTTGTAACCGGTGCAAATCTGAATTTGTGGGCTACTAAACATGTTTCTCATTCTTTGAAAGTGTGTAAGTAAAGGGATCAGCATGAGTATATGATGATATTTTTTACCACCATGACTAACATGAGAATTACTAACCAGAGCACGCATGATGTACACTGTAAAATTAACAAAGATGAGAGGATATTTGTGAATGAACTGAATGAGAGGATAAGAATAGATGAAGAGAAAGGGGAAAAGAAGACAACTGCAGAATATATTATTGGAAAGGGTAAGTCGACCGTAAAAGATCCACCCCGAGATTGTCTTCTTTCTTTAATACTTTATTCAATAGATATTTATCATAAAAGTACAAACATGCAAAGTACATAAAAACAATCCATCCATAGTACTACAATTACATCCAGAACAGCAAATAGCGAAAAAAGGGACAGAACATAAAAACAGAATTTAAAACAATGCTTTCTTCATTCATGAGAATTTATATATTACCCAGCAGCCTAGAGCGGATTAACCAGGCACCCACGAGGTATTTAGCAACCCCACAGATGGTATACATAGAAACAGTATTGGTTAAAATAATACGCAGGGCTGATCTGTGATCCCTTACTCCCAGCTCCCTGCATACAGGTTTCAACCATTTAGCCCTAACGAACTTGTAGGCTGAACAAGCAAACAAAAAATGGCCCCGAGATTGAGCATTGATGTCACCAAGAAAGGTTCTCTATGTATAATATGGCAACCAGAAAAAATGAGACTGTTGAGAAATTGAGAGGAGGAAATGTAAGTATAATTACTTAATTGAGGGAGAAACCTTCTCAAAACTAGAGGTAAGTATAAAATGAATCTATTATGCATCCAATTGCCACATAACTGGGCAGGCAGTTGCTATGCAGCTCTAGCTTTCCCTAGGATTTAGTACACTAATGAGTTAGATTTTTCTTTTGAGCAATACATAAGGTGAAGCAGGCTTAGTTTTAAACAGATTCCTAACAATATCTTTGGAGCACTCATAATTTCTATAGAAGTGGCACTAAATGATGTAAAGATTAGAAAGCTGTCCACCGTGGTAGATCTGCTTGCCACTAATTCGCAGGAGCGTTAACAGTTATCAATAAAGAATTGCTTACAATGAGTGCTATGAATATGTAAAATCGCCTTGCATTGGATTTACTCCTCGTGAAGGAAAGCGGAGTTTGCAAAGTCGTTCACTCTCAGGAATGCTGTGCCTTCATCCCGCGCATATATAAGTAGCTTGACAGCTGCATTACGAACATAACGCATGAACTAACTGAGGTGGAAAGTGGAGTTTGCATAACATTCACGCTGTG
Organism: Triturus cristatus; assembly: GCF_964204655.1. Lineage (NCBI taxonomy): Eukaryota > Metazoa > Chordata > Amphibia > Caudata > Salamandridae > Triturus > Triturus cristatus. The sequence continues at coordinate 683,118,725 of NC_140585.1, read as the reverse complement.
CCTTCATCCTGCGCATAGATAAGTAGCTTGACAGCTGCATTACGAACATCACAAACATAACGCATGAACTAACTGAGGTGGAGGAGTCAGGAGCCTAGCAAGGAACAGGATCTCTATTTAGAACTATTGGAAGAGGCTTTTCAAAGAGAGGAGAATGGCTTGGTAGTGTGGTTGGAGGAATTCTAAAATATTGCAAGAGAATTTGATCACTCAATGGTATGGATTTGGGTATAAGAAGCTGTCAGCAATGAGAAGTAGAGAAAAAGACTTTTTCTGAATGCCAAAGAATTGCAAAGTGACACCTTGAAGGATTTGGGAGAATCTAAGGAGAAGAATCCAAAGGTAATGGACGATGTGTTGTAATAATTAAATGAAGTAATGATTTAAAAATTATTGGGGGGGTTCTGTGAGTTGTTTTTTCCTTTCTCATATTAAATGCATTATAAATTGAGTTTACGCTAACCTAAACTGTGTTTACATTGTCCTCCATTTTGCAGTAATGTCACAATATGTCACGTGATGACCAGGAGTGGCCCGTGCAGGTAAAAGCGTGGGGCGATGAGGCAGGGGGGAGTCGAGAGACGACGACGAGGGAAAATAACATTTTAAAAAAAGAAAAACACCTTGTGCACACCACGTCATTTTTAAAAATTCTCCCTGATTGTCATCTGTTGACTTTCCCCCAACCCGTCCCACAGCTCTTACCTCCATGGCCACTCTTGGTGATGACAACTACTGTTGTATATTGTACAAAATAAAGAATTTCAAGTTTCACACTAATGAACAGAGAGCCATCCCAGACACTTTTCCCGCAGTGCACCTAACCAAGGACAGCCCAACTGTCTCATGTCCGGACCGCCAGGACGGCCCATCATCGCAGGCTGCACACCCACTCAGCACTTAAGGTGCCCCTACCTCAGTGCACCGAAAGTCATCGTCCCGTGGCGGTAGGCTGTGCCGGCCGCAGTGTATCCAGTGCCACCAAGTCTGTGCAACGCAAGTCATAGACCCTTTATGATTCAGTCTTGAGATGTGCCAGGCGGATGCAGCCATGTCACCTCTGGCAGTGGGGAAGAACTGGGACATGTAGCGACGTCCCCCCCCTTTATACGTAAGCCGAGTGGGCTGGGTCAGCATATGCCAGGCCAGCATAGGGGTGTGAATATTTATCCCTGGGCTCTGGGCGTGGTTCATTTCTGGTCTGGATAGGAAAACAACTGATACATGTGTCTCTGTCGCAGTGTCGGCGCCACACGGCCCGTAATCGACAATGTTGCAAGGTTGCATGCACCCGGAGGGCGGCCGTGCACAATGGTTTTGTACAAGGAGTGCAAGACTGCTCGGGCTCTTGGCTCATACATGCCAACTGTTGTGTGTGTATCGCTATTGGTGCACCATAAGCACAAAGCCTAGCCTCATTTGCAGCGCGAAACCCACATCACATTTCCAGAATGCAAGCAGCAGTCAGACTAACATTAGGGATGAAAGCACCATTGTCTCAACACATAAGGCGGAAGGACATCTGCACCTCCGACCTTGGTCTTGCATGCGGCAGGCACCCCCTGAGAGAGATACCATAGCAGATGATGACGACTTCCACACTACACACAGCGCCAATGAAAGAGCAACGTATCCACACCCCACACACAGAAGTCCTTGCCCGAGGTACTCTTGCATGGAATGCCCTTGACACTTACGTACACAACAACCCATACGTCCAAACGTTGCACACACATACGACTCATTGCTCCGAGCTGTGGCATATCATCCACATAACTGCCGCAGCTCAGAAGAGTGCCGATTCTATGAGAGCCACCAACGCAATGACAGAACATCACGGGCACATGCACAATGCCTGTCATTTGGAACTGTACCATGACCAAATGCTGCCTGTTAGCTTCTGATGCATTGGTCTGCATGTTGTGGCCCTAGTCTTGCCCGTACTGACACGCACATGCTAATTAAGTCTACGCAACTTCACTAGTGTTCAACTGTGATGAGTGTTGATTAGAATGACAAATCATGTGCCTCAATGAGCATTGTCACTTAGGGGTGAGTCCCTATTGCCAGCTCCACCTCTGTGAGCCAGACATTGGGGTTGGGATAGTTGCTGATAGACCTGTCTCTTACGTGTCATCAGCAATGTGAGTATGGTGTCCAACTTCTTGCCATGTGGATCAATGTGATCCATCACTACAGGCTGTGTCCACCCAGTTGAGTGTGAGTAGGTATGTAAAGAGATGTTCTGTTGTCAAATGTGATGGGGGACACTACTTTAGGCCTGCCAACGACTTTGACATTTCATACACAGCCCTATTTCTAACATTGTGTGGGGCAAAGTTGTGAATTTGCGCTATTGTTGTTTCAGAGCAATGAGGCCACAGCTAGTGCACACGTTCCCAGTCATCTCACTGCCTATGTGTGTCACGGTCACACATGCACATTGCTTTCATTTCCCAGGGTGTACCTTTTTGTGTAATCAATGTCCTTACATTCATCCATATTTTCCTACTTGATCGATTATGGACATGACACATCTGTGTGAATTGGAATGATTTATTCACATTCGTTGGGGTTGTCGGAACTGGAGCAGTAAATGGCATGCAAACCCCACATTACATTGTAGCCCAGTGGAGGGCCAGCCAGAGTCATTTAGGGATTGACAAGTAAATCGGAAGAGGAAGAGTACAGTCCACAGTGTGATTACTGTGTCATTGTTAAGCAAACAGAATATGGCAGCCCATGTCGAGGTACAAGGTGAGTGTCGTGGAGTGTTTTGGGGTACAGTGGGAGGTGTTGTTGCAGGGCATGATGCACCGGGCAGAACCAAGCTGAAACAGGCATATGGCAGAGAAGATTGCTACTGGCTCCTTCTTAATACACAGGTGGAATTACCCGCATCTTCGTCCTCTATGTCATCTGTCTGACATGTGGGTGCTGATGTTTTGTCTGCAGCACTGTGTGACACTGACACATCAGGGGCTGGAGATGTGTGTGTGGAAGTACCAGCAGCATTCATCAGCGTCTGCCTTAGGGGCAGCAATGCGATGATAAGGATCTGCAGGGCATGGAAGATACCAACAACTTTTTGCTGGTGTGCATCCGTGCCAGCCATTCTTTCTGCATGCATCCGCTCCATGTTCTCCATTATCCTCAGCATCTGTGCCAACTCTCGGCTGACATTGCTGAGGCCACTCTGACTAGACAGTTGTTCTCCAGCAGTGTTGGGCATGGATTGTTGGACATCACGGAGTGAACTGTGGGTGTCCATTAGGGAGTGTAAGTGGTCCCTGATGTGACTTAGACACCCACATATGTCATCTAGTTTGGCTGCCATATGGTCAAACCCCATCCGCACCTGTTAAGCCACTTCCTTCTGGCAGTCTAACACCTGGCCTTGGAATGTGATGTGTTCTTCGGTGAGGTGCTGGGAGCCAGCCGTGGTGGTGGGTGCTTCCTGCTGTGTAGTCTGTGCAGGAGGTGGGGTCTCCTCGATGCAGCTGGGCTCCCCTGCTCCTGGAGGTGGTTTGCCGTAGATGTCTATGAGCTGTTGTAGGGCGTCGATATCGAAGGTGTGAAGGTCCTCTTCATCATCACTGATGAGTTGTCTGGTCTGCTCTGCAGGAGGTGTTGATTGTCCCTTTGCAATGTGAAGGAGAGGTGCATTTTAACATTGTGTTGACATGTATGTTGACGCATTGTTCAAGTTTACATACAGACTGCATGACAATGTACATTGTGACTGTTTGGGTGGAGCAGACTATTTGATGCTGGACAGTGAACATTTGAACTACATCACGGATGTGAGGTTGTACACGTACATTCTCATCTCACAGTTTCCTGCTATGCCAGATGTGATTGGCCAGTTTCTACGCACAAGCGGAACCAGTTGTGTCCTCTGTTCTGTAGTGAAAGTGTTGCACTTTGTACCGCATTGTCGTCAATGTTGATGTTTTGTTGTTGGTATGTGTGTGTGCTGCATTGTGGGTGAGTCACCCCTGCAGCTGTGATTTTGCTGCCCCTTATCACTTTGAGGCGTGTGCCTTTGACTTCTGTGCTTCTACAGTGCTGAGATGTTGCAGACTTGGCTAATTTTGGCTCTTGGTGGGAGCTGGGACTCTTGGGCATGATTTTTCCACAGATGTGTTGTTGCCTTCAGGGGTTGTATGTGCACGTGGATGTGTCAAAGTGTGACCTGCTCCTTTCCGGATGTGTTCCATACTCAGCCACCTCAGTGTTGTGGCGTGCACCATGTCATGATAATTGGACCACAGCCATGCTATTCGTCATGCAGTGTCACTTGCATTGTCAGTGTGGCTCACAAACACGCAGCTTTGCTGGTTTTAACACGTGTGCATGGGTTGGTTGTGAGATTGGTACTGTGTGAGGAGGGACCCCTTTGTGCCCACAGTGGACGGGGCCTACTTGGTGTTTGTATGTGGGCTGCAGTGTGCCAAGGGGATGAGGGACATGATCCAGAGTCATTGTGGGTGTGCAGTGTGCTCTACTTAATTGTGCATGTCTGCCATTGTGCCCATCTTCCCCTGTCCCCCCAATCCCTGTTCGGTACTCACCCTGGTGCTGTTGTCTCAGGTCATGTCGAACAGTGTCCAGACCCCCAACTCCTGCCACGTCTCCCCACTGATGACAGTGGACACCATTTCCTCCATCTCATCCAGCTCCTGATGTTCCGCTGGACTCCCACCTCCAGTCTGCATTGCTGCCTGATGGTTGTCAGCGAGTTTCTTCTTGGTTTTGCGCTTCGCATCATTCCAGCGCCTCTTGACCTCTTCAATTGTCCTCCTCACTTCGACTGCATTCACCTTGTCCAGGATGGCCTGCCATATTGCATTTTTATTTGCCAATGACACGCTGGAGGTGACGAACAGTTGTTGGTGGTGTTTTATCACCTCCGTGATGATGATCCTGTTTTCCTGTGGACTGAACCTCGTCTTCCTCGTCTTCTTCTCCTTGCCCTTCCGTGAGCCCGAGGCCCCAGGCTGGTCCTCCTGGGGGTTTGTGGGGTGCATTTATAGTGCATTTTCCCACATGACGCGTGGGAATTTCAGGCCTGTCGCTGATTTTTCTATCGTGGTTGGCCACATTGCAACTTTTTTCACGTTTGTGTTTCGCGTTTTTTTGCCATCACGGTAATTTTATCGTGGTCATTTGACGCGTTAGCGTGAGACTATTGCATGGTACCGCAGTGTTGAGAATACAACGTTAGTACAGAGTTATTTTCCCGCGATAGACTGCGATGTGCAAAGTTGTGTTAAGCTAATTTTGCGATAATTATCGCACGTTCTTGTGAGTATCCCCCCCCCGAACACCCCCCCCCGGTCAAAGCCATTGCCCGCACTTTAGGTATGATCATCTAGGACAAGTTTGCGCACCACACATCAATTTCTGCTATACAGTGATCAGTGAGCGACCGGTGTACCTCGACTGATACGGTAGCAGAGGGAAACCTCATTCTCAACCTACAAACCCACGTGTTTTCCAGAATTTTGTATTAAAAATTTAAGTTTGCTACTAACCAATCGTGAATGTATCTTCGGATACGAAGATGTCCAAGTAATGAGCACAGCCGCTAACATTTCGAACATTTTCAACACAATTTTATATTGTAGCGAAAATGCGAAATGTTTCCACGAAAGATCATTTGATTAATTAGATGTGAACACGTGCTGCTCTTGAAATCCTTCTGTGTGCTGCCCAAATGAAAAATAACGTATTTTGCGCAATACATCTCAACTCTAAATTGACTTTATCACCCAACCCGCAATGTATCCTGTATTTATACACTTCTATCAATGTGATAAGTGCCAACAAATCCTTCAGAATGCACTTCAGACTTCTGCAGTGTGGTATTTCCCCTTAACATTTTATTAATGCTTGAAAAGAACGTTAGATATTTTGTTTCAGAAAGTACACAAATATTCATGATGAGAAAAAGCTGCTACCACGATGGAATTATTAACTCCAGACCAGCCCACCCCACACTTGAGTTCAAGAAGGCTCATCTATATATTTGAAACATTTAATGATTCTACACATGAAAATTTTCAACTACTACTTCTTCGCCAAAAAACAGAGTGTGAACATCTGTTACTCCGCTCCCAGAAAGCCCACGGGTGAATGGGAGCCTGGGGGGCAGCCGAGCACCGCGAGGTCTGCCGCCCGGGCAGGTTGGGATGGGGGAGAGGGGGGCGTGGCCGAACGGCCATTTTGTAGTAATTGGGCTACATTTGAGGGATAGCCCAAATGTAGCCCAAATCCAGGGATAGTAGCCCAAGGGGTATAAGGGTAAAACGCGCGTCATCCCAGCCACCATTTTAGGCTTGGTGACCTGGTGGCTGGGTGCGCTAGTTTAAAAGTTTTTCCCACCCTCCCTCCCTATGGTTAGAGGGGTTTAGGGGGCCTGGTACAGGGGGTGTTGGGGTTGCATTTTTGCGGGTTTGGGGCAGCATTTGTTGGAACAGGTACATAGGGGCGGTTGGATGTATTGTCGCTTGGAGCAGGTGCAAGCGGGGTGGTTGACAGTTGGCCGGGATTGGCTAGAGTTTGTTGTTAGAGGTTTGGTAATGTGGGTCCAGGGACAGGTAAAGGGTAGAGAGGTTGGATAAGTTTAGATTAGAAGTTGGATAGTTACAGTTGCATTAAAGGCAGGTAGGGGTTACGGTCAGGGGAGTTTGGGAGTTGGGAAAGGCTACATGGTGTAGGATTGGGTTATATGTTGGTTATGGAATGTTATGTTGTATATTGGGGGGATGGGGGAAATGATGTGGGGATCGTAGGGGTGGGGGGAAAACACAAGGGGTCAGGAGGTTATTGTATAGCGAGGCGTTAGTTTTGTAAGGCAGTGGCCAAGGAGTTAAAATTGTGATATGCACCTGTTTCAATAAAGCGGCCTTTTTCACACACAATAAAGTGTTTGGTGTCGGCTTGCCCCCCTCTCCCCCCTTAATCTCCCAAGATGCACTTTATGAACTTAAATGTTGTATTTTGTTCTGTTGATAGTTATGTCATGCTGTTATGCGATGGTATGCCATGCTATATGTTATGTTGTTATATGTTCTATCCTGAAATGTTAGGTTATGTGTCAAGTTATGTTATATGTTATGTTATGTTACGTTACGTTTTGTGACGTCATGTTATGTTACGTTACGTTATGTTACGTTATGTTATGCCTATTAAAGGGAGTCGATGCATCCTTGTCAGTGAATGCTGTTTCATATTGTTTTGGTCTTCTGCCATAATGTTAATTGCCTATGCTTCCATGCACGTTTTATAATCTATCTCCACATTAATACAAACGAGAAAGGCAGGTGAAACAAGTAAAATCAGGGCATATATGTACCCTGACTGAAGTTCCTACTTCTAGGCCTCTCCAGACTAACTAGCACGTTGGAGCAAACGAGGTTGATGTCCGAGGCTATTTTCAAGCAAAACAAGGCCTGCCTTGTTCAGTAGATGCTGCCTTACACTCCTCCGTAGTGTAGTTATGTACAACCCCCTCACATACATTCTAACAGCCTCACACACCCAACGAGCAGCGCGTTTACTTTTACTGCATTATAAAAACAATGCTGAATGGCATGTGCAGACTAAACATGAAATGCACGTGCTAAATTTACTCCAACAAATGAGCCTACCTTTGGAATCAAAATATACATATGTAAGCCAGTATTATCTTGGCCTGTCAAAGCGAGTGTAGGCCACAGCTAGTTTTCCCATGCACAGAAAAGTACTTGTATAATTTTTTTTTTGCCCCTGTCTAAGACAGAACCCTCTCTTTGCATGAGATGTTCAGCAGGCTGAGCTCTGCCACAGCGTTCTCCTAAACTACTCCCTGTGGAAATATATTTTTTGCAGCTTGCCTTACGATTTGCCTCTATACAATGCAAAATATCAGGCAAGGAAAGTTTTTAATTCCCTTGATCTTTCCCTTGTCCCTACAGTCAGCCTCATGCGAACCAAAACAATTGTCAATTTTCATACACATTACTGGCAATGCCTCAATATCGAATAACAGAATAAATGTAAGAGCAAAAAGCACACACACTACTGTGACCTTAATCATATATGCCCCTAGGAGCAAGACTTCTGGTCAGGGAACTCTGCTTTCCGCCCTAGCAGCTCCGTCATTACGCCGCTGCTCCCCTACACCTCCTGTCCCGGTATGTGTTCGAGGTCCTCCTACACCCACAGGCTCCTGCTTGCGCCTCATCCCTGGTGGTCTAGTGGGAGAGCCTTGGTCTTCTGCTGGTCTGCTCGGCCAGCCTTCTCTGCTTTGACTTTCTTTTTTTCTGTCTTTTCTGTTTTTACTGTTATTGTGCCTGTTTGACTGTCTTTTATCTGTTTTCTGTCTTTACTGTTATTGTGCCTGTCTTTCTGTTTGTTTGTATTTTTGGCTATTTGTTGTGTCCTCTTCCTCTATTGTTCCCATTTTCGCTGCCCCTGCGGCCCCCACGGCCCATCCCCCTGCTGGTTCCTGGTCCCGCCTCCCAGCTGCTTTTCCCTCCCCGTTCCCTATTCAATGGCGGCTGCTGCGCAGCACGTGCAGTGGACATGCCAAAGGAAACCCCGTCTGTGCCCGTCCGTGACCTGACCACGACCAGCGCCAGGGACCCTGGTCCCCCGACCAACCATCGCTACGAATGAGCTGCCCTCCACGCACTCAACCCTGGAAGGAACTGCTGGAGCGGGTAGTTCAAAATTTTGTATACCCCCCCATTCTGCATGTTTACATTAATCTGAATAATCAACTAATAGTAATCTTATTATTTTGTTTGAAGTGAAGACTTACCAATGATATTAACAAAAGAATTACACGTGGGATTTGCACTTTGCATGGCTAAACTAATTGTATACTAACATATGTACACATACTAATAGTAGAAAATTAGAATATTGCATGATATATGTTGCTTTTGTGATGTAATTGTAAGTTGCGCATCATTGAGTGAGTATAAACGCTTTGAATGTTGCTATTATGCTAGATAATTACTTACACATAGGGGAATTAGCGAGGGTTTAACATTTTATTAGCCTTTTCCATGTTTTAATTACGTTTTTGTGTTTTTTTTGCTTAAGTTGACCATTTTGGCCTATTTCAAGATGGCTGAACGAGACGTATAACGTGACTGCTGCTGACACACGAGGTTCTTGGTGAAGTGCGCATGCGTCACTGCCAGCAACAATGGCCTAGTCCTGACCCCAGGAGATGATGTTCTTACCAAGGACAATCTGGGAGCTTCGCCAAGGATAATACAATGGACTGTCTTTAAAACCGGAACCAGCAAGTGCGATGACTTAATCCTGCGGACTATGTGAGAATTTTACCGCTTGACCCCACGTCCACCAATGGGGATAGTCTAAAACCCCAATCTTGATACATTTTGACATTATTTTCATTATAAAAGTAGGTAGGAAAGTGAACTAAAAAAACTCTCTCTTCTTTGACGAACTCGATTTCCTGACGTTATGCTGACCGAGAGGACGATGACACTGCTGGACAGCTGTTATCCTCAATCTTTGAAAGACTGAATTGCGGCCTGACTTTGATGAATTTAAAAGGCTTTTCCACGATTTGACTGACTTAGAGGATGACTATTAGCCAGATTAGGTAAATATGATGTTTTGCGGTTTGGATAATGATTGCTAACAATTTGCAATTTTATTAGATAAACGAAATTGGATTAATTGATAAATGTGTTGTGTCGATTATTTGAAGAAGAAAACTAGGATAAGAGAAGAGTATAGATAAATGAATTGGATCACTAAACTACAAAACAACTAAATTGATTCATCACCCAATGAGGGGAATATCACAAGGTCGGAGTTAATAAAGTATTCAATGTATTTAGGGTTTAGGTAAAGATATTCCTTTCATGTCAGCGTTTGGAAACGTATTCCTCTAGGGAAGCAGATCAATGAAGTATGAGTGTTGGTGTTATGGGCCCCACCAATGAATGTTTTGAGTGAATTTGCTATTGCGGTATTTGGTCTGTGACAAAGGGGGAATTTGATGTTCCACGCTGCAACAGTTTTTCTGGTAGCAGAGTTATGGTTTTTATTGTTTTGGTTTGGTGAACATAGCTTGTAAATTGCTTATTGATTATTGGTTATTGGTTTATGTACTAACACTCTATGTTGAGTCGCGTCGAGTTTTATGTTGTTTGCACGGCTTCTGGGATGTAGGAAGTCGGAAGTTTGTAACGGTTCCGTAGTAGAGCAGAGGTAAGCGCTGTTCTCGGGAAAGACTGAATTGTTGTTGCCCTGTAGGTACACAGGGAGAAACGTGTAACGATTGAAGTTGCACAACGCATTGTCTGGGTTCGATTCGGTGACATCGTCGTGTGTTGCCATTAGAGACATTTTCTTTGTGAGAGAAGTGTGTATGATAGCGAAAGGTCACCTGTGAAATTTTGGTCTTAGGTACCAGGAGTCCAAATGGCATTCCGATAACACTTATCACTGGAAAGGTAACAGGTGTTCTCTGAGCTTGCTAGAAGGACAAAGTAGAGGGAAGCGCTGCTTTGTTAACGTATGTCATAATTCTGTAGTAGGACAGACTGTTCGCTGTTCTCGGGAAAGACAGGATTCTGTGTGAATGTACTTCATTTTTGTCGTGTAAAAGTGCGTGAATGTAAAGGCATTCGGGTTAATAGTGAAACTCTAGTTTTATTTCTCAGGAGCATTGGGTCTCCAACTATGTGTCTTAATTCTGGAGAAACGGTTAGCTAATGCTTGTTAGAAGGGTAAGGTAGAGGGATGTGCTACTTTATCAATGGAAGTAACGATTTCGTAGTAGGGCAGAGGTAAGCGCTGCTCTCGGGAAAGACGGAATTCTCGTGAGAAAGGTCTATTGCTATTCTTTGGTTAGCGAAGCGGACAATGGTGGTGTTTTTATGTTGTTACTAACAGAATTGTAAATTTGAAACAAAAACTTACCGAGTGGATTTTGTAAAGGAGGGGTAGACAGGAGCAGAAGCTACGGTAGCGGCTGCTGACGTATGAACGACCGCGCTGGGATTGGACAGTCGGTCAGAAACGTAAAACGCTCTGAATTGGTGCGTTAGCGTGCATCGCGCTAGGAGTGGAGAAGTATAGGGTGACGTAGACGCTTCGTATTGGTGCGTTAGTGTGAGTCGCGCTGCGATTGGACAGAATAGTGGTACAGTTGTAAGGAGAGACTAGTGATACAGGGAGGACAGGAAAATGTATTACGATCCACCAGAAAAGGAGAAAAAGACTTGGTTTGGTAGAATTAAAAAGTGGTTTAAATAGGACAAACCGATTGTAACAAGGGAAGGACAGTTACTTCATCCACCGAAAACCCCGCATCCTTTATGGTTGCGAAATATGGATATCACACTTGTATTTGGTTAGACAATTGGGTCAAATATACTGAAAAGGACGGAGTGATGGCTTTTCCAGAACATGGTTCATTTAATTTGGCAGTTTTGAGAAATTTAAGAGAGAAAATGATGAATTTAGAACCACGACCTAGACCGACACAATTTGAAGCATTGACGGAGTGGGAAGACGAGATGCATGACCGAGAAAGACAGAGAAGTGGCAGAGGATATAGATATATGTTTGGCAGATCAAACGGACATGAGACGCATGATGATCAAATGAGAAGGTGGCGGAATGCGAGTATGACTGAGGGTTTGTTTCCTGTAAGAACTGCAGAAGAGAATGAAGGAAGAAAGTGTGTAGAAAAGAGGCAAAACGTGGAATCAAGAGGGTATGGAGTGAATGAATCAGAGGATGATGTTCTTGATGACATGTTCTATAAAAATCCACCCCCTTAACAACCAGAACCAGAAATATTAACCCCAAGTGCCCCAATGAAAGAAACAGTACGAATCATAAAATCGGAACCAGAGTTCCAAGATTTGGGAAGAAACAATTCCATTAGAGAGATAGAGAAGAAGTCCGGAGGAAAAATAAACGACGAAAATTCAGCAGAACTAGCGAAAACAACCCTAGAATTAACAGAGAAAATAAGAGAATTGACTAAAATCTGGAAGCTGTAACGGTTCCAGTAACGATAGGTCCAGTAATGCCTATTTTTGATAAACAGAAAGATAGCGAACACTGTTTGACGGTCCCCTATAAAAGTAATAAACAGGTTGAACAATCAAGAATGAGTCAAAATGATAATCCATGGAGACAGACTATGAGTATGATTGAACCGAATTTTTCAAATAACCCATTTGTAGGCCAAAACTGTGCAGAAAGGCGTATGACAATAGTGGAGTCAATATCAGAAACACAAAAGGATTTTGGACAAGGAAATGTAGAGAAGCCAGTAGGACCATCTACAGAGGAATTGAGTGAATGGTTGAGAAGCTTGCAGAAGAAAGAGAAAGAATCTCAGTCAATAGATGTGGCCAAACTATGAATGGTGCTGGAAGAATTAATAGTAGGAACTATCCCCACGGAATAGTTAAAAACTTACCAAGATGAAGAATTGTTATTTCTGTGTAAAAGCGTAACATGGAGGGCAAAAAGTCTCCATGAAAGATTAGAAGAAGTGGCAAATGAAATGGGTATTGATATTGAAAAGGTAAAAGCACAACAGAAACCATATCGGGTAGATTTCACTGAAAAAGATATTGAAAACATGAAGACTACAAGACGAATAGGTCAGATTAAAGAGATAATTATTTTGTTGAGAAAATGGGGCGATGTGGACAAATGGAAAAGTAGATGGTATCGAAAACGAGATGAAGTTTCGGATAAGACTTTTTCAGCTTTCCCTGTCAGAGAAAAAGAGAAGGTTGTGACAGAATGCCCTATGAGAGAGATTCCAGGAGGAGGATATGTACATGTCCCATGGACTAGACAGTCGAGTGGTACAGACAGGTGGACAGATTTGTAAAATTATCCAAAGTATTGTGGATTGATCTAAATAGCTTATTTGACATAATAGTACCAGCAGATCTATGGACAGAGTGCAAAATCATGATAGATTGGCCGACACAGGAATACCCAAGGGATCCAAAAACAGGAGCTCCAGACCCGAGGTAATGAAAAAATATGAACAGGTCATGGCATTTTTGAAAAACAAGGTACCTCCTAAAGAGACAGACTGGGTAAAAATTGACAGAACACATCAGGAAAGCAAAGAATCAGTACATGCCTATTATGAGAGGTTACTTTTGGCCTTTAAACAATTTAGTGGGGATGAAAATCTAAGTGAAAAGGAATTGAGTCATTTTGTATACAGATTTGTATATGGTCTTTGTCCAGAAATTAGTTAGATGATAAAGCAGCATACCGTAGACTGGCAAAATAAGAAAATAGACGAAGTATTGAGACATGCTAAATATTTCAGTGATGAAATTGAAGCAAAACAGCGCAAATTGAAAGAAAAGGCTATGTGGGCACAAGTAAAGGTAGCAGAGAGACAGGAAGCTCAATTAGCAGAACAAGTAGGGTCAAGACAAAAATTTAATCCTGGGAAAGGTAAAGGAAATATCGAGGAAGCTAAAAAGAAATTTCCGTGTCATAATTGCGGTAGGATAGGGCATTGGAAATCCGAGTGTAAATTTCCTCCGAGTACTAACTATGAAAATGCATCATTGAATCCACAGGTGCAGAATGAGGTGAGTGGTCAACAGCAGCGACAACAGCAGGTTGTAACACAACAGAATCAGGTGCCAAAACCACCTTTTCTACAGAACAAAAATTGCCCGAAGTATAGTAAAGAGAATGGATTCTACAACGAAGAACAGGTAAATAAGCCACCACGCGCTAGCGCTGCTTTGCAGTATTGGCTGCAACGCAATGAAAGTGATTCAGAAGAGGGTTATTGACGGTGCCGAAGGGAGGAAGAAGAGTGTGTGCTTGGCGCAACTCTAGAAGTAGACCAGACAGGCCCATTTGTAGATGGAAAAGTTAATAATGAAAATATTACTTTCCTAGTTGATACTGGTGCTACTCGATCAACTGTTAGATCAGCTGATGTCAAGAATCTTCCTCTCTCGGATGAAACGATCCAAGTAGTTGGTGTATCCAACAGACAGATTAAAACTTACCTTACAGAACCAGTGAAAGTTTGCATAGGGAAATTCTCTGAAATGCACCGATTTGTCGTGTGCGACACCAGTCCTGTGACTTTGTTAGGTAGAGATTTTTTGTGCGAGATGAACTGCACTATATTTTGTACTCCAGATGGAATAGCCTTTGAAACACCAGATGATGATGTGCTGTATAAAATTACAATGGCAAACAGGGAGAAAGAGGTTACTGGAACCTATGTTGTATTTAACCCTGACAAATTACCAAAAGAATTAAAAACAATCTGTAAAAGCAGAAGTTTGGGATTTCACAGGAGAAGACATAGGATTGATGAGAAATGTAGACCCAGTAAAAATAACTGTAAAAGAAGGAGTAAGTTACCCAAATGTTCCACAATATAAATTGACACCTGAAATAATGGAAGGAGTTACTTGTCTGATTGAGAAAATGATAAAACAAGGAATTTTGAGAGAAATAATGAGTAGCCCATGTAATGCACCATTAATGGGACTGAAAAAGCCTAGTGGAAAGTTCAGGATAGTGCAAGATCTGAGAAAGATAAACAAAATTGTTGTACCATGTTGTCCCATTGTACCGAATCCATCTGTTATTTTATATCAGATCCCTCATGAAGCAGAATGGTATACAGTGATTGATCTATGCTATGCTTTCTTTTCCATCCCTTTGCATCATGACAGTCGGCAAATTTTTGCATTTTGTTTCGGTAAGCGTATTTTGGCGTGGTGCCGAATTCCACAGGGGTATACAGAAAGCCCCCAATATTAAATCAGCTATTAAAGAAGTCTTTGGAAAGTCTAGAAATGCCAGAAAATTCCGTACTAGTTCAATACATCGATGACCTGCTTGTGGCATCGAAAACCCGTGAAGCTTGTGAGGTAGACACGCTAGCCTTGCTGAATCATTTGGCAGATGGAGGACTAAAAGTGTCACCATCGAAATTACAGTTTTGTAAGATGGAAGTACAATATTTAGGACATAACATTGAAAAAGGACTGAGAAGAATAACCATAGACAGAATCAGGATCATAAAGAGAATGAGTCCACCAATGACCCAAAGAGAAGTTAGAATGTTTCTGGGAATGGTTGGATATTGTCGTCAGTGGATTAGCAATATTTCATTGATCGCAAAACCTTTGGTACGACTGACAAGAAGTGATGTGAGAGATCCAATTGATTTGAACAAAGAGGAATTGACAGCATTCAAAAGATTGAGAGAAGGATTGTGAGAAGCACCTGCATTAGGAATGCCTGATTATGAAAATGAGTTTGAGTTGTATTGTAGTGAGAGAAATGGATGTGCACTCTCTGTTCTAGTTCAGAAGCATGGAAAACTGAGGAAACCAATTGCATATTTTTCATCCATGTTGGACCTAGTAGCTGTAGCCCTTCCTGGGTGTTTGAAAGCAGTAGCTGCTACATGTCGAAGTCTGGAACAGAGTGAGGGAATTGTGATGGGTTACCCTGTGAAAGTGTTTGTACCTCATGATGTGGCGATCCTTTTAACAAGGAGTCATACTCAGTATATGACACACAGTCGGCTGACTAAGTATGAAAAGTTCATATTGGGTGCAACAAATGTGAGTCTTGTGAGATGTGTGAATGTGAATCCTTCAACACTGTTGCCAGATGCAGAGAATGTGGAAGTAAGAGATGAAGCAGATCATGACTGTTTGGATGTACTTGATTTCTGTACAAAACCACGACCTGACATAAAAGATGAACCCTTACCAGAAAGTGATTATGTTATGTTTGTTGATGGATCCTGTTTGAGGACAGATGATGGAGTGTTGAGTGCAGCATATGCAGTATGTACAGTTGCAGCAGTAATGGAAGCATCCTATTTGAAAGGAGTAAAATCAGCACAAGTAGCTGAACTTGTTGCCTTGACAAGAGCATGCAAGAATGGGAAAGTGTGAGAGTAACTGTGATAACTGATAGCCATTATGGCTATGGAGTGGTCCATGACTTCGGCCAGATATGGCTGCAGAGAGGTTTCCTAACCTCGAGTGGAACTCCCATTAAGAACGCTGAAGTGGTTGGAAAGTTGCTTAAGGCGATACAGCTGCCTAGGCAATTGGCTGTTGCAAAATGTGCTGCCCATTGTCGCAGTGGTGATTACATTGCCACTGGTAACAAATTCGCAAATGATATGGCGCAATACTGTGCACGAAATCAGAATTCAATCAATCGGGCTAAGGAAAAGGAGGTGATTTTTTGTTTCCCAATGTTTACTAACACTGTGGGAACATGGGAAGAAGAAAGACAACTGCAGGAAGAAGCAGGAGAGGAAGAAATAAAACAATGGGTAAAAGCAGGATGTGCACCAAGAGAGAAAGATCATGTGTGGGTCTATCGAGATGGAAGACCAGTCATGCCTGATAGCATGATGTCTGCCATGACACGGATGTATCATGGACAGGGACACATAGGGAGAGACGTTATGATGAGGTCCATTAAGCAGACTTGGTATAATGCAAAATTCAGACTTGTAGCAGAAAGTCTTTGTCAGAAATGTCTAATTTGTCAGCAATACAATCCAGGAAGAAAGACAGTAGTGAGTCTAGGAACAATAGGTCGAGAAGGAGGGCCTTTTACCAGAATGCAAGTGGATTTCATTGAAATGCCTCCCTGTAACAGGTTGAGGTATGTTTTGGTTATGGTATGTCTATTTTCCAGGTGGGTAGAGGCGTTCCCAACAAGAAGAAATGATGGGATGACAGTGGCAAAATTACTTTTGAGGGAATTTATCCCTACATTTGGGATCCCAGTGACAATCGAATCAGACCGAGGATGACATTTCCATAATGAGATCATAAAACTGATTTGTGAAGCATTGAATGTACGACAAAAATTACATTGTGCCTACCGACCAGAGGCTTCTGGTGTAGTAGAACAAATGAATGGTACTATTAAAAACACAATAGGGAAAATGTGTTTAGCCACAGGTATGAAATGGCCTGATGTCTTGCCTCTAGTACTCACGACTATTAGATCAATTCCAGACAGAACTACAGGGTTGAGTCCACATGAAATCATCATGGGACGAGCCATGCGCCACGTTTTTATACCAGTCAACAAGCTGATGACTATAACTGATGACATGGTGTTGGAATACTGTAAAAGCCTGGCTGACGCAGTTCATTCTGTGTTCCATCAGGTTGGAGCGGATGCCACCACCCTTGAAAAGAAGCCAGCTCATGATTTAAGCCCAGGGGACTGGGTAAGGATAAAAGTCCACAGAAGAAGAAACTGTTTGGTTCCCAGGTGGGGAAAACCAAGACAAGTCATCTTGACCACAACAACAGCTGTGAAGTGTGCTGGATTGAAGAACTGGATCCATGCAAGCCATACTTTGAGAATTCCAAATCCAGTCGACAGCAAAGAAAAGGAGTATTTTAATGAATCAGAATCGAGTACTGAGTCGGATGACGGAGAGCCAAAAGACAAAGAAAACCCTGAAAGGGGGGAAACAGAGTCGAGTCTAACTTTTGTCCCCAGAAGTAATTCCCTGAGAAGAAGGTTACAGATTTCTGATACCAGTTCAGACTCAGAGACAGAACAAAGAGCACACTCTTCCAGGAAAGAACAAGGGAAGAACAAAGAGAAGGACAGTGGAGAGACAATAAAAATGATTCATGAGAAATAAGTGCCAGATGAAAGATTGAGAGAAATTCCACCTGAAACAACACACTTAGATGAACAGGTGCCAGATATAGAGAGAGAAGGAAAGATTATTGCGGAAGACCCCCGAGGAGGTGTAGGGAATTCCAACATCCAGTTAGAAGCAGGGACAAGTAGTCAGCAGGAAGATTGCGTGCCGGAGATTCGAGGAGGGACAGAAGTAGGGAAAACAAAAGAAGTGGTGGAAAAGGAAACTGTTGAGAGTAAAAAGCAAGTTGAAACAGAGTCAGAAGAAAGCGAAGATGAAGTACCAGAAGGCCGAGTTCTGAGAAAGAGAGCTTGGAGGACTGAAAAGAACAACAAAGGGAGTAAATTGAAAAGACCTGCCAAGGACGACGTTTGGCCGAATAAAATAAAGATAGAGATATCGATTGACACGAGTAAATTCGCCAAGGGACAAGTGGAGAAGTGTGGCTCAATGATTAGAGCGGCAGACCCTGATGCAGAGGTCTAGCCCAGGACCAGGGTTCAATTCCCCGCCTCGGTGGGTCTTGGGCTAAAAAATTCCACGGACCTGATAATTCTCGCCTCGGTGCCTATTCCAATCATGGAGTCCCACTCTGCAACTCTGGGCAATAGCTTGCTTAATCTCCACAACGGCCCCGACAATGCTAAGGATGCCTGGCCTCCACCTTGGGGGTGCCCAGGAGTGGACGCCTCACAGGGAAAGCCAGGATGGGTTCCACAGTGGTATTCGTACAAGCGCCTTGAGACCCTTGCGGGTGAGTATACAAGTATCAAATTTACATTTAACAGGTGAATGAAGTAACGAGTCAGGAGAAATCGAAAGAAGAGGAAACAATTGTGGTTAAAGAAAGCAAAAGAACAAGGAAACCTAACCAGAAGTATAAATCACCGGAATGGACATATGTGGTCCTGCCTGAAGTAAAAGAAGAGGCGGATAGCCAAGGAAATCCAGAGGTGGTTGTACCGGAAGTGGTTGAGGAAGACGACGAATCGGAAATCCTGAGAGTTATCTTGCCCGATATTGGAGAAGAAGCGGATGTTCAGGACATTCTGTATACCGAAAACGAAGGAAAAGTGAAAGATGATGAAATGCCAAACTGAATGAGACAAGAAAACTACTGATGGAAAGACAATAAAATACTGAAAAAGACAAAAAACTGGTAGAACCATGTAGGTGCTTAGAGCCTTGGGTTAGTAAACTAGTTGTGAAGTAGAAGAGGCTAAGTCAAAAGACAAGGTCCATTTTAGCAAAGATGGCAAACATAGATAGTAGCAAAGGTAGATGTACATACTTTAGAAGATGGTGTAAAATGTCTTGTTGTTGTACAGGATTATTAATGCTTCTATGGAGTATACTTGCTCTATTAATCTCATTTAAAGTTACTATAGATACCTTAGAAGGACATAGTGATAACATAACTAATATAGGGAAGATTCAAAAGGTAGTTCCGACTAGAATAGATAAAAATTATTTGCATAAAGATAAATCTATAACAGATTTTTCTAATAATGTGTTTTCAAAATTGTTGTATGAATATGTAAAAACAATGGACGTAAGGGATTGCTACGTATGTATGCAGTTACCTGCATCTGTATCTGAAGGAGTGACTTATCATCACCTTCCAGTAAATTATGGAATAACATGTAGTGTAATAGCTAGTTTATTTGATCAAACAGGTAAATTAGAGTATTATTTTTCAGATGTAGATACTATATTTTCACAAGTACTGGCAATTAACAAACTAAACAAGGTAAAACCTGCAAAGGTGAATTTTTCTTAGAGACTAAAGAACTAACATTAGAATACATATTTAGAAATAACTTGACTTGCAGTTTAAAGAAAGAAGAGAAGACATTTTTAGATATGGTTGAAGAAAGGAGATTGAAAATGCAAAGAAAGGCTTCAGAAGGGAAAGTGGAGAAAACAGTTTGGGATGTAGAAATTGAGAAACACTTGAAAGGGGAAACGAGTCCAACTATGGCTTTAGATTGGCCTCAGAAATTGTGTATTAGAAGGAATCAAAAAGCATATGATAATTATTTTGTAGGGAATAGTGAGTGCCATGATACATACCTAATCATGGGAGGATGGGGATTTAAAGGTGGAAAAGAACCAGTCTTTCCAAGACTATATTTCATTTGTGGGAATAGGGCATATTATCGGTTGCCAGACCATTGGTATGGCACATGTTATGTTGGCCTGGTTTTTCCAAAGATTTTTCATATGGATAGAGGAGAAGATGGTGTACATAGTTTAGGTAGATATTTAGCACGTAGTAAGAGAGAATCTTGGACTGAAATTGTGGGTGACATTTTTGGAGCACTGATACCCGCAGTGGGAATATCTCTGAATGCAAACAAAATTAGAAGACTTTCAACAGTAGTGGATCGCTTGTCAACAAGCACCGCTGGAGGATTCTCATTGGTAAATACTGAAATGGTTGCCATGCGTGCTATGGTAATGCAAAATCAACTTGCCCTTGATATTTTATTGGCAAAAGAGGGTGGAGTCTGTGGAATGCTGAAAGTTCAACATTGTTGTACTTGCATTCCTGACGAAAGTAGAGATTTGAAAATTTATATTAAGAATATTACAGAATTGCATGACGAAATTGCACCACTGGAGGTTGAAGGTGTTTGGGAAAAGATTGGAAAGAAACTATCAGCTATTAACGATTTTGTAGTTAATCTAGGTAGTACATTTTTAGGTAAGATATTATTTCCATTAACATGTGTGATTTTCTTAGTATTAATAATTAGACTAGGATGTATTTGTCGTAGAAAAGATAAAAATCAGAAAAGATTAAAAAGAGAAAACTTAAGGAGAAGAGATAAGAAACAAGAAAGAGAATTTGAAGAAATAGAATTCGAAGAAATCAAGGAGAGTATGTATAAAACAGCAAAAAGAGAAGAAACAGGGGAAACTGAAATATGAATAAAACAAGTAATCACTTTGAAATTCCATAAAAGGGGATACACATTTTTTTGTTGGTGTGGTGATATAATCACCAAAGGGGGGATTGCTGGAGCGGGTAGTACAAAATTTTGTATACCCCCCCATTCTGCATGTTTACATTAATCTGAATAATCAACTAATAGTAATCTTATTAATTTGTTTGAAGTGAAGACTTACCAATTATATTAACAAAAGAATTACATGTGGGATTTGCACTTTGCATGGCTAAACTAATTGTATACTAACATATGTACTCATACTAATAGTAGAAATTAGAATATTGCATGATATATGTTTGTGATGTAATTGTAAGTTGCGCATCATTGAGTGAGTATAAACGCTTTGAAATGTTGCTATTATGCTAGATAATTACTTACACATAGGGAAATTAGCAAGTGTTTAACAATTTATTAGCCATTTCCATGTTTTAATTACGTTTTTGTGTTTGTTTTGCTTAAGTTGACCATTTTGGTCTATTTCAAGATGGCTGAACGAGACGTATAACGTGACTGCTGCTGACACACAAGGTTCTTGGTGAAGTGCGCATGCGTCACTGCCAGCAACAATGGCCTAGTCCTGACCCCAGGAGATGATGTTCTTACCAAGGACACTCTGGGAGCTTCGCCAAGGATAATACAATGGACTGTCTTTAAAACCGGAACCAGCAAGTTCGATGACTTAATCCTGTGGACTATGTGAGAACTTTACCACTTGACCCCACGTCCACCAATGGGGACAGTCTAAAACCCCAATCTTGATACATTTTGACATTATTTTCATTATAAAAGTAGGTAGGAAAGTGAACTAAAAAATCTCTCTCTTCTTTGACGAACTCGATTTCCTGACGTTATGCTGACGGAGAGGACGATGACACTGCTGGACAGCTGTTATCCTGAATCTTTGAAAGACTGAATTGCAGCCTGACTTTGATGAATTTAAAAGGCTTTTCCACGATTTGACTGACTTAGAGGACGACTATTAGCCAGATTAGGTAAATATGATCTTCTGCGGTTTGGATAATGATTGCTAACAATTTGCAATTTTATTAGATAAACGAAATTTGATTAATTGATAAATGTGTTGTGTCGATTATTTGAAGAAGAAAACTAGGATAAGAGAATAGAATAGATAAATGAATTGGATCACTAAACTACAAAACAACGAAATTGATTCATCACCCAATGAGGGGAATATCACAAGGTTATCACAAGTTAATAAAGTATTCAATGTATTTAGGGTTTAGGTAAAGATATTCCTTTCATGACAGCGTTTGGAAACTTATTCCTCTAGGGAAGCAGATCAATGAAGTATGAGTGTTGGTGTTATGGGCCCCACCAATGAATGTTTTGAGTGAATTTGCTATTGTGGTATTTGGTCTGTGGCAAAGGGGGAATTTGATGTTCCACACTGCAACAACTGCCCTTGGCCAGTTCTCCTGCCGACACTGTTGACAAACCTTCACCAACCTCTGCATTCCCACGGCCCCCACCCTCCCGTCAGACACCAGCACACCTGGAGCCCTGAGGTGCATCCTCCTCAAAATACGCTCCCTGCACAGACATGCAGTAGAAATCTGGGACCTCCTTGACACCCTCTCAACAGAGGTCCCATTTTTCATGGAAACCTGGACCAGCTCCACCTCCGCACTCGATATTGCTACCGCCATCCCCAGCGGGTAGAAGATCCATAGGAATGTCTACCCCAACCACCCAGGAGGACGACTCGCCATCACACAAAAGAACTCCCTCCTACACCACCTCCAGCACCAACGACTCCTCTTGCCCCAACGGAACACCTCCATTTCTAGATCCAGACCAGCCCCAGAATTACCCCACACGGCACCCTCACCTACAGACCTCCGGGCCATGAACCGCAGCCACCACAGCCATTACTGACCTCATCGCACCCCACGCCATTGCCTCTATGGACTACATACTGCTCGGATATCCTAATTTCCACCTCGACAACCTCAGCGACCCCAACTCCACCGGCCTTCTGGACAACCTTGCCAACATCGGACTGAAACAGCTCATGACCACCCCTACCCACAAGGCAGGACACACCCTCAACCCCATTTTCGCAGGAGGTAACAACATCTACTTCAGCCACACCACGCAACCCCCCTGGACAGACCAACACTGCATACACTTCTCTTTCGACAAAGCCACCACTCACAAACCTACACCACGCCCTCTGTGAAGGAACTGGAGCAAGGTAACCGAGGAGCACCTCAACTCTACCCTCAACCATGACTCACCTTGACCGACGTCAACTCTGCAGCCAACGAACTACACAGATGGATCACCAACTGCGCAGACAAGCTCGCCCCCCTCTGCAACCCCAACAGACGGCACCCCATGAAAGCCACCTGGTTCACCACTGACCTCCAAGAATCCAGACACACCTGCAGACGTCTCGAGAAATTATGGAGAAACAGCAAAACCTCGGAAGATCGTACCACCTACAAGAACAAAATGACAGAATACCACCAACGCATAAGTTCCACCAAATGGACCTTCATCCAGAACAAAATCCTCACCAACTCCAGCAACTCGAAGGAACTCGTCAACATCATTTAGGAATTCACCAAACCCGCCAGTAAAGCCTCGGACATCACACCCTCCCAGGACCTCTGCAACAAACTCGGCTCCTACTTCCATCTGAAAATGAAGTCCCTCTACAACAACTTCAACGAACAGACACCAGACACCGAAACCACTCCTTCCTCCAGCAATGCCAGACAGCCTATCATCTCCACCTGAATCCCAGTCACCACTGAATACACCGCCACAACCATGAAGAGCATTCACTCAGGAACCCCCACGGACCCCTGCCCATGGGGCATTTTCCAGTTGCCATTGTGCCCAAGCTACGATGCACCATCAACGCCACCTTCAAATCTGGCACATTCCCCGACGACTGGAAACGCGCAGAAGTCAAGCCCCTCATCAAGAAGCCTCTGCAGACCCGACGGACCCCAAAAACTACCGACACACCTCTCTCCTACTCTTCGTGGCAAAAGTCACGAGAAGAACATCAATATCCTGCTGACAAACTTCATCGAAGACAACTCCATCCTTGATCCTTCCCAATCCAGATTCTGCAGCAACAACAGCACCGAGACCACCCTTCTTGCTGCCACAGACGACATCCGCACTCTCCTCGACCAGGGCCACATCGCGGTCCTCATCCTACTAGACCTCTCTGCATCCTTCGACACCGTCTACCACCACACTCTCACTCCCAGACTCCACAACGCTGGCATACATGGAAAGGCCCTCCACTCGATCCGATCCTTCCTCACCTGCCGAGCCCAAATAATCAGATTCTTGCCCTTCCTCTCTGAACCCACAGGGATCAACTGTGGAGTACCCCAAGGACCATCGCTCACCCCGCGCTCTTCAGCATCTACTTAGCCCCCTCGCCACCATCGTAAGACATAATGGACTCAGCATAGTATCCCACACTGACGACACCCAGCTCCTCCTCTCCCTCACAAAGGATACCCACAACACCAAACTCAGCTTCCAGGAAGGAATGAAAGACGTAGCATCTTGGATGAGCAACAGCTGTCTGAAACCCAACTCAGAGAAGCCAGAAGTGTTCGCCCTTGGACCCACCCCCTCAGCTTGGTACAGCACCTGGTGGTCCACCACCCTCGGCAACCCCACCACTCCCACGGACCATGCCCGGCACCTCACCATGACCCGACAGATCAATGATGTCACCTTCACTTGCTTCAACACCCTCCGCATCCTATGCAAGACCTTCAAATGGATCCCCCGATCCCAGAAAGACCATCTCCCACGCACTCATAACAAGCAGACTGGGCTACGGAAATGCCCTCTATGCCATAATTAACAATTCTCTGCTCTGCAAACTCCAGGCCATCCAGAACACCACGGCAGACTCGTCCTCGGCATACCACGACATGAACACATCACCCAGCACCTGCAAGACCTCCACTGTCTCCCCTTCGATAAGAGAGTAACCTTCAAGCTACTCACTCATGCCTACAAATCCCTCCACAACACCAGACCCCAATACCTCAACAAAAGAGTCTCCTTCCACGTATCCAAGAGAGACCTCCAGTCCGCTGACCTCGCCGAATCCCTGCGCATCTGAAGAGCTAGAACGGCTGGAAGAGCCATCTCCTACATTGCGGAAAAGACCTGGAATGAGCTCCCGATCAACATCAGATGCTACCCCACTCTACACACCTTCAGGAAGAGCCTCAAGACATGGCCCTTCGGCTGACTCGAAGCTGCACGCCCCCCCCAGCATCTTGAGACCCTCACGGGTGGGAAGCACACGTCACAAATCCCTGATTGATTGATTGATTATAAGGTAGACAGATATGTGTGGAAATATTCTAGGGAGCAGGAGTTTTGGTTACCACCCAGTATATCACCCAGTATATCACATGTTTATTAGCCTAACATGCAGTAGAGGCTGGTGAAATATGAAACTGGTGGGGAGCAAATCTCTGTCTAAAGTTGAACTGAGCGAGCAAGCGCAGCAAACAGTCCCGACTCCCTCCCGGAGGGTTCATGCAGGAAGCGAAAGTCTACCCCAGAAAACTTAGGTAAAAAAAAATTGTGCATTTTAAAACACAAATTTCACATAAATTGACTAAAAACAGAGAATCTAATAGGACACTAATGAAATATTCCAACATTCTCATGTGTGCCAGGCAGGCATAACTTGCATTAAAATGCCAGGCAGTCACCAAACCCAAGAAAATGTTGGAAAATTGTGGCAAATAATAGGTTTTATGCCACAATTTGCATAGAAATTGGCTAAGGAGCCATAAATAGGCAGTTCAAAATAATCTGGGTACACAATTTCACAAGGCCTACCATATTCCAAAATATATATATGGTAAATCACAGTTTGTCACTTTTATATCCTGCCTTCCTTTCACCTTTCCATCCTTACAGTGCTTACACAGATCATATAATACTTGCTATACAGCACTGCCACTATTAGATCCTTTAGTGATGACACTGTTGCAATAAGAATAGCTATATGACTCTGGCATTGACTCTGGCAAGTGTACCTATATAATGAGACTAACAATATAGCTTTCACACTGACCCATACAATGGTCTTATAATAGTGACCATATTAGAGCGGCTCTATAGTACAGTCTCTTGGTCAACCGAATTAGGCCCATTGCACCAATACTATTGTCCTGACTCTGGCCCTCATCACTGTACTTACAACACTTAAAGTGGCAGTGTTGCTATAGTATTAAAACACTATGCCTACTGCACCTCTGGTGTCCAACAATACTGTCAATGTCTCTAGGTAGCGCTGATCATCTAGCACTAACCCTGACCTTGGGGTACTGCCATTTGACCTCTATCATTTAGCCATATACTGGTTCTGCAACACTATGGACCTGATTCACAAAGGGCCTCTGCCCTCGTGGCTGAGGCCCCACAATCGTGGAGGAGTTTCCGCACTCGGTGTAGAATCTCCACAATGAGAATTCTCATTGAGGAGATTCCACACCTAGCATGGAGACTCCTCCACTCCTGCGGACCCTTCACCATAGGCGCAGAGGCCCTTTGTGGATCAGGCTTTGTGTCTAAAGCACGGGTACTGTTGTATAACACTAATATGCTTTGCCAGATCCATTAAAACCACCCATGACCAGTGTCACAACTCCTCACCATCCAAATAAATTCAGTTGATAATAACAAACATCCTATTATTCAGTGTTTCCACATATCTCCCAATATAAATACCCCACTTGGGTATGTGGGCTTAGCACCTGTTACACAAAACGCACCAAAACACAACTTTAAAGACATCATATTTCACCCAGGAAAATCAAAGCTTTTATTACTGTGCTGGAAGCTGTAGAGTTTGGGCCTAGTTCTGCTGCCACCCAGAATCCTACCATACCCAAACAGTTCTGAAAATTAGACACACAGGATAGTCCAGGGTGGTGTGACGTGTGTGGCTCTCACAATGTTTTTTTTACCTGGAGCTCTTACAAACCTCAAACTTTGGTTAATAGCAAACATTTTTTTCTCTTGGTTTTGTGATGGAAAGTTCTGGAATCGGCAGAGATCCACATATTTTTTACCACCCAGCCTTCCAACACATCTCTCAATAAAACAGTACCACACCTGTGTGGGTGGGCCTGGCGCTTGCGACAGGAATGAGACCAAAACTCAACATGGACAGGTCAGATTTTTCCACACAAAATCGACCATTTTTTTGTAATGTGTGTAATTATGGATTTTAGATTTGAAATCAGCTGGCAAGCAGTAAAATCTACCAAAGCTAGACATTTCTGAAAACTCGACATCCGTGGGAGTCCGAGGTGTTGTGGCTTTTGTTGATCTCATGAGGCTTTTTTACCATAACAATCCTCAAACTGCAGGTAAAAACACGTTTTCCTCATATTTTTTGTGAGGGGAAGCTCAGGAACGTGCAGGTATCCACACATTTTCTAACACCCAGTGTTCCCACAATTCTCCTGATAAAAATGGTACCCTATTTTTGCAGGTCAGCCCAGCACCTGTGACAGGAACGGCCTGAGAATGCAACATAGACAGATGAAAGTTTTCAACTTGAAACCAACTTATTTTTTGCAATATGGCTAGTTGGGAACTTTGGGCCTTGGATCGGGGACTACCTTGGGAAACCTATCAAATCCAGACATGTCCCACATGTTAGATATTGGGTTGTTGGTTGACTGGGTCATGAGCCCTGGTCAAGCAGCAACCACAATCCTAATCAGGTGAAGAGGCAGGCAATCCCTAAATTAACCTATGCTCACCCTCTGGTAACTTGGCACAGAGCAATCAGGCTTAACTTTAGAGGCTGTGTGTAAAGTATTTGTGCAAAATGTCAAACATTAAAACAATGAAAACACCACACAAAAAAGATTCCACACCAAGTTAGAAAAATAGAGCAGAACTTAATAAAGAAAAAAAGACCAAAACAACAAAAATCCAATTAGTAGAACTGGAGATATTGAATTTCAAGGTTTTTAAGTAAAATAGCACCAATAAGCAAAAAAAGTGCTATTGTGAATATCTGGCAGTGCCGGATCAGGACCAAGTCACATGTTCAGGCAAACCACAATGGAGGGAAGTCCGGTTACAGGGACCCAGTAATACCCATTGAACAAAGTACCTTAAATCCTGGTTGTGGGGCGTTGCATGGATCCACGTCGAAGATGCATTCCGCACCTGAGGCAATGCTTTGGTTCCGAGCGGCGACAAGGCTGCGGTGCGAGGTTTTGATGCGTCAATGTCGAGGATCCTGTCAACGGGGCTTGCGATGAGTAGTCAGGTGTCGAAGATGTGAGGTGCAGCAGAGGCGATGGATAGATTCTGATGAGCGATGAAGCTGTGATGCGGAGTTTCAGCATCGGCGTTGAGGCTGCCGTCGATGAGGGATGCGAGGATCTTGCTCCGGGTAAAACATTACAACACATCTCTCAATAAAACAGTACCACACCTGTGTGGGTGGGCCTGGCGCTTGCGACAGGAATGAGACCAAAACTCAACATGGACAGGTCAGATTTTTCCACACAAAATCGACCATTTTTTTGTAATGTGTGTAATTATGGATTTTAGATTTGAAATCAGCTGGCAAGCAGTAAAATCTACCAAAGCTAGACATTTCTGAAAACTCGACATCCGTGGGAGTCCGAGGTGTTGTGGCTTTTGTTGATCTCATGAGGCTTTTTTACCATAACAATCCTCAAACTGCAGGTAAAAACACGTTTTCCTCATATTTTTTGTGAGGGGAAGCTCAGGAACGTGCAGGTATCCACACATTTTCTAACACCCAGTGTTCCCACAATTCTCCTGATAAAAATGGTACCCTATTTTTGCAGGTCAGCCCAGCACCTGTGACAGGAACGGCCTGAGAATGCAACATAGACAGATGAAAGTTTTCAACTTGAAACCAACTTATTTTTTGCAATATGGCTAGTTGGGAACTTTGGGCCTTGGATCGGGGACTACCTAGGGAAACCTATCAAATCCAGACATGTCCCACATGTTAGATATTGGGTTGTTGGTTGACTGGGTCATGAGCCCTGGTCAAGCAGCAACCACAATCCTAATCAGGTGAAGAGGCAGGCAATCCCTAAATTAACCTATGCTCACCCTCTGGTAACTTGGCACAGAGCAATCAGGCTTAACTTTAGAGGCTGTGTGTAAAGTATTTGTGCAAAATGTCAAACATTAAAACAATGAAAACACCACACAAAAAAGATTCCACACCAAGTTAGAAAAATAGAGAAGAACTTAATAAAGAAAAAAAGACCAAAACAACAAAAATCCAATTAGTAGAACTGGAGATATTGAATTTCAAGGTTTTTAAGTAAAATAGCACCAATAAGCAAAAAAAGTGCTATTGTGAATATCTGGCAGTGCCGGATCAGGACCAAGTCACATGTTCAGGCAAACCACAATGGAGGGAAGTCCGGTTACAGGGACCCAGTAATACCCATTGAACAAAGTACCTTAAATCCTGGTTGTGGGGCGTTGCATGGATCCACGTCGAAGATGCATTCCGCACCTGAGGCAATGCTTTGGTTCCGAGCGGCGACAAGGCTGCGGTGCGAGGTTTTGATGCGTCAATGTCGAGGATCCTGTCAACGGGGCTTGCGATGAGTAGTCAGGTGTCGAAGATGTGAGGTGCAGCAGAGGCGATGGATAGATTCTGATGAGCGATGAAGCTGTGATGCGGAGTTTCAGCATCGGCGTTGAGGCTACCGTCGATGAGGGATGCGAGGATCTTGCTCCGGGTAAAACATTACACAGCAGTGGTTCTGAAGGCGATGTATCGGTTCCAAGATACGGGAGGCAGCAGTGATGCAACTCTTTTGCAACGGGTCCAATCAATGCAACAGCAGCGATGCTTCGGTTCTGCTCAGGGATCTGCCACTCAGCCGAGGAGATGTGTTGGTTTTGCTCAGGGATGCGTCGCTCAGCATTGAAAATGCATTGGTTACACTGGCAAGCACCTTCGGCCTATTTCCAAGGGTCCAGGACTGGGGTGACACCACTTTGCAGGGTATACTTACAAATGACAGAGTCCAGGTGCAGAAGCAGGGTGGATGAAGGTTGTTTATGTCCCTGAGACTTCAGATCAGGAGGCCTGCCAACTAGCACTTGGATTCACTCTGCGTTCTGAAGTCAAGTGATGCAGGTCCAGTCCTTCTCACTCAGGCAATTAGCAGCAGGCAGCAGGTCAGCACAGCAAACCAGAAGTCCAGCAGAGTGGCAGTCCTTCAGCATCACTGCAGTCCTTCTTTCTGGCAAAGTATCCACAGGTCCAGAAGTGTTCTATGGTTGTGGTGTCTAAGGTCCGGTACTTATACCTAGTGGTGCCTTTGAAGTTGGGGAGACTTCAAAGACATGCCTGTGTACAGATGTCCTCCCTTCGTGCCCTGTCTCCAGACTCACTTCAGGGAGGTATGCAGCCCTTTGTGTGTGGACAGGACACAACCTTGTCAGGTGTAAGTGAGCCTTTGCCCAGCGCCTCCCTCCCATCCTGCCAGAGATGGCCTATTGAGACACACCTACGCTCCTATTGTGTGTGGATGTCTAGAAGGAATACACAAAGTCCAACTGCTATAGGCATCAAATGGCTAAAGTAATAAAATGCCAACTTTCTAAAAGTTGCATTTTCAGAATTGTAATTTAAAAAATCCGACTTCACCATAAATTAGGATTTTAAATTAGGATTCCAGAGACACTAAACTTGAATCAGTTATGAATTCCCATTTGGAAATTACACTTGTAAAATGTAATTTTGTTAAGTTCTGCCTTTAAAATGCTTTGCACCCTGCCATCTGGGTTGTCCAGGGCCTCTCTTAGGGGTGACTTATATGTATAAAAAGGTCAAGTTTGAGGGCATGGTGGTCAAGATGGCAGACCGGTTGTGTTGAATTGGAGGTCCTGGTCTGCCTATGCTAACCTTAGGCATCCTCCTGCCCACCGATACCCAAAACCTCTGCAATGCCCCCGCACTGGTGGCACAACTTGCTGTGCAGGTGACGGGGCCACTGAAACTGTGCCCTGAAGTGGAGAAACTGACCAGAGAGTCACTGTCACGCAGTCCCTGGGGTGCTGCCTGGGAGGCTCGGACCTGCCATGAGGAAGTGGATCCAGCTCCCACCTGAGTGTTGGAGATAGCGGGGACTTTTATTGGCCACAGCGGTGAGGGAGACACATAGGTGGCATCCAGTCCCCGCTCCTGGCCTGTTGGGAAATACGGCTGCATGGTGACAGTGTGGCTAGCCTGTGCCCTGGAGACACGTCAGAGATGTGGCCTGTGTCCCCTACTTCCTTGTCCTCCCACGTGGCTGGTGACTACCCAGCGGACGAGGGTAGCCTGCGTAGCAGGTGGGCGGCAGCGGCTTCAGGGTGAGCAACGGCCTTCTTTGGGGGTCCCTCTGGGCTTTTGGAGACCTTTTACAAAGAAGTCACGTAAGCCCTCCTGCAGTGGCACAAAGGGGCTGAGCGCTTGATAACTTGCCTCGCCCGCATAAAAGGGGATGCTCTGTGGCCTTTCTCCCCTCTTGGTTTCCTGCTACCTGGTGTATTGCTAAAGTGTTGGGGGCACTTGGAGTGCTGGTGGCGACATTTGCTCATGGTCTCCCTTCCTTACATGCCATGGGGCCCCCATGTGGTGCTTGCTAAGTGGAGGGGATGCCAGCCTGGGGATCTGCCTCACGTCAGAGGTTGGCAGGGGCGGAGAACTAAGGAGGAGGCATTGTATGGGCCTAGCTGCACAGAGTGAACATGAGGTACCCCATCCTTGAGATATTCGGAACACTGGTGGCCCTCACCTTGCAGAGTTCTCCTGCATCTGGTGAAGAGTGCCTGCAGTTGGAGTAGATTGAGACACCCTGAGACTTGGGTGCGGTGTGGGGGTATTGAATGTCGTGACTGGGGACCCCCTGCCATAAGTACAGACAGAGTGCCCCAAGAACGCCCAAAAAACAAAATGGACTAATTTACTGTGACTGGCCTGACCAAGAGATAATCATATACCTCAGGTGGGAACATTCAGGTGCCTCAGGGGCCTACTGGTGCCCAAATATTGGTGGAAATTGAGACATCCAGTGCTAATGTTGAGATCAAGATTGACTCTGTCGTCCAATATGTAAATCTCCTAAGAGCAGACCTCTGCAAGGTTGCAGACAGATCTAACGAGACCGAACAACAAGCAGCCCAAATGCAGAAGGAACTTTCATCCCTTAGGACCACAGTGGTCACCCTCAAGACGCAGAAACAGAGATTGGAGGCACGTGCATAATATGCTGAGGTTTCATCCAGGAGGTGCAATCTATGATTTGTGGGGTTCCCCGTGGGGGCTGAGGACACTGCACCAGAGCAGTTCCTGGAGTTATGTTTCAATAAGAAGATCTCAGAGTCTGCCCTGTCCTCTATTTTTGTGGTAGAAAGGGCCGACCTCTCTTTGGCACTGCTTTCCCTTGCAGGAGGTCCTGCCTAGAACATGATAGCAAAACTCCTTAACTACAGAGACACCATACTCTGAGAGGTCCAACAGTGTGGCGGCATGAGGTTTGAAAATCATGATATTCGTATTTGCCATGACTACACTCAGCTGGTCCAGCAGCAGCAGCAGACATTTGCTGGGGTCAAGTAAAAGTAAGAAGCCATGGGCCTTACATAAATGAAGCTATGATACCAATTTTAGAAGAGTCCAGTGCCTGTGCCACATTGAAATTAAAAATTGAGATACAGCAAAGACAATGGGATTGCTAGTGTCAGACTTCAGGGCTCTAAATGCCTCCTCGCAGTGCACAAACCCCAAATTCCTGCACAGCTGGATAAGCCAGTGTTTCCTTGATGGATTGTAGCCAGGGCAAAAAAAAAGACATGGAGCTCTGACTCTTTCTCACAGTTGCAGACAGGACACCCTTGCAAGGCAGTTTTTGACCATTTGCAGGAAAACGCACAGAGCGGCAGGGTACCAAATCTAAACTGAACGTATAATTTCCTTGCCAGTGGTGGATGGATATCATCCAGGAAGGGCTCTATTATATACTCATCTTTTGTTATCAGAAATGTGGCTGTCAAGTGTCCTAAGGCCAAACTCCCTTGGATGACTGCCAGTTTGTTCATACGATAGGTTTTTACCAATTCTGAGAGTGAGATTGCAAGACACGCTTCCTCTGGATTACTCCAGAGACTTGGTATTCCCAGTCTACTGCATTCATCGTTTAAGTGAATTTTCCACACCCGGCAAACTCAATAGCTCTTTTAATTCTGACCGATAGAATGCCAGGTCCGGGGTCACCCACAATCTTCGCCAAAAAGTTAGGGGTCGGAGACTAATCTCATCCCCAATTGGTCTAATTCCTAGATCCAGCCATAGGTGGATTAGGGGGGTACTTGAGGGGAGACCCAAAACCTGCCTAAAAAAACTGTTCTCTACTTTACTCACGTTACTGCAACAACAGTGACCCCATAGTTTGGCCCCATACATTGTCGCACTCCTGGCTTGCACCTTATAAATCTCTGCTATAGGCCCAGCAGGTTTGGAGGAGGAGTTTCTAAGTAATTTTGCAATTCCCCCGGTAGTCTGGGCTAATTTAAGATTATTTTAGGCAATTTGTGGCCCCCACTCCATATTTTCTGTCAAGGTGACACCCAAATATTCAAATACCGACACCCTCTCCAGTGAAGTTCCCTCTAGACAAGGGTTAGAGCTGGATGTATTGGCTGGGTTGAAAACCATAAAATTGGTCTTCTGGGTTTTAATCTCCAGCCTTCTGCTGTTACAGACGATACGAAAGCTGTCTAGAACCTTCTGGATGCCCATGGGTGACTTTGACATTAGAAGGGTGTCATCCGCAAACATTCTTACTGCGACCTTTGTGCTTGCAAGTTTAGGGGCGTTGTTGTCCTTTACCTCAGTGAATTGGGCAACCAGTGCATTGACAAGAGGCAAAACAGGGTGGATGCGAGCACACACCCCTGCCTTACTCCTCTGTCGGCTGGGAATCAGGAGGTTAGTTCACCTCCTTTCCCCGACCTAACTTGGGCAAAGTTACCTTTGTGCAATCTCATGAGCATACTCAAAAGGTAGCGGGAATCCCCATGTCTCTAACTAGCCCCCATAATTTAGCTCTAGGCACCAGATCAAATGCTGTCTTCAGATCTACGAAAATTAAATAGAGGCTGCCACCCTCCATTCCCACCGTTTTCCAAAATATAAGTTGGAGTCTATATATTTGGTTGACAGTGGCGGTGTTCTTTCTGAATCTGGATTGATATGGGCTCAATATTTTGTGTTCTTCCATCCACCCCTGGATTTGCTCAGGTTTCAGGGATCGGCATACCTTTCATGATAGCATTAAATAAAACCAAAAGGTAAGGTCCCCATATTTTTGGTTCTGCACGGAAAAGGTTCCCCGGAAGCTTGTCTAAACCTGGTGCTTTTGCCAGAGGGATGATTGTTTTATTGCATCTAGAACTTCAAGCAGGGTAATCTCGGTGGCTTCTTCATAATTGAGCCTTGGTAGAATTGTGGGTGAATCATCATCCAGGCCGGGTGCTTCCTTCATAGAATAAAGAGCCTGGAAGTGTACTGCCCATGCTTCTGCTGCTACATTCGGTTCTGTTGCTAGTTTACCTTCACTACTGCCTGTGCTAACTATGAACCAAACTTCCTTCATGTCTTTGTTAAATAGGGCGGTTTTTAAGGTGTCCCATCTATTTAGTTCCCAGGTCTGTTTTACTAGTCGAGTGGTCTCTTTATACAACACTCGCATGTGTTTGGTTAGTGACTTATCTTTAGCTTAAATGGCCTCTAACAAAGCCCATTTCGTCTTTCGACAATTATCATTAAACCAAGATCAAATGGCCCATTTTTCACCTTGTAGTGTAACTTTGGGTAGAATATATCAGCCAGTTTAGATGTCAGACCTGCGTGCAAGTCTGCGACTTTGTTAGTAGATACTGAATTACCCAACACTGCGGCAGCTTTCCCAAATTCTAGCAGGACTGGAATGGGCAAGAGAGGTGATCTCGGATGGACACGGTGAAGACTGCTGGAGATGCAAAACTGGTTAAATGTAACCACAATGTTGTGGGGGTATCAGTGTTTTGCATTCTATGTGGGGCATTTTGGAGCGGGCCAGGGTCCTGCGGGAGGGTAGGACTATGGGCCCAGTGATTGTTTAACCCACCACACTTTCTCTTCTGTCTGCTTGTCTTTTCGTGTGACTGAGCTTCATCTTTTCTTCTTTCTTCCATTATATATCTTTTTAGTTTTAAGAAGGGGATGGGTGTTTCTTTCTCAGTATTAAATTCTGCAGTAGTTAAAGACACTAATTTGGTGTCAGTGGTTTGTGGGTGGGCAGCAGACCTCTCTTGTCTCGCACATGAATAGTTGTCCAGTAACATGTATTCCTATTTTCTTTGGAGGCGTGGTGGGTGGGAAGGAGGGTGGAAGGGATGCATGTTTGGAGCGTTGTTTCGGGAGATAGTAGATCGGACTGCAGACGCAGCACAGCGGATATGTGGTACTGTAAATTTCGGAACCATGTTGGAAGCATGGCCCTACCATGCCGATTTTAGTATCAGCGAACCGCAAATGACTAATGCGGTATGTATGAGTGTTTTCGTCATGTTTCACTGATGAATTCACCGTGCATACGATACTACATATTGAACCCTTGGGTTCCATTTTAGAACAGTAGCCATTTTGTGGTTGCCCTCACATAGGCTGCGCACTAAGGCCATGCCTAGGCCTAAAGGACACGTACACCTTCTGTGACTTCTCCCTGACCTGTGCAAACTGACTCCGCTGCCCGAGGTCAATCCTGTCCGGCCAGTTCCTTTTCTCGCGGCCTAATGTGATTAGCATCAGGGCTCGACCCATCATAAAGTCCTTGTTCGCACACGATCTCTGACTAAGCTATTTCACACCTGACTCTGTTTCCTACTTTATGGCTTGTTTTACGAGCAGGAGGTGCCCGTTTTATTGGGGTCCGCTGTTATCTGATGAGGGTTCTGAGCCTTGCTGGGTAAAATGACTGTATGCTTAATGAACTGAAATGTGGGATTGTCATTATGGCTCTGCTGTTTCTTTGAAGCGAAAATATGTGAATCACCATTTGTAAAATAGGGGCGGTGTTGCCCCCAAGCGTAATTTTGTGTATATAAGCGAAGACTGGTTTTTGGTTCGGAGCAGTCTCCTGAGAACATACATCATGTTGTACTTCTCGGATACCTGTGATTGGTCTGCAGCCAATAAATACGATCTGGGATTTCACCTAGAAGATTCTGTGTTTCTGTGGGTCTGAAACAGGAAGAACCCGAAGTCTTAGGGTGTGTTCCCCTGCACCGCTGGGTTCTAAAAACCCGGTACTTCAGTTGGCGCCCAACGTGGGGCGATTTCAGCGGTACTGGTCCAAGCCAGAGGTTCGTGAGGAGCTTCGTGTGGAAATTCTGGAGGAAGGCCGCCACTTCATCGGCCCCTGCATGTCGACGTGGTCCGAAAGTCTTTTCTGCGAGGTTCTCCGCATCCCGACGGCTACGAAGGACTGCTGCCCTGACTATCGCCCTGTTTTGGACCCTTGACGATTTGGTAGAGCGAAACAATTGAGAGAGTCTTCTGGTGAAGTCATCGATACCTCAGTTAAGTATAAGTGGAGCGTCTCCCAGTTTGTTTGGTATCCTTCGGGATTTTGGTATCCTTCGGGATTGCTTTGATTTGGACCTTGCAAGTGCCAAAGCCAGAGGACTCGTGTATTCACGAGACTATCGTATTCGATAATCCTTTGAAGTTTGAAACTAGACTAGTGAGCGAAGATGCCTGGTTCTAGTATATTTGGAAATTTGTTTTGTTTTGGTTGTAAAAGGGATTCCCGATTAGAGAATTTGTGTCCGGTTCCTCCAATTGGAACTCCAACTTATGAGCTTTATGTGAAACATGGCGTGGGCCCCATTACGTATAATGAAGTATGGATCCGATACACCAGGAAGGATGGTGTCTTAAAATGGCCTCAAAATGGTAGTTTCGACACAGAAATCCTAGATAACCTAGAAGTTAAATTATTCAAGAAGAAAGCCCCGCCGGCGATGTTTGATTCTTTCCGCCTATGGCGAAAGGAAGCCAAACAGAAAGAAATTAAATTAGCAAAGAAAAATAAAAGAGAGAGAGGTATGTCGATAATGCAAGCAGCTTTGCAGTTTAAAGATAATGAAGAGGACCAAATTAATGAGCAGTTGCACAGGCAACGCGAACTAGTCATTGATAAATGTTACCCAGTTTTGCCGCCCCTTCAGCAAGATGTGTCAAAAGAAAAAGAGAAAGATCCCCTAATGTCACATTTGCTAAGTTCGCCACCCCCGTATGCGCAAAATGCTACAGCACCTCCGCAACCTTTAAATGCACAGCCTCTAGTTAATTTGCCACAAGCTTTCCCACAGCCGCCAGCTCCTCCTCAGCTGGCTCCTATCCCTGCAGCGCAGCCTTCTCAAGGGCCGCCGATTTTGCTACCTACCTCTTCTGCGCTCCCTGCGACTTTACCTAGCACACCAGCTGCCTCCCTTGGTGCCCTACCTGCTACTACTCCTGTATCTGTATCTGCACCCGTTTTTCTTCCCTCTGTTTTTCCCCCGGTTCTTGCCTCAACTTCTCCTTCTACACGACAACGAATAGCTAGTGCAGTCACTAGTCTTATATCACCTCTCTTTGGGTCATCTAATACGACCACTGGTTCACAACGTAAGCAGTTGCGTAGTCAACTGCCTGATACTGGAGAGAAAGAAGTACTAGACCACATGGCGCGTAGATGGATTCTTTTTCCTTCGAGCTATGATGTAGAGTCAGTTGTAAATGTTTTTCACCAATGAGAAGCACCGAAACAGAGGTATGTTTTTGAGAAAATGTGTGAATTTCTCTGTGAGGAATTGGAAGACCATGGTGTAGATTCAAGCCCGCAGGAGTTGTGTCATGTGCGGTTCAATTTTGAACAAGGCATGATTGTGGGCCCCGATGTTGCTAAAGCAGTTGTGACTTTATTGTCCTTCAGGAATGATGATTGTCATCAGTCGTTGTTCGAACAGGAGTTCCCTGTAGGGAAAAAGGTAAAAGCGCGCCAATATCCGATGCGGGAGGTTCCTCCAGTTTGGAGACCTGGTGATGCTGCTGCTAATCCACCTGTTTTGCCACATTTTCAGCGTGTTTGGGTACATGTTCCTTGGAAGCGATCTGAAGTTTTAGCCCTTAAACAGACATTGCCTGATCCCGGTAAAAACCCTGCAGGATATTATAAGGAGTTATCACAGACTGCAGAATCGTGTGTCATGAATCTAGCTGACATAGATATGTTGTTCGGGAATGTTGTTCCACAGCCTTTGTGGGGATTGATTCGTAATACAGATCATGCTGCGGAGCTAGGTGACACATGGGCTAATATCATTAATGCAGACAATAGACAAGTTGGTGGTGCTAAGCCTGAGCCCGCGGTAGCAGAACTCCCTGGTAGAATAATTAATTATATGAAAACTTGAATGCCCGCAATGCGTGTTAATTGGGATAAATTATGCACATGCAAACAGAAGAAAGATGAAACAGTGTCCGATTTCTTCACCAGGTTTGAAGAAACATTTATCGACCACAGTGGTCAAGACATGAGTACAGAAGGTGGGCAATGGTTATTTGTTGATAAATTTGTGCATAATTTGCTTCCAGAGTTGTCTAAAAAATTAAAAGATTCAGAAAGTTCTTGGGCCGTTTCCTCTTCAGCGCAAATACTGGCTACTGCACAGTATTACGAAAATAGGAATAAAGATGAGAAGGATAGAACAGACAAGAAAACAAAAGAATTGAAAACGAAGGTTCTTTTACAGCAGGCTTATCCGCCACGTGGAGGTCAGAATAATTATAGACAAACCCAGGGTATCTATCAGCAATCCCAACAGTTTCAGAATAACCAGCAAATGTACAGGTATTATCAACCACGTGTCCCTGTAGGTCCCAATCAGTGTTCATATTGCAAGGAGGAAGGTAATTTTAAGAATAATTGTCTTAGATTGTTGCAGCGCACGAATAATGCTTATGGCGCAAGAGGTAGAGGTGGTCAGCAAGCTCCAAGAGGTAGAGGGCGTGGAAATGTTCCCCAGAACGCGCGTCCTCTTCCGCCTCAAAATACGATGAATAGTTTTGATCAGCAAGCCAATGCAACTGGCAAGACAGCGCAGTACTATAATAATGACTATTATGCAGAAGATGATAATACGGAAGGTAATGATTACTAGGACAGCCATAGACAGAGAGAGGGAGTTGTTTCAGTGCCAGTGGATCACAGCGGACCGTATGTTAAGGTGACTACAGCGGGTGTAACAGAGCCCTTTCTGCTGGATACTGGTGCTGCAAAGAGTTCTATTATGCGCTCAAAACTCCCTTGCGCGCCTTTGTCTGGCGAAATGAACGTTTCAGTAGGTTTTTCTGGCGCCCCGGATAGGAACCCGATCTCTAGTCCTATGCCCCTTTCAGTTGGACCTTGCGAGCTAAAAGCACCCCTTATCCTAACGACAGGTTGTGGTGAAAATCTGTTAGGATTAGATTTCTTAAAAAGATTACATGCAACACTATATTGTTCCCCCTCAGGAGTACAACTTACACTGGGTAGGGAAGTCATTTCTCCAATGTATTTGTCAAAGAATAAGCTCCCGATAGAGTTGTCGACTCCTGATGCCCTTTGGGCCACTGGCCCTAATGATGTGGGCCTTTTGGAAATACCGCCGTATGTTGTCACTTTGAAAGCCAATGTTAAATTGCCACGCATTCCCCAGTACAAGATCTCTAATGAAGGTGAAAAAGCGTTGTTAGCGATTATCTATGATTTAATTGAAAAGGATGTAATTGAAGAGACAAGAGGCAACGTTTGCAATAGTCCTGTTTTGCCTGTTTTAAAACGTACTGACCCTTCTCAGCCACCTGTTTACAGGTTTGTGATCGATCTTAGAGAGGTCAATAAGATAGTTGTGCCACAGTTTCCAGTCGTCCCTGATATAACTGCCTTGTTAACTATGATCCCAGCTTCCGCTGCTTGGTTCTCAGTGATCGATTTAAAGAATGCTTTCTTCAGTATCCCGATTGCAGAGGAGAGCAGGGATATTTTTGGTTTTAGTTTAGGAGGTCGAAGCTTCCGTTTTAAACGCGCTCCACAGGGCTACTGTGAAAGTCCATCAATATACAGTCAGGCTTTAAAAGCGCAGCTTCATGCACTTATTTTACCTAGTGGCGCTACCCTTATTCAGTATGTTGACGACCTATTAATCGCCGCAGATACTGAGGAGATTTGTAAAGAGGCTACATTGTCATTGTTGCGCCACTTGTCTGCCTTTCATCACAAAATGTCTCTTTCTAAACTGCAATATTGTCGACAAGAAGTGACCTACTTAGGTCATCTCTTATTCGAAGGAGGGGAGGAAGCTGACCCAAGAAAGAATCCAGGCCATTGCAAAATTGAGCGTGCCAAGACCGCAGAGAGAAGTGCGTGCTTTCTTGGGCATTACTTCATACTGTAGGCACTGGATCCCGAGTTTTTCTTTGCTGGCAAAACCGTTGATAGCATTAACATGTAAAGATACACCGAATCCTGTCCCATGGTCTGAAGAGTGTCAGAAAAGTTTTTTGGAATTGCGCAAGGCATTATGTCCAGCTCCTGTGTTGGGTACCCTCGACTATAGTAAACCTTTTACATTGTATGTGCATGAAAAGGAAGGGTGCGCATTGTCAGTGTTAACACAGCCTTTTGGAGACAGACCGCGTCCATGCACGTATTTTTCGTCGACTTTGGATTCAGTAGCGAGGGCAGTGCCAAGTTGTTTAAGAGCCACAGCGGCAGCAGCTGTGTCTATTCGACAGTCTGCTGGATTAGTGATGAATAACACATTGATCGTAATGGTTCCCCATGCAGTGGACACATTGTTAAACAGGACCAAGACACAGCACTGAACTACTGCTCGATTGTCAGGGTATGAATTGACACTGTTAGCGGACCATGTGCACATAAAAAGGTGAAACACGCTGAATCCAGCTACCTTATTGCCAATTTCAGCAGACACAGATGAGATTGAACAGCATGATTGTCTGTTCAGAACAGAAGAAGAAACAAAAGGGAGAGTGGATCTGAAAGATACTCCCCTGGTTGAATGTGATGGTGCTGCAGATCGGCGCATATAAATTCTCCCTGCTTCCACGGACAGAGTAAACCTACAGTCACACGCACATACACACATCATATGCTAGGGCCCAATACACTAAATTCACACTATTACTCTATCCCCACTGAATATAGGAGAACCAATCTGCATCTACAATGAGGTCAATGCGACCTGAATGATATTGCCCTGAGTCATGATTTTAAACATAGGAAATACATTTGAAACTCAATAAATGACAAGAAATGAACACCCAACACCGTAATTCAAACAAATGCTTATTTATCTAAATTAATTCAGGATGAAAGTCAATAATTAGTAAAAACATTATTCTCATAATTACCTATTCTAGCTAAAAAAAAGGTCAGGACTGGTCTCTCAGTATAGTCTCTCGAGATGCCGTCCTCAGCATAGGTTCAGGAAGAAGTCCAAGACGCGAAGAACGCACTGAACGCGATGGAACCAAAGAACGCAATGAACAAGGACCCTCTCTAGTCTAACATATTTATAGGAAAAATAACAAATAAAAAGTAACAAACAAATGTTGAATATCCGTTGAGCCGCTGAGCAGAGCAAGCAGGAAAGGATGCCATTCGGTTACATTTAGGAAACCTCCGCTCAGGAAAAAATCACAAAAATAAAAAGACGGAAGAAGGAAACTCAAGTTTGCAAATGTATCTTTCGTAAATGTTCTTCCTTGATATCTTAGCAGAGCCACCGCAGACTAGTTATTGTTCATTGTGGCTTTATCCTTGTCCAAGGGCAGCTGGAAACGTTCCCAGAGCTACTGTCCTCACGGAAAACTTTCTAACCAGGCAAAGGCTGCGGTCAGGTGACTCTCGACCATGTTCAGCAAGGCCTCTCATCAAAATTCAATCACTCGAGTGCAGGCTGTAAAAGGCAGCCATCTTGTTTTAGGCCAAAATGGACCATCTTAATTAAAAGAAACACAAAACAACGTTACCACAGCATAATGATTAAACAGTGTTAATCCCCACTAATACCCATATGTGTATGTAATTATCTAGCCTTCTGCAACGCAATAAAGCATTAGTACACGTTATTTTTAAAGCATAAACATGGAACAAATAGCACTTTTACAACACTCATTTAATTAAACCGCACATTATTATTAAGCAACATATATGCGTCCCACATGTAATCGTTTCTTCTCATTAGTAATGT
This sequence comes from Triturus cristatus, assembly GCF_964204655.1. Taxonomy (NCBI): domain Eukaryota; kingdom Metazoa; phylum Chordata; class Amphibia; order Caudata; family Salamandridae; genus Triturus; species Triturus cristatus. Next base: position 683,076,683 of record NC_140585.1, on the reverse strand, counting down.
TGGTTAATTCAGACTTTAACGAAACAAACTATTAATTAGTATTTTCAAATTAATATTTTTAATCATAACATATAAACAAAACTGGAGCTTAAAACACGATAAATTTTCAACATAAAACTCTGCTCCAGCAATCCCCCCTTTGGTGATATCTTATCACCACAAAAACCAACCCCAAAAAAAAAATGTTGTCCCAATTTTTAGGAGAAATCGAAAATGTCTTTTATAACACAACATTAAACACCAGACTCCCTCACATCATCTCTTTTTGACTCCAAATAAACACTCTCCCTCAATTCTTCTAATTCTATTTCTTGCTGATCTCTCCTTGATCTCTTTTGTTTCTTATCAATATTTCCTCTAATTATTCTCTTTTTCCCTCCCCTGTTTTTACAACACAAACACCCCAATCTTAGAATCAGTAAAGCAACAATTACACATGTCAAAGGAAACAATATTTTACCAATAAAGGTACTACCTATCTTAGCAATAAAACTCTTAACAGCAACTATCTTATTAGCTATTTTAGTCCAGACACTTTCAGCTTCCAGGGGTACTAATTCTTCATGCAAATCAGTAATATTTTTGATATAGACCTTTAGGTCTTTGCTCTCGTCAGGAATGTAAGTGCAACAATGTTGAACTTTCAGCATTCCGCAAACTCCACCCTCCTTGGCCAATAGAATATCAAGGGCAAGTCGATTTTGCATAGACATGGCACGTACGGCAATCATCTCCGTATTTACCAAAAGAAACCCTCCAGCGGTATTTGTCGATAAGCGATCCACCACTGTTTCCGAATTCCATATGCATTCAAAGAAATTCCCACTGCTGGAATTAAAGCTCCAAAAATATCACCTACGATTTCTGACCAAGTTTCTCTCTTAAAACGTGTTAGTAAATTAATGTGTTCTACATCTTCTATCCTATCTATATGAAAAATCTTTGGAAAGACCAGGCCCACATAACACGTGCAATACCAATGGTCAGGCAACTTGTAATAAGCCTTGTTCCCACAAACATAATACACCCCTGGGAAAACTGGATCTTCTCCACCTTTAAAACCCCATCCTGTTGCAATGAAGTATGTATCATGACACTCACTAGACCCAACAAAATATGTATCATATTGAGACTTCTTTCTGGTAATGCATAGTTTACCCTTCTGTGGTGCATCTAAAGCTAAAGTTGGACTAACCCCATTCTTCAACTCCTTTCCCATTTCAATGTCCCAAATTGTCTCACTCACTTTATATTTCCCTGCCTTCTCATGCATGCTCATTCTCCTTTCCTCTACCATGTTTAGGAAAGCCTTCTCTTCTTCTTTCAAACTACAAGTTAAATTGTTTCTAAAAATGTAATCTAATGTTAATTCTTCTTTCTCAATAAAAATCTCACCAAAAATGCTAGCTTCTTTAGCTGGATTCAGATTTTGGTTCATAGGCAATTGCCCAAAAATGTTATCTTTGTTAGACATCTCATAATCTATTTTCCCTAACAAATAAAAAACACTACTTAACACACTACATGAAATTCCATACGTAGATGGTAATTGGTGATAAGTAACACCTTCTGAAACGGATGCAGGTAATTGCATACAGACGTAGCAATCCCTGACTTCCATTGTCTTTACGTATTCGTATAACAACTTTGAAAAAACATTGCTAGAAAAATCATTCTGTATGTAAATGTTACTAATTCTAGTTGGAACTACTTTTTGTGAACTTCTCTCTATATTGGTCACATTCTCAGTATGCATTCCAAACTGGTCTATTGTAACTCTAAAAGTAACTAATAAAGCTAGTACACCCCATAATAGCATTAATAATCCAGTACAGCAGCAGCACATTCTACACCATTTTTTCAAAAAGGCACATCTACTTTTATTAATCTCTGTGTTAGCCATTTTACTACTTTGGCAGTGTATTTTGACTTAGCCTCTTCTACTCCACTACTGAGATTTAGAACTCTAGATTATTTCACTCAGCTAATTTCAGATTTTCTCTTTTCACTTTTTCTCCAAGTGACTCCTTTAGTTTACTCAATTTGGATTTACATCACTTTTCACTTCTTCTTCAGCAACATCAATTGTATCAGATCATCAACAACATCCTGTGCATCCGACTCTTCTCCAATGTCAGTCAAGATTACTTTCAGGATTCCAACAGTTTTCTCCTCAACCACTTCCCGTACGGTCCCCTCTGGATTTCCTTGACTCTCTGCCTCTTCACCTTCAGACAGTGCCACATACGTCCATTCCGGTGACCTATACTTCTGGTTAGGTTTTCTGATTCTCTTGATCTCCTCCGGTTCCTTTGTGATCCTTTGTTTTTCACCTTTTGCTTGATTCTGACTCGACACTTCGTTCACCTGTTCAGCTTTCGATGAATTTGCTCGTGTCAGTCTGTACCTGAGCCTCTTTATCCTGTTAGGCCAAAGATCTCCTCTTACAACCCTCTTTGGTCTCACTTCTTTATTATTTCTTTCTCCAATCCAAGTTCTCTTTCTCAGAACTCGACCCTCTGATTTCTCATTTTCACTCTCATCTGATTCTGTCTCATTTGCCTCTTGTTCTTCAGCAGTTTTCTTTTGCTCCACAGTCTTTACCACCACTGATTGAGACTTCCCTAATTCTGTCCCTCCTCGGGTCTCCGACACGCAATCTTCTTGCTGTCTACTTGTCCCTTCCCCCTCTTATCAGGAATGTTCCCTACACCTCCTCGGGGGTCTTCCGCAATCTGTCCCTCTCTAACTTCTACTGACCCTACTTCTTCAGGTGTAATCTCAAGTGGACTTTCAACCTCCTCATCTGATTCAGGAGTAGTCTCTGTAGAATTGCTCTTTTCTCTTCTTTCTTCTCCACTGCTTGTTGGAACTTCAGGCACTCTTACAGAATCTGATCTTTCCCCTGAAACTCTCAAGGTTTCTCTTGAAGCCTCTCTTGGAAAGAAAGAATCACCTGACTCTTTTTCTCCTTCAGCTCTTTCAGGATTCTTCCTCCTTCTCACTGGCTCAGTTTCTTCATCATCACTCGAATCTGATTCTTCAAAATACTCTTTACCAGTCCCATCCTTTGGATTTGGAACTCTCAGAGTATGACTCGCATGCACCCAGTTTTTCACACCGGCACACTTTACTGCAGTTGTCGTAGTCAGAATGACTTGTCTCGGCCTTCCCCACCTTGGAACCAAGCAATTTCTTCTTCTGTGTACCTTAATCCTCACCCAGTCCCCTGGACTCAGATCATGGGCTTGCTTCTTCTCAAGTGTGGTAGCGTCTCCTCCAACCTGGTGGAACACAGAATGAACTGCGTCAGCCAGGCCTTTACAGTAATCCAAAATCATGTCATCAGTTATTGTCATCAACTTGTTGACAGGCACAAATGCATGTCTCATCGCACGTCCCATTAAAATTTCGTGCGGACTCAAACCTGTGGTTCTATCTGGAGTAGACCTAATGGTCATCAGCACTAGAGGCAAGACATCAGGCCATTTCATTCCCGTGGCTAAACACATCTTACCAATTCGGTTTTTTATTGTGCCATTCATCTGCTCAACGACGCCAGAAGCCTCTGGCCTGTATGCACAATGTAGCTTCTGCTGTATGCTCAATGCTTCACAAATTAAACCCATGAGCTCATTGTAGAAGTGTCCACCTCTATCAGACTCAATTGTCACTGGGAACCCGTACCTAGGAATCAACTCTCTCAACAGTAATTTTGCAACTGTTATTCCATCATTTCTCCTAGTCGGATAGGCCTCCACCCATCTTGAGAATAAACAGACTACCACTAGAACATACCTCAATTTGTTCACTTGGGGCATTTCAATGAAATCTATTTGCATCCTGGTAAAAGGACCTCCTTCTCTGCCTATTGTTCCTAGACTCACCACTGTCTTTTTCCCAGTATTGAACTGTTGACAAATCAAACATCTCTGACAGATGCTCTCTGCAATCAACCTGAACTTTGCATTGTACCAGGTCTGCTTAAATGACCTAATCATTGCGTCCCTTCCCAGATGTCCCTGGCCATGATACATTCTTGCCATTGTCGACAACATGCTATTTGGCATGACTGGTCTACCATCTCTATAGATCCAAACATGATCTGTCTCTCTTGGGGCACAACCTGCCTTGATCCAATCTCTCATTTTCTCATCTCCTGCCTCATCCTGCAACTGTTTCACCTCATCCCATGTTTCTAGGACATTAGTAAACATCACAGAACAAAAAGACATTTCCTTTTCTCGTGCCCTATTAATCGAATGATTATTTTTCGCACAATACTGCGCTATGTCATTGGCAAATCTATTACCAAGAGTAACAAAATCATCTCCTTGTCCATGAGCAGCACACTTCACAACTGCTAGTTCTTTAGGCAGCTGTATCGCCTCAAGCAATTTTCCAATCACTTCAGCATTCTTTATTGGAGTCCCACTCGACGTCAAGAAACCTCTCTGTAGCCAAAGCTGGCCAAAGTCATGAACGAATCCAAATCCATACTGACTATCAGTCATCACAGTCACTCTCAAATTCTTCCCAATCTTGCAAGCTTTTGTCAATGCCACCAATTCAGCCACTTGAGCAGATCTCACTCCTTTCAAAGGCGAAGCTTCCATAACTTCCGAAACCTTGCACACTGCATATGCTGCACTCAGCATACCATCATCAGTCCTCAGACATGATCCATCCACAAACAACACATGATCACTCTCAGGCAATGGTAAATCTCTTATGTCTGGTCTTGGTTTTGTGCAGTAATCAAGCACATCCAAACAATCATGATCAACATCATCTCCCACATTCACATTGTCAGCATCTGGTAGAAGTGTCGCTGGATTCACATTCACACATCTTTCAAGAGTCACATTTGATGCTCCCAGAATGATTTTCTCATATTTAGTCAGCCGACTATGTGACATGTACTGAGTCCTGCTTCTTGTCAAAAGAATTGCCACATCATGAGGTACGAATACCCTTACAGGATATCCCATTATTATACCCTCACTCTGTTCCAAGCTCCTGCATGTAGCAGCTACTGCTTTTAGACAACCTGGCAAACCCACAGCTACGGGGTCAAGTGTCGAGGAGAAGTACGCAATCGGCCTTCTCAGTTGTCCATGCTTCTGAATTAACACTGAAAGTGCACACCCATTTCTCTCACTGCAGTACAACTCAACTCTTTCTCATAGTCTGGCATTCCCAAAGCAGGGGCTTCACACATTCTGCTCTTCAACTCTTCAAATGCTGCCATTTGTTCTCCATGTAGTTCCAATGGGTCTCTCACTTCACTTTTTGTCAACTTAATCAGTGGCTTTGCTATCAGGGAGAAATTACTTATCCACTGACGACAATAACCCACCATCCCCAGAAACATCCTCACTTCTCTCTGGGTCATTGGGGCTCTCATTCCTCTGATAATTTTAATCCTGTCATCGGTCACCTTTATCAGACCTTTTTCAATATTGTGTCCAAGATAATGCACCTCTTTCTTGCAAAACTGCAATTTGGCTGGAGATACCTTTAATCCTCCATCTGCCAGATGATTCAGTAAAGCTATGGTATCTACTTCACAAGCTTCAAGTGTCTTCGATGCCACAAGTAAGTCATCGATATACTGCACTAGTACTGAACTTTCAGGCATAATCAAACTCTCCAATGATTTCTTCAATAACTGATTGAATATCGAAGGACTCTCTGTATACCCCTGTGGGATACGACACCATGCTAAAATACGCTGGCCAAACCGGAATGCAAAAATCGGCTGGCTGTCATGATGCAATGGAATTGAAAAGAAAGCATGACACAAATCAATCACCGTGTACCACTCAGCATCATGAGGAATCTGATACAAAATCACTGAAGGATTTGGCACAATGGGACAACATGCCACCACAATTTTGTTAACTTTTCTCAAATCCTGTACAATCCTGAACTTCCCATTAGGTTTCTTCAGCCCCATTATCGGTGAATTACACGGGCTACTCAGTATCTATCTCAAAACACCCTGTTGAATCATCTTGTCAATTATAGGAGTAATTCCCTCAATTATTTCTGGTGTCAATCTGTACTGTGGGATATTAGGATAAACAATCCCCTCTTTCACTGAAATCTTCACTAGATCTACATTATTCATCAATCCCACATCTTCTCCAGTAAAATCCCAAACTGCTGTTTTCACTGTGTGTCTCAACTCCTGAGGCAAATCATCTGGATTAAACACAGCATATGTACCAACAATCTCACTCTCTCTATTATCTAGAGTCATCCGGTACAAAACATCCTCATCTAGTGTCTCAAAAGCTATTCCATCAGGAGTACAGAAAATTGTACAATTCATCTTGCACAATAAGTCCCTACCTAATAAGTTCACTGGACTAGTGTCACAGACAACAAATCTGTGCATGTCTGAAAATTTCCCTATACTCACCCTTACTGGTTCAGTAAGACGAGTCTTAATCTGTGTATTGGCTACACCAACCACTTGGATCGCTTAGTCCGAGAGAGGAAGATTTCTAATATCTGCTGACCTGACAGTTGATCTCGTCGCTCCTGTGTCTACCAAAAAAAGTAACACTCTCCCCATTTATTTTCCCATCTACAAATGGTCCTGCCTGGTCTATTTCTAGAGTTGCACCAAGTATGCACTCATCCTCCTCTCTTCGGCACCGTCAATAGTCCCCTTCAGACTCACTCCCCTCATTCTTTAACCAGTACTGTTGTACCAGATTTGAACGTCTCGGTTTGTTTACCTGCTCATCATTGTAGAATCCTGAGTCCTGGTTATACTTTTGGGACCGTCTATTCTGCGGCAAGGGCGGTTTTGGCTCTTGACTCTGCTGTCTGACAACCTTCTGCTGTTGCTGCTGTTGATTACACCCCTCGTTCTGCACCTGTTGAGTTAAGGGTTTATTTTCATTACTCACTAATGGTGGATTGGTACACTCGGATCTCCAATGCCCCAATTGTCCACAGTTGTGACAAGGGAACTTTTTCTTCGCCTCCTCTAAATTCCCTTTTCCTTTCCCTGCATATCTGGGTCTATTTCCTGGATTATTTGGATTATTTGCCTGTTCCATCAACTGTGCTTCTTGTCTCTCAGCAACTTTCACCTGTGCCCACATTGCTTTTTCTTTCAACTTTCTTTGTTTTGCTTCAATCTCATCACTGAAGTATTTTGCATGTCTCAAGATTTCATCAATCTTTTTACTCTGCCAATCAACTGTGTGTTCACGTATTCTCTCACTTATTTCAGGTCTCAGGCCATATACAAATCTGTATACAAAATGACTCAAATCCTTGTCACCCAGGTGTTCATCTCCACTGAACTGTTTAAAAGCCAGTATCAGCCTTTCGTAAAAAGCATGAACTGATTCTTTCGCTTCTTGATGTGTTCGATCTATCTTAACCCAGTCTGTCTCTTTCGGGGGTACTTTATTTTTCAGGAACACAATAACCTGATCATACTTCTTCATAACCTCTGGATCTGGTGCTCCTGTTTTCTGATCTCTTGGATACTCCTTTGCAGGCCAATCTATAACTATCTTACACTCAGCCCACAAATCTGCTGGAACAATTATATCAAACAGACTATTCAGGTCAATCCACAGCACTTTTGACAATTTCACAAACCTGTCTACCTGCCTATACCACTCGACGGGCTTTTCTCTCAGTCGAGGGAAATCATTCGTAAATGATAAAATATCCTGTCTGGTCCATGGGACATGTACATATCCTCCTCCAGGAATCTCTCTCATAGGATAAGCATCCACTGTTTTCTCTTTTTCTCTCACAGGGAAAGCTGAATAAGTCCTGTCCACTGAATCTTCCCTTTTCTTGTACCATCTATCCTTCCACTTTTCTACATCACCCCATTTTCGCAATAAGGCAATCATTTCCTTAATCTGTCCTGTTCTACCAGCACCATTCAGATTTTCAATCTCTTTGTCTGTAAAATCCATCCTGTAAGACTTCTGCAAAGCTTTCACCTTATCCATATCAACTCCTTGTTCACTCGCTATTGCTCTTAACCTGTCATGTGTACTTTTAGCCCTCCAGGTGATACTTTTACACATGAATAACAACTCTCCATCATGATGGTTTTTGAGTATATCCGTAGGAATTGTCCCTGCAATAAGCTCCTCCAGTTCTATGCGCATCCTGGCTACATCAATTGCCTGTGAATCTTTATCCTTCTTTTGAAGAACTTTCAACCAATCATTCAAATCCTCAGCTGTTATTTCAGTAGACTTTTTCACTGCACCCACTTGTTCTGTCACCCTCTGTGGTTCCAAAATTGTTCCTCCCAAACAACTAGTATTCAATCCTAAATTAGGCTGTACATCTAATCCTCCACTACAGGTGTCATGTCTCAACTGACTCAAATTATTTCCTCTCGTTCCCATTCCTGATTCCTCCAAAGAACAAGTACCAACCAAACCATTTCCAACATAAGGAACTGTCAAACCATTTTCACCCATTCTTTGCTTATCAAAAATAGGCACAACCGGACCAATAGTTACAGGTACTGTAACAGCTTCAAGATTTTTCGTCAGCTCTCTTATTTTCTCAGTCAGTTCAGATGTCGTTCTGGCTAATTCTCTTGTTTTCTCGTCACTGACCCGATTCTCTCTCTCTCTCGCTCTCTCTCTCTTTCCCTTTCCGTGAAAGAGCTATCACTTTTCAGATCAGGTGTCACAACTTCAGTTTTAATAATTCGCAAAGTATCTCTTATTGGAGTAGCAACTGGCGTGCTCTCTTCTGGTTCTGGTCTATATGGAGGTGGTCTCTTGTAAATCATGTCATCCAAGACCTCATCCTCATAATCATTAACTCCATACTTTCTCACCTCTGCGTCAGGCACCTTCGCTGCACCTTTCCTCCCTTCCGCTTCTTCAACTGTCCTCATAGGATATAATCCCTCTGACATACTAGCATCTCGCCATCTCCTCATTCGATCATGATGAGTTTCACGATCATATTTCCTCCCAAAAAAGTACCTATAATTGCCTCCACTCCTCTGCTTTTCTCGCTCATGCACCTCATCTTCCCATTCCACCAATGCCTCGAACTGTGTCGGCCTTGGTCTAGGCTCTAGACACATCATTTTCTCCCGTAAATTTCTCAACACGGCCAAATTAAATGAACCATGTTCCGGGAACGCTAAGACACCATCTTCCTTAGTATACTTAGCCCAGTTATCTAACCAAATACAGGTATGATACCCATACTTCGCAACCATGAAGGATGCAGGAGTTCTCGTTGGAGGTAGCAATTCACCCTCTCTGGTTATTATGTTCTTATCCTTGTCGAACCACTTCTTTATTTTACCGAACAAGGATTTCTTCTTCTTTTCCTCGGGTTGGTAATACATTTTAATGTTTACCAATATTCTCTAGTCCCTTCCGCAACTGTACGATCTTTTGTCCAATAACAGCGCGACTCACACCAACGCACCAATCCTGGAGCGTCTACGTCACTCTGTACTCCTTCCAATCCCTGCGCGACTCACACTAACGCACCAATCCTAGCGCGAGCACTGTTCTGATCCACTACCCAATCAGAGCGCGGTCTGTGTGACGTCAGCAGTCGCTGCAGTCGCTTCTGCTCTGTCTCCTGTCACTCGTCTACCCCTCCTTTACAAAGCCTTTTCAGTAGACTTCGTTTCAGATTCCACAAAATCTATTAGTTACAACATATAAACATCTCCATTGTCTGTTTCGCTAACCACAGAATAGTAAAGAAAATCTTTTTCACAAGAATCCCGCTTTTCTCTAGAACAGCGCTTACCTCTGCTCCACTACGGAATTATTACTCTCGTTGACACAGTAGCACATCCCTTTACTCTGCCCTTCTAACATGCATCCATTAACTGTTTCCTCTAGGACTGCTCCAAAGAGTCTTACAATCAATTAAATTCTCATACATTCACGCATTTTCACACCAGAAATGTAGCACATGCACACAGAATCCTGCCTTTCCCGAGAACAGCGAACAGTCTGTCCCACTACAGAATTATAACACACGTTAACCAAGCAGCGCTTACCTCTGCCCAGTCCTTCAAACAAGCTCAGAGAATACCTATTACTCCTCCCGTGATAAGCTTTAACGGCAAACCTTACGGATCCCTGGGACTTATGACCAGAGTTTCACAGATAACCTTCACTACCATACGCACTCCTTTTATACCAAAAATATACCTCTAATAGTAACACACGACGATGTCACTAATTCCGAACCCAGACAATGTGACGCGCAACTTCAATTGTCACATGTTTTTCCTGCATACATACAGGTAATTCCAACAATCCCGTTTTTCCCGAGAGCAGCACCCACTTCCCTCTGCCCTACTACGGAACCGTCACCAGCTCCCAAGTTCCAGAAGCACTACATAAAACTCAATACGACGACTTCAACATATAGTATTAGTACATATACCAACATCAATCAATAATCAATAATATCAAAGCCAATGTACAAGCAATCTAATCTGATCAAGACAATAATCAAACCATCATACTGCTACCAGGAAACTGCTGCAGATCGGCGCATATAAATTCTCCCTGCTTCCACGGACAGAGTAAACCTACAGTCACACGCACATACACACATCATACGCTAGGGCCCAATACACTAAATTCACACTATTACTCTATCCACACTGAATATAGGAGAACCAATATGCATCTACAATGAGGTCAATGCGACCTGAATGATATTGCCCTGAGTCATGATTTTAAACATAGGAAATACATTTGAAACTCAATAAATGACAAGAAATGAACACCCAACACCGTAATTCAAACAAATGCTTATTTATCTAAATTAATTCAGGATGAAAGTCAATAATTAGTAAAAACATTATTCTCATAATTACCTATTCTAGCTAAAAAAAAGGTCAGGACTGGTCTCTCAGTATAGTCTCTCGAGATGCCGTCCTCAGCATAGGTTCAGGAAGAAGTCCAAGACGCGAAGAACGCACTGAACGCGATGGAACCAAAGAACGCAATGAACACGGACCCTCTCTAGTCTAACATATTTATAGGAAAAATAACAAATAAAAAATAACAAACAAATGTTGAATATCCGTTGAGCCGCTGAGCAGAGCAAGCAGGAAAGGATGCCATTCGGTTACATTTAGGAAACCTCCGCTCAGGAAAAAATCACAAAAATAAAAAGACGGAAGAAGGAAACTCGAGTTTGCGAATTTATCTTTCGTAAATGTTCTTCCTTGATATCTTAGCAGAGCCACCGCAGACTAGTTATTGTTCATTGTGGCTTTATCCTTGTCCAAGGGCAGCTGGAAACGTTCCCAGAGCTACTGTCCTCACGGAAAACTTTCTAACCAGGCAAAGGCTGCGGTCAGGTGACTCTCGACCATGTTCAGCAAGGCCTCTCATCAAAATTCAATCACTCGAGTGCAGGCTGTAAAAGGCAGCCATCTTGTTTTAGGCCAAAACGGACCATCTTAATTAAAAGAAACACAAAACAACGTTACCACAGCATAATGATTAAACAGTGTTAATCCCCACTAATACCCATATGTGTATGTAATTATCTACCCTTCTGCAACGCAATAAAGCATTAGTACACGTTATTTTTAAAGCATAAACATGGAACAAATAGCACTTTTACAACACTCATTTAATTAAACCGCACATTATTATTAAGCAACATATATGCGTCCCACATGTAATCGTTTCTTCTCATTAGTAATGTTGGTTAATTCAGACTTTAACGAAACAAACTATTAATTAGTATTTTCAAATTAATATTTTTAATCATAACATATAAACAAAACTGGAGCTTAAAACACGATACATTTTCAACAGAAAACTCTGCTCCAGCAATGGTACCTTATGGGTGGATGGTTCGTGCTTCAAGCTTCCGAATGGTGATACGACTGCTGCATATGCTGTCACGACTTTGCACACGATTGTTGAAACTGCACGTATACCACATAATTCAGCTCAAGCAGCAGAATTAATTGCACTTACAAGAGCATGCGTGTTGTCGAAAGGAATGAAAGTGAACATATATACTGACAGTCAGTATGCCTTTGGCGTGGCCCATAGTTTTGGGCGTTTGTGGAAAGAACGTGGGTTCCTGACCTCGCATGGAATTAAGATTCAGAATGGTCAGTTAGTGAATGATCTCCTTGAGTCACTGACCTTGCCGTTACAAGTCGCGATTGTGAAATGCAGCGCACACAAGAAGGTTACCGATGATGTTGGTCGTGGTAATGCATTTGCTGATGAAGTCGCGAAAGAAACAGCAAAAGATGTGACAACTCGAATGTATGTTGCAGGCCCTGCAAGATGGGTTGGTGATGTTGGAATGTGTGAAGACACAATAGAGAGTGTGAAGTCCCTTCAAGCTGAAGCCACAGAGAAGGAATTGAGTATGTGGAAAGAAAGTAAGGGTAAATTGCATGAAAATGGTTGTTGGGTTGATTTGTCAGAACACCGGCGATGGTTGTTACCTGATGCATATGTGCTTCCAGTGGTTACGATGGCACATGGAATGGCACATATCAGTGTGAAAAGGATTTGTAAGTTGTTGGCTCCAGTATGGCAGAATGCTGGAATTCCCAAGTGTGCGGAGAATGTGGTCAAAAATTGCATGTATGTTTGAAATACAATCCTGGTAGGGGAACCCCAACTCCAGCTGGTCATTTTGCGCATCCATCATATCCATTTGAGGTTCTGCAACTAGATTTCATCCACATGGAAAGGTGCAACAATTTGAAATATGTACTGGTTGTTGTTTGCGCTTTTTCAAGATGGATAGAAGCATATCCCCTAAAATACAATACTGCCTTATCCACAGCTAAAGCCCTTGTCAAAGAATTTTTCCCTAGGTTTGGAATGCCAAGGATGGTATGGAGTGATAATGGGAGTGAATTTGTAGGTCGAGTGATGAAGAATGTGTGTGAGGGACTAGGCATTAAACAGAAGCTCCACGCTGCAAATCACCCCCAATCAGCTGGATTAGTAGAGTGCTACAATGGCACTTTGAAACTTAAGTTGGCCAAAATTAAGGCGAGCTCCGGTCTTAAATGGCCTGACGCTCTGCCCTTAGCACTCCTATCAACAAGAATGACTGTGCATTCGCGAGTGGGACTTAGTCCCTACGAAATCGTATTTGGCCGCCCGGCCAATGTTTGGGGTGTGCCAAGACCAACAAAATTCAGTGAAATCGAACATCCAGTACTGCTTGATTATCTGTATGAATTGACGGCTAAATTGCGTGTCTTACACCAACAGGTTCACGATACTCTGCCCCAGGCCTCTGAAGCTCCAGGACACCCTGTTAATCCTGGCTCGTGGGTGCTGATTAAGAATTTTCAACGTACGAAAAATGATGAGCCCCGTTGGATCGGCCCCCACCTTGTCCTTCTATCGACAAGATCAGCGGTTCGAGTGAAAGGAAAAAAGAATTGGATACACGGCATACATTGCAAGAGGATCCCTTTGCCCCTACCGTATGATCGGTGGGTCCAGGAGGGGATCGCTGACTCTGAGACTGAGACTGTGCCTCGTTTTGTGCCTTTTAGCGATGCACGTGTAAAGGGAACAATTTCAGAGCAAGAAAGCGACGACATTCTGCAGGAAGCTGTGCCGCCATCAATTCGATTGGACACCACAGAGCCTGAACTCTTGTTTCAAGACCAGACAGTACCTCGGAAAAACAGGTATAATTTGAGGCCAAGGACTATGGACAAATAAAAATTCTTTTTCTTTGATATTTTTTGGATAGCGCAGCTCTCTCATCTGAGAAACTTTTTATTTTTTGAACCACCATTCGGGTTTAGCTGTAGGGTCGCGGTGCCAAGACTTTGGGGTACAAGCTGGAGACGTTAGGTCAACGGTTCTGGTTGGTCTAGGGCGTTCCCTGAACTGACAGGTGTACTCCTTAGCAGAAGATACTCATCCGCCACGAACAGCACGATTAGACGATGGAGTTTCTCGAGATGAAGAGACCCGCTGGGGAAATAAGTTTTAAGAGCAGAATATGTAAAATAATGAACAGCAAATGTTTTGTAATATTATGTCTGTTTGTACTATCTAGCATAATGATGTTTTCTGTAGGTTGTGTATTATTGTCTTTCCAAGTGTCATTTGTACCCACCGTACAGCCCACACCTATCCTACTGTTTTTCCACACTCTTTTCACCCTCTGCTTGAACACGAACAAGCTAGACGTTCTGAATTTGTAAACAATTCATTTGTTCAGCTCCTGCACCAGCACCAACTAGTTATGAACATAACGAATTGCTGGGTGTGTGGTTTGATGCCGCATACCATTGATAAGGGTATCCCATATCTAGTGCTGCCGTTTAGCTATAATGGTTCATCATGGGCATTCCAGACTATGTTTCTTTTTGCTCTTGAGACCTATTCCTCACGACCACCGTGTTCCACTAGACCAAGCTCAAACAATAAAGCCTTGATGAGAGGAGTTGCAGATATAAGTAGAGATATCAATGCATATACATCTATTCCCAAGGATGAGTTGCGAGCTTATGTCGGTTGGAACGCGACGGGGTATAGCATTAGTTTGGGCGAAAAACAGCGCAAAAGTTCATCCCCAATTTGGGTCGCACCACACATGGGTCGCCTTTGTCTACAAGGCAATGGTCAGAATCCAAGAGCTCAACTAGGGAAGAGTGACTGTACTGAAACGTACATTTTTCCATCACAGTTTTCCCCTGCGTTTTTGGCTGCCAATGGTACATACTTTGTTTGTAATGACCGAGCATACACATGGTTGCCCCCTGATTTCTCTGGCACGACTTATGTTGCGAATTTACTGCCGCCGACATTTACTGCTGCCTCTGATTATCACAAGACCAGAGTTGTGAGAGGCGTTGTTAGTAAGGAGGATACTGCCGGTCAGGAAGCGGGAGACTTTTTCTTGGGTTTCCTGCCGTTTTGGGGACCAATGGCCAATAGTAGGAACCTGAGACAACTGACTCCTGTAGTTGAATCCACTGTTAATGTAACGGCTGGTGCCGTTGGTAACTTAACAGCTGAGCTCCAAGCGGATCGCCTCATGACGTTGCAGAACCGTGTGGTTCTAGATGTAATACTTGCAGACCGTGGTGGGGTATATAAGGTCATCCAATCAAGCTGTTGTATTTTCATACCAGATAACGCTCCGACAGTCTCTCAAGCCATCTCCAAATTGCATAAGATTTCCGGATCCATTCACGTGGATAAAGGAGATTGGTCGATGATGGGGTGGTTCTGGGAACTGATATCAGCTTGGGGATGGAAGATTCTAATAGTCATTGGGACGATCTTAGCCATTCTTTTCCTGTTCTGTCTATGTATACAGTGTGCTCCTGTAATGTGTAGCCTCTGTGTTACATCATGTGTAAGGAAACCTGTATCAAGGGACGAGCTAAGCAATAGGATGATGCTACAGCAACATCTCCATGGCCTTATGAATATAGACCTGGACTCAGATTAATATAAGTATAGTTATTGCCTATGTAAGGGCAAAAGGAGGGTCTGTGGTACTGTAAATTTCGGAACCATGTTGGAAGCATGGCCCTACCATGCCGATTTTAGTATCAGCGAACCGCAAATGACTAATGCGGTATGTATGAGTGTTTTCGTCATGTTTCACTGATGAATTCACCGTGCATACGATACTACATATTGAACCCTTGGGTTCCATTTTAGAACAGTAGCCATTTTGTGGTTGCCCTCACATAGGCTGCGCACTAAGGCCATGCCTAGGCCTAAAGGACACGTACACCTTCTGTGACTTCTCTCTGACCTGTGCAAACTGACTCCGCTGCCCGAGGTCAATCCTGTCCGGCCAGTTCCTTTTCTCATGGCCTAATGTGATTAGCATCAGGGCTCGACCCATCATAAAGTCCTTGTTCGCACACGATCTCTGACTAAGCTATTTCACACCTGACTCTGTTTCCTACTTTATGGCTTGTTTTACGAGCAGGAGGTGCCCGTATTATTGGGGTCCGCTGTTATCTGATGAGGGTTCTGAGCCTTGCTGGGTAAAATGACTGTATGCTTAATGAACTGAAATGTGGGATTGTCATTATGGCTCTGCTGTTTCTTTGAAGCGAAAATATGTGAATGACCATTTGTAAAATAGGGGCGGTGTTGCCCCCAAGCGTAATTTTGTGTATAGAAGCAAAGACTGGTTTTTGGTTCGGAGCAGTCTCCTGAGAACATACATCGTGTTGTACTTCTCGGATACCTGTGATTGGTCTGCAGCCAATAAATACGATCTTTGATTTCACCTAGAAGACTCTGTGTTTCTGTGGGTCTGAAACAGGAAGAACCCGAAGTCTTAGGGTGTGTTCCCCTGCACCGCTGGGTTCTAAAAACCTGGTACTTCAGACACAGTACTATGCAGAATAGGTTGTCAAACACCCCACACTACACCATAATGTCCTGGAATCTCAATGGGTTGGGCAGCAAGGTCTGGTAATGTGTTATGTACAATGTCTGCAGTCTGACATTGTCTTTCTCCAAGAAAGCCACCTAAAGGGAACTCAATCTAATTTCCTGGGCAGGGGGGCCTGCAAGGTCCAGGCACATTTGGGATCCACCTTTGGTTCGAGGGGAGTAGCAATACTTGTTAACCCCTCCCCCCATTCATGCTATCCAGTACTTGGATAGACCAAAAGGGTAGATATGTGGGAGTCCAGGGTTGCTGAGGCAGGACAACAATAACTCTATTCAGTGCCTATGCACCACCTCTTCTCCAGCAGTGGGTACTTGATCAGGTGACAGCAATACATCTGGAGGCTAATTTGGCAATCCATGTTGCGGGAAGGGACTTCAACGATGTTATGCTCCCAGCCTTAGATCGTTCGAATGTGGTGGCCACCTTGGCGGGAGCCATGCCTTTGGGCAAATTCGCACACTCCCTAGGCCTGAGGGATATATGGAGGTCGCACTATTCCATACACAGAGACCACTCCTACTTTTCTGGGGTACAACGAGATGTTTTCCCAGCTGGACTGCATCTTTGTCCCTGCAGGTGTGGCGACCACGATGCTCCAAGTGGACTATTTAGTTCAAGGCCTGTCAGATCTCTTTCCACTCTGGATAACTGTGGAGGGTACAGGTCGCCTTCGAGGTGTGTGTTGGGGCCTAAATGCAGAGGTTGCAAATGAAACGGAATTGAATCGGATTTGAATTTCTGGGAAAACCAGGGGTCGTTTGAGTCAGTGTTGGTCTTTTGGGAGGGCTATAAGACAGTGCTGAAGGATAAGAAACAAAATATTCTGCCCGCAAAAAGCACAGTGAAACTGCGGGGATAGAGAGCCTCGAACAGCAGATTGTGGCCCTTGAGAGTTCCCCTGGGGCCCATACTGATCCACACGCGATGGTCCCTTGAGGTGCTCCTGCGGGAGTACCGGGACCTGGTTGCAGGGGAGGTCCATAGACAGTTACTGGCCACACAACATCATCTCTACAATGCAGGAGACAAGGCAGGCAAGTTGTTTGCATGGCTTTGTAGGCGGGAACTGGCATCACACTGGATTAATAGGATTGTAGATGGGGAAGGTAATCCCAATTCAACTGATGTTGCCATTGCCGACACCTTTGCTGGTTATTATGCCTCTTTCTATTGGGCCCCTCAGATAGCCGAGTACTTGGCTGGAGTGGATCTGCTGGTAGTGCCCCTCGAAGACCGAAGGACACTTGATGGTGGCATCATCCTGGAGGAGGTCACGGCAGCCAGTACAAAATTGAAACCGTGAGAGATCCTGGGGCCAAATGGCCTCCCGGCAGAATTCTTTAAAAGGTACTCAGGTTTGTTGACCCCCACATGCTTAACCTTTTTAGAGAATCAAGAGACAGTGGATCATTACCGCCGGATATCCAATGTGCAACCATTGTTGTGATCTACAAACAGGGCCAGCCCGAGACTGACTGCAGCTCCTACCGTATATTATTATTATTCCTGTCAGTGATTGTCCCATTCATTCATGGGGACCAGTCCTGATTTATCCTGGCTCAGTCCACGAGGCACAACCTTCGGCGCCTCCATAATTGGATGTCGGAGGTTGCTTTGAGGGAAGACCCCCACATCTTCTTGGCATGAGACGCAGAAAAGGTATTTGATGCCATTTATTTGCCTTTTCTCCTCCAGACGCACCGTACATTTTGATAAGACCCTCGCTTTCAGCAGTGGGTCTCAGTGTTATACCAGGCCCCTAAGGCAGCAGTTTGAGTGAACAAAGTTCTCTCCTCGGTCTTTTCAATGCAACGCGGCACACAAGAATGTTCCTGGACGCTCTTCTTTTCACTCTCACAATCAAGCAACTTGTGGTGGTGATTCGCTTTCACCAGGATATCCAGGGGTTCAGGATCCCAGAGCGGGACAGAAAGAAGGAAAACATCTTGCTCTACGCTGATGACATCATGTTGTATGTCACTGATCTCGTAACTACTATACCGTTGATCCTCTCTACCTTTGAGTGTTTTGGGGCCCATTCAGGCTACCATATCAACAGGAATAAGTCTATGCTGTGTCATCCCTATACCCCTTTGGACCTCACCGGTCTCCCTAGGGTGCTGTAGGTAGTGACCGCCTGTTTTCAATACTTGGGCATATACGTGACACCACACTGGAAGATGTGTTTCACTAAGAATCTTGGAAGTGATCAGCACTATCAGGTATGAACTGGAATGGTGGTGTGCATTGCCTCTCAAATTGTTGGGGAGAGCTGCCGTCTTCAAAATGATTACACTCCCAAAGTTACTATATGCCCTGCAGAATACATACTATCCGCTCCCCGAGGGCGTGTTCCCCAAGATGGAGAAAGATATGTGCTCCCTGCTGTGGTGCAGCAGACATCCGAGAATAGCCCTTTCCACCTTTCAGCGTAACCCCTATAATGGAGGTATCACGCTCCCGGACGTTAGGTTCTACTACTGGGCTCCACACCTGGTGGCAATAAACGATTGGTTGTTCCCACCTCAGGACCACTCCACCCATCGTTTGGAACTCAACCAATTTTCTTGCCGCTCCTGTCTCCACTACCTCTATGATGGGAAGGCAGTACGACGATTGCTGCAGGTCACTCAGCGGCATGGCGAAGGCCACCGGCCGTATAGGTTGAGCAAATACGTTTACATGAGAGACACCACTCTGGGAGGGTGTGTTCTTGAAGGCGATCAGGAAACTAAGAAGGTTTGGAGCCTGGGGTCTATTGGGCATCTCACGTGTGGGAGATATCCTCAAAGGTGGTGAGCTGATGCCATTTGCAACTTTCCGGCATGACTACTCCATGCATAACAACCAATTCCTGAAACATGACCAGTTACACCATGCTTGAAGGTCAGAAGGCATAGAGATGCTAAATCTGCCTGAGTTTGCCCCATTGAAGGGACAGCTCCTAAAGGAAAAACTGTCTTCCAAGGCCATATTTCTCATACACAAAACACTCAAAAACCATATGCAGGACAGGCTGGCCAAATTGAGGGAATGGTCATGCCTGGAGGTAGGTGACATGGTGGATGTTGAACAGGAGGCGGCCCTGATGCACCCGAGGGAGGTGGCGATAAAATCCCGCTTGCATCTGATCCAACTTAAAATCCTCCACAGGGTGTACTACGATAAAATCCCGCCTGCATCTGATCCAACTTAAAATCCTCCACAGGGTGTACTACGACTGGGACTGGCTACATCGAATGGCGGTTGTGACCTCTCCGGACTGTCTTTGATGTGGGGAGGTAAGGTGTGCGTACTTCCATACCCTCGGTAGCTGCCCAGTTATCCAGACATACTGAACATGCGTGGTGAGAGAACTGAGTCAGGTGGTTGTTGAAACCATACCTCTTGATACCAAATACATCTTGTTGGGAGTACCAGGTGATGTCGATTTTTCTAGAACCCAACTTCTTTTTTGCAATTTAGGGCTGATTGTGGCAAAGCGAGATGTGTCACGACACTGGGACACCTGAGGCCCTGACATTGGCGGAGTGATAGAGAGAAATGCACCTGTATATGGCTGCTGAACAGGTCATGTATTAAAGTAGGTGGTATCTGCAGTGGCGGCTCACCGATGGGTGTGCTGCAGGGTGGTGAGCGGGGTAGGGTGGGCGGTAGTAAACTCCGGCATAGGGCCGAAGGGAGTTAAGTAAATAAAAAAATAAAACAATTTACATTGTGCGCGCTGCAACTCGTTGCAGCGCGCGCAATGTAAATTGTTTTATTTATTTATTTATTTACTTAACTCCCTTCGCCCGTATGCCGGAGTTTACTACCCCCCACACGGCCACTCCCCCGCCCCGCCTCACCGCCCCACAGCACACCCTCAGCGAGCTGCCACTGGGTACCCGTGTAAATTCCACAAGATCTTCGGTGGGTGGTTGAGATAGCATGATATACCTCTCTCGCCTGGAGCTGCGATTCCCTTGCCATGAGTGTAGTGTGGTGCCATGTTCGGGAACGCTACTGTAACCATTATTGCAATTTCTTCTCTATGTGGGAATGTCATGTAATTATATTTTGTGATTTCACTGGAGGGTGTGAGTGTGTGCAAGTGCCTCCTTCTTTGTTCAGTGTTTATTGACAGGTGAATGCTTAGCACCTTATTGCAATGTTTGTTACATTGTTTGTGAAACGTTGAGAATGCAAACAAAAACAAAAAAAGATTTTGGGGCAGATCTACAAGCCCCTTTCGCCACTTTTGTGTCACTTTTCCCATGTTAAAAGTGACGCAAAAGTGGTGCAAAGGGCTTGTAAATCTGTCCCTTAGTTTTTAAAGAGAAGGTTCGAGCCTGGCAACAGGTTTATTTTGCCAGGTCGGCAAGGCAGTGTAAACTGCACACACAAACTCTGCAATAGTAGGCCTGAGACATAGTTTAAGTGCTACATAAGTGGGTGGCACAATCAGTGCTTCAGGCCCACTAGTTACATTTAATTTACTGGCCCTGGTTACATGTGTTACCACTTTATCAGGGACTTAAAAGTAAAGTAAATATGCCAGTTGGGGATGAACAATATTATTGTGTTAAGGGGAGAGAGCACAAGCGACTTAGCACTGGTTAGCAGTGGCAAAGTGTGCAGAGCCCTACGACCAGCAAAAATAAGGTCAGAAAAATGGAGGAGGAAGTAAAAAAGTTTGGGGGTGGCCCTGCAAATAGGGCCATTTTCAACATCACACTCTCTGTGAGGGTAAGTCTTGAATCTGTGGGGATCCACATATTTCCTACCACCAAGAGTTCCCACACATCTCCCAATAAACACAGTATCCCTCTTGTATGGGTAGGCCTAGTATCAGTGATAGGAAAAGCCCCAAAATGCACCATAGACAGATGACATTTTCCACTCAAAACCGACCAAAGAGGGTAGCTTGGATTGCGGGTCTGGGATTGGCCAATACCTATGCAAATCTACCAGACCAAGACATTTTTGAAAATTGGAAATGTGGGGATTCCAGGGTGGTGTGCCTTGCAAGGATCCCATAAAAATATTTTACCCTTAATGCCATGCAAACTTGCCAATTTTTTTCAAA
Organism: Triturus cristatus; assembly: GCF_964204655.1. Lineage (NCBI taxonomy): Eukaryota > Metazoa > Chordata > Amphibia > Caudata > Salamandridae > Triturus > Triturus cristatus. The sequence continues at coordinate 683,055,175 of NC_140585.1, read as the reverse complement.
AATAATATATCTTCGGTTGGTCAGTAATCCTTGAACTAATTATTGTTGAACTAATTAGTGCTGAACATTCTGATTTTGTGAAGGGTCGACTCACATCGGACAATGTTTGTAGCTTGATGAGTAAATCTTCTGGTCCAAAGTCTCCCTTTGCTACCTGAACATTTGATGCAGAGAAAACATTTGACCAGTTGAGTTGGGATTTTATTTTTAAGTCATTGGCCTGGCATGGTTTTGGTCCCCTAATTCTCTGTATGCTCTCCGCTACTTACTTGAATCCAAAAGCTGTGTCTTATATTTAAATGATGCACAATCACCTATTTTTTCAATGGGAGAGAGGAACTCATCACAGATGCCCACTTTCTCGCTAATAGATTATCTTTAGAACCAGTTCTAATTTTTCTGCCAGGATTACAATTCAACATGACAGGCTATTTGCACCACCCCTATCCAGTCTCATTGTATGTTTCAAGGCTTTAACATTGAAGAAACAAACACGCTTAGGACCTTCAATTGAGCATTTACATGAAACAACTCATCAAGCCATCAAGATGCAGTCCCTATCTGATGCATCGTATAGACTTTTACAAAAAAATTATGCAGAGCACCACCACAAACCATGTTGCGGCACCGAGCTGCGTCATTTTAAAAGCACAGAGATGCGTCGTATTAACAACAATATGACACCTCTGTGTGCTTTTTCCTGTACTGAAGCATAATTGGCTGCCATGCGCCAGTGCAGGCACCCTTGTGTCATGTTGCAAGGGTGCCTACGTTGCGGGGTTGATTGTTTTTGTGCAGGAATGGACACCTCCCAACACAAATACAATCACTGATGGTATTTTCCTCTTTCTATGCTGCGTAACGCATAGAAAGAGGAAAGAATTAGGAGACATAAAAGTATTTCTCCTCATTATTTCCTCTTTCTATCCATTGTGCCACTCCTCCATCTCTCCTGGGGAGGGGTAGGATTATGACGCATTCCCAGCTGTACACAACTTTGTATATCTGGGAATCTGTCAGGTTCCATGGATGCTGCGTGGGAACACCCACAGCGACACCCATGGAATGCCCCTTTCACGCAGAGTAATGCTTGAAAGGGGCCCATATTCTCAAGGTCATGAAAAGTCTTGCAGGGTGACTTTACGTGCATATGGGCAGGCAGACTGTGCCGCTGGTGCATCAAAAAAGTGACACACTGGTGGCGCAATGGCCTTGTAAATGAGGCCCTGTATGCTAGATTTAGTAATGGTTTGTGCCAGTGCTAGTGGAACACAAAGCGAAGCACAGCTGTGCAAAGCAGGTGCAGGGATTTACTTTCAAATAAAAAAAGGGATTTGCTTTGAAAAAGTAATTTTCTCAGCTCCATATCCACTTTAAGCTACTTCGTGGCAAGGGGGTATTACCCCTCATATGAACTACTCGTCCCAGTCCTTACATAAGTAAGGTGGTCCCACTCCCCGACAGAGCTCTCCAACGCAAGTCTTTTCTTTTTTTTAAATATATAAAACCCCTCCCACCCCACGCCCTTCCTGCCCCTTTTAGCATCGCCGCCTTAGGTTCCCTCTGTTGATGGGTTGCCTGGGGGCTGGTTAGTCTGCCTTCTGGTGTTCGTGTCTCCTCCTCACTTTCCCTTTCTTTCATTGTCTCATCTCTGTCATTTGACCCTGACGGTTTGCCTTGTGAATGTTTCATGTTTATGTCTTTTGGGTTGCCCTTCTTTGGTGGCGGGGGATATTCAATTTTCCGACTGGGCTTCAACCCTTTTGTGTTACAATCAGCATTAGAGCACTTTTGTACGTGTGATTCTCACGGAGTGGATTCTGTGGATGGGATGCCCCCCATTTTTCTTCAATTTTTCGGGGATGGGTTTCTGCAGAATCTTTCCCTTCTGCTTTGGTTACTCTATGGGCAGTTGTCCGTGCCTGTTGGGGTTCTGGGGTTGCTCTGGTGGGTGGTGCTCCTTTGATGGATGGGTTGCTGCAGAGTTTTAGTCTTCGTCCCCCAGGCACTCCTCTGCTCCTGTGCTTGTGTCCTCTTGGGTTCTGCCTTCTCTCTTGCTGGGCCTTCAGTTGTCCCTTTTTAAGCCTTTTTGTGTAGCCGCTTTTCTGTGGCTATTGGCTCCATTGGCTTCCTGTTATTGTCTGACAGGGTGGGTGTTGCAGCAGTTGGATCCAGCCTTTCTCCCTATGGTCACCTCTAATTTCCATTTACAGCCAGAGGTTGTTCTTCCTGGTGTGCCTGGGGTAGAAGGTGCTCTGATTCTTCTGTTTTTTTTTAATGTTCTGAGAGCCCTTCAGATTTATCTGCAGCGTGCTCAGGGCTTTTTTCTTTCCCCTGCTCTATTGGTGGCCTGTGGGGGTGTTGCTATACGTAAGATTTGTGAGTGCGCTTTGCGGTTTGCCAGTGTTATATGTTTGTAGGGTTGGCTCCTCCTACTCATGTTCAGGGTCACTCCACTAGGTCGGTGTCTGTTTCCTGGGTTGGGCGGCCAGTGGGGCGGCCTGGTACTTTGTTGGGCAGCTGTTTGGCAGCCGCATCATACTTTTGTCAAGCATTGTCGTCTCAATGTGTTACATGCTTCTGTTGCATATTCTGCTGTTGGTATTCTGAACACAGCTCTCTTTTATCTTATTTTATTTTTATCTTACAGTTTTATACAGCGCGAACTTGACCCGAATCGGGTATCAGAGCGCTTTACATAACACCAGTTGCATTACATGAGGAACGCATTCATTTTTTTGTTAGGCACGGGGAGATTAGGTGATTTGCCCAGAATCACAGGATGTTCAGTGTCATTGCCGAGACTCAAACCCAGTTCCCCAGATTCGAGGACGACCGCCCTTGCCGTTAGGCCAACTCCTCTCCCTTGCTTTGATTCACCTTTGTGTTCAGCATTATCTTTGGTGTCATGCTGTTTTTCTATATTTTGCTTTTGAGATCTTCACTTATGTAAGGACTGGGACAAAGGTGTCCTATAAGGGGATAATGTGACTTTACTTACGGGTAACCTTCATTACCCCGATTAAGGTCCGCTTTGTCCCAGTTCTGTTCCCTCCCTCCGGCTGTTGCTGTGTCTGGTCTTCCTACTGACAGGAATGGCTTGGGGTGGGAGGGGTTTATATATTAAAAAAAAAGAAAAGACTAGCATTGTAAAAGCCTATAGGAGGGGCGGGACCGCATCACATATGTAAGGACTGAGACGAGGAGGACCCTAAGTGGAGTAATGAAGATGACCGGTAACTAACAACACATTTGTGAAAGCTAATCACTCCAAACATGCCTAGGTTTACCTATCTACTCTGGTGGGTTTGCCAGACTTCGGACCTCATTTACTATATTTTGATGCATTGCAGCGCAGCAAGCCTTCTTGATGCGCTGCCATGCATCCAAATTAAAGGGCAGGAATGTGCTGCATCTCCAAGATACAGCGCATTCCTGTCCTTCTCCCCTGTGCCGGCGCACAAACAGCAGGAATGCACCAAAGCAGTCACCCTTGGGCAAGGGTGCCTACCTTGTAGGGATGATTGTTTATGCGCTTTACTCCTTCTATGTGTGCAGCATGTGTGCTGTACAATGCAGCACACATATGAAGAGCAAAAAACGTGGATAAATACAAGTGTTTATTTTCATTGCTCCAATCCTACGTCTCTCCTGGGGAGGTGTAGGATTCTTACACATTCCCAGGTTTAAGACAAATTTGTAAATCTGGGAATGTGTCAGGTTCCATGAATGTTGCGTGGTCACCCCTCTCACGCAAAGTAATGCGTAAAAGGAGTCCATATTTACACAGGCATGGCCGGTACAGGTAAGAGCGGTGAGGCAGGGTGGGGCGGGGGGGGAGTCGACAGACGATGGGATCGGGCAAATAAAATAAATAAATAAATAAAAACACTTACCGTGAACTCGCCGCAACGCCGAGTCGGCGATGCGACGAGCGCAAGGTTAGTGTTTTTATTTATTTATTTTATTTTCCCTATCCCGTCGTCTGTCGGTTTCCCCACCCACCCAGCCTTGCCCCACTGCTCTTACCTTTACTGGCCGTGCCTGTAATTACAAGGCCATCAAAAGTCACGCAGGGTGACTTTATGTGGCCTTGTAAATATGGGCAGGCACACTGCGCCGCCGGAGCCTCTAAAAAAGTGATGCACCTGCAGCAAGGAAGCAGGCGTGAACAATGGCCAATGCATTGATTTCCCCCTGAAACCGGCATGCTATCTGTGTGCTGCAGTACACAGTATGCGTCCACTGTGTCTGACTGTTAGGAGGTTGCCTATGCTTAGTAATTTGTACGAGATGAGTATGCTTTCCGCACAAAGCCTATGCCGGGGAGTGCATATTCGGCTCTGCGCCAGCGCCTGGATAGTTATCCTCACGGGTTACAAGAAGCGCTCTACAAATCTGCTTATTGATTGAAGGCTGCGCTTGGGGCAAGGCAGCCTGTTTATGTACCTGCACACGAACAGCAGGCTGCCTTATTTGTATCTGCACTGTTTTCCCTTTCGCGAAGTCAAGGACATTTTGGAAAAAATCATAATAGTAGGCATTCATTTTTTAAAATGTGCTATTACTGACGAGCGGGAGCGATGGAGCCGTCTATTACTGAAAATAATTACATTTTAATTTGCCTTTTGTACAGAGAGACTCATGGAAAATCTGTTTGTGCGCGCGCGGTTATACACAGTTTAATGACAAGCCAGACATCTGGTCCTTGACACACTGTGGTATGATAAACAAATATTCTTCGCCAAGGTCTGTCTGCCTGCCACAGAAACGCAGCAACATTCTGGTATTCTATTCAAGATTTAGATGCTCATAAAACGCAGTTGCACCGTTTGAATAAGAATAAAACACATATTTAATATTGCATGGACGGCTAGGATATAGTCAGGCCGTTTCATTTTCCGTGATAAAACTGAAATGGAAATAATATTGCACATTATAAGAATTCACAAATACCCTGGTCTCATTTTAGTTCTTTATTTGACTTTACTTGTACTACAACGCAGATTACTGCACCGCCTATCATTTAAAGGAAGACAGCGCTCTCTGCTGGAATATCACAATAAGAGATTCATTTCGGTTTATTTTAATCATGTCCAAAGCATATAGGCCAATGTGATGATAGTTGTTTAAAAAATGACCCTTTGATGATTTCTGGAAAACTAATGCTCCTTGTTGACTGATTACCCTCTTCTTCCTGAACAAGGACAAAATACGAGGAGAAATAAAGATAGTTCCCCTCTTTATGCCTCACCTTGGGAGGCACACGGTTTTGGCGCTTCGCCGGGTTTACATGCTTTAGTAAATATGGGGAAGTGTCAAACTGGGAAACAGCGTTTACAACGCTGTCTCTACAATGCGGTTCCTTTACAGCGCGGTCGTTACAACAAACGTGTTGTTACCACGTGTACCATTACATCGCAAGTCGTTTCAACAACTTGCTGTAGGGGGTGCGCTGGTGTTGGATTTACAATCCAACACCTTCCCTGCTGTTGCACAAACTGAAGTAGGAATAGTAAATAATACTATTCCTAAATCCAGCGCGGCCCCTACAGCAACTCATTGAAACAACTTGCGATGTAATGGTTCGCGTTGATACAACGCTTTCGTTGTAGCGACCATGCTGTTTTGGAATGCGTGAACAACGCACTCATTGTAAAGAACCATATTTGTCAAACTCCATTTGATGTTGCTTAAGAAAACCCACAGCAATGTCCATGGAATGCCTCCCGAGCGCAGAGTAAGTGAAGCATCACAGCGATTTGCGCTGCCTTGCCTCACTCCATATCTATGAGGCAATTCAAAACCACGCTCTGGGGCATATCAACAACAACCGGCGATAATTATCGCTAAGCGCACTTAGCGCTAGGATAATTATCGCCATCTAGCGTTGATTTTTATCGCTCAGATAGCGTGCTATTAGCAACGCTTATCTCAATAGCGATAAAAATCCTCATGCTAAGTGGCTAACGTGAGATTATCGCTGGAAACCCAGCGATAATCTCACATTAGCTTGTTGATAGGGACAGACAAACTTAGCCATGATATCCTCCTTCCATAGGATATCATGGCTAAGTCAGAAAAATACCAGACGTAAATAAAAGCAGCGTTAACCGCGGTTAGCGCTGCTTTTTTTGTCTCTAACAGGGTTAGCGATATTCTTGATAATAGGAGAAATGTCGCTTAGCGACATTTCTCCTATTATTTTACTCTGGAACGCCCCCTTTGCATCTCATTAGAGATGCAAGGGGAAGCGTAGAGTAAAAGGGTGCTAACATGCAAATTTGCATGTTAGCACCCTGTTGTTGATAGGGTGCTAGTTTTATCTCTGCTTTTTTGGCTTTTAAAGCCAAAAAAGCAGAGATAAAGCCCTTATTGATATGCCCCATAGTGTCTTTGCATAGCCTCATAGATATGATTATGTGATTTGCGCTGCCTGTGCGTCACAAAAAGTGGCGTTCCAGCCACGCAAGGGGGGCATAAAGATGCCCTTTAGTATTAAACTATTAAGGGCAAAATATAAAATTTCCCACAGCACCACTTAAACTCAGCTATTCAGAGCACAAAGCGGCATAGTATATCTCTACAAGTACTGAGCAATGCAGGAAGCAAGCTCATTGGTATGACTGGAAGTTTAGTTGGTGATATCTCACAAGAAAATTGAATGCAAAAACATACTTTTCAATCAAAAGTTATGCAGGACTTCAGAAAGAAAATGTCTCCTGCAAGACATTTTCTACTCGAATCAGTGTCCTGCAGGCAAAAATTAGGTGAAAAAAATCAGCTCTGCAACATAAAATTTTGACAATATGCACAATGCGAAATTTGTGCATAAACGCCTGGGTCTGCTGACAAAGACAGTTTAATGCAGACAAAGATAATTTGCTACACAAGAACAGACTCAAGGACTAGATTACAACCTTGATAACATTTCAAAAATATAGTTAGACACAAATATTGTGTCAAAAATATTGTGATGTCAAGACCATTGGTGGACAGAATATTGTATTTAATATAATTTTTTATTATAGTTGTATATGATGTCTTTTTTGTTAGTTTGTTCTGTTTTATTACTTTTGTGTTATAAATTATTATTATTTGAATTTTAATTATGTGTAAACACTTTTACATAGTTTATTTTATTTTTGCTCTGGTAATGCTCTATGTTTGTCGCTTTTATTTTTAATTTACTTATTGGTGGTTTGTTGGGTTTGTAGGGAAGTTCTTTTAACATGTATTTTATAATTCTTTCAAATAAAATAGTCAATTTATTTTATTCATTTTAATTGGTTAATTTGATCAATAAGTAAACAAATGTAATCATAAATTATGTAATAGATAATTAGCCCCTTCTGTGCGTTGGACGCGTGGGAGCTGTCGGACGCATAAGTGGTCATGTGCGTAGGACGGCTCCCGCGCATCCGACGCACAGAAGGGGCTAATTATCTATCACATAATTTATGATTACATATGTTTTACATTTGGATTCCCTTTACCCCCCAACAGACTAGGGAGCTGGGGAAGAACTTCCCCAGCTCCCGAGGCCCCACCCCTGCTTTCCCTGAAATGACGTTCAGCGCGCATGTCGCGCTGAAGTCATTTCAGTGAAATCAAAACTGAAATGAGCCAAAAGGCTCATTTCAGTTTCGCTTTCTACGTGCTCAGGGGGCTATCTCAGCCCCCTGAACACGTAGAAAGACGGGAGGGGTATCATTGGAAAGGGGAGGATCTCCCCTTTCCAATGGTACCCCTCCCGAGTGGATCCCTGCTTGGGGATCCACCCACTAGGCACCAGGGAGGGTGGAGCGGCCCCTTGGCCAAGGGCCTTTGCTCCCCCCATTATTTTTGGGCACATTCAGACTTTCTGCCCCCCCTGGGGTCAGTAGCCCCCAATCTGCCCCCTGGGGGGGCATAAAGCGCACTAGACACCAGGGATTTTTTAGGGCAATTTTAGTTAGGGCTGGGGCTGCCCAAAACGGGCATGCCAATACCCCCACCCTGCCGCCATAATTACAGCCCTTCTGCCCCCCCCGGGGGATAAAAAGCTCACTAGAAGCCAGGGATTTATTTTGGGACAATTTCAATTAGGGTGTGGGCTGGCCAAAACGGGCATGCTAATGCCCCCACCCCACAACAATTCCAGTCTTACTGCCCCCCCGGGGGGCATACGGGGGCAGAAAGCCCACTAGAAACTAGGGATTTTTTTTGGCAAGTGAAATTAGGGGTGGGGGCTGCCCAAAACGGGCATGCCAATGCCCCCACCCCACAACAATTCCAGTCTTACTGCCCCCCCGGGGGGCATACGGGGGCAGAAAGCCCACTAGAAACTAGGGATTTTATTTGCCAATTTCAATTAGGGGTGGGGGATGCCCAAAACGGGCATGCCAATGCCCCCACCTGCACCCCTGGCCAAAATGGGCATTACAATACCCCCACCCCCCAGAGAAAATCCAGTCTTTCTGCTCCCCCGGGGGGCAGATCCCCACTAGGCGTGGGGGCTGCCCAGAATGGGCCACCATCCCCCCAAAAATAGCCACAGCCTGGGGGAATCCAGCGAGGTACAGCTTGTGTGGGTCCCCCACCGTTTTCCTACCCAGAATCCCCTACAAACCTCAAATTTTGCTTAAAAAATAACTTTTTTCTCAAATTACTGTCTGGGAAAGTTCTGGAATCTATGTGGATCCACAAATTTCCTACCTCTCAGCATTCCCCCAGGTGTCCCAATAAAAATGACACCTTATTTGCGTAGGTGGGTCAAGTACCCGCAACAGGCAAGGGCCCAAAACATATTGAGGAGAGATCAAAATTACCTATCACAAAACAACCTAGTTTTGCAAGGGGAGTGACCTGGGTTTTTGGCCCCGGGCTCAGTGGCCATCTTGGGCAACTACCAAACCCATATATTTCTGAAAACTAGATACCCGGTGGAGTCCAGCGAGGTATGGCTTGCGTGGATCCCCCAACGTTTTCCTACCCAGAATGCCCTGCAGATCTCAAATTTAGCCAAACAAAACAAATTTTCCACATATTTTTGGGTGGAATCACCTTGCCGGCACAAATGTCCTTCCCCACAGCGTTACCCCCAGTCTCTCGAGTAAAATGATACCTCACTTGTGTGGGTGGGGCAAGGGCTTGTGACTGGGAAGGGGCCAAAACACAGGGAAAAAGCGTAGAGCACCGAGAATTCTAAGAGCTACATTTGATTTTTTTTTTTTTTAGCCAATTCTGCCTTGGACACCCAAGTGAGGTATCATTTTTACTCAGGACAGTAAGGAGAACGCTGTGGGGTAGGACATTTGTGCCGCAACAGTGACTCCACACAAAAATATGTGGAAAATTTGTTTTTTTCAGCTAAATCTGAGGTTTGCAGGGGATTCTGGGTAGGGAAATGTTGTGGGATCCACGCAATCCATACCTCATTGGACTCCCCAGGGTGTCTAGTTTTCAGAAATGTGTGGGTTTGGTGGGTTTCCCTAGATGGTGGCGAGCCCGGGTCCACAACTAGGTAGTTTTGTTATAGGTAATTTTGAAGTCTCCACAATATGATTTGGCCCATTTCCTGTTGCAGCCACTATGCCTACCCACACAAGTGAGGTACCATTTTTATTGGGAGACCTGGGGAAACGCTGGGTGGTAGGAAATTTGTGTCAGTCCGGTGATCCTACAACTTTCCCACACAGAAATGTGAGAAATAATTGATTTGTTCAACAAAATTTGAGGTTTGCAGGGGATTCTAGGTGGGGAAATGTTGGGGGACCCATGCAAGCCATACCTTGCTGGACTCCCCCGGGTGTCTAGTTTACAGAAATGTGTGGGTTTGGTAGGTTTCCCTAGATGGCCGCCGAGCCCGAGGCCAAAAACTCATGGGACCCCCTTTGCAAAACCAGGTTGTTTTGTGATAGGTCATTTTGATGTCTCTGCAATATGCTTTGGGTCCTTGCCTGTCACAGGTACTTGGCTCACCCACACAAGTGAGGTACTATTTTTATCGGGAGATCTGGGGAATGCTGCGTAGAAGGAAATTTGTGGATCCACGCAGATTCCAGAACATTCCCGCTACAGAAATTTGAGAAAAAAGTGATTTATTTGAGCTAAATATGAGGTTTTCAAGGTATTCTGGGTAGGGAAATGTTGGGGGGCCCACGCAAGCCATACCTTGCTGGACTCCCCCGGGTGTCTAGTTTACAGAAATGTGTGGGTTTGGTAGGTTTCCCTAGATGGCCGCCGAGCCCGGGGCCAAAAAACTCATGGGACCCCTTTGCAAAACCAGGTTGTTTTGTGATAGGTAATTTTGATGTTGCCTCAATAGGTTTTGGGGCCTTGCCTGTAGCAGGTACATGACCCACCCACACAAGTAAGGTAGCATTTTTCTCGGAAGACTTTGGGGAATGCAGGGTAGGGTGGAATTTTGTGGATCCACACAGATTCCAGAACTTTCCACCACAGAAATGTGAGGAAAATGTGTTTTGTTTTACACATTTTGAGGTTTGAAAGGGATTCTGGGTAACAGAACCTGGTGAGAGCCAGACAAGTGACCCTATCCTGGATTCCCCTGGGTGTCTAGTTTTCAAAAATGTACAGGTTTGCTAGGTTTCCCTAGGTGTCGGCAGAGCTAGGGTTCAAAATCTACGGCTAGGCATTTTGCAAAAAAAGGGTCAGTTTTCACTGTGAAAATGTGGTGTGTCCACGTTGCGTTTTGGGCCGTTTCCTGTCACGGCCACTAGGCCACAAGTGATGTACCATTTTTCTTGTAAGACTTTGAGGAATGTAGGGTGGGTGGAATTTTGTGAATCCAAACAGATTCCAGAACGTTCCACTACAGAAATATGAGGAAAATGTGTTTTTTTGGACAAATTTTCTGGTTTGCAAGGGATTCTGGGTAACAGAATCAGGTGAGAGCCAGACAAGTCACCCCATCCTGGATTTCCCTGGATGTATAGTTTTCAAAAATGTATCGGCTTGCTAGGTTTCCTAAGGTGTCGGCAGAGGTAGGGTTCAAAATCTACAGTTAGGCACTTTGCAAAATAGTGTCAGTTTTCACTGTAAAATGTGGTGTGTCTGTGTTGCGTTTAGGGCCATTTTCTGTCATGGGCACTAGACCTACCCACAAGAGTGACATACCATTTTTCTCGGAAGACTTTGGGGAATGCAGCGTTGGTGGAATTTTGTGGATCCACGCAGATTCCAAACTTCCCACCACTGAAATGTGAGGAAAATGTGTTTTTTTTGTGCCAAAGTTTGAGGTTTGCAAGGGATTCTAGGTTTGCTAGGTTTCCCTAGGTGCTGGCAGAGCTAGGGTTCAAAGTCTACAGCTAGGTTCTTTGCAAAAAACAGAGTCAGTTTTCACTCTAAAAATAAAGTGTGTCCACGTTGCATTTTGAGCCATTTCCTGTCGCGGCCACTAGACCTATCCACACAAAGGAGGTACCTTTATTATCGAGAGACTTAGGGTAACACAGAATTGTAGAGCAACTGTTATTACCTATTGACTTTTGATGCATTTTTGCCTTCCAAATGAAAGACAATGTGTAAAAAAGAAGTCACTTTAAAAAATGTCCTAGAATTCTCATGCTAGTATGGGTACTCACAATTTCGGAAATGTGCAAATATCTACTGTTTCTAAACTCTATATTTAGTTCCAATTTCGGAAATACCTAGGTGTCTTTCATACCGATTTTTCCATGTATATATTTTCCCAAATTAATTGCTGTATACCCGGTACCTCATAAAAAACCATTGCAAGACGCAACTCAGTTATTGGCTCTGGGTTCGTCCGGTTCTTGCTGAACCTACAAGTCCTATATATCCCCACAACCAAAAAGGTCCAGTGGATGTAATGGTATATTGCTTTCAAACAGCTGTCATAATTAGAAGAAGTTACAGGTCAAAACGTTGTCACAAGTGGCTGTTTTTTTCAACTAATTTTCAATTTTTCCTATATTCAATTGTTAATTTCTTTAAAGAAACCTTAAAGGATCTACACAAATGACCCCTTTCTGAATTCAGAATTTTGTCTCCTTTCTTAAAATCTATAGCTGTTCAGGATCCATTATTGCTTTCATACCCATTTCTACCATTAACTGGAAGGAGGTTGAAAGCATAAAAAATAGCAAGGGCGCAAATATGGCGTGGATACCTTATGTGATCAAAATGTTACAGTGGCCTAAGCGCAAACTACCCAAAATAGCCAAAAAAGGCTTAGCACGGGGGGGGGGGGGAGGCCTAGCAGATAAGGGGTTAAAATGGTAGTGAATTGTATAACTGTTAATTGGTTAATTCAATTATATATTCAGTTTTCTGTACAGATGCAGGGATCAAGTGTAATGCTTATTCATTTCAGATAGAGAGACGTTAGGGTGCTATCAGTGGGGGCGTGGAAAAGATCGCTTCAGCGAAGTGAACAAGCACCTTGCTCGGAGTTCAGCAGTTTAGCAGTGGTCCAGCAGCTGGTGCTTGGTTCAGAGAAAGCAGCTGAGTGGGCGGCTGTGCTGCTAGCATCAGTGACAGTGGCAATCGCCCACCCAGCAGACCACAGAGAAAAGAAGAGAAGGGAAAGCCAGAATGGATCATATTGGCCAAGGAGGCCATGAGGACAGCCTGTGGTGGCTGCAGCAAAGTAAGTCCTACCAACTCTTTTATCGCTCGCTGCTTGCACATTCGCTTGCCAGCCTGGTCTGCCTGCCAACCCTGTAACCTGCTATCTGAATCCTGCCGGCTGGGCCTAGTACAATGAGAAGAGAAGAAAACAGGGTCAAGGTGAGGCCCAAAGAGATTGTGGTCTATTGTTAGAGGGTGCAGAGGTGGCCGGAATCAAATTGGTATGGTTTGCGCCCTCCTAGCACATAACCGCCCATCTGCCTTACACTTCTGCCGTCCCGCCATCTGTGCTGCCTCATTGTCTCCTGCAGCCCTTCATTCCACCATCCATTGGCATTCACTTGAGTTCATCACAGCCTATTGCTAACACAGGGCACAAGTCCTAAAAAAAGAATTGGGGAACTAACCTAGTTAGGCAGTATGCAAGTGACACACGGCGTATGACATCACGGCGTGTGACATCACATCGCGCGACATCATGGCACCTGACATCCCACATGCCCTCGCAGGAATTGATATCATAGAAAGTGGCATCACAAGCCACGACTTTACAGGAAGGGGCATCACAAGAAGTGACATAATATCTAAAGCCCTAACATATATGTATAGCAGGTCTATCATGTGTATGTTTGATCACATTGCGAGGATAATAACACTGTGAGATATGGGATATGATATGTGACTTCTACACCTTCCAGTCCCCCAGTTTTATGTACTGTACATTCATTTACAAACGTATATCATTTATTGTACATGTAATATGCACGTGTTGATGTAAAGCGTTCTGACACCCTGCATTGGGATGAGTAGGGCTATACAATAAAAAATAGTGGTACTTACATTATTTCAATGCCTCCTCAGGTGTAGCAAGCTCCATATAAATGCAATTTGCTTCGTTTAAATACTAGGCCTGGGTGGTAAATTCCATTCCACTTGCGGAATTTGCGGAATTTGGGTAATTTCACAGTCCGCAGAAAACGCGGAATTGCCAAAAATTCTGCAATCCTCGGCTTTTTGGCATTTTTTGCTTTTTGTTCATGCTTTCAAAATGCGTGTTCGCGAGATATTTCTCCCCGAGCACACAAACAGCGTTCGCGAACAAGAAAAAAGCAGTGCGAACGGATGGAACAAGCAATTCCGCATGTTCGTGGAACTTTTGCGTGCTTGGGGAGATTTTTACCGTTTCGCAGAGCTTTGCGTAGCGCGACTACACAAATTCCGGCCACCCCTAGTAAATACTGGGAAAGACCAATACATCTGACATGCTTACAGTGCATTCATATCTCCTAAAAAGGGACTGAACAAAGTGAAAAGCTACCTCTCTTAAATATGTGTGAAGTGCTAACAGGGTATGAGCCATTGCTTTCCCTCCGATTCATTTGCATCAGATGCGAGGCTCCTGACTGCTCTCAGCCAACAGACTGATCAAAAGGAGGCATGATGACTCCTCAAATTTGGCCTTTGTTATGGGCCTAGCAGGAGTCTTAAATAAGAAAGCCCCGTCCCTGCCTGCACGCTGTTGCTTGTTGAAGATGGAAAGCAGACAACGTGCAGAGTCTGCTGCTGAAAATGTCCCGGTGTTTGGAAATTACACAGGGACGAGTTCAATACATTATTCAGTGGGGCCAAAATTCTTGACAGGGTGGACGGCGTTCACCCTGTGAAAATAGTTGGTGGAAACCGTCCACCCGCATGTACCCCTGACTCATGCCCTGTGCTAACCTCCACAGTCACCCCCACATTTGGCCTTCATACTGCATTAGATTCTCCAGCTCTCTAAGATTTTTCAAGGCTCCCAGCACAACACCAGGCAACTAAGCCTCTGCCAGTTTGGATCCCAGCCCTTAGCCAACATCACCGCAGCCTTTTACCATCAGATAGCATATGCAGAAGCATACTGTCCCTAGCACACAGTCAACAACCTTGCCAGAATGCACATAGGACAGACTTAAGACCTGGTTTCCCCATTTGACAAGCTCACCCCTATCCCGTGGAACCAGCACTGCCATATACTGTGACATATATGCTGTGACACATGATCTGTGAATTGTGTACGTGTGTACGCTTTTGCCATCTGAATATACAATCTGCGTGTGTACACTTTGCCAACTGAATGTACAATATGCCAGGAACAGTGATACAAACTTATTAGCAAATTGCAGCATGTATGAGACTGTAGAAGCATTCTGTTTTGTTCGAGCACTCGTTTTGTGCTCTTTCATGTCTTTCCATTCATGGAGCTACGTTTACTCACTTCCGACATCTCATGAGATCCCGAGGGCGTCTGGCAGCCATGTTGGGTGTGGCACCAGTACTTAATGCCACACCTAAGTTCCAGAAGTTGCTTTGCTTACAGGATTCATCACACAAGGCAGTTGTGTGTCCTGAGTTACTTACCTTGGGGTAGATTTATAAGGAACTGACGCATCTGCATAGATGAGGCAGTTTCCTTGCCCCAGTGCAAAATGTCCTTGTGCCACCATGGACGCTGTGTATTTGCAATACAGTGCTCCATGGCACAAGGATTAACAGATGCGTCATAAATACTGATGAATCTGTTGGCACAAAAGTGATGCATTGCTGGAGTCGCTCATGAAAGCAACGCAACTCCAGCAATGTGCCACAACAGATAGGTGAGTCCCATGCAAAAAGCCCTGCATCATTCCTTACGCTGGTCTGAGCAGGTGTAGGGATTTTGACGCAGTGAAGGTGTAGAGTGATGCAGTGAAATGTTGTAGATTTCCCTGTATCAGTTCTAAATGGCTTTTTGCATGGGAACGCCCACCCTGCATACATTATGCCTGGCGAAGGTATAATGTGTCACAGGGCTTTACAACGTGACACATCTCCATAGATGCGTCACACTGTAAATTGGCGGCATTTTTTGCACCGCCGTTGCATCAAAAAAGTGACGCAATGTCGATGCATGGAGGCTCAAGGGGCTTGTACATCTGCCCCCTTGTGTTGGGGGATTTCCCTGGAACCTCCGCTTCCTGGAACTGGCATTTACAGCTACTGCAGGTATTCGGCATTCTGCTTCTAAGGCAAAGGATTCTGCATAGAATATGGAAAGAAAGAACATCGTGCGATTACAGTCTTAAGTACCCAACGCAAGTAAGGTGTTAGAACATTTTTAACTCTTAATGATGTAACTAGAAAAAAAACTTGGAGCAATTATTGCGAAGTTGGTGAATATTGCCAACCTAAAGACAATTGTGCACTTGGTGAATATTAGTATTCTTGAACTTGATTGTGAACCTAGAGTACTAAAAACCTTGTGAAGTAACAGGGGTATAGCATCATCCTGTTAGAACTGTTAAAAACTGTTGTTAATCATAGGACTCCTGTGGTGTATTCAGTATACCATTCAAAGACTGCCAAGATACTTATCACCTCTACTCATTGTTTTCCCCGAAGAGTATTAACAGTACTGTGGTGCCCGTACCCTGAAGTCTTTGTTAACAATAGAGGGCAAGATGTATGTGTAAGTACCAAACGCAGTAGTGAGGGGAAGAGTGAGCGGTACATTCTCTGAGAAGGATATACGATTTCTTGTCTTTCTCTTACAGACAAAGTCTCATTTTCGGCTGAATACACTCCTGCTACAAAAGGGAAATCTCAGACGTTGCATCCCACATCAAACCCAAACTAAACCAACGGATGTCTACAGTTCAGACAGCTGCTAGAGCGGTCGACCTTGAAGCTAGGGAACCAGGTTCGAGTCTCGGCAGGGACGCTCAACATCCTGTGATTCTGGGAAAATCACGTAATCTTCCTGTGCCTAACAAAATGAATGTTTCTCTCTGTAATGCAACTGGTGCTCATGTAAAGCGCTCTGATACCTTTAGGTCAAATTCGCACTACATAAAATCTCCCCCCAAAAAATAAGATAGGAATACAGTGCAGGCTTTTTAATGGTATATACCACAGGTGGCAAGGGAGTCAACTACTAATGAATCCCAAGAAGTTACAGGGCATTCCTATTGCCTCGCAGGTCGACAATTGTGATGACATTAACGGCATCCTTCATCAGGGCCTCTTTCCTGTGTCCTCCTCAATCTCTCTCATGCTATACTCACTTCACATGCAGTAAGGTAGGGTGCTAGGAAATCGGTCCATAACGTCTCTTGCGAATCAAACATTGCGGACTTCCAGGTAAGAACGCATTGTTGTTATCTTGACAGAAGGAAAGGCCCATGGAAATCACTTCGCCCGGGTGTTATGGAGCAAGCGCAACAATCTCTATTCAGGTCATAACCCCCATGTTAGCCTATATTCGGTCAGAAAATGCCACTTTGCGGCAAGATCGCATCTCTCTTCAAAACCAACTACAAACTCATAAATCATGGGAGTTACCACTGCCAACGCTACCATCCAAACCAATTCTTAAGCCTTCCAGTTTTCAACCACCATCTTGAAATGCTATCTCCAGCTACATTCCACCCTCCCACATCCAAGTAGTTACACCTACGCCTATTCCGTTAGCTCCCACCGAACGATTTTATGGGGATAGCAATATGTTTGGCATTTTTCTAAATCAATGTCATCATCATTTCATGGTGAGACCTGGTGTTTTTCCAGATTACACCTCTAAAATAGCCTTTGTGATTATCCTATATGGGTGGAGACGCAGCCTTATGCTCTGTACCATTAATAGATCGAGACGACCCTCTCTTATATGATTTCCGGCAGTTCAAGGAAGCTATGAAGTGATTATTTGCTAAGCATGCTTTTTTTTAAGCAGCTGACAATGAACTTTTGAACCTGAAACAAGGTTCGTCTGATTTGTTACTTTACATTACGACATTCAACCGACTAGCAATAGAAGCAGAATGGCCAGAAGATAAGAGGGTGTCACTGTTCTATCGAGGACTTAGAGAAGAATTAAAGGACATGATATCACAAATATTAGACCCTCCCCCCCAGTCAACTGCACAGAGTTCATCGATCTAGTGGTCAAGCTGAACCATCGCTTAACAGAAAGAAAGGGGGAAAAGATAAACAAGTAGATGGGCATGTTAAACCTGATGTTACTAGTAAAACAGATACAGCGGAACCACTGCAAATTGGGACCATAAGAGGGCAGATTACTAAGGAAGAAAAAGAAAAGTGGAGAAAGTTGAAGCAGTGTCTGTACTGTGGAAAAGCAGAACATTTTGTCAAAGAATGACCCAGTCATCCAGCAAAACCCAGAGCCAAACCAAGTGCTGCGGCTGCTGGTTATCAGATGGAAAACTAGAGAACTCTGTAGAAGACGAGTTCAATCTGCTGAGTTTGTCCTCTAGTTTGGCATCCAAACCACTTCCCGGCTCAACTCCCCATCACCTTAGTATTCATGTGAAACTCATGTCATATTCAAAGTCAAAAGGCCCATGGACAGTAGGTGCTTTACTACACTCGGGGGCCACAGCAAACTTTATAGATACCAAATTCCTTCACACTTTAGGTTGTAGGGCGTGCCCAAAGAGAGACCTGAGTTAGTTAGGGCCATGGACGGTAAGGAATTGAAATCTGGTTTAATTCAACATCAGACAGAAGAGCTAGAAATGACTTGCGAAAACGCTCATTCTGAACATATCCGCTTGGATATCATAGATGCACCACAACTCTACTTAATCCTGGGGATCCCATGGCTCATACAACATAATCCTCAAATAGACTGGACACAAAAGACAGTAACATTCTCTTCAGAGCACTGTACTCATTTTTGTTTTCACCTTCCTAACATGAATTACACTATACAAGTCTCAATTTTCAAAGGGAAATAAACAGTGTATCAGCTCTTGAGGGAGTACCTACGGAATAGGCAGATCTAGCAGAATTGTTTGATAAGCAGAAGGCAAACACATTACCACCATGTTGATACTACGACTACAGGATAGACTTTTCCCTATAGTCAGATATATGCATTCACAAAAAAAGAGAACAAGATTCTCTTACCTACCTGGATGAGTACTTGGCCAATGAGTTTATTCGACACTCTAAGTCCCCAGTATCCTCGCCCTTAGTCTTCGTACCAAAATAGGGATGGAGATCCTTCCATGCATCGATTACCGTGCAGTTAGCAACGTAAAAATCAAGAACCGTTATCTCCTACCATTAATCTCTACCTTGTTAGATCAAATCAAGGATGCGACCATTTACACCAGACTTGATTTGAGGGGAGCATACCATCTAGTGGGAGTCTGGGAGGGCGATGAATGGAAGACCGCATTTCTTACGAAATGTGTTCTCTATGAAAATAAAGTCATGCCCTTCGGACTTTGCAATGCACCCGCAGCCTTTAAATTCTTCATTGATGAGATATTGAGGGTTATTTTGGACATCTGCTGCGTGGTATACATCAATCATATCCTGATTTATTCATGTACAATTGTGGAGCATGTAAAACAAGTACGAGCAATCCTCTAAAAGCTAAAACGGCATTCTCTTTCTGTTAAATTGGAAAAGAGTACCTTCCACGTAATCAAGGTTGATGTTCTGGGTTACATACTAAGAACTGAAGGCATTAAATGGACCCAAAAAAAGTAGAGGCAGTCCTGCATTGGCCCAGCCCAGCCACAGTGAAACAAATCCAGAGTTTTTTAGGGTTTGCAAATTTTTATAGACGGTTTATCCAGAACTTCACAAGAATCATAACCCCTATCAGTAGACAACTCCGTGAAGGGGCCAAGTTTGAGTGGGATGAAACCACGGAAAACGTCTCCCAAGAACTAAAAAGAAGGTTAACGTCAGCACCCATCTCAATGCACCCAGACCAGACCTGTCTCACCCCTTTATTGTAAAAGCAGATTCTTCTCAGCACGCCATATGTGGGATCCTATCCCAAAGACATTGTGAAACCTGGCAATTGCATCCCATTGCCTATTATTGAAGAACATTTTTACCTTCCTAAATCAACTACCCAATAGCCAATAGAGAGCTATTAGCCAATAAAGCTGTATTTGGGGAATGGTGACGCTACTTGCTGAGAGCTAGACATCCAACAATGATCTATACAGATAACCATAACTTACAATGTTTACATTCTGGAAAGGCACTGTCTGCTCAGTAACTTTGACGGACATTATTTTTTAATGATTTCAATTTCATTATTACTTATCGCCCTGGAAAGGATAATACCAAAGCAGATGCTCCATTACGCATAGGGGAAGGGGACTCACAGGAACAAATTGCTGATTCACAACCAATTCTTACCTCACAGTGTTTTCAAGCAAGCAAATGTAGTGCAGAGTTACAGGACGAAGTAAGGAACGTGACCCAATCACTCACACAAGATTAATGAATGTACATGTACCCTTCTCTTACCTTTTAATGCGGTTTGCTGTGGTTGCAAGACTTACTCTCTCTGCCCACTCAGGACTTACAGTGCCTTGCTCTGAAACTTAGTCATGATACACCTCTTTCTGCTCATCCTGGTATGAACAGAATGCATTGGCATGTAGAAACCTGTGCTATCTGAGCCCAGAGTAAAGTACCACATCAAGTCCTTATTGGTCTATTACAACCCACCCTTATTCCTCCACGACCCTGGTACACAGTTTCTCTTGATTTTATTGTGGAATCACCTCCAACCAAAGCTGGTTACACTATTATCTTAACTGTGGTTGATCATCTCCTACGGATTGCTCATTTCATACCCCTAAAAAGACTTCCCATGACTTCAGAATTAGCATTGATATTTATGACGAACATTGTACGCCTATATGGCATCCCTTCCATCCTTATTTCTGATCGTGATACCCAATTTATCTCTCACTTCTAGAAGGCTTTAAGTAAGGCATTAAACATGGAGGTTCGCCTATCCTCAAGCTATCACCCTGAAACAGAAGGTTTGACGGAATGTACTTATCAAACGATTGAACAATATCTGCAATGGTTGGTATTAGATTGTGATAAGGAATGGGCTTACTTATTGTGGGTCCTAGAGTTTGCCTACAATGTTGCTGACCACACCTCCATTGGTATGTCTCCCATCTTTTATATTCATGGATATCACCCAAAAGATGTTCCTTGGGACGTAAATGTTAACACACCTGTCCCAACGGTACATGAGTTCCATAGATATTTTCACTCTATTCAACAACAGGCTCAATGTCCTCAAGCCAAGCCCAAAGAAACCCAGAAAAGCATAGCAGCTCAGCATGGCACGTCACAGCCATAATAAGCTACAGGGTTTGGTTATCTACCAAACACCTCAACTTGAAAGTGAAATGAAAATTCCATCCACACTTCATAGGTCCCTTCCCAATCCAACAAATTGTGAATCCTGTGGCATTCCCATACACATATCCGATCCATTCGGTATTCCATATTTCATTACGAAAACTATATCACCCGGCAATGAGGAAAACCTCACCCCACCTCCAGTGGAGGTGGAAGGTGAGCAAGAGTACAAGGTACGAACGCATCTAGATTCCAAATACGTCCATGGTAAATTATATTATTTAGTTGATTGGAAGTGTTACGGCCCAGACAAACACTCCTGGGAACCCTTAGCACATCTCCAACATGCAGCACGTCTGTTGCAAGCCTTTCACTCTGGATACCCGGAAAAACCATGCCCTATTCCTACAGTCTTGGGGCGGATTCTGTGGGGGGTACTGTCATGATCCCCAGCACATTGTCAACAACCCTGCTAGAATGCACATAGGACAGGCCTTAATTCCTGGTTTCCCAATTTGAAAAGGCTGCCCACTATCCCGTGCATACAGCACTGTCATATACTGTGACATATGATCTGTGAATTGTGTGTGTGTACATACAATCTGGGTGTGTACACTTTGCCATTTTATTGTACAATCTGCCAGGAATAGTGCCACAAAACGTATTAGCAAGTTACCACATGTATAAGACTGTAGCAGCATTCTGTTTTGTTCGAGCACTTGTTTTATGCTCTTTTGTGTCTCTCCGTTCATGAAGCTACATGTACACGCCGCCGAGATCTCACGAGATCCAGATGGTGACCGGCAGCCATGTTGTGTGTGGCACCAGCACTTAATGCCACACCGAATTCCAGAAGCTGCTTTGCCTTCAGAATTTGTCATGCAAGGCAAGTGTGTGTCCCGAGTTACATGATTTGTGACTGGAGATTTCCCTGAAACCTCCGCTTTCTGGATCCAGCATTTATAGCTATTGCAGGTATTCAACATTCCGCTTCCAAGGCACAGGATTCTACATGGAGTATGGAAAGAATCAATATCATGAGATTACAGTCTTTGGTACCCAACGCAAATAAGTTATTAGAACATTTTTAACTCAAACAAGGAACAATTTTAGAGCAATTATGGTGAAGTTGGTGAATACTGCCAAACTGAAGACAATTGTGCACTTGGTGATGATTAGTATTCTTGAACCTGATTGTGAAAATAGTATGTTATACTAAAATACCATGGGCCTCGTTTACAAGAAAGTGCGGCAGCGCGGCACCGCAAGCCCTTTGCCTGTGCCATGCTGCAGCCCTTTCAAAGCACAGGAATGAGTCATATTTACAAGGATATGAAGAATCGCTTCGCTTTCCGATGTGCTGGCGCACAATTAGCTGCCGTGCACTGACGAAGGCACCCTTGCACCATGGTGTAAGGATGCCTGCCCCACGGGAATAATTGTTTATGTGCAGGAAGGTGTCCCTTCCTGCACATAAACAATCTGAAATGGCGTTTTTCAACCTCTATGTGTGCTACATTAGCACACAAGAACTTGTAAAATGTCAATTGTTTTTATGATTGTTTATGTTCTGGAAGGGACACCTTCCTGCACACAAAGAATCATAAGAAGTGGAAAGATGGAAAAAAATGAGGAGAGATGAATAAATGTCTCCTCGTTTTGCCTCCCTACGCCTCTCCTAGGGAGTGGTAGCATTCAGACGCATTTACAAGTTTACGATTTCTCGTACATATGGAAATGTGTCCGGTTCCATGGGTGTTGTGTGGGAACACCCAAAGCAACACCCATGCAACACCCCTTTCACGCAAAGTGCTGTGTGTAAAGGGGCTGTATTTACAAGGCCAGGAAAAGCCACGCAGGGTTGTTTTTCCGTCCTTGAAAATATGGGGCAGAAAAATGTGCCGCCCAGGCATCACAAAAGGTGATGCACGAGTGGAGCAGGGGGCTTGTAAATAAGCCCCTAAAAACCTTGTGAAGTAACAGGGGTTTCGTATCATCCTGTTAGAACTGTTAAAACTGTTAATCATAGGACTCCTGTGGTGTATTCAGGATGCCATTCAAAGACTGCCAAGATACTTATCACCTCTACTTGTTGTTTTCCCTGAATAGTATTAACAGTACTGTGGTGCTCATACCCTGAAGTCTTCATAAGCAACAGAGGGCAAGATGTATGTACCAAATGCAGTAGTGGGGAGAAGAGTGAGAGGGACATTCTGTGGGAAGGTTATGCGATTTATTGTCCTTCTCTTTCAGACAAAGTCTCATTTTTGGCTGTTGCACTCCTGCTCCAAAAGGGGAATCCTAGACGTTGCATCCTACATCACACCCAAACTACACCAACAGACGTCTAGAGTTCAGACAGTTGTTTGTAGGTAGGAATACAGTGCAGGCTTATTAATGGTAAATACCACGGGTGTGAAGGGGTGGACCACTAATGAATGCAGAAAAGTTACAGTTCCTTCCTATTGCCTCGCAGATCCACAATTGTGAAGACATTAACGGCATCCTTCATCAGGCCCTCTTCCCTGAACCCTGCTGAATCTCCCTCGTGCTACACACACTCTACAGGCAGTAAGGTAGGGTGCTAGGGAGTCAGTCCATAATGTCTCCAGGAATTGAACAGTGCGGACTTCCAGGTATGAACGCATTATTGTGATCTTGACCCAAACCTTCCTGCACGAGATCAGACAGAAGGAGAGATCCTCTCCCAGCGGCATGAACACAAAGGAAACACGCTTCTGCTTGTGTGGCAGCAAAGGGTCGGCCACCACAAGTCTCATGGTGCTCTCATGCCCGGACACAGTCAACATCAAGCCTTTATTGTAAAAACGAAATTTATTTTCCTCAAAGATCAAGCAGCAGTCATCTTCACATTGAATTACAAATAGTCCAGTTGTACTGGCTCCCCTGGAACCCACTATCATTAAACAACTCGCCTTACAAGGCCTCCCGCTAGGAGCACTTGTCTGACCCGATTCCCCACAACCAAAACTTAACTATTTATCTAGGGGAATCGAATTACAACAAGACCCTGACGCATACATCAATGACAATGAAATGATGAGCGCAATCATCTCCAGCCCAGACCCCACAGGATTGGCAAAAACACCCCCGAGCTTCAACAATCAGTGTGAAAAAGATCAACCAGCACCTACTGTTACTGCACAAGTACACACAGGCACCAATTAAAAAGACATCTCACAACAACCAATTTACTGTAAGGACGTTGGTGATCTCTCCCTTATAGTCGAAGCCATGGAATGCAATATGAGCCAACAATCATTCTTCAAACTGCACTTCATTGGACCGGGATGTAAGAAAACACAGTGAAACAGCCCCCCCTGCCCCCCGCTGGACCCACATTTTAAAGCAAAAGTCCTACAGACATACACTAGTAGTACTTACTCTGGTAGTCCACCAAAATCACTCCAGCGGAATGTGAAGCAATGATAGCCTCATGCGTGGAAGCCAGCTGTATCTTTCAAACTTTACTCAAACTGAGACCCACGAACTGGACCACGTTAGCACCATGAATAAATAGACTGAACCAGCAGACGTCTGGGTGACTCTGCTAAGAACAATGCAGCTGACAGTCAAAGCTCTCAATAATCAATCTGTGAAAATGGATGTTCAGATCAAGTTATTTAATAATATGGCAATGTTCAACACCGTGATTGACATTAAGATTGCGTGCTTAAATAATCCCATAATAAAAGCTAAAAAAAAAGCTGGAGAAATTATGCCACCGACCTGCTCCTGCGCCGGCTCTCCAATTTGAGACAAGCTTGAATCACTCCCCACAGTACTAGGCAATAATCTCAATGACCCTAAAAAGGATTTGCAGCCTGAAAGAGTGACAAGTAACTTCAAAGCAGACAGAACTTCGGCCACCCAAGTCTCAAAGGGACCCTCACAGGATGCAACTCTTTTCAATAAATAGGGTCAAAAAGAGCACATCCTGGGACCCTCAAGGCCAAGCTCCCCAGGCACTGCATGCTCTCTCATGCCCTGCAGCGATGGTGCAGAGCACTTTAGCAGCACCAGGAAATCATATTGCCACAGATGGCCCCACCCATGGAAACAGTAGTAAGATCACGGACATGAACAAAGGAGTAAAAACCGCTCTTGACCGGACAGCTGAGGGTCCACAGAGGAAAAACCAATGCAAGGCACGAATGCAGAAGGCTAACTTTGCAGTGCGGAAAAATGTCTCCTCTTTTTTCAATAATTCAAATTGCAATCCAAACCTAAACAGCAAGGCCTCAGTGAAACAAGTAAACAACACCGCACTTTTAAAAAAAAAAAAAAAATTTTATTGAAGTTCTTGTATCATAATTTCAATGTGACAATAACATAAATTGGCAGCCAAAAATAAAAGTACATAAGAAAAATTATTCACAGAATACAAGAGTCCAACATTACTCAAAGTAAGAACTCCAAATTGTGTCAAACTTTTTCGTCCCACCAATTCGCTGTGCATATCGCAGTTCACTCTTTCTAACCTTCCTCATTTTTTGAAGCCAAACATTAAACAAAGGAACTTGAATTGACTTCCAGTTCTGGAGCACCAGAGACCTTGCCACTGCCATTGCAATAAATAATAGTTTAACCATCTGTTCTGTCAAACCGAAATCAGAGTCATATCCATACAGTACTAATTTAACGTTGTAAGTGATCTGGATCCCACAGTACTTCTGCAAATATTCGAAAATCTCATTCCAAAAAGGCACAATTTTAAAACAGTGAGCTATAATATGAGACCAGTTAGCAGAAGTATATTGCTGACATCTAAAACAGGTGGCACTAGTATTAGCGTACATTTTAGCGATGGCAGCAGGAGTGTGATACAGTAGCCATTTACCAAAGAATAACATTCTTCTCCAATTAGATCCTCGAAGAACACTAACATTCAGCTTATTTAAGGTTTTCCAGATATTAATAGTAAGTACGTGATTCTCCTGTTCTTGCCATTTTTTAATGGCTTTCTGACTCAGATCTACCTCATTATGTTGGGCTAAGCAACGTTTCCATGCCCCTGGCTTCCTCATCCGAGGAATCAAAAACAGATCGTCCCATAACTGACTAGAGGAATCAATAAGTCTTGGCTCCACTTGTTCCAGCGTCTTAAAGATCGAAACATAGGAACCTAATAGCAAAACATTTCCCGAGATTAGTAACTGCATCTCTCCTGGTAACAACCATACCCCCTCCCTTAAAAAATCTGAAAGAGTGTAAAACCCAAATCGTTCCCATTATAGTACTCCAATTTCCATCCCCAAAAAAATTAGAGCATTCCTTAAGGGAGTTCTAATATTAAACTGAGGGAGAGAATATCTTTTCAGAAAGACGTCACGACGCTTAAAAAACCAGAGCATCATCTTGTATCGACTAAGTTTCGGTGATTTAGGAATATGCAGCGGAAATGGGGTCGGAGCTTCATGACTAATTTGGTAAAAAAAATAGTTAATAAAAACGTTTGGACTCTGCATTCCAGATTTAAACTGCTCTAAATATTGAGCAAAATATGCGCTATAATAATCTCTAATATTAGGTACGGATAAACCGCCCAATTCAGTTTCTGTGTAAAGAGTCCCCATTGCTATCCTGGGACTTTTTTTTGCCCATATAAACCCTGAAAATAACGATTCTACCTTTGCAAAAAAGCCACTGGGCAAAAAAAAGGGAATAACAGAAAATAAAAAATTAAAGAGCGGGAGAATAGACATTTTTATAAGTGCCACCCGCCCCAAAATGGAGAATGGCAATGAATCCCATTTAGTAAACAAAGATTGAAACTTACGTAAAAGAGGATCAAAGTTCAGCATAGCTAAATCGGAAACGCAAGTGGAAAACATAACTCCCAGATACCTCTTCGGTCTTGAATTAATACAGCCAAATAAATCAACATGTAAATCCACCTCCCCCCACCACAAACTAGTATTTCAGTTTTTTTTTATTAATTCTGTAACCTCCCAAAGCTTTGAATTCTTCAAAAAGCTGTAAAACAGCAGTTTGAGATTGAATATCCGTCTTAATCAACAACATAATATCATCGGCATACAATGACCGCTACTGTGCCCACCATAACAGAATTAATAACTATATTGGCTTTAGCACCCGTGTACAAATTCTGAATTAAACTAATAATTTGTGAAGGAATTCCAAAGTGCTTTAAGATTGAGTCCCAAATAATGTGAAGCGGAGCTGTATCTGAATTACGAGCGATAAACTCAGAAATCTCCGATTTTAATAAAGAAACCCAACTACTATCTTGTAAATATACTTTATTGAATATCCATCTCTAAGGAGGCCTAATTTCTTTCCCTACTTCAAATTCGATTACCAACATTGCGTTGTCTGAGAAGCCATTATGCAAACATTTTTGATGAGAAAATTTTAATAACCTAGAGGCTAAAAATAAATCTATACGAGAAAAGGATCTATGTCTACCCGACCAACAAGTAAATTCTTTCTTTTGTGGGAATTTTAATCGCCATGGGTCACAAAGATCCAATAAGGCTATATTCTTCATCAAAGACCTTCTTGATTTTGGTTTACATTGTTTCTTAAAGGCACCAGTAGAGTCTAGTTTTATATCCACAAGAATATTAAAATCTCCGCCTATAACTATATCCCCCCGAACCATCAACAATGATTGGAATAACTCCTCATAGATGGGGACACGATCCTCCACTGGGGCATAAAAAGTAACAAAAGTAATTGGTCTATTCCTATCTTTTATTACACACGTGACCCAACACCACCGCCCTACCCCCCGTCTTCAGACTGAATAATCTCTACGTCTAAGTTTCGATCTAAAAAAAACGCGACCCCCCTTTGAGATTCTTGTGCGCAAGAAAATCCACGATATAAGGACCAAGATTTAAACATAGAAAAGGAGTTAATTTTATCCACGGGAATATGAGTTTCTTGCAACATCACAACTGCTGGGCGCTCTGTTTTAATCCAAGCTCGATAGCTTGCATTTTTTTCTTATTATTCAGCCCATTAACATTAAAGAAAATCACTCTCAGCCTCCCAATAGACATGTATTGAAATCATTGAAAAACATAATCTTGCCAACATATTTTTCCATCACATCCCATAAGAACTCCAATTTTCAATTTCCCCCCCCCCACCTATCCCAATCCCAATCCCCCACCCAGGTGCTCTCCCCCTTGCACCTAACCCCGTGGCCCTGAACTCCACCTTCACCTCCCTCCCACGCTGGCCACATGACACTAACCCCTCTCATAAGGGCGCCTTGATGTTGCGCCCCTGTTCCCATGACCCCCCCAGTTCCTCACCTGCCCCTCCCCCCTACGCAATAATCTCCAGAATTGCAGCAGCAAAAAAGGTGAAAAAGAAAAGAAAAGAAAAGAGAGGAAGGGAAGAACCTTCAATAACCATCCGACCAAATCAAATCACATTCCAAAACCATCCCAGCCCTACACCAACTGGTCAAGCATCTCACGTGCCTCATCCACATCCGTAAACACATGAAATTTGCCCTTAATCAAGACTTTTAGTTTTGATTGCTGTGCAATCGATGCTTGAGCGCCTTTATCCTTGAATAACTGAAGAATCTTTACATAGTCTTTTCTCCGTCTAGCAGCAGCAGCCACATGTCAGAAAAAATCCAGCACTTAGTAGTAGGATTAACTTGGAATTGTCTTTGCTTAAAAGCTTGTGATAGAATTATTTCTTTGACGCGAACATCAGCAAAATTAACAATAATAGTCAGAGGAAACTGAGAATAAGGAAATGGGCGAGCAGGAACTCGATGCGCCCGCGTAATTGTTAAGTCTCCCTTAAACTCAGGGACGACCTCTCTAGAAAAGAAAGCAGTAATCCATTGCCGCATGTCCGACCCCTCAATGTTGTCTGGTACGCCCACTATTCGAAGGTTTGATCTCCTATTATAATTTTCTATCTCATCCAGTTTAAATTCAAAAGCCTTCGAAAATTTGGATACTCTGGCCATCTCTTTCTGCATAATGGTCAAATTGTCCTCCACCCCCGAAATTCTAATCTCAGCTTCTTGAAGTCGAATTGGAAATGAAGCCATCGAGTCTTCAATTTTGTCCAAACGCTTACTAATCACCTCCAATTCCATCTTTTGAAATTGCTTCATCTCTCTTATTTCTTGCAAAATCAAATTCAACATATCTTTCACTGAAATCTGAAAATCCCCAGTAGTCTCAGTATCCACCCCCGCAATCGGGCTCTGAGGCGTAATAGGATCAATGGAATCTAGTTTAGATTGCAGGAATACCATAGAGACACCTGTAGAGGCAATCATAGAATTACTGGAAGGCAAGATAGAGAGTTCTTTATCACTGTGAGAAGTAGCTCTCATATTTGAAGGTGGGGAAGCTATTAACTCGCCTGAGTCATTAGACGGCATCGTTGATCCTAAATTCTCAGAGTCTTTCAAAGGAGAAATAGTTATTGAAGGAATTGGAAGGGTTGGAAGAGTTGGAACCCCCAATAATGCCCCACCAATACCAACACCGCACTTAACCTGGCCTTTGGCGGACGAAATTGCTGAAGAAGAAAAAAGGATCTTTCACAGCAGATGTCAGAAATGGGGGTCTCTAGTTGGCAGTGGTAAGCACCTTGTCCAAGTAGGGAACCTTCCTTCTAGTCAGGATCAGGGACTTAAACATCTAGATAACCCCTGCTCACCCGGTTGTCGCTTGGGACGAGCAGACAGGCTTATCTCAGAGGCCATGTGTAAAGTATTTGTACAAAACAACAAAAATCCAACATACACAACTCAAAATATGACATTTTAAATGTTTCAAGCAATTCTGTCCAAAGAAATCTATAGATGCGTGATTTTTACACAAAGTACCGCAAATGCGATAAAATCCACAGGGCAAAACATGCGTAGAGGAGGGAAACACTGGAAAACACAGTGATGCATCAGTTTCTGAGTCATTGGTGAGTCGATGCAACAGTTATGCTGCACGCAGGAGAAGCGATGTGTCAAATCTAGAATGTATGGGGAATTGATATGTTGATTCCAAGATAGTTCTGGTCTGCCGGGTGCTGCGTTAGAGATGCATGACACAGGGGCACGATGCGTGGAAATCCGGAACTCACTGGAGATCGATGCGGAGGCGGGAAACAGGTGCTGCTTTGGTATCTTCAGCCGTGGTCTCACGATGCATCGTTTCTTGTAACTGCTAAGCAGGGCCTGTGTCGGAGTCAGTGGGGTGATCTTGGACTTCGAAGGTCAGTGCACTGGACTCAGCCTGCTGTAATTCTTTGTGCCGCTGGCATGTGCTGCATGGACTTCTTTGGCCGCACAAGGCTGTGCGTCGAAAATTTCTTCCGAACGGCGGTGCCATGTCAGAAAATTCAGCAGCAAGAAGGGTCGATTTTCATGTCTCTTTAAGATCTTGTAGTTTTTTGCCTCAGGAACAACCTTCAAGGGCGCAGAACTGGGTTTGGCACCACAAGGCAGGTTAGAACTCCCAGCAGTGTAGTTCAAGGAAGCTGCAGATGAAGTTATTTGTTCTTGAGACTTCTTAATAGGAGGCAAGCTCTACATCAATCCCTTGGAGACCCTCTTAAGCAGGATACCACAGCAGGGTAAAAGTCCAGTCTTTTCCACTGCCCACAGATAGAAGTAACAACTGCAGGTCCATCCAGCAAAGCAACACAAAGTAAAGGGAGCAGAACACCTCCTGGCCACTCTTCTTCTTGGTAGGGTCCTCTTAGTCCAGAAGAAATGTAAGGTTCTGGGGTTTTAGGTCTAATACTTAAAGAATGTCAATAACGTAAACGTAAACCATCATCTTTGACTAGAAATTTGTGCCAGAAACCATTCTCCCGCCATATGCTATCTTTTCTGTTTTCTAAACATCCTCTGTCTACTGAACAATGGGATTCAATTACTCCCTAGTTAAGGTCATCATAAATAAAAGAACCAAGAGTAACTTGCTGCTGGTAGACAAGCAAGTGTTTGCGCTGAGATGGCATGTTTGGCTTTCATTAACATCCTATGGCAAACTAGCACCTCAACAGTATCTGGGGACATCCATCAAAGCACAGACCAAAATATCCGTTCTGATACATAGTCTGTGCTGTCTACCTTCACTTTTATATTTGCCTCCCTGGAAACGTAGCACCAGTACAGAGGTCTTCCTACTCTGCAGAAAATACCCTGAAAGCATGTTTCACCAAATCTGTATATGTGAAGCAAATGTGGACGATCAAAAAACTATATTAAGACCAGCATTTAACCAGAGTGGGTTACACCGCTGCAGGCCGGCCATCATAGCCTGCTTCAACCCCTCATATATCCAGCTTAACTGCAGAATGATGAACTAGCCGACAATACTAGATCAGAAAATTAATCATCTAACTGACTGTGCAACATCTGAGAAGAATTAGGCACTCTGAACTTTCTCTCTGCACAAGTTTATGTTAGTCCAGCCACTCTATTAGGAACGAAAAGGCAGTCTCTCTGCAGTCTACCAGCCCATCAGAGCAGAAATTAGGCAAGGGTGTTTAACCTGTATGCTAGACTTGGTATCTTTGGTGTGGTTTCTCCAGACTTTTTGCCTCTACCTCCTGTATTTTTGATGCTGTGCTGTGCCACTGCTGATCAGTGTCAAAGTGCCAGTGCTCCCTGTGTAAATTGTTATTACAATTGGTTCTCCCTGAATGCCATATTTGGTTCACTGGTAATTCCCTACTAAAGTGCACTGTGTGTGCCAGGGTCTCTAAATGAAATATTACTAGTGGACCTGCAGCACTGGTTGTGCCACCCACATGAGTAGCCCAAAAAAGGTATTTCAGACCTGCCACTGCAGTGCCTGAGCACAGTTTTAAACTGCCATGTCGACCTGGCAAATGCACCCACTTGCCATGCCCTAACCTTCCCTTTTTCTACATGTAAGGCACCCTTATGGTAGGCCCAAGGTACCCGCATGGGCAGTGTGCAGTGTATGTGAAAGGTAGGGCATCTACTGGTGTGCGTGACATGTCCTGATAGGGAAATACTACCAATTTAATTTTTCACTATTGAAAGGCTATCTTCCCCATAGGATAGAAAGGGAGATGCTTTGTAACATCTTACAAGTATATCTTCCCATTGGGACAAGATAGAGAAATAAAGCTTAGGCTCTCCTAACTCGGTATTTAATAGCACATCTTTCAGTAAAGATGTTTTTTAAATTGTGTGTTTGAAAATGCTACTTTTAGAAAGTAGTCATTTTCTTGTTTAACCTTTCTATGTGCCTCTGCCTGTTTGTGGATTGACTGTCTGGTTTTGAAGTGACAGGGCTGGGGATGTGCATTCATTGCAGACAGCTGCTGTGGGGGCGGGGTTGAGGTGTATCTTGCCCTTCCTGGATGGCTCAGAGCTGAATGGGGCTTGCCTGCTGATCAGTGTCAAAGTGCTCCCTGCTTAAATTGTTCTTACAATTGGTTCTCCTTGATTGCCATATTTGTTTTACTGGTAAGTCACTAGTAAAGTGCCCTGAGTGTGCCAGGGCCTGTAAATCAAATGCTAATAGTTGGCCTGCAGCACTGATTGTGCCACCCACATGAGTAGTTTCCTTGCACCTGAATAGGGACTGTTTCCCTTTCATAATGCTGTCTCCACCCCCTATGGTCATGCTGCACTAGTGAGGACAGAACTGATTTGGACTGGGCTCAAAGACCCTTGCACAAAGGGAACAAAGGCAGATGTAGTAGACCTTAAACACTAGAACTTTAGATCACTTCTGGACTCAAGTGGAACCTTTGCCAAGGAGAAGAGCTGAAGAGCTGGGAAGAAGAGTACTGCCCCTTTGCTGTGTGCTGCATGGGGTTGGCCTGCAGTTGCTCTTTCTGCCAAGGAGAGGACCCAAACTGGAACCTGCTTGAAGAAGAACCCCCAAAGGCCTGTGTGTGCTGGCCTCCTGATCTGAAGTCTCAGGGACAAAAGGACTTCACCCCCAGCTCCCCTGAATTCTGCTGCTGATAGTTCTGATCTGCCAGGAGGTGCCTATTCCAGTTTGGTGCCTCTGGAGGTAGTTCCTGCTGTTAGAACCTGGAAAACACCTGAATAAATCGACGCATCACCCTTCTTGTGGCTGTTTTTCCTGACACAGCACCGCCACACGAGAAGAATCTCCATGCACCGCTGCAGAGATGAGGCAGAGCCTGTTGCGGCTGCAAGAACCGGCTGCAAGAACCGGCTGCAAGAACCGATGCATCGTGGCTTATCGGCTGAAGAAACCAGCGCAGCGCTGCTTGCCGGCAACGCATCGAACGCCAGCGCATTCCGGATTTCCACGTATCACACCTGTGCAGCAAGTTTTCCCAATGCATCACCCGCAGACAAGAACCATCCTGGATTCGACGCATCACTTCCCCTTACAGTCCGGATTCGACTCATCACTTCTCCTGCATCGCATTGCCTCCTTGAGAACTTAGGAACTGACACACCACGTAGAATCATACATCCATAGTTTTCTATGGACCATGGTGCTTGAAACTATTTTAAAGTCATATTCTTATTACATGTATGTTGGATTTTTGTCGTTTTGGTCTTGTTGAGCTTAGATAAAGATACTTTATTATTCTAAACTGTTGTGGTATCCATTTATGGTGCTCTCACTGTATTACTGTGTGTTTTGCATTCAATACTCTACACATTGCTTTTGGGATGTCTGTCTGCTCGTGCCAAGCTACCCAGAGCTTTGGATGTCCCATAAGGAGTAACTCTAGGAAAGAGGGGCCTGGTGGGAGGCCAGAGATGCTTTGGAGACAGATGATGAAGATTTGGATGGGGGTGTGCCAGAAGGTAGTTTCAGACACCAGGATTTGCCTGTTGGGAGAGCAGCCTCTATGCAATCATGGTTCCAGGAACTTGGCCTCAGTTTAAATAGAGAAAAGGCAAAGGGCAAGGAAGCATGCAGTGGGGTCATGAGATTATGGCACAGGAGAGCAGGATCGACTGTGCCTTGGAAGAAAGGAAATTGCTTTTGGCACATTATTTGAGAATGAGAGAGATGGACCTCAACACCAAACAGGTGGAGTCCATTAAAAATGGTTCCAGCGTGCAGCCAGCGCAAAGGGATAAGGTTTACATTCCCAAGGACCTAGTACAGAAATTCCAGAAGGTAGAGGATATTTGTGCTTGGTTTACATCTCATGAAGCAGCAATGTCTATGAATGAGTTCCCTGAGAAGAATTGGGGCGTGGGCCTTTGGAGACACTTTGAGACCAATTGGAGGAACACCCAGACACCTTTGGAGGAGGCAAGTACTTTGACCTACCCCAATATGAAGGAGGCTTCATGCCTCAGGTATGGACTCACACCGGAGCAGTACTGAGAAAAGTTTAGGTCTTTCAAGAAGCTTGAATCCAATATGTGGTTTGAATGTGTGAATCTTTATTGCAGAGCACTGGATGGTTGGAGAAAGGGCAGCACGGTAACTGATTACCAGGGGTTGTACAATCTGATTGGTTGGAAGCACTTGAGTAGGCTTTGTGTTCCAAAGCTGCACCAGTATCTGATGGATAGTAAGCTGACTGACCCCAGGAAGCTTGCTCAGTAGACAGACTGCTGGACGAGTTCCAGGGTCCACAAGGGGCATGTGGGAAACTAGCCAAAGGTGGGCAGGCTCCCCAGCAGAAGAGTGTGGGGGACAAGGGTAACTAAAAGGAGTTCTCCAAGGGGCACCCAAATAGTTTCCAGGGTAAATATTCCCAGCCCCCTAGTTCTAAGAAGCCATGGTCCCCCAAGGGTAGGCTAGACAACTGGGGTCTTCAGAGTCTGGTGAAGAAGGGCTGGGAAAAAAACTCCTGGTAAGACCCACCAAGTTATGTTCAACTTCAGGCTGGCCTTCAGAAACCAGACTCCACGCTTCAGGAAAATCGCTCAGGCGAACATGGAAGCCAGCCGGGAGGAGATGAAACGTAGTCACGGCCAGAAAAACACTCAGGTTGAGTTACAGCCTGGCCAAAAATTGTGGGTTATGGCACCAGTGGCGTTTAGTAGTTTCAAGACAAGTGGACTGGTCCATTTGAAGTGGTAGAGCGCAAGAGTTAAGTGACATACTTGGTCAACTTGCAGACTCCCAGGAACCCTTTGAAGGTCATGCACGTGAACCGCCTAAAACCTCACTTTGAGAGGTCTGAAGTAACAATACTCCTGGCAACAGATGATGCAATGGAAGAGGAGATTGAGCCTCTTCCTGACCTTCTGTCAGCAAAGGAACATGATGGGTCAGTGGATGGAGTGAACCTCTCTCCCACCCTGACCCCAGAGCAGCAGAGGGACTGTCGCTAGGTGCTGGGTCAGTTTGCCTCCCTGTTCTCCGTAACTCCAGGATTCACCAATTGGTATGTCCATGATGTAGACACCCGGGACAGTTTACCTGTAAAACATAAAATTTACAGAGTAACTGACAAAGTCAGGGCCAGCATCCCCAGAGCAAATGAGCTCATTGATCGGTTGGGAGATGCCCGACACCTTATTAAGTTTGATCTAAGTCTGGGTACTGGCAGATAGCCTTGACTGATGGGTCAAGAGAGAGGTCTGCATTTTCGACACCAGAGGGGCACTACCAGTTCTGTGTCATGCCCTTTGGGTTGAAGACCGCTCCCGCCACATTCCAGAGACTGGTCAACCAGGTATTGTCCGGGCTGGAGCACCACCTATCTGGATGATATTGCTGTGTTCAGCTCCAGCTGGGAGGAACACTTGCAACATCTCTGCCAAGTGCTAAAGGCTCTGCAGAAGGCAGGCCTTACTATCAAGGCCAGTAAGTGCCAGATAGGGCGGGATCTGTGGTGTACTTAGAGCACCAGAAAGGAAGCAGCCAGTTGGCCCCCCTACAGCTTAAGATCAATTTCATTCTGCCTTGGAAGCCCTTCAAGACCCAGAGAGTGTTTTTTAATTCCTAAATAATCTATACAGTATCTGCACATTTGGACAACGTACACCGCAGGCTTGGTGTCCAGACTGATTTCAGACACCCCCACCAGGTATGTTGGCCTTTATACCAGCTAGCTTACAGTGCCACTAGAAATGAGTGCCTCTTACCAAGGAGAAAATTGTTCCTGGCAACTATCGAACATGACAACCCTGATCCCTCAGGACCGTGGAAACAGCGTACTCCTTTTCTCTCAGTCACTCATGCTTACTTAATCTCAGAGAAGTACACAGAATAAACGGTAGGGACATTTTGAATAAGTATTTATTGACCGGTCGTTATTCTGGTGTAGAATAGATGTGCCGTAACGATCATTAGACAGTAACAGATGTTAATGATTAGAAGCACTAGGAAAGTAAAAGGATGGTAGATTTCTACCATCCTGATATAATCATGAATACAGGCAGGTATTTAAAATACATGACAGTAAAATAGAAATGCTTACTCCTACGATGCTACCCTAACTAGATGTACCTAAGTGTACCTAACATGTATGTGAAATGAAATGAAATGAAATCCAATTTATAATGCGCAACTAAGCCCAATGGGCGTCAAGGCGCCTAACCCAATAATGCTAGTTGAGACAGATGGACTTGCTTACGGGTAGGCCTTAATGAAACACCACGTTTTGAGCGCTTTTTTTAAAAAGAGCTAATGAAGGTTGGGCCTTAATCTCCGAGGGAAGGGCATTCCATAATCGAGGGGCCACATTGGAAAAAGCCCTGCTGCCCCATCTGACTTTCTTGAAGCGGGGAACTACAAGAAGATTCATCTCAGAGGAGCGGAGACACCTGCCTGGGATATAGCAGGTTAACAATGAACCTAAGGCATCCGAGGAACCAGCCAAAAGGGCTCCATACACCAAACACAGAAGTTTGAACGAGATCCTGTGCTGGATTGGAAGCCAGTGCAGACTTTTCCTAGCCAAAGTAGCCGAGGAAGCGTTAGGTGCAGCTAGAACAAATCTTGCTGCAGCATTCTGCACAACCTGAAGGCGATGAATGAGACCCTTGTTAATATCTACATACAGTGCATTACAATAGTCCAACCTTGAACCCACTAGCGCATCCACTGTCTGCTTACGGGCCTGGGGGGAGAGATAGTGAACAATTCTCCTAAGAATCTTAATAACCCCCCAGCAAGTGGCCACCGTTCTATTGACCTGGAGAGTCATGGTCAGTGAGGTGTCAAATATAACGCCGAGGTTCCTGGCAGAGTGGGATGGAATAGGGCAGGTTCCCAAAGATGGGGGCCACCACTCACTGGACCAAATATCCTGATTCTTACCAAAGATCAAGACCTCGGTTTTATCGCCGTTCAACTTTAGGGAGTTTTGAATCATCCATTCAGAAACTGCTTGCATGCAGTTTCTAAAGTTGAACGCGGATGTACTAACCGAGTGAGCCAGGGACACCATGATTTGGGTGTCATCGGCGTATGACACAACCTCCATCCTCTTAGATTTCACAAGCCTCGCAAGTGGGGCCACGTAAATGTTAAACAGGGTCGTACTCAAGGCCGACCCCTGTGGAACCCCACATTGCAAGGATTTGGCAGGGGAGAGGAACTCTCCAAGCTTGACCCTCTGCTCTCTTAGAGCTAAAAAAGAGGATAGAAGGCTCAAGGCCGGGCCCGCCACTCCTGCCTCCCTCAGACGAGATGTTAAAGTCGAGGGAGACAGGGTATCAAATGCTGCCGTTAGATCAAGAAGGACCAAAAGAGTCGTCTGACCTTGATCCACCTTCGTTCGAATATTATTCACCACCATAGTGAGTGCAGATTCCGTACTATGGAATTTCCTGAATCCATGCTGGGAGTTGTCCAAGTACCCAGAGGAATCCAGGAAGGCAGACAGATGAAAATTAAGGTGGGATTCGAGCATTTTGGCTGGAGCAGGCAGCAAAGATATAGGTTGAAAGTTTTTGAGCATTTCTGGGTCCAGAGTAGACTTTTTAAGCAAGGGCTTCACTATAGCCTTTTTCCAGGCTGCTGGAAAAGTACCCTGAGTCATAGCACCATTCATCACCTCCAACAGAGGTGGTAGTAGTGTATCCCGACATGTTTTCAACACTTTCAGGGGACAGGGATCCAAGGGAGAAGTTGACTTTGTCCTGTCCAGCGAAAGATCCAGCTCAGCAAGGGAAAGCGGCGGGAAATTGGTGAAGGTCTTAGAGGGATCTCTGGTCCAAGACTCCAATTTAACAAGGGCCAAGGGGGAGTGAGTCCCCAAGGTACTCCTCTTTGTTTCCAGAGCAAGATAGATATCCTCGATTTTATGGTGGAAGAACTCTGAGATAATATTACACAGCTCCTGCGAGCCTACCACAGGATCAGGCACTTGTAGGGAACAGAGGGAGTCCACAATCTTAAAAAGTTCCTTAGATGAAGTAAGGGATGTGGTAAGATTGGAGAAGAACTCCTGCTTTTCCTTTATCACCCCGACCTTGTATTCTCGCAACAGACGTTTGTGTGCCTCTCCTTCAGTGGGGTTCCAGAATTTACGCCATCTTCTCTCCTGTCTGCTACAGATCTGCGTCAGGAGCCTTAACGGCTCGGTGAACCAGGGAGCTGAGGGTTTGCGCCTTGCTGAATACCGGAGAGATGCAGGGGCTAGCACATCTACAGCTCTAGTGATAGAAATAGCGAGCTCTTGTGCCGCTTCACCAGCTTCCTTAGTAGAAGAGTACAAGGTTCCCCTTATAAAAGGAGCAAGGGCTTCGTTGGTAATATTCCTATAGCTCCTTTTTGGTTCTCTATTAGTGGAATTCAGCTTAGGCACCCCTAAAGGGGAAGATGCCAATTCTAGAGGCACTGCCAAGTGGTCAGACCAGACCAGAGGCAGGGGGGGAGCAACCGAGAGTCTCGGATCGTTGGTAAACACCCCATCTAATATATGACCGGCTCGGTGGGTTGGACTATTCACCAATTGAGTGAAGCCACACGCGTCTAGCGAGTCTACCAAGGAAAGCGTATCCTTAGACCCCAGGTCATCCAAATGAAAGTTTAGGTCCCCAAGTATGGTAAGATGGGATTTTCCAAAATAGGGTTCCAAAATTCTAAAGAGCTCACAGCTAAAGTTGGATCTGGGTCCAGGAGGTCTATAAAGAAGGATGCCTGTGAAGGATACCGATGGGGAACAGGAGATAGAAAAGTACATGGCCTTGAAGGAGTCCGAGGACTTGGACAGGGCTCTAATACTACAGGCAAAAGAAACTTTATAAAGAATTGCCAGCCCGCCCCCCCTACATCTGGTTCTAACAAGTCTATGTAATGCATAATCTTCAGGAATTGCCTTCACTAGATCATGACCGGACGAGTCCGAAGCCCAGGTTTCTGTCACGAACACCCAGGAGGGTTTCCTGGCAGTCACGAAATCATGAAAGGCGACATTATTTTTAATAAGTGACCTAGCATTGACTAGGAAACCCTTACTAAATTGGGTATGATTCAGTGGAACAAAAGAGGAATGTGTTGACCTGATAATAGAGCAGGAGGGCAATGGAACCTCGTAACAAGTATGGCATATAGAGGAGCGTAAGATGCCCTCAGGCGAAAAGCTATAATGACAGGCTTGTAGAGGAGGCTTTAACGCAGTCATCTCCTGGAAGGAGTACGAACACATTACCTGTGGTGCGGAATGAAATTCCTCTGTTCCCGGCCCGTCCCGCAACCCGTCCTCAGTGCGGACGGGCGCAGACGGGCTGAACTCAGGCGTAACTCCGGCGAAAATCCGGCGATCCCGCTGCGCGAATCCGCTGTGCGTCGGCATGACCCCCTTATGTAGACATCTAGCATCCTTGTGATGACTAGAACGTCCGAGCTCCAAAATGGCGCGCCAGGCGTCCCAGAGTGCACCTAATATGGCCGCCAAGATTTCGAATTCGCCAGGAAAAGGGCCCGCCCAACAGCGGTGGTAATCAATATTTTATCGTGCAGGTAAGAGGGCGCGAGTTAAAATCAGGGGGAGGTGTTAAGCCAAGAATCCCTCTAGGATAAAGTCAACCCCCATTACCTGAAGTGAGAACCTGTGGGCCCCCGTCCTGGTCTCGGGTTGTGCACACCGCAAGGGATACCAGACCACTGCAGCTGTAGTATCTGCATGCAGGGTGCTTCAGCGTTTCGTGTCAGTGTGTCGGT
Source organism: Triturus cristatus (assembly GCF_964204655.1). Lineage (NCBI taxonomy): Eukaryota > Metazoa > Chordata > Amphibia > Caudata > Salamandridae > Triturus > Triturus cristatus. The sequence continues at coordinate 683,015,333 of NC_140585.1, read as the reverse complement.
CTTAGATTTGGAGGTCTCTAGTTGGCAGAGGTAGGTACCTTTGACCAAATAGGGACCCTTGCATTTGTAAACACATACAGGAACCCAGTGACAGCACTACAGATGGACACCAAACAAGTTGTAGTATAAAAACAAGTATTTTTATATAGACTTAACACAAGACCACAAACGACAAAAATCCACGATACTGTACTTTAAAAATGGTAGAAATAGCTTAGTTCTCTTAAGTTGTAAAATGTGACACTTTGAGTTCAATGTACCTTAGGATGCGTAACGCTATACAACGAAAGTGTGCAGGGAAGGTGATGCGTCAGTTCCTTACACGCAAGAACAGTGATGCGTCCGGTCCCTACTGATGTTTAGGGGATGCGTCGATTCTTCTCTGCGAGGGGAGTTGATGCGTCGGTTTCTTACTGCGCTTTCGTGGCGATGCGACCCACAACGCGGTGATGCACTGAAGATCCGGTGCGATGAAACAAAGATGGAGTCTTCTTCTTGATGCAACACGATGCGTGCACGCACGATGGCCGTGCGGAGACTCAACGATTCTTCTGAGCCGCCACAGGCCCTGCGACACGCTTCCCGGTGATGCGGCGGCGTCTGATGCAATGCCGATCCTCTTCTCCGGTCGATGTGAGGAGCTTCAACAACGATGCGACAAGTGCAGTGGCGACACGCTTTCCCAGCGATGGGACGACAGCGGCTGTGGCTGTGACACGCTTCTCCGATGATGCGGTGGCGTCTGATGCGACGTCGACCCTCTTCTCTGGTGATGCGAGGCACTTTAGCGTTGTGAAGCGACAGCAGCAGTTCGGCAACACGCTTCGTGCATCGCACTTCCAGTTCCTTGCGACACGCGGTCCCTCAGAAAGCCCAACACCACTGCAGGCACTTCCAAAGAACTCTTGGGGAGCTGGTGGGTGAAGTCTGTTGTCCCTGAGACTTCAGCACGAGGCAAGCTCTTTCTCAAGCCCTTGGAGATCCTTCACAAGTTGATGAAAGTACACACAAAGTTCCTCTCTCTTTTCTTTGGCAATCAGGCAACCACTGCAGGCCAATCCCCAAAGCAGCACTTCAGCTTAGGGATAGTCTCTCCTCAGTCTCTCTGGTTCCTCTCCTCAGCAAAGGTTTCTTCTTGTTTCCCAAAAGTGATTTAAAGTTCTGGGGTCTGGGTTCCCCTTTTTATACACAGTTTCTCTTTGTTCTCTGAAGGCAGAGAGGCCTTTGCCTAGTCCAAACCAGTTCTGGTCAGTCCTGGAGCACTTTGTGGACAAGACGCCTTCTTTTCTTTCACAGTGCAGGCCAGGGACATCAGACGCACCACAGGAGGTGGAGCCAGTATTGTGGAGGAAAGGCACAGCCCTATTCAGATCCCAGGTGCAACTCCTCTCACCCATCTACATGCAGATCTCTCTATTCAGCCCTGTGCTGACTTACCCTGTCTCCTGGAATCCCCCAGCCCCTGTCACTCAAACTCCAGACAAGGAATACACAATCAAGCAGAGGCAGGCTTGGATGGTTTGACAAGAAAATACCTACTTTCTAAAAGTGGTATTTTCAAGCACAGAATATTAAAACCAACTTTACTAAAAGATGCATTTTATCATTCTGAGTTCAGGCATACTAAACTCGAATTTCAACCTAGTTCCCTGAGTCAGTTAGGATTATAATATGTAATAATCAAATTGCCCATTCTGGCCTATGGGGAACAGGTAGCCTTGCAATAGTGAAAAATGAAAATGGCTGTAATTTACTATTAGGACATGCCACACACACCAGGGCATGTCCTACCTTATACTTACAATTCACCCTTCCCTTGGGCCTTCCATAGGGGTGTCTGATATGAAGAAAAGGGACGGTTTAGGGACTGGCAAGTGGGTGCACTTGCCCAGTCAACATGGCAGTAACAGACTGCACACAGGCTCTGCAATGTCAGACCTGAGAGACACTTTCACAGGCTACTTCTGTGGGTGGCACAACCAGCGCTGCAAGCCCACTAGCAGCATTTGATTTACAAGCCCTGGGCACCCATGGTGCACTGTACTAGGGTCTGACCAGTAAATCAAATAATCCAATAAAGGAGTCACTAATCCATACATCAATTCACAATTGGGGAGAGCATATGCACTTTAGCACTGATCAGCAGTGGTAATGTGGCCAGAGTCATAAAACATCCGACAATAGGTCAGAAAAAAATACAGGAGGAAGGCAAAAAGTTCAGGGATGACCCTGCAAAAAGGGCCAAGTCCAACAGTCGGCATGGAAGTCCTGACCTCCTCTCTCTGTTCCAGCAAGATGTGATATTTTTATACCCAAAGGTCTCCCCGGGGGTTTGACCTTGCTGTGTCAGTGTCGGACTTAGGATGACGTCAGGAATGAACTTTATACATAGTTATTTTGCAGGAGATGAGCCCTGCTAGGTTTCCGAGAATCCTCATGCATAATGTATGAGGTTGCTACTAGGGAAATCCTGTGTTCTGTTGCAGTGTTGTATCTAGGTAAAAGGTCAGTCCTCAAGAACCGTTATGTGTGTAATGTATGGGTGAATATCGGTGATGTTACCTGAGCCTATATTGGGGTACCTATATGGAATATGACACCCACGCCTCATCCGACTGGATGACATAATACAATTCTAACGTACTACTAGGCTATCTAGGCACTGGTACGCAGATAATTACATTAAAAATAATAGCTAAAAAAGTGTTTAAACTTCTAAAGAGGTGCTAAAACAAAAATTGTCACTCAAACAATAGCTCTCATGTGTCCATATATACAGTTCGAACAACTACAAGCAGCCGAAAGCCATGCAGAAAAAAGTGTCAATTTGTTTTGGCGTTTTAATCGTAATTTTGTTTAAAAAGCAGATTTTTTTTCCAAGCACAAGACAGGCCAAATGTTTATGAGTCATGGCAGGTAGACACAACATTGCTGTTGCCTGCCTCTGCATATGACAAACCCCATAACACCTCACACATCACGTCGTTTGAGCACAGATGATCTTCCGCACTGCCTGCAGCCGATGCTGGGGCAGTCTGTGCGCTATCCAGAGCCTGGGTGTCAGTGGGGGAGCAGATATCCATTCCAACAAGAGCGGATACTTCCTGTGGTGGCTCTGAGAATGCTGCCAACAACATCGGGATACGCTGGGGACACTGCAAAACATGGGCTGTTATCCGGTCCAGTAGAGCGTCAAAGTCCGCAAGCACACATGATGGAAGTGTCAGGCAGAGATCCAACACGCATTGTTCTCCACAGAACAAGCACTGGAGAACAGGTAGGACACAGTACAATCAGACTGATCTAAACCACAGAAACCAAGAGGCGTTCAGTTCACGTAGGCGAAGTGTGCCCAGATGCTGCACCATGCGATCAAGGTATTTATGCTCCAGGAGTGCTGTCACCTTTCCTTGGTGACTTGGGCGTACATTGTGTAGCAGAAAAATTACAATCAGGATACCTGCTATTAGGAACAGGATCAGTGGAAGTCCTCCAAAAATGCTTCAGAACACGGAGTGTGTAAAGTTTGGTATAGCCCCGAAAACCGTCTGAAAGGTGCTTAATAGTCCCGAAACCTATAGTCTTCAATAGGTGGACTATACCGGTCGTATCAGACATGTTAAAGATACGATTTACCATTACTGCAAAATGGAAGGGGCTGTTTGTATGCATGAGTGCCTGTATCTCGGCTGAGGACCTTGCAAACTGGAGATCAAAAGACTCCCGGGCGGAGGTTAAGGGCACGGTTTTCTGTAGAAGTATGGCTTTCATTCTGCTCAGAGTATCAAACCGTATAAGAGAAACGTTTAGCGAAGGCCATAGTAGTGTCACCCAGACTGCATGTGTTGTTGGAAACAATACTTGCATACAGCAAGTAACCCTGGAGCTCACGGTTACTAGACATGCGATGCCCGGAAGCATGCCACAGCAACCTTGATCATTCAGCATCAAGTAACTCCCATTTGAGAGCAGCTTCAATACCATAGTAATAACGGCTGCTGGGGTACCCCTCAGATGGCAGGACAGGTTTGCTAGTGAAACATTGAAGCCCCGTGTAACATGATATCCTGCATATGAGAGATCCACTTAAAGCGCTCTCGCAGTTTGTACCACTTAGAAACACTTCTCTATCCCCACTCCTGAATCGAAATCTGTATCCCAAGATTCCTTGACATATTCCCTACCCATTTCCTCACATCTACCTGCCTGTTGTTGTTCTAGACAGTACTGAAACTGGAAAGTTGTGACCGGTAATGTAACATGGCCATGGATTAGCCACTCTGTGGAAGGTGATTTCGCCACAGTAAATGATAACCTATCCAGTTTTTCAATGCTCAGCATTGTATACTTTGCTCCTCTTTGTGCCATTTTTATCTGTTTTTCTGCCAGGTTGTATGCAGAAAACAAAGACGTACTGTTGATAAAACACCAAGGCACATAACCTGCACGCAATGATTATAGGGTCCAGCTTAATAACATAATAGAACGTAACTGAGACTGCCCGTGTTATAGTATGGATAACAGATCTTGTTCTAGTTTATCTATAGCAGAAGATACAATGTTGCCCTGTGAATAAATCTGGGATGTCAATGTAGTCATACCATTGTCAACTACAGCTAACACTTTTTCTAATTTGATCCTATCTATTTCTCTTCGCTGCTTCTTGTTGGGAGATTTTCCAGATTTCATTATAGACAGCATAACAGAAAAGGTTTTGACGTGTGTAGGAGAGTAGGATCTGCCTCTTATGTTGCCCCCACTTTTTTTCTGATGTTTACACTGGTTTCTGGCTTTAGTCTGGCTGGGACCCTGCTAATCATGGCCCCAGCCTCTCTATTCTCTCTAAACAACTTGGAGTGCATATTAGGTGCACTAGTGATTGGATACTGTGGTACCTTATGAGCCCCTAGTATATGGTACCTTAGGTACCAAGGGCATAGGTACTTCACAGGCCTACTAGGGGTTGAAGCATGTATTATGCCACCCCTGGGAAGCAGACTAAATCTGACACCACAGGCCTGCTACTGCTAAAGGTTCAATATATCTCTCCTGCACACACATGTAAACCTATCAGTCACTCCTAAGGCAGGCCCTATCAATCATGAGGGCAGGGTGCTTGGTTTCTATGTGAGGGGGTGCCTCTGCCTGAGCAGGGCCCCTCTGCAGCTCTCAGAGTCCATTCTCTGGGGCTGTTTGTGAATGCGGTCAAACAATATACTCTTAAGTGTATTATAACCTTGCGGTAAATACTAACTTTGGGATGGCTGCATCAAAACATGTTGTGTTTGTTGTCAAATGCTTTGGAATCATACCCCCACACCAGTAACTGCTGTGAGAGTATGATCCCACCCTTTTAGAGGGATAGACATGTACCTACTCTGGAAACGCAGTAGAATCCTGAAGAGCCCTGGCATCACAAAATGGATGCCACCAGTAACAGACACTGGGCTGCCCTCCTGCTGATGACCGAAACTCGCAGTGGAGGAGACCCAACAATAGGCATCCTGTAACAGGGAGGTGTGGCCACCTCCCAGACAGGGTTTAGTGTATCGGGGCTGAGTGGGTGCACTACTAGAGTGTTTTGAAGTCCTGCACTGGGGGAGCAGTAGGCTCCTCTGTGCATACACCAGTATCGGCTCAGGGGCGACCTGCCCCTGCTCTGGCGTGAAACAGGACAAAGGGAAGTGGGTGTAGCCACCATCTCCCCTGGCCCTCCCATAGGTGGGGTCATAGAGCTAGTCCCTCCCCTTCCTTCCAAAATAAGTTAGGGAACCATTGCCATTGCATACTAGATATCCCTGGACAACGCTCTGAAGAAGAATCCTGGACCTTTGATGTTCCATTACCTCTGGAAGACGGAAGAATCTCCCTTGGAGTCAAGGAGTGACTCCCCTGCTTGGCAGGCACCACATCTTGCAATTAACGGTCGCAAACTGTCCCGCTCCTGCCGGAGTCCGAAGTCCCTGCAGCCCAGGAAGAAGATTTCCGTACTTCTCCAAGGCCATCGTGAGTCCCCAGCGACGCTGAGGCAAGAGGACCCCACGAGTGACAAGGAACCGCAATCCCTGGGTACCGGGCACTATTTTCGAGTGCCACCCCTTCACGACGTTCTACGAACTTGTGCATTGGACCATGTGTGGTCCAAGCCTCCAGCAGGATTTCTGCCGAAGATCAGAGGCCTACCCTGTCCTGAGTTGCCGTGGGCCCATGGTGAGTGAATCCTCCCGAGGCGTCATCGTGGTCCCTTGCCGGTTGGCTTGTGGGTCCCCTGAAGACCTTTCTACTGCTCCAAAGGGCTCCCCTGGTTGCTCCAGGCCTGCCCTGACTTACCCTCGCTGGGTGAGTCCCTCATATCTTTCTGGTCTGCACCGCTGACTTTTTACACTTTCCATGAGACTTGCTGTTACCAAGGCTTGTTGGCTCCAATCTGGTCACCGACACCGCAGTAAGCTGCAGACTTTGTGGGACACGCCGAATCCAGATCCTGGTCGTCGTCGACGCCTCCTGGACCTCGTGGCTGAAGAGTCAAGACGGACAAGTCCTTCTATGAGGTAACTGTGGTCAAAAGATCCTAGGCACGACCTTCAAAAGAAAGGAGTGCAAACAACTGTAGGTAGTTTTTAGGAAACCCCTCACCCACCTACCTGGTAGGTGGCATGCTTCATCATCGGGGCCCAGCTGGATCAGCGAAAGCAAACCAGCTGTGTTTCAACGCCTGAGTTACAGCAGAGCAGGTTGTTTGTGAAAGGAAGTGAAGTGATATGTGAAGTGTAGTTATGAGTTAAAAATGTCTCTAGGAATAACCCTTATAAAAGTTTTAATGAAAGGGTCCTAGGACATATGTAAAAACAACATCGGGATCTGTATGAGGTATAGTATGTACCTCGGTATCCCTTTAAGATATTAGGTCTACTAGTTTCAGCCTTGGGGTTAGATCATAAGGCTTTCGTCAGGACCAAATCAAAGTGAGTGACCAAAAAGTGGCCACATAGGTGTAGATATCAGCACACACCCTAAAGTGTGCTGTGAGTGTAGTGGATTGTAGTGTTACTCACAAATCCTCTGTTTGGAGTACCTGTAAATGAAAAGGTTAGTGAATGCAGGTACATAGCGTTTAGTTGTTTGTCATGCATCATTATAATTCATGCGCGCTCCTGTATTTGCAGATGATGGCATCATGCATGTGACTGGGTGGGGGCATGCATGATGGCTATACACATAATAACCATGCGTGGCTACAATGTGCCCCGGTGGTTCTAAGTTTGGAAAGGGTAAAAGGATGCTAATGGTTATAACGCAAAAACCAGTGGGCTTATTATCCTCTTAGATAGTATCGCTTATTGGCACATTGCCTGAATCGTTACTGTTAAAATTAAAAATGAGTATCTAGTGAAAGTGCGTGGTTCTTGCTAGATGAAATCACATTTAACATAGAATAACACGAACGTGTGACTAACAACATAAAAGACTGACAATGGCGGTCTCACTTAAACTCTGAGTGTTATATGTCTCATGGATCCGATCGGTCTCTGCTGTACCCCATGCTGACCCTGTCGAAGGTGTGGAGACAGTCATGGGCACAGTTGATGATTAACACAAAGATTAAAAATTAAAGGTTCTCGGTTGGGCGGCTCCCCCGAAGGATACACCGTTGCCGGTACTCACGTTTGTCAGGGGAATAAAGGCGATATGACATACGCAGATGATCGGATCCCGCTGTTGTACCGTGAGCGGTTGACTGTGCTGTCTCTAATAGGAAGTGCTCGCATGGTCACGTGGGTGCGATCAGGCCGGGTGCTTCCAAAACCGTCTAGAGCGCTGACCCGGAGAAGATAAGCGCATGGGTGTTAGCGCGTGTGTGTGTTAACGCTGACTATTAAGAGAATGCGTATTGCGGGAGTATGTTCCAGTCAAATAGATGTTGGTAAAGTTTTAAGGGGTAATTGAAGTATGTCGGAAAACACTCGCGCTGTTTGATCATGATTAATGATTTTCTAAGTTCTACATTTATTCGTGCGGAAGGGTGCAGATTGAACTCTACACAGTGGCAAGCATATTAATGCATAGAGATATATGGGCTTCAAGTATTGGTATCGTGTAGATCCCTAGTAATGCAGAGGAAAGGTGAAGAGTTAGTACCTTAATTGAGTGTGCATAGGTATTGTGACTTATTACAGAGTCGGGGTATGTCTGGTTAAAATGCGCTTTTCAGTCATCAAGTGCACATGGATGTTGTTCCCTACTACAGAGTCGGGGTATGTTTGGTAGGTTTTGCGCTTTTCAATCTTAAAGTGCAGCCGGGATGGGATTGAATACTGCCTATTGGTCACCGTCAATTGTGGGATTTGTTCAGATTAAAGGATATTCTGATCTGATTGTTCATATAGATACTAGTGTTAGTATCCCTGGGAGAGGGGTTAGTCTATGTGCCACAGTGTATGGGACTCAAGAGAAAATATATATATATTTATTTGCGCCGTACACTGTTCCACGACACGTTGTCATTTAGACCATGTGTTTGAGTGGATAGTCTATACACCCAACGTTGTTCCTTTTTGAACAGTTGGTCTTGTATGTTTCTTGTATTTGCATCGAGTTGTTCAATTGCTACCCAGGTCATATCATTGGTAGTGTGTCCCATCGTTAAGTAGTGGTCTGTGATTTTCGTGGTGGTCCGTTTGCAGCGAATGTTGCTCCGATGTTCACATATTCTGGTTTTTATTTTTCTGCTGGTCATGCCCACATATCGCAGTTGGCATGGGCAAGTGATTAGATAGATCACGTTGGCTGAGTTACAATTTGTGTGTCTCTTGATGCTCCATACTTTACCTTGCTCAATGTGTAGGCTTTTTGTGGTTTGTGTCAAATGACAAATACTACAATTGCTACATGGGAAGTGGCCAGTGACTTTTGGCAGGCCCCATGCAATGAGCACTGTGCTAGGGGTTGTAGTTGGTTTGTTTGGACAAGTAGATACCAAACTGTCTCTGAGATTTTGTGATCTTTTGTACGAGAACAGTGGTTTTTCCCATTGGAGTTTGCCTGAAATCACGATTTTCCAATTGGTCTGGATCATTTTAGCGACTTTGTTTGAAATAGAATTGTATGTTGTTACACAGGTTAGTGGTATAGTAGGTGTTGCGTTTCTTTGGGTTCTAGTAGATTTTCTCGGTTCTGGTTTTCTTGCTCTTTTTTGTGCTTTTTGGACAATTTTGTTAGGGTAACCCCTGTTCTTAAGTTTTTCTGTCAGTTGTTCTGCTTGGGATTTGAACTCCTTGATTTCACTGCAATTGCGGCGCAGTCTAAGATATTGCCAGTAGGGTATATTCTCCCTGAGTGGTCTGTGGTGGAAGCTTTCAAAATGCAAGAGAGAATTTTTTGCAGTAGGTTTGAAGTGCATCTTTGTCATAAGGACCTCTTTCTGTGCCTCTATTTCTAAGTCCAGGAAAGTGATGCTCTCACGGCTTGTGGTGTGCGTGAATCGTAGGTTGGGATCCAGGTTGTTCATCCAGTTCCAGAATTCACTAAGTCTTTGTTGGCTGTTTGTCCATATCAAGAAGACATCGTCTATGTATCTCTTATAGAATGTGATGTCCTTGTTGTATGGCGATTGAGGGTTCAGAATATGTAGTCCTTCAAAGATGGACACATACAGCCCGGCTACGCTCGGTGCGAACTTGCTGCCCATCGAAGTTCCGTATTGTTGTAAAAAGAGAGTACCTTCTTTTCAAAGAAGTTATCCTGTAGGGCTAATTCTGCACATTCTAGGATGAAGGATTTGTAGTTCCAATCGATATTGTCTAGTGATGTGCGGATAACCTCTAGTGTATCATCTTGAGGCAGGCTGCTGTACAAGCTTTCTATATCCATGCTCACTAGGATAGATGTTGTGGGATTGAACTGAAGATTTTTTATCTGGCTCAGTAGGTCTTTTGTGTCCTTCAAGTATGCCGGAGTTGATTGTACCACTGGTTGTAAAAAGAAATCACAAAACGAGATAGAGGTTCTAGAAGTGAGCCTATTCCGGACACAATGGGTCTGCAAGGTGGTGGTGTTTTATTTTTGCGAATCTCTGGGATTGTGTAAAAATAGGGTATTGAAATGCCACCAGAGGTCAGGAAGGATGCTTCTTGTTTACTAATGTAACCATTTGCTTCTGCGTCATGTGCCAGA